>NC_092606.1:5977500-7309166 GCF_047663525.1 Anas platyrhynchos
AGAAGATACTCCAGCGACACCACCTTTCAGATGAACAACCGCAGCCTGACTGCCAGATTCAGCCCTGACTGCCAGATTCAGCCCTAACAGCCAGTGCTTGTGGTACAGATCTGCTAAGGGAAACTGGAGAGAACAATCATTTGGCAGCGGCACAGCTAAAGAAGGTAATTAACTGGAGGAAATGAGTGAAGGAGCAAGAGGAGAAAAAGAAGAAACTGTCATGGTGAACACTGGCAAGTCCAAGCAGTATTTTCATTTCTGCTTGCACAGTCAGAAGCAGAAGAGAGTGACAATGGATAACAGCAGTTTAGGAGTTTTTGCTACTCAATTTAGCTGCCTTGCATCTGCTTAACCTCCAAGCCAACAAGGTAAGCAGACAGTGAGCGAGATGCAACAGGCGCTGCTCTTTCGACGCAGTTATCTGGATCAGCCTTAGCACTTCATTGCATAGAGGAAGCTCCAACAGCTCCCGGCTGCCAAGCTCTCCAAAGGCCACTTTGCTCAAAAAAGCAGAAACATACCCATAAAAGCTTCCCCGAAGGCAGCAAGAAAGAAAGCTGGCTGGCTCTTCAGCTGCTGGACTTTAGCCGCTCTTCTTCCAAGCCCTGTTCACACTGTACACACGAGACACAGCTGCAAAAAGCTTCTAGATGTTGTTATACAGAGGTGCCACCTCCCGCTGCCATGTACTCTGTAGTAAGGATATACTACTAAAGTCACCTAATACACGTCTCACAAAAAAATAATAGACAAATGGGTTCCCATGTGATGCAGATGTCCCAGAGCCAAAGGACCAGAAGTGTTGAAATCGAAAAACGGTCAAAAGCCCTTACCATTATTTTAAAAGACTGAGGTACAGACATTGTAAGAGGTTCCTCCCTTCAGCAAAATCAAACCATGCACAAAAACTTGTTGATCTTGATTCAACTGATTCCAATTCCAGCAGAGAAACGCCTGAAGAGTCGATAACCAGCCTTCCACGACTGAATCCAAGGAAAAGAAAATTTTCTTAGTAATTATCCTCCCATCTGCACTGTGTTTCAAGTCACCAGTTGTGAATGTATTTTCCTCTCAGGCACTGCACTGTAAAAGCACACACTGGAAGGGTGGCAGAGCCTGACAGTTCTCAGGAATCCTCTTCAAAACAGCGCACTTTTAGAAGACGGGGCAGACGCAATATATTCCTTACAGAAAGTTCCACATTAAGCTCATCAAATAGTTTAAGAAGCTGCTGCATACAACAACAGGTCTTTGCATATTTCTAAGTCAAAGTTAAAGAAAGGTCTTACACGAATTCCATAAAAGCTTTCCCTCAACGCACTGGTTTGTTTCTGGCCGTTTGCGTTTGTTCACCACAAAGAAGATTGCATAGGAAAGCTGACAGCTAGACGATAATGGTATAGCACAACACCGAGGAACACAGCTGAAATATTCACGGGATACCACGAGAAGAAGCAATCCAAACCGGCCTCGACTCATTTATAAGAGACTGTTCCAAAAATCATTTAGGTATTCTGGAAGCATTTTTGATGTCTCCCAAGCTCAGCCATCGCAAGGACTCCCCCAGGGCTGGGCATCGCGCTTTGCTACCCAGCACATAACAGCATCGGAGCGATGCCGAGGTCAGAGGACAGCACTGGCAGGCAAACCCCCAGCACAATATTTGGCCAAGCAAGAAATCAAAGGAAGGGCCAGGAAGCTGAGCACCAAGCCCATCTTCACCCTTTTCAGTCATCCCAGCTCCCAGCCGATTTCTCAGGGTTTCTCCCCGTTATTTATGCAGGAATAAAGGCTGCTAAAGCAGCACCAGCAGTTTTTATCCCTCCCCAAAAAAAACAAGCAGCACTTCACCTGGGGGAAAGCACCCGGGCTGGGACGCAGGCAGCGGGGCTGGGCGCAGGCTGGCTTGGTGCAGAGCAGCTCCAGGGGCAGGAGGATGAAAATGGCCTGGGATTACCCCAGGGACACGCAGACACGCAAACAACCATCGGTGCCGTTTGCTGACATTTTTCTCACACTGCCCTAAACCCGCATTTTTTGCTTGTTTTTAACCCGAAAAGCTGTAAAGGCCGAATCAGCCCCCGCTGATCTCCAAGTTTTTGCACCGAGCGCCCCTACCCCAAATTGCGGGGTCCCCCCGCAACCTCTGGAGCTGTCACGGTGCGGGGGGGGCTGCCCCGAAACCGTGAGCCTCCCTCATCACCCCCACATACACACATTTATATATCTAATAAATATATATTTTATATATTTTATATATATATATTTAGAAGGAGAGAAATTCAGACGTGTTTGTGCTCCCCCCGGACCCACCCACACCTCCAGCCCCTTCCCCCAAGCAGCCCCGCGCACCTCCCAGGCGCACCGAACCCTTCCTTTAAAAAACAACCAGTTCCCATTTCCCACCTTTTTAACCCCAAAAAGCGGTCAAACCCCCCAAGCCCCCCACCCCCCCCCCTCCCCTCCCCGAACCCATAGGCTGCGCCGGGACCCTCCCCAACACCGGGTGCACCCAAAGCGGGCAGGAACCGCACGGAGCCGCCCAGCAGCGACCCCGGACCCCCCCCGGTGTCCCCGTGTCCCCCCCCCGGTGTCCCCCGGTCCCTTCCCGGTCCCCTCCCGGTGCCCCCCGCCTCACCCCTGCTGCTGCCGCCGCCGCTAGCAGGGCCGGGCCGGGGCCGGGGCCGCACCATGGCGGCACGGAGCCGGCACCGGGAACGGGAACGGGGCTGAGGAGCGGGGCCGGGACCGGGACCGGCACCGGCTGCGCCCCCCCCCCCCCCCCCCGCTCCCTCCCCTCCTCCCGGTCGCCACCGCCCCCTCCCCGCGGCTGCCATGGAAATGCCAAGCGCGCCCTGATTGGCCGCGGGCCGCCATGTGTCGCGCGGCGCTATTGGGCCGCCGCCGATGATTGACAGCCAAAGGGGCGGGGTTAAGAAGGGAGGTTGGCCACGCCCACTTCGCGGCTTTTTCCCGCGCGGCCGGAGGTGGCGGGAAACAGCGGGGGGGACGCGACACGTGGAGGGTCCGGGGGGGGCCTGAATTGGGCTTGTTTTTAAATCGCCGACACCAAAACTGCATTTTTTCTTTCTGCGCAGGGGCTCTGGCCCAGCTGCCTTTGCCCCGTGCAGACAAACAGCCCGTGGGATCGCAGGGATAGGAGGGATCCCACGGGGCAGCCCCGAAATGGAGGTTGCTTGCCATGGGGGGGGGAAATTAATCAGGGAAAGGGAGTTAATGGGGTGGCAGCCCCAAAATGCAGGCTGGGAGCAACAGCACTGCTTGGGGGGCTTGGCTAATGGGAACGAGCACCAGCAGGGTGCTGCTGGTATTGAGGACACCGCAGTAGGACCTCAGTGCAACGAGGCTGGGAACCACCACGTGGCAGAACGTCACCTTTTCACCACAAAAACCCTAAAATTGGGTCAGACTTGTTGCCCCATCTCCCCTTGCAATGTCATGGGGCACACCACGAAGCTAGGAGACCCAAGCTCCAGTGCCCAGTGAGCATCAGGACCCTGAGCGATCCCATCAGGGTGAGCCAAGTGCTGACAGCCCCTCACCTCCCTCCTCACACACCAAAAGTTTTTACGAGCCCACCAGGCTGTGGTTTCCACCCACACGGCACTGGATAGGGATGGGGACTTATCCTGCCTCCTGCTCCCCACGGTGACAAGGACACATCGATGCTCAGCAGGGGCTGCTACCACCTTCCAGGGGCACCCGATATCCCCAGGGCCTTCTGATGTGCTCGGGAGCTGCCGGGTCCGTGGACAAACCATAAATCCCCCCCCCCCCCCAGGTGCTAAAATCCACCTCCAATTTCTCATCTCAGGCAATAAACGTCGCCTGCTGCCGACGGCGGCAGGACTTGAAGCGCTGATTTACGGACGAACCGCTCTGCGTCCTATTTCCAGTAAGATTGCCTCGAGCCATTAAGCAGCACTTCCCAGGTCGCTTTATCGATTTGCCTTTTACAGCTCCAGCCGTGACTCACGCACATCGTCCCCTTTCACGGCTCCCAACCCGCGGTGATCAAACGGGGCCCTGGGGAGAAAACGTGGCTCTCTGGGGGAAAATCACAGCCACCGGGGGAACCAAAGCTGCTGGATGGGGCTGGTGCTGCCTTTAATCAGCGCTGGGGCAGGAGCTGTGCTCAGCCAACCTGCCAGGTCTCTGCAGGCAGAGCCCAGCTCCCAGCCGGGGATAATCCACGGTGTCCCCCTTCTGCCCCTCAGTGCTGAGCACCAGAGGTAGCAGAGTCCCCCCAGCACCTTCCCACCACACCATGCACACCTGCACTCCCCAGCACGGCTGCCCCAAAATCTGCCACAACCGGGGGCAAAATTGAACTCGGTTTTCCCTCCCTAGCTGCCAGCGCAGTGCGTTTATGTAGATCTAAGTCCACTCCAAAAAAAAAAAAGCCCTGAATTCAATTTAAGCGAGCTGATCAGAAGCCAAAGTCTCGCTGTCCACCTCGGGGTGGTGTTTCACCTGAATTCCACCTTCCCAGCCGTAAGAATGCCAAGAATTTCCCTCTCGCTCTGCACAGCTCCTGCCTTCCCCCAGAGCCGTGCCCGGAATTTGGATATCGCTGCTCCTCTTCCTCGAGTGCCTCGGCAGCGAGCACAGGGCCGGGCTTGGGGCTGGCTGTGCAGGGAGAGAGGAGGGATTTTCCCCTACAAGCGGCATCCCAGCCGGGTTGGGGCTGGGGTTACAGCAGCCAGGCACAGACCTTTCTCCTTCCCCCTGCCTGGACTTTTCCGGGTCCGACCCAAAGCAGCTCTGTGCCCTGGCTCCTGGCCCTGTCTGGGTCTGACCCAGTGCCTGTCGCCTCCTGAACGTGACGGCGGAGAATCGATCATCCCCCACGCCTGCAGAAACGCGTCTGTGCCAGGAATATCCCCGCCTCGCCTCCCTCAGCCGGATTCATTTCACAGGGAGATTTTTTCCCCAGCTGTGCGAGCTCTGGAGGTGCAGCATCCTCGGGGTTTTCCAGCGGGTAGGCAGCTCCAAGGAATACAGCAGGAGCTGTTTTTCCACTCAAGGCAGGAGCGAGCGCTCCCCTCTCACATTTACAGGCACCTTCGCGTGTTCCTGGCCAGCGGACAGCTGCCGATGTGGCACGACGGACGTGCGCAGGCTGAGCGCTCCCCTCCTGCACAGGAACATCCGAGCACAAGCCAGGGCCTGACTCCTTCCCCTCCATGGGATTTTCTCTTAAAAAATAAATTAAAAAATCCCACGTTGGGACCAGCTAGGCAGAAGCTCATTGCCTGGGGCAGGCAGAGCCCTGCTGATGGGCACGAGCGATGCTCTCGCTGCCCGGGGATGCTCGGGGAGCTCTGCGTGGGTGCCCGCTCTTTGTGGCATCCACTCAAAAAATCGCACCAGGAATTTGGGATCCCTCCTGCGAAGGGGCAGGAGCGATTTCTGGGGGGCACTGGGGTGCCCCAGGAAGTTTAAACGGCTGGAAATGCCCAGCAGGTTGCAGGTCCCTGGGTCTGGAAAGCAGAGCCCATGCCATGCGTGGCAGCCACACAATGAGCTAAATATCCGCCAGCTCACTTGTAATGCCAGGAGTATGAGAAGTGATCTCAGCTGGGTCTGGAGAACAGGGCAAGGAGAGGCTCCTGACCTCCAGCATCTTAAAAAATAATAAACATTATTTTAACTTAAAGAAGAAGATACAAAATCCCTCTGCCAGGGAACCAGCGGTGTGCTCATGTCGCATTAAAGGTTTCCAACCCCCGAGCTGTGGCTGCAAGGGGGCAGTGACGCATCCTGCGAGCCTGGTGGTTTTGAAAGCAAACTGTCCCGTGGCGAGAATGGGTTGGCACCCTGAAAAAATACAGAAATCAAAAAAAAAACAAACAAACTGCTTTGGGGTCCAGCTGTATGTGCTGGGTCCCATCCTATCAGTGATTTCTTCCCCATTCGCAGGGGCCAAAGCGCAGAGCCCCTCGGGGTTGCCGGAAAGCCCTGGGTTCGGACCCATTTTGCATTTTCCCCTCGGTGTCTCCAGGTCCCGAGCTGGGCGCACTGGGGAAGGAGCAGAGCCCTTGGGCCAAGGTCGGGGAGAGCAAATGGCAAACACGGCCCCTCTCGCTGTTTGGTTTCCATCAATGATTTATTCTTCCCTTTTAAAAGGAGAAGGCGGCACGCCGTGCTCTGAGCTGCCTGAAAGGCTCCTGGCAGGGCACAGCGAGGGCAGGCAGCGTCCTCAGGAGGGGATGCACCTGAGACCTGTCCTCCCCCAGAAATAATCCCACGGGAAGCTGGGCACGGTGACGGTGGGCACACCGCAAAATCCAGACCTCGTCTCTCCCCATGCCCGGCTCCAACCCCCAGAACGCATCCCCCCGCAGCTAGAAAACCCACGTTAGGGTAGAAAAGTAACGCAGAGGACAAAATGCACCGAAAGATGCATCTGCAACTCTCAGGGAAGAACCTGGTGCACAAACAGAAACAAAACCTTTATTTTGGGAAAAACCCTGCCTCCAAACCTCCTGGGGCTCAGCCTGTGCCAGCTCCGTGCCTCCAGCTGGGTCACGCCGTCCAAAGGAGACCCACAGAAACCTGCTTGATTCTCAGTCTTCTCTAATATTGACGTGTTCTTCAGCATGACATTCTGTAGAAATATTTCTTGTTTTCCTATTTCTTGTTTTCCTAGCAAAAACAAGTCCTCCTCTAGCCCAAACGGAGCAGAAAGGGCAGAAACCCCCTGCCAAGGCGCTGCTGCAAAATGAAATCCCAAACCTTCTGCACCCGTGCAGCCAGCAAGGAGCCTCTGCCCATAGCTCAGGGCTTTCCTTTTGGGTTATTTTGGGCACAAATCCCCACTCTGCTCCACCTGTTCTGCTTGTGGCACTACGGGCAGCCTCTGGCTCAGCTGGCAGTGACAGGAAGCATTTGTTGGTTTCAAATTTTCTCTTTTTTATTTTTTTTTCCCCCTAACGTGCTGCAACTGGGCACAAGGTGGTGCAGAGCCTGGGCTGGGGCTCCAGGAGGATTTTCTGCCCGGGTCCGTGCTGCCGTGCACCCACCCAGCCGCTCTCCCCGCTCCTCCGAGGGGTCAGGAGACAAACAGACGGGGAAATAAGCTCATGCAGGGGGCACAGCACGAGATCCCCAAGGCCACCAGCAGCAGGGATGCAGCCCCTCTGCCTCTGGAGCTGCCTCACAGTCCGAATTTCCCAAATCTTCCCACAGGCGCCTTTATCAGCGCAGCACCGACGCGGGGTGGCCGGACACAAGCAGGGCAGCCCTGACTTCTCCTCCAGCAGCTACGAAAATGTGGCTGCGAGTGACCCCGATGAGTGCAGGAGGCAGCCTGCCAGTGTCTGTGTTTGATTTCTTACCTAAGCTCCAGCCAGCTGAGCGCAACGTCAGCTCGGAGCCATAAACCACGAGACGAGCGGCGTAAATGGCTGTGGCCAAGAGACCCGACCAAGAACGGGGCCGTGCTCCGCGCTTGCTGGATCAGGGAGCGGCTACCTCGAGGGTTACCTCGGAAAATCCTCGTGCTGATTTTCTCGTTTGCAAGCACAGCGAAGGGCCACGGAAAGCTGCCTCCACGCAGCGTGCCTGGAGGTGCCAGGAGCTGCTCCCCACCAGGGTCCGGCAGCAAGAGCAGCTGCACACATCGCCCCCAGGGCGAGTGATGCCCACAAACAAGGGCGCTCAGCACCTCCTGGAGAGCCGCAGGGCAGGGGACGGGGCTGGCAGGCACACGGGGCATCCCCACCCTGCTCACGGGCCGAGCGAAGCCCACGAACCCCCATTCCCATTCATTTCCCCCCTCTACATCCCCTCGCGACGCTGCAGCAAAACCCCAGCCCCACCAGCAGCCGGGTGCTACCCCTCACCCTGATTCACCCATCCCAACTCACCGTGATGCCAAATTTCACCTTTTTCGACTTAAACGGGTGATTTGGGCTCCCATCAGCAGCAGCTCCGGGCAGCCCCCGTCCCCCACACTGCCGCCGTTCAATGAATTCCTGCTCAGAGCTGCAGCCCGGCCGCGGGCAGCTCGGGCAGGGGATGGGGCTGAAGGCGTGCAGAGTCCTCGCGCTGGTCCTCGGGTGCTCCGCTCCCACCAGCTTTTTCTTCTCCACCCGCTTTTATAGGAGCCGGGTAGCTCCTGCTGGCTCCAGGCACACTTATTATAGCGACTGCTCTGACCCATTTAACCAGCGTTAAATAATTTCTCAGTTCATTGTCCTGCAGAGATTAGTTACATGGAAGCATGTTTTAATGATTAACTATTGGGCTCTGCTGAGGCCCCAGCAAAAAAAAATGCAGTTTACAGGGCCCCCGCCCCCTCCTGCCCCCAGCACCCCCTCCTATTGCCCCCCACTCCCAATATTTCTTCTTTTCCTTCGAGCCCCAGCCCCCGGCGGGGTGCATCCAGCCCAGCTGGGCTCGGAGGGAAGGCTCCAGCTCCCGGCACTGCAGGCAAAGGCTGGGAAAAGCCCTAAAAGCAGAGCCCGAGCAGGAAGAAGCAACGTGAGCTGGGCGGTTTGGGGCTGGATTTGCCTTTTGAGCCACTTTTGGCTCTTCCAAAAGGGGGGCATCGATCCCGTGCAAGGGAGGTTTGTCCAAATTGCGTTTCACCAGACCAATGTTTGGCACTAGGGCTGAAGGGGACAGACGAGGATTTCACCCACTTCCCAGCTCTGTCCCTGCCTTTCCAGAGCAGCGAGCTCGCTCCTTCTCCTCCCCAGAGCTCTTCTTCACCAGTTCTCTGGAGCAGGAGGGGAAACCGAGGCATGGTTTCCACATGGAGACCAAGGACAACCTGCACGCTGCGCTGCTGCTTTCACACAGCATTTGGCCACCCCAGGAGTGGGGCAGGGACCCCTCCGCCAGCCTTTGGGAGCATCTTGGGGCCATTTCCAGCCCTAGATCTTCAGATCCAACCCACCTTCCCCGCCTGCTGAAACCTCCCCGGGTTCACAGCGCGTGGGCAGGGGCCCGGCCACTTTCCGCTGAGCCCCACGTGGAGCCAGGACGTGGGACAGGCAAGAGCCGGGTGTTTGAGTTGGCCCAAAGCAGGAGCCTCCAGCCCCAGCCTCCGGTCCCTCTTCTGCCCCAGGCTCCTCCGGGGAAGCCCGTTTGCTCCGCAGCATCAGCAGTTTGTGGGGATAAAAGGAGCAGACCTGATGGGAGGAAGCGGTTGAAATCCCCTCAGGTTTCTGCGCTTCCTTCTCCCTCCTTCACCTCCGCCTGCTCCGTGCTGGGAGTGCTTCAATCGCTGCGCGTCCACTGAGGTTTCTAAGGAAATCAGTGAACAATACGAAAGGGGGAAAAAATAACCTTTTTTGACTGGAATGAAAGAAAAAACAACAACAACCACCGTGTGTTAAAACACCACACAGCAGCTTGAGGTTTCCTGCTGCAGCTGGTGGGGCCAGGAGGGGCTGGGGGTGCCGGCACCGTGAGCCCTACGGTGGCACCGGTCACCGTCCCCATGGGATGAAGCAGTGGGACAGGGTCCGGGGCAGGGGCACCGTGGTGAATGTCCCCTTAAACCCAAAGTTTTCTGGCCACCCGCGATGCTGCAGGGCTCACCGGGTACCCGTCGGGTAACAGCACAGCAGGAACCCAAAGCGGAGCGGGGAACCCTGCCAGCCCCTGCCAGGGGAGATGCTCGAGCCACAGCTGGATTAATTTAACAGCTCTGATTGATTCTCAGATCTGTTTTCTTGACAGCATCTGGTCCAGAACAGAAGGGATTTTACCCCCGGCCTGGCATCCCGAGCTGAACTCATCACAGGGGGGCTGCTGCTTCCCAAACCTGACCCCGTCAGCACGGAAACCTGCGGCTGGGCACAGCAAAGCCTTGGCTGTACTTGGCTGGGAGCACTGCGGGACAAAAACCCAGCAAGGAAACAGCGAACCAGCTGCAGCTTAAGGAGCAGCACCCGATTTGTATTTGAATCCCGTCTCCAAAGAGGAAAATGCCAAGGAGCTGGGGGGGGAAATGCCATCAGCTCTGGCTGGGGACCCGCGTGCCACCCTGTCCCCAGAGAATGGCTGCGGGGAGGTTTTGGGGTGGAGGCTCCACGAGCCCTGCAGCCAGTAGCTGGTTTGGGGTTGTTTTTTTTTTTGTTGTTGTTATTTTTTTAAATGAACAATGAAATTCTGCCCGGCCCCACAGAGGAGAAGGGCTGGGGTGATCGCTGCCAGCTTTTCTTTAGCAGCTCTGCAGGGTCTGGAGCAGGAGGGGGATTGGGCTGATGGCACGCAGCGGGCTGGGCGGTGAAGCTGTCGGTGCGAGGACACACAACCATGGGTTTTACTCCCCATCAGCACGGCAAGCACATGGAAGCTGCTAGGATTGGGGCTGGGAGACAAAAACCCATCCACAGCACCCTGGGCTCTGAGCAAAGCCAGGAGCGGGGAGCAGAAAAGGGGCACGGCCCCCTCGCTGCTGCAGCCAGCGATGCAGGAGGGGCTGGGGGAGAATTAAATTGCTTTGCAGCCCACGCTGCCATCAGGATGCTCGCTCTTCCCCTGCTCGTGTGTCCCCAAGCCCTCCCTGCCCGGCTTTGCTGTTTGCATCAAGTCCTTCCCCAGCAATTTCTGGCTCTCCCTTCTCTTTTCAGATGTTCTCTCGCCCTCTTTGGCTGGTTCTCAGGCCGGCTTTATTTTAATTTTTTTTTTCAACTTTAGCAGCATCTCAGCTACCTTTGACAGATGTTTTAATAAACACGAGTTAATAAAATAAAGCTCATTAACATGCAAGGAAATTAATTTAAGCAACACACACTGGGAGACTCTTGTTCGTGGCATGCAAAGGTTCTTGGGGTTTAACAAACGTTCCCTAAGTGCTCTCTGCATTTAAGCTGTGCTTTGGCCAAAGCTCCAATTTTTCAGCGTAAGCATTTCTCCGCGCTCAGTACAAACTTTGCAGCGGGATTGCTTTCTGTGGGAACAGAAAATATTTTCTCCATCAGCATCGGCAGCGGTTCCAACCTAAACACCGCTGCCATCGCCTCCCTCTAGGATGCTGGACGTGTCCCAGGCTACGCCTCAATTTCAGCCGCTTCGAGTGGGGGCTGAAACAATGTTCCTCCCACTGGGAAGGTCACAAAACATGGCTCGTGTTTTAAAGGGTGCTGTTGGCCTCTTCAGAGAATTCCCTGGGCCCCTCTGTGAGTGTGTGCGGGGGACTGGATGCATCCAAGCTGCTGATGAAATATTTTAAAGAGTTTTAACATCCCAAAGACAAACAGTTCCCTGCCTGCCTTCACCCCACATCCCCTTCCCCATCTCAGCATCCCAAGAACAAGGGGCCTCAGGGCAGGAGCACGGTGCACAGACAGGGGCACTGCTCTCACCGGGGAGGCTGGGGGTAGGATGCTGATTTTGGGACTCACCTCTCATTCCTCTCTCAGCATTTTGGGTCCTCCATCCATGCTGCTCGGGGCAGGTCCAACACATGAGGGCCAGGAAGGTTTAGTAGGAGCGAGCACCGGGAGGATCTGCACGCCATCAGCCGGGGTTCCCATTCCCCTTCCTCTCCCTGGAGTCCTGAAAAAAAGACCGGGCAACCAGACCCTCAATAGCTCTAGCTGATCCCTGACCCTGCACCATAAATTCCCCTTCCCAAATGTCCCCAACTTCCCCTCTTGGGGACCCAAACTGGCTCCTGCCCTCCCCATGTTTGCGCTGATTCGTGCTGGATGCTCCAGCATCTGTGCCGAGGTCGGGAGGGCAATGCCCATGCACGCCAGCTCAGGATCTGTCCCACAACTGCCTTTTAAACACGAGAGGAACCCGTGTAACTCAGCTTTCCTGCTGCCTTTCATGTCAGGGCAAAGCGCGACCGTCCCCTGCTGAGGATGGCGGCCACCAGCCCTGCCACGCTGGCGCTTGGCTTCACGGCTCAGCCCCATCCTCAGGCTTGATCTCGTGCCCAAATCAAGAGCACAGATGTTCTCATTAGGAAATCATTTCATCACACAGTTCAACTCCCCGTTATCGCTGTTACGAGGGATTTGCAGCCTGTGCAGGACGTGCCTTTATGGTAGGGTAATTCCCAGGGACACGAGGCCGTGAAGTCTGGCACTCCTCTCCCTGCGAAATTCCTATCTCGACTCTGTAAGATCGGCAGATCTGCAAGTACACGGTCACGCTGGGATGATGGAGGGAAGGGGATAGCCTCCGCTTTGAGCAGGGAGACCGCATAATTGTTGTAAAAGGCTCGCTTACCTGTCAGGATGCACAAAAACCCCACAGGACCTTGGGCACTGCCGTGCTGGTGGCTGGTGCTAGCCTGGAAGCAAGCTCCGGTGACAGCTTTGCCTGTGCCCCGCTGATGGCTCACCTGCCAGTCCCCAGGGCTCTCCAGTAAAAGTAAAAATAAATAATTCATTTTGGCCAAAGAAGAAATTAAGGCAGAGAAAAGAGAAACAACTTACCTGGGGTTGCAGGCCCACAGCAGCGCTGGTGTTTGCTCTCTAACTCCGCTCTCCTGCTGTTTGGGTGATGCTGGTACCTAAAGGAAAGCCCCCAAGGTGCCAAATGTTGACCTTGAGATGTGGTCCCCTCCCACGTCACCTCGCTGCCTGATTGCTGCTCCATGCACCCATCCCACGGGCATCTCCCAGTGCCAGGACAGACGCTGCCCGTCCTGCCATGCTGGCTCCCTGCTCCGCATCTTCCACCCCAATGCAGCCAAGGAAATAAATCTCTAGCCCCAAGGATGAAGGACTGACCTCCTGGATCAGCAGGGACTGAGTTGCATCCCCTGCCCCATCACCACGTCATCCTGACAAGTTTGCTGCTCAGATGTAAACCTAGGGCTTTTGGTTTCGTGGGTCAGAGCACGAAGAGGCGGTGGCTGCTGCCCAACAGGTGGTGAACTTGTGAGCATTGCCTGTCCGAGCTGGACAGGAGTCAGCAGAGACATTTCCATGAACCCTTTTCATTTACCAGGAACATTTCACAACCATAAATGTTCTTAGGAGTGAGGCAGAGCTGAGGAGGAGAGACGCTATCTGTTATTTAGACCAACTGGTACGACTGAAAAAAAAACAGGCAAGTTTTCAGGCACAGAAGGTCTTCTCCATGCTCCTTCTGCAATACATCCTTTGAAACAATCTGCTACCTCCCTTGCTCTCTGAGCTGCTACTGAGCTCTGCAGAATGGCTTGGAAACCACTGGTTATGCTCAGTGCATGGAAAGCAAAGCATGAAAAGCCCCGCGAGCCCCATTTCAGCCAATTCGAGGCGCACACGATTCCCTGATTCCCTCCGTCCCTGCCAAATCCCTGCTAGGACTGAAGGATGGAGGTGAGCAGTCACTTACCAGCACATCTGCTCAAACGCTGTAACAGCACTACCCCCTGAGGATCCGCGAGTCCTTCAGACAAACCCCGCGTGCCATCCATCATCCTGCTTCAGAGGAGAGAAGCTGCAGCTCAGAACGGCCTCCCAGCGCTCCTTGAGCTTCAGCTGTTAAGATCTACCACTTGGCTCCTGGGGAAGAAAAAAAGAAATCCTAGAAAACCCTAAAAGGTTGTAAAAGTGGCTCTGAGGCAGGCTGGTGTGCTGCAGGGCTTCAGAAGTCACTCAAACAACTGCAGCTCTCAGCTGAGGCTGATGCTTTAATAAAAGTGTGTGTCCAAACGCAGGGGGGCAGGTTTCATGCCTGCAAAGTGAAGCGTTTTTGGGGATGCAAGATGTGCTGCTTGCACCGCTGCCACGACAAAGAGCTGCTACCCCAGGGTGGCAGAGGCATGAAAAAGTTCAGTCATAGAAAACGCAATACAGAAAATAAATATTTCAAAGCCAAAATGCAGAATAATCCCAAATGGGGTTGGTTTAATTCACCTGTGGCTTAACTCAGAGGGGCAGAGCATGGCCAGTGTGAACGGTTTCTATTTGGGGCCAAATTTAAGGCAGAAGAGTGGCACCACAGATGAATCTGGCCCAAGGAATAGCATTAAGCAAGAAGAGAAAACGCGATGAGCATCACACAAACAGCACCTTACACCCACAGCCTGCAGCATGCCCCCCGTACCAGAGGAGCTCAAGCAACAAATAAAATAGATGGCACAACACAAAGCCCTGCTGAGATCCCCCTGAGGCTTTCCCCTTCTTTATTTTTTGGTCGACATCCCAGAATAAAATCCTTGCGTGGGGTCTGAGCACCCACCTGTCACACTGCACGGGGCATGGCGCAGACAGAAAGAGGGGCAAGGGAGAAGGAAGCCCCCAGTCTGGCTGCATCTTAACCCCTGTGAGAGCAGCTTTTGTCCCTGCACTGAGGGAGCAAACACCCGAGCATGCAGCGGGAGACGGGGGAGGCGGAATCACAGAAACACGGAGCTCACCCAGTCCAATCCCCCTGCTCACAGCAGGCTCAGCTGGGCCTTCCCCATTCAGCTCCTGGTTGTGACAAACAGGTATTTCACACGGGACCTACAAGTCAGGCAGGGGATGAACAAATTGGGCAGCCTGCAGCTCGTCCTGCTCCCTGCACAGCCTCCAAGACGAGCAGGAATTTGCTCCGGGGCAGACACTCACTTCAGTCTGTCCAAAGTCAGCTGTGTTCTAGTTAAACTCCTCTAGTTTATTTCTTCTAAGGCATGACAGTCCCAAAACCACGTCCACTTTGATTATTTTTAAAATGTCAAGGCTCTGCTGGCTTACAGCAGCTGCAAACGCTCCCGACGCAGCGTCCCGGTGTGGCTGGTTCAAAGTTTCAGGGCAGGATTCTCCGCCCGTGTAACTCAGCCCGGTTTGGCTGACCTCAAAAGCAACAGCTTGACTACGACCAAGATTTTAATAAGTAAAAATTAAGTACTTAAGTGCTAATGACAGAACCTTTTTGTATAAACGCTTTTTAAGTTCAAGGCACTCCACAGATGTTATTTAACCTTTACACGATGCTTGGATACCATTTTACTGGCTTCAGTACCATTTTTAGGTACTTCATCACTGTTGTCTGAAGACGTGCTTCAGAATAAAACCTGGCCACAGCTAAACTTTTGGAGTTCTTGGTTTGCTTTCTCAAATGCAGACTACAAACAGTTCAGTAAATGCATCACAGAAAAACAAAACAAAACCAAACACATATTTCTCCCTGCAAGAAAAGGAGAGCTTGTCAGGCAAATTCCACGTTCCTCTGGGGTCCAACAGCCTCATACACAGCCCCGCCACCTCTTCACAGTGTGATCACCCCCAAAGCAGCTCAACTCATTGTAGGGATTTCCTGTATCTTCAGCAAAACTCCCCATAGAAGTCCCAGCTTCCAATGTATGGTCCTTCCCCAGCAGCACAGCACAGCCACAAAGGAGGGGCAGCTCCTTCTCCTATAAAACAAAGCTTCTTGCTAATGAAACGTCTCCACCGATGACTGTCACACACCACCATCACGGCGGCTGGCCTCCTTAGGCTTGGGTTTACAAAAAGAGAACCCAAGACACATCCCAAACAGCTTGAAGCCCCATATATTTTGAAGTTTCAAAACAGTAGATGAATTCTGACAGCTTTCTGCCGAGAAGCACACAGAGCACGAGCGCTGCCATAACCAGAACCGTCAATCTGCCAAGACTCAAATGCACAATACGGAATAAAAATGAGGAGAGTGCAAGAAATGAAAAGGCTAAAAAAAAAAAAAAAAATCACATGCACTTTATAAATATTCAGAAAGTGCAGAGTACTCTATACTTTTCTTCTCAAAACTACAACCCGAGCTTTTAAGTGCCCAATATGCCTTTGTGTTTCCTTGTATGCTTGACATGTCACGGGGCAACAATTTCTGCACCGCCTCATCTCCAAAAGAACTAGCAGAGCGCACTGTGCTAGGTAACTGATTAGTTCAGAAAGCAAAAAGCAGCCTTGGAAGCCAGGCAGATCTTTTAGGTAATATATAGGACAGTGGAAAAATGGAATCACATAAACAAGATGACATTTGCTTTCCATAAACCATTTCTGAGTCTTGGGATTCCGAAGAACGCATCTGAAAGTAAACAGCCCAATGTGAAAAGCGTTCCCGGAGCCAGAGTAGTTCCTCACCTGTACTCAGGCGGTCAGAGATCACAGACCATAGATTTTTAAAAAGATTTCTTAACGCAATGCAGATGTTGAAATCCCAGATACCTTTAAATGTTACTAAATGTTGCATTTTCAGGAAAATTTATGTTTCTGTATTTTAACTGAGACTGAACCATGCATAAATTTAATGTATCCCTGCCTGGAATTTATTTTGATAAAAAAGGTTAACCAGATAGCAAGTGGATAGGTTCTTGTGTCTTGTACATACCACACACAACAGAAGACGACATGGATGCTGGCAAAAAGCCCTTATGATAAAAAAATAAATCAGCAATTCCCAAGATGGAACATGCACGTTCAGATATCTGTTAAAATGTCAGTGCTGGCTAAAGATACTTGCGATCTGGTCCCATCTGCTTTTCATAAGTTCAGAACATTCTTCAACAATTTAATTTTAGAAAAAGAGTACAGATAAAAATGTAAACACTTGCAACCCAAGGCCGCGGAATGTCAAACAGCATTAATGGCTGCTAAGAGTAAAAATGCTAAGTTTATAATTAATATCACATAATTCTGTGATATGATCTATTAATCTCTTATTTTATTGCCCATCTAGAGAGAAAATACAGATATATTGATATATAACAAAAAACACTGAAGTCTTTTCCCTCTAATACTACACTTAACATACCCAGTCAAAACACACCATTAGCCTTCAACCTTGGAAAGCCTTTAATGTGAGATAAATTATGTTTAGGAGGTAACAAATATATTTTCCAATACCTTCCTTTCCTCTCCAAAGATCAAAGCAGCTTAAAATACCACGGAAATGTGTATCATAAATCCCCCCAAACCAGAAGTTATCGTTCCCTTTCATATACGGCACAACTAAGGCTCAAAAAGGGTAAATTCCTTGTTTAGGATCACAAAATAAAACCATGACACAAGTGGGGAATAAAGTCAGATATTTCAATTCGAGCTCTCGTATCTCATATTTAAGCCAAAAAAAAAATCCCAGGACATACTTCAAACTTTATTTCTATTTCCAGTACATTATAACAATTATAGAAGAACAGTCTGCGGTTACAGTATAAAACCAGTGCCATGTGTAACTCATGACATTGTGTATATATACAAAAGATTTATTATAATCATCAATGCTTTCAGCACTAAATACTTAAACCTGAAATCTTTAATCAGCCAAGGCTCAGTACACAGAAAATTCTCCTTCGGCCATGACTGATTTTCATTCTTCTGCACCAGATTAGGACTGAAGTGTTGACTCATTCATTTATTCCACGGTCAACAGCATGTTCACAAGACTGTAACTAGTCTATATATAAATACTGGAACAAATGTTCAAAGGGAAAATATACACCTCACTCTTAATGTTCTTCTGTTTGTATTACTAAGAGCCTTAACATTACAGTCTAGAGCCTCAGCTGCTGTGAACTGGTCCAACTCAGCTGTGTTCAGTGGCAATAAATATTTAGCTGATGATCTCGATCTACCTTTCATCAAGTATAGACTGTCAGACATCCTTGAGAACAGTTACCCTATCAACAGATCCTCTCGCTTCCATGACATATTAGCCTACTTGAAGTTGACTGAACAAGTATCAAGCAGTTATTACTCCACGTATTGATCCCTGAAAATAGCCCTTTTCACAAACAGCTCCAAAAGTTGGCTTTGTATTGTAATCCATTCTGAAAAACAGTTGGGCAATTCAAAATCATATGAAAGCAATTATAATTATAGTACTGCTGTGATAATTAAAACATTGCCAGCTGTATATTAGCCTGCTCAGATGTACAGCTGTTACATGGGTAATGGAAAAAATACAAAAGCTTCAGACTGTCACATCATTTCTGACAGCTACACTACAAATCCAGTTACTATCACACCCCCTGTATATGACAAAATGCCAGAACTATAGCGTCCTTTTCCAGGCTTTCTTGTAAACAATCAGTTCCCTCATCACCTCTGAATAATAATAATAATTGTAACATATTTTACAAGGATGTCCAATACCAGATTAAACTGGTATCGAGTAAAAAACAAAAATATTAACCAATTCTCTGTTGCTGAAACTGTTGCCAACTTTGGTCTAGACACCTCCTACTTTTGGTCACCTTTGTCTTCAGTTGCCATTGCTGAGTCTCTCTGTTGTTCAGCCGGATCTCCTGGAAGAATACTGGTGACTGTCTGGAGAAGTGACTCGATCTGCTCTTCTGTTAGTCTTTCCTCACTTTCTTCTACCATCTGCAGGTAAAAAAAAAACAAACACATTCTATTATGATCATTAAATCCACTCTTCTGCCCTCAACTTCAAACAGAAGGACTAAACTAAGCAGGAAAAACTATTTTCAAGGGATTGAAGACATTGTAAAATGCTTCTGTAAAGAGCTCAGTCAAAGTGGAACTCTTTCAATATGTAAAAGAAAGAATGAAGAGCTCCATTGTTAACCACGACAACTGGCACTCCATAATGAGACCCTGCTTGCTTTGAAACAAGGCAAACAACACACTCGACCCAGTCTTTCCTTCCTGGTTTCTCCTAAAACCTTTCCCACTGCAGACATCAATATTTTGAGCCAGGCCTTTCATGTGGCTCATGTGCACAGCTCACTTCCAGACCTATTTTCCTAAATTCCCATGCTTTCTCCTAAGAACTGAAATGAGATAACCCAAGATTGGTTACCTGAAGCTTGGTATCTCATCCAGCACCTAGAAGGTCAGTAATTAGGGCACAGAAGAAGCCACCTAATCCTGGAGCAGTCATATTTATTGGAATTTATTTAAATTGCGAGATCCCAGAGTATAAAAGCATATAAAAGCTCTGAGAAACACAAAACATGCTGTCACGCATCAACAATAAAATTCCATAAGATTAATTAGGGACCTACTCTCACTGCGGAGCTGTGGGAACTCTCATATCACTGCTACCAGGAAAAACAACTGCCCTAATTTATAGGCAGCTGTTAAAAGGAAAAGCTTGTCAGAGGACTGGAAACACAAGCCAAATGAACTCTTCAAACGCAAATGAAACCAATTAGGATTGTGGAGTTTGCGATTTTCTTTTTTATGCAAAGTCCTTTAACATGTCCTTTGAAGAGCGGTGATTTATATTAATTACGGTTCCAAGTCACTGCAGGTTTAATCATTTCTAGCTGTAAATTGCCAGCTATTCAGACACATCGTGCCTTCTAAAAACCAGCGTGGTATATTCAATTAAGTACTCCCCACCTCCTCCCCCCGATGTCCTATGAGTCCTCTTTGCACAATCGGGTCATCTTTCAGCAGTCATTATTCACAGGTCCTTGATGAGAGGAAAGCAAGCACGCTAGGATCCACTCATGCAGCAAAAGGCAGATGAATATCCGTTTGCCAACGACTGTTTCTGGGGACTCATCCTCAAAGGATGAAATTCTGTGTAGAGTGCCTTTCAAACCATGGTCATTTCAGGAATGACTGTAGGACCCTGGCCTGAAAAACAGCCTTGGCTCTCATTACTGTCAGCTGTTAGAGTATACAGAATGAGTTAAAATATACTAAAACCACTCCTAATGTTACCTTTCTGCGTAAGCAACTGCTGCAGCTATTGAAGTGCTGTCAGATAATTGCCTTCTAGGCTACAGATGAGAGGTGATCATCTCAGCAGGTTAACCAGCTTACCCTGGAGCAGCAACGTTATACAACGAGGTATGTTACAGTGCAAAAATACGCTCTTCGTTGCCCATACTGCAGACAAAGGCATTACTCCAGCGATGACCTATACTGCTAAGTTTTGTAGAGGACCCTGAGCCTGTTTTTTGGACTGGATTACAGTGTTATTAATGACTGTTACATTCAACTTTAAAGGTGACAGCCCCACAGCAGCAGGATCTGTACAGACAAAGAAAAAGCCCACATCCTTTGGACAGGCAAAATTACTTAAGGCTGAATGATTTATGTCTCAGCGGCCAGTGTCTCCTGCATTTGTTACTGCTTTCAGATCTTCAGAAAGCTGGCACCTTGCCTGGCTCAGATTTGATTTATTGGATCACTTGAAGTCTGCCCCTCTTCCCCATTTAAATTTTATCTCTCCCTAGATACCTCCATTCCCTTTCTTCACCACACAGTTTTTACTTTAGGTACTTGCTTCAGGTGACCCAAGTCAAACACAAGGACTTATGAGAACCTAGATAATATAGTGATTTTTAGATTAGCACCAGCTCTTCTCAGCTTTTGCATTTAAGACAGAATATACTTACATGCCTAATTGCTGCTTCTTACGTGCTCCTGAGCACTGAACAAGTCATTTCTAATACGAACAATCATATTTACATCATTTGTACTGGTTGAACACGAGAGCCTGCAGGACTCACAAACGGCAGCTACGCCTCAGGACATTGACTGATGAGCTCTGGTGACTGCTCTGGCAGTTTAAGAAATCACACTTGAGCAGAAAGTTGATGAAAAAAAGCAGTCTCCAGTGTTTCAGAAGCATCGGTGCTGAAACTGATGTCTAAGGTTAAACTGTTGAGAAAAGCACCTCTAAAGAAAGATGCTGGACACTGCTCTGAGGAGTGGGTAACACGGCTCCACATTCCCTTCTGTTGACAGCTTTGTAGTCTCAGCCAGAGAGAAGTGGTAATTTCTTAAACTGCTGCAGCAAATTCATTAAGGGCTCACCTCTCAGTGCCTTAGATTTGTGCATCCTCGCTGCCTGCTCTTACACTGGGAGTTACTGATAAACAAAAATCTGTATTTTGGCAGGGCGGATGGCTTATTATTCAAGCTGATATTTCAGCACTACATGGCTGTGATACCTTTTAGAAGTTCAAAGGATCAAAAGCGTAAGTGATAATCTTTTTCTTTTTTTTTTTCCAGAGAAACAGCATGAGCAGTAATTTATGAAAACACAAGCAATTAGGAAGCAGCAACGCAGCATGCTGAAAGGAAGAGCTAAAAAAAATAAAGCACAGAGAACATGCAGACAAAGAGACAAATGGTATCTGTTTCCCTTTAGAACAGATTCAAGGGAAACAGAAGGTGACTCAGAAGTTTATTCTAGATTCAACAGATGTTTGCACAGCCTTCTGATTTGCAACTATAATACCTTTGCTACGGATAGTACAAGGAAATGAGGTTATGATACTCAGAAGAGAAAAAATGTATAAGAGAAAACAGAAGAGGGGAAAAAAAAACAAAACTGTATTCAAGTGCTGATTTTTCCAGCAAGAATTTACTAATACAGGAAAAAATCTATACCAAAACCCTCTGCTAACCTCTAACTTGCAATTGGCTGAAACTGCTCAAGCAACGGATTCAAACTGTAAGCAGTCAGGAATGCACGGTTTATACAAGGGCAAACAAAAATGCAAATGTTTTGAGTAAGTGTATGACATAAGATATTTATGTTGGCAGTGCCACACAAGCCAAATGGAAATTGATTATTCTCACAGATGATGCCATATGCAAACTGTAGGGTATCATCAACCAAAGCTCCAGCTGAACTGCTATTTTCAATATTCGGGGGTTGTACAACTGGGCAATGTTACAGGAACACAGTTTATAGATAAAAGCACCCTACTGCACAGCAAGACAAGTGTGTCTCTTTCACAGGGCTGAGCCCGAGGATTTTCTTGAACACAACAGACACAGCAGGCCACGTCATCTGTGCGTCTTCTTACATAAATAAATCCCAAGTCATTACTTTTTCAGCATTCAAGTCTATATTACCCCAAAATAACTACAGTGGCTTTTAGCAAATATCATAGCATATCAAAATATTTGATACATGTATACAACATGAATTTTCTATGAAATGCAACTATGTGGCTAAGATCAATTCAGGCCTCAATGATAACTTCTATTTCACCCAAACTGGTAACAATTAGTTATTTAACTCAATACTCTATTCATGCTGTAAGCAATTTTTATTTCCCTCCCCAGCTAATGCTCTAAACAATATAATCTATAAGATTAAAGAAGGAATCAAGCAAGGACACAACATTAATTTTATTTGGTAGCCTAATTGGTGTGCCTGTGGATGCAATAAATGGAGGCACATTCACCTTGCAGTTAGTAAATACTTTTAAACCCCGAGAAACTAGAATTAAGTTTCTTTATTGACTTTAAAAAAGCATCAATAAAATTACCTGGCCAGATTTTCAGAACTGTGGAATATATGCAAATTACTCAGAAGTCAGCTAAAGCTTCTCTACTGCTCAGCTTTGAGAGCGATCCTATCTTTATGTAGATGTCTAATATCCAATACTTCACTTGCTTAAGCACCTTCCATTCTTCCCCTCCAGCTATATCTGTGCACGGATTTCTAACGCAGCAAAGCAAAACACACAATCATCCATCACTAGGCTCCTGCTACACGAGAATGAAAAGACAAATCACTCACCAACTGCTGAATTAAACTCTGGCAGATGCCTTGCTCAGTAATGTAACCGCTACTGGGAACTAGAGCTGTATTCATTAAACAAATGTGTATGTGGAATATTTTACTACCACGCAGCCTTTCCCAGCTGCACATTTTAATAGGAGCCTTTTTTAATTGAATACTATGTATGAATTTCTCAGAGGAACAAAACAACCATAATTTCCAAATCAGAACGCTAACAGAATTATATTAAGGAGTAAGTCCCATCAAAACCTGCTAATAAATTCTCATGGCAGAAAGTTATTTGCAGAAGGTATTAAAGGTTTTATTTATCAAGTAGGTGTACCAGAAAACAGCCACTAGCCTATCAAGATAATTTCAAAGATCTGCAGTGCTTTTGCTATTCATAAAACAAAAGATTAAAATTTATACTTTCATGGTGGCATGTATGTGTACTTATTGTGTGCCAGCATGCAGACATACACAAACATATTTGTCTATATTTTTTTAAAGTCTGTGAAGCAAGGGCAAACGTTTTAGGAGCATGCTGTCCCTAACTATAATGATACCTTGTATTTTCTGATTACCGAAGAAAAAGCAAAGCACAAGTGACATCATCATCCTCATCGTGCTTCTTTTAAGATTCACTTAATTCATTTAAGATTTCAGACTAATATTTATTTTAATGTTTATAGCCTCCTAAGACAATATACTGCAAATGTTGAAGAATAAATAAAGCTGCACTGAAGAACTCTAAAAAAAAAGTTCTGGAAGAACTGAGAAACTCTCAATAATCAGTGATATTTGATTGGTAACAAACCTCAGCATCACTGAGCAGAATCGTCTGTGGGTAAAAAGCTATTGTTTACTTGAATAATAAACTAAGGATTCTATTAAAAAACAGTAAACCATAATAAAAAAGGAAATAAGGTTCCTATCACTGACAAAGCTATCAAGCATAATTTAACTCCAGTGTAGGAGTACATATTTTATGAGAAAATGACTGCTAATTCCTCCTTTAGCAGTCATTCAAAATAGTTCAGGACCAACATGCTAGTAGAAAAAAAAAAAGAACATAAAAAAAGATGGAAAGTGAAAGACTGATTGGAAAGCAAAAGAACAACTGGATTAATGTACTTCAGAGATAATTAACCAACTATGCAAAGTGGGAAGCAAAATACATTGTTGAGAAAATAAAATGTTTAGTTCCTC
Organism: Anas platyrhynchos; assembly: GCF_047663525.1. Lineage (NCBI taxonomy): Eukaryota > Metazoa > Chordata > Aves > Anseriformes > Anatidae > Anas > Anas platyrhynchos. Next base: position 6,001,099 of record NC_092606.1, read on the forward strand.
TAACATCTTCCATTCTCCAGCAGAGCACATTACATTATTTCCTGTTCTATAATAAAAGACAATCTGTTAGGCTGGTTACGCAGAGCGCACATCACAAGGTATGAAGCTCTCCAAGATGGAGATCTGGTTTTAAAAAGCACAGAATTAAAACCCACTTTTCCGCTGAGATAGAAGAATGTGGAGCAATTTGTTCGTTAGAAGATGCTTAATCTTCAAACCCATCATGGTTCAGCGTTAAGTAAATCTGGGCCAGTATCACGGTTAGGTCAACATCGCTGTCTTTCTTCCTCCTTTGTGAATCACTGAGCCAAGAACAACATATGTTAGAGATTAAAACAGGAGGTCAAGATAGCTGTAATGTGTACAGTGTTTTACCCAGTGGGATATGAATTAGAATTTCATGCTCCTTTTGTTGCTATTGTTGTTTGAAAATAAATCCTGGCACACAGTCCGGAAAAGACAAATATGAACAATACAGCAATTTATGCAAAAAAAAAAAAAAGGAAAAACTTGAGATCAAAAGATCATAAATGTTCTCTCTAATTATTTTTTTCAAAATTGATTTACTCTTTGCATGTTACTAAGAACATGGAATTTTATAGAGGGACAGCAAAAAACAAACAAGCAAAAAGCCAGAAAGGCAAAAATTAACAATCAGTAGTAAATTTAACTATCCTCTCCCATCAGCTAGTAAAAGCATATCAGGTAAATTTGACTCCGTTCCATGTATAGACAGCACTGATTAGAAGTTTGAGGCATCAAAACTATTTGAGCAAGGGAGAGACAGAGATATGGCTGGTTTGGTGTTTTGCTTAAAACTGTTTAAAAAAAAAAATGATTTGGCTATATTGTATGAAACTGTCAGAAATTCTCGACATCATTTATTCTAATTTCCACTTCAGGATGGACTCAAGCCTTCTGAGTGACAGGGACAAGTACAATGAAAAGCAAATCAAGGCAATTTTACACCTAGCATTCACTTCTCCGTAGGTTGTCTCTCAGCCTGCAGTGAATAGACTTGCCTGCATGAAATCTGCATATGGGTAATCTTCTCCCTCCTGACATCAAAGAATAAAATGCTGTTAAGCCTCCACAGCTCTGTATTATTTTACACTCAAAGACACTCTGGGAAGACAGGGCTTTTCAAAGATGCTGCATTGCTTCAATCTCTTTCGCCTGTCCTCACCAGAAAACAAAATGATTGATCACAGCAATCCCGAAGTAAAATCATTTCCTTCCTATGGCTGCTAGTCTCAGTATTTCACCAACAAAAATGGCCTGCAGTTTCCTAGCAGTTATTTTGTGCTCAAAAGACTTTGATGTGCTTTGATGAAAGACTTAGGTACTGCAATTTTGGGGCTGCTTAATTTAATGCAGTGTTAACAATCCAGTCAGCCTAGTCTACTGGAACACTAGTTTTGGAGAAACTTGCACTGGAAATTAGAGGGGTATTAGAACATAACAGAAGTAACCGTATCCCCAATACTTTTATGGCTATATAAATTCAGACTAGCCCCCAAATGTATTGATATTATAATTTATACAAGTTGCTTTTGAGAAAGGTTACCTATGAATAATGGGCTGATACCGAATATAGATACAAGAACAGAGGTCTGTAGGTTTTAGCAATGAGTTTTGCCTAACTTCTACGTTACAAACCTGAAAACATCTGAAGTACAACTCTTTTTCCCCCCCAGAAATCTGACTTTTAATATAAAGGCCCCATTTCCTCATACCTGCCTCCTGGGCTTCAAACATGACACAGCAAACAAATTGTTTTCAGTATTTCATTGTTAGTTTAAGGTAATGATGAACTGAGGGGAGAATGGAAAAGACAGACAAAAATCTTGTTACCTGAAAGCCACAAAAAGATTATGGCATTTCAGGCAAACAAAAAGAGACAAAACACTGCCTGCACAGGCACATAACGCATCCATGCCTGCAGCACACAAAGCTAACCAAGGTGGGAGAGAGGCTCTGCACTGAGGCTCTACATCATCGCTTATGAATAACTTCCTAAGCAAAACTCATGAAGCCTTAATGCTCTTGGTTGGGTTGCTGACAAGGCTGACACTGATCTCTTCAACCACAGAACACAGAGCTAATTCCTTGACTAGAAGCATTGTTGTATGAGATGCCTTCAGCATTACAATGTCTACTCCTTGGCTACAAAAGAAAAACAGTCCTACTGCTATCTCTTTAATCCTTCCCTTTTTTCAGCAAAATACAATCCTGTTACTACATAATTGCTTTCAGGGTATGATTATAAACAGAGGTTCTGAGTGTAAGAGATCTTTATTTTAATATCCTTAGTATAATAATCCTTTATTATGAGACTTTTTTTTTTTTTCCCCCAAAAAGATACTGCAGAGAATACAGCCCATCTATTTCTTTTTAGAAGTCTCTCTTTACATCAAAATTATGCTGAATAGATCAACGATGGCTACTTTCCATCTGCTTGTATCTATTTCTCGTTCTGCACAACTGCTCAAAACACTGTATCTGTCATTACCTCTTCCTTTTCAGAATGTTTGATTTTACTATAACATAAAACCCTGCCATAAAAACAACTACGTCATGACAGTCATTAAGAAGGGAAGTGATTACAGAGCAGCAGCAGAAAGTCTTAGGTAAATATATTCTTACTCACAATACTGTAAGTAACCTTTAATGATTCTGTTCAGCATTTTCAATATGTGACGCTGAAGTGAACTTAGGGGTGGAGAATCTGTCCAAGAGAAAGATGGGCAAGGCTCTAAGGGAGGTCTCAGAGAGGAAGCAGTTGGGATTAGAAACCATGAATGTAAAGATGTGTATAAAGGGATACGTTCAATCACCGACCATGAGAAAATAATTATTCAGCTGATCCTCACAGTTAAAGCTGCTTTCGTTTAAGCTTTGAGCAGTTAGGAGCATTGTTACTTACCAGCTGTATTTCAACTGCTGTCACAGGCCTGTGGTTAAGCAACTGCAGCTTTTCTGCTCTGTTTAGAAACAAAGAGTAAGACAATCCGCATTACTATATAATTTGAGGATCCCCCCCAAACGACTGTTATGATGCAAATACATTCCTCATAATTGGGGGATGAAAAGCCACTGCCAAGGAGAATTCTGACAGGGTCTGCAGTGTGGTTTCATACTTTAATTTACATATTTAAAAAAATTCCTTGTGTGTTTAAATGTATTGCTTTTGCCACCTATAGTCTAAGATGGCAGGGCAAAGGCCCTTAGATTATTACAGTCCAAGCATTAACAAATACGCACTGTTACTTTGTTAATTGCTGCACAGAAACGCGAGACAACTTGCCAAAGATCACAGACTCTTTTGCTATGAACAAATGACCACAAGAACAATTATCATACCTAAAAAGTTACAACCCATCAGTCAAATGGCAATAATTTATTTGTTCTCTTCGCACAGAAGAATTGGTAGGCTAAAAAAAAATTAGCTCAAAACCACACAGCCATTTGTACTGTCTGCAACCCACACAGTTTATGCCAACGCATTTTTTCTTACGCTATTACAATGGGCTAAGGCCATACTGCTGCACTTATGTCTCTGGGCAAAAACAATGGCTTCGAGTCCTCTGTTCCCATGCAAACCTTGCTTCCAGTTGTGTTACTACAGCGGGTGGGAATCATGCAGCAAACCAGCTGGGGGACTGAGGTGGAATGTAAAGACAACCTCTTTTTCCTGGTTTGTTTTTAACTTGACTCACTGCAGTCCATAAAGAGTGGTATAGCCATAATCAGCGTAGTAACAGATACAAAAAAAAAAAAATCACCAACACCCAACCTCAGTCAGAGCTGGGTTGTAAAGATATGTCACTTATTGCAGTTTAAAAGACAAGGAATAATTCATTAACTTACAGTAACTCAAAACCTTGGTAACCTACTCACACACTATGGCAGAAAGAATGCAAATTTGAAGTCATGGGCCTTTACCACAAAGCACTTCAATCCGATATTAACCTCTTTTCCTGTGATTTTAGATACCAACTGTGTTGCATCTGTATTTTTAATGCTTGGTTTTCATTCTCCTCTGCCTACTGGGGGGAAAGCCAGGAAGATTAGTCTGGCATTGGTATTTAAACACAAAACACTTTAATATTCACTGTTTAGCATCACTGAAGCCAGTGGCAAAATTCCTGGCACATTCAGGACCACGATTACACTCATCCAGCCTCACTGTTTGTCTGGATTCTTTTTAGCCACTAGCAATGAGCTCTACTTTTTCACCAAGTAAGCAAGAGATCTCACAAATTTCCATTTAAACACTTTGACCATTGAAACAGAAAAAAAAAAAAAAAAGGTACGAGGCAGAAAATTTGACTGACTTTTAAAAATCTTTTTTTTTTTTGAAGATGTGATCAAACAAGTATTGGCCTGAAATTCAAACCACAACATTTGAGCAACAGCTTTGTAGCCAAAAATTATTCCTTTTACACCCTACTGAAAGAGAAATCATTCCAACAGCAAAGTCAAAAACCAACTGGCATATGCTAGCAAGGCATATTTCATTAATTTCAGAAGCTCAGATCATTGACATTGACCACATAACAGAAACACGGCCAATGATCTGAGCTGGTCTTTGTGTTTTAGTGCAGAAAAGCACAATCATACAGCTTTGCTAAGGGTACAACAGATGTTTAAAAGGACATGCAAAACTGTAACAGACAGGTTTTATAAAAAAATAAAACTACAGAGTAATAATAAGACATGCAAGGAGCAAAGAGAATTGAACGTGTATTTTCTGGGAAAAAGCTTGAATGATTATTACCCAAAATACATGCGTTCCTAGCAGCCATCTACTTTTATGCAATACTTTGTCACACACGTTTGTGTGTCTAAATGAGAAGTGACAGTTAGCACATACCGTCTTCCAGCCTGTGTTACAGGAGTGAACCACACTTCTGAGGAATTAAAGCTTGAAATGTATTATTTAAAGGGCATCTTGAATGTGTACTTACACTGATTCCTTAGAGTTTCCCTTTGGTTCTGCGGGACCCGTGGGTGGTTTTGAAAGGGAACTTTAGAGCTTTCAGATGCTGTAACTCACAGCCCAGGGCTCTCACAGGCAGGCCTTTACAAACAGCAGCTCAACGCCCGTGTGGCTGGAGGTGCTGCAGAGATGCTGCCTCATTTCACGCGGCCTCTGACACTGCCTTTGAAACCTAACCCCAGCTATCAGATCCTAACTTTGTAAGGCACCTCGATACTTTATCATTCATGTGTGTGCACCAGAAAATGCTCCAAGCCCAAGGTGTTTACGCTTGTCAGGAGAAGCCTTTGACAAGTGATGCATTGCTCCAGTGTCTGGGCGGAATCTAGTATTTAATACACCGAATTTAATACTTCTCAAGGCTGTCGGCTGACACCCAAACAGAATAAGACCCTTCATTTACCTACCCAACACACAGAACGAGCAGCACTAGAATAAAAATTTCCTGGCTGACGTTCCCAGAGTGACCTGAAGGAAAAATCATGTACTACCAAAGACTGGATGAGCTAATGGGCCTATTTTTACCTAAAATGTCCACGATTGCAAGTGACTTGGTGATGGAACTACGGGAGACCATGGCTCAGTGCAGACAGCTGCTCTGCTGATACCAAACAATGGACTTAATTGTATCAGAGGGTTTTGTGGTGTGTGTTTAGTGACCCTGAGAACAGAAAATAGCTCTGAAGAGACGATACCTTGATTGCTGTTTTTCAACAAGAGACCCAGCCTCTTGGTGACAAAACCAAAGTCCTAAAAAATAAATCATCATAGTAGGCATTGCTGTATCCTTTGAAGGCTCCATTAAATAATGGAGAAAAGGGCTGTGTGGCCATGGACCCTGATCAGGACTGCTCCCTCCTCCTTGGGACTTCATAGTGCCCCGAGAAGGATCTGTCCTTTCACTCATGAACCATACGGTACACCCAGGCAGCAGAAATCCAAGGTGATGCTGGGGAGAAGGTCCTTTGTGGCAGCTACGTTATAAATCAGTGTTTTAAGGGCAATTCCTCCTGCAGTGACTACATTCTCTCTTTTCTCCTGCAGAATAATTGTTTACATTCTCTTCGGTATCCTATTAACAAACCCATTGGCAGCATAGGGTTTGGTCCTGAACTCTGAAGGCTGGGATTTTACAGACAACACAAAAGAATCAGAATTAGCCTAGTTACCCAGAGATATTCATTCGGTTTGGGAGAATCAAGGATGAAAGCCAAATATGCTTCCATTGGTGGGAAGCAGTCAGTGTGCTGCCTTTGTTTTCCCATGCTAATCACTTGTATCTATTTATTTAGCAGCTTGATGTTTACAACAAGAGACTATTAACAGCATGGCTGACTTTAATACTGAGCTGAGAACACCGCTGTGTTGGCTGCCTTACTGTCAAAACCGAAGTATTAATAGCTGCTGCCGTTTGCTACTGTTATAAGCAAGGAAAAGATGAAATAAAACCCTAACATTGACAGAAATAAGAATAAACCTTATCCCAGAGTTGAAATTGAGAGCAGGTCACTTAAGGAATCAATGGAAAAAAAAAACACAAACCCTACCTGCATAAAATTGTAGCAAAAGACATCATCACACATAAAAGCAGGAGTCTTAACAAAAGTAGGTAAAGAATATTAATTACATCTTCGGCATGAAAAGAACCTAATTCATCTGACTAAGTATAGGAAAAGTTTAGTGCTTTTTCCTCGAGAGCTAGGAAACTGCTTGTTTCGGTGCCTGGAACACTTGATGGAGACACAGAAGCTGGTGTTCTGGTCCTGGCTTTTGATGCTGTTTACTTTACGGTCCTTGGCCAAACACAAGTCTGTGCCTCAGTTCAAGACATCTAGAACAGATAACATTTACAGCTGTCACAGGAGAACTATGAGGATAGCTATTTGTAAAACACTTCCTCCCTCCTCCTAAAGCCCTACTTACAAAAATAGACTTTTATGCTCACTGTTTAATGAATTCATACTTTATACAAGTTTCTCATTGCACCATACACTCACATACGGCTCCTGAGATCAGAACCTTTTTAAACAAGTCTTTCTTTGCTTTTGCTGCGTGACACACCCCAATGCAATCTCAAACCTACTCCAAATCCTCAGACAAAAAGAAAATAACAAAAAAAGTTATTTGACTTGGAGATACACTTCTTCATTTTTCTTTTTTTCAGAGTGATACCTTTGAAATTTGTTGCCAACAAAGTTTCGGAGCCCAATAATCAGGATCAAAACTTCGCAGTCATACTATGCCTGCACTAAAGAATGCAAATCTTACTTATCCAGAGCTATTTTAAAACAGGTAGAGCTCCATCTTGTTTGTTACAGAAAGATTCCTGGCAAAGCAGGCAACAACAGAAATAAATTAAAAGCAATTAATTAGTGAAACTGTTTGTGTTTCCTGAAGACAAGAAATGCAAGCAGAGAGTAAAAAAAGGTCACCTCTCAAAGGCTTATCTGCTTATAAGCCACTAACACTATTATAAATTATTAGGGAACAGGTAGAAGTTATACAGTCAGGACAAACTGATCTCAAGAGTATTATTTTAGCGAAGATGGTATCATTCAGAATATTTCCAGTTTGCAAAATGCATACAGAAGAACAAGAGATTATCTGCAAGTAAGTCATTAAAGTGTGTTATCTGAAATATTTCGTGCCTGGTTTTGATCTGCAAAGCTCCCTGCTGGAAAAATGACTCAGAACATCAAAAAGGAATTAGCAGCAGGGCATTAAAAAAGAAAAGGCAGCTAAATAAATGACGTCTTTTATCTGAAGGTGCTTGAGTAGGGGTTGAAGGGTTTTTGAAATTATAAACACCAATTAACACCAAAAAATAACAATTTTTAGCCATGTTAACACTATACAGTTAAGATTTAAGCAATGTGTTTGGTTTATGTACATAGAGATTCACTGTGATGACACAGCAATGACCAACTATTCTGTAACCAACATCTGAAAACTGGTACCTAGCCAGGTAGTTATTTGCTTATCAATCCAAGTATCATCCTGATAACAAACACGTAAGTTGTTTTATTCTGATAAAATATGTGAAGGTGGCAAAAGAGATAATTGACTGTAAAAAGAAATTCACTCCAAGTATGAGATCTGAGAAGCTCTGGTCCTAGCTCTTCTTCCTGCATGTAATTTCTGACCTTCCCTACAATAATGAAGAGTGACTAGAAGAGTGCTCTGGGCATACCTTTGCAGCACACACACACAAATACCCCTGCAGTTCAGTGTTCCTCCAGAAGACTGGAAAATCCTCAGCCCCCAAGGTGAGCAGCAAGCAGGGAATCACTGCATGCAACAGGAGTCAAAGCTCAGTACTCACTGCACTGATTTTTTTCCTGACACTGCTATCAAAAATTGACTGTTGCAATCCGAGTCTCTGTGCACCAGGGGTTTCCTGACAGCACGCACATAAATTAGGTCTTTTTCTACCAGAAATAAGCTTAAAGGAAAGCAAATGTTGCAAGCCTGCACATGCATCAGTATCAGTGCTGACTGCACGATTTTGCACAGGCACAGACATAATAAGCCTGAATTTAGCTCATGCTTCGTTACACCTAAAAAATGCAAGGAACTTTTCCCAACTCTGATGAATCCGCTTTTACACCTTCTACAGCAAGCATATTTACACTCATGTTCATTAAATAAAGAGGATAACTCTTTCATCTAAGCAGACAGTGAAAAATATTTCCAGCATGTTTCCTCCAGAATGCACGTCTTTGTATCTTCTTTGGACTGTCTGGATTTTAGTAACACTGGTGGGAACATGAAAGCTCTTAAAGAGATGAATACATACCAAAGATGAGTGATGGGTGAAACTCATTTTCTCACATAAAACCAAGATCAGAGTTAATTGTCTGTGTGCAGATTCTTACATGATCTGCCTAGTGAGAAATCCCAAATGGGGATCACTGCTGTTAGGCTCAGCAGTGCCTCCCTGCTTCTCGACCACATCCAGCAGTAGCTGAGACTCAACTAGTGCCAAGATCAGCATTTCCAGCTGGGGGCTAAATGAAATCGAGTGGGCTTTGGGACATACAAAGCTCAGGCTGCTGGAGGCAAAAGTGCCCAGAGTTACAGGAGAAGAAAATGACTCTGAGGTCCTCGTTTCAGGGGAGAGTGTAGGAGGTGAGGGTGTACGATTACTACATACTCAAGGCCAAAAAAAGTTCTCCAGTAAGACAAAAACCAGTCCTGTGTTCAAGATTACCTTGTGTATTTTGGGTAGACAGAGTGGACAGCACATTGATACAGCGCATAATAAACTCAATTTCTAAAAAACAATAAAAATGTTAGATACTGTCACGCAAATTAAGACAAAATTTATTATCTTCTACCAGCAGTGAGCCAAATATTTCTAGCATTTATATTTTAGCCAAAATCTTGTATTATATGTCGTTGCATTGCCCATTTCTATCTACTGAACTCCTAAACTGTACATAACTATATACGCACATCTACTTTGATCACCTAGGAACAAAAAGTAAGTTTCTAGTAACATCTATAGCCTTAGCTAAGAAGAGAACAGTGTTAGTGCCAAGATACAGCACACAGAGCTAAAAAAAACACACTAAAACATCTGTAACCACAAAGGCAGATTTATCCAAAGAACGTATGCTTTTCAGTTGCTGGGAAAATTATAAAATAACAGCAGTGTACGTTAACAGTGTATTTTATTACTAACTGAAAACATCAGACCCATAAGGCAAATCCTATGGTCTTGTGTTAACCAAGACAACTCTTGTAAAATCTGGTCTGAATCAACACCATGGGATTTGGCCTATTGATGAGCAGTCCTGAGCTGTGGTCTGCACAGTCACAGCCCCAGTTTGTGCATGGTCAGCAGAAACATACCCGGCTCTGTTCCCTACACAGGGGTTACCACTGAACGTGAATGCTGGTACAGTCGTCCAGGATGAACCGTAAGAGCTGATCACTGTATCTTAACACAAAAAAAATGCTACAAAGGATTAATTTGAAATACCTAGATTCAGTGGGAAGTAGTCGTCTTTTTCAAGACTATTAGATGATCCTATTATTAAACTAACACCACCCTGTCTTTGGTGTTGAATATTCACTTTGAAAGCTCTAGAGGAGACAAAAATTACAGTGGAAATCATTCGGTCTTTACTGTCCTCAAGGTTTATCTTTGTTGTAGATTTTGGCAGTAACAAGGGAAAATACTTTCCAGAAGTACTACTGATTTTCAGCTCAATATTTCCTTGAAAGTGTTGAGTTCAAGACAAAAAGGGCAATGCTTATGCCCCATTTTTAAAATTTAAATATGCAGTGAAATGTGATTAATCCCAAATTAGATCCAAGGCAGGTTATCTGTAACAGGAAGAAGTACAAGAAGAGCCAATTTGCATTTAACTGCAATTACAGAGCACAAGTTTAATAAACATTCTTTTCATGTGATGGCATTCACACTACCTTAAAAATATGAAACCATTCCAGAGACTAAAACTGGAAAATTAGCTGCTAGTGGCACACTCTATTTCCAAGTACAACATGGCTTACTGTACTGAAGCAGTAGCCAAAGCTTGAGGCCTTAACAAGGTAATATAAAATTCACTATGATGTCAGTTCAGAGTTCTTCATTTAAAAAAAATCCCTCAGTTCTACAGTTTCAATTTCACCAAACTAACTGATGACAAGCAAAACCCCCGTGCTTTGCCATATTTTACCGACTACATCAGTCAAACATACATTTAGATATCTCAGAAATTGCTCCATTTAGCAAGGCAGCTATCCAAAAGGTGTAAGTCCTCTTACATATTTATTTTTAAAATTTGAAATTTGCCTTTTTGTTTTTAATAAAAACTGATTTTTTTTTCTGCCTATTGTATTGGTGAGAAAAAAAAACATCCCAAAGTAGATGGCTGTCAGCAGAATAGATAAACTGATCTGTTAATCTGGTATTTTGAGTAGCAAATATTAAAATTAACAGAAATAAAGACTTTTCAGGTGATTTTACAGGATCTGCAGAACTATCAACACTATCACCTCTGTAACTGTGTCCAGAACCCCCAAGGACACCACGTGTAGGCTGATCAGAAGCCATTATGCATTGTAGGTCTGTAGGAGGAGGGCAGGAAAAAATGAGAATTCACTTAAACAAAAGGTCTGTTCTTTCAATAAACGTGCACCAGTCCACAGCTTGTTGCTTCTCTGGACAGTGTCTGGTCTTTCTCCACCACCCAGAAATTACCCGATACACGAGCACAACCTGGTGCTGGAGAGCTGCAATAACAAACTGAGCAGGGCAAGTCAGCTCACCACCTTCCTCCAACATGATTTTAGACACAGCTGCAAACGCTCCCTATATTAAAAGCCCCATATCGATCAACAATTTTCCAATTCCTTATGTTAGAAAACAAGTTGCTGAGCCTAATTAACAGCAAAACCACACTGCTTAATTGTTTTCTCCTTGATGAGATGCAGAGTCATAAGGAATTTGAATGGCAAAAGTAACAGTCTAAGATGATGGGCTCTTTCTGACCAGTGATGTCCATTCCTCTCGCAAGGAGAAAACAGAAAATGCTGCTGTCCCCTTACCAGAGATGGGCACTAACATAGCTTGAATCAAATCAGCTGCCTTGAGGAAACTGTTACCATAAACGCCAGGGGAGTTTTAGGTTAGATGTTAGGAAGAATTTCTTTACTGAAAGGGTTGTTAGGCACTGGAACGGGCTGCCCAGGGAGGTGGTGGAGTCACCATCCCTGGAAGTCTTCAAAAGACGTTTAGATGTAGAGCTTAGGGATATGGTTTAGTGGGGACTGTTAGTGTTAGGTTAGAGGTTGGACTCTATGATCTTGAGGTCTCTTCCAACCTAGAAATTCTGTGATACTGTGTGATAAAAGACAGCATGAGAGCACCTAAGAGATTAAGGGAGAGCACATCTCTTTCATCGCCTTACCCAGAAAGGAAGAAGCAAAGACAGACTCTGGAGTTCATTACTTTTTGTGGGAGGAAAAATCATTATAGGGAGATGATGTAAGCAAGGTCTTGAAGAGCAAATATTGCAGATTCTTTCCTCTTGAAGGGGAAGAAAGCTCTCCACCAGCTAACTGGAACGAAATCTCAAGTGAAGCCTTTTATACAAATACTACCTCTGTTCCAGAGAATGGAACTGATTAAAGCCTTGAGCTTTTCATTTACTTAACAGCAGAGCGGTGTTGAAACAGTCTTGGTTATGAACCAAAGAGTAGCTCAAGATTTCCTTGTAGGCATTAATATTTTAGGCCATTTTACATAAATTGAGTGCATTATAGAGTAATTGTGTACCATATGCTTTCTGTGTTTTGGTGAGAAGTGGCTGCCAGATGGGCTTTGATACTTACAGCTTGAAGTGTATGAATGGAAAAGATTAGAAGAAACAAAAGGTGCCAAGATCACACTAAATTCTGTTTCTTATTTCGTAAAGTATGTGACAAACATAGTGCTGGCAAGTTCTTTGCCAGATGACAGATATTAACTGGAAGTAAAACTGTAAAGGTTGCTCAAGAAACCATGGTACAATCTGAGTTCTGATAAGCCATAAATCTGTAACAAACTATTGGTTTGCTCTTTGCTCTCATCCTTCTGCCATTATGCAGAAGGAAAATACTTCTTCTGCATACCTTACAGACTCTGATTCAGAGAAAAAGGACTGAGAGGACGACACCTAAAACCAAGGGCACTTCCTGACATCCATGGAAAGAAGAAAAATAGAGTCAAAAAGCTCATTTAAAACTTGTAACTATTTCAACCGTTGCAGCAGTGCTATTCAAGCTAACAGCCAGGCCATAAGGGAGACCGTGAGAGATTCTGTAGCTGGAATTCTGTGTATTATGACCCAATGCCATGGAGTACCTCACTCTCAAGAGACATCGTAAATCAGATGGGCAAATGAGGTGATCAGATGCAGTCAAGGTATCTGACATGGTAACAGAGCTCCCCCACCTTTTTGTATGAGTTAACCCTGAGGTCCCAGTAATATTCTATCAGAGAGAAATGTATATTAGAACAAAACCAACATTTATGAGGCTTTTATTCATAACTCATTCAGCTACTTCTGAAAAATCCTATTCTGCCTTCTTAACTCCTCATGGCTTTTTGTTCCATTTGCACCATTCTTTTGGTGCTATCCTAAACATACAGGACAAGTTTATTTCACTTCCAAGATGATGGGTCTCTTTTTCAGTACTGGAAATCAAGGATGTGGTAAGTACTTAAAACATAGCTTGTTGACAATTTTAAGCTACTCTCATTTCCATACAATCAGCTCTTTACAGTAAACCAAGTATTTTCTCCATGCTTGAACGTTTCAGTGTCAGAAAATAATTAGGTTATTTCATAAATTAGTACATAAATTAGTATACTGCTGTATGGAATGAGCTACAAGAGGACTGGACAGTGACATACTGACCTGGCAACTTTTATTCAACAAAAGAAAGCACTTACAGGCCAAGTTACAATACTCATGACACAGCTTCCAAGTATCGGCCTCCCCATATCAGCAGGGAGAGCGATACTGTGATCAGAGCTGCTGATATACTGAATGAGAGTATAATGGTTTGTTGAGAGAGAGCACTGAAAAGTCAACAAAACAGCTGACTGAATCTGCTTTCTATTCATCTACGCTCTGGACAGGATAAACCCTTGCATTGTAGCACTGCTCTCAACTTGCATTTCTTTTTGTGACACAACCAAACCATTAAAGCCCCCTTCTCAGAGCATGAGCTCCTTACAAGTACCAGCAGAGAAGAAAAATGCAGTCAGTGTCTATACAGCATAATCTACTCCTTCATGGTGAAGAGCGAGTCATTTAAAAGCAACTAGGTCTTTGATTTCTGCCTTAAAAATCAGATGACTGATTAAACTATTCAAGCAAGTAGCTCTCTGATTAAGTTTTGTTTGGGCCTGATTATTTGTAACAGGCTTCACTTACACTCTGAAGAGATGTTTGAGAGGATTAGGTGTTTCAAGCACTGTGAACACGCATTCACACCCCTGCCAAAGAGGAAAAATACCCTCTGAATCCCTGTGAAGGAAATCTTGCATTTTCTGTGCAGGACTTCCCACAATAAGAATAATGAAATGTATGTTCAGCTTTACTAGGGCAGAAAACACTCAATTGACACAGTATTTAGGTAACTGAAACGTGTATCTCAGCAATCCTAGTGGGCAAGCAGCCCAAAATGGAACATCTTAGTTTGCTAAACACTAATTAGTATAATCCCAAGAGAGGATCTGAAGCAGTTGGAGTTCAAAGATTCAGATAAAACTTAGCTTCAGAAGAACATACTTCCCATAGACTTATATCAAGATTTCATTTATTACCTCCCTGTAAAACTGCCATCTTTTTGCCTGTTCGTAATGGATGCATTTTTATTTGTGTTCATAAAAAATGGGAAGAGTGATAATAAGCTGAAGCTTTGTTTAGTTTTTGTGTTGTTGGTTTTGTCTCCTCCCCCCCTTCTGTTATTGTGTTCGAAACCCATTTACAACTTACAGGTTCTTTCTCAGAAAACATTTTATGATTTTTACTTTATGCTTGGACAAACACAAGCACGCTTAAGGAAATATGAATGTATTCGGTCATTGATCAGTGAAGGGAAAGTTTGGATGAATACTTAAAAAATGACAAAAAATAATTAGAATACCTTAATCCAAACTGGACAGATTATCACACTGCGTATGTAAGGATCTTTTAACATTACCGTTAGTTTATACTTCAGCTCAAAGGCACGTCTCTACTTACTTGGTCAGCTTATGGCCTTTCATTGCTATGAGGAATTCTTTTACGGTTTCAGGACTCTGGTATCTACACGGTGTTTTTGATATGTACTTCAGTGTCTAAGGAATAGGAAAAAAACATAAATTATTCCACAGTTACTACCTTCTTCCCATGGTGACTATGAAACAAGCTAATTTTTAACAGTCTTCTCAGTACTGCTCAAAAAAAAATCAGCCTGTCATTTCAGGTTTTAGAGCTTTCTTTTCTTTTTTTCCCACTTTTTCAAAGAAGTATGAAGTGCTGCCATAGTCAACACAGATCACTCACACTTCTTTCTTCAGTAACACTAGACTGACATTTGCTGAGGGAGTAAGGAACAGGCAATAAAGAACTACAACTTTATGTAACGGAAATTAAATTAGTACTTATTCAGAAAGTCTCAGTGAATTCACTTCACAAAGACATAACCCAACTAGCTCATTACACACCAAGTTAGAATGACAGCTTTGACTATTCCCTCTGTGGCTTTGGACAGTTATTTACCTGGGCTGTTCAAAGCCCAGAGATGTCTGTTGAAGAGTACAGGAAAGGAGCAATTCCTAGAATGCATTTGCTTTCTTGATTTGAATGAAATACCCTCAGGTGATGCTAAGACTGTGATTAAGATACAATTACAGCTGTACTAAACAGCATCACTCAGATTTATTTTTCCTTTTAAAACCAACCAGTATTTGCAGATTCATAGCAAGCTTAAAAATGTACCAGGTGCATATGGCTGGTTTTTGTTTTTACAGTAAAACTTGAGAAAATACGAATATTTTTCATCTTTAAAACCACGTTACCTTCTTCCAAATTTTAATGAAGTCAGTGGCAGGGGTAGAATGCCAACACATAAAAAAAATCATTTAAGCTGCACAGCACTAGCAAAGCCTTTTCAATCTATGGTTGTTTTCATCCTTTATACACATATTTGGCAATGCTTTCTTAAAGTTCATAGAAGCAGGTTATGGGTTGTCACAAAAATCTGCAAGATACTGTCATATTAGAAATGTTCAGGTTTTTTTTATAGGTGAAACTTATCACCTTAAAGACCTTAGGTCTTTAAAAGACGTTTAGATATAGAGCTTAGGGATATGGTTTAGTGGAGGACTGTTAGTGTTAGGTCAGAGGTTGGACTCGAAGATCTTGAGGTCTCTTCCAACCTAGAAATTCTGAGATTCTGTGAACTGTGGATAACTGTTGCAACAGATCTGCTTTCTTTGTTTAAAACAACACACCTAGCAGAGAGATAATACTTTATGTAATTTGACCTGACCAAATAAAAAAATGGCAATCAGTTTCTACTAGAAAAAAAAACACCCACCCACAAACAAGTATCTTTCACAGGAAGTAGCTTAGAAATCTTCCTAAATGTTGCTTGCATTAGAACCCAAAATAAAGAGTTGGAAATAATGAGAAACAAAAGAAAGGTCCAGGAAATCCTTGCATTGTCTGCACTGTGCGCATCAGCAACTGAAGGATTTGAAAGAGTATTGTCAAAGCCTGTTTTGAATTAAGGAAAAAATATCTTTATCTGATGATACTGCATAGCTATACATAAAGCTTAAAAGTATCTCTACAGCTAACAATGCAACTAGCTAACTGGATCACAAATACAAAAAGACGTGTGGTAGGATAACACATGCACAGACTACCTATAATAATAGTAAGATATAATTCCATATGTTATGCTTTGACTTCGTCTTTGCACTTATTTTCAGAAAATGTTGAAAGCAAATATTTAAAAAGTGAGAAGCCAAAAAAAGTTAAATCAGTATTTACAGAGCAAAAAACAACAGATACTGGGAAAAAAAGTGATTTACAAGACCACTATGTCAGATAATGTATGCAAATGTATTTCCAGTGTATTTTGTATTCCGCTCAAATTGGTTATCATTTTAAAAGTCTGGGTAAATGAAAAGAAACTTTAACAGCACAAGATAATTTATTCTACTTAACAAAGTTGATAAAATGTGAAACACTGGTCTTCTTAATGAGGTTTCTCTAGGTATTTAACATATAGCAATATGATAAAGCAATTAAAGCTTTAAGGTATATTGTGACTCAAAAAATTTTTACAGGGTTTTTCCTCAGCTGATTGAAAGAGGAGACTGCTAGTCTCCATGAAGATTTAAATGAGACTTTTTGTAAGCCACTATTTTTGTTGAATCTGATGCTTAGGAATTAAAACTCTGCACCTTTTCAAACAAAGCCAGAACTAAAACAAAAACAAAGCCTAGGCCAAATCTTATTCGCATGAGTAGTTTCACTGCTCAATGGGATTATTCATGCAAGCGAGGCAAACTGCTTTCAACTGGCTGCCAATCACGGTGCTACTCATGCAGTTCTCTGACATGGACACAAGAGGTCATACTAAATATCTGTTCTGACGTTGCTATTTTGAGATATCTAAAATGTTAATGTTTGGATTATATAGGATTTTAATAGTTTTTCCTAGTAGCAGATCAAACATTTATGACCATTCTGGCATCCAACCGATGTTGATATTTGTACAAGTAATTTTGTGATTACAGTCATCTATGTCTTCCTTTTTTGACTAATTTTTTTTTTTTAATGTATTAGTTTAATTCTCTTAATAAGAAGATACGTGATCTGCGCCTCATTGAAAACAAAATCAGGTGGCATCATCAGTTCGTCAAGTAATAGCAAGTTCTGCCCTGCATCTTAAAAAGATAGAATAAAGAATCATATAATCATTTAGGTTGGGAAAGAACTCTAAGATCATCAAGTCCAATTGTAACGTGGAACCTTAAAAAAAAAAACTTCTTTTTTTAATTCTTTTTGTCATTTTCTTCCCATGCCTCTGGCGAGCACTGCTCACCTCAATCCTGTGATCTGCAACAGTTAGCCAGCACGTACCAGCTAAAGAAAACTTGCAGATCTTTGAATCCAAAAGTCTTATTACAGCACTACAGGTGATGCTCTGCTATCTGGGAAGAAGGGAGGCTGGAGCCTCAAGAAAATAGAAAAGCCCAGTGATGCAGATGTTTGGAAGCACTATGCAGACACTCAAGCTCCTCCCTGGCACTGCTGGCTAGTTTCAGGCCAGAATTACCTGTGCCAGACGCAGGACAGCCCTGCTACATTAACTGTTCCCACTGAAAGGGAATACAGTTCAGGGACAGCTGGAAGTTACCGCAGAGTTAGAGTGGATCCAGTAGAATCCCACATTCTGCTTCGTGCACATGATACCTAAAATGCAACCGGTACTGACCCTGGAAATATTCCAGCTATGGTCATACCTACCACACCTGAGTTTATAAACTTTACTGACAGAAGTATCTGTACACAGAACCAGCTGCACGGCTCTGAATTTATAGTGCAGTTATCCTGCAACATGAATAAACTGACTACAGATAATGAAAACTGACAAAAAAAAATAATATTACAGGTAACCTTGATGCAAAATGACCAAATGATGTGAATCAGTCCAGCTTGTGCTAATTTGCAAAGGAACTTTACAGTGCTACTCACTTCATACATGATTGTGTTCAGATTCTGCTGACCAGAGCTCTGCTTGTTTTTTCCACTCTCTTTGCGCTGCTGCTTAAGATCAGTAAGTAACTGGAACACCTGGGGAAAAAAATGCTTTAAATCATTTGAGATTATTTTACCTAAAAATATTGCAGCAGGAAAACATAGACGAATCCTGTCAACCAAAAAAAAAAAAAGTGTTGCTTCTTTGCTGACTACACCAGCAGTTTAAAATGAAAAATATTTTGGCAACAGAAAGGTGAATAAAGAGAGGTGTAAATTTGTGAAAATAAATTTTTAAAAAGTGAATATTCTAAACAGATTTTCAGCAATTTTTAGATGTTACTCAGGCATCCCAAACGACTCTGTCCCAGTTGACAGAATTAATCTATTCCATTTATTTATCTTAAATCATGTCCTGAACAGAGGTGGGTCATACCCTGCTGTAATGACACAGAGCTCCCATTTAAATACAAGTGATGCTTGAAGCAAAATCTCCTGCCAGTTTGTTGCCCTGCCAGATTTGTTATGACAGATGTACCTACAATATTAAATGTTTATGTTCCCTGTCTCACAGAGATACAATTTTATATTATCCGCAAGAAAAAAAAATAAACTCTACCACTGTCACACTGCCAAGAACCCACTAAATAAAGGTTTGGACTATAGATGAGATTAGTGGCCCTTTTATACATTCCAGTGGAATTATTCATAATAATACATGGTAGAGTGACCAATATGGTGTTATGGTATGTTAAGCCGCAAAGATTACATTAGCTCCCTATTTCATCACAAAAATATAGTACAACCAGACATGCTCTGGAAAAGATGTGATAAAAATGTCTTCATATTTATGATGCAGTGAATATTAAAAGTGTAGGAGTAAGATGCAGAAGCTAAGTCTGAATGCAAGGAAAACATTTTGATTTCTGCAACCATGCTTTGTCAAATTTCCTGCAACATCACGACTACTTTATTTACCATAGCCAGATATGCAGGAAAATATTGAGAAAGCATCACAATTACCCCCTTTATTCCCATATTAAATCACATCAAGTTATAATTCCTTCAGATGTTTTGCTTCGGGCTTTACTGTATATCCAGAGCATACCCACAGCAAAGTAACAGATGACTTCTTACTGTTTCATCCCTCATTTTTAACTAGCTTAATTCAAGTTCCAGTTCCAATTATAAGCTCAAATCCACAGAAGTGACAATACAAACATTTCTAGACTGTGAGAAGCATGAACATTACTACGAACCCTACATTTACTTTGTATGAAAGTAAACATGAAAAAAGGAACACCTTGTCTATCAACCACAAGTAGTCAATATTTGATTTAAAGGATTCAAAAGGATTTCAAAACTGAAACTATTTAATAAATAGTTGCATTTAATAAATATTTGAAGACAATATGACCAGTGACAACGAGACATAAAATGACAACTCCAATCTCACAAAAGAAATTCAGGCATAGAACATAAAACACGTCAGTCTCGAATACTCCTTTCAAACACCACTTTCTGTGCAACATATTACCTTGATAAAGAGAATGTTAGCTATGCCAGTCAAAGAAAAGAGGAGCAAACAGAAAGAGGTCCATAGTTTTAGGGGAATCAGTATTTTGAAGAGCAGTAAAAAGCCATGCCCAATATAGCTGCAGACACTGCAAATCCCTTCCTGCAAACAACTGAAAAGCTGCATGCATGACAACTGTGCTGTCAAAGGGAAATAAGCACTCATCAGTAACTTCATTTTCCCTCTTCCTTTTGTGCTTTTTCAACATATATGGTACATTCA
The DNA here is from genome assembly GCF_047663525.1 of Anas platyrhynchos. Lineage (NCBI taxonomy): Eukaryota > Metazoa > Chordata > Aves > Anseriformes > Anatidae > Anas > Anas platyrhynchos. The sequence continues at coordinate 6,021,158 of NC_092606.1, forward strand.
CCAACATAAAGACTAAGCTGAAGAAAGTTTTGTCTGAAGAGCATAAAGAATTGATTCTGCAATTCTCTGTGTGCTGCACCACCCTGTTAGGACACCTACAGATTGCACAAAACATGGCCAGCGCTGCTACTGAACCACAGCAGGCAGTAATACCTAGATTCCAAAATGCCAGCAAACAAAAAAAGAAGGAATTAGAGATGATTTGGCAATAATCTCTGAATTACTTGCTATTTTCCGTACTCCTGTATAAAGTATCAGTGAATTCAGCCCAGGTACAGAACTGTTTAAAGATAGGGATAACCAAATCCTAAACAACAAACCACCATACACAGGAGGATTCAGTGTAAAGATGGCAAGGATGAACTTAATGTTACTGATATACCGAAGATCAGCCCCATATCTATTCGAAAATCATGTTTGTATTTGATTTGGGACCAACCAAGTAATGATACGATATCCACCACTACTGAAAACATTTCCAGATTTCCTCTAAAAAAATTCTTAATAACAAATAAAATAGGGGGACAAACATCACACACTGGTCTGGTTGATTGTCACTGGCAATTTTAAGCTTCAAAAGTGTTCTAGTGGCTGCCTCCACCATTAAAGCATTGGTTTAAAATCAGGAGGCAGATAAACTTACCTCAAAGTTACTCAGCAATGCGGCATTTGCATCTTTTCTAAAAACAAACAAACAAACAAAGCAATTATTTACGTTCCAAATGAAACAACTTGAAACTTCTTTGCATAGTTATTAAGACTCAAAAAAAAAAACAGATGCTATTTTCATGAAGTTGATTTCTTCAAAAAAAAAAAAAAAATCAATAATTTGATTTTGAGTATTCTACAATTACCAAGCTGTTGCCTCCTCTGGAAAATATTTATTTTCCCATATTGCAGGTGTAATTATTACATAGATGTACATCATATTTTGCACAGTTTGACCCATGAATCTTAACACACTTCCATTTCATAATTCTTTTACTCAGCCACACTATTTTATTCATTCACCCAATTTTACCAACTAAGCCCAAATCTCCTTCCTTCTTCCTTATATAAAAAGGCCTCCAGTTTTATTTGAATGAGGACTGACAGAAAAAGTTATTAAGATTATGCACATTACTTATTTATTAGTCAAGGAAAGAGAAAACAATTACTTTTTTTGTACAATGTACATATTGTATGTGTGTGTGTAGATGCAGGTGTGCCATTACACACACTGTACTGAGTAAACAAACAAATGACTACATCCAAAAACTTATCATTTTTTTTCTTTATTTATTATTTGAATCTTTGTGTTGCTACTCCTTTACTAGCAGGACAAGGCTGAGAGCTTCCCATTGTCCACCATCTGAACACTTCTTCACTCATTCTGTCCCAATTAAACAAGTCAAATGCATTTTTAAATTAATCATGCCTCTACTACTACTGGATATTGTAATTTTATATTTCTAAATTAAAAAAAAAAAAGGGAGAAAAGCCTGACGCAGAACACCATACATTCTCCACACAATACGTTCTGCTGAGCAGTCACTAGCCACAACAACAGCAAGTTTCCATACAAAAGGAAAAAAAGGCTTTTCTCAGGTCTGTGCAGCAGCATATAAAAAAAAAAAAAAAGGTACAACGTATTGTTAAGCACCATCAACTGTTGAAATAGAACTGTCACGTTCATTCCTTTCAAATGAGTTAAATGCATCCACAAACTTCCACAGGTTCTATCATTGTTTTTAAATGAAAACGACCTTCTAAAATACGCTGAGATGAACTTCAACTTCCATTTCGCTGACTCGAGTGAAAGTTCAGCAAGTGAGCTCATACATGCATTAGTTTTCATTCATGTTTTACAAACCATATAGCTTTTGTTGTTAGGTAAATGCAGTTCTTCAGAATCTTTGCATTCAGACTATTGCTACAAAAATCCCTATGGATCAAGGACATTCTTTGTTAGAAATAATAATGCCAGAGAAGAATTATATAGGGAATTATATAGTTAAAGTGAGAGGATCATATAGAGTAAATACATTACTATGAAAATGCAGCTCCGGTAAACCTGTCTGAAGTTAAATTATTTAAGACAATTGCTTTCTTGCTTTCTTTTTAATTCTAAACCATTGTCATTCAGGAAAATGCTTATTTTTGTCTTCTAACAATGGACAGTAAATGAGTCGGTCTAGATCTTAAAACTTCAACAATTTTTGCTGTGCTGAAATATCAGAATTACAAAGTAAGCAAACAAGACCAGTTTCAAAAATTTTGCTGAACTTGAGTAGAAATTTGAGTAGGAATTTTTATGCAGTCCTCTCACGAGTCAGCTATCAATTCTACACTCAGAAAAAAAAAAAAATAAATGATAAAATATACATTGAAATTCATTCTTTAAGTAAAAGGTATGCTTAATTATGACAATAAGAAATGTCATGTTTACACCAAACATATAAACAGTTTTTAGAATCTTTCACAGAGGCGCCATTGGTCCAAATTTTAGTTGAAAACAAAGTATTATTGAGAAGGTCTTTCATTTATAACATCAGAAAGTGTCTTACTGTATGACATCATTCATGCTTCGTGTTTTAAAATTTTAAATTTAAACCCAAACATTTTTAGAGGATTCTTTTCTCTACTAACAGATACTTTTGGCATTGCAAGATGTTTTTCTAGGTGCAGAGCTTCCCTTTAAGAAGACTACCACACAGGAAGTATAAGACTAGGAAGATTAAATTCCAGCAGTAACTCAAGTGCAACATGGTCTAAGTTGTTCCATTTTGATGGAGGGACATCCACCCACAGCTCAGGTCTTCAGACCCCTGGTCTTCTACTCCTGATGGTCATTTTTTTGGTACTAGAAGAGGTACCACCAGTAAAATAAATTACATTACTCAAGGTGGTAAAAATATAAAGAGGATGTGTAAGTGGCATCACAGACTTACTACTAACAGTACCAAAAGAATCTCTTTCAGGAGAGCAAATCCCATCTTTCACACATGCAACAACAACCTTGAGGCCACGTACACGTTTTACAGCATTTTTCAGCACACAGCAGCAAGAAGTGGTCATTTCCCTGCTGGTCACCACTCATGTTACAGCTAACACAATACAAACTGCCATTTCAATTATCGTTCCCGCTTTGTTATCTGCTTTTGAATTGTACATATGTAAGATTAAACAATAATAGAGCCTCTATGTCCAGTAGGGATGGCCCCAGCTCTGCTGGTGTTGGCGGATGCTGACACGCACCCCACGGGACGGCGTGCATGTATATGGCCACACAATGCTCACAGAACTCACCAGAATGAGTCCCAAAGCTTCCACATAGGTCAAAGCCTATTGTTTGGTGCCCAAGTGGTGCTAACGAGATAAAAACATACAAAGCATTGTGTAACGTGGTGACCTCAGGGCTGAGGGCACAGGGCCTGGGGCTGGCTGGTTTTGCAGCCACCAGGTATTTATTTATGTACCCCTTATGTTTCTTCCACACCAGCACGTGCTGCTCCTACAGTTAGCTGATATTTCCAAGAACAATCCTCCCCCACAACCTGCAGAATAGGCCTCGTATTTCCCTTCTCCTTGACTAGAAATAAGAGAGCGGAGGAAAGCGCAGTGTGCACACATGGCCCGTCAAACAGGAAGGGCAGGGGACATGTGGACTCAAAGCAGGATTAAAGTTAAGCCACGATGTCGTTTTCCTAAACAGAGGTTTCAGCGATACTTGCAAAGCAAACAAACAAAAAATAAACTCAGTTTCTCAGCAGAAGGGCTAAGCAAACTGCTGATCATAGGGGTGCAGGAGGCCCTATGCACACACACACCCTACACGCTGCCTCACAGACACCCACCCCCACACAGATACACGTCCCAAAGCACACACATCCACAGCACACACAGATACACCGCCCCACACACACATCCCAACCCAGGAGCCCCCACAGAAGCTGAGGGGATGCTGTGGGGCCAGCAGCAGCCCGCTCCCCCCCCCCCCCCCATTCCTTGTTCCTTACACCTCCATCTTGGCGGCGGCCCTCAGCCTGCGCAGCCGCCGCCTCACCGGGGGCCGGCCCCTTCCACAGCCGGCCCCGCGCCTGCCCGGAGACGGTGTGCGGGCGTTAGGCTGAGGGAAGGAAGCGGAAAAGCCGAAGGAAGGGGAAAAAAATAAATAAATAAAATTGAACTCTCACAGCAAAAAAAAAAAAAAAAAAAGTGAATCTGCATTGGCCGGGAATCGAACCCGGGCCTCCCGCGTGGCAGGCGAGAATTCTACCACTGAACCACCAATGCAAGTGATGAGGGGTGGTTCGCCGCCCCCTTACTTGTATCTACCGATTGTGGACACAGCTGCTCCCCAAATTGTTCATATATCCGTGTCCACCCTGGGTAGAGAAAAAAGGGCTCTTCAGAGTGTTCAAGGAGCACTAAAAGACCTCTCAGGCATCCAGAAAGTTTAAAATAGATGCGCCTGTCAGTCCCTCTGGATGATATGGTGGATGAGAATATACCACAGAAAACAGGTATATAGATTATAGATATATAGAATCCCTATATATAATAGAGATCCTTTGTATTTTGAAAGGAAAAGCAGATTTCACTTGCAGAACAGTAAAAACTGTCGACAGAAAGCTTGGTGCAAAAAATGCCATTGGGGCAAAACACGTTCTGATAACCTGCTGGGGATCTGACAGTCAGCGTTAAGAGTGATGACAAGAGGAGAGCAGCAGCGCTGGGGCCCCTGCACATCAAAGCTCTGGCCATGTACAAACAGTCCTGGAAAGCTGCAGGAGCTGTACAGTACTGCTGCTGTTTGTTAAAGCACCTGCACACGCATCTTATCAGGCTCATCAGCATCGTGTGTCTTCCTAACATCACTGGGATCCTTTCCCATTTAATGTATGTGCTATTAAATTTTGAAAGAGCTCTTTTCATTCCTGAGGAAAGTAGAGACACTTCATTGGGCACAAATAACTGAAAATCCCATTGGCTACTGCAAGAAAAACTCTATCTGGACCAGGGACTGAGAGCCAGAGAAAGGCTGATTAATTTACTTTGCCATTATCTCTCAGGCTAAAGTTCATACCCAAACACAAGCAAAGCAGCACTAACTTGCCAAGGAGTCCCATACACCTGCTTCTTTGCAGCAGGGCTGTAAGAGCAATCTAGGGAACGGGATGGGTTGGACATCTTGTGCCTACAACCTCCCTGGTATGATACTACCACAAAATCTACCAGCCAACTTTCACCCTGGAATCAAGCCAGAAGAAAGCCTACTCTCAATCTGGGACTTTGGGGTGTTGAAAATCCTCATCCTGCTCTGAATGATAAGAGCAAACTGCAACGCTTCAGGAGCAATCTGAGGAGCCCAGACAGTGGGCAACAAACAGCTCTCAGACACCCAGAAACCATCAGGATCAGATACCTAAGTGCTGGACAAAGTTTAAAAACCTTCTGTAAAGTTTTTTTTTTTTTTTCATGCCTTTTCACCTGCAGACCTCTAAAAAAGTTTTATTAGATGTGTGAACCCCTTCACATACAGATTGTTGTACAGACAGAAATTAATTTATATTCTGGAATCACTTTTCATGGAGTTTTTAGGCAAAAGAGCCAGGAGAAAGGTCTTTAAGCCACAGACTGAAAGCTGTCAGTCTGACTCAGTGGATGGGATGTAAGGGATGCTGGCCTTTTTCATGTCAGGATTAACTGACCTTGCAAGCTGGCCAAAACCTGCACAGCAAACGCTCTGTTAACTTCTCTGCCATATTTCAAACCCTGTTCATGAAACTGCCTGCACACCAGCTCCCAGCTAGGCTAAAAAGAGAAAAAGAATGGAAAGGCAGTCAGCTTTCACGTGAGAATATAGAATTTCCAGACTCTATCAAATTTCAGAGTTTTATTCCAGGAATCTACTAATCCTTGCCTACAACTCACCATTCTCTTTAGATATGGGTTCAAAATCGCCAGCATATTAATTTTATTTCTCCTTTGCATCTCCTCATTATGTCTCTCCCCCAACACCAGTGTATCATCTTTATTCTCACGGTTTTTCCAAAAGTTTCAATCCAGATCTTTTTTTACAGTCCATGATGACAATGCCCAGTCCCAGCAGCTAGGAAGAAGGAGCAGAACACAAATGCCTCTCTCAGTGGCTCTAAATTTTTTTTTCTTTCCAGTAGAGATATTCTTCCTACACATTTTCTAACAGAAACATGCAGCCTGTTGGGATTTAATTACATAAACAAACCAGCTACAGACCCACTGACATCGTACAAGGGAGAAGGGGAATCTCTCAGAGAGAACTCACTGCCCTTACACACAACTTTCCAGGAGAGACGGGGTGATTAGCTCAGTTAACTTTGTTTTTAATGCCGCACGTTCGATGTTAGACAGTTATGCTACACCATCCATAGGGAATGCAGACATAGGTCTTTCTAAATGTGCTTAGCATGTCAACATTTTAAGCATTGGCTTGTGATTGCTACCAGTAAGGCTTGGAGAGAGGGGCCTCGGTATTAACTATTGAAAGCAGGGGGCCTAGTGATGGCTATTGAAAGCAGATCTGCAGGGTATTTGTATTCTTTGTCATGAAAGATGTTTACTGTATTCAGCAGTTCGCTGATCACCCTATAGTGTCTTTTTTTCTTTTACATTCAAAATTCATTAAACAAGGTTCGTTTTTTTTGTTGTCGTTTTTTTTTTTTTTTAACAAAAAATGTCAGCACTGCTTCACACCAGTCTAGCTGACAGTGCGTTTGCCTAGCACTTTCAGTCCACAGAGCTTTTTTCTTTTTCTGAACCAAAACGACAGTAAAAAAAGAATGCAGTTAAAGAAGGTGCGTTGTAGCAGTTTATGTCACCCCAGACTCAGTTATGAAAATAGGTCCTGTTAAGAACAGAGCATTTCTAGAAACACTAAAGCGCTCTTTCAGAGCTGCACTCCACCAGTATTGCACTCTTCCAGTGGGGAGGGGAAAAAAAAAACAACATACACTCTAAAAGAAATAGTAAGGATATGACTGTGATTACAAAACCAAGTACAAATAAAATTCAAATCTTAGAGGACATTAAAATATATTTAATTAAACTTCTTCATGCTGCAAAATGGGCACTTTATTCTCTACTACTACCTTACCGTATGTCAGCTTGGATAAAGGTGTAGCCGGATAGATACTGATGTGTGAATGATGAGTGATGTGCCATTCTCTGTGCTAAAACTCAAAATAAGTGGACAATGTGGAAATAAACAGACAGTAAGGGGACAACCTTTCCATCAGAACTTCCTAGGTATTTAGCTATAGGATGGGGATTTGGGAGTTTAATCCTTCTATTTCACTAAGCAAGTTAAAAGACTGGAAGAAGAAGACGGGATGTAGAGAGGCACCAAAACCAGCACAAATAGAGAAGATAGTAATGAGAACACATCTCCCTATTTGTTAGAAGGCCTATTCTGCACGGCTAGTTCACTCTTTTCCCCTAAAAAAATTCAACTGCCTCAGCCCAAAGCATCTTTTATTTCTTCAGTGTCCAGTTTTACATTAAGGAATTCTGACTGTATTTAGAGTTTCACTTCCATTTTTATTATAAAAATATTACCCTGTATTCCATATTGCTTTGAAATAGAACGTTATTGAGCATTTAATCTAAAAACAGGAAAAGAGAGAATTAGTAACCTCCTAGATACAAACTGGGACAGGAGGTAAGCAGCGTACTACAAACAAACCGATTCCTGTGAAGTTTGCTAAACGCACAGTGAAACTGCTGACAGATCCCATGTGAAAGTACATGTCCTTGCCACATCCAGTATCAGACAGACCAAAAAATAGGACCAAATAGGATCACCTGATAACAAATACAGAAGGTTTCTCGGTCACAAAACTAGATTCATGGTCAAGACACAGATGATGAAAACAGCAGAAATTCAACCAGGTTGTTCCCAGTGATTAAAACCCAGCTGCACATGGGTTGCAGATTATTGTCCCACAACATCCATCAGAATAATTTATTTCAATGGGTCCAAGGCCAAAACCCATGATACATCACCACAAATACTTCACATGAAGTCACTGCATTACTGATCTTTCACCAGCGCACTTGGGATCACTCCTTTTTCCCTTTTTCTCTTTGGGAAAGTCCTGTTTGATATCTTCAGGAAGAAAAACACAGTCCTTACACAGGCTGTGTCTTAACCTGGAGTCCATACCTCAAACTCCATGAGACAGAGATGCTCTCTGTATGGGATTCACTTGGGTTGTAAATTCAGTGCTCACTATTTTCCCAAAATATCAGCGATCTCCTGTCAAAGGACAAGGACACTCTTAAAGGGTGAAGGAGACAAGAAAAGTGTTAAAAATATGGGATTTCAAAGCAATGAGGAATGTGATGACAAAACAGTTAAGCAGTTTCCTAGTGTGGATGTCATAGTGTGAATAGCAAAAGATGACAAGTTGCGGAACTAAGAATGGCAGAAAAAGGACAAGTGGGTCAGTTAAATGAAAGGAAAAGATGGGGACAAGAAAAACAGAGCTCTGACAAAGGCCTGGATCATGCAGATGGAAGCATGCTTCACTGTGGTAGCGCACACTGTATGGCAAAACAGCAAGTGCTCGTTCTGTGGCGTGGCTGCCAAAAACTGCTCTGAGTTAATGAGAAACTGATGCTGAGGAGCAGCTTTGTGAGCCGCTGTTCCCAAAGCTCACCTGTATTTTAAACCAGTTATTTACATTCATGATATTTAGAGTTTGAGGGATTTGGGGCTATTTGTCAGGGCTGCAGACCCAGACTGGCACTTGAGCCTGCACAACCTCACACTCTGCAGCCCCAGTCTCACACGAGCTTCTTCCCAAGACTGACCCCATGCAATGACCCCATGCAATTAGTGAGAGCAGAAATCCCCAAAGCGTCAGTGTCCTTTTAAGTGAGGTAAAAAGGTTCCTCTGCACAGAAACTGGAAAGGGCAGCCAGTTCCCATCTATTTGCTAGGTTAATGGTTGGACTTGATGATCTTAGAGGTCTTTTCCAACCTAAATGATTCTGCTTTATTCTTGCTTGTTTGCTGGGGTGGCAACGTGGATGGAGCACTGATGATCCACCCATCATACCCAGTACATTAATTCTGATGTAGAGGAGGACAGAGTGAAATAACTCCTTCAATACAAGGATATTCCTAGGAGTGGAGCTGACCTGTCAGTGAAAACACACAGAGAACACTCGCACACCACAGGCGTGCTGCCTAAAGCTCCACCAGAAACTTTACAGACAAGCAACATGAACGAGGGCATCTCTCCCAACGCTCCTCCTCGCAGCCTGAGAGGATGCCTCTCTCCTGATTCTTTCATCATGTGCTGGATCGGCAGGGTTTGGGGGCAGGAGAGGGGTGGGAAGGGTGAGGGGCTGCGGGGGGGCCATGGTGGGGCTGGCCATGGGGCCACCCCGCCCCAACAGGGCGGGACGAGCCACCAGCCCGGCTCCGAGGCACGTAAAAGCGGGGCAGCAGGGACTGGGAGCACACGGAGCTACCGGCCAGGGCTCCACTGCAGACACGGTGAGCAGGGCCGGGTGGGCAGCAGGGGTCCTGGGGTCCTGTCCCACTGCTGGGCTGGGACAGAGCAGAACTGAGCCTCGCCTCGCTGTTCCACAGGTTGTACCAGGTGCCGGGATCGCCGCACACCCGAGCAAAACGTCGTCTGAGATGGCATCCGAGGTGAGGGTGAGCTTTGCTTTAACTGTGGGATGCTCTCGGGGTGCTCTAGGGATGCTCTAGAAAACGCAAGCTCCGCTGACTGGTAACCCCGGCAGTGTTTCCTACTATGTCCATCAGGGTGTTTTTGGGTGCTCCTCTCTGCCCGCTTTATTTTGCCGGGTTTTAAGCAGAAAACGGGACAGCAAGCGTGTTTGCTGCAGTATTTCTGAAGACTCACCTCTGATTGTGGTGAAAACCCACAGTAGGGAGGATTTATCTTGATGCCTCTTCCTGTCCAAGTGCTGTGCTCCCAGCACTGGCCTTTATTAGCAGCCCAACCCCGGTGCCGTTTACCCTAGGGGACTGGATTCCCAGCGAGGGGCTGCAAAACTTTGCTTTTGCAATTCGGATTTCTCATGCTGATAAACCTGTTTTAAAGAAATAATGAAAAAAAAAATAACAACCTCCCAACACCTCATGACTCCAGGCTCACCCCTGAGGCTCTCTCCCCTGCTCTCCTCTGGGGTCCACCAGCTTGGCAGGGACCTGGGGCAGGGGTTCCCCGAGTCCCTCCGCCGCTGTCCATGGTAGTGGGGTCCTGCCGCCCAGTGCTGCGGCTTGCTGAGCTCCTGGGGGTGCTTTGGGGGCTTTGGGACTGCTGCTTTTTTTTTCTCCCTTCTTAAAATTTGTGAGACTGAACAGTCTGCACCCTTAACGGATCTGATGCTAAGTTTAAGCCAAAAGGGATGTGGCTACTTCTGGCCCACAGCTCTTTGTCAAACCCAATATTTACTTACAGTCTCCCCAAAAGAAAGGTTTCCTTCTTTTTTTTTTTTTTTTTTTTTAATTCCAAGTAACAGTAGACGCTAGCATTCACTAAACCCTGACTCCCTTACTTTTCTCTTCAATAGACTATGAGAGGGATAGTGACCTTCAGCTGCCTTACAGGACAGATCTGTGCTGCTCTTGTGCCATATGTCCTGATATTTGTTTTCAAGGACAGTACACTTTCCTTCCAGAGTCCCACAGAGACATAGGGTAGAGTATCTTGGGGGACTCCTGACCTGACAGCTCAAGGGCTAAATATTAGTAACAGAGACTTGCACTCCACCTCTTCAATTAATTTCTAAAGCTTCTAAAGTCCAGGGACCTTTCTGGTTAGTGCTACTGCACTGAAAAAAATTAAGATGCCTGGGCAAGCCCTCAGTTTTACTTAGATAAGGAGTGGGCTGAGCATTAAATGATTCTTAGGAGAATGTATCAGTAAGCCATTTGAACATGCCTTTTAACTTCATTACTCTCAGGGGGATAAACTTATGGGAGGAAGGTTTGTCGGAAGCACGGATCCCATCATGCAGATGCTCAGCACTTCCATATCCACTGAACAGAGGCTGTCTGAGGTTGATATCCAGGCAAGCATTGCTTATGCCAAAGCCCTGGAGAAGGCTGGGATCCTAACTAAGACTGAACTGGAGAAGATCCTGAGTGGCCTGGAAAAGGTATTTATTTCCTTCATAAACTGTCACTTGTGCTCAGGCCTACATACAATCCCCACAACAGTACTACAACAAATAGCTCCTTATCAGACAGCACCTCCCTCAGCTGCTGCTCTAAAACCATCTTTCTGTACCCTCATGTGCTATTCCTTAGCACCAGGCATGTGCAGAAGTGCCTTCCTGAAAGGGAATGCTGCCCTAAATCAGGAAAAACTGTAGAGGCCCATGTGTATTGTCCTCTTGGTACTCTGAGGGACACTCTGGGCAGGGGATGGACGCTCAGATTGCATCTAGCTAAAGGCACCAAAGCCAGGCAGCAGGAGGTGAACCAGCTGAAAACTCAGGAAGGAGAGCCTGCAGCCCCGATGAGCCCACTGTGGGTGCTCATTACGGAAGCCTGGTGCCTCAGTGAGATGTGCTCAGCGTGACCTGGGCCCCATCCTCTTCAAACTGAGCATTCCCGAGGAATTGTTTCAGTGTGAATTAGGAATATTCTTTTTCCGCTGGCGCTTGGGATCCTTTTGTGTCTGGCTGCCTGAGTTAGTAGAAGGCAATGCATAGCATTGTATAGGGGTGAAGAGGAGTCAGCAGCTAAGCACTTTTTTTTTGAAATATCCATTGTTGTTGCTCACCCGCCATGGACAATGGGGAGTCTATACAATGTTTGTATAGGAAAATCTTTGTGGACAATGCTACAGCAACGACTGACATTTCAGCTCGCTTTCTCATTGCAACGCTTAAGTCCTCCTATGGACAGAACATTGCAGAATCAGCAAGGGTAAAAAGATGAATCCCACCAAGTGCAATACAGAATATGGGGACAGAGTAAGCAGCCAGCTTTGGCCTAAAAAAATGGCAGTGTTGGAGCTTTTCAGACCAAAAAGTTGGTATTTGCTGGGGACACCTACAGCCTCCGAAAGCACGGAAGAGTAGGGGCTGACTTGTGTTTCTGCTGTTTGTAGATCTCTGAGGAATTGTCTAAGGGAGTCATTGTAGTGACCCAAAGCGATGAGGATATCCAAACTGCCAATGAACGCAGACTGAAGGTTTGGTCCTCTAACTTCTTCTTCCTGTCCCTCTCTAGCTAGACCTGCCTGGCAATAAGTACACATGTCTCTGACCCACTGTTTTATTCCTCACCATCTCTCGTATTGAATCTAAGTGCATGGTTAGGCATGTCCAAGACCACTTCTGTGGAAGAGACTCTGTACAAGCTTAAACATACAAATTGCCCTTCCCCAGAAGAGATCCCATAGCTACTTACAGAATCCTAGAGCTGAGTCCTTTCCAGGCTGGGAGGAGGTCTGCACTTGGGGGTAGTCTGCTTAGAATACAGAGACACTGATGGAAGTCTTCCTATTGTCCTCAGGAGCTGATTGGTGATATTGCTGGAAAGCTGCACACTGGAAGAAGCAGGAACGAACAGGTATGTACAGAACTAGTTGTTTTTGCCCTTTTACTCCTCCCACTCCACACTTCATGAGAATCCTGACCAGAGCAGCCTTTAGCTCTCTTCCTTGAGAGGAAGATATGGTGACATTATCATGTCAGAATGACCAAGGACACATTTTATGAGAGGAAGTTGTGCCTTCCCATCACATAGAACAAGGGGGAAGTTATTTTACAGTGACAAAATAAGCTAATGATATAAGTCACATTCCCCTTCATCTGACCATGGCCAATCTTGTCCAGGTTGTGACTGACTTGAAGCTGTTCATGAAGAATTCCCTCTCTATCATCTCCACTCACCTGCTGCAGCTCATCAAGACCCTGGTGGAACGTGCTGCCATGTAAGTCCTTTCCCCAGTCAGCAGCCTCGGTCTTGCTGGAACAGGAGATTTTTAGGCTTGTTCTTTCACTGCAAGACCAACCGGGTGCAGTAGCAAGGTCTTCTGCAGGGGAAGATACAGCCAGGCAGTCTGGGATAATGCAGGGAAAGACAACAGCCCCTCTTTCTCCACAGTTCACTTCACAGAGACATTCTTCTTTGCCTAATGGATGCTGGGGATATAGCCTGATGTGCCCTGCCCTTACTCTGACAGGGGCTGCTCACCTCTTTCTCTCCTTTCACATGCAGAGAAATTGATGTTATCTTGCCTGGCTACACCCACCTGCAGAAGGCCCAGCCCATCAGATGGAGCCAGTTCTTGCTCAGGTAACCACCACCTTCCACACTCAGCTCTAGAGAGCCTGCTCAGCTCAGCTCAGCTGCAGCCCAGCAGCCCACCATCCTCTGGCAGTGCAGAGCTAGTCCTGCCTCACCTAACCCTGAAACCTACCACAAGATGTCCCCATGTTCAGTCTAACTGTGCTCTGGAGGCCAACTCTCAGCATGCCCCTACCATCTAGCCACAATTCCTTCTCGGCTCATGGGACAGTTTCTGACTTCAGATGCTTTCTCTCTCTCATGTCCCTTCACAGCCATGCTGTTGCCCTGACCCGTGACTCTGAGCGCCTGGGAGAGGTGAAGAAGAGGATCAACGTCCTGCCCCTGGGAAGGTAACAGCCAACTTTCTGGAATCCCTGGGCATCACTTGGCTCTCTGACATCTTGAGAGTTCTGTTCTCTGTGCATCTTTAGTTGGAGTTGACAGGATGTTCTAAGTGACTCCTGTTTCTCTCTCCCTGGCAGCGGTGCTCTGGCTGGCAACCCCCTGGACATTGACAGAGAGATGCTGCGTAGCGGTAATGTCTGCCTAGAATGGGGTGGCATGGCTCTATTTGATGTGTCTGGGGCGGGGGAAGCAATGACAGGTGGCCTCTCAAAGCTCTGTCATGTGCTGTAACATTGGACAAAGAGCAAATAATTCATACGGGCTTTTTTACTGCAAAGATCCAGACCATGTCTGTGAGGTGGGAGCAGGAACAACCAGCACTGCTGCATAACAGTCACCTAGGCCTAACAGTGAAGGCCCTGTGCAGCATAAAAGTTCAGCATGGTTATGTTCCTGGGGCTACTCAAGGGCTCACAGTCACCTGCAGGCTGGGGCAGCCTGCTGCCCTCAAGCTCCAGCCAACCCTGACTGCTCTGTCCACGTCTTTCTTTACAGAGCTGGAGTTTGCTTCCATCAGCCTGAACAGCATGGATGCCATTAGTGAGAGAGACTTTGTGGGTAAGCACAACTCCATCGCTTCTTCCCTCCACCATGTTAGAAGCAGGCTCTAGAGGCCTTCCCAGTTAACACCATTAACAAAGGAACTCAAATCCTTCACTGGGAAATAACTGTACAGAAACTCTTTGCACGGGCCTAAGCTCCAGTCAGGGTTGTCGAGCAAACCAATGCCCTGCTCACCTCCTGACCTCCTGCCTCTTCTGCAGTGGAATTCCTCTCTGTTGCCACCCTGCTGCTGATCCACCTTAGCAAGATGGCTGAAGATCTCATCATCTACAGCACCAGCGAGTTTGGCTTCCTGACCCTTTCTGATGCCTTCAGGTAGGTGCTGGGCCCTGGGCAGCCAGCCCTTCCCTCAGCCTCTCCTCCTCCCTTCTCCCCACCTGAGAGACTGAGACAGAGAGATAATGCTTGCAGCCTTGCTGCACAAGGCTGACACACAAATCAACTCCCCAGAGCACAAAAAGCCTGGCAGAAAGGCAGGCTAAGAGAGAACATTCCTCATTAGGGATCACTGACTTCCAACTCCCATAACATCCTCACAGACTTCCTATCTCTCAGAATGGCACAGCCACAGCCCTGCCTTCAAAGGGCCACAGAAACACTCTTGCTTGTTGATGCCACCTCTGGAGGGCCTGCCAAGTAGCCTCTGATTTCTCACCTCTCTGAGAGGCAGCACTGGGCTCCAGACAACTATTACATGGCAAACATTTTTCTTTCAGCACTGGCAGCAGCCTGATGCCTCAGAAGAAGAACCCTGATAGCCTGGAACTGATCCGCAGCAAGGCTGGACGTGTGTTTGGACGGGTGAGTGTGCTTAAGGAAGAAGAAGGATAGGGAAACTTCCCTCTTCATGCCTCTGTGTAAAAAACAAAAAAAAGATTTGTGCCCAGTGTGGGCACTGACCTTCTGCTGAGGCATTGTGTTCTTCTTCCAGTAGCTAACTGCCTTGCCTGTTTCTCTCCACAGCTGGCTTCAATTCTCATGGTTCTCAAAGGACTTCCAAGCACCTACAACAAGGACCTGCAGGTAAAACTGCTGTTAGGCTTCAGTCGGTTTCTCTGAACTGGCACAGCTGTCTTTAGCTTGGGAGCAGGCTCTTGCACTGCATTGCCCTGCATTTCCCTGCTTGTGTGCAGGATGATAAAAAACAGGGCTGAGGCACTGCATGCTGCAGCTCACACCGACCCCAGCAGGAGCCCCAGAGATGACATGCTGCCTCCTCTGCTGGCCAGGCTGCCCATGTGGTTGGGCTCCATCTAACAGTGATATGTATCCATGTTCTCACGCAGGAGGACAAGGAGGCTGTCATTGATGTTGTGGACACCCTGACTGCTGTGCTCCAGGTTGCCACTGGGGTGATCTCTACCCTCCAGGTAAGGCTTCAGCCTCTCACTATTGCACGTGGTTGGAGGGGGCACATTCTCGGCATAGCACAGCCACAGGAGCAATACACTGATGCTAAGATGAAGGCTCTTGCTCACTCATATTGCTCTTTATGCCCTCACCACAGCAGCAGCTCGGGTACACTTAGATCTGGGAGTTAGCTTGCAGAAAATATCGTTGGAGATCCTGGTCCTTTGGCAATGAAGTCCCCTCAGTGTGACCGCTAATGCCTCTCCAAGGAGGAGCAGATGATCATGTCTCCCTCTGACGCTTCTCTCTACAGATCAGCAAGGAGAACATGGAGAAGGCTCTGACCCCTGAGATGCTGACTACTGACCTGGCTCTCTACCTGGTTCGCAAAGGAGTAAGTGCAGTAGGGAAGCCTGGAGCTGTGACATCTTTAGATGCAGAATACTGCTCAGTGAGGGCCTGAGATGAGGCCTTCTGTTCTGTCCCCAGGTGATGATCAGTGTGGGTCAACAAACACGAAAGCTGGAAACCCTTTCTTTACATGTATCCCAAGTAGTGGAACTGCTGCCGGGTGGACTTGATAGTAATTTACAGGTGGAATTTTACGTCCTAATGCCTCCCCTCTTCACACCCCAGAAAACACGGATTCAGATTTCATTTCCCTAATTAAAAACAAGTCAGCACGAATGAGAACACATTCTTTCTTGCCTGAATCTGCAGCCCAGCTGCCTGGTCACTTGACTCTTTTTTGTTTTCATTGCAGATGCCATTCAGACAAGCCCACACTGCTTCGGGGAAGGCCGTCCACCTTGCCGAGACCAAAGGCATTGCCATCAATAATCTCACCCTGGAGGACCTGAAGAGCATCAGGTTTGTATCACTGTCACTTTGCCTTTTGAGGGGAGATATGGCAGATATCAGCCTGGCTTGTACAGGCTTTCTTCTGAAAAGAAACAGCTTAGCTCTCTGGTCTACCATGAGCTGCTCCTGTGGCACTACAAGAGCAGAGGCAGAGCAGCCAGAGGCTTTTCCCTTGCAATAAGGCTCAGCCTCCACTCCCTTATCTTCAGGCACTGAGCATGTAAAGCCAACAAGCAGCACCCATCACCCTGCACTGACACCTCTTTCTTTGCTTCTCCAGCCCCCTGTTCAGCAGCGATGTCTCCCAGGTCTTCAACTTTGTCAACAGCGTGGAGCAGTACACTGCCCTGGGCGGTACCGCCAAGAGCAGCGTGACTACCCAGATCGAGCAGCTGAGGGAGCTGATGAAGAAGCAGAAGGAACAAGCTTAAGAGTGTGGGGAGATTTCCCGTGGATGCAGCATTGTGCTTATCACACTAATGCAGAGTTAATAAACACTGTGGTGTATTGTAGTTCACTCAAACTCCTGTCTTGCGTTTTGCTTCTAAGGGGCAAGATTGAGCTGGGATTCCTCAGCACTTCTGAGGCTTGAGGTCACTGCTGTGAAAGAAATGGGGAGCTCTTCCCTGGCAGGGGAAGTCTTCTAAGGTGGGGAGATCTAGGGGGCTGGTACTTAGAGGGCAGCAGGAGGGTCTGTCTACATCAGGAGACCTGCAAATGCTTGGAGGAAGCACACACAGCACAAGGCTCCATCCAGTGGTGCCGTACTAGGTTACAGAGGGAGACTTGGGGGTGTTCAAAAAACAAGACACTTGGTACAGCACCTGCAACACGTGTCCCATCACCAGCTGCCACTGCCCTCCTCCTAGGATTATCTGCGCCAGCCTGCCCCCTCGCAGGGAAAAACCTCCTCAGAGCCTGGCACTGCAACATGCTTCATCTTAGAACATGCCCAGCAGGACAATTCACAGCTCTTCCATATCCACCACAAAACCACCTTTAGCTCTGGTTTACGGTGGAGCACAGGGGCTGCACCATCCCAGACCAAGCACTTTCCTTTCTGCAAGCCAAGCTAATCTAGCTGGGGGCAGAGTGCTTGAAAACGGGCAGGCATTGCTGGCTGACCCTTACAAATCATTTACCATCTTCTTGCCCGTCCTTACTGAAATGAAATCAGAACAAAGATCAAGAATAGCATTACTTTAGGAATGAAAATGCACCAGTCTTGTGTCACTCTTATGGGGAAAATATTTGGTTGAACAAGTATTTGTAACATTACTTCCCATTACTGTTCTGCAGTGATTTCTGTTTGGAATGACTGGTACTTGATTGAAAGGCAGAGAAATAGTTTCTACAGGGAAGGCGGGGCAAATTTCATTAAACACTAAACCAGCTTGAACCTGGAATTCACAGCACAATAGTGCTTGTTGTCATGGGCAATTTCTTTTTTTTTTTTGTCACAGCATTTTAAAGCTGGTGGTTTGCTCAGCACCCTGCCCTCCATGCTGATACAGCAACACGTTATTGACTCAGAGCACTGCAAGACTCTGCAGCACACGTAGGTAACAGGAGTAACACAAGCATTGCCTCACCGTGTGTTGGTTAAGGGCTCTAGCATAGACAGGACCATGCAAAGTGCCCTGAGCTAAATCTCCTGCCGTTAATGAGACAGGAGACAGGAGACACAACGTCCTTTCATCCTACCTTTGTGGCATTAGTGCTTTAAATATGGAGGAAAAGCAACAACAACAGAAATTTCCCTTTCTTCAGCACTTCCTTCCACCTCCAGTCTCCCTGTACTACGGCCCTACACCTGATCTATTCTCCTGGCATTTAGAGAACACCACATTTCAATCACTGCTCCATAAACTTCCTTTGTGTTTGCTCTGTTACTTCCTGCTCTATTTCTGTTTTGTCACTTTGTCACTTTGTCTCACTCTCTAGATAGGTTAGATGAGGTAAGAAATCATTTATGAAACTTACTGATCTGGGGAAGGTGCAAAAGAGGGAGAGGTGACACCAGTACCCAACACCAACGGAGTCAGAGGAAGGATTAGCTCCCCATTTCCAGCTCACAGCTCTTTTCTTCCCTCCCATAAACTTTCTCAATTTGTGCCAATAGTCTCCTTGACTGTATCTTCTTGCTATGGTTCTGTACCTTAAGACCCTCAGCGAAGCAGATTTCCTCTTGCTCCCACCAGCAAGTGTCTGGCGTTGCTCCTCATAGCTGGTGCTGTGTGACACAGGGCCCTGCCAAACTGAAAGCAAAACAGAGGTTTTAGCAGATTATCACATCTTGGTCTCCTACTTAAATGAGTAGCTCACAATCACTGGTACTTCCCACCCAACCACCCTTTTCTCAAAAATTATGGTGTAACTTAGACTGGGAGAGAACTGTGAAGGTCTCTGGAGCTGCAGACATTATAGGAGACTGTGACCCGGAGTATCTTCAGACTTTCACTATCACCCTACTATGACTCATTGTGATCTGGGTTTTTAAAACCCTGTCCCTTATCACAGAAGTTTTGTGATAGAACTTCTTCCACAGAAGGATCAGTGTCTTGGACGCTACTCGGGAGTAACTTGTACTTTAACTCCTGCTCCATCACAGATGACAGGAAGGCATTTACGCCAAGAATCCTGGCTTGTATAAGGAATAGGGTAGCCAGCAGGACCAGAGAGGTGATCGTCCCCCTGTACTCTGATTTGGTGAGGCCGCACCTTGAGTGCTGGGTTCAGCTTTGGGCCCCTCCCCACAAGAAGGGCATCGAGGCCCTGGGGCATGTCCAGAGAAGGGCTACGAGGCTGGGGAAGGGCCTGGAACACAAGTCCTGTGAGGAGCAGCTGAGGGAACTGGGGGGGTTTGGTCTGGAGAAGAGGAGGCTCAGGGCAGACCTCACTGCTCTCTGCAACTGCCTGAGAGGAAGGTGTGGGGAGCCGGGGTCAGCCTCTCCTCACAGGTAACCAGTGATAGGAGTAGAGGGAATGGCCTCAAGTTGTGCCAGGGAAGGTTCAAGTTGGAAATGAAGAGACATTTCTGTCAGGAAGAGCAGTCAGGCGCTGGGACGGGTTGCCCAGGGAGGTGGTGGAGTCACCGTCCCTGGGGGTGTTCAAGGAGAGGTTGGACGTGGTGCTTGGGGACAGGGTTCAGTGGGTGACAGTGGTAGTAAGGGGATGGTTGGACCAGGTGATCTTGGAGGGCTTTTCCAACCTTCCTGATTCTATTCTATGATTCTATTCTATTCTATGAATTCATACACTGTCCTTTTAGATGTACAATCTGACATGTCAGCTGCTCATGCACTACTGAAAGTCTCAGCAGATGGCTACGTAACTCTGATCTGGCACCCAAGCTGATAAAAAACCTACACAGGGGCACTTGAAACATTACACTAAGTAGTGTAATGCCCCTTCACTGGGTTCACCACAAGGAAAAGATCTCTAACCTACTTTCACACTCTGAAAAAGTCCCACTGAATATTTTCTCTCCTAAACACGCTGTTATCCCTGGTCGTTCTGCCCCCTAGCTTTCAATGGAAGAAACAACTGCTCTGCGGTCACGAAAGAGTAGCGAGAACAGATGCATTTGTGTGACTGCAACGTCCCCTGCAGGCACCATGGGTGAATTTGAGACAGCAACACCCGAATGTGTCCATCCAGACCCCTCTTCACCAGCAGCAACACAAAGTAATGTCATAGGGATTCTTCAGCTGTTTCTATACCTCCTGTTACAGAGGGATGCAAGTGGAAAAAATTACAAAGAGGCCTGGAAGTAGTAGAACAGAAACCAGAGCTTTTACTGTTATATTTAACTGTTTAAATACAGGTAATATTTAAAAATCAGAGCTGTCACATATCACACATACATAGGGTGCTTAATGGCATAAAAACTCATCTAGCAAAGTAGATACTGGGGAACTCTGGAAGTGCCACACGGTGCCACATCTTCTCTTCTCTAGCCCTGTGGTTCAAAAATGAGGTGTCTCGGGGAGAGGTGCCTGGACTGGCTGGGTGTACACTAAGCCCTCCTGACTGCAGTGCCTTGGGCATCTTCCTCCTACCCTTTATCCCTTTGGGCAACTCCTGTACCGTGTCTTTAGACAGGAGGAGGTACAATCTGTGCGTGTTGTGCATGTTCCACATAGCCAACCTTGAGCCCATATCATGGACACCAAGAGGTAAAGCCTTTCCCTGTATCAGATCCATTCTGGATCTAAGTGTAGTGCTTACTGTTTTGCCAGCTTCCCAGCAGCCTCCTGACAAAGCCTGCCATAAGGGCAAAGACACTTATAAAAGATCAACAAGATGCGAGAAGCACTGAACAGGAGGGACTTCAGAAGAGGAAGGAAGGAACCTGGCAAAAAAATGGTTCAAAGAAGTTTTCCCTGTGTAGGCAGCACGATGCTGTGTGTGTCTGCAGGTCCGCTAGTCCTAAAGGGAATGGGGTCATCTCCCTAGAAAAACATGACCATGAGGGGAAGTGTTGGAGAAGCAGTGAATTAAGAGCTGGGTACGAATCCAGACGGAGAGTTTGAGCCTTGTTCTGGACTGATGCTGAAGGCAGCACTCTGGACACCCAGCTGCTAAAGATGCAGCCAAGCCTGGTGCTAAGCCAAGGCACCCTGCTGTTCCCTCTGCCACAGAAACCAGCACACCCTAATCCTGCAATCCCACTGCGCCCCAAACTTGCTCTTTATCTTGGCAAGGGGATGAGTGGTACTACTGAGAAAAGAGCATAGAAAAGACGTCTGGATTAGGTCCCTTCCTACCTGAATTATCCTACGGTCCTGTGACAACAGGGCTGCCTAAAGGGAAAAACAACCCCACAAGGGACCAGGGGATGCGCTTCTTGCGCTCCCCCAAACACCTCTGAGCGCACAGACAAGCAAAAAATTGCCGTGGCAGCAGGCTGGGAAAGGCAAAGCAGAAACACCCCGGTGCTGCCGGGTGGTTCGAGGGGAGGGGGCGGCGGGTGGGGGGCTGGCCATGGGGCCACCCCGCCCCGACGGGGCGGGACGAGCCGCCCCAGCCCGGCTCCGAGGAGGGTAAAAGCGGGGCAGCAGGGACTGGGAACACACGGAGCCACCGGGGCTGCACTGCGGACACGGTGAGCAGGGCCGGGTGGGCAGCGGGGGTCTCGGGGTCCTGTCCCACCGTGGGGCTGGAGCATTGCTGAGCCGAACCTCGCTGTTCCGCAGGTTGCACCAGGTGCTGGGATCGCCGCACACGCGAGCAAAACGTCCTCTGAGATGGCATCTGAGGCGAGGGTGAGCTGTGCTTTTTTACTTTGGGGGACTCTGGGGGTGTTCTTGGGGTGCTCTGTCTAATGCAAGTTCTGCTTTGCTAAAATCAGAGCCTCTGGCAGCACAGCCTGCTATTTCCCTCGGGCTCTTCCCTCTACCTAGGACAGCTCGCGATAGCCCGTGCAGCTCGTTCCTGCTGGCCTGTGGTTAGGCAGGTACTTTACAAAAGCTTGTATAAATATTTCTCTGTACCAAAGCTGTGTTTTCACTTTCTGTGACTAGTTGTCTTAGTGACTCGTGCTTCCTGCCTTTGGAGCAGCTCCTACAGCCCTGGCTTACCCTGCTGTTGGCTGTGCACCAGTGTCCATCAGTGCCAGGCTGTAGTCACTTCCTTCTCTGACCAGAGCCCTGTAACTAGCTGAAATTAATCCTTCAGTTTTGATTTCTCTATTGCAAATGCATCTGTTGCAATGTTTCTGCTGACCCACCTCTTAATTTGGTGGAAACCCGTAATGCTGAAGATATGCCTAGGCAGAGCAGTTCCCCATTGAAGTGCTTAGCCTCAAGGTACTGGCTTCTAATGTTACAGCCTGTATGCTGTACTCCTGTAAGCACTGGATTGACATGGAGGACTTTTAACACCTCTTTAATTCTGACATTTTTTCCCCTCTCCCTCCCCTCACCTTGCTGACAAAGCTGCTGCAAAGATATGAAAAAACACGTGCAATGCCTACCTCTGTAGGCTTCTGCCCACTGTCCACTCAGGCACATTGTTGAGATGTGGAGACAGTCTCTAGGGAGGAAAAAAAGTTTCTAAGGTTACTCAACAGTCCTTTGGCTGACTGATAAAACCCCAGCACAGATTAGTTTGCAACTGTCCCAGCCAGCTTTTTGCTGTCCATGGTAGTTACAATGTACAGACTGAGAAGGGGTTGATGGGGTGCTTAAACATCAAGTAGATTAGCAATTATCTACTCTGCAATGGTGACTATATTCTGGGCCTTCCTTTAAATGTTCTCCAATTTCTTCTCTCAGCCTGCTGATGCTGGAGAGATGCTTTTGAGACTTTGAATTAGTTTAAAGGTTTCTGTACAAGTAACATTCCTATCTATTTCCATGCAAGTTTGTCAGAGTTAGGGCTTTAGGAGGTGTCCTATCCAGATAGACAAAAATCTGGTGGTTCTTGGCTCGTGAATCCATTCAGTTGCTGAAACACTGGTGAAAAACCTTTACTCAGACCATGCTGTGATGCATGGCAGGAATTGGGCAATAAATTAATCTTATTTTGGGTAGAAAAAAATTTTCTATGTATTTTAAAACCATCTATATGTTGACTTATTTTTCTGAATGTTCCTGATGTCAAAAGATACCAGACTCCATTCCAGAGTCAGTACCGTAGCTGATTTTATGTTAACTTCTTGCCAAAACTTGTAAGCACATCATGGGCTCAGGAGATGCTTAAACTGCAACTTCAAACACTTGATAATGCAGCTTCTGCTGGCCCATAGCTATTTGTCAAAGAGAAAAATCTCCTTAGCACAACGACAATGGACTTATTCCAAAAAAAAAAAAAAAAATAGAGGATATGAGCTTTCATTATATTCCCTGTGACTGCTTATTTTTTTTCACTGCTATTAGGCTATCAGGTGGTCAGTGACAAGAAGCAGCCTTAAAAGCTAGATACATGCTGCTCTTGCACCATATGCCCTGATATTTGTTTTCAGGGCCAAGCCAAACTCCTTACAGAGTCCTGCAAGGGTAAAGTATCTTGGAGGACTCCTGACCTGACAGCTCAAGGGCTAGCAACGGTAAAATGCTCTCTACCTTTTTCAAATAACTGTCAAAGGTCATAAAGTCCAGGGGTTCTCTGGTCAGTGCTACTGCACTGAAAGAACATAGCTGAGCTTGCTCTCTATGTAGGATAACAAGCTCAATGGACATCACATTGTCCTTAGAACTTTAATAGAAGTTATTATGCCTTTTTAATTTGCCTCTTCCTCTTTCACAGGGAGATAAACTTTGGGGAGGAAGATTCAGTGGAAGCACAGATCCCATCATGGAGAAGCTCAACTCTTCCATTGCCTATGACCAGAGGCTGTCTGAAGTTGATATCCAGGGGAGCATGGCTTATGCCAAAGCTCTGGAGAAGGCTGGGATCCTAACTAAGACTGAGCTGGAGAAGATCCTGAGTGGCCTGGAAAAGGTATTTATTTCCTTCATAAACTGTCACTTGTGCTCAGGCCTACATACAATCGCCACAACAGTACTACAACAAATAGCTCCTTATCAGACAGCACTTCCCTCAGCTGCTGCTCTAAAACCATCTTTCTGTACCCTCATGTGCTATTCCTTAGCACCAGGCATGTGCAGAAGTGCCTTCCTGAAAGGGAATGCTGCCCTAAATCAGGGAGAACCGGAGAGGCCCATGTGTATTGTCCTCTTGGTACTCTGAGGGACACTCTGGGCAGGGGATGGACGCTCAGATTGCATCTAGCTAAAGGCACCAAAGCCAGGCAGTAGGAGGTGAACCAGCTGAAAACTCAGGAACGAGAGCCTGCAGCCCCGATGAGCCCACTGTGGGTGCTCATTACGGAAGCCTGGTGCCTCAGTGAGATGTGCTCAGCGTGACCTGGGCCCCATCCTCTTCAAACTGAGCATTCCCGAGGAATTGTTTCAGTGTGAATTAGGAATATTCTTTTTCCGCTGGCGCTTGGGATCCTTTTGTGTCTGGCTGCCTGAGTTAGTAGAAGGCAATGCATAGCATTGTATAGGGGTGAAGAGGAGTCAGCAGCTAAGCACTTTTTTTTGAAATATCCATTGTTGTTGCTCACCCGCCATGGACAATGGGGAGTCTATACAATGTTTGTATAGGAAAATCTTTGTGGACAATGCTACAGCAACGACTGACATTTCAGCTCGCTTTCTCATTGCAACGCTTAAGTCCTCCTATGGACAGAACATTGCAGGATCAGCAAGGGTAAAAAGATGAATCCCCACCAAGTGCTATATAGAATGAGGGGAAAGAACAGCAATGTTGGAGTTTTTGTGACTTCCATTAGGATGGCAGAAAGTGGTTTGTGCTGGGGACACCTACAGCCAGCTTTCCCCAGTAGTGTCTGACTCGTGTTTCTGCTGCTGTTTGTAGATCTCTGAGGAATGGTCTAAGGGAGTCTTTGTGGTGAAACAGAGCGATGAGGATATCCACACTGCCAACGAACGCAGACTGAAGGTTTGGTCCTCTAACCTCTTCTTCCTGTCCCTCTCTAGCTAGATCTGCCTGACGTTAAGTGCATTTGCCTCTGTCCCACTATAACAGTCCTCAGCAACTCTGGTACTGACTCTGTGGTCAAGAGTGTTCAAGACCACTTTTGTGGAAGAGCACAGAACCCAAAGTTGCCCTTCCCCAAAGAGATCCCATAGCTACTTACAGAATCCTAGAGCTGAGTCCCTTCCAGGCTGGGAGGAGGTCTGCACTTGGGGGTAGTCTCCTGCTTAGAATACAGACACTGATGGAAGTCTTCCTGTTGTCCTCAGGAGCTGATTGGTGATATCGCTGGAAAGCTGCACACCGGAAGAAGCAGGAATGATCAGGTATGTATAGAGCCACTTGTTTTTCTCCTATGCTACTCCCCAACCATTCCTTATCAAAATTTTCTGTCATCTTTCACGTGCTCTTACTCTCTCCAGCATGTATTCCCTAGAGCTTTAAACTAGTGGTGGTACAACAACTTATCTGCAGAGAGGAGGAGGTTGTGCAGGATGGTTGCTCAGTGGTATAAGGCCCCAAACTTCCACTGAATTCCCTTTGAAAGCCCATTGAATCCATGACTTTACTGGCTGGGTGCTTTGCATCTTTTGGGGTTAGGACTTCTGCTGATGACACTTGTGTAAATTGGGGATTATGATATCCAAAGCTGACAATACCTTAGTGCACTGGAAGTACTGGTCTTTCTTTCTGTTACTGGAAAGAAAGATACAGCAACATTAACAAAGCAGAGAGCAGGGAATTGTTCTGGTTATATGTCATGATCTATCACATGGAACAAGGAGGAGAGAAACCTGCCAATTCCTTCTGCTGAACTGTATTTGGTCACTAAATATGCTACATTCCCCTTCATCTGACCACGGCCAATCTTGCCCAGGTTGTGACTGACTTGAAGCTGTTCATGAAGAATTCCCTCTCTATCATCTCCACTCACCTGCTGCAGCTCATCAAGACCCTGGTGGAACGTGCTGCCATGTAAGTCCTTTACTCAGTCAGCGGCCTTGGCCTTGCTGGGAGAGCAGACTTCTGCAGGGGAAGTTACAGCCAGGCAGTCTGGGATAATGCAGGGAAAGACAACAGCCCCTCTTTCTCCACAGTTCACTTCACAGAGACATTCTTCTTTGCCTAATGGATGCTGGGGATATTGCCTGATGTGTGCTGCCCTTACTGTGACAGGGGCTGCTCACCTCTTTCTCTCCTTTCACATGCAGAGAAATTGATGTTATCTTGCCTGGCTACACCCACCTGCAGAAGGCCCAGCCCATCAGATGGAGCCAGTTCTTGCTCAGGTAACCACCTTTCACACTCAGCTTTAGAGAGCCTTCTCCATTCCTGGGGTCCTGCTCAGCTGCAGCCCAGCATCCTCTAGCAGGGCAGAGCTGAAACCCTCCAGCCTGCCACAAGATATCCCCATGTTCAGTCTGACTTGGCTCTGGAGGCCAACTCTCAGCATGCCCCTACCATCTAGCCATAATTCCTTCTCGGCTCATGGGACAGTTTCTGACTTCAGATGCTTTCTCTCTCTCATGTCCCTTCACAGCCATGCTGTTGCCCTGACCCGTGACTCTGAGCGCCTGGGAGAGGTGAAGAAGAGGATCAACGTCCTGCCCCTGGGAAGGTAACAGCCAACTTTCTGGAATCCCTGGGCATCACTTGGCTCTCTGACACCTTGAGAGTTCTGTTCCCTGTGCATCTTTGTTTGGAGTTGACAGGATGTTCTAAGTGACTCCTGTTTCTCTCTCCCTGGCAGCGGTGCTCTGGCTGGCAACCCCCTGGACATTGACAGAGAGATGCTGCGTAGCGGTAATGTCTGCCTAGAATGGGGTGGCAGGGCTCTATTTGATGTGTCTGGGGCGGGGGAAGCAATGACAGGTGGCCTCTCAAAGCTCTGTCATGTGCTGTAACATTGGACAAAGAGCAAATAATTCATACGGGCTTTTTTACTGCAAAGATCCAGACCATGTCTGTGAGGTGGGAGCAGGAACAACCAGCACTGCTGCATAACAGTCACCTAGGCCTAACAGTGAAGGCCCTGAGCAGCATAAAAGTTCAGCATGGTTATGATCCTGGGGCTACTCAAGGGCTCACAGTCACCTGCAGGCTGGGGCAGCCTGCTGCCCTCAAGCTCCAGCTGTGCCAACCCTGACTGCTCTGTCCACCTCTTTCTTTACAGAGCTGGAGTTTGCTTCCATCAGCCTGAACAGCATGGATGCCATTAGTGAGAGAGACTTTGTGGGTAAGCACAACTCCATTGCTTCTTCCCTCCACCATGTTAGAAGCAGGCTTTAGAGGCCTTCCCAGATAACCTCATTAACAAGGTGGGTAAAATCTCTAACTGACCTCCTACCTTTTCTGCAGTGGAATTCCTCTCCTTTGCCACCCTGCTGATGATCCACCTTAGCAAGATGGCTGAAGATCTCATAATCTACAGCACCAGCGAGTTTGGCTTCCTGACCCTTTCTGATGCCTTCAGGTAGGTGCTGGTCCCTGGGCAGCCAGCCCTTCCCTCAGCCTCTCCTTCTCCCTTCTCCCCACCTGAGACTGAGACAGAGCTGGGGGGTCCCTGCTGCACAAGGCTGACACACAAATCAACTCCCCAGAGTATAAAAAGCCTGGCAGAAAGGCAGGCTAAGGGTGAGCATTCCTCATTAAGGATCACTGATTTCTGGCTCTGGTAACTCAACTGTCTGTGTTCAGCGGATGCTCCTCCCCAGTGACTTCTGGCAGGCCTGGACTGTAAATGTGCAGGCACAGAACTTCCTCCTCTGCTGGGAATTCCTGCCCAAGCCCTTCCCTGAACAGCCGGGGCTTGCAATCCTAACAGACTTCCTGTCTATCAGGGTGGCACAGCCACAGCCCTGCCTCCCCAAGGCCACAAAAACACTCTTGCTTGTTGATGCCACCTCTGCAGGGCCTGCTAAGTAGCCTTTGATTTCTGTCCTCTCTGAGAGGCAGCCCTGGGCAGTAGCTCCAGACAAGAGTGCAAAAACAAAGGCTCTGCTTTGGCACACATGACAAACTCCATGCACTTGTTTCAGTATAAGCAAGCACTGAAGCGGGTGGCACTCACACGGCTCACAGAGGACCAGGCCAGCCTGCTGCATGACCTGTATTATCCTGTAGGGATTGGGGCCTTGCTCCCTGTTACACTGCAAACATCTTTCTTTCAGCACTGGCAGCAGCCTGATGCCTCAGAAGAAGAACCCTGATAGCCTGGAACTGATCCGCAGCAAGGCTGGACGTGTGTTTGGACGGGTGAGTGTGTTTAAGGAAGAAGAGGGATAGTGAAGCTGCTCACTTTGGGGCTGAAGCATCTTCCTTCATGCCTCTGTGAATAAGGAATTGTGCCCAGTGTGGGCTCTGACCTTCTGCTGGGGCACTGTGTTCCTCTTCCAGTAGCTAACTGCCTTGTCTGTTTCTTTCCGCAGCTGGCTTCAATTCTCATGGTTCTCAAAGGACTTCCAAGCACCTACAACAAGGACCTGCAGGTAAAACTGCTGTTAGGCTTCAGTCTGTTTCTCTGAACTGGCACAGCTGTCTTTGGCTTGGGAGCAGGCTCTTGCACTGCATTGCCCTGACTATATGCAGGATGATTTAAAAAAAAAAAAAAAAAGGGCTGAGGCACTGCATGTTGCAGCTCATGCTCCACCCCAGCAGGAGCCCCAGAGATGACATGTTGCCTCCTCTGCTGGCTGGGCTGCCTGTGTGGTTGGGCTCCATCTAACAGTGATGTGTATCCATGTTCTCACACAGGAGGACAAGGAGGCTGTCTTTGATGTTGTGGACACCCTGACTGCTGTGCTCCAGGTTGCCACTGGGGTGATCTCTACCCTCCAGGTAAGGCTTCAGCCTCTCACTGTCACACATGGTTGTGGGGCATGTTCTCTGCATAGCACAGCCACAGGAGCTCTAGACTGGTGCTAAGATGAATCCTTTTGCCCACTCATACAGCTTGTTATGCCCCCACCACAGCAGCAGCTCAGGTGCAGCAGCTCACTCTAGATCTGGGGGTCAGCTTGCAGAAAAAGTCATTGGAGAGCCTAGTCCCTTATCAATGAAGTCCCCTCAGTATGACCACTTACACCTCCCCAAGGAGGAGCAGATGATCATGTCTGTGACGCTTCCCTCTACAGATCAGCAAGGAGAACATGGAGAAGGCTCTGACCCCTGAGATGCTGGCTACTGACCTGGCTCTCTACTTGGTTCGCAAAGGAGTAAGTGCAGTAGGGAAGCCTGGAGCTGTGACTTCTTTAGATGCAGAACACTGCTCAGTGAGGGCCTGAGATGAGGCCTTCTGTTCTGTCCCCAGGTGATGATCACTATGGGTCAAAAAACAGAGCTTTATGTTGCATTGCTTTAAGTGAAATCAAACCAACAAAGCAAAATGAGAGCATGTGCTTTCTTGCCTGTGTCTGCAGGCCAGCTGCCTGTTCACTTGACTCTGCACTTTATTTTCATTACAGGTGCCGTTCAGACAAGCCCACACTGCTTCGGGGAAGGCCGTCCACCTTGCCGAGACCAAAGGCATCACCATCAATAAACTCAGCCTGGAGGACCTGAAGAGCATCAGGTTTGTATCACTATCACTTTGCCACATCTCCCCTCAGGAGGCAGGTATCAGCCTGACTTTTTACAAGCTTTCTTATGATGCCTTCACCAAACAGGCCAGGCCTGACAGCACCCCAAAAATCTTCCCAGCCTCAATATCAGTGCTGCTACTGCCAAGCCTGTAATAACTAAAGGGGGACAACAGCATTACAATTGAACTTGAGCAGGGCATGGGCAGCAAGTCCTGGGAGGGCCTGGAAGCTGCTCATGCCTTGACATGGAGGCACCAGCACTCCAGAGGAATCTGGCTCCCAGCCTCCTCGCTCTCCCCTTGGAGCTGACTCTGGTCTACCACGAGCTGCTCCTGTCTGATAAGAGAAGAGGCAGAGCAGCCAGAGGCTTTTCCCTTGCAATAAGGCTCAGCCTCTACTCCCTTACCCTCTCTGTAAAGCCAGCAACCAGCACCCACTACCCTGCACTGACACCTTTTCTCTTTGCCTCCCCAGCCCCCAGTTCAGCAGCGATGTCTCCCAGGTCTTCAACTTTGTCAACAGCGTGGAGCAATACACTGCCCTGGGCGGTACCGCCAAGAGCAGCGTGACTACCCAGATCGAGCAGCTGAGGGAGCTGATGAAGAAGCAGAAGGAACAAGCTTAGAGTGTGGGGAGATTTCCCGTGGATGTAGTGTTTTGCTTATCACACTAATGCAGAGTTAATAAACACTGTGGTGTATTGTAGTTCACTCAAACTCCTGTCTTGCATTTTGCTTCTAAGGGGGCAAGATTGAGCTGGGATTCCTCAGCACTTCTGAGGCTTGGGGAACTGGTCATTGCTGTGAAAGAATTGGGAATCTCTTCCTTGGTATGGGAGCTCTAGGGGGCTGGTACTTAGAGCAGCAGGAGCGTTTGTCTACATCAGGAGACCTGTAAAATGGAGGAGCATGTGGACACAGTACAAGGCTACCATCCAGTGGTGCCGTGCCATGTTGCACAGGGAACAGAGGGTGACTTGGGGGTGTTCACAAAGCAAGATGCTTGGTACAGCACCTGCAACACATTCCACGTCACCAGCTGCCATTGCCCTCCTCCTAAGATTATGTGTGCCAGCCTGCCCCCTGGCAAGGAAAAACCTCCTCAGCACCTGGCACTGCAACATGCTTCATCTTAGGCAGAACATGCCCAGCAGGCCAACCCACAGCTCTTCCATATCCACCACAAAACCACCTTTAGCTCTGGTTTTGACTGGAGCACAGGGGCTGCACCATCCCAGACCAAGCACTTGCCTTTCTGCAAGCCAGACCAAGTTACCTGGGGTAGCATTTGAAAATGTCTGGCATTGCAGTCTTCCTGTTACGGAAACCATTTTCCTGTCTGTCCTTACTAATGTAAAATCAGAACTGAGACCAAGAAAAGCCCTAGCTGACCAACGCTATGCCCCCTAAGTTAGTTGTGGTAGAAAAACCAAGTATGTACACTTAATTCAGGTGAAGAGGCGACAGCAATACTTAACACCAACAGTCAGAAGATGGACATCTCTGCCTCCCCAGCTCACAAACCTTTCCTTGCAGACTTTCTCCCCGCTTGTATTTTGTCATTTTTGCTCAGTATCTACACAGGCTTTAGCTAACTAGAATTCCCCTTGTTCCCAGCAGCCACCACCCAGCATCCTGGGGTTCAGAGCTGAGTAATGTGGGGCCCTGCTGCTTGAAAGAAGGTGGTCTTTGCGTATTATCACGTCTCAATCTCCTACTTAAGTAAAAAGATCATAATCAGAGGTGCCTGATATTTGTTCCTCCACCTTTTTGATAATCTCACGTGTCACCAAGCCTTTCACTGCCATACAATAAGCTGGCCTGCTGTCAGCTTGCTAACCACAAATAAATGTGCTGTATGATTAAAACCCATCAGGTGGTATTTTCTTCCTCCCTGGCCTCCGGGAGACTTGTTTCTGTCCTGCTTTATTCCTGAGGCAGTTCTGAGGGGACGCGTCCGGCACGGGAAGCGCTGCTTCAGGGTCAGTCCCAATGGGGCTGTGCACTGCAGCACCGTCCTGCTGCCCGCCCCCAGGTGCCGCCGGGTGCCCAGCTCTCCCCGACGGCTTCAGCACCTCCCACTTCAACAAGCCACTATGGGGGGGAAAAATAAATAAATAAATAAAAAGAACGAATAAATAAACGACAGACACAGACAGAGCCACCCCCCCCAGCGGGCACTGCCCACAACCAAAATGGCGGCGGTAGCGCCGGGCGGTGTGGCGGGGCTCTGCCGCCTGCTCTTACCGCTGCTGGCGGCGGTACCGGCGGCCGGGGGGTCCCGGGGGGCGGTGGGCGGCATGCTGTACCCCCGGGAGAGCCCCTCCCGAGAGCTGAAGGAGCTCGGCGGCGTCTGGAGCTTCCGTGCCGACTTCTCGCCGGGCAGGGCCGCCGGCTTCGAGCAGCGCTGGTACCGCCGGCCGCTGAGGGAGGTACAGCGGGGGCGTGAGGGGGGCGGGCGGGGAGCCCCTTATCTCCTTATTCCCTTATCTCCTTATTCTCTTATCTCTTTATCCCCTAACCCGGGCACCGTCGCCCCGTTTTGCTGTGATTTTCTGCTTCTCCTCCCTTTGAGGGGATTCTGGGTGCCGGGTGCTCCACACACAAGGAGCTCTCACACAGCGCTCCCCTGCGCCCTGCAGAGCCAAACTGCCTAAAATGTGGCCGGGCAGGGCGCCCTTCAGCCCCTGTCCCACATGGAGGAGTCACACTTGGACTTGGGTCTGCTCTTAAGTTCATCCCTGTCCTGCTCCAATGGACTTTGGGATGAAATTCACCCCCTTCCCGCTCCTATGGAAGTTGTGGGTTCTGTGCATGCAAATATTTGGGTTCTTCTTCAGCCTTTTGGCTGCTTTTTTCGCCTAATTGTGGAAGGAGAGGGGAGATGAGACCCTGTGCTGCTAGAAGAAAAAGAGCAGAAAGAGAGAGCCAGAGGAGAAGGGTCCTGGACAACATCCCTGCTAATGGGGCTGAAGGGCATACACCCACCCTACTTTAGGGTCAGAGAATCTCCTTGAAGGAGACGCATATTATGGCCACCCCAGCCAGAGGTTATCCTGCATCTGATGCTACAAAATCCCCTTCACCATCCAAGTCCTTTTATTCCTGCTAGGATTTTTTGATGCCTACCAAGGGGGGTGCATTTCTCTGCAGTGCCGGTGCAGTTCGGTGCTGAGTCAGCCCCGCACATGATGCTCGCCCCTGGGCAACCAGACCTTCCTCGTTCCACTCTTCGTGGAAAAGCTCGTTTAGGAAAGGGGAAGCTCCCCAGCTGCAGGCTGCTGCAGTGCTCATTTCGGCAACATCACGAGCACAGCAGGTGCTAAAAATGAACAGCTCTCTTGTGTAATAGAATCCGGTTACCAAAAAGTTAAATGTGTTACAACACTACGCTGCCTGCCTGTGATCCTTATGTTAGTAACAAGCAAGTGAATTATCGCTATGGTAATTCTCAGGAATCTGTGTTGCTTTTAGGGAGTGAGAAAGGCTAAGTATGTTCAGTCTCCATAGTCCTTCCCTGGGGACACCGTCCCAAAACATCCCCAGCTTCTGCCACCATTCTGCCACAGCTCATAGCCCGATGAGCAGCACCCTGCATCAGTGAGCTGGTGCCACAATGCTAGAGCTGTGCAAGAGAAACTACGTTTTGTCAGGCTGAACATCCACCTGGGCATTTCCCCCCTACCCTTCTGATAGTGCCAAAGCTATTAATGAAAGCATTTCCCCGTTACAAACCAGGAGGGGAAAAGATAGGAGCAGCTTCATCCTGTAGGAGCAGGGTGTAGTATTAAGTGGGTCTTGCAGAGGACCTGTGACAGATCACATTAGTTTCTAACAGGTTTTTCAACATATTTCCACTTTCAAAAGGCGTTTTGATTTCTGAGGCTGTCAGGTTGGATGGCCAGGACAGTAGACTTTCTTTTTTTAAATGATTTGTTCTCCCCCTTTTCTGTACAATTCCTGCCAGACTGGTCCTGTGATTGACATGCCCGTGCCTGCCAGCTTCAATGATATCACTCAAGACCCCAACCTGGAGAACTACATTGGCTGGGTTTGGTATGAGAAGGAGGTGCTGCTTCCTCAGCGCTGGCTTCAGGACAACCTCAGGGTGGTGCTCCGGTTTGGGAGCGCCCATTACTACTCCGTTGTGGTACGTTGCACGGGTAATTGTGTATGTGTTTCCAAGATCGTGTTGAGCTAAAATTTGTCCCATGGCTTGTTTAGTGAACAGGTTTCTGCTAAAGCTTTTATATCAGTTTGTGATTTTCTTAGCTCTTGATTATCTTCCGCCAGCCAAGAACTTGGCTGTGCTTCCCAGCTCTCTCTTCTCTGATCCTCCAGTAACAGGATTAGTCAATAAAGCATTTCCTTGCTGCAGGCCTGGAAGGGACAAAATACCGATTTTCCCAAAATGGTCTCTCAGTGACTCTTGCAGACTTAGCTCCCAGTAAGGAAGGGCTGCCAGATTGAGCCCACAAGGAATAAGAGCCTAGAAGAAAGTCCGGTGTTACTGGGAATCCAACTGCCTGTCGCTGTATTCCTTCCTGTCTCACTGTTAAACTTGCCACAAAAACCTAACCTGACCGCTCGGACTCATGGCTATCTTCTGTTGCAGTGGGTCAATGGAGTGCAGGTTGTGGAGCACGAAGGCGGCCACCTCCCTTTTGAAGCAGATATAAGCAGCATCGTCCAGAGCAGCCCACAGATTCCCTGCCGCATCACTGTTGCACTGAATAACACACTGACACCCCACACTCTGCCTCCAGGGTCAATTGAGTACATGAATGACCGCACAAGGTGAGTTGCTAAAGCGCTGCATTGCTGAGGTTAGCCCAGGGATGAGAGAATGGGAATTTATTCAGCTGCTGCTTCTAAGGCCCTCCCCACAACCTACAAATAATGGGTTGTACGTAGACCAAAACTCATCAGTCAAGCAGTGAGAAGTTTAAGTTTCAGTGTTATGAGATTTACACTGAACTACTCCATCTGTTTTATACACAGGGAACTGAGATTAAGTGATTTGCCAAGCTGAATCAATGGCAGATTTGAGAAGCTTCAATTCAGCTGGAAGTGCAAGTACCTGCTATCCTGAAGGATCAAACCTATTCAGTGCAGTAGATGTTTGTTAACTGGTAATCCCCTTCAGCCTAGCATCAGTAGCAGTACTGAAATAGAGATCCAATAAGGACTGTTTTACTAGCACATTGCTAGCATCCGTATGCTGCCTTCAGTTCTTGTGTAATGAAACATAATGCGGCCATTTTTCCTGTCTTGCTCACTTAGGTATCCCAAGAACTATTTTGTACAGAACATCAGGTTTGATTTCTTTAATTATGCTGGAATCCATCGCCCGGTTGTGCTTTACACCACTCCTTCTGTCTACATAGATGATATTACTGTGACAACTACTTCAACAGAGAGTGTTGGTAGGTTCAGAACAATTACAGCAGCTACCTCAGGCTTCAAATGGAGATGACAAGGGCAGTAGAGAAAATATCCTGCAAGCGTCCAATTGAATATCTTTCTTAGTGGCTTTCTTTTTAACCTCAGCTGGTCTATTGCACAGCACAGCAGTTTCAAGAATATGCTAAAAATTTCAAAAGCAAGAAGTAAAAACAAGTACTTGCAAGACCTTATCTTTAAAATGAAGGGACAAAGAGTTATTTCTAGAAGTAGAATTTCTCAGAAGGGGCAGCAGTCTTCCTGCCACTTAAGGCATGATTATCCCTAAGTACCAAACCTGTGATACACAAATCTTCCTGGAAACTTCCAGTCCTCAAGACAGACAGGTTATGCTTCTTAAAATTTGTGCCTCTCTGTTGTTGTTCTGCATCTCCCTGACTTTTTAATGCTGCTCTGTGTGAAAGCCTTCCAGTGTTTTATGCATGTATTTTTCCTTTCATGCCAGTCTCTGATTGTCTTTTTGTTGTTCTCTGAACTAGCAAAGGTGCAGTATCAGGTATCAGTAGTCGGCAGCACGTTCTATTCCTTGTCCCTGAGTTTACGTGACCAAGAGGGAAGAGTGGTTGCTACAGGTGATGGACCAGCTGGAGTGTTAAAAGTCTCAAATCCAAATCTTTGGTGGCCTTATCTGATGCACGAGAACCCCGGATACCGCTACTTCTTAGAGGTAATAATGCCATCTCTTTCTGCCTGCATTTCCTCTCACTGTATAATAGCATTACGGAGCTGCCACATGGCCCATCTTCCTTACTCTTCTGGATCCTGTTTACATCACTAGAATGGCATTGCTAATCGCGCTGTAATCAAATCAAGCTTTGCCAGCTTCCTTAGTTCTGAATGAAAAGGTCAGTCGGTGAGAAGAGGAGGGCATGCCACGCTCTCAGATGCTTGCGTCTCACGTGAATGGCCTGATCTACCTCCTTCAAAAGGACTGTTTGAAACAATATAGGGGAGGAGATACCGTATAAACTGAGAGGTTGCTGGCCTCTTTCTCATGCTTTCCCGTGCAATGAGCTTTCTTCCCACTCTGCTGGACGAAAGTTCAACAGAAAGAGCCTGGCAGACCCTGTGTGAGTCAAGGGGGAGCGGTGATATTGAGATGCACACATGAGGGCAGATGAGCTGCTGTGAGTTTCCAGAGGCTCAGAAACATGGCTTTTGTGAGCAGACATTTCAGTCATTGCCTGGTATCAAGGTGCAGAGGAGAAAAGGCATACCGCTGCCTTGTCAGGGCAATGAAACAGCTGGATGAATAAGGGAAAAAGAAGCTTTTGGGGAAAATATGCCCTAGAAGGGTCATCCAGGCCTCATTCTTCATCCTTCAATTTTCCCAGCTTGGATTTCTCTTTTCCGCTTAGTCAGATCTTGCTTCCTTCCTGAAGAGCTACGCAGGGACCACAAAAGGTAGATGAAGCAGTGCTGAGGAGCAGGCAGCGAGGAAGGGCTGGGAAGTGGATGGGAGGTCAGGCTAGCCCCTGCACGTGAGGGGAAGAAGAGAGGATCCTTGCGAAGCCCAGCACCTCATGTGTGTCTTACCCTTGGGACTGCAGGTGAAAATGCAGGCGCAGGCAAATGAGGCGCTGCTGGAGGACGTATACACGCTCCCGGTCGGCATCCGCACTGTCCACGTCACCAGCACACAGTTCCTCATCAATGGCAAGCCCTTCTACTTCCACGGGGTCAACAAGCACGAGGATGCGGACGTAAGTGCATGGCACCCACCGGGGCACCTAATGGCACTGTGCTGGGTGCTGCCAAGGCAATACCTGCTCTCACCTCCTCTCTGCCTAAAGGGACTGATTCCTCACACCCTTTTCTCAGGCTGGGAGCTGCCAGGGGTGCGGGTCTGTGCTGCCATTATTATTATTATTATTTTTAATAATAAAGGGACACCATGCCCAGACCTGCCAGAGTCATAATGCCCCTCTCAGGGTGTTGGCTAAGCCCAGGCTGCGTTGGCAGAGGATCTAAACAACCTCCCAGCCACCACTTCCAGTCAGAAATAGCAACTTCATCGGTTTCCCTCCCCAAGAAATGAGAGGGGGCAAAGTCTCCTGCAGGGAGGTTTGAGCCTCAGGGTTGCGAGGCACAGCCTGACCACAGGGAGGCCCCACAGCCTCTCTGAAGGCTTCGTCCCCACCCGTGCTCCTCACCTCAGGGCCAGCCCAGCCCTGAACCTGCTCCTTCAGGGCTTCTCCTCACTACCTGGGGACTTTCAGCCCTGCCCTGCCTCATGGAGAACCCCTGTGGAGGGAGAAGGTGGCCTGGCAGGGCACCTCCCAAAACAGCAGGTGGCTGCAGTGCAGGTTCTCACTTGGGGCTGCTTCTCCAAGCACCCTGTGTCTTGGTGGCTGTGCATGGGGTTGTGCTCAGAAAGACAAATACTGCACGGAGAGGTCTTGTGGGAAGCTAGAGGCAGTGCGTGGGGCTGGAAATGCTCTGGGAGCGAGCAGGAAGGAGGGCTGCCCAGCAGAGGTGTGAGGAGA
This sequence comes from Anas platyrhynchos, assembly GCF_047663525.1. Taxonomy (NCBI): domain Eukaryota; kingdom Metazoa; phylum Chordata; class Aves; order Anseriformes; family Anatidae; genus Anas; species Anas platyrhynchos. The sequence continues at coordinate 6,058,683 of NC_092606.1, forward strand.
AGCAGGGAGAAGCCATTCCTGTCTTCCCTCTCAGATCCGTGGCAAAGGCCTCGACTGGGCCCTGATCGTGAAGGACTTCAACCTGCTCCGCTGGCTAGGGGCAAACTCCTTCCGCACCAGCCACTACCCCTATGCTGAGGAGATCATGGACCTGTGCGATGCCTATGGCATCGTGGTGATCGACGAGTGCCCAGGAGTGGGGATTAAAATGCCGTAAGTGCATGAAAGACCCTTCCCCACGTTTCTTTCTTATCCTTATCACGAGCTTCCCCCTCCTGTCCTGCAACTTGTAACTCCCTGATAATGAAAGTACTTTGCTCTATTTAGAAATCAGCCCGTTGCATTTTGAAGCTTCCCCCAATGCCACGTGTGACCAGAGAGGTTGGGCAACCAGAGGGCGTTTTGCCACATGGGCATTGCGTCGTTAGATCTGGCTTGATTAACGAGTCCGAATCACGGCCCTGAACTGTGCAGCAAGCTTTGGGGAAATAGGGCAGAAGCTGTATTTGGTTTCGAGGCTCAGCTGTGCTTACACACCCCCCAAGTTATCAGACAGACAGTCAAACGGGATGGCTTTTGTATCCTCACCTGGCCTTGTTTCCTTTTCAGTGAGAGCTTTGGGAACAAGTCACTGCAGCATCACCTTGTTGTGATGGAGGAGCTGATCCGCAGGGATAAGAACAGGCCATCAGTTGTGATGTGGTCAGTAGCCAACGAGCCGGCAGCAGAGCTGCCCCCAGCAGCTTACTACTTCAAGTAAGTGCTTGCACACGGGGCTGAGGCTTCAATCTTGGCAAGTGATGCATCTTCATGCCTTGGGATGGTACAGAGAAGTAATAAAGAAAAGGCCAGCGTTTTTTATGAACTCTGAGACAGTACTGACAGATGCAAACTAAAAGCGTAACTGCTGCATATGTTGAACTGATGTCCAGGACCACATAATGGTCTCAACCTGTTGTTTCTGAATCAGTAAACATCTCCAAAATTACCAGGATTCCATTTGGTCTGAGCATCTCTTCTGAGTTAAGGGTCAAGCAAAAGCAGACCTGATGGGAATGTGTTGTTCCTTGGTCCTGCATAAAGAAGACAAGTGCTAAATTCTCTAAGTCTGAAAATTACAGTAAAGTTATAAAATGTTTGGCTTTTAATTCTGTAGATGAGTTTCTTTAGCTAGTGCTAGTTATTTGTTCTGCAGGTGTTAGTGACACCCCACTTCGAAGTCACTGCTTTGAGTCCCTACAGACCCCTTGGTTTTATCTTTAAAAAGATTTAAGCTTTGGATAGCCAAGGGTAATCTCTGAAATTGGGTAGCACTGTCATTGGTAGCTCTAGGCTCATTGAGAGTTGTGAATTTTCATTCCTCAGAATGGTCCAGCACCCTCCTGCAGTGCTGAGGTAGCAGCAGAGTTTGACCTTCCCATTCTTCGTCTCACTTAACATCTCCTTAACAGCAGCCAGTCTGCTTTGTCTTCTGTGGCATAGGCCTAGGGCTTAGTGTTTTTTGGAGAAGCATCCCCAGAGTTGTTCTGAAGCTTCCCATCACCTTCTCACTTTTTTTTTTGTCCCTTCTCTAACAACTCCTGGCCCCAAGAGAAGAGTTAACATACCTGTGTTTGGTGTACTTCCACTCTGCTCCTTTTCACGTGGGATAACTAACTTTGTGACAGATAAAGGTCTCCCATCATATTTATACTCTACAGAACTGGCTAGAATTGCAGGCACATTGTAGCAGATAATCATTCAGTGTCCTGCAGTATTTACTTAAAGATACTCTGCCTACTAAATTAAAAGAAGCTCCGTATGTCTGAGGTGGGTAAAAAGACAGGGAGCTTGGGAAGGTGAGGTTGTGCTTGGCCACACTGCTTCTCCATGCTGTTGTTGAACTCTTTCCTTTATTGTTTACGAACAGGACATTGGTAGCTCACACTAAAGCTCTCGATCCCACCAGACCTGTAACCTTTGTGACCGATACCAACTATGCTGTTGATCGTGGTGTAAGTTAATTTCTAGCATTTTTAATTCATACATTACATTTCTTGTCAGTTGCTTTATGGTTCTTTCCCTCACCTTGCCAAATGCTCTAATGATATTTAAGGGAAGGCAGAAGAAAACTTACATTTTAGTTTCTATTACTGTGCACCATCACTGTAGGCAGCCAAAAAGTCTGTAAGAGAAAAGAGGAGTTATCTTGAGTCAAGTGCACAGGATCACCCCCTGGGTTCTGGTAGCATGGTGATGCTTTGCTATTCCTGTGATCACGTCTGTTAATGCTCAGGCTTCCCATTTGCAATTAGACCAAAGCTTAAACCTCTTAAAATGCTAACAGCCTTTGTGGGAGTCTGAAGAAGGAAACTTTGCCTTAATTCCTGCTTTGAATTGCTCTAGCTCATCTTTGGCAGATGTCTGTTAATGTCGAATAATCTAAAAGCTCTTTTAGCCCAAGTTCAGCTTCGTAATTGGAACCCTGGCGCTGTGTAATTAGATGAAAGGTACTTTCCTTGGCTGCCTGTGCTTCAAGCTGGCCATAGCATGAATGAAGCATCTGTAGCACACACAAATTGGTCTCAGGGGTAGTTCCTACCTCACTTTTGATTTTTCAAAGTGGTTTTAATACTTTGTGTCACTAGTGTACAATCAACACTATTAGAAGGTGAGTTTGTAGGTTAGGTAGATGTGATGTTACCATCTGTCCCTGCTACAGGTTATAGAATCATAGAAACATTTGAAGCTCTCCTCCAGTTAGCAGGAATGGCCTTCTGTAACTAAGGGGTCTCTGCCTCCCCACCCCAGGAAAAGATCCTGGGGGCTTTACTTGGGAAGGATCCTGCTCCTGGATCCTGCTGTTACATCAGGCACGCACACACACAGACCATCTCAGCCCCACCACCACATTCTGACAAGTATGAGGAAACGCAGAAAAACAAAACCAAAGAACAGATCTCATACACTGCTGTGATATTAGAACTTTTTTCTTTTATTACAAAACATGTTAAGAGAACATTGAACAAGTTACATACAACATCACTTTATCTTTAGGGGGCTTTGTGCCCTTTTATCATACTGCCCATGTGGTAGAAATGGCATATAACTTGCAGAATGCTTTTTTTTTTTTTTTAGTATTGCACCATTGATGCACAAATTTAGTTGCTAGTCAAAGTAGTTGACTACTAACTTGACCATCACATTCCAATATTCGGTATGTCTACAAGTACCAGCAAGCCAGAGACATCTTCAAAACCCTAAAACTTTTAACAAACCTAAGGATGAAATGGGTTGTTCTTGTTTAACTCTTTGCTGTGACTTAAGTCTGTAAGGAAACGCCAAATACACCATTGCCTTGTTAATTTTTTTTCCTTTCTGGGAAAGATGTCATGTTGGGAGGGTCTCAAGGATGGGAAAAAAGGCATTATTCTACAGGTAACAAAAAACTGAATTCTGTGAAACCAAGAAGACTTAATTTATGAATGAAGACTGCTTACACTGAGCTCCATGACAAATCACTCCTATCTTATTTCTTGTAGGCTCCTTACGTGGATGTAATTTGTGTAAATAGCTACTTCTCCTGGTATCACGACCCAGGCCATCTGGAAGTTATTCCACTGCAACTCACAGCACAGTTTGAGAACTGGTATAAAACCTACCAAAAACCTATTATCCAGAGTGAATACGGAGCTGACTCAGTTCCTGGACTTCACAGCGTAAGTGTTGTAGATGCCTTAGTTGGAAGAATCACTGCTCTTCCTAAAGGGTCTCAGCAAAATCTAATTAGAAAGAATTGGTACCAACGAGCCTGACTACTTAATTTTAAGATGCATTAGATCAAAGTCCAAAAGACTCAGGATTGTAATCGTGCTTCACTGAAAGCAACGAGCTTTGCCACTGACTAACAAAGAGGTAAGATTCTACCTAACTTTTTAGTTGTTGGTAAGAAAAAAAATAATCAGTGAGCATTTTGCATGGTGCTATTAAGTTCTCATTCACAGGAGATAAGAATACCAGTTTTGACTTCTAGAGCCAAAGCCATTCTCTCCTGCATTTTCCACTAGGCAAGCAGTTTTCAACAGTGCTGACTGCTGGTATTAGCTCCACTCCCTGTGTAGAACAAGCAACACTTCTCTTTGGGTCCTAAGCTACAGTGTGTTTCCCTTTACAATTAACCATTCTGGCAACTGTGCTATCGTTAATTGTCAATTTAAACTTACTCCCATGTAAACCTCTAAAAGAGGCATTCAGAAATCCATACTTTGGCATTTGTAGAAAATTCCTAACTGGAAGATAGAACACTGGAGAGCAGACATTCATTCGTTTCATGACACCAGCCCACACAGGGGATGCCACTCCCATCCTGATCATAAAGCACCATTAAAAGCAAAACCACAGATTTTCCCCAGATGTCCCTTACATTAGTATTTGATGCATTTCCCTTTGCAATTTCAGTAATTGCTGATCTTCACTAAATAGCTATTGTAAATGCAGTGGCAATGAAAAGACTGAGCACCTGTAAAGCTTGTCCTCAGGAAGCAGGTCTCCAGTAAAGAGAAGTGAACAACATGGAGCCTTTGCTGAGATTAACTGTCACCTTCATTCAAGGCCATCTCTTTTTCCTGGCTGTAGGATCCACCTCTTATGTTCAGCGAGGAGTATCAGAAAGCTATGCTGAGAGAGTACCACTCTGTTTTTGACAAAAAGAGGAAAGAGTACGTGATTGGGGAGCTCATCTGGAACTTCGCCGATTTCATGACTAATCAAGGTAAGCTTATATTTATATCCTAAACAATTCTCCATCCTTCCTGCAAGTTGAAGCTGGTTTATGACACACAGAAAGAATACCGTGCTGTAGGGTAGGAAAAAGGGATCCTCTGCTTATGAAAACAGAATATAGCTGGTTTCTGTGACAGTAGCCCAGCATAACTAGAACCAGGAGGGAAGGTTCTGCATGGCTTAGTGCATCCTCTCTCTCCAGCTCTCTAACAGTTTTTCACCTGCAAAATACTAGCCAGAACATGGGACAGTGCCCTAGGGCAGAATGCAAGGGAAGCTTGTGAGCAGACAGATTACGTCTCTTTCTTGGCATTCCTCAGTTCAGAGTCTCAGTTAGCTTTTGGGAAGCACCTGGCTTCATATTTCATCAATAACTGCCCTTAATAACGGGGCACCTCAAATAATGTATTATTAACTTGGTATTGAGGTTTAGCAATGGAGGGCCAGATGTCACAATGGTAGACAATGGTCTACCTTGACGCTGAATCCACTGTTAATTAAAGGTAAGTGCATTTCCCAGGTATGGGGCACTACAGTGCAGACAATCACACAGCAATTAAACTATTACAACTCAGAAGGAGACCTATTAAGGAACCAGTTATGCATATGCCACCTGCGGCAAGTTAGGGTAGTGAACAGTCAGTGTTCATTTCAGAGAAACACCTTTAAGAATCATTTTTTGAGCACCAACATAGGTATTAAAAAGTTAAGTCATCACAGAAGCAGTCAGAAAAGTAATACAAGTTTCAAATAGGATGATAGAAAGATGTAGACAAATTTAAGTACACATATGCAGTTCCAGTCTGTGTGTTGAAATCATTTTTTCTAGTTTCCTATGAAGGCTAAAATAGGCAAAAAGGATATGGACATCACTAAAGGATAGTACAGCAAAACAATTAGTAGTTGACGTCTTCACCATCAGGTTACGAGGTGGCACTAAAGGCAGAAGGAGCATCTGCTGTAAATATAATACTGATGAAGTTAATGGGCATACCTGAATTAACTGTCACCGACTTCCAGTTGTAAACAGAATGAATTGCAGCTCTATTGCTCACTTTTATCAGTCGATCTTGCCAAGATCATGCAAATTATATTGCCAAGTTCCCCGTTGTACCTTGAACACAACGGTTCCCCGTTGTATAGGAAAAACAGTGCATAGGTCTCTTCCACCTAACCTGATTTAGTACATACGTTGAAACAATTTGCAATGGGGGAATATAAGAGCATTTTGTATATACTTTGTTTTGTAACTTCTCTACAGGGACCACACGTGTTTTGGGTAACAAGAAAGGAATATTTACCCGCCAGCGTCAACCCAAGTCAGCTGCGTTTGTTCTGAGAGAGAGATACTGGAAGATTGCAAATGAATCAAGCTGTCTTCCTCCTATAATGAAATCACATATCCTCTTTCTATGATGAAATGAAAAGGTATTACAGCTGAGTACTATGCAGAACTTTTCATTAAATTTCTGTTTAAATAACATTTACGCCTGACACAAGTCTTGCAAGTCTAATGCAATTTCTACTGCACCTGAAGTAGTTACTATGACACAAAGCAGATCAGAAACATCAGTTTTTCTATGCTTAGCCATATCTGTAGGCTTCCTGTTTCCAGGTAGCAAAACGAATATTCAGTTTCAAGGAGCTAAGTTAGAGAGATCCTAACTGAGGTATCTGTTTATAGCAAAAAAAAAAAAAAATTAAAAAGAAAAAAAACACACAACAGAAACCAATGCTGAAGACTTCAAAAATCCAAGCTGCTCTAAATGAGCATCACATCCTTCCAATGCGAGTGAGGTTTTCCAGTTATCCTCCCCTACCTGTTACTACTCAGATCACAGCGTATTGGCCACAGGATTACAGACAATTTATATAACTTCTTGTATTTAAAGCTGGACAGAACGCTTGTGGCTGGCTGAGAGATTCTGAGAGCTAACAGCATCCAGGAAGGGTGTGAACCACTCCTGTCAGGCTACCCAACGTACTCCGATACAGTATGGAATTCATACTATAGCAGCAAGGTGGAGTATGTTGGATAGGTCGGTACTACATCAACTGACCTTTGTTTAGAACTATTAAATCACAGTATCAGAATTGCTGCTATTAGATGCAGTTTTACCTTCCAGCATGGAAGAGCTTCCTTCATATTCAGTTCTTACTACACACTACAGTAACAGCATTCTAGGGGGCAAATTTCATCTACGCCTTCTTGATGCTGGCCTGAATCATTTGGGGGTAGGATCAGGTGTAAATTGATGTGCACATGCTACTTTACACAGTAACGTTGTGCAGTAACTTCCCTTTCAGGCTGCACGCCAGTGTTAGAGAACTCCAAAGGCCAGGCTTTAGACTGTAACAGATTGTGCCAGTACTCACAGAAGAGCCCGGGATACTTGGTTTGCAAACTTTGTGCAAGCTCTTGGGATTGTCCCAACAGCAGCATTACCCACAGCAGAACCACAGAAGCAGAGGCTGCCTTCTGAGTTTTGGAAGTTGAGGCAGTTACATAGTCTCATTATTCCAATTCACTGCTAACTGTGTGAACCTGCTGCTATGCTTACTTTTTCTGCCATTGGCTCTTCCGTTAGTACCTCAAGAAAGTAACTAAAACATCTGCCAATATAAACAAAATACTTGCTTGTGTTGTGCGGTGGCAGCAAAATTTGTTCCTTTAAATGTGATTAGGGACCAACAACACTTTGCATTGCCACATGCAGAATAACAACATACATGTTTACTGCAGACTTCGAAACAATATTTCTTGAACATCTAAAGGAAAAGAAAGAACATACTATCAGCATTCCTGATGGTTACTCTCGTGCTAGGTTTACAGATTTTCTAATTAACTAAAAACCCAGAATATAAGAGTCTATCCACATTAAAAAGACACTTGCTCAAATGTAACCTGATACAAGAGTGAACAGTATTTAAGCCCACTTCCAGTGTTCAAAATCCATTTCAACATCTCGCTCTCTAGACATTTTTTTAAAACCATTTTCTTCCCCCTTTCAACAGACAGCATGACATACCAACAGCTACCACGTGAAAATAAAGATTTAACATCGTTAATGTATTACAAACGAGCTCAGATCGTTATGACATACACAGGGTTTGCGGTTGCAGAAGAGAAAGAGATAACGTTCATTCAGTCCAGCAAAACATATGCAAAGTTTAATATGCACATGTATGGTAAGCACATACTTCAGAGTATCAGTTCCTGCTTGTTCTTAACAGCTCAGTGCAATTGCAAACCCAGCCCGCCTATCCAACCCTTCCCCAGAAGTTCCCTTCCTCCCTCCCTCCACCCCCTGCCCTCCCCACACCCCAAACCCAGGACAATATACAGCAGTTTCCAGATATTTTGTGGTCTTGTCAGAGAGAATTTAAAGCAGGCCTACAGGACCAAGGAAAGAAGGAACTGATAAAAATAACATACTTAACGTTTTTTGCATGTTGCTTAAGGAACTGTAAACAGTAAAGCCTCAAGTCAATGCTGCCCAACCTTTACACCCCCACGTGCACACAACATTCAGCGAGACACAAGGAAGCTGCAGAAGTTCTATAAGCTGGGATCTCTGGGGACCCAAGGGCTTTAATCCTTCTACGGCTAGCATACAATTTCTTTCAAAGAGATCACAACTTCGTACATTTCAAGAAACAGAATTACAGTACTGACTTTAAAGACAGTTTCTAAGGCTCAGACTGAGTCCAAAAAGGCCTCTGAGTTCATTCAAGCTCTTGTTTGGACTGCATGAATGCAGCATAAGAATGATTGCAGCAAGACGTCCACAGGTAATTTCTACATTTATTTTTTATACCAAAAAGTTATGTGCAACAAATAGAATTCGTACATATTTACATTGTTTTACCTGTTAGCAAAATCGTATCCTAAACCTCCGATAGAGAATCTCTCAACTATATTGATAAAAGGAACATCTGCCCAGTGACTCCATTTAAATGGGTGTTTAATTTGGAGTTTAAAGCACTAGTGATAATAGTTGATGGAACATACAGTACAGAACAAACACCTAATATTTAGGCCATGCTTAATACAGTTGTATGGTAACAGAATACTTCATCTTTTCTGGACCAGTTTTCTCTAGATCATCTTGAAACAATGTTGGCAGAACCAAAGTTACTAGAACTCTCCTTAACTTTAGCCAATGTTAATTAGGAGACCCAAGTGCTGCCCAAAGCACCTCGTCAATATTTTTGATCAAGAGACTGTACAGAAGACAACGAGTGTGTATTACAGTATGCAGAAATCTCCTGATGAGAGATCTGCTGTCACTTTGGAAATCAAAGGTGGTAGGGAATGTTTCCTTGGCTGTCCTTAGCATTGCAAACACTTTACAGTAAGAAGCTTCCAAGAACATTCACTTTCTAAACAAGACTTGAATGCTTCATTGGCTTTAAGATTAACGAGTACCTTACAGTAAAAGGATTTCAGGAATGTTTACTTCCTAAACAGGTTTTGGGATGAGATTCTTCTGCCTTTCAATTTGCCCCTCCCTGCAGGACATCGGAGAGCCAGGCAGGGAGTGGTGGTGGGGAACAGCCCAAAATCACAAGCACTGTATCTTAAGATTTTTTTTCCCCCCCTCCATTCTCATGAGTGTTGAAACCACAACCAGAATCTGTGTAACAATACTGCCGCCTCCTTGTCCCTCTGCCAGGCCAAGTGTTATTTACTAGCATTTCCCCATTCTACTGCATCCTCAGGACTTCACAGAATTTCCCTTCAGTTTTGTAAACGGCCAATTCGTATCAATCACACGTAGGCAATGATAGTTGTTTTGGCTGAGGGGAGGCAGGGGGCAGCTGCATGAAGCACTTGTCTGATTTCTATCCTGTTACTAATTGCAACCCGAGCCATTTTACTGGAAGAAATATGCTGTTTCTATCATTTGGTAGCAATGAGGAAAGAGTCAAAGATCTGGAAGCAAAAAGGTCCAAATTTCTACTGCTAATATTAACTTTGCCCTTTATTCAGGCCAACTGCGTTTCCAAAGCACAAGAGAGAAAGTAGAAGAGTTAGGGCCATTTCTAGCAAATCACTTCCAGTAAAAAGTAACTGCAAGAAAAGCACACAAGACAAAGGAGTTCACAATTAAGGGTCAGATTTGCAAGGTTGTGCACAGAGTACAGCTGCACATTCTTCCAGAGACCAAAGCGATTTTCCATTTGATCCCTACGTGCACACAAACGAGGACCGCAGACATGACTGCTGAAAATCTGGCCCTGAACAATTTTACTAAACAAACTGAATTAACAGACTATGCCCACACAGACAAGCACAAGACACAGTGAAGTTAGTCAACACCTATACTTTCAGTTGATGTTTTTTTCCTTTTTTTTTTTTTCAGTGCGCGTTACAACCAGAAATCAGACCAAGTAATCATTGATTAAACTTGTCTCCGTTGCTGCTTGTTCTGATATTAGCGCTGCGACTAACCATTTCAGGCAGCACGTTTACCTCTTCCTCAGATGAAAAGATGCTTTAGTGTAGATCACAGGAATGCATCAAAATAAATCTATACAACATATTAAACAGTGATATTGTCTCAAGGCTTATAACAGAACAGAGTGAAGCCCTGAGGGACCAGCTTAACACCATTCACTCCCCTCACGTCAAAGTTCAAGGCATTTGAGAGACAGAACTAAACATCAAGACAAGCTTTAACTATACTCTGGTCAATACAAAATGCATTTAATGAATTGTCGTCTAAAACTCTTAGACAAGAGGGACGTGTAATTTAGTGTTACATGCAACAGATGTTACTCATACCACAGAACTCTATACATAAAAGCAGTTTCCACCTACATCCTTGATACAAACCAGAAAATTACTTCAGTAGTAATTTAAATACTATTTTCTGAATGCAACCTAAAAATTCTATTTTCTCTACTGAACGCTGCATGTTTCACAGTCAAGTTCATCCTCAGCAACTTAGTGTTTTTAATCCACTTAGCCGTACAACAGAAGTGTCTTTTTGACATTCATGTGCAAGAAAAAATCCTAAGATTAGTTAAACTAATTCTTTAAATAAGTGGGTATGCAGTTGGAACTCTTCGTATTTAGAAGCTGACAAGGGCAAAAAGCAGCACAGCACCAATTACAGAAAGTAGCTGAATATTTTGGTGTCAGAGTCCAAAACATAAGCATTTTACTTTCCCAGTCACGTCAACCTCCTATCTCATTGAGTTAAACCATATTGCTACCACTTCTCAGTCTAAAAACTAACATAGGTTTCTTAATACTTTTCTATGGCCAGCAAGTTTTCTGGGACTGTTGTTTGTTCATTTTTAAAGCAAGGACACTTCTGTCTGCCAAGTTCAACACAAAGTATTTGGTTTAAGATTTTAAGACAGAAGGCACTTTTAACATTCAGCCTTAGAATACTGCGTGCAGAAACATTACAATTTTGTTCCTTTGCATAAATCTGCAGTTTAATTTTTTTTTTTTAATTAGTTATTAGAAAGAGCAATGATAGCACTATATCACATTTCATTTTCAGGAGCACATTTACTTAGTTATCCCGCTAAACAGACTGCCCTTCCAAAGGATCTTGTGTGTGTCAGGCCTAAAGTTCATTTCCCAATATAGCACAAACCGAAGATCCTGACGAAGATCAATTCAGTATCTGCTTATTCAGTGCACTACTTGGTTATCCCGCTCAGTCAGTGGTTTCCACTGCAAATTGCAATCCTATACTGCAGCACTCATGTAACATCAAACATTAGTAACACTGCCTGTCTGACTGCAGTTTAAAACGAAACAGCACTGCCTGGAAATTCAGTCCTTCCAAAGGGCGCTCTTTGATACCCCAACCCCCAGTCTGTAAATAGCATTCCGGTGGTAACCTTCTATTGACCACATTAAGCTGTTTTCATTCTGTACAGAAATTAATGAAATTGTGGTTTAAATGAACATACTTCAGGTTTCAGCTTTAATTCCATTCTCAATACTGGAAACAAGAAAAATGGAACAAAACCCAACCATCATTTTCGTGAAAGCGCTAGCAGCGAGTGCAGCAACACGGTGTTCTCTACAGAGGTCACTTCTTCCATCACGTCAGTCGACTGTTAGCTGAACACTCCGAAAGCTCCTAGGCTAACAAAACTGATTGTACAGTGAGTTCTCCAGGGATGAAACCAATATTTCTAATTTTATTTACAGTATAAGTCCTAGTTAGATCTAAGTCCATCAGCTAAAAAAAATAAAATGTAATACACATACTGTAAACATGGCAACATTAAATATTGTAATGCTATTCTAGAATATTTAATGTCATGATCACATCTTGTTATACCTGAATTTATATACAGGATATTTTATAGCAAGTGTTACCCACTTTACAAGTGGAGGGGGTGGAGAGTCTAGGTTTTGCTGTGGCTAGAACTCCTTCAAAGTAAAGTTAAAGCTTGTCTTTGATTGTATTAGAGCTTTCTTTCATAACCACATGTGAATTGAAGATTACCACAAAAAATTATTTAGGGCCCCTTCCAATTTATAATTAAAAATTCAGTTATGATTCTCAAGGAAAGTGTCTGATATGGAGAATAAAAAATTACTGCAAAATAAACTTAATGGAAGTTGGGTCTTCAGACTGTCAGTCAAAAGTTCAAACAGGCGTTATTCCTGTTTGGGTTGGAGTTGCCGTTTCCAGGCCTCGTTCAAATAAACTAGTCGTTTGTAGTTGATGATAAAGAGAATGAAGTTCAGCAAATATGTGATGACGCAGACAATGCAAAATTCCTTCAGCACGAAGTACAGAATGTACGCCAAGTACAATGACCCTACTACAGACACTATGGAGGATGTCATGAGGATTAGAGCTGCTACTGCACTTGCTGTCATACCTGCAACAAGAGAGAAAGAGTTACTGCTGCTGCTCTCGTCCCCCCTTTCCACAAAAAGCACAAAACCTACGCACTCCAACTCAAACTCAAGGCTACTCAGCAAGTTTGTAGGACATAAAAGTCTGTTCAAAATACCATGAGTTCAAGATGGCTGATAAATCACTACACGGAGGGGAGCTCCTAGGTTCTGCACAACAGTCCTCTGATAAGAAGTATGTGTAGAATTTACCTTCTTCCTTATTCCTGAATTTTGGGAAAGTTACAGGTTGGTCAAGTTATGTCTATTGATACAAATAGCTTTAGAGCAGCCCACAGAGTCAGAACATACATACACACACTGCTACACTTCATGCACTTTTTGCCTGCTATCCCCATATCCCCTGCAGAACTTGCACGTTCCAGTTTCACCTTTTCTATCCTGCAATCCAATGCTAAATACATTTAAGTGATAATACCAGCGCAGCAACTGTCTCGATACTTGTATTATTAATAGCATAGCAGGAAAATCAAGATTGCTCTTGTTAGCATTTGGGCTTTTAAGCCCTTTACACAGATGTACCATTAGACTGGTTCTAATAAAAAAAAAAAAGAACACACATTTTATCTGGTATCATGAGGATTCTGCAATGCATAGCACATTCCCCGTATCACCATACACCTGTTATATATTTTAGGCTCTAAGTTGCATTAATACTTACCAAGTAACATCTGTAGTATATAAAACACGAGTCCAAAAACACTGTTTGACTGATTTATTGCACTGTCCTTTCCGAAGATGGAACCCAGCAGACCGAATCCTCGACCCCATCTGTAAGACAATGAAACTAAGTTAACTTGTAGTGGGGCACTTGTTGCTTTACCTCAGTATTTATAATTCATTCCTGTTGGGGAAAAAAACACAGAGCTACACATGCTCTGACAGGACCAGGGGGTCCCATGTGAAGTTCAGGGGTATCTGACAAGGAGGTAGCTTGCAACAGGGTGTGCACTGGGTACACCTTTATCCCACAAACTGCTGATCAAAGTTATGTGTACACTGACAGCTTCAAGTTCACACAATTGCAGCTTCACCAAACACCATGTCTGCTTTCTCAGGTTGTAATTCAAAGCTCTTCTGTCAAATAAATGCATCCTTCCTCCAGCAATAGTTTTAGCAGCTCTCTCTACTACAAGAGGAGTTGGACACATGCTCACTAGATATACAGCTACAGGAAAATGGTAAACCTCGTAAGTGGTTGTTACTGCCTGCCAGCATTTACCTCGCTGGCACTACAGCAAGCAGGTTGGAACATATGTTCGCACCTCAGCGGCTCCCAATCCATCTAACGCCTTAGGAGGAACCAAATCTGGAAGGCAGACGAGCTGGGGATGGTACCAGAACAGGAGCCACAGGCCACATGTGCCAGGGCCCTGGATTTGAACAAGCACCTTAACAGCAAAGTAATTTTCAACACTAGTGATAAGGCAGGGAGCTGTACGAGCCCTACTGAGCTGCTGCTATAGTAGGGTGGATAAAAGGTGAGATTAGTGAATGCACTTGTGCTAGAAAGCAGTAATTTGATGTCCAGAAGCAGATCACTCCAATCCATCACTCCAGTTGCTACCCTAGAGGTGATGATCCTGCTAGACCAAGGCACAGCACAGGTTTGCTCTCTGTGCTACAGGAACGCTGCCGACACGCTGCACCAGAAATGTGACAGCGGTGGAAGGCCACCACCACACTACGGCTTCCTCTTACAAGAAAGGTGTCACCATAACGCAGCTTTACACCATCTCCAAAATACTTCACCTCAGAGCCATTTCTGCAAGATATATAAAACATATTCAAATTTATCACTTTAATTCAAGCTTAGTAACTGCCTGCAATTAACTATTATATCCAAATCTTGTGCTCTTCACCCCAAAATGTAAGTAGAATTATGTACTAATTCCTAAAAACAGCATTGACTACATACATTAAAAAAAAATAAAAATAAAGGGTCATGCTTTGGGTCTCAAGTCTTGCAAGTCACTGAAGAGAAACCTGTGCATAATTGTAAAGCTCCAATCAGCACAGAAAAGGCTGGCACTTGCTTTACCATGGAGACAGTGCCTCGCATCTGATTGCACATCTCTGTAGCACAGGAAGGCCGGCAGTCCCCGTGAGCTTACAGCACGGCTTGGGGTGAAGCAGCACCAGGGATGGATGGCAAAGGTCTGGAAGAGCGGCTGTAGAGGTGCCAGGGCAGCACTTGAGAGCAAGGGGAGCCACACTTCCACAAGGGAGGGATTTTAAAAACAAATACTGTATAACAACACATAAACAAATATTACAAAGAAATACTGCACGTCCAGAAGAATCTCAGCTATGAGAAGACTTTCTTCCCACACTGGATTTTAAGTGAGAACTGCTTATTCTTCAGCCTTAATTTGATAAGATACTTGCAGCACATCTAACAACTCTGTCCGGCTGCCCAGCCACCAAAAACAGTATTACAGGCAGACAAATACATTAAAGGCATCATTATTCTGCATTTAGCAGTTGGAATTTTCTCTATTAACACATCAAGAGACACTTCAGCTTCCTACCCACAAGTGCAATTCATTGTTCAAGTCCCCAGGTGAGGGTAAAATCTACTTGAAGCCTTCCAGGCCTCCTTCCTAAGACAGGTGGCAGAACTTAGCATGTGCCTGAAGCCTGCAGTCCCCTTGCTCAAAGCACCTGCAGGATGCCGACGTGCCACCCTCTCATCCTCCTGAGATCCCACCCTGCTTGAGAGCATCACAAACTTCAGAGTCTGACCCTACAGTTATTTGGAAGTCAATGAATTGCTGCTAATGGAAAGCTAACGAGTTCCAGCCCTCTGTGACAGGCGGTGTCCTCAAGTCACCATCTACAGCTGCAAGGTCAGAGCCCGGTGAAAGCATTTTCCACATGCACTAGTTCGTTAAGCATCTTGTTGGCCTTGTAGCCGCTTTAAGGACATCAAGTGTTGGATTTCAGTCCATGGAGCACAGCTCCAGCCTCGCATCTTACTCCATATGCTTTGAAGTGGTTGAGAAGCCTGGAGTGGAAGATTCAAAGCACTTTCTCTGACTTACAAGGTTTGAAGTGTGGGGAAGTTTTCTACATCAAACAAATTCCAAAAAAAAAAAAAAGAGACTAATTTCTCTACGGAAGAGGCTAATTCATCCCCTAATTCTGTCACAAAGGTCCTAGAACTTGCTAAACCACACGATGAATCAAGTCATTTTGCAAGCAGTTGGAATAGAGGAGAGGGAAGGGGACTTGGACAGAAATCTTCCTTTTCATATCTAAATCATATAAATCACACATTATTTTTTTTGACTTTGAGTATCTAAAAACAAACAGCAAACACAGCAAGAAGACAGACTGCACTTAACAGGGAAAAAAAGAAATTAAACATCAGTAAAACCAATGAAGGACAAGGGTTATAAATTGCTCAGAAGTTCTCTAGGGAACTTGTCTTTAAAATAAAGGATTTAATTTACAAGAACTGACTATTAGTCAGCTCAGAATTTGTTTTTTTGATGTAAAAGGCTGGGTAAAATGTTAACGTTAATGAAGAACTGTTTGCACAGTAAGCTAAAAACACAAGCCCCACACCACCAACTTGTTCCTGGCACTGCCTCGTGGCTCCACATCCTGAAGCAGCCGAGTGTTCTGCTGTGGAAATAAAGCTGCAGTCAGCTGGAGTGATTCAGAGCACTATCACAAAGACATGTGGCAGGCCTACTTCTGCCACACCCAAGTCTCACTCTTATTTGAACGTAAAACAAACCGCACACCGGCCTGAACTAACTTCAAGGAAGTTTTAAAAGAAAACTTTAAGACACCTTACTACGTATTTTAACTAACTCAATTTCCCCCTCTGTTTAAGATGGCAGCCTGCTTCTTTCCTCATTTGCAGTTAACAGCTTTGAAAATGATTTGAAAATTTATGCCCTCAAGAAGATCTTCACGTTCTCAGAATGCAGATTCAAGAAACCCAAGACAAAGTCTTTAGAGGCGTGTAGTTTCCCAACATCTAAAACTGAACGCTACAGTGGCTTTTTATTCACAATGTACATTCCTTTTATCAAAAGTAAGACTTGAAGGTCATTACCCACCCTCTGAACAATGGTGTGTGATAGTTAACAGCGCTCAGAAGCATCCGTTGTTTTTTTAACATCTCCAGTAACTCTGTGCACTTGACACTTGTAACAGAGCAGACAAGAACCAAGGTCATTTTGATCCCCAAGTGACATATCTCCATTCCATCGGGTGCTGTTAAATCATTACCTCTTTCGCACCACTACCAACATCCTCCGTGTTCCAGAACAGCACTTACTTACAGGAGCACGCTCTAACACCGAACGTGTCACTGTCCTTTAGCAGCGACAACGCTGCTGGCAGAAGGGCAGCCCGGAGAACTCCACGCTGTACTCTGTACTCTCGGACACCTGAAAGGCCAAGCTCCACGTTTAACAGGTTAGAAGCTGTCAGAGTTATCAGTATTAGCTCAAGACGAAGCACATTCCAAGCCTGCTGAACACAGTGAGTCAAACAAACACTAAGTGTATATTTAGCCAGGAGTCACATTAGCTCACCCACTTTCTGGAGGAAACACCGCGCTGTTTCTTCCAGCCAAGCACCCCTGCTCTCACAGCTACCAGTAGATGATGCTTTTTAGAGCTTTTACACAGAGATAATTCCCCAAGATGCTCTCCTTGACCTCAGTTATCCCTAAGAAACTTCTGAACTGGGGTTTTGCCTGCACCAACACGCTCTGTAGCCTGCCTCGAAGCCTTCCTCAGTGCACCTGGACACGTTCTGAACACATCTTTTGAGCTCTGTAACATCCTCCTGCACTGAGCTCCTGAATCACCCCACCTCACCTTCACCTGGCAGTCCTTAGTTTCCACCTCAGGAGAGAAACCAGCTGCTGTATGTCCATTTTAACATGAAAAAAACACAAAAACAAACACAGACTGGGTCAGGTTAAGCCCAGGCAGCTCCAGCACCATGGCTCTGCCATCAGAGCAGCAGATGCCCAGGACGAAGCACCACATACTTCCCCAGTTCATGTTCTGTCTCCTAAATGTCTTGTCAAAAGGGCCATCAAATCCTTCAGGAGGCCAGATTATCAAATGGCACAAGAGATTCAACATCTGAGGACACTGCACTTGTGCAGCAGCAGGCTTTCCCAACACATCTCTCACAATTTTTAGCTTAGCTGTAACGAAAAGGGCAAACAATAATCACCAAAGCGGTGATATTTTCAGAGAACTCTAAGTAAAGAACACAAATTCTGCTTCTTGGCTACCAGCGCCTTACTTAAAGCCCATCATTTCAGGATTGGTTTTCATCCCATACAAATTATTTAGCTATCAGCAGCAAGCACCATTTAGCCATTTGTAATCCTGAGGAAAAAAAAAATATATACATATAAATATATTTTTAAAATACTATATTTGAGAAATTATATGCAAATTTCCTTAAATGTCATCTGACTTCTGCGATACATTACAGCACAGAATGAGAGTTCCCAGGAGGGCAGCATGGCTGGCCTATGCTCACACATCGCCTTCAGTGAAAAGCTTATATAAAGGTCAAAGGATCCGGAGCATTTTAATACTGAGCAATGTTAAGAAACTCTGGTTGCAGCTTCTTTACAGCTTCACTGGAGGATTTTGGATTAAGCCCAGTTCATGGTTACAAGGTCACTCAGGCCGCCCTAACAGTTTTAATAAATTAAGTAAAAGCCTTCAATTAGAAGCCACAAGAAAGCAGATTAAAAATCCCCATTTGTAAACTCTCCAGGAGCGCTTACAAGTTTTGATAACTTGGTTTCATGTTTAAATCTGCCAGCAGTATTTACCACAATCTGCTAGGATTTTGTTCTGTGTTTCCTCCAGCTCTACACCAGAAAACTGGTCCAAAAAATGTCAGCAGCTAGATCAGCAAAGCCTCGAGCAGACAGTGGTTGATTATTTCACAGCAGTCTTTACCGTAGCATCCACAAGCCAACAGCAACACGTTCCTTCTACATCATCTTTTATTAACCTATCACAAATGAAGCCCAAAGCTGAACCACGGGCACATTTTTCCATTTTCATGGCATCAGGCAAAGTCATTCTCGGCCCTATTACAAAATCCAGACAAGCCAGAAATAATATATTCATGAAATGCAAAGATACACATTACAGATCACTGTAAGGTTGATAAAAGGACTCAATAGCGAGGGTACTGGGTTTGTTTTATAATACGTAGTGGCAGAGGCACATCTTTTATAGCAGCCTCAAGTATTAAGTCATCAATATTCTACTGAAAGGATGAGACAAAAGGGACTTTAACTGCCAGCTTCTGCTGCTTTGGGAGCACCTGGGTTCAGAGCTAACGAAGCTGGGTGTCTGTAAGCATTCCCACAAACACAGAATAACCCCGGATCACCCCGCAGCTCACATCCTCCAGCCTCCCCCAGGACCTGCCAGTCCTGCCCAAGTCCTGCTCGCACCAGAGCTGGCACAGCAAACGGGGCAGATAACCTTGGCTCACGCTGCTGCTTTTTTCTCTCGGCAAAAGTATTACTTGCAGTCCCTTCCCGCTCCTCTTTGGTGCTGAATCTGCTTCTACAGAACTTTAGGAACTTGTATCCTTTGTTAAACTTTGCTGTAAGAAAAACAAACAGACAAAGAAAGCACTTTATTCTCACCCCAAACCCAAAACACAGCACCACAGCAGCTACTGGGAAGAAAAATAACTCCACCGCAGCTGACAGCAGGACCTGAGATGGGTTCTGTCCACACAGATTTCTGCTGCCCAGTCAAGAAACCAGACATCTTCAAACCTTCCCTCAGGCAGCACAAATGATGAATCCTTGCTACAGAGTAACTGGCAAAGCACCGTTACGGCTGCTATCTAACGATCTGCAGACCTCAGAAATGAGCAACAACCAGTTTAAAATCACAGGACAGATTTTGGCATAGTCTCGGGAGGCCACATTTTCATGTAGAACTGTTTTGGCAGTTTGAGAACAACTATGATTCCTGCTGAATGACCACCAGCTGTTCACGTACTGCCCTTCGGCAGCTTCATCAAGTTTTTATCTCTATCTCTACAGGACCACAGATGCCTAACAAAAACAGGGATGTGGCTCAGGTTAAAGACATTACCGACAAGCAAGGGCTAACAAAGCCAGTTTTAAAAAGAAAAAAGCACATGGACCCCATTTGCCTACACTGGTTTGCAAGAAGTGACCAGCCAAGCACAATTTTTCACCTTACAGTCACCTACAACTGCAGCTGCCAACCCCAAACACATCAAGACACTTCCCTGTGGGTACAACGATAGGAAAGTGCTGGGCCATCAGGAGCTTACTGGTAAAGTGAAAGGTAATTGCTATTTAATGTCCTTAACCTGAAACCAAGCAAACCTGACAGACATCAGGTTTACAGGAAGGTCCCCAACAGAACTGAAGGGGAACCTGTGAGGTCGGAGCTTTGTTCCATGTCTCACTCCCTTGGATAACGGGGTTGTTCTTCTCAACTTGGCATTCTCGCTCTGAAGATGTACCAGCAGAACAGATTCGGCAAGGCGTGCTTTGCCAAAAACCGCCACTGGTCAAAGTTTTTAACAACTGAACACCCGCTGGTGGACAAATAAGCCATACAGCAGTGGAGTTATGCTCACTCATCACAGCACTGAAGTACTGCAGCACAAGACTGAGCAATTCAACTACATCACTCACCCAGGAGAAGACAGAAAGCTGAAGTCCAATGCCCACATCTGAACAGGGGTTTCAGAGTGGCTCAGCCACAAGATGACAGGCAATCCAAGACATTGCACGAGAGCACGAAGTTCAGAGGAGGGAATTCCTAAAATGTCATCTATCCAGCCGAACACTGATTATTAAAATCCTAGTTTGACTCTAGAACCTATTCAGTGAGTTGGCTAAAGATGTTGGTCACTATTTCCAAAGCTCTTCACTTTCACGGCTGCCTGAAAGCTACAAACATGGCTGAAGATGGATTGTGACGAGTCACTGGTCATTCATTTCGGCTGTATTAAAGTTGTCACAGCATTAACACAATCTGGGGTACAAAACTCTTTCAGCAAGAGCCATCCACTAACCTGATCTGTCCTGCAGGCACCTTAAATTAATCCAGAGGGAAAACAAAAACATACCAGAAGACCCCAAAACTCTCCCATGGCATATAAAACAAAAGCAAAGAGCTCAGGGGCTCTGTGTTACTACTTAAATGTCCCTTTCATTTCAAGGCACACCACCAGCCATAGGACTTGAAACTTGTTAGTTTAATTTCCGCTATGAAACTATTATAATAGCAAAACCAAAAAGACTTTTAGGACCTGCTATTAGCCGGTCTCATCACAAATAAAGCCATTCCTGCCACTTAATTATTCTCAGATACAAGAGAGCAATCCACTTAAAGCATCTCCAGCAATTGCCAAATTAAAACATTTGCTATTTCCCTACATCTTATCTCTCCCTGGATAATGACAGTGGTCATTACGCAGTCCTTAACAGTTTTTCTTTCTAAACCACTGTCATGAACTTTCCCCATGATAAAAGCTAGAAATATGCTGACCATTAACGTGTTGAGCAGTCAGAGATACTAGGAAGGTAGCTCTCCAGCACAATCTTCTGCATGAGTCAGTCTCTGATACAAGATTTTCCATGCTCCTCCCTCTGCATGCTGCTAATCTTCGCATTTCTTCTCTCATTCTTGTGCCAATACCAGATTTGGCTTAAAAACAAGACTTGGGAATAACAGCAGCTTATTAGTGGAAAAAAATCCTCCCCGAAGACCAGAACTTCGTTACAAAATAATTCAGCTAAAGATGACTCCACGAGCTTACTCCAATTATTCTACAAATTCAGTATTAACCCCAACACCATGACTCTACTTCTAAAATTCAGTCCTCTGCTGGAATCACCGCTTGAAATGTGCAGGTTGTCACGCTCCAAGTTCCATTACTTCCATCAGCAAATCTACCTTAAATAAAGTCACACAACTGAAAGAACACTCCAGAAGCTGGCGAGAGACACAGAGAGCAAGTCTGCCACCCATTTAACTCTGTGAAAACTGATCATAATCACAAATTATTGGCTTGGTTGTGTAACTGGCAGCGTAATAGTTTAATGAAAAAAGAAGGACCTGAAAGTTAAATCTGCATTGCACGTGTGCACCACATTTGAAAGTCTGCTGTCCTGGTGAAATCTGAATTATGGTTTGAAGCTCCTGCCAGAAACCAAGCTTCAGAGAAACTTTGGTGACACGTGGTAGCAACGAGAGGTATTAAATGGGAGAGGGACGTAAGAAGGATTGATGGATGGGATGCTGTGGCAACACAGAAAATACAGTTTCTATCCTCGTTTTCCTTCAAAATTCAACAGCTTGCCCTCTTGTCTTGGTTTTAGAGGAATATTCCTTTTTTGTCTGCATCCTGCAACGCTGGAAGCACATTCGTCTCCAAATAAGGTTTGACTGAGCAGAACTTGCATGCTCCTTTTTCCGCAAACTCTTTTTACCACCTGCTTCAATTATCATGAGCTATCCTGACATTTGCAATACTTCAGTCGTTAAGCATGATTCTCCTAGCAACTGCTGGGGAGATTTCAGCGGATTTTGTCCCTAAACGTTCATGTTATTATACAGAACTCCTGCAGTAGAGTATTTACAGGTCTTACCACAGCTTACACAACATTTCTGCTGCAGCATTCCCAATGAATACTATAATTACACAGCATTATTCTATAATTAGAGATATCTACAGATATAATTAGAACTATTTTGCTTTTCAAAGCATTCGGTAAATACATATTAAAACTGTTTACTTGAAATTCCCAGTCTCGAGAGCAGCCTTTACAATAACAACAAGCTACTGAAGGGCCAATTGTATACACAAACAGACCACTGCCAAGGCTACTCAGGTGCTTGAGTCCTCGTTATTCTCTTTCACCTCTAGAGCTGTGAGAAAAGTATCTCACAGGGTTTACTCTCCATAGCCCACACATAATTTTAACTTATAAATTTAAGCTATCCAGGCGGGCATATTGAAGCCTTCTTGCTGTTTCAATATAAACATCTAATTTCAGGACACTTCGCCAGTTGTGCCATGACCAAGCTTGTTACCTTCACAAACTAAAGACTGTCTGATGACAGACCGAAAGCAGAGTTAGAGCCCTCGTACAATCCCAGGAGTCTCTTCTCAGACATCCCCAGATACACATCTCCTTGTAACTTAAGACGATGATGCCTATGTCACCCCAGAAGTGATTTCAGCAGTAAGATTTCCCTGTATGCTGTGTCTAAAGAGATTAACCAGCTCCCACCTTACCAGATTACGGGCGTGTTCTCACCCACAACTTTGTTATGATAATAGAGCATGTGCCCTTACATGAATTGTGACGGCTTTTGTGCAGGTTACACCAAGAGGAGGGAAAAAAATGACATAAAACACTCCAGTCAAGGTACAGATATAAAAACATAAGTTTTTAATACATAATTTTGCTGAACCTAAACACTCCCACTCTTAGCTCCTTACCTATATATACCTTTACCTGTCTCTACATACGTATGCACAGACACGTAATGTATATGCACACACATACGTATATGTGTGTACACACAGAGAGCAGTGTTGATGTCTTTGGACAGATCACCTTATTTTTTCAGCTGAAATACTTGAGAGCGTGCTCCTAGGAGGGTTTCTCTGCCAAATGGCACCCGTGGGCACTTCCTGCAGCACCCTCACACCGCTGGCACCAGTAACCACCCAGCAGGTTACGCCTTTTCCCTGCTGCCACCGAGTGAACCAGTTACCTGACAGGTAACAACCCAAGCCAGCAGCACACTGAAATTCACACCCCAGCTCTCCTAACAGAGATGAAAACCATGTACCTTTAAAAAACACCCCCTAAAATAATAAATCCTGATGGGAAACTTGAAAAATAAATAGAGCTCGTGCTGCTGAGGCACACCTCCCTGCACCGAGCCCCCCGGGGCAGCCCAGAGACCCCCCTTTGGGGCGGGCACCGGCACCACAGAGCAGCCCCCGGGCGGGCACCGGCACCACACGGAGCCCCCCCAGCCCCTCACGAGGCCCCCTCAGGCCGCGACTCCCTTCGGCTGCCTCTCAGCAGCCGCCCCCCCGCCCTTCAACGCCCTCCCCCGGCCCGTTGAGGCCCGCTCCCCTCAGCCCCTCAGCCCCCTGCCCGCCTCCCCTCAGCCCCTCAGTCCCCCTCAGCCCCCCTCAGCCCCCTCACCTGGACGTGATGGCGGCGGAGCAGCGGACCCTCTCGCTGAGGTCGCACAGGGCCTGGTAGCGAAGGTCGCGGCCCTTCTCCCGCTCCAGGTGGCAGGCGTAGAGGGACAGCAGGATGCCGGCGGCGCACACGGCCGAGCGGGCCACCCGCTCCCAGCGCGGCACCGACACTCGCAGCAGGACGGGCGCCGCCATCTTACCCCCGCCCTCCCTCCTCCTCGGCCCGCGCCGCGCGCCCGCCGCCGCCCGGCCGCGCATGCGCGCCCGCACCCCATTGGCTCGCTCCGCCCCCCCCCCGCCCTTCTCCCGCTTGGCCGCGCCCGACGCGTGGCGCTCGCCGACGACGTCACGTCAGGGAGGGGAGGGAGGGGGGATAGGGGGGAGGGCTGCGTGAGGGGAGGGAAGGAGGGAGGGGGCGCCCCCTGGTGGAGGGAGGGGGCAGAGCGGGTTTTGGGGAGGAAAAAGGAGGTTTTGGTCGTTTTTTGTCGGATGGGGTACTGAAATAGAGTCCTGTGCTTGGCGCTGGGGTTCTGTCGTCCTTCACACGTCATGGATTGAGGGAGTTATTGGGGTTGGAAAAGAGCTATGGGATGTTCCAACCGCCCCCTGCCAGCACTGTCACCAAGCACCACGTCCAACCTGCCCCTAACCGCCCCCAGGGATAAAACACGTCCCCAAGCACCACACCTACACAGCCCCTGAACACCCCCAGGGGCTGTGGTGGCTCCACCACCTCCCTGAGCAACCCGTCCCAGTGCCTGGCTGCTCTTTCTGAGCAGAAATGTCTCCTCATTCCCAACCTGAACCTCCCCTGGCGCAACTTGAGGCCATTCCCTCTGGTCTTATCACCAGTTATCTTCGAGAAGAGGCCAGCCCCCAGCTCCCCACCCCTTCCTCTCAGGCAGTTGCAGAGAGCAATGAGGTCTGCCCTGAGCCTCCTCTTCTCCAGCCCAACCCCCCCCAGTTCCCTCAGCCGCTCCTCACAGGACTTGTGTCCCAGAACCTTCTCCAGCCTCGTCGCCCTTCTCTGGACACACTCCATGGTCTCAATGTCCTTGTAGGTTGCTGATGGAATTCACAGTGTACCCACACATAACCCTGGTAAAAGGCAACCACCAGGGCCACATCTCCTCTCAGTTACCCCACGGGCTTCTGTCAAAAGCTGCCCCAGCACTGGTCCAGTTGGAGTTTGGGAAACTGGCCCACATCTCCAGTCTGCAGATGCACAACCCACCTAGCAGCTGAAAATATGTTGGGTTTTGCCCACTGTAGGCACCCACCACAAATGCTGCTCTTGCTTGCCTTGGAGGATGGCCACAGCCCTCTGGTTCTCCTTCCCTTCCAGATTCTGCCACTTGTTAGCAGATGGAGGAGTGGATCTGTACAAAAGGAACCTCCAAAGTTTTCCCAAGGAAGGCAGGATGGTACAGCACAATGGCAGCATTCATCCCATTAATCCTGCCATTCATGCCTTCATTGTTCTGCAAAACAAAGCTAATTCAAAGAGAAATGTGTTGCAAAATGACTTCAGCGCAAAGAAGGAATCTCTCTGCCACCAAAATGGGAAATTGAAAGATATTCATGAAAAATATTTGAGAAAACCAATTAAAAAGAGCTGTTTGAACCCTAACTAGTTTATAAAGTAAATGATCTGCTCTCTCTTGTGTCTTCTGCTATTAATATAAACAAGAACAGAGGGGCAAGGGGAAGAGTGTGGAGGTGTTTGAGACAGAAAGGGCAACATAAAGAATAACAGATGTACTAAAGTTGCAGAAGAAGAAATAATGTAATCTCACATACCTATAGTTTAGCCCTTAAAAAAGACATGGTCTAGTCAAAGCTTTTCCTGCATGTGCACCATTGGATGCTGAGGGCTGGGAGCCCCCTGGACATCAGCAAGAGCAGGGCAGAGCTGCGAGATGTTTGCAGGAGTCCCAGGCCAGCTGCTAGAGAAAAAGTGCCAAAGCTGAAGTGAATTACTTGCTGTTTGCCTGGAGTGCGAGTCCCATAACGCTGCACAGGCATTTGACAAAACCCAAACCCCAGAGCTGCTTAGAAAGCAGACGAAATGGAAGGAGGCCAAGAATAAGGGAAAGAGAGAGGAGCTGTTGTGGATCAGCTCCTGCAGTAATGCCTACAGTCTGGGCTTACGTAGACACTGCTGCTCTGAATCATGGTGTACTGCTTATATTTATCTCCTAATGATTTTCACGTTTACAGCAACTGCTTTTCTGATGGAAGCTGTGCTTTGGATTACTGTTGGTGTATAAGCCAACATTTATGCTGCCTGCATCAGGTGCAGTTGTTGTCATCAGGCAACAGTTACATCCCCTTACATATGAGATGTTGAAATGACTGCTCTCGGGTAGCCACCACCCTTACACAACTGCAGAAATGGTGAACAAGCCATTTTTTAATGTCATGATAGTGAAGTGATGATATTACTGAGTGACAGTTGCATTTTGTGGATGAATTTGTGCATATTACTATAGCTATAATGAAGGGTGCTTGCTTACAATGGGAAAACGAGTTGCTTGAAATTTCCCTTTGTATTGCACCTGAGAGTTTATTTACTCATTAGGTCTAATCCCATGCATGTTAGTCATCTGGATGCCTTTCATTATTTTCAGTGGGTTTTAGATATTAAGAAAACAAAGAAAAAACAAATGACTAGTCTGCTAACTGCATTAATAGAGATCAGGTTTCAGTGCAACAGCTGGTCTATCTGTACCGAGGTAGTAAGCTGTAGGGACTGTATCTTAATTATATTCCTATGGAATAACTGTGCCTTTCTCATTATCCTTAATAAATAATTCATACTTTTCTAAAGCTCTACTAAGCTTAATTATTCACAGCAGAATCCAAAAATCATTTGTGTTTTGTGTAAAGATCTCCCTCCATTTACTGGAGTAGAGGCTGTGCCTTTGGTTTTCTTATAACACCCCCCAATTTGTCTTATGGCTAAGCGGTGGAAGGCCTGACAGCATTTACTCTGTCCCAGTTGCTCTTTTTGCTGTGCCCCCCATCCCAGGCTGTACTATAGCAGCCTTTTCAGGCCAATTTCACCACCGGGCTCCACACTCCCAATTTTTTTATTTTTATTTTTTACTTTTAGAAGCAGCCACCAGATGCCCCATGGCTGAACCACATTCTGTGGTGGGACACCCACTGCCTGTGGGTACCATCATGACACACCCCATGCTTCACCTCAATCCCTTTACCCCTTTATTCTTTATTATGGCACCACGAGGACAAAACACCCCTGGGAAGGTGGTCAGGGGGCACCTCAGCACCAAACCCCTGTGCACCCCAAGCCTCCTCCTCACCACAGGAACCCCAAAGAGCCTCCAGCAGGGGGGTTTCGGGGTGGTGGCGACCCCTTGGAGGCAAGAAGGAGGGAGGAGGCTGAGGGGGGCTGAGGGGGACTGAGGGGGGCTTAAGGGGTCTGAGTGGGGCTGAGGGGGACTGAGGGGGCTTAATGGGGCTTAAGGGGGCTGAGGGAGACTGAGGGAGACTGAGGGGGCTGAGGGGGGCTGAGGGGGACTGAGGGGGGACAGGGGGCGTGGCTTTTCGGAGGCCCCGCCCCCTGCGACGTCGCGGCGCTGACGTCATCACGCCCGGCGGGTGTCGGGTGACCTTGAGGGGCAGCCCCGCAGTCCGCTCCCCGCCGCCATGCCGCGAGGAGGCCGCAGCCGCACGTCCCGCGTGGCGCCCCCCGCCAGGTGAGGGCGGCCGGGTTGCGCGGCCTCCCGTTCCCCAGCCCTTCTCGCCCTTCCAGGCCCCATCCGGGGACAGTGGGGCTTTATGGGGTCGGGGAGGGGGGTTTGAGGGGAAAACGGGGGTTTGTGGGGTGTGGGGGGGCGGGACTGGGGCTGTGTGGGGCCGGAGGGTTCCCCCCATCAGGGGTCGCCCCTCATTAGGGGGCTCCCCCAGGCTCTGAGGCCTGCTTTAAGCTGCCCCTTCCCGGCCCTGTCTCGCTTCCCGTGAACTCTCGCGGGTGCTCCTGGTCTTAAAACCTAGAAGTAAGGCCACCAGCCTCGGTCCCTTAGGATGTGGGGTGTGAAAACTGGAGAAAAAAAAACAAAGAAACAAAAAACAATTGAAAACTAAATAAAAATAAGGCCGCCAGCCTCACCCTGCTGTGCACAAATGGTTCCCTGGAACACCGAGTCTGTGCCATCCACGTGCAGGGTTACACAAGGAGGAATTGCCAACAGGCAAAGGGCCTTGGCTTGTTTGGGGTTTAGGCAATGATTTGTGTTTTATTTTTTCTCTTTGTGTCCTTGCAGCCGGGCGCCACAAATGAGAGCAGCACCGCCAGCACCAGCTGCCCGGGCCCCAGTGCCGGCGCCAGCGCCGGCCTCTGCCGTGGGTGCCCCTGCGCCGAAGCAGCCTGGCCTGATGGCGCAGATGGCCACAACTGCAGCGGGGGTTGCTGTAGGCTCTGCCGTGGGCCACACCATCGGCCACGCGCTCACAGGAGGGTTTGGCGGGGGAAGCAGCTCGGAAGCTGCGAGGCCTGATATCACTTATCAGGTAAGGGGAAGTACAACTGGATGCTAGCTCGTTGAGGTGTGGTTAATTTGAGAGGCTGGCTAGGTATAGGCTGAAGTGATTGTTATACAATGAAAGATGCACGAGTTCTGGCTGGGGAAACAAAGGTAATTTTACTGACTCAGTTTCCAAGTTTACCTCCACAGTCATCGTGTTTGTTTATCTTAAAAATAGTTCAAAGGGACACAAGTGATGTGTGCGTTTGGCATTGGGGGTTGTTTCCTACGTATATTCTGGTATACGGGTGTTGTTCCCTGCTGTAGTACCCTTGTGACTCAGGGGACTTCCATGTGCCCAGTCTGCTGATGATAAGATCTATTGCAAGAACGGTGTCCTGAAGTCACATTTTGTGCTGCTCAAACATAATAAATGCTGTTGCCTTGCCTAGATGCTGTACAAAGTTACTTAGGTGTTTATAATTTACAAAACTGTTCAGAATGTGTGCTGTCACCACTGGAAACTTTGTACTTCAACCCAGTATTTGTTTTCCATTTAAAAAGTAATATATTTTGAAGAAATGCAGGGAAGAAGTACACAGCGATCAGTATTGAGGGGGTGTGGTTTCACGGGCTGGAGCTGTTGAAAAGGTGCTCACGGAGGTGTCTGCCATTTCAGGAACCCCAAGCAGCTCAACCTGCCTACCAGCAGCAGCAGCAGCAGTTTGCTCCTTGCCAGTATGAAATGAAACAATTCCTGGAGTGTGCGCAGAACCAGACCGACCTCAAGCTGTGCGAGGGCTTCAGTGAAGTACTGAAGCAGTGCAGGTTTGCTAATGGTAAGCAGTGGTAGCAGACTAAAGGAGCTAATTGCTGCAGTCATTGTGTGGGTACAATGCCCTGTTTTTTTTTTTTCCTATATTTTTGTCTATTCTATAAAGAATAGGGATTGGTACAAAGCAGCAAGCTCAAGTTGGTTAAAGGGAGTCATGGTTCTGTTGTCTTTCCTGTTTCAATCCAGTACATATAGCTGGAGGTGGTGGGGTGGAGATTGCACGAATTCCTGATGCTTTCATGCTAAATTAATGGAAGCAAATAATTTGGGAGAGGGGTGGCAACATGCTTCGGGAAGCAGCATAGCGTTGCCAGTTTGCTACTTAGGAGTGCTGCTGGCCTGTAGCAGGTGTCTTGGGCACAACTAACAAACCATTTGATGTGGGAGGACAGAAGAATGCCAAGCACACGTGGCTGGGTGGACTGCTGAGGCCTTCCCTTCAACACATTCCTTATCACCCCTCAGTGTTTGCTGGGACATGTATATGCTTACTTCATAGTAAGGGACCTGCAGCTTAGGGATCTAAAACTTGATGTGATTAACTGTGCAACTTCTTATCTTACAGGTTTAGCTTAAGCCTCCAGAACAAGGTTGCTGAAGACCATCTTACAAGAACTGACCTATGAATGAAAAAGCTTCAGTAATAGTCTAAAGCTGTCTGATATTTTGTTAGTTCGTATATTCACACTGTTGTCCTTGTGGCTTGATTTCTGCCATAGCCTCTATGTGTGATACAACTTAAACTGCAAATTAATTTAGCACAACATGGAAAAATTAAGAATAAAGTGGAATGAACTAATGGGGTCAACTGTTTTGTTGATTGTTGGGTTGAATGTAAGTGAACCAATAAAATGTCTCTCTAGAAGTCCTGTGCTCTAGTGGATTTTGGAATGCGGGTAGGAGTTGCGTTTTAAGAGTAAGCAGGCAAGAACTGAAGTTAGCAGGATCAGCCTGCTCACCAGGTGCACTGACAGGAAATGTGCCTGAAGGGCTGGAGCTCCAGGAGTCCAGGAACACCCTTTGGTTCCGTGGTTAGCTGTACTTGCCAGACACCTCATACTTGAGCATTTGAGCCCCACGGGCAGCTTCTGCTCATTACAATATGTAGTGACAAGGAAGGCAATGGCTGGCCATGATATTCTGCATACAGCAGGTCTCAGCTCGCTTAAAACTTAGCATCCTATCATATCTGTAAATACAAGTTCTATGTTTGCATTCAGGAGGCTGAGAAACACCTTTACTCAGAGAAAATCTGTGGTAGTCCGTTACATGAGCAAGCCTATACAACGCCGAGCAGTTCTACTCTTCTAAAATGACACGTTACTGTGTTAACGTTATTAGACTTGTAGTCCCCAATAATGTAAGCAGAGGCTGTGGGTTTTTCTTCCCCGTCTTGAAATGCAAGAATGGGGCCAAGTTGAGCAAGGGTGATGTGACATCTCGCAGCTGGTTTAGAGAAGTAACAAAGCTGGTGGTGCCATGCAGAAGAAAAATCTCTTTAAAAATTACCGATGTGCCTGAGGGGGCAAAGCCTTTCTCTCTCAGGAGTAGCCAGTTCATGTCCTGCTAAAACACCCAGAGCATGCAGTGTAAATACCCTCCTGCACTTCAGCTTGTCATCACGTGCCGCTGAGCTGTGTTGTGAACCCTGCACATGTGTCTCGAGGACTACGGGAACCAGGATGGTGCATTCTCACAAGGGGAGTGTGTGGGGTGGAATAAGGCTGTGAAAGGTGCGATTTTTTTAAAAAAGCCATAGCATTACCTGTTTTTTGCTGAGCTGCTTCTGTGCTGTTGTGTATTCTGCCCGTTCCCAAGAGCCTCCTGTCTCTGATCTGCGGTTCCTGGAAGTGAAAAGATAAAATTAGCCTTCAGAACGGGGAGGGGCCGCCTCAAAGGTGGGGGACAAGGACAGAAATACCTTTTCCCGGGGACACAAGCTGCGCTTCTGATACCAAATCTCACATTTCAGTCGCGTTTCTCACCATACTGATAAAAAAGAAGGCGAAAATACTTCGGGCCTCAGAGTGAGGTAGCGCCGGGTAGGCAGGGAGATGCGCTCGGGCCTTTGGGAAAAGCAGAGCCCTCTCCGGACCCCATTCGAGCCTTTTTGAGGGCAATCATCCCTCGGAGACCCCCCCGGTGCCCCCCTCAGCCACAGCCCGACTCCAGCCGGGCTCCCCTCAGCGCCCTTCCCCTGCTCCCCGCCGCCTCAGCGCGGGGCCTCCCCGGGCTCCCCTCAGCTCGGAGCCTTCCCCCGGTTCCCCCCCAGCTCGGATCACGGCCTCCCCCCCCCGTGCCGAGCCTCCCAGGGCGTTATTTTTGGCCCGGCTCGGCCCGGCCCGGCCCCCCGCCGCCTCCCGCCGGCCCCGCTCCATTTCCGCCCCGATGGCGCTCGGCTGAGGCGGCCGGCGAGGAGGTAACGGGGGAAGGGGGGGGGGCTGTTTATGGGGTGTGTTTATGGGATTGGGGCGCTCGCCCGGCCCCAATCCCGCTACCGGTGCTTCGGGACCCCCCTTGCTCCTGTCCCCATAACCCCCCCGGGAGGAGGCAGCGCCGGCCGGGCCCCCCCCCTCCTCCGCCGCGCTGGTGCCGCAGGGACCCCCCCTTCCTTCACCCAGGGCCCTGCTGGCGTTTATAAGCCGTGGCGGCGTTGCTGAGCTTTATAAATTCCATGTAGGGCGTTTATAGGTTTATGTATTCCATTAATTTTCATTAAAGCTCTGTTAGATTCCACACCAGCGCTGACAGCAGGCTCAGGGACCGGACAGCGTCAACCCTCCGTAACGGGGTCAGGACGGACACGGTTCGGTAATGGGATTCAGACTGCCCAGAGATGGGAGCCAGCCCTGCTTGTAGGGTTTGTGTCAGAGCAAAGGGCAGAGAAGAACCCACAGTGCTGGGGCTGGAAGCCTCGGGCCCTGCAGTAACCTCTCAGCCCGTGCTTTCCCCGCTGGCATTCACAAAAAGCAGGAACGAGCTGAGGACGTCCTGCTCCCGGTGCTTACAAAGAGAAACCGGTGAAAATTAGGGCTCGGGACAACCGGTTGATTTCCACCCTGCTCAAAATATTGCCACATCGCTCCTCCTCCAGCATGGACACAAAAAAAACACACCACCAAAAACAAGGGCAGCAGCCTTTCAGGAGATTTTGGGTGTACACGTGCGCTGTACTACCTGCCCTGCAGCTCAGCCCCAGCTGACCCCACAGCAGTCCCACCCTGCCCCACTGTCCCTTATTGCCCCCCTCCCCTCCTCAGTCCTTTCCCTTTTAACATTTTTTTTTCTTACTTTTGCTCAGCCAAAGCCTTTTGGACAGCACAATCAGGGTGGAGTAGGAAAAAAAAAGCATTTGAAAATATGAGAAGTGGGTGGAGGAGAAGAGGTAGACTTCAAGGCTTTGTGGGGTCTTTGGGTTGTGATATTGTGCCTTTTTTTTTTTTGGGTGAATGCTGCTGGGGACCTTTGGACCTCGCAGTCGCGTGCCGCTGCAGTGCCCCAGCAGCACATGGCTGAGCTCTTTTCTCCTTGCAGCCCCTTCCTGCCCGTGAGCAAGCACCAGGCGGGAGCCAGCCATGACTAAGGAGGAAGACCTCCCCGACTGGAGCTCGTCCAAGGAGTTTTATGAAAAATATGAGCCGAAGGAGGTTTTGGGCAGGTAAAGCTTGGTTTTAGCAAATTGCTGTTTTACCCATTCCAGTACCCAATAGCAGCAACGTCCCACAGGAACCTGATCCGAACAGGGCCCGTGGAATCACAGGGTTAAAAATAGCAAAGAAACGTTTTGCATCAGCTCAAAATCTGTCCCATCAAGACAGTATAACAGAGTGAGATGTGTTTGGGAAGGAAACACTGTGGTGCATCCACAGAGGTGGGCTGGGCGGGAGGAAGCAGACACTGCCCCAGCTCAGGACCCTTCCTGGGAGCAGCATCACATCCCCAGGGTGGTGGGAGCCCAGGCCATGCTCACACCATCCCCCTGACAATTAGTAATTAGAAAGCAATTTGAGCCTGACCCCACAACATCTCAGCGTGCTAACAGGGAACAGAAATCACCCCATCTTTCCCATGTTGTTCCTGGCAGGGGGGTGAGCAGCGTTGTCCGTCGGTGCATTCACAAAGCCACGAGGCAGGAGTATGCCGTGAAGATCATCGACATCACGGCGGGCAACATAACCCCCAAGGAGGTGCAGGAGCTGCGGGAAGCAACGGCCAAGGAGATCGACATCCTCCGGAAAGTCTCGGGCCACCCCAACGTCAGTGAGTTGGGGTCTGGGAGTTGGGGAGGAGGTTTTTCTGCCCCATTTATTCTTCAGGGTGTCCCCAGAAATCAAACCTCCACAAGCCCCATGGTCCTAGCAGGACACAGGACACCTGCTCTGAGCAGCCTTTGCTCAACCTTTGCACACACGTGCCAGCAGTGCCCAGGCCACCCCAGCTATCTCCCTCCTGCTCTCCCACTCAAAACACTAACAAAGATCACCTCATTAATTTAATTACCAATTAGATCAGCAGTTTTTAGCCCATAATTGGAAAGGAAGATGCTATACATGGGGTATGTGGCAAGGAACATACCGCACTGTGCTCACAGCCCCCATCTTTCATTGCAGTCCAGCTGAAGGACAGCTACGAATCCAGCACCTTCTTCTTCTTGGTGTTTGACCTGTAAGTACCCGCTCGCCCAGCACCGCCAGCTCCCTGAGCCCCAGCTGCCCCCATTTCTCCTCCTTTTCACTCTGCAAACAGCCACCAACCTAAATTCTCCCCAGCACCTTATAACCCAGACAGGGCAAAGTGAGGGCGCGACCAGGGCTCCTGTCAGGTAGAAAAGAGCCAGCTCACTTCAGCCTTGCCCCCGTTTCCCCTCCGTCAGCAGCTCAGGTTTCTCTGTAACCTTTGGTGGGAGCCCTCAGGCGTCCCTGGAGGTTATTTATATGCCCAGCAGGACCAGGGCTCGTGTGACGCCACGACTCATGACAGCGGGGCGGCGCGATGGATGTCAGAGTGAGCTGGCACCAGGAGAGCCCTGCCTTGTCCTGCCCAAAGCCTGCCTGCTTTGGGCACAGCTTTTCCTCCTCCTGCTTGTCATTTTATGACAATAAAAAGGGTTAAAAAGGACTAGATATTAATGTGTCAGCTTGTCATTTTGTGCAGTGGGTGCCCTGGGGCTGTTCCAGGGCAACAAGCCCCAGGCAGTCCTCTCCAGGGGTTTGGGTCTGTTTTTCCCTCCCACACGCAGGATGAAGAGAGGGGAGCTCTTCGACTACCTCACTGAGAAAGTCACCTTAAGCGAGAAGGAAACCAGGTAAGGCTGAAAACCGGGCTGCAAAAGCAGAGCACAGGTTCAAAGGAGAACCTTGCAGTTGGCACAGCACCCATGAGCAAAATACCCCCCCAGGCTGTGTCCCCACACCTGGCTGTTGAGGTTTTTGCACGTGGCTGAGCTCTTTGGTCCCTGGCCCCATCCCCGGGTGCTGAGGGGTGTTGGGGCTAGCAGAGGTGCTGTCACCCATCCCCAGGAAGATCATGCGCGCGCTGCTGGAAGTGATCCAGTACCTCCACTCCATCGACATCGTCCACCGCGATCTGAAGCCGGAGAACATCCTCCTGGACGATGACATGAACATTAAGCTGACGGACTTTGGCTTCTCCTGCCAGCTGCGTGAGAATGAGAAGCTCAAAGGTAGGCACGTGGTGAGGTGGGTGCGATGCTGGGCTGGCCCAACCACCCCATTAACACAGTGCCTATGGTGAGCTGGTGGAGCCCCTCCACCCCCAGTGACTCCAGCCCTCACTCTTTTCAATGACCATGTTCCTGCCCCTTAGGAAAACCATCCAATTTTTCCACTTCTTTTTTCTGTTGTCCAGTTGACCCACATCACCCCATTCATTAAGGTTTTCCCCTCTCCTACCCTGCAATGAACCAAATACCCAACAACGGACATCACCCACCAGCACACCCCTTGCTCTCCTCACTCTCATTATTCATTATAATTCACCAAGAAAAGTCACCAGCAAGGTGCACACGAGATGCAGTTGCTGCCATCACCATCACTGCAACGATCCCACCCAGATCCAGACACCCCTCATTGTCTGCGGGTCGCTAAGGGGATGCTCTCCCCTGTTTTGCAGAAATCTGTGGCACACCCGGCTACCTAGCCCCTGAAATCCTGCAGTGCTCCATGGATGATGAGCACCAGGGCTATGGGAAGGAAGTGGACATGTGAGTGAGATGCCTGCCCTCCTGCCCTCAGACCCTGGGGTGCTTCTAAAGTGATTGTAGTTTAGGGCACAGCAGGAGTTGCTCCTTGCTGGTGAGTGGCTGGGGACCAGCTGTAGGGTTTGTGAGGAGCTGAACGATGCACCTAAAAAACCACGGGGTTGCAAGGGGATGGCCTGGCGAGCAGGGAGCTGTGGGAGCAGCAGCCTCTAGCTGTGCCCATGTCCCCAGGGGAGAGCCCAGAGCTGCTGGAGCCCAGCAGGGGCTTTGCCACCCACTCTGGTGCCTTTGGGCTCAGGTCTGCAGTGCATGCTCAGAGCTGCAACCAACCTCCTGAGACACACAGGGGTATTTCAGCATCCTTTCAGCATAGCTACCTCCATCACACCCCGTGGCAGGACATTTTGTGTGCCACAGCCTGAGCCAAAACTGCCTGGGCACCTCCAGCCTTGCTGGCACCTCCAGGTCCCTTCCCTAAAACAAAATAAAACAAAGAAAAACCACCAAGTAAGGTGCATGCCTCCAACTCAGCTTCCTCCTGCTGCATCAGGAGAGCAGCCCCACGCCACCACCATCTGCATGACTCAAAAACCCACTGCTCCCTGTGACCCATTAGGGCTAATGAGCCCCAGCAGCGAGCTCAGCCCCCTCGTCAGAACCAAGCAGAGCAGTTTCCTCCTGGTTTTCCAGGCTGCTGAGGCTGGTGTGTCCCCCTGGGTCCCCGCAGGTGGAGCACTGGAGTGATCATGTACACCCTGCTGGCGGGCTCGCCTCCCTTCTGGCACCGCAAGCAGATGCTGATGCTGCGGATGATCATGAACGGGGACTACCAGTTCGGCTCCCCGGAGTGGGACGACCGCTCTGACACCGTCAAGGACCTGGTGGGTGCTCAGGGACAGGAAAACCTGGGGGGGGAGCAGGTGTCTGGGACACCCTGGGTCAATTGGGTGCCCTCCCGCAGATCTCCCGGTTCCTGGTGGTGGACCCCCGGCAGCGGTACACGGCCAGCGAGGCGCTGGCACACCCCTTCTTCCAGCAGTATGATGTGGAAGAGGTTCGGCACTTCAGCCCCTTCAGGAAATTCAAGGTGAGGGTGCTGCCGGTGCATCTGGGAACGGGGACATCCAACAACCCAGAGCCAGGGAGGTGAGCGGTCGGCTGGATTTCCTAGCTAAGCTGGTAGAAACTGGGCATTCAACAAGGCTGGTGGACCGAGGCTTTGGCAGGACACAGCAGCCAGGTTGGAGATGCTTCTCTGAGCACCGTTTCACTTTCTGGTACTTCCTAAGGGCTTTTTCACAGAGGGAGGGGTAAATAAAAAGAGAAGGGAGAGAAACCTGCCTCAAAAAATTACTTTCAAGGGGAAATCAGTGAGTCTGACTTCACACAGATGCATCATATGATGCAGAGTGATAAAAGAGCAATTCTTTCCCCTCTCCTATAGCTAATCATTAGGACTATGTTATCATGTTAGGGTAAATATTAGGGTAGTGCAAAGGGTGTCCAAAATGGCATTAGATGAAATGTTCAGGGCTGACACGGTCTTGATGTTAAGATCACAGTTGGAGAAAGCTCGTAACACTCAAACAGAGCTAAATAACAGTGCAGGAGCTGGGCTCCCTCCTGACTCCCCTTTGCAATAGCAGCAATTTGGGGCATGTTGGCCCCAGTCCAGTCCCTGTCTTGGACCTGATCAGCAATTTGCCTGTTCCCCTCGTGCTGCAGGTGATCTGCCTGACCGTCCTGGCATCCGTCCGCATTTACTACCAGTACCGCATGGTCAAGGCAGTGACGCGGGAGCTGGTGGTGCGGGACCCGTACGCCCTGAAGCCCGTCCGCAAGCTGATCGACGCCTGCGCCTTCAGGACCTACCGGCACTGGGTGAAGAAGGGGGAGGCGCAGAACAGAGCCGCTCTCTTCGAGAACACCTGCAAGGCTGTTTTGCTCACCCTGGCAGCGGAGGAAGAGCTGTTTTGATCACAGCGCCTCTGCTGCATAAGCTGGTGGGTTTGCTCAGAGTTAAGGCAAATAAAATGTTTCAAAACCCACCAGTGATTTCTTGTACTTTTTCTTAAAAATACAGCTGGCCTCGAGTTATGTGCAAACAGCTGTCAGGGCTGTGGTTTGCCGTGGGGGTATATTCCAGTCTGAGTTTCTTCCAAAATCACTGTAAGGGACCACTTTGGAGAAGCCAAATTGGGCTGGGGGACAGAGGCAGCCCACAGCACATTTGTAGACCTTGTGTGCTGGTTATAACATCCAAGCCAGGTTACTGACTTGTGTCATCCACACACTTGGGAATGGACACGTGGCTCTGTCACAAAGGGCCAGTAAAGGTGCCTGACTTTGCCTGGAAAGGCTCAGGGCTGTACGGAGCTGGGATTTCCAGGGGAGATGGGCACCGATGTACGGCACCCTGCCAGGGACGTGTCCCCACTGCTTCCTCTGCAGTGGCTGACAGGGACCTGGCACAGAAGGGGTTGAGCACTGGGCAGGCAGACAGCAGTGCTGGGCTGGAATGAGAGCAGCTCTGAGGCAGCCCTGAGCACTGGGGTCACATACATATACCCCTCTGCTTGTCTGAAACACCCGCTAAAAGGAGAGCTGTAATGTCCACAACACCCAGAGGACACTGGAGACAGAACACCCTGCCTGTCATTCCCAATCACCACTCAGTGCCCAGACACCCCTGCACAGAAATGAGTGCTGAAAGTACTTCTTTTTAATTTTTAAAACTGCCTCGGTTAAATGAAAGGGATTTCTGGGGATTACTGTTTTATCTCCACAGGAGAAAATGTCTACAGTCTTTCCACATGACCTCTTCAGAGCTCAGGTTTGGTCCTGCTCTTCTTAGCGGTGTGATCCGGGATGTCAGCAGCGCAGCGGAAGCTGAGGTTATCGGATGCTGAATCTGGTGTGTTCCCCATTCTTAGAAGGAAAAAAAGATATCCAGAGTTAGGGATCCTTCATAGTTAGTGCTTAAATCACTGAATATGATCCTGTGTAACAGGCTACAGATATCTTCCACTTACCTGAATAATTTCTAGAAAAGCATTTAACTATAAATTCTTAATGGAAATTAAAAAAATAATAATAAAATACTTGAGAAGCAATAGGAATGTGTTTATAACAGTAAAATTTTATCAGTATCTGCAGTGTGTTTTCCTAAATGCTTCTCAGAAAAACTGAGTAGGAACAGACAAACATCTTCTAAAATAACACCCCTTCTTGCACCGCCAAGGAAGAAATCATTGCTCGGGCACTGCACAGACCTACCTGGTGGTAACACGAGCTTTATGATTTGCAGACCCATCTGCAGTGTCAATCCAAGAGGCCCCTCTCAGGACGTGCATCTTCTGAGCACGCTGCCTCGAGCGCCCTGGTGCCAGGTACTCTGACGCAGTCCACTCCCAGGTGTTCCCCAGCAGGTCGTAGAGCCCTGAGACACAAGAGGTTTTGTACAAGGATTACAGGAGCACATCTGCAGGGGCTGCAAAAACACTTTGGTGTATGGGAAAGGGGTGCAACATTTAAATCATCACTGGAAAAGTGTGGTTTAGCAGTGAGACTAGGAACCAGAAGCTCGTTACTGTATTGCTAACTAACTGCAGGTGGGCCTCCAACAAACCTCTCATCTTAAATGTCTCATCATTTTCCATCTGCAGGAGGGAATGGCATCTACTGCCGTCCCCCAGCATGCCTGGGATTTTCAGATAAATCACACGGCAGTGCAGAATAACTGTTGGTTAAGATCAAGGGATGGTTTGGTGCAGTGAAGTGCAGCAGGTGTACATCGGCCAGCTGCGATAACAACCGTCAATGCTTTTGCTGTACTCATTCCACCAAGATTCTGATGTGATTCCATTTCATATTTGAAACTTCTACAACTACAGGATTTTATACTTAGCGTTAAATGGATGTTAGGAAGCAGATGTCAACCCAAAAGCATAAGCAGGATGAACACCGTACCATAGTTATTCTGAGGTGAGAACGCTGCCACTGGTGACACCCCGTGATAACCATCTTCTGCTGTGTCAACCCTTGGGAAATCACCCTGTGTGAAGAAAGATCATGCTGAGCAAAGAGCCACTGCAGAGAAGAAAAAGCTTTTTTTCTTAAAAACGAACAAACAAAACTTGTTAAACTCAAATAATGGAAATAACTCTCCATTGCAAATTAACTCTATATGGCATTTGCGTCCAAGAGAGCAAATCACTCATCTAAAGTTCTCCTGAGGGGAAAAAAAACAACGTGCTTTTCAAAAAACTTGATGTATGAGTTTTGGGGAGAATTGAAGTCCCAGCTTCCCAGGGAAGCTAGACTCAGTCTGTTCTCTCTAACAGTATTTCAGAGCACCCCTCAGAGCTGATCTTCAGGACCTTGCAGGTAGGTCTGTATTGCTTCCCAGGAGCACCCTCTGACAGCTACACATATGCTGCATTCAAGTTAAATGCCATCAGAAGAGCTCAGCTGAGATGGGGTGATTTGTAGGATTCTTACCTGCCAGAGGTTTGTACGGTTTGGCTGAAACTTGTTTCCCCAGGGATACAGCCTTTCTGTCAAGGAAGA
Organism: Anas platyrhynchos; assembly: GCF_047663525.1. Classification (NCBI taxonomy): domain Eukaryota; kingdom Metazoa; phylum Chordata; class Aves; order Anseriformes; family Anatidae; genus Anas; species Anas platyrhynchos. The sequence continues at coordinate 6,098,690 of NC_092606.1, forward strand.
AGAGACCAGTTACTCCACGAGTCAGCCCAGCACTGGATTGACTATTTTTAACCAGGATTTTGTGACTGTCCTTCTCCTTAAGCCACTGCTTATTCCACTCCCAGGCTGAAAAAGGTCATTCAGCCCCATAGATTAACCTCTGAAAACATCTCTGTATTGAGATGCTTAAGCCTTCATAGATCTAATAGAACAAAAATTGCTTGATGACTTGATGTAGGTTTGGGAAAAGGTCCCAGTCTATCCTACGTACGCTCCAGTCCTCCCCGTGCAGCAAACTCCCACTCCTCCTCAGCAGGGAGCCTCTTCCCCTTCCACTCGCAGAACGCCCGCGCATCATTCCAGCTCACATGCAGCACCGGGTGGTCCAGCCTGTCCTTGATGCTCGAGCCAGGACCTGCAGGCTGGGAAGCATTAGATTGAACAGATCTTAACTGATTTAAATGCTTTTCAATGACAACAACAACAAAAGAAATAGAAGACAGACCAGACCAGGGTTGGGACCCTGCACAAATTAACCAGAGGTGGTTTTTTACTCCCCCGTTCAGTCAGTAAGGCTCAGCATGTGCATGCTCCCAGCAGAGCTTGGCTGTGCCCCCGCAGGGAGAGGACTCACCATGCCTGATTTTTTGCTCACCTGTCGCCAAAAAGCCTTCTCGATCGGCAGCCACCAAGGGGCAGACTGGGAAAAGAAATGACACCAGATTAAAGCTATACTGGTGATCCCCTCCCCAGCACCATGCACACTTAATTTGTTCTACAGCACTAGGTGTAAAGCAGAGCATGTGTTAGTCTGGAAATGGTTAAATGCTGTGGTTTGATCCAGGTTATCACAGGCATTTTAATATTGCTTTTCAACAGAGTAGAAAATCTGCTTTTAAAAGTAAAAACAGATCAAGAAGTCCGTGGTATTCGTTCTTTCTGTTGTAAGATTTGATTAATAAAGTCATTTGAAACATACTTTGCTTTCTCCCAGCTCGCTGGAAGATCTAGAGAGCCAAGTTTGGCAGCATTTGGAGAGGATGTAAACAGAAGAGCCCTTAAATCATCCCAGGCTCAATCCTGCTATTCAGTTTCAAAAGCAAAACAAGCCTTGAGGAAGGCCAGGCTGAGCTGTAGCTGTTACTCAGCAGAAAAGCAATACATACTGCAATCAGCAAGGTTCTGCCCTCACAGGTTTTGTGCTTACAACAAGGAGGTCAGACAGGAACATGAGCAGAACCTCCATCATCATCATCACTGAGTCATCCCCAGGGGCATCACCCACCTACTGAAACCTCTCAAATTCCAGGTGGGATTCAGATTTACCTCCAGTTTTTGGGTGACTTTTTTTTTCATCTCTTCCGATACGAAATCCTCAAAGACAAAGCTCCAGCCAAATGCTTCTGCTTCTGTTTTGAATTTCTTTTCTCTAACAAACTCCCTGGCATAAACACAACATGCTCAGGCATCTGGGTAAAAGGTCAAGACTCACACCAGCAAATACCACGAGCTGCACATGCAACAAGCCCAGACCAATGCAAACATACGGGAGCTAGAGACACCCCAATCTGCAGGGAGTCCCAGTTCCTCACTGGCACAGCTCCGATGGGTTTGACAGATAAGGATTTAAATGGTCAGATTTCAATCCCTTCACAGGTCTGATGGTTAGGTTTAACACTATGTAAGTGAACTCATATTTCACCTTGCTCTGTCACAAAATGCAATTGCACCAATTAAAAATCCCTGCCACTAAAAGCTGCAGCTGCTATATTGGTTAAATGCCCCCAAAATGCAATAAATGTGACATGCTGAAAAACCTCCCCCTGTCTCTGTCCCATTCTTTTCTTCATTGTTTTAAGGATGGATTTTTACTGTATGCTGCTGTGCAGCTGCTGGTGTCTGGAAGATATGGCTCTTCTTAACCAATAAGGGTTCAGCTGGGCAAGTAAAGGCATTTCACCAGTACGTTTACCAGTGCTTTCAACGAGAACTTCTATAAAGTCCATGGAGGAGTGGATCCAGTATTTACAAAGGGAAATTGAAATCTGAAATAGTACAGCCCTATTAGTTAACACAGAGAAGCACATTACATTTGCAAGCTATAGCAGTAAGATCCTTCAGCCTGCACCTGTATGTGTAAGTGATTTTTTACTGACAGGCCTATTTTTTGTGCTAATGGAACTGCTAGGAGCGTGCAAGCATTGCCTTCCGGACCCCAGAAGAAGCTTCCAGACCCAACAAGTCCCAGCACCAAGAGCCATGTCCTGCTGGTAGCTCCTCACAGACTAAATGGATCCAAAACCTTGTCTTACCTGAAATCCCTGTTTGTGACGGGATATTTGTCAATAGCAAACGGCTTCACAGTCACCTCCCTGACGGGCCCTTCTTCATTTCTGTTCTCCGGGGAATTGGATCCCATCTGAAACGTCCCACCGGGGAGCTGCACCATGTTTTCATCTTTTCCATATGCTAAAAGAGTGAAGTAATTCAGTACAAGAACATTAACTTGTAAATATGGGTGCACACGACAGCATACTGTAACTGCCAAAAAGTCACTTTATATACAGGAGATATGGTGCAATATAATAAGTGGCTATGATTAGCACGTATATATGTGTATTTTTAAATAAGCTATATTTTAAGGTTTCACTTTCAGCATTTTCTTGGGAAAGGAACAGCTTCAGTCAGGACAAATCAGCAAACCCCTTCAACTAATCCATTGCTGCATTTGAAGGGAACCTGTGCAGTGAAGTGATTTCAAAGCATCCCTGCGAGGCAGACGGACAAAGAGCAGCACAAGCTCCTTAACTCACCGAGCAGGGCTTGGCTGCAGCCCAACACGCAGCAGCACACCACAAGCGCGAGGCGCATCTCCCCGGGAGCAGTGCCAAGCGGCAGCAGCGGCGGGTACAGTGCAAAAAGAAAAAGTGAGACGGCAGCGGAACCAAAAGGCTTTGACCCAGAAGTGCTCCAGGCTCAGGGAAGTGTTTCCGGGAGGGGACGCACTTCCCTGTGCCTGCACGCTGCTGCGCACGCTGCATGCCAGGCCTGCTGCACACACTGAGCAGATGCTTTTCCTTTCAGAAAGGAAAAAAAAAAAAAAAAAAGGGGGAGGATACTTTCATACCATGTTGATCGCACATAGAGGTTGCAATTTCACCTCCACACGTGCAAAGCCTCCTGCTAGTAGGGCCACCAACAAAACCAGCATTTCAGCTTGCTTTTCATATAAGTTTTGTTTTTAAAAAGGGTGCTCATTTGCCAGCCACCCAGCTGTGATGAAGGGGGGGGTGAAATAAGCCCTCTATCAGTTCTACAGCAAGCCGCCACTTTCAGGCCTACTCTAGGACACAGCTCCAACCTCAGGGTACCTGCCCCAGGAGCCATTCCAGGCAGTTTCCCCTTTCCAGCCAACCACAAAGATCCCAAGGAATGAGTGACAGCTCTGAGAAAGCACCAGAGATCTCAACACTTGTGCACACACTGCATTCATCTCCTCGTGACCCAACTTCACTCTTCCTTCTGGCAAACACAGGAGAGGTTTGATTTTTAGATGCATCCCACTTGATACTCCTGTCTGGTAATGACAACGAGGATGATGAGGATTTGGCAAAATCACCTTAGGACTGCAGTAGGCTGTTTCTCTCCCATTAATTACCTTCTCAATGGGGTTTTCATCCAGAGTTCTGCCTAGATCTGGTGTAGTGTTAGCAGTCCATCAATACTTACCTGCAGCATGAAAATGGTAAAAAGCTACCAGTGTTACGGCAAGGATGCCACCTCAACACATGCCCCCAGCCATTCTAGAGCACATTAACTAAGAGTTTTGTGACCAAAAGTGTGATCCAGCTCTGTAATGTAGCACAAAAATTCCATTTAAACCCACATTCCTCCAAAAGCAGTGTCCTGAACAGCGTTTTCACAACTCTGAGACCTATTAATCACTGTCACAGCAACTACTGGAACTGATAACGAGACCCAGCACACAGAGCCAGGAAACAAATCAAAGCTGATAGTCCAGCGCTGTTCACAATGGTGGTAGAAGTTCAAAGCCTTTGGCCACAGAATGCAAGGTTTTCAATAACTGACACCCAGAAAGCACAGAACATAACAGTTTATTGGGTAAAAAGGACAGCAACTTCAGTTGTACACTTCAGAGAAGTCAAAAATAAATAACTGACTTTTAGAACCGAATATTGTAATAGTTGCTAACATTTTGAGTGGCCACGTTTACCAAAGAGTGCTGCTTGTTACAGCAGAGTGACTTCCGTTGCTGGGAAAATCCACCATGGCTAAGAAAAGAGCACCTTCGGGTGGATTTCCTGAAGAGATCTCATGGGGCACTACTAGGGCTGACCTCCATCCCTGCCAGTTCAGCCTTTAAGAGACGACATTCCTGCTCGCATGATTTCATCCACCAAGAGGATGTTGCTAGCAATCACCGTGCTAGAAATAAGAAATAAATATCGTTAGAGTATCTGCTTCAACACAAAGACAACCCAGTTTAACTTCTGCCCTTCAAGGCACCTTCCTCTACATGGGAACCCTTGGTTCCACATTACTCTATCAATTTCAACCATCAAACACCCCTTACTAATTCAAGTGAAAGCAGTAACACTTACCATGAATGAAGCAGTTGCTTTTTGACATTGTAGTTATCCCAGATTCCAGCTGCTGCAGCTACCATAGGCTCACCTAGAAAAGAGGCGGAACAAGCTAAATAACCAGCTTTCACCATTCAAGGCAAGACTCTCTGCAGTTTAACACCTGGTATTACTTGCCACGTGTAACAGAACACATATAAGTATTACAAGCATGCAAGGCTGACTGTGGCAACAGCACAGTAGCCAAGGCTTTCTGCAGAGCTTTTCACGAAATCAAGTTTGGCTTTCTGCAGTAAAAGCAATTTTTTGCTTCATGGACCTGAGCCATGAGAGGCCTTTACCTCCTAGAAACACTTCTGTCATTCAGAAGCAATTGTTTTGCTGCTTTGTATTTACTGCCACATTAATTTTACCAGAGCATCTCGTTTAGTTCTTACCAGTGTTCAAATCAACTCCAGTGAGCTGCCCTGATTCTGCGTGTTCTGTCTGCACCTTCACTAGTGTTTCCTGGGGATCGTAACCAGAGTTCTGAGCGAGTACCTTTGAGAAGGAAAACATCATTTCACATTAATCTAAAGAGACCTGCAGAAAACACGATGGATCTCAGTGTGCTTTAAAGTCCCGTCACTTCGGAATTCCTTATACCTTAGGAATGATGAGCAGAGCATCAGCAAAAGCTTGAACTCCAAGCTGGGCTCTTCCTTTGACATTAGGTTTATGCTTAACAAGTGCGTTAGCTACTGCCACTTCCAGCGCACCTGCTCCTGGAACCACACACCCTGCAAGGGAAAGCACTAACGTTGAGACTTCACAAGCATCTTCTCCAATCTGAACAGTTAATTTTACCTCAAAGTTGGTGAATTTTGTGTACGTCACTAGACAGAGCAGAGACTTACCATCCTCAATAGCGTTTTTAACAGCACGCAGACCATCTCTTACTGCATCCTTGATTTGTGTCAGCGTGTGCTTATTTGGTCCCCTGATCAACAGGGTAACGGAGCGGGGGTTGTCACACTTCTCAATAAAGGTGTACTTCTCTTCGCCCTGTAAGGAGGGTTAGGCATTCACATCATATGTATTGAGCAAATGTACACATAATAAAAAACCTGAGCAGACACTTCCAGTTCTGAACTAAGAGCCCTCCAAGAAGAAATGTAGAACCTAAGCAGAAAGAACTTAGCATTCTAGAACCTTATTTCCATGTTCTCAATTTTACAGGTATGAAATGCATAATATGGAAGTAACAATAGGAAAAGGCACTATGGCAAGAGCAAGCATCTAGGTAGATGTTCACACAGAAGTGACACTAGGATCTGAAATCCCACCAGCCTTTGTTCATATTCCAATGCAGGTCTTAAAACATGAAGAGAGTTCCATGCAGTCACATCAGTACACAAGAAAACGGTGTCAAGTGCTATCAGCAGACATATTTAATGCAGCTTCAACTACAAGCATAGCTGTACATACCAGCGTGTACTCATAGACGAGGCCTGCATGGCCCAGGCAGTCAGGGGTGAGATCCTCCACAGAGTTCATAGCAGTACCGCCACATGCCAGGGTCAGTCTGGAAGAATTCAGTTACAGTTTAGCAATTGTTTTGTATTACCTAAAATCTGAAGTCACCACTATGGATAAAGGTATTTCAGCATGCAGAATACTATAGTTACTAGGCTTGCAACAGTTTTCCTTTTACGTAAAAGCAGCTCTTCATAAGCAGTAAGCTTGTAAAATTAAGCCTCTTCAACAGGTGAAGCACACTGATAGCTCCAATTCGTGTGACACACCGTGTGCTGAGCTGACAGTTCCATGGTTTGTACAAAAAAAAAATTTCTCATGTAAGAACCAGTCAGACCAAAGCACACTTTTTAGTGTCAGTCCTTAAAAGGTGGATTCAAGCCAGACCTAACTCACTAAATGAGTCTGCAACAAGTTATTTACCCCTTCCTTCCCCAGGAACCAACCTTTCCATGTTCCTCCTTTTAGCTCTGCGCAAAGCAACTATTCCTTCTTTTGCAAGTGCATCCAAGGAAAATGGGTCTATTCCCTAGAAACAGAGAAAGCGACCATCAGGATAAGGAAAAAAAAATCTCTTGGTCTGACGTTAATCATGAAGTTCTTCTTCAGGGCTCAAAGATAATCTCAAGCAGGAACTGCATGCACATATCCACAAGCGCATCAACCTGGATTTAGTTATTTGTGTCTGAAGAACCATACAAAATCAAGCAGCGCGTAGCTTGCCAAGAAAGCCCACATTTCAAGTTATTTTTTCTACTTCGTTATACCATTCATCTCACCTTCTGGTTAATCACAACAAATCCTTTATCCGAATCACCACAGACTCTTCTTTTCAAGTCTATGATTTTGTTCACTCTGTCTTCAATGAACTTTCTTTCTGCTTTTACTAGCTTCTCTCTCTCTTCTGCACTTTTGTAGAAGAATCCAGAGCTCACCTCTCTGGAAGGGGGAAAAAAAAAAAAAAAGAAAAGACAGTAAGATAATTAGCTTCCTCTATGCTGTGGAAATAAATATTTAAAAGTGTAAGGAATCCCCCTCAGAAACGTTCTAAAAGTTAATATGCAGATTTAATCTCAGTTGCTAACTTCCCTTTTCCAGAGAAGGGCTGCAGAGGAACACTGCCTCTTCCATTCCACCTTCCACACTACCTTCCTTGCTCTAGAAGAGAGCCTGTGCAATCTTTTTGCCACTTTTTTTAAACACACCTTAAAAGAATTTATAATAGACAGGAGTATTTCTACTCATCTTGCTGCTGGGTACTTACGTTTTCTCATATTCTAGAGACACGTTGCAAGTAAGAATATAAGCATCTTCCACTCTTTTCTTCATGTCAGGATGGCGAGCACCATGATCCAAAACCAGTCCCCTAATCAGCCTGAAAGATGAGAAAGCATTTTGTGTGCCAACGTACACATAGAGGAGATGAGCACCTCATGGAGGTGCACACTAGGGAGTTAACTAACAGCAAAACAGGTTCAGAATGAATTGTCTGTGTGGTTTTGTAAGGAGTAAATATCGATCATGTATCCCACTTCCAAGGGCATGCCCATTCGCATATGGAAAGCGCACCAATCAGAATGTAAAGAGGGAATTTATTCTGGCATAGTGTCTGACTGCAGTAGCTATTGAGAAAAGCTACTGCAGAATTCATCCATGCCACTGACATAAACGTAGGAGCCTACAGAATAAACAACTGGATGACTACAACCCTGTTTCCATGCACTGAATGCTATTTTTCACTTGCAATAAACAGACAGGCATTTAAGAAAAAAAGGTATAGATAAAAAGCAAACAACTGTGTCCACCCATAGCAAAGCACAAGTCTGAGACAGTGCCACCTTTTGCTATCCAAACATCTTTTGTCAGGGAATCAAGTTCAGTTACTGGGAGATTTCTGCTCTCTAGATAATTACCAGCTGAACTCTCCATTTCTTTCTTTCATTCCCTTCTTAGTGACTTTCCCAGCTGTAGGTTTAAAACACACAAGTTCTTCTTTTTAAAAGAAAACAAAGACCCCAGGCTGCTCAAACATCAGGACACCATTAAAATCCTCAAAGATACTTCTTACTTACGCTGTGTCAGTTTCTGATTTGTGCTTCATCTCCATAATCTCTACCATATGAAGGTCAATAGGCTCATCTTGTTTTCTGACTGCCAGAACAGAATCTACTACAGCCTGGAATAGGGAGGAGAAAAGAAAATCCCCAGAAGGGCCATTAGTCTTTCCAAGTGCAAGCTTGCATCCTCCTATCCACCCTTTGCCCAAGAAATAACCACAGCGCTTAAAACCTGGACCTCTTTGCATGAAAAGGGGATGAAAACACATGTACCACTTGCCTCTGTTAGGATGTCAGCAAGTTCAGTGTGAACTTTAGTCCGGAGGGATGTTCTGGCAACATCTATAAGGGTCTCCCTGTCCATTTCCTTAGTCACTTTGACCTGCTCCAAGACTTCAAGTGCTTTTTCCTTTGCAATCTCAAATCCTTCTGCTACTATTCTAGGGTGCAAGCCCTAGGGTGCAGGAGAAGAAGGGAAATCATTAGACAACAGTAAGATAAGAAGGTATTTTCCCACAAGTAGAACCTGTGGTTTCAACTCTCATGTAACATCAGAACACAGGGTACATGCATGCTACAGGGACAATAAAATGTTCTGTCCTTCTGAATACATATAAAAGGAATGCCAGTCCTTCTAATGCAGAGGAAAAGCACAGATTACTCTAGCACAGAATTTAAACCAAGGGAACTACAAAGCACACTTGGGTGTTCACTGTGCAACACAGATGTATTCTGCAACTTACACTCCCCCAAATATCTATAATCAGAGAGCATCTCCTTGTACATGCAGTAACTGTTTTAATTCAAACAAAACAACCAGACATGAAAGCATGTATCAAGCGCAACCTTATTAAATCCTCCTGTATTCCCAATAAGCAGTTTGGAACAAGTCTCCAGTCTTCCTCTGTAGCTTATCTCCATTTTACAAATTAATTTTAAGTAGAAAACGTATTTGTTTCCATGTTTGATTTATGAGCATTAAGCATACAACACAGAAGCTGAACAGTATTAAGTGAAGCTTTTCACTTGCACACCTACAAGAGATGCACTAAACACATACCTCAGAAATATAGAGATCTGCCTGCTTTAGGAGCTCACCGATGATCAAGACGTTTGAGGTGGTGCCATCCCCAGTGATGTCATCTTGTGCTGTCGCTACTTTTGCTATCAAGGAGGCTGTGGGGTGTTGTATTTGCTAAACAAAAGTAAGAAGTTGAACTGTAAGCCTTACCATAATGGTAGAGAAAGCAAGTGATCTGAAATCAGCTCAGTAGTTTATTTAGTTAATAGGCAATGTTTTAATTATTCCTGTCAATTTATCTTGTTTCAACATACAATTCCAGTAAGTAACAATAAAAATCACATTTGGACAGCAAATTTCTTGAATTAACCTGCACAGCACAGTCTTTTTTCCCCCTGAAGACCCAGCAAGTCTCCGGTGACCAGTGTAGGGACCTTTTGGGTGGCCCTGTGTGGACCAAGAAGTTGGACTCAATGATCCTTGTGGATCCCTTCCGACTTGGGATATTCTGTGATCTACACAGAACAATGGCACGTGCTGTTAGCCCCAGCTAGTCCTCACCTGCAAACAGTGCTTCACTTGACAGAGCCCTTTTCTCCTTTAGCAACCAAGGTGCACCAAGACAACTGGACTGTTAAGCGCACTAAAAATGGTTTAGAACTAATTTAATTCTCTGCATGATCAATGCTGTACAAACCCTAACTGGTTTATTATTTGACAGTTGCTTTATTTACTCTTATAAAAATGAAAACCAACATTCAGTCAGTTTGTTTCTCATCAGTTCCTCTGCTGAGCAGTGCACCAGCGTTCCAGCTATGAAGATGGATGGAGAATTATTGCTGCCTGGCCAAAGTTCACAATTACCACACGTGACTGCAGGGTACTTACACAAATCAGCCTTTCAATTTAAGGAACACATGTAGCACTTAGCATCTCCAACCGCTGAATCAAGATTATTTTAGCATAGGTTGGAGCCTATGAACCTAGAGAAGAGCATCAGTATTTGAGGAGACTGGTGCTGGGTACTGGAGGTACTTGGACCAACAGCTGCTGTAGAGCCAGGGGCAGGGTGGCACCAGCTCTGCATAACATGCCCCACGTAGCTGGAGGGGGCTGCACTTTCAAGCTCCCTGCGGGCCTCGTGTTACATCAACCGCATCCACCTCTCAACTTTAAACATTTTTCCAAATCACACAGTTATTAAGTACTCTGGTGCAACCGATCTTAGTACAATAAAATTACGCATTTCCGAAATAAAATTTAGGGTAAGAAAAGCGCTTATATTATTTAACTCGTTCGTACTTCTTTTAAATGGGAACTGCCACAACAGCAAGCCAACTTCATTCAACACCTACCAAACTGCACTTACTATCCTTTAAACTCTTCCCAAAGAGTATCACCCTCCCCAAACACGGGGCCAAATACCCCAGAATCACACACGGGAGGCAGCAACGGACACACTCCCCTTTACCCAGGCGATAGGGAGGAGAACAGGCCCAGGCTCCCAGCCCCCCCCCCTCCCTACTCACCATTTCCTGCAGCAGCACGTTGCCATCTTTGGTCAGCTTGATGTCTCCGGCGCCTGAAACCAGCCTGTGGGCGACACCAGGAGGGGGTAAGCATGAGCAGGACCCCCCACACAGCCCCACACCCCGCCTCCCTCCCCCTTCCCCCTCACGCTTCCCCTCAGGCCCCAAATGCTGAGGCGCACGGCGGGTAGGCCGCGGCCTCCTCCCTCCCCCATCCCCAACGGGGCTCCCTCACATCTTCATGGTGCCCTTGGGGCCCAGGTTGGTCCTCAGCACATCCTGCAGCCCGCGGGCCGCGCTGATGTTCACGGACAGCGCCGCCTGGGCGCGAGCCACCTCAGCTTTGGGGTTGAGCGCCTTCACCGCCATGGCCGCTGCCGCTCCCCTCAGCGCCGCGCCGCGCACTGGGCGGGAACGCCCCCGGCCGCGCCTCCCCGCCCGCCCCTTCTAGAACACTCCGGCGGCCGCGCGTCCCCATTGGTCCGTGGGAGCCAGAGCCGCGCTGCTATTGGCTGAGGGGCCTGTCGGTCTGACGGGCAGCTCCCGCCTACCGTCTCTCCCCTCATGAGGTGCTGAGGGGAGCGGGGCCCTGAGGGAATGGCGGGCGGGAGCTGGAATGGCATGGCATGGCTCGGCTCATGCTTAACAGTGAATGTATAAACGAGGTCTTTGATCGAGCCGGGGTGCTCGCTCGTCAATCCCACCCACTCATGTGACAGACACCCCCCGGGGCAGGTTCACAGAACCGTGAGAATAAATAATTAAACCTGCCCATTTAACCTTAGATCAAGCAGATTAATAGTTAATCGGCATGGATTAATAATCGAAGTGGGTCTTGGTAAAATGCCAGAGATGAGGTTAATCAAAAGTTTCTTAACAGAAGGTGCTGTGTGGGCCCACCAAGTCCAGTGGCTTCTCAGTGGGATCTTCCCGGTCACCTCAGCACAGCCCTGCTTGCTGCCGTGGCTTTTCACTTCACAAATCTTAGTAACTATGGGGAAAAATTATCCCCAGGCAATGCTGAGGTGTCCCGTGAGACCTGTGCAAGAAAAAATACTGTTAAAATCGAGGCAACCTCAATGGGATACTGGCAGTGTTTGGCTAATGTGGCCAGTGAGGGCCCAGTCCTTGAGGCTGCACAACATACACATCTTAGTGGTTTTCAGCTCCACAAAGGATGAAGATGGAGAATTTCCCATGGAAAGGGCTTGAGAGCTCTTGCCAGGGCTCCTTACAAATACCACAAGCAAAGATTGCACCAAGTTTGGCTCCCACATTGCCCCATCCACACCTGTGTCCCCTAACACCTGCCTGCTGCAGGGGCGATTGGCAATACCAGGCATGACACAACCCTCTGGTTATTTCAAGTGTTTTGTTAGGAAAGTCCCTGCCCCCAGAATAATCGTGGCCTGTGGCTGCAAAGCTGTGCTGGGAAGATCCAGGCCAAGTGTTTTTTGGTATTCCTGCAGCCCATCTGCTCCAGAGGGCACTAACCCCCAGCAAACAGACACACACAATTCTATAGAAATTGATCCTGAGCTCAGAATTTCCTCAGTACAGACCACAAAGAGCCTCACCCAGGGCTCATCCACCAGGTCTAACATGGCGCAGAATAAATCTCCCCTACTCCTTCCCACTTTTTGCAGCAGGAAAGCTGCCAAAACCCAGGCTGTGGGAGCTCTGGATGGAGAGGTTGGCTGCTGAGCAGCAGTGCAATGAGGCCACTCGTGTTTCCATGCCACTTCCAGTAGTAAACTCTAAAAGCCTGCTGATGGGTACAGTTTTGTTGCACAACAAAAGTTTTGGGGAAGCTTGACTGAAATGGTCATTCAGGGTCAAATATAAGGGCAGACTCAGCAGCCTTGCTGGTTTTGGCAGTAGAGGATGGCACCTGCCAGTAATGTGCTCTGCTGCTCTGGGTGAGGATCTCAAGTTTCTGGGCAAAGCGCCACACACGGCCCATCGCTCTGACTTGGCAGGTCTGGAGGGGACAGCTGCTATTACGCTTGGGTTTCTGATTTTCACATATTTTGGATGGAATTGATGTTTGAGCAAAATGTACCACAAGTTTGGAGCCTTTTTGTTTAGCAGAGCAGCGTGCTTGTCTTGTAAAATATTTTAATGATGATACTTTAGCAGAGAGACTGCATTTTTTTTCCCCTTTTCTGCTGCTGTAATCATTAAAAATAAACATTAAACATTGCAAAACACAGGAAATTACACTCGGTATTTCATAACTGGGCTCTGGAATTCTCCAGTTAATGTTTATTCTTTACTTTTGCTGGGATGCTACCTGCCTGAAAGCATAACGAAACAAAACATGACAATCCAGCCCTGAGGAGCTGCAGTGCTAGTATCTGAGGTGCCGAGCTGCTCTGCCCACTGAAAATAGCCAAATGCCTAGCTTTGCCCTAGATTCTATAGCCCACAGGTCACACACATACTTTCCTATTCTTGCCTCTGGTTAATTTTTGTTTGCCTCGATCTCTTCTCCAGGCTGTGCTCAGTAGAGGGCAGCCTTGTCACACCCATAGGCGCACCAGCAGGCACGCTGTATTTTTTTTTTTATGTTTTCCCTGCTGCTCTTCTGTGATCCGTGTGGGTGATGTCCTGTGAAAAAGGCATTAATTCTCCATCCTAACACTTCCAGGCACATCTCTCTGTGCTTCCTTCCTGGGCCACATATGTCTAAGGGTGGTTATGTTATGGTTTAGTAATATTTCTCATTTGCATTTTCATATGAAATGCCCATTTTGCAGCATTTTTCAGACAACACTACAAGCCTTTCTACATTTTTCAGTCTTTTAGTAGCAGGTGCCGAACAGTTTTGAATATTTGCTCTTAATGCATAGTAAAAATACAGGGCAGATGCTTACAATGCCTAAGTTATCCTTTGAAATTACTGGAGTTACAACAAAGTACAGCAGGATGGAATCAGTAATGTAATATTTAAACAAATTACAAACAACAAGTCTGTTAAACTAAGAAAAGTAATGGGCATATCCTTCATGAAATGACCAGTAGCAATTCACTTAAGTGAAATCATGCAGTGCTTATCTTGGCAGAAAAAAAAAACAAAAACACAACAGATTCCCAGGAAAAACAGTTTTCTTTCATCTTTATCAAGATCTGTTTTTCTTTAACCGTATTCACCGAAACGATTTCTAAATCCATTTTAAAACATACCGCCCTGACACGATAAAACTCAGAAACAAGAGCAGCCAAAACTGAACCACATCACCAGTTTTGCAGCAAAGAGGCTCAGTCCCACCTTTCCTTGATGCAGGAAGTTTCTAATAGATGCTTGTATTGACAAGTAGTCACGCAAGTACTGAGAACATTTGAAAAAATGTACAGGAAGGCATAGGAGGAGAAGCACAGAAGGGTATTGATTTTAGTTCATACCCTTAAGTTTGAGGAATAATCCTGCCAGAATTGCAAAACCATCATGCATAGAATGTGACTGGTGTACCCAGTGGTGCAGAACAATCTTTCAAGATGGGTAGCAGTCATAAGACTCCTATCACAAGCGAATAAAAGAAGCTAAATCAGCAGTCTGGCTTTCTTGACCTTGAAACGAGTAATTGGCTTCATAGTTCTGGGTTGGCAGCCTCCTGTTTACTAACTAGTGCCCGCAGTCATGTCTGTGGGAAGTTCTTCTGTAGGATGCCAAAGCACTAGCACAGACAGGTTCTGCAATTTTCCCGTTGCTTTTGACAACATTTTATTTGGAGAAACAAAACAGAGCGTTCTCAGAAGCAGAGGCTTTCATTTTGCCTTCAAAGTTTGTGATGAATTTTGACTGCAGATTTTTTTGGTGTGTAATATTTTGCGCGCTCCAGTTTCACAGCTTAAGCCAAAATGCAATATTGCAATTTTAATGCGTGAAACCTTTGGTTTGCAGTGAAAACAAGTGCTCTTGCCTCTCACCCTGACTTCATGCCAAGAGAAACTCCTGGCTGTTGCTTGGCAGATCCCCTCCTTGCGTCTCCTCCCTGGTCCTCCCATGCCAGCACTCTGCGTGGAGGCAGGTGGGCTCGCTGAGCCCCGTCCTGCTCCCCGTGCCCGTGGCAGGGGCTGGCAGGCGAGCAAACCCCACATCATCTTGTGCACAGGCTGCTCCCTGCCAAGCCATGCCTACCCAAGCTGGGAGCGCCCCAAAGTGGGCCCGAACGGCTCCTCCCCTGACGTCGGCGAGGTTACACCTCTCTTCCTACGCCTGTCAGCGAACAGCTGGACTTCTCTGGTTACATGTGTGCAACCATTTAAAAAAAACATCCAGGCTGGCTTACTCAGCAGATTATAAAGAGTGATTTACAAAATGCGGCTTTCTTCCAGATCAGCCCGTGCCGTTGTATTTATGTGACTGAAGGTCTCAGCTGATCCGTTCTTTTCTTGTGCAGCCAAGAGGTTTGCAGCAGCAGCACCAGCCACGGCCAGTACAATACTGTAAGTCACCGGCAACGTTTCTTTCTCGCACTTTGGAAGGGGTTGGCGTTTGGTGTGTTCAGTTCCATAACACTTATCAGATTTTTCTTGCATAGGCAATGAGCTGTACGCTGGGGCTGTGCGCTGCCCTGCGAGATGCAGCAGCACTCTGCTGCCTATTTTATTACAGCAGCATGAATGAATGATGCAATCGCGCAGGGGGAAAGCATCATCATTTTGGCAGGACAGGCACGAGGGGATTGGAGAGATAGGAGATGTGTACCGACATCCACCAGGTTCCCCCTACGCCTTTTCAATTACCTTTTAAAAGGCGCCTAAATAAAATGTGCTGTTAGGCACTGCTGTGCAGCTCTCAGTGTGTCGCTGCAAACATTCCATCTCTCGACTTGCTTACAGGTTTCTAGTACTACCTTGTAAACTGAACAAGAAACAAAGAAGTTTGAAGCAGTCTTAGTGACTCTCAGGACTGAATCTCTCTATTCTCACACTGAAAACCACAGAAACTCCTAATTAAGGATGGGTTGAACTTAAAGAGCAGTATTTGCAGGAATATATAGTAAAAATTTGCTTAAATATAGCTAATCTGTTTAAATACATAATCTCTCTTCTAAAGCACATTGCTTATACAGAGAATTATACCTCAACATAGCAAAGCCATGTTACCATATTATTCCCATTTTACCGATAAAGGACTAGCAACAATGAAGGATTAAGTGCTTTGTTTGATACCATGGAAACCCTCCTGTAAACACTCTCATGGGCAGAGTCACACCTGTAGCAGGAACCGGCTCTGAGAAAAGGTTCAACAACAAACTTCTACAAATCCCATACTATAAGCAGCAGTTTCCCATCAGTGCAACAGAAACAGTCTTATATGGCTGCTTTTCTGTTAATCTCACTGAATGTTCAGTGCAATATTTCTCTGCTCTGGGAATATAGCTCACAGTGAGTTTGTTCTCATGCACATCAGGGCAAACTGGGACTAACTTCACTGATGCCAGGGAAATAACTCAGGGCAAAGTGAGACCAAAATGGGTCTTGTTATGGAGCAGTAGCTTTCAATAAAGTGCTCGCACTCACATTATTAAATGTGAGAATGAATCAGAATCACAAACATCAGAGACTGTTTGCACACTGTAGGATATTCCCAAATGATCTCTTAAAAAAAAAAAAACAAAAAACATTTTAAGTAGTATTTCATTAAGATTCACTTAATCTTCATTTTTTTCACAGCAAGAAATATGAACATAATATAAAGTAGCAGTGTGACAACACTTTTGAAAGCTGAAATAAGATAACAAGTCAAGTAGAGTCACGATGGAGATTTTGAGATCTCTTAATGATCTCATCAAAATAAACCAGCCACAGAACACCCGGAGTCCTGAGTACCGTTTCATGTTCCTTTTGCATTAGCAGATCTTGCAGATGTTTCAGTTTTTCACAGTGTGGCAAGTGCCCTTCTTTGAAGGGTCAGCAAACAGAAAAGATTACAGTTGTTTTCCTTTAACATGTGGTCTTACATAATTGCTAGGCTTGCTGCTGTGACTCCGCCCTCTCTGTTACGAAAGAGAACTATTTCTTGTGGAAATGCCAGTTTTTTTCCAAGTGGCCTAATGAAGTACTTAATAGCCTGGAGACAAGGAGATCCATGAGAACTCCACTTCCCCTTGTGATTTCCTTTTTGTTCTTCTCAAGTTTCACCTTTCCCTTTGTCACTTCCTTCTTACACCTTCTTTAGTCTATTCTTTGCCCATTGTTTTTTCTTTTTCTCATTTTCTTCCTTTCATCTTTTCCTCATCGTATTTTATTACCAGACCTGTTGAAATGTTTGCTGCTTGGATAGCTTTCCAGCATGGAAATAATAGAATAGAAATAGATTTCTTATCTGAAATATGATGGCTGAATGATCAGAGATTTTCTACCCAAGTTTTTCATATGGAGACTGAACTTATAATTATTAGTTGTGGGAATTTCTTTTTTCTTACCATCTCATAAAAACATTGATGCGTGCAAGCAATCGGATGTTCTGTGTTTTAGAGTAATTCATCTCTGCCAACCACAGAGGCCCATACCACTCTGGAATTAAAAACTGCTATTCCTTTACTATTGTCATTTAGAGAATTGTCCATAGAAGAGCTTAGCACAGCTTCAATTCTTTTTCCTCATATTTTCAGGTGACACATACCTGTAGACAAGAATCACAGATTCATAGAGTATCCTGAGTTGGAAGGGACCCACAAGGATCATGGAGTCCAACTTCTGATTCTACACAGGGCAACCTAAGAGTTAGGCCATACATCTAAGAGTATTGTCCAAACACTTATACAGTGACAGGTTTGGGGCCACGAATTCCCCGCTCACATGAGCTACCTTGTTTGTTCTTTTATCCCCTGCATGTTTAATTCTAGGCAGTTTTCTGGTGAATGCCATGGCAAGATGGCCCAGGAAAAAATCTGAACACAAAGGAAGGAACAGAACATCTTCTACTTGTAATTCCCCCTGCTCCTGGGGCCATTGCTCAATCATGAATAGCCTTGCCTTATGCTCCCATTTACGTTTATGGCTGGGAACAAAAATCACAAGTCACTGAAATTGGCATGTTACTGTTTGGAATGGCTTTTGCTGACCTCTGGAGTTGATGGTCACCCCTGGAGCTTTGCCGACAAAAGCAGAAGAACGTTATTTCATCCCAAGTGAAGCATCTTTAACTCCTAAATTTTTTCTCACCAGCAAGACTCCCTGCAATAGCTGAAGCTTCCCACATAGGTTCTCCTCTTTGCTCCAGCAAGAGCTTCCCTATTTTACAGCTCATCACAAGTTCTTCAACTTGTGTGATGATACATTAGCCAAAAATGTGTTTTCCAGAACTCAGTGCCTGGCTACAAAAGGAATTGGAAGGCTTTTGGCAAGCCACTCATCAAGGGAGATCAGGAACTACTGCTCTGTTCTGCATTTCAGAACACAATTCTTCTCTTACAATTTGTCATTTTTAGGCATCATAAACCATAGCTGTAAACACTTTTGAAAGTTACTGCATAGAACAAAGAGAGGACAGAGTTAATTCCAGCCATGGCTTTGTATACATATGCATCAAATTGAAATTCACAGCAGTGGTGTCATCATTGTAAGGAATATTCAGAAGGGAAGGGAGTATGGGAAATTTAGATGACAGGGAGAAGGGAAAGTTCATGTCCCTTCCTTCCTCCTCCCAATGTTTTTTTTCTAGCTATAACATTATTCTCAGAGAGATTAAAATTCTGAAGACACATATCCAAAAATATATTTCAGGTTCTCACCAAGAAATCACATACCAGTGCTGTGTCACCACACAATGATATTGCATCATATTGGTCATGTTGCAGTGCAGCCCCAGGTTAGCATGAGGCAATGTGACTGCTTTGCATAAGAAGGAATCAGTGTTGGAACACCATGACGCAAATGTCACACCAGAATGATGCAACAAGTTTGCCCAGTAGAGCAAATCCTTAAAACTGGCACCAAAACCAAGGCTGAATTCTTAGTGGACTTTATAATTTCCAGTAGGCTGGAAAAAAAAAATAATGGCATGCTATTTAAATAATGCTAGCGGACATTTTTAAAAATGCCACTGGACAAACAGATCTAGCAAATGGCTGTCAAGCCCTGTGCTGAAGTCAAAGCCCTCCTGCTCTGGAAATCCAAATCTTCCACTGAAAATTCAAAACAGTGCTGTGGAGTCAAGGTCAATCCAAGGCTAACGCAAAGTAAACCTGGAATTCATGTTTCACGTGTCCACCTGCTGCCAAGTCTTAGCTCAGAACCAGTTTTGGTCCAAGGAAAGTTTTAATGTCCACTGTCTGTCTGTACCCACTCACCTTTGCTTTCTGGGACTCTGGGGAGGTTGAGCCCAGGCTCTGTCCTACTTTCCCACTCCCAAACTGTATGTACTGGAGGGAAGTGTGGGCTGGGTGGTATCTGCTCTCCTGTCCTCACTCACACCTGTGACACAGATGAGCATTAGGTAAGCCACTGTGTCACCTTTGCAGCTTCGTGCAAAAGCCATGAACCTACTTTGGGTATTACAGTCATATGCTCATACCACAAAACTCAAGAACACCTAGAATTATCCCCCTCAATTTGTCCTGTTCCGTGGCTGGCTTTGGATAGCTTTGCCTTTAATCTGTCACGACTTGCTCTCTCTGTTTCTTGCTTTTTCATATTTAGCACTGATATCTACCCAGTAAACAAAGATTAATTCTTACAGATATGGTTCTTTGGTGTTCACAGCAGGTTTCACTCCTTAGGTTTGGCTGCTTCAATTATACAGACTTTTTCTTTTACCTTTCGATGAAGGCCTGGGGTATTTTCTCTTACTCTATACACATGAGCAGATAATAGATGTGTGCATGTGTGTGTTCTATACATTTTTTTTTCAGTGATTATGATAATTTTCCATAAAGCCCTTTGTATCCCAGCACTCACCATATGGTGTCAACGGCACTTCATTTAGTGCTGGTGTCAGATGCCCTGCATAGCCTTGGTGTTGTGGGAAGCACAAGGCCCTAACTGAGGGCTCTAGGTCAGACAAACTGCTGTGACAGCAGTCCTCATGGATGGACATGCAGGCAATGCTACTCACACCTCTGCAGAAAACTTGAATTAAGGGTAAAAAGTGAAGAATACTTAATGAGGAAGGTGTTGGGACTACAGCTAGACTGGGTTAAGCATTTGAATGAAAACTCTATCCTGGACAGCTCACAGACTCTTTTTCTGTTGAGAAATGTATTCAGTTCTGCTTCTGATAGGGTAAACCCAGTTCATCAGATTAGCTGCTACTGTCTGCAGTTAGCTCAGTTTGATCCCAAGTTTTTACTCAGTAGTTAATCCATCAGTCCTTAGTAACGCAGAACTGCTCTCATGTTGATTTGTGCACCTAAGGACTGAATAAAATTGAAACCTTCAGGATCTAGCCTAGTAATAATAGTGCAGGCTTGAACAGCAGCTTTTAATCTGAAACCTTAAAGCACCTGGACAACTTCTACCTGCCACATGTCAGGGGAAAGACTGTAATCTATTAGCAAGCCTAGTTATGAGAATAAAACCACATCAGGAAACAGAACTGGTGCTTACCATTTGTGATCCCTAGATGACTCCTGTCCGATGGTTAGCTATGTCAGTACCAATCAGCTCCTAGACTCTTCCACAGCAAGATACGTAGCAATCAGTTCTCCATCTTCACTCGATGTCTTTTGTGTGCAGAGGGTGAGAAGTTTGTCCCAAAAGGGCAAAAAAAGAAATGTTTTGTGGAAACTTGTGTATGTAAGACCTGTAACCATGAAAAATGACAGAATATATAAGAGGAAAATATATTTGCTTTGTGAGAAGAAAGCAAAAGGTGAAGATATACGACATGCTGTTTAAAGGTATTTTTGTATCTATTCCAGAAAAAGGAAGAACCTACTACCCAGGTCAGTTATATGAGACTTGTCTTGCAGGAAGTTTAAGAGATTAGAAGAGATAACCAAACATGAGCTTCAACAAAGATCTGGGAAATGGGACAGATACAAAGCTGTACTTGTGTCTAAATGTACTACTGGTAAATAGCAAGATCCACACTGCAATCCCTTGTGAAAGGGTAAAGCATGATTAGTAATGTAGAGTAAGAAAATCCCTGATTAACACCTTGTGCTTCTGGTCTGCTGAAGTGCTCAGTACATTTAAGTGGACAGATATAAAAGGGAAGAAAATGAACTTTTGACAGGTATTGTTATGGAAAAAGTCATGGTTGTGGGCTTTGGGAACTTCACTCAACCCCTTAAGATACCACTACCTTATATTAATCAGGACAGAGAAAAGCATCTAAACCTTCATGATTAGGGATGACTACTCACTGATAGGTTTGAGACAGTTATATACCTACTGCAATCAAGCAAATCCTTAAGGGTTGGTTGTCTTTTACTGTCTCCTGGAGCAACTAATTTGACACCACAGACCAGGTCTGATGAGAAATCAAGATCCATTTGAGCAATCAAGATCCATTTGAGCAGTGAAGGCAAGACAAGACAGGAAATTTTAAGCCCTGTCCAGTAGTTGGCAGTCTGATGGTTCAGCAAATGCCAAGTATTACAACCTTGAACCCCACCTGAACACCAATGGGCTGAGCCTGCAGAGAGCAAATCAGCAGCTGACCACAGCTCCCCAGCCCACCCATAACGTAAGTTGAACATCAGTAGGCAGCAACAGCAGTGAGCAAATCAGCAACAGAGCCAGACCTCCACCGCCACTCACACTTTGATAAAAGCTGGCTAGCAGGCTGTGCTCGGTCCTTCTCACAACGAGCAGAGCAGTCGCTGCAATGGCTCAAGACGGAGTCCAGTACTGTGACTCACAGAAACAATTCATCTTATCCTCTTACAGTAAGAAGGTTCCTAAAAGGATGGCGTCTCTCCTGGAGATGAAAGAAATCTTCCGCAATGCTGATGCAGTGTGCTTTGATGTGGACAGTACAGTCATCAGGGAAGAAGGCATTGATGAGCTTGCAAAGTTCTGTGGAGTTGGAGATGCCGTCGCAGAGATGTATGTATATTTGCTGTTTACTTCACACGAACATTAGTAAAAACTAAGCATGGATAAGGTTAAACCTGTGACAACAGTTTCACAATACAGATTAATTCATCTCTGTCACAGGAGATAATTACCATTTTAAAAAAGATGTTAGGAATAGTAAGTGGAATTAATGCATAATGAAGTAACTTTTTTTTTTTTTTTTGAATTGTCAAGCCACTCAACAGGACTATACTGAAATAAATTTTCTAAATTAAATGTCTTTGATATACTCAGATGAAGCCTCATCATAACACTTGGCAAAGAACTAGAAGAACCTTATTATGAGACAGAGGAGACTGGACTCTTCACTTGGAGGCTGATGTTTCCATTGAAACTTGTAGCAAAAGTCCTGTTAATTTCAGAGACAAGCAGCTGGCCTGTGATTTAGGAATACTGGTCCCAGTGGCTCAGATTGCATTCGCAGAGTATCAGCTTTCCTTTGCCTCACTGGTTCTTACAAAAGCACCAGTCTGTGGAGCTCTTCTACCACTGGTTGCTACCAACCTTTTCAGTGTACCAATCTTGTCCTTTACAACACAGATAATGTGGTATAACCTAGAAGCTATGGGGTCTTAACTTGTTCTTTGGCATTCCTGTTAAAATAACAGCTCTTGGGAGAAGCCTCATCTTGTTAAGTGTCACTGATTTGTTTTGTTTGGATCACAATTCAGGACTCGCAGAGCTATGGGTGGCACTGTGACATTCAAAGCAGCTTTAACAGCACGACTAGGACTCATACGACCCTCCTACGAGCAAGTGCAAAAATTAATATCTGACAATCCACCTCAGCTAACGCCAGGAATCCGGTAAGAAAAATTTCAAATGATCTAATGAAAAAGTATTCCAAAAGCACATAGCATAAATCAACAAAATTCTGTGACATTAGTGAAGCTGAAAGAACGTGAAGCTGATATAGAAAGCTTTCCTACTCCATTTCCATGTTGTTTGTGTACAAAGCTTAGATCAGGAGCTTATAATAGCCTGGATCCATGTTGAGTGGATAAGTGTCTGTATAAAAAGAAACTGTCTTAGGTATTAACTGGCATTTTGGCTGGCAAGCTGACATTCCGGCGTGAGAATTCGATGGGCATGGAAAATAATCTGCTCCACATGTAGAAGTATTTTTTTTTTCTTTTGAAGGGAGCCAGGAGGAAGATTATTACTGAATAAAAACTACTGGCTTAGTCTATTCTGTAATTATATTCTCTCTCACACTTCTGCATGCAGTCATCACTGGACTCAGCTTAGGGGATCCACTTTCAGAGCTACACATTCCATACTGACATAAAAAATCATTAGAGGCAAATACACCCATGCATATACATGTATTCCTTCATCTTTGGGTTTAGATATAACATTAACTATTTCAACTGAAAAGGTTTTTCTTTCTATTCAGATTGTTTCAAACAGTTGAAAATAATTTCCTTATTATGGAACATGGCCATAGCTGTAAATCTAAAATATTTTTAGCATATACAGTTTTTAATACAATATTGTACTTGTATTTTCTCCTTGAGATGAAGCACATGCTCAGCTTTTTCTGTAGAAGGCATAGCTAGATGTAACAACAAAGGGGTCATTGTCTCCATGTTTAGAATCACATGACTTTCCTTTTCATTCCTTCCCTTTCTTCCTCCTTTTCTGTGTAGCCTGCTTTAAGCTTCCACTTGCTTTTCAGTGTTTAGCATTTCTTCTGTTACGGTTACCACTTCTACTGCTTAGCGTTATTGCATGTTCATTTTCCTGACTCTAGAACCAACTTTTATAAAACTTTTAATTGCCATCAAGTCCCGTTGATACTAACCGGGTCTGAAAATTTCTCACTTTTTAATTCTTTTTCTGTAGCTGGTGCCCTTTTCTATACAGAGTATCAATGTCTTGGGGGAATCAAGTCTGAGTTAGAAAAATGTTTGCACTTTGCGCACTTTCCAGCCCACTTTTATATTTTTCTGCAGTGGTTTTATCTCCACTGCATTCCCTGCTCTTTTTCAGTGTTACAGATTGTTTATCTCACTGGTTTTACACTTAGCCTCAGAAAACAACCTGAACTGGATTTGGGCTCATTTTCAGGGGAACTGGGCACATTTTCAGGGGAACTAATGTGAACAGTATGAAAGTATAAAGGAAACATTTCTAGGGAGTACTTGTTTCTGAGCAACTAAATACCTATTCATATCTAGACACGATGATTTTGTTCAGCTCATTTCAAGCAAGGTATATGCACAAACTTGTGAAGAAAAGATGGAAAATCTTCAAGCAGCTGAGAAGGATGGAGTTGGAAAGCAGCATACAAATAATCTGGAATAACAAAATAGATGGGTGGCCTTGTTTAGGAAAGATCTATTTTGGCTTTCTTGTTATCCCGTCAGCACACCTAGATGCTGCCAGGCACTCATGCTTGGTGACTTTATTTCTTCCCAGGGAGCTGGTGAACAGGCTTCATCAACGTGGGGTACAGGTCTTCTTGGTCTCCGGAGGGTTTCAGAGCATCGTGGAACATGTGGCCTTACAGCTGAACATTCCAACAGCAAATGTCTTTGCCAACAGGCTGAAGTTTTACTTTAATGGTGAGATTCCCCTAACAGGTCTTTTCTTTGCTAATTAATGCAATTTTTGCGTGTGTGCGTTCAAACTGTCAGATACTGGGCTACAGATATTGTCCAACCTACATCACCTCATTAGCAATCCTGCTAGCTTCAAGATCAATCCAGCTGTCTCCTAGTAGGGAAACAGTCAAACTTCCCCCCAAAATATGAACTCAGGTCCTTTTCCAGACATATGAAATAGAGCTGTAGTTACTTTTTAATTGGAAACTGTGCCAAAGTTAAAAAGCATTACAGTTGCTGAGAGCAGTTTCATTTTCTCTCTCTTTCAAGTGTAAAGAATTTATTACACTTACCTGCTTTCAGAGGCAAACTTCACTTTCAGTGACTCTGAGGTATGCATGAAGACCAATGGAGACTTTTGCAGAGCTGCTCTGGACTTTAAGCTAGTGTAATCGAGCAGAACTGTGTTTAGTGAGCTTGGTTCTTACTCAGTGTTTCATACACTGTTTATGTATCACACTGAATGCTGCTTTTGAAATGTTTAGACCAGAATGACTGGATCAAAGTGACTGGGAATGGATTTGACATGCTACCATACAGGGTTTCTCCTTTTGTCCTAACATTTCAGCTCTTTGAAAACATCCCCACTGAAGACTTATGTAAAATCCTAGTTTTTATGCTTACCTTCTGATTACTTCTTTGGGATGCTGAAATCGTGAGGCTTACGGGACTGCAAGTAATTAGCTGTTTTCTTGAAGAAAAGACCACAGGCATGCATCTTTCTTCATCTACATGAAAATATGCTGTGTGTCTAATTTGTCCTTCCACTGTTTTCTAGGAGAATATGCAGGATTTGATGAAACACAACCAACAGCTGAATCAGGGGGGAAAGGAAAAGTTATTACTCATCTGAAGGAACAGTTCCATTTCAAGAAAGTAGTTATGATTGGAGATGGAGCTACAGACATGGAAGCCTGTCCCCCTGCTGTAAGTATTAAAAAACTGGAATTCCAAATTCCCTTTGATTAATTTGTGTGTGTGTGTGAATTATGGTTTAAATTCTTGGTAGGACTTCAAGGAAGATTTTCAGCACTTCCCAGAACCTATAAGATCTGTGTAGGTAGCTTCCTCTAGAAAGGCTGCATCATGCAATGGCTGATTTCTCTCGATTAGCCAGTTTCAGTAAAGGTTCCACTCTCTGAGCCAGGGTTCTAGCTCAGTCCAGCAGAACGTATAAAGTCTACCAACCTATCACAAATCAAGCTGATCTATCTGCCTTTCCCATCTATGTTGCCACAATAACTGCTTGCTTCTGCACAGTGCTCTGTACAGAGGTCCTACACTACCCAGATCACAGTTCTGGCCAGTATTTAATGTTGCTAAGCATGAAGGTCTGGTGCACATTTACTTGATACCAACCTAGCAAGAAGGTTCATCTCACTTGATACCTCTGAAGATAGCAGCCTTACCAGGGCTATTCAGCCCTATTATTCAGCCCTAGACAGGGTGGAATAATAATAATAATAGAAAGACAGCTTATATAAACAGTCATTTCACAGAGGAGGGATCTTTCTCATCTCTAGTGCCTTTCTCTACAAAAAAAAAATAACTCAAAGCCGCTGCTTTGCCAATGCTGGGGGCAGATATCCTAGTGCATGGAAATGCACAGGAACAGACTCTAAGGGCTGCTGCTGATGTGAGTTAGGACAAGATATCCCTTAGCATTAAATATGTGCACGATCAAAGCAGCTTCGTATTTGCTTTATGCTTTCTATCTGAAGGCAAAAAAAAAACAGCAGTGGAAATTTTAAACACTGTTTTCTAAGACCCAGAAATGATGATTGTTTCTGGTTAATGATTGAAATCTTGGTTAATGTTTACTCTTGGTATCTATCAAATGAGGTAAACAGAGTTAAGATAAAAAGTAGGGATAATTGTGAGATGCTGCTTGCACGTTCAGATGTTAACTCACGCTTGAATAGTAAGTAAGGCTTTATGTTGCATCACAGCTCCATTTGATTTTCAGTAAAATCTCAGATCTGAACAATCCTGAAGTTACAAGGCACTGAGACACACTTTTGCTATTGGAACTAACCTCTTAGTAACCAAAGTGGTGTAAAATTAAATGTTAACGAAGTTCCTGTTAATAAATATGAAAATGAACACGCCAAGTAACATAGGTGAAGAAGCAGGGAGGAACATCACCATTTAAAAATCCAATCTTAAAAGCAAACTTAATTGCCGAGAAGCTCCATTCCTTACACAGAACTGCAATAACTCATGTGCCCATTCTTTCTGTTTTGCCAGGACTGCTTCATTGGATTTGGAGGGAATGTAATCAGAAAGCAAGTAAAGGAGAAAGCTAAATGGTACATTACTCACTTTGATGAACTGCTAAAGGAACTGGAAGAACGATAAATTATACAGTAAAATAATATATTTAACAACTATAAGTCAATTATACAATGTAATTAAACATATATTTGTTTGCAAAGTTGTGTTCTGGACTTTTTAATGATTCTGGGTGTTGGGTACCTTCCTTCTCTGATCTGAAACTCATGTTGCAAATGGCGACATGCTACTCAAATATTTTGTAATGTAATAGTTAAGATTTTTTTAAACACCTTTTCCAAGGTGTAAGAGATGCAAGATGGTTAAGTACTTTCCCTTCCAAAGAATCTCAGAAGTAGGTTAAACAGTGAACAGATAGGTAGGAAACATTACTAAATATCTCTGAGTTCATTAAAATATGGCTACAGGAGAACCTGAGGTGTCATCTGTTACTCAACATCATTGTTACTCAACCTGTAGTCTAAGACATGAGATATATGCAAATGCCAGATATATGCAATATTCATCAGCATCCTAGAAGCATATTTTAAGACGAGTGATACAGTGTTTCACATACCTCGTTAAAATACAAGCAAACTCTAAAATGTTTTGTCAGACGGTCACAGTTTACTTAAGTGTTTTATTTAACAATCCTTCCCTGCTAACCTATAACTGTACAGAACTTGACTCGCCTGTCTTTACAAAACGTTTGCTGATTAAGAAAACCCTAGGAAACTTATCTGGCCTCTTTCTCTGCCTCAAGTGTGGATCAACCACCCTCAAACTGTTTGTGCCAGAAGCCTAACCTGTTCTAAACAAGTATTTCTCTGAGCTTCAGCTAATGAATTCTAGTTTCTTAAGGCTTTGTCTTTCATGGCTGCAATGTTTGATCCAAGAGGGACTTTATCCAGAACTCACTTGATAAATTGTGCTTTTTTTTTTTGTCAGCAAATCCCTGACAACTTTTGCAAGTATGTCTTTTTAAGCAGCTCTGCTGACACATCATGGTACTTTTCTTTCCCTGACTTATAAGAATATAATCTGAGATAATGTAAAAAGCTTTACTGATGGCAAAATGAAAGTCACATCTTCCCCTTCCATCCACATAATGCCATCACAGGAGAAAGATGGGTTGATACGACATGATTTGTCCTGGAAAAAAAACACAACAAACTCTAAGCAGGCTCTTATATTCTTTGTGTCCCCACATTTTATTTATTTCTTGAAACTGAAGATTAGGCTGAGTGAGTGCTTCAATTCCCAGGTTCTTCTCTTCCATCCCACCACGCATTTAATAGATAGGAAGATAAACAAGTGATGTGCCTATCTTTCAGAACCTCACACTGTCTCCGCAAGATAATCACTACTGGTTTATGCAACTTGCATGAAGTTTCCTTAATTTAGTTAGATTAAATCAAGGTGAAGTGATCTTGTCCAATTGTTCAAGCATCACCAGCAATTAAAACAAACACTGGTTGCCTATTCTGCTACATCGTCAGTAAAGATACGTGGGAAAAGGGTATTCATGGAGTCACAGATAGTGACGAATGGCAACTCTCTGTGATGCCATCTCATGTTTCTGGCAAAAAAACAGAGACAATAATAAGTTACAACAGTATTTAAATATTAAAGAAGTAGAATGATTTAAAAAAAAAAATATCTAGAAGCGAACTTGTAATGGCTTCTTAGAGAAAGGCAGAGATATAAGCAGCTATACTGAGTATCCGT
Source organism: Anas platyrhynchos (assembly GCF_047663525.1). NCBI lineage: Eukaryota > Metazoa > Chordata > Aves > Anseriformes > Anatidae > Anas > Anas platyrhynchos. The sequence goes on from NC_092606.1 coordinate 6,127,034, forward strand.
AGACAGAGCTTAAAAACCTTCACAAAAGACAAGACAGACAATGGTTGGCAGGATGCTCACCAGAACGCTTCTGGGAGTATTAAACATGATCTCTTTTAAATTCTTCCTGAGAAAAATCCAAGCCAGCTCCAAGGGCAGCCCATATACAATCAGGCTTTTGTTTAGGCAGGAGTGCATGGACAGAGCAAGTGTAAACTCTTTCTGCTCTCATTCAGTGTATTCCTCTGCCATTCTACAGTTATGAAGCCAAAGAGAAGTGCTTCTCTTTGCTGCAGTTTTCTACTGAATTAAAAGGCCACTAAAAAAAAACAACTAAAATCCAGCTAATCAGCTATAGCTGCAGGCCCTGCTCCTATAAACGTTATGACATGCTTCAAGTATATGTAATTCCACTAATGCCACAGTGAGAAGACAGTGCAGGAGGCTTTGTGCCACAGAGATGTTAACATTCACAACAGTATCTTCTGCCAGTGTTGACTGCTATGGAAACACGGCACAGAGCCAACGATTTCACAAGAGCTCTTTAGGTCAGACTGTTTTGAAAAAAAAAAAAAATCACACCCCCTCCACTGGGCAAACAGCAAGCCCTCCCTCCTGGTCCAAGAGGTACCCAACGGATTAGTTACTTTAGCGAGTAGCTGAGCTCTTTCAACTGTAAAATAGTGGAAAAAAACAGAGGGGAATAAAGCAGCATGAGGAAACTTTCAATATTACAACCAAGGCACTGGTTTAGTTGAGCATATCCCATCACAGCAGAGCTAAATCTGGAGAGCAGTACATGTTATCGGAGAGAGAACCAATTTGTTTTCACATGTGTCTTCTAACTAAGAGCTATGGGGAAGCATATTGCTTCATATAAAGCTTTTTATTCTAACGTGATTACTCAGTGAGGCAGAGTTGCTTTAAGATACATTTTCAATTTGGATGAGGGGATTTTTTTAAAAGAACAATTTACACTCTTTCTAGAAAGACTACAGGACAACTAAAACTTGAGTTCGTGTCTTCATTACAGTGCTTTGAACTGGAACAGGAATTGGCAATTACCTGAGACCCTTCCAGGCATTGTTTCTTTATTCCCAACCACTGGAAAGCAACTTCAGTTCTGAACTTGATGATTTCTACTCTAAGAAATGCTAATGTTTTGTTAGTCAAAGGAAGGAGGCAAACTCAGCCATGAAATTAAGAGGAAAAGACAACAATGTTTACAACAGGAGAAAACCAACTTCAGAAAGAGCTCAAGCAATGGTAAGAAAAGATCCCCATTGGTAAGAAAAGATCCCCATGGACTGTGTTATGGTTTGTGAGCTTATCTCACAGTTATCTGTAACTAAAATAACACAAACTAGTCTCTCTCTGATGATGGACAGAGCACAAGTTTGTAGCTCACAATGACAGGAGGCACATAAAAAATACATTATAACAATACCTGGGATTTAGATCGTAGGTAGCATATAAAGGCTGAAGAGATTTGTGACAGCTGGCGTCACCCTGCAGAACAGCCAGTTATTCCTTAGAATTTGTATTCATCCAAAATTTCATGGGCCTTCAAATAACAGGAGTTTTGCCCAGCTGTATTTAATTCCTAGTGCTTCTGACTGAAGGCTGGAAACATGGATTGAAACAGAACCCACAAAATCCCTTAACTCCAAGAATGTTTTTCACCTTTTGTCTGTGATGAGATGGTTGGTTATGAGGGTCAAGTTACCAGGAGAACTCTCTAGGAACAAGAAATATGGCAGGATACCAGGAGAAATAACATGGACTGGAAGCTGATGTTATCTTTTTTTCCCCCTTTTGCACCTAAAGAGTAGTCTCAAAAGTCTGGAAAAGGACACACCAAATTATAGTACTGATCACATAACTGATTTACAAGAAGGAACAGCTAAAATAATGTATGTGGCCCATTAACTAAGCCAAGCTGAGAACTTTAAACTAATACAGTACAAAAGTTTACTCAGTAAAAACCCATAATCAGCTGACAACATACACAGAAGGAAAATATGAAAACAGACAAGAATCAGATCAAATGCTGACTTTGTTCAAGATGAGGGTAAGAGTGCAGTGGGAGACTGGGAGATTACATGAGAGAAAAAGAAGAAACCACACCTGAAAAATAAGCATATTGTGTGGAGGAAAAAGGAAAAATATTTTGGATTTATCACCATAGCACTTAAAACACTTAACAAAATGGGATGTAATGGAGATACTGTAAATTCATTTTGGAGAGGGACAGCTGAAGACTGGGGAGCTGTCCCTGACACCGGGAAGTGAAACTGGAACCGATGCTGCCTAACCAAGCTGAAATATTCTATGCAGTTATTCAAACAGTTCATCGTAAACACTGCAAGATGAGAGAAAACACAGATGGTGCAATACGTATATGGTGCCAGTATTATGTGAAAATTAAAAGGATTTTATTGACTGATGTTTTTCCTGAAAACTCATTGAAATGTACAAACTGGACATTCAGTAACTGAATTGTACATTCTGTATGTCACACAGATTCTTGCAGCCACTTTGAAGAGAGAATGTTATTTTCACTTACAGGATGTTCACATCATCGCAGACACTAAAAGTGTTGATATACTCTAGTCTAAAAGTGAAACCAAAATAGAACTGGACATAATGGTACACTGCTTTTTGCCAATCCTATTGACTCAACATGCGCCAGTTTCACACATTAAGTACCTACTGTACAGTTAGTGAAACACCTGACCAAGCATATGTCTGAAGTCATGATTGCTTATTAAATAAAACCCCTTTTCCTAGACTTCCAAGTTGTTTGTAGACAAAAATGTACTTAACTCAACTTGTTTCCCTGCAAAATGTTCAGACAACAATGTCTTGTCAGTATCTCTTTGAAAACTGTGGTTCACGCTAAAAAAAATGGCTGTAAATAATTTCACAAAATTAATTCCAGGTGTGGGTATTTAGAGAAATGTGTAGTTAGTTTCAACAGGCTTCGCTGTCCTTGCAAAACAGAATGCCCTGTTCTCTGTCCATAATCTATCACGTGACAGGTAATATTATCCTCAATTAATAACTGCCTATTTATAAATTTAGAGCTACTTACTGATTTCAGTCCTGCTAGAACAGCTAGGTGTACTTTGGAGTTACAGAGACATCACAACTGCCTAAGGGTTTCAGAGCTCCTGTCTTCAGAACTCCCCCATGTGTTTTTTCAACCTGTAGTCATTTTATTGCTACACAAAGGCCACAGCAACTGTTGCTCCCTTTTGTTGCTGGTACTGAACACTGGGCATTTTCTATCCAGCAGGACATATTAAATACTGTATGCCATATTTAACCTCAGGAACTGTCTCGCAGAGGAACCTGTATGTATCTTTGGACTTTCTTACAGTTAACCAACCCTTTAATGACAGTCCTGTATTTCTTTTTTTCCTGTTACAATCCTAAGAGCAAAATGTCATTAGAATCTGAAGAAAAGAGGTCTCTTTTATAAGCTCAATACAGTACTTTTATATTTCTGACTATGATATACAATGTATACCATAAATTAATTAAGACAAATACTTGTCACTTCATCTATGTAGGCACAAGTAAATCAATGACTTTACTGAAGTGGAGAAATCTTCAACGGTATCATGATTCTGGACTCCATTTCCTGAATAAGGGGCACTGAAAAAAATTGAGACAAGGTTTAATTTCACTAAGAGATCATTAACAGTTCTGCACCAGTTTAAACCGATATTATTGTCTTCAAATTACTCCTCTAGCAAGTGCATGTCAAAGTCATCAGTAACCACCAACAATCCTGTAACCGAAGCATAGCTGTTTTGAGAAATGAGTGATTTTTTTTCAATGTAATCTGTCTCCTCCTTTGAAGACAAATATTTCTATTCCTTTTCACCATAATGAAAGTTACCTTATATTTTTCTAGTATGCTTTCTTTGAAATAGATCCTATGAAACTGAAATCTAACATTGTTAGCATACTTTTATGAGTTTTGTTATGAAAGCTATCTTTGATCTCAAAGATCTCCTAGCTTCTATTTCCAAAGTCTAATTTCCCCTTTTAAAGAAATGTGTTTAACAAGGCTCCAGTATTTAATGTAATCTGTTGCTCTACAGGGGAGATGTTTGCATGAAAACTGTCGATTAATGTCAGAAAGTTTTAGCAATCATGCAGCGTCTCCAAGTTTGTACAACTGGTTGCAAAACCCACTTCACAGCTAAGTGAAATGTCCCTCCTTTACTTTACGGTAGCAAAACTGACACACAGATGCACTCAAAATACAGATGCTATACTTTTTATCATGACACAATGTACTGAAGAATAAAAATGATGGCATGCAGAAAGGTCTGCCTCCAGCATTCCAATGAGGTTAATATGTTACCTGTGTAATAGACTAGTTCATCCCAGCCAGGTTTATGCCATGCAGCATTCCTTATATCTTCTCTCGTTTGCAGATCTTTGTAGGCTAGTGAAGGAAAACAAGCACAAAGCTTAGAAGTAACTCCTTTTCCTTCTACATATAAATAGCTCCCTTAAATGTATTCTAGGGTGTAATTAGAAGACTGCAAATATGAGGAAGGAAAACATCAGGTGTTCTCCACAAAAAGGAAAACTCCCAAACCAACGCAAACAGAAGGAACTGGGGAAGAAAGAGAAACATGCTCTGCAAATGCTACACCATGTAAGTACTGCATGGTTGGAGTGCTTTGGGTGGTGGTGGGCAAACAGACATCAAACAGTGTTTGGTGAAACATTCACCTCTGACCATAAGTACTTCTATAAAAATTGTCAAAGAGTATTAGAGATGCAGTACCAAAAAAACTAACGTGTGCTGATTTTAAGTTTTTAAGTGTGATCATGGCTATCAATGGCAGCATGAGGAAACCTAAACATGGTGGGGAGAGCGGTCTTAGAAACAGGTAAGGCAAATAATGCAACGGAGTATTGTTCTACGTGGGTGGTGTCAGATTTCTAATGCTGAAATAGAGTGTTCTGAATTGTCAAGATCTGAAGGTAACACTGCATGTTTTCTAAAATAAGTGTTAGACAATTCGTTTCTTGAATGTGAAACAATCCTAACTTAAAAAGCACATAAGCATTGGTGGAAACTAACACACAAATAAGCCAAAACACTGTAACGTAGTAATGTAAATCAGTGCTTGACTTTTCCTTCTTTTAGATGTGGTACGTGTGATGCTTGAAACTAAACTGTAAAAATCTGACTTCAGCATGAGTGGGGATGGAGAAGAGAGATGGCAGGACATGGCTTGTCAAGTTTATATTACTGAAAGCAAACAAGTAGATAAGAAAAAGCCATGAGAAACTGCTGATGGAAACAGAACAAAGCATGAAATGTTCACTTTTGCTTGCTTTTTTTAAAAGTAAAATTCCCTACATAAAAATATAGAAAATCAACACAGTTGATGTAAAAAGAAAAAACTCAGTAAGACATTCCTTTGCCTTTTGGAAAAACTTTGTCTCCTGGGCAAAGTCAACAGTCTGTTAGGGGCTGATTGAGTGAGGAAGAAGCATCCAACATAAACAAGTTTACCCCAAAGGTGATGAACCATATACAGCTGTCCAATTTGTGAGAAAAATCCTCCAACTGCTTCATTATTATCCTGTCGGAAACGAATTGCACGAGCCCTATAGAAGACCAAAAGAGCCTTTAAGAACAACAGAACTGAGTAGGAAATAAATAGTAACTGAAAGGAAAGAACATGTGAAAGGAAGCCCAAATTTTAAACAACATTTGCAGTACCCTTCAGCAGTTAAAAATGACAAAAAAAAAAGCTACATTATTTTTCCAGTACTAATTAAAATATGCCTTGTTAGAATGTGTTAAGATTTGAGGCCTATGATTTTATTACACTGTGTATTAATCAGTCTTTGTTTTCAAAATTAGATCCATTATAATAACCGCTGAATGGTATAAAGTGGCAGGATATTTTTATAGAAGGTTCTTCTAAAACTAAACCCTTAGGTTTCAGTCATACTATCTTTGCCACACTCATTTACCACAGATTTTGTGGTTGTGAAATCCAGCTTTTTTATTCACATGGACATTTGTTTTGCAGTTCCACTATGCAACATTGCATGATTTATTGTGTGAATAAGATCAGTATCTCTTTTAACTACAAATCTGTTGCATGTTATAAACCACATTGGATACCATTGTAGATATGCCTATCTTATAAAAAGTAAATTACTGGAAAATTACTGTAATTAAAAAAATTATATTGATGACAACATGTCTAAAAGTCCAAGTCCTCACCTTTGTCAAAATAACTGAAAATACTCCACATTATTTAACTATCAACCGTAAGAACTGCATGGACCTAGTGAATGTAAACTGGAAGAAACTTACAGCGGTGTTAAGTAAGACAAAATCAGAGAGACAAGATCGTAAGAGGAGACTGTCTCAAATGCTTTTATAACCTATATATTAAAATATAAATGTGCTGCTCAACAGGTTTTCAAGAAGCAATTTTTTAAAGATTAGAAAAGCCAAGACTTAGACCATTTAAACTAAAAATAAGTCAACTACCAGTGGTGCTGAAGTTGTGAAAGATCAACACAGTGTTAAGGAGTTAACGGCCTCCCTTCACTGAGCAGTGCTTTCTACTAAAAATAAATTATTTCTGCTATATGATATCAAGCTACAAGGGTTATGTAAAGGAAAGCCAGACCACGGAGCCCACAGAGTTGTTTGCACACAGAATTCCTCTTTCTTTCCTCAAAGGATAAATTGAGGGTCAAAGAACTATTTTACAAGTTGCCTAAGAACAGAAGCAAACCATTAACTGGGTGACTGAAATGTTTTGGTATCGTTCTGCCACCTCCACTTCATAACTTTTAAACACACATCTCTCAAGGAGGAGAACAAAAGTGCTATGGCAATACTTACCAGTAATTTCCCCACTCAATCATTGTTCCGGGCTACAAAAACAAAACAGGCTGTTAAAACTGTAGTTTAAAGAAAGCTGCAATATTTAGACAGTTTTCACAACATTCATGTATGGAAAACACTATTTATTAACAAAATCTCTTCCTTGAAGTGATAAGCATATTATAATCATCTGTAATTACTCTGTTTACTTACTATATTACTTCTTAAGTAATTTTCCAGAAATTTCCCTCAAATTAAAACACAGGATTTTCAGCCCTTCATACAAGACATTAGTATCTTGTTGGAGCTTGCCTTAATTCTGGACCCCACACTTTGAAAGCAACAATGACTCAGCCATCAGCTTTGATAAAAACCAGATTTTTAAGCAGAGGTCTGTTTTCCATCTACATTGTATAAACATGCTTTGAACATTTTACAACAGCATATAGCTTAAAAAAAAATAAAAAGAAAAATTGAAACTTACTCTAAGTTGATAGGATCTCAGTTCATAAATATTAGGCCCCTCTCTGGGAACAGGTTCATTCCAGAAACTAAACTCCAACAATAGCTGGTTCTTGCGAGAGAGAAGCATGTTACCTCTTTCTTTGCGAAACTCCGTGAATTCCTTAAAAATAATATGATCATTATCAAGCTGTATATTATGTTTCAACAACAAAAAGCAGTAAACCATACAACAGTTTAGATTTTTCAATGCTATCTTGGAGTTCTGGACATTGAAATCATTTAAATTGTACAGGCATCTAAACTCCCCTGGCATCTTTGGAAACTTCAACTGGCGTCTTTACAGAGCACCTGAGAATCTTGAAGTGTTTCATAAAGTATTCAGGTATTAAGAGTCAATATTTCTGAATCTGAGAATAAACCCTCTTCTAAAGCTTTTTCTAAGGCTGTACAGACGGTGATGACATAAAGAAGTAAAAGCAGGTATCTAAGTGAGTGCTGTTTGGCTCTGACCATTCTATGTTCTCTTCTATTAACCATTTCTAACAAATCCATGCGTTTTACCTTATTTTGACGGAGTTTACTCATGACCTCATTGAGAGCTGGATAGCCTCCTTCATACCTCCACAGGTGAACTGAAACAGAAAAAAAAGGAAGTTTTTTCATGCATGTTGCATGTAAGCTGCAAAGCTTATGGAATATCACAGTATAAAATGCTCTTCATACAATAAAATTATAAGAAAACAGAAGTCATGTAACTGGTTTAAAAGATTTTCATTAAAGAAAGCACTACACAATTGAACACTTTAAGAATAATAGGATCATCTGTTTTTTTGAAAGGGGTTCTTTCAAAAACTCTACAGTCTACTCTGAGCATAACAGGAAGATTATTTAAAGAAGTTTTTTGTTGCCATGCTAGTAAAATGTGATGACTTTACGTGACTGTAATTTAAATTGAAATTCAATTTAACAGGCTGATTTAATTCCAGAAACATGTTTTATACCAATTTCACCTAAGAACAACAGATTGGTGGACTTCTTATTTCAGCAAGTTACTTGAGGAAAAAGAGCATGAGACACTTTCAGTAGGATGAAAAATGATGGAAATGTTATTTTTGTGGTAAACATTAGATTAAAAAAACATACCAGAAGATATCTGAACGTGCTAGAATATTTGGTAGGATTTTCCCCACACAAACAACTTCAGAACAGGTATTTGCATTTGTTAGTCTTTTCAAAGCATTCTTTCTTTAATTAATCACAACATATGGCTTTAATAAATCATTACTAGATTTATTTACAAACACTTACTATAGCAAGGCAACAATATTTCACCTCAAAGAGTCCCAAAAGCTGTTTCCTCTCCTATATATAAGTCCTGGGCCTTTCCCAGAAGAGTGATCTAGAGGCTAATGTAAGGCACTTCACTATGATAGCAGATTCATCCAGTGTGCCTGCTTCTATTGTCTAGTCCCCAGGGCAATTTGATATATCCAGCTGGTATTAAGACCGCCTGGGCACAAGTACTGAACAAGTCAAAACCCCATAATCTGCTTTATTAGACTGCTAGAACTGCTGCAGTAACATTTTCAAGCCAGGCTATGGATGCAATTACAGATACAGTCTGTGTTAATGCATTAAAAAACAACAATGAATGAGACTTGGTTAAGACACTCATTTCAATCGTCTTCATTCTCCAATTTCCCTTCAACTTTTAAGAATTGTTTCTCAGACATTGTTTGCTTTATCTACTGCTACTTCCTCACATTTGTGCAGTGCCAATATTGCAATATGCTGTAAATGCTGGAAAATTACTGATGAGTACATGAGTATATTCTTCAATAATTCTTCAATAATGGAGTGACATTGATACTAGCACAGCTCTAACCGTGGAGCTTCTATGACCTAAGAAGTATCAGCACACCACTTTGTATTTGTGGTTTCCCATTCCTTCAATTCCCCAGAGCCCAGGAAATTTTTCAGTTTTTTTTTTCTCTGCATGAGACTCTTTGCAGTTACCTCTGTTGCAACTCTTCAGTAATTAGTAGTTCAATATATTTTCAATCTATGTTAGGTGGTATCTTTATATGAACATGAACAGAACTATTTATACTTTCTTCCAGTAAAGGCTTAGCTTATTGTGAGCTTACAATGCAATCCTTTTTTCAGATGGCGTGAATGATTTGCATTTCATTATCATACAGCAGTTACAGTATGAAAGTCTGAGTAAAGCTTTTATACTGGCCAATACAAGTTCAACTCTGCCTTTGTGAGCCTTTGGCTTAAGTATTCAGGAACACAACCCGTGCCTGCAAAATATTACTGGAACAAATTTTACAAGGATTTCCCCAAACTGTTAATCTACCCCCTGGAAGACAGGAAAGGATTAACAATAGGACAAATTTTAGGAATTAAAGCTTCACTGTCAAACTCAGCAAGACAAAAAGCAAGCACTGTAAATGTTAATGACTACCGTAACTGATGCACACACATCCTCGCTGCATAGGTTTACTAACAACAGAGATGATTTAAAGAGAAGAAACCTGCCAAGCACACGTTTCACTTGTATGGTTTTACGTTCTGTTGTACTTCTATCTCCTACCAGCCTGATCTTGCTCTCCGTACCACGTGTTCCAAGTCCCCACCAGTGCACATGGGTAGTGTTTTTCTTCATGAATCTTTGGCAGCACCTCTTGACTTGAAAACAAGGAATACAGACACTGTGTTGCATTTCCTTCAGGGAGGCTACAGTTGATACGTATAACAAATCACCCCGCGTTTATCATTATGGTACGAAAAATCACAAGCTCTACGTTTCAGAAGAGAAAGCTGAAATACAAGAATCTGCTACACAAGGGGAAAGATAGCTACCACACTACATAAAATTAAGGTAAGTGTTACCATTTCTTAGTCTGTAAGACAAATGCACAGCATGGTAGGATTCTTGGGATGCAATGAATGATGTGATATCACCTAACAGGTTATCCAACACATCAGGAAAATAAACATCAGATGTCTCACTTACAGGAAACGCAGCCTAGCTACATGGGTGGTTTGCTTTGGGGAAATGGTTTCTTTATCAAGAGAGGTAGAACACACAATAATAGGCAAGGACAGTCTTTCTCCTGTACCACGTACAAAATTTTAATTCGGTTGACCTGAATGAATAAAAACAAGTATTTTGTTTGATCAAATGAGAACTGGGTTTCATAGAACACAGACTTATTGCCATCTAGGATTTCAGAAAGTAGGTCTAGTCTGAGGGCAACTTATCCTTTAAAGCACTTATCCTTTAAAATACTGTGAAACTGCCTAGCAAAAACATCTAACACAAAATTTGTTTGATTTTTTCCAGTATCAGTAATATTTTTTCAAATGTTAAAATGTGACCAATATTAGCATAAGGAAATTAAGTTTTACTGATAGCTAACTTGGTTAGGTCAGCTTTCGTCATACTGAACTTTGATGAACAACTCTATTGGTCTGGATGAACTTTGCTTTTTAATATTTTTCCCTGAATAATTACTGCTCTTACCAAGTTTGATTCATGGGCAATGTCTCTGCATGGTATCAAATACTAGCAAGCAGGTTTGTCTTATACTGACAGTTAGACTATGAGAGTCTTCCTCTTGGTTCTACCACTGACTTTCTAGCTGACCTAGAGTGAATCTCATTACCAATTTGTATCTCAATTATTTCTTATTACATAGTGGAAGTAACATGATAGAAAGACTCTCCAAGGATATTTTCAGTCACCATCAGTGCTTCTACAAAGCATAACGAGATCCTAGAAAGGCAGCTTTAAACAGGAATGTTAACTACAATAGTCCTAAAATATATTTTGTTGTGAATTATATTAAAAAATACAGAACACCGTATAATTCATAGACTTGAACACTGTCTTTTTCACTTTAAAAAACTTCCCTAATTCTTCAGAAGGGGTCCTCAACCACAGTGATTCATGAAATACTCTCATAATTGTCTTTGTTACATTATTTCTTTATGAATACATGATTACTAATTCTCATTCCGATTTCATACAGAAAAAAATGAATTTACTTGCTCATGTTTAATTAAGGAAGGAAGATCAGAAGTTCTTTCATTGTTTTTTACTACTCCATTCTCAAGTTTTCTCCTTTCCTTGAATACTTAAACTATCTTAGGTTTGGGAAGAATAAATCCAACCCCCACATACTTCATCTGACTGTTGTCAGCAGTTTTATTCTTTGCTATTGTCTCTTTCCTTGAAAATAAAAGCCTCTGCTTTCACTCAACATTTAGGTAGCTCATGAGTGCGGAGAAGTGGTTCCTGGTCTCATATAACTGGACATGTTTATATTAAGCTTTTAAACAGAAAGATGGCTGAATGCTAATTGTGCTTCGCTGTATATACACTTTTTAAACAAAAAGGTTAAAAATACCTTAAGTTTGGAAGTTATTCTAGTGGATTTGTATATTTGTATAGCGAGGAAAATAGGTTTGGGTTATCGAGACCCATTTCAAAGCTGAACAAGGATATGTTGGACAACCTACTTATGGATGTGCAATGAACCCGTAACAGAGTTGAGGACATAAATTAGGAGTTGTGAACTTCCTCACCCTCCAGCCAAGCTGATGTCTCAGCTAATGCACCAGCCTTAAAAAATCGATTGCTGTAGGGTACCATTGTCCTCAGAATGTTTTAGTTAACTGACAACATGATCACTGTCAGTGAGAAAGCCCTGCTGGTTCCAAATATGTGAGGCTCACTACGTTCCCAAATTTAAACATTTAGTTCTTTAAAAAGGCAGCTGTTCTGGCTCCAATGGAGTCATTGTGTAGGCAGAACAAGACTAATATTTGTCTAATTTCATCTTTAAAATTGTAAATTTAACATGTTGCCATTCATGCATTTTAAAAAACTGTAACTTTTTGGAAAACCCACAATATCACTGCTCTCTTTGGAGGATATCATCCCAATGCAAAGATCCTATCCAAGGATTTGTGCAGCTCTTTAAGAGTAGATCTCAGTAATGTAACTTTGCAGAATAAAGACACAAATGAACTAAGGGAAAATCAAACCCCGCATTTTTAAAATCTCCTCAAAGTTACACTTTAATTGAAAACTGGCATGCAGCTTTACTTACCAGCACTCTCTCCCTCTCGTTCCTGTATACAGACAATAACCACCCTCAACCAATTCCTACATGGCATTTGGAGTTGGGGGCATGCTAACATACCAGGATCTGCTCACGTGGACCAGCAACGGTAAGTTAGACACTCAAGGGAGGGGAGTGAGCTATTCCAACAAACTTCACCTCTGGTTTCACAACAGGGATCACCCTAAGTGGCAGCTCAGGAAAATGACTCCTCCACAGGGGAAGGCAGGGGGTGAGCTGAGTCAAGTACCTTTTGCTAGCTTTCTCCAAAAATAGTATGATCTATTTACCCTGAAAGTAAATGCAGAATTTGTCCACCTCCCCTCTAAAAATAATTATCGTATTTGCCAATTTTCAGAACAGCTTGTGACCAAATCAACAAATCTAAAATGTGAAAACATAACGTGCACACTTACCAAAGCTTGTTGTAGGCGTCTAGACATTCTGGTTTTACATTGTGAACTGAAACAACAACATTAGATGAGAAATGCAGGAACGGAACAAAGGAATGGTAATGTTGAATATAAAAATATCACTCACTCTGTAGTTTATACAGACTGCTGGTCTCCCTTTTGGCTAGAAGGTTGGAGTGAGCATCCTTCCTCGGGTCGACTTTGCGAACAAATAGCGTTTTTAACCAGCTGTCTTCACGAGGTCTGCTAGCTGAAGATACCAGTCCCCTGCATATTAACAAGGACATTACACCGTCACCGAGCGTGTCTTGAAAATAGCCATAATGCAGGGAAGACAGGCACAATCAAATTTAATACAAACTCATAACATAGTTACAGCCAGGGCTGTTCCTAAATCTTTCCACTGAGCCACTCATTAGCAAGGTAAAGGCAGTTCTCTCACAAACCATTTTATGTGACTTAGAGCTGAACAGTCAACCATGAGCTATCCACTCAGGTATCTATCTTGTAAAGCATGGCAGGGAATGGGTGCATGGCTGCTTTAACTGCCTATTTATCTTCTTTTTAATTGTCTTTGCCCAAGACGGCTGGGTCTGTCCTGATGTACACAGACAGGAGTGAAAAAGAGCAAAAAGTGTGCATAAGGAAAGATTTGCACGGTGTAAATAGTAAAGTAAGTGCCATATGCTCCTATGTTTGCTTAAATACAGCTCTGAAAAGCTAACTAATGCATCTGGTGTATTTAACTGCTCCTCTATAATGGGTGGAAGGGGACCCCAAGTTAAAATGTTGTATCTTCTTTCCCCTAAGCACTTCCTTTAGTTTCTTTCTTTTTTTTTGATACAGGGCTTCTGCTGAAATACCAAACTATTTATCTGCAACACTAAACAAGTGGCACCACAGGTGAAAATTTAAACCTTTTCCTGTTTCGGAAATCAACTTTTGACCCTGAATTACTGATGAGGAGACACAGATGATAGGTTTCAGTCTTCAGATATAAAGCTGCCTTCCAGTACCAAAACTCTTTGACAATTGTTCAAAGATAAAAAATAGGGGAAGAAAATCTCAACTTCTTTTGGGAAAAACTCTCTCTATGAACATGCTAGTCAGCATTACACAAAACCAAGTCACACTAGCAGTGTTTTTCAACAATCATCCTTTTAGTGATGTCTGAAATGTCTGATGTCCCAATGTCTGAAAGTAAGCTAACGAACTGGGATGCCCCGTGGAAATAGAATGGAGGAAAGGAAAAGAAATAAGAACAACCTCAGCTGAAATGGCCTTCGATATCAAGAAGTAATCAGTAAGTATTTGATTGTATTTCTTGAAAATGGTGCTTTTTTGACCCCAACAAACACAGAAACGCATTCCTGTGCAGCAAATTAAGCTGTCATTCTGCGTACAAGCATTGAAAAGGGCATTTCAAGATAGGGCGGCTGCCAGAACAAGGGGTGCGCAGTTGCCTGGGGATAGACATACCTCTGGTCTCTGTTAGGGGAGGAGAGAGGCACAGGCGACCGCACAGTTGTGTGGTTACAGTTACATCAGGTGCCACAGGAACATATGCTGCCCCAGCTGATGTCAAATTGGAGAGGGGGTAAAGCCCACCTAATAAATGCATGTTTTTACAGCTCCTGGACAGCAAACAGGGCTCCAGGAGACAGAAGTCCATGGCAGTCCTGCAGTGCTCATTCTTTTATCCCAGGGAGATCTCTGCACTACCCTATTTTCCCCCCCTAGTTATTAAATGGAGTTAGCAAATGTATTTAGAGAGCTCTTCTGTGAGGATTATTGTTTGCAGCATTTTTTGAAGGAAACGGGTAATCACATTGCTTTGTTGGCTGCTTTATTAGCAGCAACAGTAAGCTGGAGTTATGGGGATAATACTGACGAGCAAATTCCCTTGGTATTAGGAGAATCTTACGACTTCGGTGTAAAACTGCACCTAAAACTGGAGGTAATTTCATCTTCGATACAAGGATGAAATGAGTTAGTACTTTATATGAAGTCTTTACTCAGAAATTGCAAAATCCCCCATCAAGAGTGACTAGTAAATCACAACTAGCTATCTAAACACACACTTCACTTACAATTAAGGATAGTAACAGCTAAGTTTATTAAAACTGACATCCAGTGTACCCAATCTGAGATGCTAAAGCTGTATTTTTAATCACCAGATCCCTTGAGAAGTGCTGCAGTACTGGTGCCAGTCTAGGCCCTGACAAACCAAGCAGCCCTGATGCGATCACTGCTTCACTCGTTTGGGTCACCTGCACCCCAAACTACCTCGAGAAGAGCGAGGGACTAAATTCATGACTTCAACCTGCCAGTTGTGAGCATCAACCACATATTAGTTCAAAACTAATCCACCATCCAAAAGATCTACTTGTCACTAACTTCTTACTGTTACACTCCACAGTATTATAAAACTGTCCCAAGTAAAATGGACATTGGATCCAAATCACCTAAACATCACTAATGAAATCGTGAGGAAATGCATAGAATGAATGCAGACACTATATGGAATTCCAATCACACTTCCCTATTTTTCTTTCAAGTTTTTCAGGGAGCAATATGTATTAAATAGAGTTTTCATGTGAACTTTTAAGGCACTGCTTGACTTTGCTAGCACGTGCTTATCGCACTAATGTTATCTATGGTTTCAGATTTCTTGCTACAAAGACCGGGCCGTGAACACAAAAGGAGAACACTGAATAGCTTGCTTATATTATATGAACAGTGCTGGTGAAAACGTTTCCATCCCCCCTAACTTCTGCTTTAGTACACAATATAAACTGGGTAGAGTGGGAGGTACACAGGTCAAATATTTAGATTTTGGAGTAATCAATGTTTGCCTAGAAGAGAAAGAAAAACAGCTTGTCTATAATTGACAGGTTTTGATTTGTGGTCTAGACAGATGTCAAAGTTTATTTGAAATTTTTTTAAAAAAACGTAACCCAACGCACATAAAATTTCACAATACACGTTCTCCACAGCTCTCCCCCTTCCTGGTTCAAAAAGCTGTTTGCAGAGCTGATGCATTTAGTCTTGATCAGGGGCTGCTTCTCAGGCTCAGGCCTGAGACAGCAGCTTCCCCTGCCTCAGGAGGAAAAATTGGGTGCAGATCCTTCCAGTTTGGGTGGCTGTCTCCAACACTTCGGGACCATGCGTGGCTGTTTCCTATACCCAAGGGACGTGTGTCTGAGCACTGTGTGCCTGCACCCTTGTCACCCCACAGATATGCACATGCCTGACCCTTCACACACCAGACATGTGGGTGGATGTGCAAACACACCCCAAAAACAACGGGTGTGCGTGTGTCCTTACACCAGGGGGCTGTATGGGTACACACAGCCCAGCTCCTATGATAAACAAGGAATCTGTGTGCCCCGATACCCACAGGGTACATACGTGTGCCACTGTGCATCATGAAATTAGGGTGACAGTGCTGTGAGCAGCCACACACGCTGACACTTGGGGACATGTGGGTGTTGTGTTATGGGGTCAGCCATGCACCGTGACACTGCAAGCATGGGGTGGCAGCGCACCGTGACCCCAAGGGACAGCACCATGCGTGGCTGTGCCCCCCAAAACACATCCTGCAGAGGGGCCACGCACCCTGCAGCCTGGTGCAAGAGGGATGCGCAGCAGCTTTACACCCTGAGCAATACTGGGGTGCGGGATGCCCGGGCACCCCTAAACCAGGCACCCCAGGGTGTGGGCTGGCTGTGCACCCCACCATGGGGGTGACACTGGGGTGTCGACTGCCCGCACACCTCAGGGGTGATGTCGGTGAGGTTTGAGCCACGACACAGCCGTGAGCCCCCCGCGGGGGCTGCCTCGCTACCCGTGACCTTGAGGCTCCCCCCCGAGCGGGCCGCACTCCCCGCCCCACGGCCCCTCAGCCGCCGGGGCGAGCGGGGCGCCATTTCCAGTCAGGAGAGGGGCGGGTGCACGGAGGGAAGGGATTCCGCGGTGTAGGGCGAGCGGGCTGCGCCGTCTCCCCCTTCATCCCCCCATAACCGCCTTCCTCGCCCTTTTCGGGGCTCCCCCTGTCCCCCTTCGGGGCTCACCTGAGGGCCAAGCCGCCGCCGGCCGAGAGGCGAGGCCGGGAGTTGGCTCCCGCCAGGCTCCGCCGCAGCAGCACTCGCGCCGCCATCTTGCTCGGGCCGCCTCAGGGGGGTGGCGGCGGCGAAGGGGGGGGGTTTAGGGGGGCTCCGCGGAATTGCAGCTCTAGCGCCGGCCGAAGGGGGGCGCGGGGGTGCTCCGGGCACGCATGCGCTGAGTAGGGGGGTTTTTGGGGACCCCCCTTGGGGTTTTTTTGGGGGTCGGGCTCAAGGAACCCCCGCCGGGTAGCAGAAGGGCAGGGCCGCTGCGGGCTTGCCTCAGTGAGGGGTGAGGCGGTGCTGGTGCAGCTCCCTGCCCCTCCTCAGCCCCCCGAAGAGAAGGCTGCTTCTTTTTGCATTAAAACACAACCATTTGCCTCTTTTCCCATTAAAATACAACCAAAGCATCACTGCTCAGGCACACGATGCTGCTTATATTTGCCCCTTACCTTCCAGGGCTGCTTCCTTGCACACAAATCCCCTCCGAAACACCACTTACCACTGCAAGCTGTCACCACCGAAACCCGTGAGGTGCCTTCTCCACCTCACTCCACAACCCCTGTCTTCATCGCTTTCATTCCTGACCTTGCAGAAAGTTTTGGCAAGGTAAAGGATGCACTCAAGAAGTAGGGTAATGTCCCATGAAAACCACTTACTAAGAAAGAATCCAGACAGTTTTTCAATCACATGCAAAAACTAGTTTCTTATTCTCCAAATAATTTTGCCAACATGCAGTTAAAATATTTTCTTCGCACCGTTTCAGCTCCAGTAGTGCTTACTTCAGCTAAACCAGTGGTGTGTGCTAATATTAAGTCTTCAAATAACTTTAAGAATCAACTTTAAATTAGGCAAATATTTAAAGGATGGTTCTGAAAGCAACTAGCCAATTAACAGAGCAAGTAAGTTAATGAACAAATTCTTACTTTCTACATAACATATAAATGAAGTTTATGCAGCTTCTATTTCTATTTTGCAATTTTTATATCAGCACACCATGAATGTTGGATGGACTAGAACATGCCACGTGCTTTAACATCAGTGAAGTACAAATGTGGTGCAATCTTTGAAGACCAGTTTGGGTTAAACCTGTCAATCTTTTTAAAAACAAGACTTCAGACTAGGTACATTTAATCATTTTTTGATCTGAAAAATGTTATGCTCCTGAGCCAGCAAGAATTTAACTGCAAGCCACAAAGCTGATAATCTTGTGTGATGCATCAGTTTTATATGAAATTACATTTACACAGCTACTCAAGAAAAGTCACTGGAGATACAGGGAAAGATTTACTTCCACAATCAACTGCAACTTGTTAACCAAACAGAAAACTGTTTCCTATAAACTCTCTATAGGTACAGGTTTTTACAGCTTTCCTATCTCAAGTAGAGGTCAAATTCCTTTACTGCCTCCTGTTATGCAATTGAGTTGTATCTTCTACTACCCAGAGCCATGTTCTATCCTGCATCTGATTTCCTTCAGTCTGTGCTAGGGATGAAGTTTCACATTGTATATTCACTTGAGCAAGAATCAGAGCCCAGGTTTCCTTCCACTGAGACAAAGGCCGCAGTTAGCCAGCTACAATTACTAATTTACATAAACTTTAGCCACTTCAACAAACAGATCAAGAATAACCTACAGCCAATATTAATAAAAGCTTGCTCAAACTAAGGGACCACATTCAGGTTGTTCATTTTCATACACAAGTTTGAATCCAGGTGTCTTGGCATCCCACCTTATTGATCCAAGATGCAAGGTGGTACTTGAGGACTGTCAGTCTACAATTCAAAGAATAGCTGTACTGAAGTACTGAAGTAAATTTCAGTTTCTTATTCCTCCCAACCCAAATCACTTGCTGAATTCAGACTTTGTTAGCAGCATGGGAACAGCTGAAACAGATTTATGCAAGTGGAAGAAACTGAAAACTTGAAATTAAAGGGCAAAATTCTATTTAATGAAATAAAACAGCTGATAGCTCACTAGTATAGGCTACCTCAGTTTGTAAAAAAAAAAAAAAAAAAAAGTCAAAGGAGCTTAGCTCAGAAGTACCTTGTTTAGCTTCTAATCTTAAACAGAGACCAGTGACATCAGTAGACACTTGAAAAAGGACTCCTCTTAGCTCTGATGTACCACTGCCTGCCATATAGGAACACGGAATGCTGTCCCCACAAGTGTTTTGATGCAGACACCCCTTTACAGCAACAGAGGGCTGCTGTAACTGCCACACACTTAGCTCTGTGTTCTGGAAGACAGGACACAAGATCCACAGAAGTTTCTTTAGCAGAATAAAGTGATCTTTAATCTTTAACCTCTATGGGCTTCTAGTTTCATATTAAAGTATTCAGCAAATCAGTATCAGTAACTCTCCTGAAGTACATTTTTAAAGTTATCTTTTCCAATAAGATTAAATCAAAACACCTTTACTTCTTTTGGCTTTGTCATCCCATCAGCTTCTACCTCATGCTGGCAATTCGAAGAGGTCCATCTCTCCCAGAACTACACTCTTTGGACAGGTTACAAAACTCTACTAAGCTCTATGAAGTTAAGATTCTCACTTGACTAGCATTATAATGGCACATGGTTGGATTTTTGTCAGAAGTTAGAAGATAACACAGCGTGGTATGAAAAACTAAGAGTAAATAAGGACACATGCAGGTAGCTGTTTTAAGTTTCTGTACTTCCTTCCAAACACTTTAATAGAATTAGTTTAAGTAAGCCTACAAGCCACAAACGATTGCCTGAAAGACAGAACAATCAAGTAATATAATGACCCTCCCACCAAACTTAAACAATTATTTTGTCTCAGTACAAAAGGGTCATTCCAAGTGAACAGCTGGCTTTCTGAAACTGCCAAAACTTTGGGCAAAACTACATGCAACAAGAAGTATAACAATTCACATTTTCCATATTTTCATTTGAGAGGCACCTCAAATTTTTAATCTGTAACATGTTACTAGAAGCAACTATGTTTACTATTTATTTTGACTACAAATTTCACTGAAACAATTAACATAAAGCAACAGGGCCCCAAACATCTCTGACAGAGATGAGCTGAAAAGGCCCATTTAAATATTCTCTCTGCTATTTGTCTGATGAACAAACTTTAAGTTCCTGGAGTTTTTCACTTAAATAGTTTGTGTCTGCCTCTGTCAGATTTTCTGAATCTGACAGGTTTTCAAGGAATCTGGTTCCTGCACAGGGCTTTCCTGTTATTGGATCTATGACATTTCCAACCTTGAAAACAATTTCAGCCAGTTCGTGTTTCACATGTTTGCTCCTCCGCTCAGGCAAAGCTTTTAGAAGAACAATGTCTCCAACAACACACTGCTGCAACGGGTCATGGGCAAAATAGGTTTTCCGCTTGTTAAAGAACTGTGGAAGGAAAAAAGTCTCAGCATTAGGTTTCAAGACAGAGCAATTGATAAATTTATTAAATATAAGATGAAATAGATTTCACTAATTTGTGAAATTTTTCTCAATATTAAGTTTGGAATGCATTCAGAAATGCAACTGTGCACCCTATTTCCCAAAGGTGGCTCAGTATAACCTTCCCATACTCTCTGGTTAGGATGTGATCACCCACTGAACTTCAGGAAAAGGAGATAGGGAAAAAGCCAACTACAAAAAAGTGGTCATAGCCAATACGTGAATATAAATATAGTAAGTTCTTCGCATAACTAGGTTCCTTGTCTTAAGATCACCACTTTCCACCAGCCTCTCTCTAGTTCTGTGAGCTTTTCTTCTCTTTAAGATACTCAACAATTGCTGCAACAAGACAGCTGCCTCAGTTCTTCCAAGCTCAACAACTTTCCTGTTCAGTCTGTACTTCAAGACCTGATGTTAATTCTTATATACCCTAGTATTTCTAAAAAATAATCAGCCATGGAATTGAATTAAGTTCTTACTCAATTCACTTTTCCCATATAAAAATTCAATATATATTTTGCAGAATTCAGAAGCTTAATAAGTCAACATATTCTTCTACAGGATAAGAATGCTGGACTACAATATTGGACTCAAGACCGATTGCCTAATTCAAATTTTACTTTCTGGTCACCAAATACAACACCTACATATACCACAGGTTTCCCCAATAAATAAATGCTAATTTTAGCCTCCCCATTTGAAATGCATTGACACAAAGAAAAGCTCTTACAGCACATCATATACAAATACCAAGTATGCTTATGATTATATATACTAAAAATGACTACAGAATCTATTGGAAAAGTGACTAATACCAAGTTTAAAAACAAAACATATTCCAAATCAACAGTAAAAAAATAAATTTAAGCGTGAACCAGGAAAACCTGCCTTCCTAACACAGATAAAGTACTTCAAGAAAGCATTTAGCAGATGAGCTGAATGGGAAATAACCTGACAGAACACACTGCTCGCTACTTGTCACCCTTTGTAGTCAACTTCATAGACAAATCATTATGCAAGTCCCTTAGAGAGATTTAAAAACTCCAGGAGTCATATTAACAAAACATTCTTCTACGCGGTGCAATAATCACAGGGCAAGACAAGTTGTTAACCAGCTTTTACCTTTAGTAAGTAAGGATCTAGCACAAGCCTTGTCACTCTCACTTTAGCAGTCTTCTGCATTTTGGTTCCTATGACTTTTCCTATTATCCATTTTGCATGGACAGCTCCACGTGGTACAGACATCGTTTGGTTACGGTCATCCAGTGCCTGGCAACAAGCAAGCAAACATGTTATTTTAACAAGAAAAAAAAATAGTTTCAAAGCAACAGCAAATTCCTTTGAATCATGCTGACTGCTACATACTTGAGAAAGAAATGTGTAGCCATGGAAATTATGAACTTAACTCATACTTCAGCAGCTGTTTTTGCTGGAAGAGTTCATGAGGTTGGTGTATGCCCAGAGTTAACCCAAGCAGAAAGCAGTCTGTAACTGCTGCTCAGAAAGTCATTTGCTTGTGCATACCCCATGACTTTTTGTTAACTAAACTTACAGTAACAAAGTTCTTCAAGTTACATGAGATAGTCAAAAACTGCCTCACCTACAGCAACCGTAATCACTTTGAGTGAGTTCATTCCTGTAAAGAACTGTACTCCACTACTTTATTAGCTTTGTTTCAATCAGGATGGCTTTCTGCACCACTCTTACAAGAATCATAATAAAGTTAATGGAGGACATTAAAAGGCTTGAACCAGTACTAGAACTGCTGGATACTAATTACCTGTTTCTCTCTCAGCTGGCTACCCATTGCTAACCACTACTGACACCTGCTGAATTCTCAAGCTCTCCCTTCTGCACCATTACAGACTCACTTAAACACCCCAAACCACCAAAAGCAGCACTTTATCCCCCCACAGGGCCCATACAGAGCACAAAACACCTCATGCAGTCAAGTCTGAGGGAGCTTTTAACGTCCTCGACTAAGTTAGGCCCCCTCAGGCCCCCTCAGGCCCCCTCAGGCCCCCTCAGGCCCCCTCAGGCCCCCTCAGGCCCCCTCAGGCCCCCTCAGGCCCCCTCAGGCCCCCTCAGGCCCCCTCAGGCCCCCTCAGGCCCCCTCAGGCCCCCTCAGGCCCCCTCAGGCCCCCTCAGGCCCCCTCAGGCCCCCTCAGGCCCCCTCAGGCCCCCTCAGGCCCCCTCAGGCCCCCTCAGGCCCCCTCAGGCCCCCTCAGGCCCCCTCAGGCCCCCTCAGGCCCCCTCAGGCCCCCTCAGGCCCCCTCAGGCCCCCTCAGGCCCCCTCAGGCGCTGCCGCCACCGCCGCCGCCTCACCGGCCTTAGGGGAAGGGATGCGGAAGGGGCGGGGCCGCGGCCGGAAGAGCCGCGCGGCAGGGGGCGGGGCCTGCGGCAGGGGTGGGCGGGGCGTGGCGGGGAGGATTTAAAGGCGCAGGCCGCGGGTAGCAGCAGGGTGGTGGAGGAGGGGCCCGAGGAGTGGGGGTGTCGTGCTGAGGGGTGTGAGGGTGGGGCCGCCATTTTGTGCTCCTCGCTGCTGGGCAAAGCCCGGTGTGGGTATGCGAGGGGTTGGCATCCTGCTCTGCCCTCACAGGAATTAAGTGCTGCTGGCTCTTCTGTTTGTGTAAATGACCCAAATGTTGTGGGTTTTCCACGTAAACCTCAAAGAAGTGGGGTACCTGCATTGAGCGCTGGCTTCTTGTTCTCGATTGTCCCTGTTTTGGGAGAAATTCAGTTTAAATCTGTGAAATCAGCATCTGAAAAAAACAAACACCTTACAAATAGAGCGGAGTAAAATCCCTTGGCCATGCCCTGGTGCTTCAGGTAGTTTCCTCCTGTCAGCCTCAGTGCCAGGCAGAGGCTATCTCATTTTAAAAACTACTTATTTTTTTTTATTAGTTTCACCCGTTTAACGCTGGCAAGAAATCTGATGCCCACCTTGCCAGGCTTGTTCTGTTCAGCCTTTATTGTCCCACACAGGAAGGGGCAGGCAGGGAATGACACCTACCTGCTAGGACAGCACTGCAGCTTCCCTCCTTAAGGTGGCTGGGCATGGGCAGCCCAGGCTGCTCGTACAGCTGCAGACACTGCTGAAATAATTCGATCAAACACTGTTAAAGAAGTCTGCAAGTTCGCTCTCAGTCCTTACAGATACCCAATATAAGATTCAGGGGCTTCTCCTAATTTCCTTTGCTGCCTGAATTGCAGTGGAGAGAAGTTGGGAGGAGTTTTGCTGGCACAGGCAGGAAATGGTTAAGAGCCCTTCATATCACCTGGGAAAGCGATTCTTTGATTTTTCAGAGGGCGCTAACATGCTGCAGTTCATGGGGAACAAAGGGAAGGAGATCAACTATAAAAGTTGTTCTTGGATTTTATTTTCCGTGGCAGAACGTGCGAGGGCTGGACACTGATGTCTGCTGAAAAATAAGGGATTTTGGATTAAAAAGATTTTTTTTTTCTTCTTATCTTCGTTCGGAAAATGATCTGTGAAGTAACTCTGATTTCAACCGGTGACTTTAGATAACTTCTTTTTGACTGAGAGGTAAGAACAACATTTGTATCACTGACCCATTTTGAAACAGTGAATTCTTTGCTTAAATTGTTCCATAGGTAGGACAAGGAACACACTCAGGAGTGAGTCAACAGCTGTAAAAAGCCCACAGCGCTTTTCCTTTACTGTCTGTGCTCAGTTTGCTTGCATTAATTCCTGAGCTTAAGTGTAGAAATTCAGGAACTGGGAGAAACCTAATGAGCCGGGGGAATTTACAGCTAAGAGTTGCAGTAAAAGTTTTGCAATGACAAGAGACTTTCAGTGTGTAGTAGTATCCGTGGTAATGTGCTTTTGCACTTGATGCATCAAGCATCTTCTGGTGGTGTCTCTTAAACTGCTTCCTGAACCTTGCTTCTTTAAACCCCATTGAACTCCCTGGGGTTTTATGTTTCAGGCGTGTAAGGACTTTGCTAGCAAATACACGTGTGCTGCCCCTGGGCAATGTGCTGGACCTTAACCTGGGAGGACAGACTGCTTTTTTAAGCAGGGTCTGACAGTTTCCATTTCTTCTTAGCCTGTACACAGATGAGAGGTCTCACCTTAAAAGTGATGCTGACTTTTTGTGTTTGTGTCAGTGAAAACAGATGTTTGACTGTCCAAAGCGTGATCGGATGGCAACACCTCAGGCACAGTCACTGGGAGCAAGCCCTGTGTGAAGGGAAATCTTTACATCCTGTGGAGAGCACTGTGAGCCATCCATTTACCTTGGAAATGCCAAACTGAAAGTGAATAGTACTCTCACTCTTGGCAAGGTTAATTACAGCTTGCTCATTGAGGTATTGCTCAGCGTCTGTCTCTGTAACCTACTGAATTGGGGAATTTATTGAGCTTTTGGAGGGGTGCTGGTTTCATTTGCTTTGTACGTTTTGATGAATGCTGGAAGTGGTATGTGATGGGTGGGTTATTTCCCATTTTGACAAATCGTGTAGTGTAGTGGTGGAGCACGACAGCCCATCTAGTGTAGTGATAGAGATAAGCATCAGTCATTGCAAGAGTCGCCTTGCCAGTTATTCTTGCTATTGCTTGTTGTTCCCAGCTTCCTTCCCCCACGTTTTGCTCAGGTGCTGGTTTCTTATGGTCAAGAATGGGGAAGATTATAACCCAGTTAGAGCTGGTGGATGTCAGTTCTTTCATCTTGAACATGTTAAAAGGCAGCATCTGGACCGTTTAGATCCTGCAGATCTTACTCCTCATCACTGTTCCTGGTCCCCTCATCAAGCAAAGTTTTTTCTCATCTTTCTGTTAGTTTTCATAAGGTGCAAGAAAAGCTGTGGACATTCACAGTTTCTGAACTATGTGTTCCCACATTCTGGCTGGGCTGGAAAGTTATCACCCTGCCCTCTTTTGGATTAATATGGTATTTGGTAAGGTTATGACATGCTCTAATCTATTCCATTTTGCTGCTTCTGACTCCTGAGCTTTGATGCCTCTGGCAACTGCAGAAATAAATCACTGGAGCTCGCTGACAGAAATTGCCTTGAAACAAGCTGCACATGATTCACAGCTAAACGTTGTTATTAGCAAGTATCTAGAGAGTGTATCTCTTCTGCATTTAAACAAAAGATTGCAAACCCAGATTGCCTTATTTGGCAAGATTTATATGAAAAAGTTTTTTCCAAAAACTTCACTGTTAAGTGCTTTTGCTTATGTTGTCAGTATCTGATGTTCTTTCAACCTATCTGGTGTGAAAACCTTTCCTATTTCTTTACCAGTACTATTGATTAAAATGCCGTTTACATTTCTTGGGAAAATTTGATATTCAAAAATGTCTTTTCACTGTGAGTCAGAATGTACTTTTCCATGGAATAAAAATTCTGGAAAGGGAAAAAAATGCTATTGGAAATGTTGAACAAATTATATTGTCATTTCAACCAGGTTATATAAGAAAAAAAGAAATAACTTCAAAGTCAGAATGAAGGGCTCTGGTGTTTTTGTCATATTTTGAGAAAATTAGTACATTCTTCTGAAATAGTTCTATTTTATCTGTTCAGCATTTTCCATATGAAACTCTTTGAGAATGTTCTGTACTGGCCCAAACTCCAAGTTCCTATTTAACTGAATTGGCTGATTCAAATTACACGTTAAAAATGAATTATGAAGTTTTTTCTCTTTTTGTCTGCAGCCACTGATGTTTCTTCTAGAGCTAATTTAAGAAGGGTTTGTGCCCAGTACTCCATAGTGGTTCATAGTTCTAGTGCTCTAACTGCTGTATCCCATGGTAAAAGTATTTACAGTAATTCTCTGGTTTTGAAGAAAAATGGGCAAGGGAGAGCTTTGGAATGTAACAGGTTAAAACATAACTTTGCTGTTAGCCCTGCTGCAGCTTGCAGATTAGGGATCAAAAAATTACTGGTATAATTACTGCTGGTTTGGATGCCTTCACATGGTGCTCTCCCTGTCGATATTACTGTGGTCGTATTACACCATACTACTATGGTGATTTTGTGGTTTTTAAGCATTCCTTTCCCTTTAATTGAAAACACCTTTGTATGCTAAACAGGACCTGCGTTCTGCTCAGCACTGTGCACTGAGATGTTGCCTAAATTAGAGGAAATGCACCCAGTGGTGAGATCTGCTTTGCACTCCTCTGAATAAAAGGATTCCCCCAGGATAAGGGGGATACCCCGAGGGTGAAGGGATTTGGTTTTTCTTTGGATATGCCTCCCATGTGTTAAAATCCCTGACACTCACC
The DNA here is from genome assembly GCF_047663525.1 of Anas platyrhynchos. Taxonomy (NCBI): domain Eukaryota; kingdom Metazoa; phylum Chordata; class Aves; order Anseriformes; family Anatidae; genus Anas; species Anas platyrhynchos. The sequence goes on from NC_092606.1 coordinate 6,153,687, forward strand.
AGTTTACCCTAATTCTTTGCAGTTTGAGCTGTCCTCTTCTAGCACTGTTGGCAGGCACTGGCAGGAGGACTAATCAGGAAAAGTGCTTTAGGGATGTGTCTTGAGGTGGGGGCACATACTGTCATGCTGTTGCAGGCAGAAGTTTATCTAACTTGTTCAGAAAGACAGAACTTCTATACTTTTCCAGCATTATAGTATTCTGGTTAGTGATTTTTTTCTCAGTGTGTGACTTGCTGCAATTTAATTAAGCCCATTATTCCTTGTCCTAACCACTGTGGTCATGTACAGCAGGCATTATCATATCTCATTACACTTGTCCGTTCTCTGCACTAACCAGTACTTTCGTTTTACTACAGATTATTTTCTAGGCCTTGGTGCTCTGCTTTGGATTCTCTCCAGTCATCCCATCATCTATCTTGAAGTGTGTTGCCTCAAACTGGACACAAGACTTCAGCAGAAGCTTTACCAGCCCCAACTGGAGGGAGAGAACACCTCAACTGGTCTCAGTGGTGTCAGAAAGATGAATTTTCTCCTGAGCTTCTTTTCCCCACTCTGAGTTGCCACAAGTACTTGTTCAAGTCTGGCTGATGTCCATGTGATTTGGCACCTGATTTATCTGTTCTCTGTCTCAGCTTCCTTACAAGTCAAAAAGAAAAACTTCTGTATATATTTTACCTCCTATTTAGCCATCTGAAATTCTTGGATGAGGGGCACATGTAAAGTAAGTGGAAAATGACCAATGTATTTGTAAGCCGATTAAAAGCTTAGCAGAAGAGAAGAAAGAGACGAGATATTTTATAAAATACTGGAAGGTACAGACAAATACTTTTCAGTTTGAACTAGAACTTTATTTTGGAATTGCTTAGGAAGAGGTTGGAAGTCTGCCACCCTGTAATAGTCTTACATTGTAGGAAACCAATAATACCTCTGCCTCCTCTTGACCTATATAGTTCACAGATTCTAACTGGGTTGTGCAAGACTGAGCTGTTAATTTTATAAAGTAAATACAAGAAGAAAAAATTACAGGCTGACTTGTGCTGCAGAGTGTGGATTCACACTACCATTTAACCCCAACTTCCAACGTTTGGCTTGGCTGGTATACACAAAATCCTCATGACAATGGAAATAACACGTGTCTTTTTTTTTTTTTTTTTGATGGCATGCAGTCAAGTGCATTCAGAATATAAAATTTGTGAAGAGATTTTCTGTAGGCTTCTGCAAAACTGTGTTAATTTCACCTCAGAAGAAGAAGCACTGGAAAAAATGGTGCTCTAAGTAGCTTTCATCATTGTGTGTTTATATGTTTAAAAGAAATAGGCAGATTCAGCTTGATTTCACTGGATATATTTCTGGCATTTGTATTATTTCAGGGACCTAAGATTTTATGATGTCAAGAAACTTGATAGGATAGTTTCTCAAGGAGACAACTGATGGAAAAGTATTGAGTTGGGTTTGATATAGCAAGTTTTTGTGTGATGTGGCTCTTTTACACACCGTGCTTCTGCTGATGCATTTAGAGTACTGGTACAGTGGTACATACAGCAGAGACCATTGAGAAAGAGAATTTTACTTGGTTGTATAAAAGGGATGAGGAATGTCTTATTTGCTGATATTACTCCAAAGCCATGTTCTACTTTTGATGAAACTGAATATTCATCCGTTGCAGAGTTTCACTGCAAGAGAATGCTGAATTGCCTGGACACAGGTGATTTTATGGAGCACGAGGGCTGGACTGGAGGTTCCCTAGATGTCCTCAGCTGTAGTGAGAGGCAGTCCCCTAGATCTTGCAATGTAAGGTCTGAATGAGGTTGTTTCTAGTACTGTAGGAAGGTAATATTTGCCCAGGTCTCAGGGAAAGACAAGAATAATATTTTAGAGCAATTTTTAGGGAGTAAATCCCCAGGTCAAACTAATTTTTTTTTTTTGTTTTGACATAATTATGGCTTTGAGCGTCTTCCTGGACACAAACATCCAGAGACTGCTTGTATTTAAGGCTGACTTTATTCTGCAAGTTTGAACTCATCCTACTTTGAAATATAGCCAAGGAAATTACTGAATTTCTAGCCCTAAATGCAGCTATGTTTGATTTCAGGTGTGGCTGTCCTCATAAACTGAAAAATATGTCTATCCGAGGCCTGAAGAAGAAACAACCAAAGACATTTAAAGTCAAAATTATAACAGTGGATGCTGAAATGGAATTCAGCTGTGAGGTAAGAGCTCTCAGAAAAATGCTGGAAAGTTGGAGATTGCCCTTTATATTAGCAAGATGTACCCTTGAAAATTCTCTGAAAATCCATAGTTATCATTTAAAAGCCACATTTTTTGAATGTGACAAGGTTCTTTAAAACGCAGGCCTGGAGAAACAAGTCTGGTCAGAGCTGGTCCTAAGATGTTGCTTATACACTAACGTACAAAATGATGCTCCACGTTTGTTGATCTGGGAAATTCTCTTCAAATGTGATTCGCCATCTGTAAACTCCAGTTTCTTTCTTTAGCTGTAATGGCTGGCTTACATCTTATCTGGGTACGAGAGAAAAATGATCAAATGTAAAAGTTAGCTTTTCTTCTATTAATTATGGCTCTCTAGTAAATTGGATAGACTGCAGAAAAATGTGGAAGAATACATATATAGCAAGCAATCGATTGATAAATGAATTGGGCTGCACTGTTGAGGAGACAGAACTGTGCCTGATTAATTCCTAATCATCCAACAAAAGCAAAAAAAAAAAAAAAAAAAAAAGCGCAATTACTTTGAGAAGGCAAGCTAGAAAACTAAGGTCCACTAGGATAGCAATTTTAATGAGAGAGATGACTGTTGTGGGGCATTTAATATTTCATTTACTTGATCCCTCAGAGACAATATACTAGTCAAAAGCACTGGACTTCTGTAACTTACAGATCTAAAGTACTTGCAAGCAGGGTTGTGAAAATAGAATTTGGAAAATTTGGTTCGGAGCTCAGAATCCTGTTAGCAAATCCAGCTTGATATATTCTTTCCTTTGCTATCACTCGCTCTCCCCCAGTACTGCTTTTTTTCTGGGTGGATATCCTGCTTTCCATCCAAATAATGCCCCGAAGTGTGTTTTTTTTTTTTTTTTTTTTTTTTTTTTTGCCATTGAGTTTAGTGGCTGACCCTGCAATGAGACAAAATCATCTTTTAATATGTAGCCAAACAGAAGAAACAGATGTGCAGCCTCTTCAGTGAAAAATGAGACATCATGTGTGTGTGAATTTTGGGACCTTTAATCAAAGTTTCTGTTCTCTATGGAGCTAGGCTAGTAAATTAGATTAGATTGCTTTTTTTTTTTTTTTTACTGGATAAAAAAAAGATCCCGACTATACTGCGCACTAAATCCTACTCCAAGAAGACAGACTCCTGCTCATTTAAATCAGAGTAGCATAAAGGCTTGGCTTGTTGCCACTGAAATAGCTGAGGTATGTGAAAGATGGATTTGCTTTGATTGTTTGGCATTTCTACTCTGTGCCTTGACACTCCTTTGATTTCCCCCTGGCCTTCTCTCAAGACTCTTTAATTTGTGTAAACTGTTGAATAAGATTTTTACAAATATTAATAAAGCTTTGCTGGGTCCTAGGAGATCAGTAGTACAATCCTCATTCCCTCTGCTCATAAAGTGCTTGATGCTGTGATTAAATGCCTGCAGCTTTGAATCTTTGGAGGAAAGGAAGAGGAAGTAGAACATTACAGCTCATGTACCTTTGCTGTAGGCAGCAGTAGGCATGTTTCTTTGTCAAGCTAAAGGTGAAATAATAGTTTGTAGGGGAAAGGCAAATGGTAACCTGGTTTGCTCGCCAAAAATGCGGCAAGTTCAGTCAGGATAAATATGTTTTGTATTATTTTCTTTTTCTTTTCTAGATGAAGTGGAAGGGAAAGGACTTGTTTGACTTGGTGTGCCGAGCACTTGGTTTAAGGGAGACCTGGTTCTTTGGTTTGCAGTATACAATGAAGGGAATGTGCACCTGGTTAAAGATGGACAAAAAGGTACAGAAAACAAAAATAGTAACCTGCAATCTTCAGCTCCTAAATGACTTACTTTTTCTTTAAGCTCAGGAGCTAAAGGAACGTGTTAAATGACAACCCATAATTCTAGATGATATCATTTTTTTTAGAATTGAATTTCATTGTGTTATGCAATCTTCTTGTTTAAGGTTTTGTCTGAAGTGTTACCACTATATGCACTGCTTCATAATATATAATATATGCACATATTCATATAATCACCACTATATGCATTTATTGCATTAAAGCTCAGCATTGCCCTTCCTTCTAGAACATGGAAATGCTGCCTTAACTGGATTATTAGCTGCCTTCTGATTTTCCTCTGGAATAATAGTTTGAGACATTTCTGTACCATTTTTACTGCTGATTTTGGTTTTATTTTTAAGCAGGTTTTAGATCAAGAAATCCCCAAAGAAGATCCCATTAGCTTTCATTTTTTGGCTAAATTCTACCCCGAGAAGGTAGAAGAGGAACTGTTACAGGAAATTACCCAGCATTTATTCTTCCTTCAGGTCAGGAACATTTTTTAAGCCATTAATTCCTTCTGTGTTCACCCCAGTCCCCTTATAATGTCTTTGATCTTGTTGGCTGTTGTTAGTCTCAGAATGACTCTGCTGGCTTCAGCCATACCATTGTCTATGTAAATATCTAATTTTTATAAAATACAAACATCTCTCCTGGCTACTGTGGTTTTGTATGATGTTAAGTTGAATGTTTGCCTTCTGCAGGCTTTTGTTCTCATGATGGCTTCTCATACTGCTTGTGCTAGGAATGGGAGTTAAATTGCTGGGACCTGTAGTTTCATGTAAAATGATTTTTACACCTATCGGGGAAGAATCGGGGAGAAGAGGTAGCAGTGTTGGTCATACTCAATTTTTAATTTTGGGAAGAAACTCCATATGGGTTGGAACTTTTTGAGTCAAGTCTGCCTGTTCCCGTGTTGTATTTCTGATTTAGCAGCTTCTCCATAGCCATTCTCAGAGGTGCTTTCATAACTGGTCCTGATATTTTCACACTCAGAGGACAAGTAATCTTAGATTTATTTGTTCATTTATTTCCACTGCCAGGCAGACACCAGGGCTCTTTTCCCCAGCATAATTAGGACATCCTGACCAGCTTCTGCATTTATCTGTTACAAGTATTCTGTTTTCTGAACTCTGTGAAGGTTCTTCTTATGTTAGATTTTAAGCCATCCATATACCACTTAAGGGTAACCACAGTGCACATTTTACCATGCTTCCTGCCCTTTTGGAGCACTGCCTAAAGTAGTTGGTCTGGGAATTAGTTTCTTAAGGTTCTTGCCCTAACTGTTGAGGGGTGAGAAGTATAGAGTGAAGTCCCCGTTTTTATCAGCTTCAAGAGTCATCTTGAGGACTGTGTCACCTGGTCTGCTCTGGCTGCAGCTAAACTGAAGAGTCTCAAAAGCTCCTTGTCATCTTCTCTTAGAACTGCTGGTGCTCTTGAGTAACCATTCCTTAACCTGGTTCTTTCAAAACGAGAAGGATTAGAAGAGACCTGTTATTAGGTGTATGAACTGTGCGAGGGAGTGACTACACAGCAATTATGGTGGCAGTCGTGAAGGTGAAGAAGAGGAAAGGAATGGTGATAAGCACTTGGGGACAGTAAGTTTTTTTCACTGATACCAGCTGCAGATGTAACAAGACCCATGACTGCAATCTACCCCTAAAACTAAAACTCCCAAGCTTCTAAAAATAGTCCAGGTGATTACTGGAAGATCTTGTTGTGTAAGACTATAGAAGGCATAATCACTAGAAAACAAGAACTACCTAACCTGTCCTTTTTAGATCTTATTTTTGGATTGTAGGGGAAAAGATCACAATTTGATATCCACCCTGAAATACATAGGTTTGCTTATCTAACAAGCTTCAACAGGACAAAAGCAGCATAGAGACAGCTGCAGCAATAGGCTATAGCTGTAACAGTAGCTGTATAAGCATTGAGTTTTTGGGATGATCTCTTGGTGGTCAGCTGTATTTTCCAACATCTTTGCCATCCATCTTCTCTCCTGAGTAGCTGTGGGATCTTCTGAATGTTACAGACTCTACTGTGTTGCTTTATTCGGTAGCTTTCAGTAGGATGTGTCCGTGCAAGTAGGTTGGCTTATGGAATAAAATCAGTCTGCATCTGTAAATAAACACAGTAAATACACAGGTTCCCTGAGGAGGATGTGCTAATGAAGGAATGGGAAAATGCTGTTATTCCAAAGGTTAACAAGCTAACTATAATTTTACCAGAACCCTTAACCATTTGGAAATTTGCTTCTTAAGCTAAGTTTGGAAAGGAGTGAGGGGGGCAGAACTCTTCCTACTCTTTTAATCCTGATTTCTTTTCACGTTTTCTCCTTGAACCTGCCTTGACTAGCAGATATGCAATTAGCAAATTCTTCTCATTCCAAAGTAGAAAAACAAGACAGAAACAAATTTGGACTTGCAAAGTTTCCTGGCTATAAGAACTTAAGATCACACCTGGATGCCAATAGGAAAAACATGTACAGACATCTGGATGCTTACAGATTTCAGTTCTACTCACTATTCAGACTTAGATGTTAATGTGGCATAACGTCTTTTTGCTAAATGTGTGAATAAACATCAATGACTAAAGCTACATTTTCTGTTTAACGATTAGATAGCTTACTCCTTTTACAAGGATGTTTTGTTATACTACTTTATAGAAATGATCAAAAAAAACCCCACCCAGACACTTATAGGAGATTTATCTTACGTTGTTCTCAATTCTGAAATATATTATTTGCACCAAGGAGTATGAAAGCCAGAGCTTTCCAATTTGGAAGAAAAGTCTTTTCATTCTTTCCATTTTAACAGCTTAGAAAGAATTTTCCCTGTACTATAACTCAGGTTATATATTGTGCTCACCCGAGACTAAATTCGAAAGAAAAACTTTCTTGATGGTTCATTTCAGTTCACAGCACCTACAGTTCTAAGTGTCTTTGTAAAGGCAGCTCAAGCATTATCTCAAGTAATTTTTCTTTTTGGAAATGCTTAAGACTGTGAATTATGTAAAATTTTCTTATCTTGTGCTTGTTAGTAGGCTAAATACATTACACCTGAGAGGAAGATTTGGGAAGATTAATTTATTCTTCCCCCTTCAGGTTTCCAGGTAAAAGTTGCCCAACATATTTAAAATCAAGCAACGTCTTACAAGCTATTACACCTCTGATCATGCTAGCACCATGGAGTACTAAAATGAAAAGAATGCTAAAAGACTCTTTACCATTTCTACTATGCTTTTATTTTTAAGCCACTATGTTATTGTTGTACTTAGACCATTGTAACTGAATAAATCTAATGCTCTATTAGGCAGTTTCTCTTTGTGAGGTGCCCTTCATTCTTCTGGAAAGCTTTTAAAGATTCTATGAATGGTTTTAGTATAATATCTCTGTCCTTGACAACATTCAAAAGGCAGCTGGACAGATCCCTGAGCAATCTGGTCTAGTTGGACTTGCTTTGAGTGGGTGACCTCCAGAGGTTTGTCCTGACCTAAAATTCGGATATGTTACACGTTATAAAGCTAATGTTTTTTCTAGCTAAACATTCTTCTTGTTGTGGTTGTGTAGCTCTTTAGTGCTATTTTAGATGGCAGGTCAAATGATTGTTTGGTGTAGCACATTTAGTATGACTGAATACAAAGAAGTTACGATGATTTGCAATAGCTAAGGAACACACCTGCTCTTATTCAATGCTGAAGGTAAAAATGGTACAGCTTCATTCAGGGAAATGAGGCGGTAATAAAAGGGAGTGTGACAAAGGTCCTTAATTCTGTTTGTATGATGGAAGAATAATAAAAAGCCCAATGAACCAATATTAACAATTTTCCACTCGTTTATGGAAAAGGTCTTTTTCTGTCATTCCAAGCTGAATAATGTGATTGAAAATACAACAGTTGATTATGTTTTCATTGAATTGTCTTTCTGAAATTAAAATACTTCATCAGCTCTCATGCTTATTTCTAGGACTATAATTTACAGGCAGGTTTTAGCTTTTTGGCATCCTATAGAAGCCATGAAATAAAGGTCATTTTGTACTGCTAGACTGAAGTAAAGATACCTTCCCTATGAGGCCTCTAATCTCTGCAAGGGGCATTAGCAGAAAAATTTCAGGAAAGTGCTTGCAGTAGTTCTGTACTTTTTTGATAGTGTCTGATAAAATGCACTTACTAATTTATTCATGGTGCTGTACAAACTTTAGGAAGAACTAACTGTATCATAAGCAGGAAGTAAAAATAAAAAAAAATCTAAAAGGAATGAAGTGCAGATAATAAATGTGTTCTGTAGCAGATTCTTTTTCAGGACTCTCTATATAAATGCGGGGAGATAGCTGTCTGGCAGTTCTATGAACTTAGAATTAAAACACTTTAACCTCCAAAAATTATTTTCATTAAATGTAATGTTATGGTTTCTTGTGTTTCTGAATGCCTCTTTGTTGCTGCTGTTAACTTGTGATGGTTGGTGCCAAGTTATAGTCCAGGCATGTCTAATTTAATTTCAGGCCTGACATAAGTCTTGAGTATGAGCTTCTTCAACTTGTTCCCTTTTTCTTCTGATTTAGGTTAAGAAACAGATACTGGATGAAGAAATCTATTGCTCTCCAGAGGCAACAGTTTTACTGGCTTCTTATGCTGTTCAGGCCAAGGTCTGTGCATAGCAGTACTCTTATTTATTTTTAACAAACACATATACAGGGTGGTATGTAAAACACAAGCGTTAAACTTTGCTATTAAAATAGGTCATGCTGGGAAGCACAGGTGCAGCTGGAAAAATAAGCATTAGATGCCATTACAAGGATTTGAGGAAGAAATTAGTTTGCTGTTTTATACTATGCTTTCAGTTTAGAGGATTTCTTTTGATGTAGCATTTTAATGTATTTTTTTCTCCAAATTGGTATTATTTCCTGCTATTAAAGTGTCCATGGATACAGAGGTGCTGATACCATGAGCTTACAATGGTGTGATATTCTTTAGTAGCTTTCACAACATAGTTACCTTCATGCCACCAAGAGCCCAGCTCATAAAATGGCAGGAGGGGAACACAAATTAGCAGAGCTGGCCCTCTGCAGCAGCCCAGCCTACATACAGTAGGAGGAAGTGAGCTTACACTGCACAACATATTCCGTAGTTCAGAGGAGGGTGTGAAGTCACAGCAGATCCCTTTACATCTTCAGTTACCAAGAGGTGCAGGCGAGGGCTGAAGTGTAAGGTTACAGGCCACATTAGGGGGTGCACTGGAACCAAATGTATAGCACAAAGTCTGGAACTGACTTCCACAGATGGTTCAGATGAGGGGAGCCTGTTTTATTACCCTTACACTGTATATGGGAGAACCAAACAACATCTGTCTCGAGCAGTTGCATCAAACTGCAGCCAGAAAGTTCTTCAGCTTTCTGCATCTAAAAAGCTGAAATCTCTTTTTTTCTTCCTTGGGACAGTATGGTGACTACGACCCAAACTTTCATGAGCCAGGCTTTCTAGCCCATGATGAACTTTTACCCAAACGGGTAAGTTTTTATTCTGTATAAAACCAAACTTTTGAATCTGTGCTTTGATGAAGAGCTGGTACTGCTTTGGGACTAACCAGAGCATTAGATACTGATTGTGTTAGCCTTGAACTTGCTGAAATGACCAAGCTGTGAACCGCATGGTTGCATTCACATTGCCTGGGAGAGGAAGCACACGTATTTGTATCTTCAAAGGGAAACAGACTTCTTCCTTTCTCTCTAGGTCCTCAGGCAGTATCAATTGACAGCAGAGATGTGGGAAGAAAAGATTACTGCTTGGTATGCTGAGCACAGGGGTATTGCTAGGTATGAAATAATTTAATTCTTTGGAAATCCTGTTACGTTTCAGTACCTAGTTATTTGCTGTCTTTATTGAAATTTGGATTTTGTAAGTGAGCAAAGAGATCCTGGGTTCCAAGCTACGCTGCTAGGTTTGTTTATTACTAAGGGATAAAACATCCATTCACCCAGGGTAAAAAGTATCTTGTGTAGGGCACTGAGTGCTTGTAAACTGGACTTGGTTTGAAGTGAACAGGGAAGTTGAAGGCTCTTGCTGGGCTTCACAACCTAACATGTTTAAAATCTGATATTTTATACCTTGTTAAAAGCATGGTTCAAAAAGGTGTCCGCATACTTAGTAAGGTACCAAAGCGGTATAGACATTGCATTGCAGTTCCAGGACCAAATTTTGGTGCGGTTCCATGTGGGTGTTCAGCTACTTCTAACACATTCAGCATGCCTGGAAGTTCAATTAAACATGAGGTAGGAGCTGCTGGCACCCAGAGGCAGCCATTCCTAATACTTCAGTTCAATTTTTCTTTGGCTGTTCTGAATGCTTCTTAGCACTATCTTTCCTGAATATTTTCCTCAAGACTCGATGCCTCAGTTTGGAGGGAGGACAACGATGGGTGGAGAGACTTACTTTTCTTTGGACTATGCCCAGAGCACTCATTCTCAACGAACTCTGCTTCCTGAAGGGAATATCCTCATGTTATGGAAAATAGTGGTAGAGTAGATCTCCAAGAGGTGATAATGGAGTGGCAAAACTAACATACAAGGATAAGACTGGACTTGAATTTTAATAAAGATTGCACTATACCTGACTCAAATAAAAACGGATACAGCTTTGTCTTCTGTAGAGATTATTTATTTTTTTTTTATCATCCTTTTTCTGTTGAGGGTAAGACAGTAAAATTAATGAAAGCACAAAGGACCAGAATGCCCGTTCTTTTTGAACTGGGAAATACACTGTCAGGACAGAAAGATTGTATAGGAGTCACCTGCTGTAATCGGTCTTATTCTCTAGGGATGAAGCTGAGATGAACTACCTGAAAATTGCCCAAGACTTGGAAATGTATGGTGTCAATTATTTTCCCATTGCTGTAAGTACTTTATTTTAGCAATTTGCTATTGCTGTATTTGATGGTAGTGTCATTTTAAAAATTGTATAGGGGGCTTGGGGCTGGGACTCCTGGGTTCTGCTTTCCTCTGCTGTGGGTGGGCTCTGTAGTGATTGTCCTGACTTGGTTTACTTACCTGTTAATTGAGTAGGTGAATACAACAGTAAACATTAATGTTCTATCATTTGACAAAGGTCTTGGGTATGTAACAGGAAGAAGGATAAATAAACTAGAAACTTGAGCTGCTTTATTCAGCCGGGTGTGCTAGCTAATAGTAGCAACGTTCCTAATCTGTTTTGTAGGAACAGCCTTTTCTTAAAAATTCAAATATCCGTTTATTAGAGTAATTGTGGTTCTTGTCTGTAATTGTTCTATGTTACTATAAATAGGACTTACTGATATCTGTGTTTTTTTTTTTTTTTTTTTTTTTAGCAAAATAAAAACCATACAGATCTCCTACTTGGAGTTGATGCCAAAGGTATTCATATCTACAGCATTAATAACAGGTTCTCTCCAAATAAGTCATTTGAGTGGAGTGCTATCAGAAACATTTCCTATAGTGAGAAGGAGGTATGATGGCTCTGATATATTATTCTTTTTATATGGGCAAGGGTGTGGACTGGGATTCTTGGAACAGGCTGAAAGCGGTCTCTGTTTAAATAATTTGGGGGAGGGGGAAAAATCCTAGGGAGCTCTGTTACAGTTTTAGTTCCTAACAAACTTGCCTTTCCGATGTGCTGCATAATCTTGGTTCCCCTAGGAGCCAAGGGCTGCTCTAAGCTCTCTAAAATTGTGGAGCCCACTATTCTGTTTCCTTCCCTGCTGCTTGTCGTTTGCAAAACAAGAGTGTTGGTCTCTGTAAAAGATAGATATTACGAATGCCATCACGGCTGACTTTAGTTATCTCAGCAGGAATTAGATGATCTGTAAAGACTTAATGCTAGTTTTGCATGCAGAAGTTGTCCCAGTAGATGAGGTTTGAAGCACACTGGCAAGCGGAGACATGCAGGGAGATGTAAGTGTTTTTCTGCCTCAATTCTACTAGTTTATCAGTGAATGATTTCAGTCTTCAGCACAGCCCTACCATTACAATTTCACTGTGATTTCAGAGTCCATCTTATACCTGAATACAGTACACTGGGGAGCAGGTGAAATTTGGAGTTATTTCAAGTCATGTGGCTACGTGGAAGGCTATAATCAGAAAAAACAAAACCAGAAAAATCACATTGGTACCAGCATACTTGGAATTTGTCAGCCAAAGGACAACGTGCCTTATTCCTTTCTTTCTCTGGACCATTTGAAAAACACTGAGGATGAGATTTGCTGTCCAGGCTTAGCTCTGCATACATTAAATCAATCAGGGCAGCATACAGGAAAGTTCTACCTCCAAGGAGTTTTGTTTTCTTATCGTTAAACTTCCCCTCTGGTCTGTGAATAAGCTGCTTTAGCTCCCTATTGTTGGGAAATTGGGCAGCCCTGTAGGAAAGCTCCACTGTATTTGGTGTCACGTTCACAGTTCAGCTCCTCACAAGGCAATGCATTAAAGCAGCTGTTACCTACAGGGTGAAACAGGCTGGAGGATGTTAAGATCTTGATGACTCAGATGGCCTGAAATTATACATTGCATTACGAATGAATTATAGGAATTGAGTGCTAACCCATGAGTCACAGAGAGCAGGATCTTAAAGAATGGAGCTGTTTTTTTGTTATGCAGCCAAACTGAGCTCAGCATATGAAGTAAAACAGTGTGTACTGACCTGGCAGCATGAAAGCCTTTCATGTCCTCTGGAAACAGCTTGGGAGATAGGACTGGAAATGTGAGAAAGCAGGAGCTTCGGTACTGTTATCTCGTGGTCAGAAGAAAAAATCCTTCAGGCCTTTGTAATACATTTTGTTTACATCTGCAATGATTGGGATTCAGAGAGGTGTTTGACATCTCCCTGACGTTACTAATCTCCAGAAGGAGTCATATTCTTAATGTATTCTGTTTTCCTGATAACCAGGGCTTGCTTCAGCGTTCTCAGGATAGTTTGCAATGCACAGGTGGTATTGTTATGAAAAACACCATCCAAACTGGCACCAGGTGTGGGGCTGTGAGAGGCTTTATCTTCTAAAATGCCCTGCTATTTTAGATGAGCAGATGAGGAACCTGTGTAACAGAGAACAGCCCTGGTTCTGATTCTTGTGAGCAAAACACTTCTGCATCGCTCTCCCTGTATTTGTGGCATAAATCACTGCCTCCCTGGAGAGAAGTGGAGATGGACTAAAGTTTGCATTAATATTAAATAGTTTCAGCTTTGTTTTTCTTCCTTTTCACTGCTTCCTCTGTTTTTATCTTCTGTCTGAACAGTTAACTATTAAACCTCTTGACAAAAAAGCAGAAGTCTTCAAGTTTTTTTCCTCTCAGCTAAAAGTAAACAAATTGGTAAGTGTCCTGTTTTCCTCCTTTAAAACCGGGCCTGGCAGTACTGAGTGATACCCGAGTGAGAAATGTTTGTCTGCGAAACCGATGTAGAGGCCAGGGAGCATTGAGTTTCAGCACATGTTTTCCATAGGATTCTTCTGTCTGGGAAGTCAGGGTACATATGTTTGTCCTCTCCCTGTTGGGAGGGGAGATGGTGGGTGAAAAGTGAGATGCGAAAGAAGGCCCAAATCACAAAGGGAAATCCAATTACTGGAAGGGGAGGGTGTAGCATATGGAAAAGTGCAAAGCCTGCTGCAGCGACTGCTTATCTGGCTGCTGTGCATTCTTAATCGGCTGTTGCCTCTCCTTTTCTGGGAGAAGCAACAAGGGAGGGACCCAATCAACTTGTTAATTCTATTATCACTGACTGCTTCCTAGCACAGCTGCAGGGGCTGGATCACTTCTCAATGACCTTGTGGTTGAGGGGCCACCACAGCTGACCATTCCCACATAGCTGCCTCCTGCGTACTCCTGGCCTAGACCCTCTGCCTGTTCTTTTTCAGGCAGTTGAAACCAGACAGGGATGAAGGATGGAAGGAGAACCCCCTCATCCTGTTATGTTTTCTAAACTGTACCTGAGGATGAGCCTGCTCTGGTGTCACTTTTCTTGGAAGGAAAGCAACTGCCAGCACTTGTGCTGAAGTCAGAAGTGTTACCTTCTGTCCTGTGAGACTGGTGTGGGGCTCTTTCTGCCCCTCTGGATGGGGTGCCGCTATGTCACAATCTCATTTGCTTTGCTTTTCCTATCCAGATTTTGCAGTTGTGCATTGGAAACCACGACCTGTTTATGAGGAGAAGAAAAGTGGACTCAATAGAAATCCAGCAAATGAAAGCACAAGCTAGGGAAGAAAAGGCTAGAAAAAAGGTAGATTATTTTTGCTCCTCTGTTGCTGAAAACACTGATTATTATTCCAGCTGGTGCCCTCGCTGTCCATGTACTGCATCAATATGTGTGTGGGAGGTGAGAAAGTGCAGCAGGATTGAGTGTGGGAACAGCTCTAGTGTGTATGCGGCTTCTGAGGATGTAAGTGATGTTTGTGAAACTGAAGGGCTGATCACAAAGATTTGGGGTACGTAACAGATCGATGCAAGTGTTCTTCCAGCAGCCTGAAATAACCAGTGTTGCCAGTTAGTGGAGTTCAATGCTGCTAAAGTGCAAGTAGCTTCAGCATTGCATCTCTGCTAAATGTCAACTCACCAGCTAGAGAGCAGTCCGTTCGTCAGTAGATTCATTTGCTGTGCTGCCTCAGGCCCAGATGAGATCCTGCTGCAAACCCACAAATGTGGTATTTCTCATTCTCTTTCCAGATGGAGAATCAAAGGCTGGCCAGGGAGAAGCAGCTCCGAGAAGAAGCTGAGCGAGCCAAAGAAGAGCTGGAAAGGCGTCTCTTCCAGCTGGAAGATGAAGCCAGGCAGGCCAATGAGGCCCTGGTGAGTAGCACGTAAGCTGAATATTCTTGCACTTGAAGGGGTTTCTTGGTTTGGAAGCTTTTTTTCTCTTACGGCTTCTGTGAGGCGCTAGAAGTTATGGCTTATGCAAGGCTGGACAGTTTCTGGTCAGTGGTAGAGAAGGCATGCTGGAATTTGCTGTGAGCCGTTCTCCCTGTGTTCACAGCACTTTCTTCAAGCAAAGAGGAGAGGAAGTAACCTTGTGAGCTGAAACTGGGAGAAAGAAGGCTTAGTGCATGTTGCATGTGGCATTGGCAACTGAAGGGGGCAACTTGTGACAGTTTTTGGTTGATATCTTTGCCCAACTCTGAACAAATGTCTCCTTGTATAAAAGTGAGAGGCAGGAAGGAAGTTGGGCAATTCTGGAGCAGAGGAGGAACACCAGACTACAATTGTTTACTTTTTATTGTAGGGATTACTATATTTATCCCTTGATCTGTTCAGGAAAGATAATCTTCTTCCTGACTGGCTGCAAGGGTGAAATTGTAGATGCTAGACAGGGTAACTACAAAAAGTTTTTCTCTTAGCTCCGATCCCAGGAAGCGGCAGAGCTGCTGGCAGAGAAAGCTCAGATTGCGGAAGAAGAAGCAAAACTGCTGGCCCAGAATGCTGCAGAAGCAGAGCAAGAGCGACAGAGGCTGGAGATAACAGCTCTGAAAACCAAGGAGGAGAAACGCCTGATGGAGCAAAAGATGAGGGAGGCAGAGCTGATAGCAGTGAAGCTGGTGAAGGAGTCTGACCGGAGGTTAGGTTTGCTTGAGTGGGGCTGTGTAGCCCCTGTTGGATTGCTTGGGTAGAGAGAATGCTACTTTTCTCAGAGCAGGAGGGTGGTGGGTAGAAGGGGAAGGAGAGCAGTAGGGAGGGATTTTTCCCAAAGCAACAATTCAGAGTGAAAATACCTTTGCATGTCTCATTTTTCTACTTGCTACCAGTGGTTGCGATGTGGGTCAAAAAGTTTACAAGGGATCCTGATGGAAGGCTGTAGAGATGTTTAGTATTAAAAATCCAGAATGCAGAAGCATCTTCTATTTAGCATTAACAAAAGAGCACTGGTTACCTAGCTACCTAAATTTAACAACCTGTGTATCCTATAAGCTATGAGACTTTTCCTCATTACTAAGTGATGGTGTCTCATATCCCTTCCAGATCTTTGAAAAGTATAACCCAGGTAAACGCCTGTGGAGTATAAACCATGTTGTAGGAGTTTGCATGTTCCATAGCACTGTGCTGCCTGAAAATGCAGAGAAGACTAGTGCTAATAGAGGTTGTTCAGGGCTTTCTGCTTGTTTTAGGATGCTGCCAAAAAGCTTGCCAAAATAAAGAGCAGATATGTTGCACCACTCCTCGTCTCAGGGAGGATCTCTGACAACCTGAAGAATCTGTATCAATAGGTCATTTTTGAACCTGTGGAAACTACTAGAAAAAACACTTTGATTCAGTCAGTTCCTGCAGGATTGCCCTTCAAAGCCTGTGTCGTGCTGTGCCTGGTTCTCCATGTGACAATCCTACTGCAAATGTCTTTGGGTAGAGGAATCACTCAGAGTAATGGATCTTATTCTCCAGAAACCAGTGAGATGCATAACTTTGAAATCCATGTGTTGCTCTATACTGGAAATCCTCAGCCATTCATGCTATGATATTTGTCTTGCAGAGCCAAGGAAGCAGAGCATCTGAAACAAGATCTGCATGAAGCCAGGGAGGCTGAACGGAAAGCCAAGCAGAAGCTATTAGACATAACCAGGCTTAATTACCCTGTAAGTTTCTGTTCTGCTGGGCACTGCTTCATCTTGGGAGATAATCATATGTTAATTTTATGTTTGTAGCCTCATCAGGCTAGGTCGTGGCATGTCTACATCTAGCTGCAAGACAAACACCTATAGGACTAGCTGGTGACTGAACAGAGTGTAGCTGGAATTGAAGTTGTATTTGTTAAGGGTATTGAGTCAGGAAGATAAAGGTAAGACAAATATTAGAAAACAAAAATACAACAACAAGAAAACTCTAACCAAACAAAAGCCAAAACAGGACTCATGTTAGTATTTGGGAAGCCTGGATGGTCTTGCCTGCATTCATGCCTGATACTGACTTTGTGCCATCGCAGACAATACTTTGTGGAGGTGGTTGTACTGAACCTGGCATGTGAATTCCTTGTGAGTATCTTCAGGCAAAGCAGGTGAAGCTGTCACTAGCAAGAAGTTGTTGCTAAGGCAGTGTGCCCCAGTCTCTTCTGCTTCAGTCTTGCTGAGAATGGATTTCCATTCTCTGCTGAAATAAAGATAGCTAAGGTACTTTTCTGCACTTGGATTTGTGGCTTGTGGACTTTGGGCACTCGTCTGGGGCCACTCAAATAGCGGGGAAGGTCTTCAGGAGCATCTGTTTCTCATAATCCATGGGTAGCTTGTGAAATGGCTCAGCAGGGCACTCTTGAAGAAGATGGTGAGATAAAACCAAAATCAAACAATCAAATCTTACTGACAGTGCTTGTGTTGCCTCTTTCAGCACATGGTCAAGTACCCGCAATATTTGCCAACGGACACTAGAGATGCCAACTTTGACAAAGGGTCCATCAAGCTGGATTTGAAGGACGTTGACCTGAAGAGACTCTCCTTTGAGATAGAGCGAGAGAGGTATCAATATGCTTATGGTGTAAATAAATGAAATTAATCGTGGGAAGTACAGAAAGCAAAAATTCTCAGGGAATCATAGGCTACATCCTTAACAACTGAGGATGGTCTTCTCCTTGTATGTATGAATGGAGGCCTTTTACTGAGATGGTGCAGGTTATGTCTTTGTAAAACTAGCTGTTTTGCAAAGAGGAAAAGTTTTGTGGTGCCATCAGTCCATGACTGATCCAGAACCCTCCTGTCTTGAAGACCAGTAGGCCAGGCATGAACTTTGCTGGAGTAACGTTAGAGGACAGAAGTTTCCCTCTAGTGTTAAAGCGTGGTATTACTTCCATACAAAGGGGCTTTTCCTCTTGGTATGGAGGTTGATTCTTGGTAAAAAGTTAGTGAATGCTGAAGAGTGGAAGTGAACCACCTCACTGGAGCAAGGGAGTCAGGCAGACATGTGCCAGACATCATTTTGCCAATACAAGAAAAAAAAAAGGCAAAATGAAGCAAAGAACTGCCTCTCCTCTCTGTATGCACTTGCTTCCCTCAACCCCTACTCATGAGTTATGTTATGGTAGTAAGCTTTGTGTCTCTAATGTGTGGACTACAGGCTAGATTACTTAGAAAAGAGCAAGAAATTTGAAGATCGACTGAAAGAACTCAAGTCTGAAATTCATGCTTTGAAGCTAGAAGAAAAACAGTCTGGGCTTTACTCTCATTGGACTGAAGTCCTGGGATCCTTGGATCGCTCCTTAGGAAATGTAAGTATCCTAAATACCTGCCTCTTTTTCTGGCACAATGATAATAATATATATATGTATGCCAAAGGTAATTGCTATATTTCAATTCAATGTACATTCTTTAGGACCTTTGATACTAAAATATTTTAAGTGATAACAGAGAAGAGGACTAGTCATGACAATAAATAAAAAAAAATTCCATGGCAGGATACCAGTAACATAAACAAAAAAATAATAATTTGTTTTTCAGGTTATGAAATCACAGTAAGGTTTACTGTCATGGAACAAACTAAATTCTTGTAACTTAATGCATTTAAATGTGGTTTCTCATAGTTTGCATCACATTCTCATTCACGTGCTTTGTGGTTGCTATTAATCTCTTGTAAAAGTCTTGGCTTTTTTTTTTTTTTTCCCCTTCAGGCAGTGAGGAACTAAACTCAGATCTTCGTCATAAGTTTCTTGTTACTTACATAAACGCTCTTCCTGAACCAGGGGAAGAATAGAGCTGTCTTTGCTTTTCCAGATTGCTCCACATATAATAAAAAATGGCCCTAAGTAAACTGTTTGAGAGAGAAGGGAGGCTTGGAAAAAATGAGGAAAGATGGCCTGTGTGCTCTGGCTGGCTATGCATTTGATGTTTTCTGGCTTAATGAATGTTGATGGGGAGAGGGCATTAATTTTCCATGTGTTCTTTTCTTTTAAAGACCCCGTCATGGATGAAAACCTTCGAAACTGGAGATTCGCTGGATATAAATCTTCAAAGACCTTTCCCTGCTTACTCATTAAATACTACAAGCAGCTGGCCTTGTACCAACAAAATTCAGCATGCAGTGCCAGTGGAAAAGTCATCTTTTCAAACAAATTCCTTGGTTGCCAATAGTGTAGGCACAGGATCCAGAAAACAGATTATAAAGGTAATCAGATTTATAAGTAAATTCCCAAATATTGACTAGAGGCTTTAGAATTCAAAGAAGTAAAGAATGGCTGGCTTTAGGGAATGGTTTTATCCAGCTCTGTCACAGCCTCTGAAATGACAGGCCACAAAGCATGGCTGTTCCACAGGTTTGGAGGCCCTGCACTGGAGCAGCATTCAGGGCTGTTGAGGCCACTTGATTTTTCTCACTTATGATCTAAGCCTTGGTAAATGAAAATGATGCCCATATGCAGTAGGAGGATTTGTTAAATTTTATTTGTATCAGCCAGGCTTGGAAATGAGAATGTGCTCTGAGAGAGCTTAAAACAGACTGCCAATCTTTCTGGTTTTAAGGGATGGGGATAAAGATATCAAAAAATGCCTAGATTTCTACAGCTCAGTTCTTCCGTCATTTCTCTCAAAGAATCCTAAAATAATAATGAATTGGGTCTTATAAAACAAAACAATTTTTTAAACTTTACTGGAATGGAAAACATAGTACGTGTTCAAGAAGAACGGTAAGATCGTGCACTCCTGTACATATGGAAGGAAATCAGCTTTCTTCAGGCAATGCTAATTGTGCAAGATACTACAAATAAAGTAAGCCTGATGTATTTGCTGTTTTCTATGAACAGAACTGGGGATTTTCAGGATCAGTCAGAGTGTCTAGCATGCAACTTCCAAGGTCAGAACCTAGAGGACTGTAGACTTAGAACTAAAAGGAGAATAGTTCAGTGTAGCAGCAATTGAGGAAGCAGCTCTTTCTATTGCAAATAAGAGAAACAAATATTTTAGGACTAACCTAATGTAGACAGTTGTGAGGCAAATAGGCTTGTTTCAAGAGGGAAGAAAAACCATTTGCAGGGCATGTTGCAAAAGGCTCTAGTTTGACAAAACAGAAGAATTAGACCAAAACAAAGTAGGCTTTGCTTTCTGTAGGAATTCAAAGTAGAACTAATTTTTCTTATTTAATTTGCACCTAGGTTCAGCAGCATGACTCGGATGTGATCTACATTTGAAGAGTCTTGTTTCCTTACCAGACGGGTAGAACCTGATTGCTGTCTGTTTGGCTGCTGCAAAATGCACCTATGGGAGGACATTCGTGCAGCTCTGTCTCCTGACAGTCATCGGCATAAAGACTTGGTTCTATCGTTATTGGTGCCATTCGGTTTCCAGGCAGACAACATAAGCTGGGAGCATTAAAACTGCCGGTGTAAAATGGCTGGTGTCTTTGGGTCCAACGGTAAACATACAAACCCAAAGGAGCATTGTTTACTTTTTATGCACTTTTGAAAAAACACTTTACACTTCATTGAACCTTCCCCCTGGGTATTTTTACACACTGACTTACCAGCTTGGTACTCTGTGTGTGTAGAAAGGATGCCAGGCAGCGAGTGTCTGGGAGATGTTTGGGATGAGGAAAAAATAAATAAATTGTACGTGACCTTAGTGTTTACCTCCACAATAGACTAATTCTGTTTTTGGTCCTGTCCATAGGGCATGACTCTCACAGAGCTGTTCAACGTTTTAGTGTTTGCCTGCCAAATATTTTCCTTTTCCTCCCAAAATGTTTCTCTGTTCACTTAATTGATTTGCATTTCTCTGTGAGAAATCTCAGCTTGTAATTCCAGATGTAGAATTGGACATCTTCAAATACCTCTCATTCCTGGGGGAATCCTTTATTTGGAATGCAAAGCTTCTGTTCTCTCTACAGTTTCTGACTAGATCAAGCACTTTCTGTTGCTTGCCGCTCCAGCAAACTTTGCATACATTAACTTGTTTCCCAATTCTCTGTAACACAGCTTCCAAATTAGACAAAGACAAAAGATGTTATTGGTGTCTGCTAAAGTTGGACTTGCTTTTGATGGAGAGGTGCGTGCAGCAAAATGTCTGCCTCATTAGTAAAATCTACTTGCATTTTCTAGTTTTGTGTGTGTTTAAGTGCCTGTTTGACCAATAAATCCTCAGTCTGAGGATTTCTGGGGAAGCGGAGACAATACGCAGCTGTAGCTAAAGTAGTAGCACAGTTGAGCATGTGAAATGTGATGTAAAAAATGGATGTTAATGTTAAATATCTAGTTCTAAAGGCTTAGAATAAAAAATACATTCAATAAAAAGCTTGAATTTTCACTTGCTAGTAACAGCTTTGAACCGAATGGTGTGTCAATATTGCAACAACATTAACAAGGCAAGTTCCAAGAACAAACATGCAAATCCCCTCTGTATCCATCTACAACAGACTGAGAGCACAGTGGGAGATAGCATCTGTAGCCAGCTCCGTTCTCAGATTTTTAACAGTCCTGACAGTTACACTGCAAGATACACAGAACAGCTATCTGCAGTGGTGTCCTGGTGTCTTTTTTTTTTCCCAGCTGTAAGAGTGGTTGCTGCTGCTGTCTGGCAGGGAAAGGGAGGGCTGTTAATTCTCTTTATGGCTCTCCTATGATGTTTGCAGGCTGTTGGCTATTACACGTATAGTTTCTGATTGGTCTGGGGAGGAGCGTTCCTTGTAAGATGGAGAAGACATAAAGGGGAGAGGCAGATGCTTTGGGGGCCCTAAGGTTGAGCTGGTGGCACTGGCCAGAACTGGGCAGTGAAGGTATAGGAAGTAGTCTTAGGGGAAAACAGTGAAAAGCAACTCAGAACTTGGCATTCTCAGATTTTTCCAGGGGGAGAGGAGTGGGATAAGGAAAGCTGGCATTTCCCTGGTTTTGTATTCCTGTTTCTTCTTGGTATTGCCGCAAATGATGAAGTTTATACCCTCGTTCTGCCACGTGTGCTGAGGCTTCCTTTCACTGTTGTATCTAAGCTGCATCATTGGACATGGCAGGAGTGAAATGCTCCACATACATGATTTATTCATTTCTTTGGACTCGATTGGTGAAATCCTGTATTGTCACACTGAAAAGGAGGACATGACCATGTTGCTGCCAGATTAAAAATGAAGCCTATCTCCACGAGTTGTTCTCAGTCTGCTGGTTCACAGGTATTCTTGCTGCGCATTGCTAGTCTGCAGCACCATGTTCTTGTGTACTTGTACAGGTGTTGTTTGAAAGGTGATAAAAACGCAAGAAATGCTTGCAGAACAACAGGTGAAATCAGAGGTACTGTGTTGCTGGGAAGGCACTCCAAAGAGAAGTGCACAAGGGCATTAATTTGCTTAAAACCTAAATAGATACTTGAGACAATTATACTTGTGTGTTGGCGCTTCTGATGCTAATCAGTCATTGCATGATTCCTCATCCTGGAGAGCGATGTATTTATCTGAGGATGCTGTCAGCATCTTTGAACATTTGAGGCTGGAGATGGTGACTATGCTGAAGGCCTGTGGACCTGCAGGCAGCCGTCAGCAGATGGTGCTGCAATGCTGCTCTGCCTCACTGTTCAGCTGTGCTTTACAATAGCTCAGAAAGACCTGGCTATGGGATGGGAAAAGGATTGGCAATCTCTGCCAATTCCCACACCAGCCTGAGCTTGCTCGTATTCCCTTCCTGGAGTTTAACCTGCCATAATTCTTGACGGCAATTCAAAATGTGTAAGTGCTATAGTCTGAGAAGTGATTATTGCACAAACGGCTTAGTCCCGTGGGTATGAGCTAGCTCGCAGTATTACAGAAAAATCCTGTAATAGTCCTGACACATCATTGTCACGATCAGGCTGTGAAAATCGCCTTCTGAGAGGATTGCACCCCTGACTGCCGGAAGCATGTGGGATGCCACAGGTCCTGTACTATTTGATACTTCCATTAATGCTATGTGAAACAAGCACAGGCTTGATAAATTTGTACAACATGGAAATGTGTACTCCAAAGAGGGTGAGAGGCCTGAGAAGTCTACAGCTACATAAAGGGCTACTGCGGGGAGGAAAGAACAAAATCCTCCTCTGTTTCCATGCTGGATAAGACACAATGTTCTGGTCCCAAGCTACAACAACAACAAAAATAGAAGAAGAAAATACTGTAGCAGTGTGGAAGTGCTAGTAGATCACCTGGCGAGCAAGGAAATCTGTTCCTGGAGCGACACTGTGAGTTTTAATCCTCGGTGTGGATGTGAATGACTTTCCACAGCCCTCTTTTCTGTTTCTCTGAAATACCACTTGCTCTAACCCTGAGGGCCTCTCCCTGCCCTCATGAAAAGCTTAGATGGGAAACCACATATTCTTACTCATCTGAGTGCTCCTGATCTGAGCTGTGGGATTGAGCAAATGCTGCTTAGTCCTCACTAGAGTTTACCCAATGGGCCCAGTGCCAGCGAACTGGAGTTGCATCCATTCCTTCATGTCTGATCTGCTGTGATCCCCAGACCCAGTGCCACTTCTGTGCATCCCCTCATCCCACTGCCTGAGCCCCCTGAGGCATCTCAGCATCCTCTGAGACACCATACCCTCTACAGGAACCTGTCTTAAAGATCAGCCAGTCTGTATCCATCTAGCCGGGACCCAGCCTAGCACCGGGAGGTGGGTGCTGCAGTGAGCGTGGCTGGCTCCTGACTCATCTGCCCTTGACCTTTTCCTCCCTGTGCTGCTGTTCTAAGGAGACCAGTCATCAGAGGCATGATGAGTTCACATCCTGCCTTCACTGACTGCTGTTGCAGAATTACTCTCATGCAGGCTTCTTCCTCTTCTTCCTCCACCAGCAGCCTGTCATCCCTGCATCTCGTTTCGGCAGCTGAGGCTGTACTTCTGGCTGGACATGTGCACTCGGAGCCAGCACGATCTATGTTTCCAGGGCCCGAGATTTTTATTCTCTGTTGCTGGAGGCAGATGCCAGCTTCTTGTGTCCTTCCCTGAACGTCCCTGGTGCTCATGTTTAAACCTCAGGAGTGTGTGTGTGTGTGTGTGCGGGGGGGGGGGGGGGTATTAGGCTGGCCTCCCTAATTTGACTGCCACATGTGCTCCCAGCCTGCTCCTCTGGGTGATGAGGGGTACGCTGGGGATAAAATCCTGTCATGGGAACAGCTGTAATGAGTCCTTTGTGGCAAAAATCACAGATTTTTCTGGGGACCCAGACACCTTAAGTCTAGGCTCTTTGGCCAGTCTCACATTGTGGTGTCGTCTCATGAGGATGCTTGGTGATCTCGGACCATAAAAGCCATGAAAGAGGGACTTTGGAGACCAAAGGTCTGCTCTACAGATGCTCCTGCAAGAGCCCTGGGCACACATAAAATGAAGTAACCCTGCTCTGGCACTACCCATGCTCTCACCTCCGCATGCAGCAATCCTTCCCTCTCATCTCAGACTCATAATGTGGAAGTGAGCCTGAGCCAGCTCTTGCAGAAGACTTTTTCCCTCTCCATCTCTCTGAGGGCTGGGCAGCATGGGCAGCATGGCTGTGGGACTGGGCTGGTAGCAGCAGAGCAGCTCTCCTTCAACCAGGGGCACTCAGCACTGAAACAGAAATCTCCTTCAGGATGGGATAGCTTTCCCCATCGCCATCTGTGTGTCTGCTATCCCTGACCAGGCACATGGACCAAAGCAGCACATGAAAGCCTGCTCTGACGACTCTGCAGTGTAATTAATTTCTAATGGCACTGATTTTCACACAGCTTTATGAGTAAAAGATGGGCCCAGGTGCAAGATTGAGCTCTATGCTGCTATTTCTGGGTTTTGGCACGCCTTTGGCCTTTCCATTTTCCTGCAGCGCCATTTCAGGGGTAGGAGGGTCAGCATTATGAAGGGCTTTGGGCACACAGGGGAGCCGAGCCCTGGGGCTTTGCTGAGATGTCTAGACTGGGGCAGAGAGCAGTTTTCACACCACAGAGCACTTTGAATCAGGAGCGACACCTCTCCTGGGAGCAGAGGGCCCTAATCACGCTCTAACTATAGAGTTACACCCAGCAGGGCTCTGGCATGAGGCCTGCAGGAAGGAGCCGTCCCTGAAGGGTACTAAAGGCCTAATGCTTGCCATTACTCCAGGCTTGGTCCTAAAAGCAAAGGCGGGATGTGACAGCTTGTTATCTGCTAGGCCATAAATGTCTGTGCTCTCCCTGGGGAGCTCAGAGAAGGAAAAAGCCATCCCCTTCAGCTGCAAAGAGCCTGCCGGATGGGACAGCTTCGTGGCTGGGCCTTGGGATTGGGGGAATGCCATGGGTGCTGGTGCTCACAGGGCAGAGGGATTGAAGTGAGAGATTTGGAGGGGCATTTAAGAAACCCCGACTCCAGTGTGATTCCGTCCCGCTTCTTGGGGTTGGGAGGAACAAGGGGAAAAGGTTACAAGCTGATCCCTGAGACAGCATTGTGTCAGTAAATTCAAAAGGGAGATTCCAGAGGAAAAAGAAAAAGAAAAAAAAAAAAAAAAGAGGAACTCAATAGAAAAAGCCTAATTTAAAAAAAGTGTTGTACGAATCTTTTGACTCAGCAGAGAGGCAGTCCAGGAAGCTTGAGGGGCTCTCAAGAGATGATCGGAACCAGGTATGCAGAGGACAAGAGAGGAATAGAAACCTCTGGTCTCTGAGGAAATCTGGTGTGCTCAGGTCCTGCTGGACTGTGGCAGCAAGGACAGCGAGTTGGGCAAGGTAAACGCAGGGAAAATGAAGAGTAAAAGGCTGCCGCTGTGAAACCAAAGTTAGTCCTGGGCAGCAGAAGCAGCAAGCAGCCAGTGCAGGAGATGGGAGTGTTTGCACTGCCTCAGTGCTGCTGCTTCAGGGCAGAGAAAAATGAGATGTTAGAGATGGGAGCGTCCAAAAAGGATACTTGAGAGGAAATTTATACGAAGAGCTATTTTTCAGTGGTTCTAGAATGAGTGGTTGAGCTGAGCAGGCCAGAGGAGTTTCAGAGTGAAGTAGTTAATCGTATATCAAAACCCCACAACCACCGAAACCACCTCCAGTCCTGGAGGGGAACAAGTGAATCTAGCGATCGTCCTGGCAATAGCAGAGCAGGCAGCTGCCTCCCGTGTGGGCCGACTGCCTTTATACATCCTCGTGGAACATCTGATTCCAAGGCAGCATTGCAATTAGCGACACCTTTTAAAAGAGGGCTCCAAAATGCTGCTGTGAACAGGCCCTAAAGACACAGCCGCCCAAATTCAGAAGGAAAACCATACCCCTAGTCTGGCAGGTGTTGGTTGGATGGCAGGACTTAAGTCTCTCTGAATGCTGGTGATTTTTATCTGTCCTGCGTGACTTGGAAACCTCCATGAGAAACGCACTGCTTCCAGGTGGGAATCTCATTTCCCACCTGTTTGTATTCACAGCCAGCTTCCAGCCCTGTATCCTCATACCAGCAGTGTCCGCTTGCTAAAATAACTCTTTTCCACCCTGGTGCTGGCCTCTGTGATGTATCCCCACAGATCAGTCATAGCCCTTTGTTTCCCTAACCCCCGCCCCGTGCTCTTGGCGTTTGACTCCTCTCTTGTTGTATAATACCAGGGGTTGGTCACAGCCTTGTGATTTGTGGCATGGGTCTTTCCCTGCCCCAGACACATCCAGCGGACGGCCTCTTGTGCTGGGATGGCTCTTCTTGCAATCCCTGCTCCCCAGCAGCATGCTTGCCCAGCCTGCAGCACTGAATCAAACCCTTCTCCATTACTCCAGTCCTCAAGGTCATTATAATCTTTCTCTGTGATATCCTGGCCTCTTCTGGATTGATGATAGCATCTCATTCTGCCTCATCAGCAGATTTCCTTTGCGTTCTCCTGCTTTTTGTGCCAAGATCATTAATGCAAATGTTAAGCAGAATCATTTTTTTGAGGCAGAAACTCAAGGAACTGCACTGGTAGCCCCCCCTCAGTCTAACACTTCCCCTTCCAGCTGAAGCTATGACCGTGCCCCTTTCAGGCGGCTCCTCACCCGCTTCACATTACATATGCCAGTCACATCTTCCCCTCCTTAGCTAATAATTTACTGTGTGGCACCATTTCAAATGTCTCGCTGAAGCCCAGACAAGTGAGATCTACTGCATTTCCTTCGTCGCAAATATCTGTGAACTTATAAAAGGAAGCTATGAGGTTAGTGTTGGTCTGCGTCAGGACCAATACTGCGTGATGTACTGTCGGTGTGTTGTACCTTGCGCAGTGCCTGAGGAGCTGCAGGAGAGGGGTTCAATGGAAGGCAAATATGTGCAAAATACAAGATTATTCACATTAATCAGGGCTGGAGAAGACAAGGGTTTAACCGAGTTAGTTGACTGAGCAATATGCTAGCTGGTCACTGTTTTCAAATGCACTCAGGAGTCATTTGAAATACAGATTTCTGTATCTGTGGTCAAAAGAACTACAGATACTTGGGGAAGAAGATGGCCTTTTTTTTTTTTTTTTTTTTTTTTTGAGTTTATGGCCAGATTTTAAAGATATTTGCATCCTGAGTATCTGGCCCATGTGACTTGGATGTCTTTGTTCTATTCCTCTTCCATGACGTTCAGGTCCCCTAAATGCCATTGTCTTCAGAAAGTGAGGCTTAACATCTTAATTCCTAGAGTTCATCTAAGGTGCTGCGAGTCCAAGGATTAAGCAAGATATTGAAGTGTATGAAGGATGGGACAGAAACTAATTCTCCAAAAGCCTTAATGTTGTTGTAGAAAGCAGCAGGATGATCTCCACGTGCCAAATTCAGCTCTGATCATTTTGACTCAGAGAAGAGGAGAGCCAACACAGAAGACGACGAGCCAGGTGATGAAAGCATTTAGTGGCTTGGAGATAGAAAAGAATGGGGCAAACAGATGAAGGGAGCTTAAAAAGAAGCATTGAACATTGATTATTTACCCTTTCATGCAGGAGAAGAAAGGGATGTGGTTAAAACCATTTAAAGTGAGAAAAGGTATACTAGGAAGAAATATTTTGACACAAGGCATAATAAACATGAAACTGGCAGAAGGTCTCATAAAGGGCAAACATTGGAGAACAAAGACGGAAGCAAGTGCATGGCTATGAGATAACCCCAGCTATGGAAGTTTAGATAATTTTTTATTTTTAGCCTGTTTTAATAGAAATGGGGCTTATGCAATCTGCCGTCTGGGTGCAGGAGGTAACAATACTTGGCGTCTGCAAACTCAAAACTGAAATCGCTTTTTGCAGTCAGACAACTTTTTTTTTTTTTTTTTTTTTTTTTTTTAAGTCCCAAAGAAGCATTCATGTGGGCAGGCGCAGATATCTGCAGAGGCAGTGTCTGAGCCCTGTTGGCTCATCTCAATTGTGCAGAAGAGCTTTAGGTTTGTACTCATGGCAGACCAGAGTCCACCAGCCCTTGCAAAGCCAAAGCTGGCCCTGATGAGAACCAGCCCCAGGGCTTTCCTCTGCCTGAGTGCAGAGGTGGAGGCAGGACTCCAGGTGCAAGCTGTGAGCTGCAGGACACAAAAAGCAGGCTGTGGGGCTGGGGAGGGGGTAAGCATTGTGTGAGGGCACAGGGGGAAGCTGTGGGTGCTGCCTGCAGGCAGTGGGGCAGAGAAAAGCTTCACACTGTTGCAAGAAGGTGCTTGTGGGCTGGCGAGTGAGCTTTTGGACTGTGTTTTGCTGTGCCCAAACCCTGCTATTTACAGAGGGATGTATTTATACTTAGTGAAGTAAAGTTCTTTCTTATGTAAATGCTTGCTCCTTGCATGTAAAATTTATTTATTTTTAAAGTGTATTTATTTTGCCTAAGGCACAAGGGATACCTGAGTCTCCCAAGTCTTATTTTGGAGTCAATATGGGGAAAGGGGTGCAAGAAACTGAGGCTGCAGCCCCCTTGGGGTGAGGTCTGTTCCCTGGGGTGGTCTCCAGGCCTCCTGGCTGGGGAGCTGAGGGTAAACCCTGGGGTTTGGTGGGGCTGTGCTGGGTGGGTGGTGTGACACCCACCTGCCTGCAGGGTGATGTTACCCTCCTTTTGTTGGGCTGTGCTCATCCCCTTGTGTTTTTTCTCTAATGCATGCACGCAGCTGTGCTGCAGCCTCCTGCCTGGGGAGAGGTTTTTTGCTCCTTTTGTTTTCTCTCTCTTCTAGCTATTGTAGAAATCACTCAAATGGTGGGAGAACAGACATAACTTTGATCTAGGACAGTAGAAAAATCCTTGTTGTGGGTCTTTGTGCAGGCTGTGCCCTGGGATCCTCTGAGAGCGAAGGAGCATTCAGGGCTTTGCATCAAAAAGTTATCAGTGGGGATTGGTTTGGGAATTTAGCTTTGCTGAACTACCCCCATGAAACCATAAATGCAAGAGTCAGCGATACCTCGCTGCAGAGAGAGACTGTTTGGCTGATCTGTATTTTCCTTGTGCTTTCCAGCCACGGGACCTCTTTGCATAATTTTTATCAATGACAAGTGTCGCTTCCCAGACGGATGTTGCATAATGCCACGCGGTATTCTCTTTGCACTTGCATGGTATTGTGGTGTTGGCAGTTCCTTCCACATTTTTCTGCCTGTGGTTTCCTTGCTTTACAGATTTCCCTCTGTCTCATGCTGGAACACGGTGGAGGCGGAGGGGCTTCTCTTCACCACTTGTTGCTATGGTTCTGGCAACCTTTCCTGAAAGAGGTGCAAAGGGCATCCCTCTGCCCTGCCTCGTGGTTGGAAATGCAGCCTGCTTCTGCCAGCTAGCAGGCATTTGTCCTCTAGGGAAGCTATGCAGAGCTGGGGAGGGCTTCCTAAAGCTGGCTGTGGGCTAAGGTGCTTGTCTCCTCTTCCAGTAGAGAGCTTGGGGACCAGAAGTCATGCGATCCTCTTTAAAATGGCCAAGACCATCCCTCATCCTCTATTTCAGTTTAAACGAATCCCGTGACACTGTCCACCTTCCCTGTCTAACCAGGGCACCTCCTTGTTGCTCTCTTCTCTTCTTACCACTTTCTGAAATGTGTGGCCCTAAGAGGTGAGTTGCGGCCACCCCAGTGCTGAGCGAATTTGGAGATGAGCTCTGGCTGTGCCCTGCCCCTGCTGTGCTGAGGAAGCAGCCAGGGGCAGCTCTTTGCGTGTCCCCATGCCTCCTCTTGTCCCTCCACCTCGCCAGCTGCCTGCCCTCTGTAATGACAGTCCCTCTGCTTTAGCTGCATTCACAGCCCCTGGGGAGATGTTTTTTAGATACTAATTCCCTCATTGTCTTAGGAGACGCATGCAGGGCTGTGCTGGAAACATCTGATAATGGAAGGCTAGTGTTATGTTGGCTCATCACTGGCTTTCTGCTACCTCTCCTGCTCCATGTGAGTTTGTTAATTGCCAGTGGTTCAGGAGGGAAAGTGCTGGAGCCTATTGGTTTAACAACACCTGCCTTCTCTACCTCTTCCTTACCCATTTGTTCTTTTTTCTATTCTCAACTGCATGCCTAACCTCTGCCACTGAATTCTAATTGTGTTGAGTACCTGGCCACAACCTCTTCTTTTGTTAACATGAAGACGAGCCAAAAAGACACTGCAATTTTGGCTATGTGCTCACCTTCCTAACAAATAGTTTTTTTTTTTTTTTTTCCTTTTTTGTTCTTCAAATTGTTGTTCATAAAGCTGGGTCTTCTGGGCTGCTGTGTTCCTTGCAGGAATTCTGAAAACTTCACTGACAAGAAGGCAAATTGTTTTCTTTCCTCACCCGGGCTTTTGAATTTCTCCTCTTTCTTTCCAAGATTAGAAAGTGGTCTGATTACAGATGACTTCTACCGCAGGAGAATTAAAACCAGAAGTAATTTCTTCACTCTCCCCTTAAATCAGTTCCTTATATTCAATTCCTTAAACATGCTTGAACACAAACTATCTATTTTCGCTGAGCTGCAATTTTGTGCAATTCATTGAAATATCCTCAATTCCAGTTAGAATAGGAACTACTACATCACTGTCCAGTAAGAAGTTCCATCCGGCCCTTGTCTAAATGGAGAACTGAAAGCCCGACCAATCATTTCTGCAGTAAGGAGGAAACATTTTCACCATTTCCATCAAAAATAATCTTTGCTGTTGTGATATCTCTCTGTTTCTAACAGATGACTGGCTTTAGCAGTAACCATACAAAATCCTATGCACAGAGATGATTGTGCTTCTACTTTTTGTTGTGCTTGTCTTGGTTTCTCTGGATTTCTGTGCTGTGGGATGTTCCTTTACCACCATCCTTACTGTTGCTACTCCTGCTTGTCCCTTGCCAAGCAGTAAGCATCAGGCTCCTGGTGTGGTGAAAGGCCAGGCCTGTGTGGGGCTTGCATGCAATGTGGTGATCTTTGGCGTGTAACATGGTGATATTACTAAAAGAAACAATTGTGGTCTCTTCTCCTCATCTGACACCTCCAGTTCAACCAGTGCTGGCCCTGAGGGATGTGCCCTTTGGGCAGGGAAAGGCGCTGTGGGGAGCGAGGGGCAGGAGGTGGAGGCTGAGGGTTGTGTGGCAGCCTGCTGGGGAACGCATGGGGCACTGTGGGCACGGCTGGAAAAAAAGAGGAGGGCAGGAAAAAAAAGGAGGAAATTGCAAGTTTTGCAGATCCTTCTGAGTGTCCAGCCACTGAGGCATTTGGAATTACTCTTGGAGATTGCAGATGTTGCCACTTTTCAGTCATGTTGCAATGGCCTTGAGGTTTCATCTGTGAGGCTGTGATGAGCTGGCATCAACGGGTGCAGGCAGAGCTTCTCCCTCCAGCTCCTGCTCTGTGTCTCCTCCCCGAGGCCCGTGTATTTGCTTTTTTTGGGGGCTAGACTGGTACAGGGAGCCTAACTGGGATAAAATTGTCCATTTTGTCAAAAAGCGGGCAAACAGGAACTGCAGCACCTTGGTCTCAAGAGGCTGCAGACCACAGCCCAAACTGAAACCCATGGGTGCAGAAGTGCATGTCCCCTGTTTGTCCCAGGCACAGGGAAGGTGACAGGCCAGGCTGTGGCCTGAGAATGCTACTGTGGTCCTGGAGCAGCGTGACAGAGCCTGGGCCCTACAGGCCGCCTGGTTCTCCATGTCTCTGCAAGCTTCTAGCATGAGAATGCAGTTTGTGACAGGAAAAGGGACAAATGTGAGACTCCCCGTGACTTCCAGGTCAACCCAACCTTGTCTCTATGTTATCTTTCCTTTCCAACCTCGTCTCTATGTTATCTTTCCTTTCCTAGATGTCCGACAAAGAGCCTCTGTTATCAGAGGTGAATGTACGTGCAATGCGCCATTTTGGAGCTAGCTCTGTAGCCCCGCTGTGACCTGTGGAGCAGGCTGAAAAGTGCTGCTTGTGGCAAAACTGTGGATAAGTTTGGATTTTTGACCTGGCAGTAGTGGTGGTAGCTGAATTTATGTGTGACATGGCACCTGGGCTGGATTCAGTGACCTTCAGCAGAGCAGCTCTACTGCCCCTGGGCACAGTGGTGATGCTGTGGCTGTGGCAAAGCAAATCCCAGCCTGGAGTGTGCTGGCTGCCTGCCTGGGATTCCCATCAGAGCTCCAGATGTGGAGCCCCATGTCCCAGCCTGGCTCTCATCATGGGGCTTTGGGCTTCAGTTCGTCCCCAACGAGCACCAAAACGCAATCCGAAAGCAGTGGTCCTGTGGCTGGCGCTTCCCCTTTTGCAGCTTCCTCGCCTTCTCCAGCTCAGCAAAAATCGGGTATCCTTACATAATTTCCTTGGTATGATGCACTCATCTTTTTTCCTTGAAACCGTGTACCCGCCCAGTCGCCAGAGGATAAAAGACGGCAGCGGCAGCAGGGACCAAGCATCCTGCAGAGGAGAGCCCTGTAGCCACTCCAGCTTCAGCCCTGCTTGCCATCTGCTTGGTCCCTGCAGCACCATGAAGGTCTTCGCAGCTGTCCTGGCCGCTCTCCTCTTCCTGGCCCTCTGCTCCCCAGCTGTGGCCCATCTTGGTAAGTCTGGGTGTCACTGTGACCCCCTGGGAGCCCCATCCCCATAAGGCAGCTTCTGGGGCAGACGGAGAGCCCCGTCCCCCTTCCCATGGATGGGACCCTCGTGGTGGGGTGCGGGTGGTTGCCACCAGTGCTGGGGCTCAGCCTGAGGGATGGCGTCTCCAGGGGTCTGTGCTTGGGGGATGCAACACAAGGGGTGGACGGGTGATGGTAAGTCCTTGGGTGGAGCACTGGCTGTAGAGTGGGGTCTCAATGAACTCTGTTTCTCTGCCCCCACAGATGGCGTCCCCACCACCTGCTGCTTCAGCTACCAGCAGCGCCCTGTCCCGCGTAGCCTCATCGCCTCCGCCTACATCACCAGCAGCAACTGCAGCCAGCCTGGAGTGATGTGAGTACCCTTCATTCCTGGGGTTTGCGGTGCAATGGCCAGGGCAGAGCCCTGTGCATCGCTGGGAGGGGGACAGGGGACGGGCACATGGCTGGGGACATGTGGGGTGCTGCTGGCAGGACCCAGCTCTGGCCCCCTGCTGCCCCCTCCCAGCATCCTAACGCTGGTTTTCTCCCTGCAGCCTGGTCACCAAGAAGGGGAGGGAGATATGCGCGGACCCCCAGGCCCCTTGGGTGAAGGCACACCTGAAGCACTTTGAGAAGAAAAACTGACCCTTCCCTGCTGCTGCTGCCCCCCGGTGGGCTTAGTCCCCCGCACCAACATGCAACGGAGTACTTGAACTGCATCTTTCTTCAACGGAAAATTTATTCTATTTAACTTATTTAAGTTAAATTAATTGAATTTAAATGTATATTTTTTTTTTGCTATAAAAAGGGAAAATACAAAAATAATTTAAAATGTGTCACCATGCCTTTCAAGAATGAGCCTGTATTTCTGATGTCTAATTAAAGTGTTTAGATTATAAAACCCCTTTGTTTGTCTCTGAACTCCCTTCCATGGCGCTTCGCCCTCCCCTGGTTGGGCTCAGTTCCTACAGAGCAACCCCTGCCCTCAGCACATCCCCACCGGGTGCTGTTGGAACTTTGTCTTGGGGTCCTGACCCCAGCTCCTCGATGGGAAACAGCCCCAGCAGTACAGACAGGAGGGTCGGGGCCACTGCGGCTGCTCTGCCCTGCGGTGCTCAGGCACATCAGCAAACCCACCTGTGATGTTTCACCTTTTATTAGGGACATCCTCCAGGGTTGTTGGTCAGTGGCTGGGAGGTGGCCGAGGGGCTTTCTGTGGGCTGGGAGGGCAGCTGGCTGCCGGGGTGACCTTGTAGCATCCCAGCCTCGTGTTCCAGACCTGAACTCCCAGGAGCCGGGGTGCTGCACGTGGGTCCCTGCGCTGGGGCTGTGGGGTCTGGGTTGGCTGCTCCAGGTGACACTGAGGGGGCTGCAAGAGGCAGGGAGATGAGCACAAGCTCCATCCATCACACACCCTTGTGCCCATCTCCTGGTCCCATGGCTGGGATTTCTCTCCAGGGCAGGTGACCATGGTGGCCACGTGTCTATGGGGATGTCCCTCAGCTGCAGCTCTCACCGGTGCACGTGTCGGCGCAGTCGCTGCACTCCCAGGAGCTGATGTCTTCCCCGATGTCAGAGCAGAGCTGATGGGTCCCGCAGGAGCCACAGGAGCTGCAGAGCAGCAACCTCCAGGGCCTGGGGGACCGATGGCACCGATGTCCCATGGTCACCAAGGGTCCCAGGGCTGTGGGGTGCCAGCCCTGGTAGCGTCCGTCCTGCTCCCACCCCAGCAGATGGGGCTGAGCTGCCAGCATGCACCATGTGCCGTGCTGAGCTCAGCACCCTGGGGAACCTCCATCCCAGCCTGAAGGAGGAGACAAAAGTGTTATCTCCTCGCTGCGGGGACGGGGCCTCCACCACTCACCCCGTGTCCTCTGACTGCTCCCGTCCCACCGGGCACAGGCACTGGCTGGCGTCGCAGGATCTATGCCGCTGGTAATGCTCCTCGAAAGCCCCGTCCTCCTCCCAGGCAGCGTCCCTGCGGGAGCCGGGGACAGCTCAGTCCTGGGAGGATGAGGGGGACCCTGGGGAGGCAGGAGGGGACTGGCTTGGGGCTCATTGTGGAGCCAGACAGAGGCAGGGAGAGGGATGCTGACCTGTCGGGGATTTTGATGCCCAGGCGAAACATCTCCTCCTGGAAGGTCTGCATGTCCTGGCACAGCGGGCAGCGGAAATGGTGCAGGGCTGAGCTCAGCGCCTGGCTCTGGGGCAGGGGTGGCATCAGCGGGGTGGGAAGGTCCCAGGTACCCCCCCCCCACAGATTTGGGTGATGCTGGGGGGCGATGCCACCCACCTGGATGCAGCGGCGGTGGAACCAGGCGCTGGTGCAGGCGGGACAGACCAGGGTGTTGTAGCAGGGCCGCCTCGCCACCGCCTCCAGGCAGATGACACACGGGCTGTGGCCCTGCTGCGGTGTTCGCAGTCGCTGTGCCGGCCGGTGCTGCCAGCAAAAGGACCTGGGGGACAGGGCTGGCAGCTCAGCTCCCTGCCCCGTCCCTCCTCCAGCCCCAGAGGGTGCCCGCACTCACTTGAACTCCCCGAAAAACTGAGAGACGCAGCCCTGCTCGATGCCGCAGGGGAAGTGGAAGTTTCGGGGACATCTCCGGACCTGGCAGGTGACCGAGGCGCCCTGCTGCCAGCAGATGCAGCACGTCTGGGGACAGCAGGAGGGTGGCTGCCATCAGCACGGGGCTCCCGGGGTGCTCAGGGAGCCCGTGCCCCGCAGAGCCCGGTGACATTTCGGTGGGCCACCTGGCTGGGGACACCGCACCACTGATAAAACCTTAACCCCATAACCCGTAACCCCTTTGAGCATCCTCAAAATGCTCGGGTTTTGAGGGAAAGACTTTTTTTGGACAAACAAGGCTGTGGTGAGCTGTTTGCAGCCGGCTGCTGGAGCATCCCAACCCAGGGGCACGGGGACCGAGGTGGGGACACGTCCCCCCCCCGCCTCACCTTCTGTGCCACCCGCTGCAGCTCCTGGTGGATGTCGGGGAAGAGGAAGCCGAAGAAACCCTCTCCGTCATCCCCTTGCTGGCTCAGCCCGCTGGCGTGGTACTGCAAGAGGGAGCCGGGGATGTGTGTGGGGTGGGCAGCTGCTGGCACGGGGTCGGGGGCCGGGGGCTGAACCCCCTGGGGGCTCACCAGGCAGTTCTCGTGGATGCAGAGCCCGTCCTGCTGGCACGTCTCCCCAAACACCTCGGGGTCGTCGTCTGCCCGCTGGCACAGCCTGCACACTGCCGTGGGGACGGTGGCATTATCACCCCCAGCACTGTGCCGGGGGGGCCCACGGGGGTGACAGCAGCATATGGGGGAGGGCTGGGGGAGAGGCAAACCCCCTACGGGGATGCTCTGCGCTCACCTTCCTCCTCGGGGACATGCCGCTTCTTTTTTGGGGGGGACGGCACCTGAGGGGACCCTGCCAGCACCCTGAGCGGGGCTGTGGGACTGAGGGGGCCAGCTGGGGGGGGTTGTGGCACCCTGCGGCGCCGGGGTCTCAGCTCCATCACCGCATGGGGCCGAGGGGAGGTTGGTGGGGTCAGGAACCGTCCCCTTCCTTGTCCCCACAGTTTTGGGGACAAGAAGGGGAGCCGAGCTGGTGGCAGCGCCCTGCACTGGGGGGCGGGGGGGTGATGGGTGTGTGACACGGCCCCGCACATTGTGATGGAGCACTGAGGAACCCCAGGGGAGGTGATGTGGTGGTGATGTCAGGATGAGCACAGCCACGACACAGGGGGCTGAGTGTGCTGGGGGGGCCCTAAGGGACAGGGACCCCATGTTGGGATGCCAGCATCACCCCACAGGGCCCGGCTCCCACCCTGGGGGTATAGCAGGGAGATGAGAGCCAAACAAAGGGTTTTGCAGGCCAAGCACTTTATTTAGGCATCAGAGCCCCTGACTCTTGACAAGCATTTTGATGTCTTCTCCGTCATCTTTGTAATTTGACTTTGTTAGCAGTGATTGGGGCAGCAGCAGCAGGGAAGGGTCAGTTTTTCTTCTCAAAGTGCTTCAGGTGTGCCTTCACCCAGGCGGCCTGGGGGTCCGCGCATATCTCCCTCCCCTTTGTGGTGACCAGGCTGCAGGGAGAAAACCAGCGTTAGGATGCTGGGAGGGGGCAGCAGGGGGCCAGAGCTGGGTCCTGCCAGCAGCACCCCGCATGTCCCCAGCCATGTTCCCGTCCCCTGTCCCCCTCCCAGCAATGCACAGGGCTCTGCCCTGGACATTGCACCCCAAACCCCAGGAATGAAGGGTACTCACACCACCCCAGGCTGGCTGCAGCTGGTGCTGGTGATGTAGGCAGAGGCGATGAGGCTACGCGGGACGGGGCGCTGCTGGTAGCTGAAGCAGCAGGTGGTGAGGGCGTTGTCTGTGGGGGCAGAGAAACAGAGCTCAGTGAGACCCCACACTACAGCCAGTGCTCCACCCAAGGACTTACCATCACCCGTCCACCCCTTGTGTTGCATCCCCCAAGCACAGACCCCTGGAGATGCCATCCCTCGGGCTGAGCCCCAGCACTGGTGGCAACCACCCGCACCCCACCACGAGGGTCCCATCCATGGGAAGGGGGACGGGGGTCTCCGTCTGCCCCAGAAGCTGCCTTATGGGGATGGGGCTCCCAGCCCCAGGGGGTCACAGTGACACCCAGACTTACCAAGATGGGCCACAGCTGGGGAGCAGAGAGCCAGGAGGAGGAGAGCGGCCAGGACAGCTGCGAAGACCTTCATGGTGCTGAGCGGATGGCAAGAGGGGCTGGAGGTGGCTGCGGGGCTCTCCTCAGCACAATGCTCAGCCCCTGCTTCTGCCTTTTATCCTATGGCCACTGGGCAAGCGCAGAAAAGGATGCACGCATTGTTCCTAGGAAATTATGTAAGGACACCTGATTTTTGCTGAGAAAGTCTGATTTTTGGAGTAGAAATGCTGATTTTTGGAGAAAGCGAGGAAGCTGCAAAAGGGGAAGCGCCAGCCACAGGAGCACTGCTTTCGGATTCCATTTTGGTGTTCGCTGGGGATGAACTGGGGCCCAAAGCCCTGTGGTGAGAGCCAGGCTGGGACACGGGGCTCTACAGATGGAGCCCTGATGGGATCTGATGGATTAAGGCTGCTCCATCCTCCCTGTGCTCAACCAGCTCTAAAGCGTCCGTGGTTTCCATCACTTGGAGCGTAAGGACTTTGGTGACGGAGTGCCCAGCACCCCACGGTCCCATTTCCTTCGTCCTGGCAGCAGGATGCTAACCGCCCGATGTCCCCGTTGCTGCCTTGGGGTGGCAGAGGGGCTCTGGTGAGAAGGGGAGGATTGTCCCCGCCTGGTGCTGGCGACTGCCAGGCTCCAGAAGGAGCGGGGCCACCCCGGGGTGCCCATCTGCAAGGGCCCAGCTGGGGCTAAGGGACGGTGCCAAGCCCCCAGGCTTTGTCCTTCTGCAGCCACCAGCGTTTAACTCCCGGCTCCCTCCTGAGGAAAGCAACAACCTCCCCCCCAAGTCCTCAAAATCCAACTTTTCTCCTCTGTCTGCCTAAATTCACATCCCACGGGGCATCCTCAGCGTCCTTAAACCCACAATGGGGTAGGGACAGCTCAATGTGGGGGGCTACGGGGCCAGCCTTCACCCCCTTGGTTTCACTGCCCCATGACACCTTCTGGGCAGTTCCTGGTCTCCGTGGGGATGCCAACCCCCTCCCCAAACCCCTCTTTCCTCCAGCAGGATTTAAGTCACTCCAGTTCAGGACAGGGCTCTTTATTAAGGCCACCAAGGGCTGTACACGGGTGTGGAGAGGAAGAGAGGGGGGACGAAGGCAGCAGGAGCTGGGGCCAGCCCCAGGGGTTAACGAGGCACCACGGGCAGGTAGCGGGGAGGCACAAATAAATAGGGTGCATGGTGGTGGTGGCTTCACACCACGGCATTGCTCAGCTTCTGTCTGTTCAGGTACTCCTGGAACCAGGGCTCTTCGGGGTCCACGCAGACCTTCCTCCCCTTCAGCAGCTCCACTCTGGGGGCAGAGGGGTGGTGTT
Organism: Anas platyrhynchos; assembly: GCF_047663525.1. Classification (NCBI taxonomy): domain Eukaryota; kingdom Metazoa; phylum Chordata; class Aves; order Anseriformes; family Anatidae; genus Anas; species Anas platyrhynchos. Next base: position 6,192,541 of record NC_092606.1, read on the forward strand.
AGATGGGGTGACCCCCCCTTTGACCCCATCACCCCTCTCCCCCCCAAAATGCTGACTTTGGGCATCTTAAATTTCTTATAAACCCTGGCTTCCTTCCCATTTTTATCAGTGAAACAGGGGGTTGGGGTTGCAGGGACATTCGGAAGAAACAGGGAAGGGGGGTGCGCATCTCACACAGCACCCGGGGCGGGGTGTGACTCATTTTGGGGTGTCCCTGATGGCAGGTGAAACCTCAGGGAGGGTGGGCGAGCGAGGGCGAGGAGCGTGGTGGGGAGGAAGGCTGGGGGAGGAAGATTGAAGATTGGGGGAGGAAGATTGGGGGAGGAAGGCCATGGGACCGGGGCACTCACCTCACGCCTCTGCGGGAGCAGTTTGGGAGCGTCTCCTCGTAGCTCCGGATGAGCGAGGCAGGGATTTTCTTCTGGAAGAACATATCCTTGTAGCAGCATTTGGAGCGGGGGCTGCGGACTGAGAGCAGACAGGGCTTGGTGCTGTCCCCAGGGGTGTCACTGCTCCCCAGGCACCTTCCTGCTCCCCCTGCTCCGAGGGTCCCCGGAGTGTCCCCAGCTCTGTGGGTTTGCCCCATTGATGGACCCCCCTGGTTCTGCCCATCAGGAAAGCCCCAGAAACGAGCCCCTACCCCTGGGGCATGCCCAGACCCCTCGGCACCTGCTGAAGCTGTGCCTGAGCCTATTTTGGCTCCATTTAACAGGAATGGGACACCTCCAGCACCCCAACTCCCCAACAGGAGCATCGCCAAAGCTGCGCCCCTGACCCCAAACATCTCCGTGTCGGTACTTACAGGATAAGCCCCAGCTTTCAGTCCAGACAGCAGCGAGCAGCAGGGCGACCAGGGTCAGGGAGAAGAGCTTCATATCCAACCTGGCTTTATCAGCTCCAGCGACCCGTAGCTCTCGCTTGTTTCGGGGCTACGGTGAGCTACCTGCCTCTCCTGCCTGCGCCTTGGCGTTATAAAGCCCCCGGGCAGCATTTCCATGACACCCCCGGACTCTCCCCAGTGGAAGAAGTGCTCGTCGGCGTTCATAAAGGGCAAGTGGTGAATGGAAATTCCTCCCTCTGGCCGGTGCTGCTCCAGCCCCTGCTCACACCCAACCTACGGCCCAGGAGGACGGTTGGAAATTCTGGTGAGGAGCCACAGCTCTGCGCCGCCGGTGATGCGCTGGGGACAGCGATCTATTTTGGGTTCGGCTGCTGCCACTGTGACAAACCACACAGGATGATGCTTGTGCTCAGCAAAGCCCCAGGAGAGCTTCTTTTCAAAAACCATCCTGGCTGTGGTGCTGCTCTTGCAGTTCTTCACGGGGGCGTGTGGCTCCCACCAGCCCACCCGAGACCCCGTGGCTGAGTGTTGGCTGCCCACGGCGGGGGCTGTGCCACCCGTGGTGCCACCCGTGGTGGTGACCCTGCCCATCACATCTCCTCGTGACAGCCCTGGAGTGAGGGCTGGCACCAGGGCCAGGTCCTGCACCCCGAGGGGCAGCTCTGGTTGAATTTTGGCCGGGGTCTCCGTGGGGACAGCTGGTGGATGAGCACAAGAAGCCCCCTCCTTGCAGGTTGGCACCGACCCGGCGCTGTGCCCACTTCTCACCCCTTTTACTGGTGGCTTCCCCAAAGCCCACATGGATACTTCCTGACCCCGTGCACCCCCTGAATCCCTCTTCCCCCTTCTCCCACCCCCAGGACACATCAGGAATGGCCAGGACTTCATCTCTTCCCAGCGCTTTAGCGAGTCCAACGCTCACAGATGTTCTTTTGCACCCAGAGAAAGCCAAGAGGCGGACCTTGCCTGCTCCCCAGACACTTCACAGCCAGATGTTTGTGTGTACAAAGTTCCCTTTAATTCCATCACTGCGCCTTACAAAAAAACAAGGGTGAAGCTATTCCCTCTTAACCCCTATGCTGCAGGAAGCCTGGTGAGCGCTGTGCCACCGACATGCTGGTGCTGCCACCCGCAAAGCAGTTGTCCCCTGCCTGAGACCCCGTCCTGCCTTGGTCCCAGGGTGGGGGACAGTGAAAGATACAGGAGGTACGGAGCTGCCTGCGTGCAGAGCTCCAGGGTTTGGGCGTCCCAGTGGGATGCTGGATCCGGGGATGGAAAAAAAAACAAAGATGTGAGTGCTGGTCAGCCTGGAGCTGGGCATGGGGCCGCGATGGGAAGGACAGCCTCGATGTGCCACATTGCCCCTCGTGTCCCCATGGCCACCTCTGCCACGGGGTCATCCTGGAGGGCCCTGTGGGGTTCCCACGGCCGCGCTAGCTGGGGATGGAGAAGGAGCTGACTGGGAAGCTCTGCTGGTACCTCTTCACCCAGGCCCTGCCCGCCTGGGCGCAGATCTCCTTGCCGCTCTTCACCTTGAAGCTGGGCAGAGAGAAGCAAAAGGCTTAGAGGGGATGCACTACGGGGCTGCAGGGCTCAGTTTTGGGGGAGCTCGGAGATGCCTCATGCCCCATCCCACCCCTGGGCAGCGCAGGAGCAGGTCTGGCCACTGAAAAGAAAGAAGCAGCAACGCCTGCCTCCCTTGGTGCCGCCCGAGGGGCAGGGGGTACTCACATCACCGCCTGGTGCGGGCACTCGGGGCTGGTGGCGTAGCAGGAGACGACGTTGTCCCTCTTGATTCGTCTCGTCTGGAAGTTGAAGCAGCACTTGTCGGGCACGGCCGGGGCTCCTGGGGGGGACAGCGAGAGCTCAGCTCAGCCTGGAGGCCCCCAGCTCCAGTTTGCATGAAGCAAACCCACCCCCATGCACCCCCTCCTTCTTTTCTGGGGTCCCCGTGCTGTCCCCGTCCCCAGTCCCCTGGGTGGGCATGCTCACTCTGGGCCAGGTTCTCGTAGCAAAGCGTGATGAGGAGGAGGAGGACGCAGAAGGCCCCGGCTGCCTTGGCCATCCTGGGCTGCAGGAGGGCTGCGGGCTGCTCCGTGCTCCCTCCTGCTTGGGACGGGGCTGCTTTTATGGGGCTGCTTCCAGTGGGGCCAGTAGTTGCGTAGACAGGGGGAGGACCTGGTTCCTGGCCATGTCCCAAAGCACAGAGGGTGGGCGATTCCCTTCCTCTCCCAAGGAGGAAAAACTTCTCACAGAACCCAATGGGGTTGGGATTTTCCAAACTCCTGCCTCTGGCATTGGGGCTAATGGGTGGGTTGCTCCCCGAGTTTGGCTCCACACCCCAATTCCCAGGCGGGTTGCAGGGCACATAGGGCAGGACGGCGTCTAGGAGCCCAGCAGGGTGCTGGCAGCCGGACCCGCTCCCCGTGGACACCACATCTGGGAGCAGCAGCCCCGTGTCCATGGGAGTAGAGCAGATGTCTGTGTCCCATCGCCGTGCCTCCCAGCATGGGGGCCGATGGCCAACCCCGGTGCCAGAATCCCAGAAAGCCATAGGGAAACAGCCTCTGTCCAGCTGCAGAAGGAATATACGTGGCTCCTGCTGTTGTTTTTTTTTTTGGGAGAGGGGACGGGCTGTGACATTCTTGGCTGTGACAAGCTGGGAAACAGCAGAGGCCAGACTGGGACCTCCCCGGGGGGTTTTGCCCGCCCCAGCTGTCTGAACCCCCCCTCTCCCAGCCTAGACAAATCCCAGAGCTCCTCTTCCAGCTGCTGACAGCTGGTGGGCTGCAACCCACCTCCGCACATCCCCGTGGCTTGGGACACCTGCAAGGGGCTGAAGGCTTTGGGGGGGGGGGGTCCAGGCTGCCCCCATCCCCAGGGGAACCGGGCCCCTCCATGGCAGGACCACACCACCCCCCTGCCTCCCCTGCTGGCTCTTCTCCAGAGCTGTTTCCCAAAGGACCAGCCTTGAGTTTTTGGCTCCCAGGCTCCCTTGATGGGGCACATGCATTTGGGGTGCGGCGAGGGGGCTGTGAGGCGCCCCAGTGTGCAAATAAGGGGGAGTTTAATGTCTCCGTGCCTGCCAGCAGCCCCTTCCCATCACCAGTTTAATTTCCTCCAGCTTGAGCTGACTCCCCGGGAGTGGAGGAAAAGGGACACCTGGCTCCACTTTCCCTTCCCAGCTCCATCCTTTCCCCTCTCTTATCCCCATGCCCTGAGGTCTCCTGGCCCTGCTGCCCCTACAAGGATGGGCTGAAACCCCGCTGAGCCTGGCTCCTTCCCCGGTGAGAGCACGGCGTGGCTCTGAAATCACGACCTGCTCTCGGCAGCGTGGCTCGTGCTGGATGTGGCCACGGGAAGTCCGGGCTGGATCCTCGCAAGCACCAGCTGCTTCCACACAGGGAATGTTCAGCTCCCAGATTACGGTGATTTCCCGGCAATGAGAACAAGAAACAGAAATGCAAGGAAAACAATGAGGTTTTGTTGTAATGGGAAAAAACCCTGTTCAGGACTCCCATGCATCGGGCCGGGGAAGTCCGAGGATGATGCTCCCAGCACCTGAGGCCGCCTCCGCCCTGAGCCCCGAGAGCTGGCAGCGGGGTGGGTGATTTTAGAGCCAGGTGAATTTTCAGCCCCCATCGGGCCCTGAGGATGGGAACACCCCACGCACTAGGTGACTCCGTGCAATTAATCCCCAGGAATGTCACCATTTCTCATCTGTCTCTGTTTTATCCGGCCTTCCCGGTGCCTCCGGGGTCGCTTGGCCTCGGGATGGAGGCAGACCTCCAGCCTCCGCCACGTGGAGGAGGGATGTGGGCACCACAGAGCGGGTCCAGCAGCCTCTCCTTCCCTCCTGAGTGGGGCTTTTGTCCCTCTCCTTCACTGGGAGATCCTATGGGATGCAGAGGAAGGTGGATTTGGGGACTGGCAGAGAGGTTTGGGTGCTCTGATGGTGCCGAGCTCCCGCTGCTATCCCTCTGCCGGATCACAGGACGATGCCTCAGCCCCACGCTGAGCAGAATTCATCCTTTAGAGATGCAGAGCAGTGACAGCTGCCTTTTCAGCTGTGTTTGCACGGGTGTTATTGATGCCACGGCGCGCTCCTCGTCCCAGCTGATGGATAAACCCGGGGGACGAAGATCTAAGCGCAGCGCCTGCGGGACGGGATGGGACGGCTGCTGCTGCTGGGGCAGCCAAAATAATGAGTGTAATCAAAGCAGCTTCACCTGGTCAGGGCTGCTTTCTGTAAAGCTGGAAGGATTTGTTTGGTTTACTCCTCTCCCTTTTAACTCTCTTGCCGTGGTTGGAACAGATCAGCGTTTCCATTACCTTGCCGGGGCTGATGGCGAGATAAGCACTTAATGCACACCCCACTCGTGAGATTTCTTTTCTAAAGGCTGACATGGTCCCTGCTGTCCCTGGCCACCCTCGGGACTTCCCCAGCCACTGGGGGAGATGGTTTCTGCTGAGCTTGGCAGGAGACCCATCCACCTTCCCCCGGTGGCTTTTAGTCACCCCTCACCAAAACCTACACCCCTGCGGAGAGCGCAGCTGGAAACCTGGAGAGGTGCCATCCTCTCCCCCAAAAAGTGGTGGAGGGTTTTTTGGTCTGAGGCTGGAAAACCCCATGGAAGCTCACTCCAAAACCTGGAGCCGGGCACCGGGAGCTGCCCCGAGGCTGCGGGGATGGGCTCATCCCCTGCTCCCAAATGCTGCTGGGAGGTGGAAGCGTAAAGACATGGGACGGAGCAGATGGCTTCATCCTTGCTGGGGGGAGAGTTCATTCACTGAGTCATGGCCAAGTCCTGACTTCACAAGCATCCCTCAGGGGTGAAAGCACCTCCCAGCTGAGGAAACTGAAAACTGAGCAAAGCCAAGGGAGCTGGGATGAATTCCTGTAAATCCATGGTATTCTGAGCACACGTCTTCATTTTGGGATCAACGGCTGGTGTCTGGATGAGGACATTCCCCCTTCCCAGGGCTGGACTGGGGGTGTGGGTCCTCCTCATCCCACAGTGGGGAAAACAGCCACAAAGGGAGAGGTTTTCCACTCAAAGCAGCAGCTGGATGGCCTCGGGGGCTGCAGTGAGTTGCAGGCTTGGGGACCCCAAAGGTGTTCCCAAAGCCCCTAAAATAAAGGCAAAAACCTTTTGTCTAGGATGATGGCTTCTCTCTGGACAGCCTGGGGAAGGGGCTTTGCTGCTTCCCCTCTTGGGATGCTCTTCCCCCAGATCTCCTCTCCCCGAACTGTCCCTGGCTGAAGCCCCTGCTCGCCCTGGGCACTCCCACGGGTGTGTGACTCATTTCCGTGTCCTTTGGTCCCCAACATCCTGACTGTCACCGAGCAGCCCTGGCTGAAAAGTTGATTTCACACCAAACTCCTCTGCTGGAGATAACGATCAGGGCTGGGCTGCCTGAGCTGGGTGTTAGCTTCCCCCTCCCTAACCTTGGCCTTTCAAAAACCAAGAGCTGAAAACTCAGAGAAAACCCAAGGCACTCCCTGCCTCTGCCTGCACCCTGACTTCTGAGCCTGCAGGCTGCACACGCATCATTTCCCAGCAACCCGAAAGGCAAGAAGCAGCATTCGCTGGTGGGAAAAAGATATTAACAGAGAAACCCCAAAAGATAAAGTAAGATGCTCATGAAATGCTCCGCACTGGGAGCTGGGGTAAAAAAAAAAAAAGAGTCAACAGCCTGGGGACTTGTTGGGATCTCCGTGTGCCTCCAGTATTGCTTCTGGGTGAAGACTGCTGGTGCCGTTTAAAGACCTCAATGTTTTTTTTTTTTTTTGCTTTGGGTGAATTTTCTCCAGGCACAAGAGTCCAGGCTGGGCAGCACTGCAGGGATGCAGGGTGGTGGTGGTGGGGAGCAGAGAACGGCATCGACGGGGAGCTCGGCTGGGTCGTGTCCTCGGTGTCCTCCCGTGTTCCCCGGGAGCTTTCCCATAAATGCTTCTGCAAGTATTTTGGGGGAAGGTGATGGGAAAAACCTTCCACCCCTCTGCTCCTTCGGCTAGGCACGTCGTGCATTGAAAAATCAAAGCCAAGGGTTGGTGTGCTGATTTTCTGAATTATTTTCCAGTTTGCTGCTGCCCGTGCAAGGCCGGGGAGAAGCGCACCTTGCCTTGCTCTCGGGCTGGAAATCTCCCCGAGCCTTGGTTGCTGTTTTCCCTCGGTCTGGCAGAAGATGTCAGTGCTGCCCAAGGAACAGCTCGCTCCGTGCCCACTCCTCCTGCCCATCACCTGCCTCGGGCCTTGCTGGGGACCCTTTGTTTTTTGGGGGGGATGGAGTAGGTGGGATGCTCCAGCCGGCCCCACAACCTCATGGCCCTGTCCTCTGGGGACCCCAAGGGGTTTCCAGCCCCATGGGAACCATCCAGGAGTTTCTTGGGATGGAGGAGGTGGAAGGGATCCAGTCCCACATCCCCTTGGGTCCCACCAGCACCGGATCAGCCCTGCTGGGGATGCTCAGCACAGGGGAAAGCTGCTGCGTCCTGGGGAAAGAGATATGGAAGAGGGTACAGGGGGAAAAAGAAGCCGGGAATCCGAAATGAATGCACACATAGAAAGGGGGAGAAAATGCTCAAAAGAGTGTTGACAAGTCTGGAGGCTTCTGGGACCTCGGGTGACCAGAAAAATAACACATCAAAGACCCCGCGTATGCCTGAAGACAGATAAAAACTCGGAGCCAAAATGTTCCATGAATATTTAACTGCCATCAATATTTAATTAGGAGATAGGGAGAGAGATTAGGAGCAGGGATACCCACCCCCTGCGTGCGCGCCAGCGCTGCCGGGCTCGGGGCAGAAGTTGGGGTGCAGACACCCCGAGGGAAGGGGAGAAAAACTCCAAAAGGAGAGAAGAGGCTCAGGCACAGCCCCTCCCGCAGCCTGGCTGGGACACAGCGGGGTGAAGGATGCTGCCAGGGGACACAACTGAACAGCCCCAGAGCTCATGGGAAAGGGTGAAGGCTGGGGAGAGCATCCCCCATCGCTGTCATCCCCTCTGCCTGCCTGGGGGGGAAAGGGAGGGTGCACTGGGGTCTCCATCCTGCCCTGGTGCCAGTGACAAGCTGTGGTGGGGCAATGACCCCCCTCCCTGCCCCTCTTTTCCTTTGTGGGACATTAAACCAGGGCCACAGCAGTCCCCAAGACAGGGTCAGGGAAGGGGGCACTTATGGGGTGTGTGTCTGCTGCACCCCACAGGCTTCACTTGGGGCTGCAGCGAGAGCTGGGGTCCCAGCACTGCTCAACCCTGGGCTTTGGGGACCCCCTCAGTGCTCTGGGCTTGGTTCCCTTTTGGGGACCTCCTCAGCCCCTTCCTCACCCACGTGCAAACCATGAAGGGGTCCAGACCCAACACCTTTTGGGATGAGGTTTTGGGGCTGGAACCAGACCAGGGACACACCGCACTGCCCCATCCCTTCCTTCTGTCCCGCTGCTGGTCCCCATGCGCCATCCTGCTGGGTGCAAGTTGCACCCCTAGAGCTTTAACCTGGGCTTTGTGTCTGTCGTGGCCCTCCAGCATTTCTTCAATATCACCAAACGAGGGGCTACTCCCCCTTTTCTGGACACCACCACCTGAACAAACCCACCCACCGGGCACGACGAAGGCTCCTGCTCCTTGCTCCCCATCCTTTCCCCGCCGACCCTGCAGCGAGCGACCAGCACCGTGCACCCACCCCACCGCACGCCCTGCCGCCACCCGCCGCGGCACCCCGGGGAGGACGGATGGATGCCGAAGCGCTGGGCTATAAAATTGCTTCTCGTGCCGCCCATCAGCCGGGGGAAGCTGCCAGCAGCTCTCCTCGCCTCCTCGGGACCTGCCGGGCCGGCGATGCGGCGGTGACGGCTGCTGCTCCCCCGTATCTGGGCCATTCACCACTCGAGACTTTTAGCGCCCCGAGCAACGGCATGTACTGCTGATGAGTTCTTTCTGCTCCAGTAATTACAGTGAGGAATTTGTCGGAACGAGCTTTCTAAAACCTTCTTGTCTTGTTCCGATTTTACCTGGAGTGTAAAAAGTCATTAGTATGGTAAAACGGAGGCTGTGCTCAGCCAGCAAGCCACCCAGATAACGCGGTGTACATCCACTACGCTCTCAATATGCAAAATAATAATAATAATAATATATAGGGAAAAAAAATAAAATAGCTGGCTTTATATTTTACCCAGATGGAGTTTTCCGCGATTGAAATTAGCAGGATGGGAAGGAAAGAGGAGAAGGAGGCAGGGCTGGGGGTGTGCGGGGTGTGCTGCCCTGGCTGGCCACACGCCGTAATTTTGGGGCAGTTTGGGTTTCATTTGCCTCGTTCCCTCCAGGAGCCTCCTGGTGCATGTGGGATGATCGGAGCAGCTCCTGCAGCCCCAAACCCCTTCCTGGCCCACACGGTCCCCGTGGAAAATTCATGGCACTGAGCCCAATGTGACCAGACCCCAAAATGCATCTCCTACACCCCTACAACCACTGAAACCTCACCTGGGTGATGCGAGAACCACTGAGCATCAACCCCAGCCCATGGGTAACAGCGAGCAGGGAGAAAAAACCCTTCCTGGCCCCACCGCAGCCCCAAAACCTCCTCGTGCGTGGCTCCCGATCCTCCCAGCCCGTTTTGGCTCCCCCGCCGGTGTACGGGATTTTAGCAGATGTCAGGGAGCGTCTGGGGCTGAGCGCCTGGGGAGCTCAGGCTTGAAATGAGCCAGGAAAAAAATAAATAAACAAATAAAAAAACCATCTCTGTAGGGAAAAAAAAAAGGAGCTGAGGTCAGGCGGAGTTGCAAGGCGTGCGCCTGCAGCCGGCCCACTACTTTCAGCCGGCAGCTGCTGAAAAAATAAAAAAATAAAAAAATTCCAGCCAAAAAAAATAATAACAAAAATGTAACACGATAGAAAAAGTGGTGAAGGGGATTGGACCGAGCGTGGTTTTTAGTGGGAAGAGGTGGGTTTGTGAGCCAGAGCTGCTCTGGGAGAGGAGGGACCCGTGATTTCCCCCAGATCCCTCCTTGGTCTCCAGGCAGAAGATGCCACCCGGCTGGGTCCCACTTCTGTCCCCATTGCTGTGTCACCTCTGCTCGGCTGGGAAACCCACGGGAGCCCCCACCCCTGTGGTCCCTGGGGTTTTGGCTGCTAGGAGTGTTGGGAAAAAAAAGAGATGCTTCTGTCTTGGGCTCTAATCAAAGCGTTTGGGTTTGGATTTAATTAAATGATAAGGTTTTGGGGGCTGAAAGGAAACCCTGTGGTGGGAGCCGCTTGGATTTCAGGGTATTTCCAGCCTCCCCGAAGGCTGCTTCAAAGAGAAAAGTGATTGAGAGGCAGAGCATCCATCTGCCCATGCAAAACCCAAAGCATTCAGATTTCCTCAGCTTTTATTTTCTTTAATCAACCACTTGACAGAACTCAGACAAGTTTGTGATTATTTTTTTGGCGTCTCCGGATCCATCTTGTGGGCCCAGAAAACCCAGGGAAGGGGAGAAGGTCGGACACCAGCGTTATTTACCGGGGACACTGTGGTTCCCCTGCCAGTGTGTCTGGCTGGTATTTCGGTGCTCAGATGGGTATCTGGGAAATGATGCTTATAAACCAGGAAACAGACTTATCCTCTTGCATGACAAAGCCCAGCTTTTGCTTTTCCCCTTCCCTTTTCTCCCGCGAGCTGTTATAGGGTGGGCAGACCCCAAATTGACAGGTGGATAAAACCAGGAGCTCTCTGAGCCGGGAGCACGTGCGGCGTAAAAGCCTTAACTGGCGATTCCCAGAAAGAGCAATGAAATAATTCAATGTGATTTGTGTGAGGCCGGTACGGTGGAGCCAGGCTGGCACCAGGGCTCGCCACAGCGAGGGGGATTTGGGTTTTGGGGTGCTGCCAGACCCGGCTTCAGCTTCGGTGCTGGGGAACAGCAGTGCTCATCCGGCTGCTGGCTTGATTTAGCTGAAAAAAATGTGGGTTTGGGGTTGGTGGGGGAGACAAGACACCAGCCCAAGGTTGAGCTCCAGAGGGTTCAGCCAAAAAAAAATTAAAAAATCAGAAAAAAAAATAACCCTGTGCAGATGGCTCGGCGCTCCCAGGGGGGGGATTTGCTTTGGGCTCCACCTCTCCCCCCAAAATCTCCCCCAGCCGGGGGGCGAATGCCGACGAGCTCCGGGGCTCCTTTCTGCAGAGCCTGCGAAGAAATGCAGCGTCATAACAGCGGCGACCGCAGCGCTGGGGAGGTGTGAAGAGCCCATAAAGGAAGGAGCACCTGCCTGGCAGGAAGCGGTTTGCAGAAGAAAGCACAGCACGGCGACGTGGGGGCGGCTTGAAGCCCCGCTGACAGCGTTTTTCCTCTCCGGGTGGCTCTAGGGAATTTCAGGTGGTTTTACGGGGCTGCAATGGGATTTCTTTTCCCCCCCCTGACTCCCACCGAGACCCTTCTGCACCTTCTGGGCAGCGGTAGGGCTCTGGGAGCTGAAGGGGCTGGAGGATGCTCCCAGACACCGAGACACTTTGCATTCTCGCATTGTTTCCAGTAATAAAGTCGGGTTATTACAAAAATCTATTACCATCAAAAGACGCCGATAAACCTCCAATCCTTCTGCGGCGAGGTTTTAATATTCCTCCTGGAGAGCTTTCCGCTCTCCGTGGCACCGGGTCCTTATCTTCCATCAGCCCACCTGAGCGGGCTGCGCCGCTATCAGATCCTATTTGGCATTTGGTGAGGTTGGTTTTTCATTTTAATCCCCTGTTGATTTCTTTTCTAGCATTCCCCACTTGCCAGCTCCTGCTGGTCACTGGGGCACGAGGGCCCATGGGGCTGCGTGCATTGGGAAACCAAACCCACAACCCGAACCCCATTAATTACGGAGATTTTATTAATAGAGAAATTATCTGTTGGCAAAGTGCGGGGCTCCAGCTTTGGACTGTGAGGGCTGCTGCAAAGAGCAATGTTTTTTTGGGGGGACACTGCACCTTGAACAGGGCTGGAAGCAGAGCGATAGGAAATGGGATTTGCCACCAGTTTCTGGCAGTTTTAAAAAAGGGAGAAGAGGAATTTGCTTTGGGGTAGATGGAGACTGCTGCTGGTCCCCCCTCCCCAAATTCCCAGCGGGTTGAAGGGAGGTAGAAAGTGGCTCAGCTCGGTGCCTGCAGGCACTGCAAATGCTGAGTTATGTGGCTATGGCACGGATCATCAGCACAAGCCAATCTCCCAAATTTCCCACTTCCAGGCACACAGTTTTATATTTGGAGGGGGGAGGAATCCTCTCCCCACAGCAAAATCCAGACAAATGCCCCCAGCTGCACTGCTGGTGCCAAGTGCCCGTCCTTCAGCAGGGAAACCTTGGTCCCCTCCACGAAATGGGAAAAAAAAATAAATAATTTGTTGTTTTATACTGGGGCTTGTGGGGGTTTTATTCCCTTCTCCATGAGGCTGTCTGTCCCTCTGACACGGGGAAGCACTTGTGGACACGATGGGCTCCCAGCCAGAGGCAGGGTAAGTGCAGGGCACCGGGGCAGGGTTTCTCAGCCTTTTCCATTTCCAAGCTTTCATTTTCCAGCACAGGGGGAAAAAAAAAAAACCCTTGTCAATATATTTATGAGACCTATGAAACCTGCGGGCTGCAGGGTCAGGACGGGCACGCAGCGCCGTGTTAATGCCTTGCTGTTCCTCCTCTTAATGCTCTCCGTGCCCGTGCCTCCCCGTGGGCATCCCAAAGCCAGCCCGCAGCGAGGGGAGGGTTTGGGGCTGCCGGGAAGCACCGAGCTGCTCTTACTGCCCGCACCAAAGCATCGGCAAGTGCTGAAGTGGCAGAAGATGCTGAAGGAGCAGACGCTGCTGAAATCCAAGCTGCCTAAAACATCGCCCTTTGCGCGCAGGGGAAGCTGAACCCCGGGTCTCCCTGCTATGGGATCAGCTGGGGTCAGCCTGCGGGGTGATGTCCCTGCCAGAATGTGCCCCCCACCCAGCTGGCCCCAAAATTTCTCTTGGCGAGATGCTCCCAAGGTTTTCCCTTGGCTTGCCCAGGGCCTTTTGCCTGGATAACAGCACCCAAAATACTGCTGGTCTCCAACGTGAGCTTGGAGCAGAGCATCTCCGTGTGCAGAATGGCGGAGATAAAGGGTAAGGACATAGAGGAATAAGGAAAAAGGAAATAAGAAAATAAGAAATAAGGAAATGAGAAAATAAATAAATAAGGAATAAGGAATAAAACATTAAAAGTAAGGAATAAGGAAGGAATAAGGAAGGAATAAGGAATAACGCATGTGGCATATGGCATAAGGAATAGGGGATAAAGGATAAAGAATAAGGAAAAGGGAATAAGGAAGAAGGGATGAGGGATAAGAGATAGGGAATAAGGGATAAGGGAAAATAGATAGGGAATAAGGGATAAGGGAAAAGGGAAAAGGAATAAGGGAAAAGGGAAAAGGGAAAAGGGAAAAGGGATAAGTTAGACCCCATTCCCAGCCCCACAGACAGGCACTGTCCTGCTGCTGGACAGCCTGAGCCCAGCGAACCCTCCCTGCGGGGAGCCTCGGGGTGCTGCAGGCGCAGCGCAGGGTGCCGGGGGCTGCCGGAGCCACTGCTCACTTCCAGCCCAGGTAAATGGGAGGCTGGGATGGAGGCTTAAGTGAAAAATTGCCTGCGTTTTAGTGGCATTAAAAATAGCCGGCTGGCTCCTGGGATGGCACTAAGGCTCTGCCAGGTCTGGCTTGCGGCCGCGCTGATAACTGCGGCGCCGGAGAGTTCTCCGGAGGGCTCAGCGCCGGCAGACGGGGAGCCAGCGAGCCCCCGGGGCTGCCGCGGTGGGAGACAGTGGTGGTGGGGGGCCTGGGCCAGAGTCAGACCCCGTCGGACCCAGGGATGCATCCCCATCAGGGGCTGCTGCTAATTACTGCTAATTGCAGGGCCCCGCAGACGCGCCGGGGCAGCTGGTTGGTACCTCCAGGAGCTGTCTCCGGTGCTTTCGGAATATCAGATGGCCAATAAAAGCTTTGCAGAGTGCCGGGGGCAGCTTCTCGGCTCGATGCTGGGTTTTTATGGCCCGATTCGGGTGCTGGGTCCAGCTTGGGGCTGTGAGTGCTTCGGTGCCACCACCCCGCACAGCCCGCAGCGAGCGCTGGGCACGGCAAAGGCTTCACGGGCAGCGGGGCTGGAAATCTTCCTGCTCCTCGGGTAGTGGGAAAGACAGCTCAGGGCTCGTGTCTTGCACTAGTTTTGGGTTTCCCTTTCAAAAAAAAAACAAGAAAAAAATAAATAAAAATTAATAAAAATAAAGCAGCGCTGTGAGCCGCCTAAGGGGGAACCCCTGCCTTGCCCCTCCCTCCTTTTTGGGGAGTAAGATGCTCAAAGGGGTGAGAAAAGAAACCCCCCTCAGCCCTGTTTTTATCACCCTCCTGATCGTCAGCTGGTGCACAAATTAAGTTTTGAAGCTTCTCCCTCTGGTGGCCAGGGGCTGCTCCCAGTTAGGTGAGCACTGGTCCCAGTTTGGGGGGCTGCAGCCCCCGAGGAGGATGGAGACACAGCCCCGGCATCTCAGAGGCAAGTCATTAAGATGGGGTAGTGCCATATGAATTAATTAGGATGGTAATTAATTAAGATGGGTGGGGCTGGGCAGGTGCTTTCCCTGCAGAATAACCCTGCTGGGGGGGGATTTCTGCCCCCAGCCCCTGGCCCAGCCCTGGGGCTGCCCCTGCCCCGTGTCCCCCACCCTGGGAAGGGCTCTGGGGACCCTCCTGGTGGTGCTCAGCACCTGCACCGAGCTGACCCGGGGCCTCTTGACAGCTTCTGGAGGGGGAACATAAATCTTTCAAGGCTGCAAATGTCTTTTTCTTTTTTTTTTTTGCTTTCCATTCTGGGTGAGGAAAATGGATTTTTTTTGCAACTCCCTTCAATGTCACTGGTAGCGGGAGACGCTGTTGGTGCACCACAGACCCCCTCGCTGCCCAGCCGAGCGGAAACTTGCTGCCTTCCCCTGCGTGGCCTTTGGATGCTTTTTCTTTTCCTCGCTGCCTCATTTGTTTGGGAACATTTGCAGCACCCCCACTACAGGGCTCCCCTGAGCGGGGGGGGAAATCCAGGGGTCACGGGCAGCTCCAAAAGGGGACAGATGGACCTTGGTGGCTGCACTGTGCTTTTTGGGTTGTTCTCTGCGTGCTCTGATGCTGTGAAGTCGGTGATTTCGCCCTGGGTGATGCCTGGGTGATGTGGAGAGGGAATTGTGCAGCTTTGGTGCCACGCCGTCCCCTGGGCCAGCCCTGGGCTCCCGTGCTGCAGCCCATAGCAGCCACCAAGCACAGCTCCTCTGCTCCAAGAAGTGCATTAAAAAGATGCTGTGAAGTTAAAATTAAATCATCTGCCGCCAGGCTCGCAGACGGGGGCTGAAACCCGGGGAGGCACCAGGGAAAGGGCAGAGGAAAGCTGGCAAAGGGGGTGCACCCGTGCCGATTTGGGCATCCCCCGCAGACAGTGAGCAGGGCTGAGGCAAAGAGAGGTGACAAAGGCCACCCTGCCTGCCGGTGGCAGGGTCTCAGCCTCTTCTCCTGCCTCTCGCAGAGCCCTCGGGGCTGTTGGAGCCTGCAAAGCGTGGGCACGGGGCGCCGGAGGAGGCGGGGAGCAGGCAGCGGGCAGCAGCTCGCGGTGGAGCTGAGCACAGGGAGCCCGCGGTCTTCAGCTGAGTTATGGGAACGCATAAAGGGAGATGTTATTTGAAAGCTCTGGATCACCGTGCATATTTTTTCTTCCTTTTTTTTTCCTTTTGGCCTGTGGCTCAAAGCTGCAGTGAAATGTGGATATGGATCTGGCAGCCGCCAGCACATGAGATGTGGTGGTGCTGGGTGCATTGCTCGGGTGGCCTCTGGGAGGGTGGGGGAGCCTCCCCCTCCGTGCCCAGCTCCAAGAAGGGATGTGATTGCCCATCAGACCTCAGCTTGGTCCAAAAATGCTGTGCTGGCCCCCCCCTGGATGGATTCCCCCCCCCCCCAGAAGATGTTGGGGTTCTTTCTGTTGTGAACCAGCCCCATGTCCAGCCCTGTTTGTGGGGTGGATGCAAAGGGCGCATCAGGCATGGCACTGAAGACATCGGGGGCTTAAATGAGACGTGAACACCTTTTAGCCAAATCCTGAATCATCTTTGGCCAGATACTGTCAAGGTCACAAGTGCTCCGCTCAGAAACCGCTGAGCTCTGAAAGAAACCGCTGCCAGAGGTCTGAACCGCCGGCTTTTTCCGTGAAACCTTTAGCCTTTCCCTCCTGGCCCCTAAGAGACAGCCCGTAACAGGTCCCAGGGGAAAATCACCCCTTTCTCCTGATTGTTGCCCATCTTTCCTTTCACACCCCAGCTTTCTGGGGGGCTTTCTTTGCTTTTCAACACCTCCTGCATGCTGAGCAGTGAAGGATGCTCTGCTGAGCCCGGCGCTGTCGCCGTGCCGGACCCCAGCACCGTGCGGGCAGCTCCAGCTCCTTTTTTTTGACCCCCCCAGCCCCAAACCTGGCTGGGCAGGAGGGTGGATAAAACCCCAACCTTTCACACCCCCCCCCAGTCCAAAATCACAGCCTCCCCTGAGCCCAGCGGGGCTGCCAAAAGGGTTAATCCACTTTGTGCACAACCAGATGGGAAAATGGTTCCCTCTAATGCTGCTAAATAGGCTCCTGAAAAATGCATGGCCCTAAGTGGTCTTGTAGGGCTTTTCCCCCCCCTGGGGAGGGTTGGGACAAGCTGCAGAAGCAGAGCTGGGGAGGGGAACAGCCCGAATCCCTAAGGGGGGGGGGCTGCTAATGGCACCAAGCAAAGGGTTTTGCGGGGTTGGGCTCCAGATGGGACCAGGTGCCCCCGGGACAGCAGCGTGGCCATTAGCGGGGTGGCCGTGGATGAATTAGCAGCTGCTGTGTCCTGATCCCACTGGACACGCGAGCTGGGCAGGCGCTGGGGGAAGGTTGGGGGGGTTTAGAGGGGGAGAACAGGGCTGCAGTGCCCCCCTGGGGCTGTGTTGGATGCCTCATTGCTCGCAATTAGCAGCTCCAGCACCCCCACTTTTTGGGGTCCCCGGGAACAAACACCTCTGCGGTCACTAAAAACCCTTTGCAGGGGACGGGGTGGTGTCAGGGGGGAGATCCCACGGGGCTGCGGGTGCTGAGCTGCTCTCAGGCCTTCTCCCAGCTCTTCCCAGTCCCCACCGAGCACAGTTGTGACAGGTCCAGTGAAGGGGAAAGGGAAGCCCTGCTTGCCGCCGGGGCCTCTCGCTGCTCAGCTGGCGACCGCCCCGTCCCCAAACCTGTCCCCGTCCCCATTGGGGCCAGGCAGGTGGCAGAGGGGGACACCGAGCCGTGGGTCTTTTTTCTCTTCATCCCCACCAAGCATCCTTTTTCCTGCAGTTCCTAGATGAAGCCATCCTAACGATGGCCAAAATCCCCTGGGGGGCACGTGGAGAAGCAGGGCTGGGGACGCTGTGACACGGGGGTGGTGTGGGTTTGGGGGACACGGGGTGGCACCCCCTGGGTGGGACAGCCAGGAGTGGGTTCTCAGTGCTTTGGGGACAGGGTGGGAGCTGACAGAGCTCTGCTCATCCCCACAGCACCGCCGAGGGCAGCCCTAAATCCTCCCCCACCCCATACAGCCCTGATCTGATTAGGGACCGGGGGAGCCTCCGGAAAATTGACCTGCCTGAGCCAGCGAGGGGGGACTGGGAAAGCAAATGGGATCCTCTCCTCCTCTTAAGTGCTTTTCGCTGTCTGTCTTTCCTGCTCGGCCAGAGAGGCAGGGAAAGGGGGGGGAGAGGGAGGGCAACGCGGGTTGTGATGGGTTGGTGTCCCCCCCGTGGGAGCGTGGGGACTGGTGATGGGGACGGTGCCCCGTCCTGGGGACACGCTGCCATGCATGGCCCAAATAGGATCACGTCCCCTGGCAATATATGGGGAAGGAGCTGGAAAAGAAGGGATCCCGCACTGGTTTCCTATATATATTTATATGGTGATGGGGTCTGGGTGGGCAGAGGCAGGGATTCCCCGACAGCAGGTCCCTTTCTGGGCTGGGGTCGCTCACACCCACCCCAAATCCCCACTGATTGCAGCTTCTGCTCGCCTCTCGTCTGTCGAAGCCTTGTTATTTGATTTAGGGGATGCAAATCCCCTTTCCCTGTCCGAGGTGACAACAAAACGACACCAAAAACACGGGCTGGTCCCCACCTGGGGCTGTCCCTGATACCCAGCACCACCCCGCGCCGTGCCTCCCCCCACAGCCCAGCGCTGATTTTGTCCGAATCTCCGCCAGGATTTGTCTTTGGGGGAAAAAAGAAAGAAAAGAAAACAAAGAACAGGGAAAGAAAAGAAAATCTATTGCTGGCCTTGCCGGCTGCCAAGATAACCGCCCCCTCCTCTCTAGCTGCTGTAATTAGGTGCGTGAATCCCCGGCACGGGGAAACACGGCGCTTGTGGGTTTTCTGCGTGGATGCGGGGCTGCCTCCATCCATACGGGGCACTGCACCGTGTGCTCATGCCAGAATTGCCCCATGGGGTGAAAATTTGGGGAGGGAAAGGGGAATAAATGAGCGGCGGTCTGTTGAAACCTTCCCTTTTCAAAGCAGCCGCTCCGCGGGGTTTTCCGCCCATGGGGCCGCTTCGTTCCCCCATGCGGAGCCCCACCAACTTTGGTAATGCTGACTTGTTATGGCAGATGAAATATTAAAGGGCTATGATATAGCCCCAAATTAATATTTCAGCAGAATGTAAAAGGAGAGGCAAAGACGAATCCAAACAGTGAAGCTGAAATGAAATGTTTTTATCTCGCAAGCCCAAAATGGCTCGGCACGCCGGCTTTGATTCGCCCTTCCCTTACTTTTATGTGCTATTAAAATATTTATTGGGATAGTATAAATAGTGCTTCTGATACCCCGCGTGCCATTACGCTGTTTGGGGTACAGCCGAAACAATTTGTGGGGCGAGCTCTGGGCTCAGCAGCCCTCGTGGCAAGGCATCCCGCTGTGACTCTTCTCCCTGTTATCCCATGATCTGGGACTGCTTATATATGGTTTTAGGGTTTCTGCCTCCTGTTGCCCTCCCTCTCCCTCTCAACCCTATGTCCTGTAAGAGAATGAACCCATCTGTGCCCATTTCCTGCTTTTCCCACCCATTTTGCTCTGCGAGCATCACCCCAGCGAGACGGCGAGCTGTGGGGTGGCCGTGGGGACTGATGACGGGGACGGTCCCCAAGCTGATCCCATTGCTGGTGATCCCAGCAGGCTCCTTTCCCACTCTCCACCACTTCATGGCCCAAACCTGCAGGATTTTTGTGCCCTCTGCTTAATTTGTATGGGATCAGCCAAGGCTCGCCCCGACCCGGGGAAGAGGAGTGGGACAGAGCCACGGATGCCCGTAGGGAGCCACAGCCTGGTGACACGAACCCCAGGGGACAAACCCGAACCCCCAGCTGGACAAGGAGTTACAATAAAAGCCTTTTTTTTCCTTTTTCTGTAGAAATAATAACATAAAATGAATTTATGGCAATTACGGGATTTCTATATTTATGTCATTATCAGAACTATATAAGGAAAGTTGGCTGATATGAATGTATTTCGGGTGCTGCTTGCAGGGGGGAGGGCATTGCTCTATATTTTTAATCATGTTCCAGGCTCATTAATCCCCCAACCGCGCAGAATCGGCTGTGGGGCTGGCTCCGAGCGCTCTGGCCACTACTAGGGCGGCTGCTTTTAGGGTGAGGAACTCCCCTGCCTGCAGTGATCCTGGCTGAGAAATAGTCACAAAGTGAGAGGTTTTGGCTGAGGCTTTATTCCTTATTATTCCCTTATTATTTTTTTTTTATTTGATTTTTTTTCCCCCCTCTTTTATAAGCAATCTATTGGTTTTGGAGGCTCTTTGGGGTCAGAGCCTGAAAAACAGCAGCCCGTGGTGTCCCCCTAAGTGCAACCCCCACCCCTGGCCCTTCGCTTTTCTGTTAAATCCCTACAAAAGGACTTTTTTTTTTTTTTTTTCCCCTGTGCCTCAGCCCCGTGCAACACCTCTGCAGCTCCCACAGGGATTAGGGCCGGATTAGCGTCCGCCGGCCGCTGTTATCCCGGCGCTTAGTGCTGCCCCGGGATTAACGGCAGGTGAAATGCGGGATGGGGATTAACGGGGCCGTCCCGCGCGGATGCTTTCAGAAATGCTTTCGCTTGGGGTTCGCTCCTGCTGCCGGCTGGGTTTGGGATGGGGGAGCACAGCCGGGATGCCCCCCAACACGATAGCCTCAACCCAATGCTTTGGTCCTCGCCCAAGGCATTGGGATCGCAGCCACCTGCCCTTACCCTTACCCACCCCGACCCCACCACCTGCCAACCCGGAGCCATAAATAAAAAAAATGAAAATACAGATTTCTGTACCAGCTGAAAAATATCCCAGCGGCGGTGCCAAGAAGCTGCCAGGGGCAGGGAGCACGGGAGCACCCTGCTTTCAAAGCCCTCGTCTGGCAGCGGGGAAACGTTCCCATGATGGGTGTTATGGGGTGGGTGTTATGGGGTGCGTGATGCTGACACCGGCCCTGATTCCCTGCCCCGGGGCCAGGTTTGGAGTGGGGAAACTGAGGCTGGGGACGGGCTGAAGGGATGAATCACGGCCGTGCCACCGCCTCTCCCCGCCACTTCTCCATGTCCCCGGGGACTGCAGCCCGTGAGTCAGCCCTCCCCTCCCCAAAGCAATCGGGAGAGTGGTTTATAAATCATGGGATTTTTCTGAAAACCCAGCGGCCGTCGCCTGCCTGCTAGGGCCGGACCCCTCGCCGCAGCCACCGGGCGTTTTGGGGACGCTGGACACCGTGCTCTGCCCTCCCGGAGGGGTCTAGGGTGTTTTTTGGGGCAGAGCCCCCCCCATATGGTCCCAGTTAAGGGGTGGCATCATCCTGGCACCCGGCATGGCTCGCAAAGCCCCCTGGCAGCACCCAAAGGTGCTGGGTGCTCTGGGGGTGGGTTGGGGTCCGTCCTCCCCCCCCGTGGTGCTGCCGCTCGGCATCGCACCCGGCGGGCCCTTCTCGGGGGCTTCTTCGCCTTCTGTCGCCGCTCAAGGTCGATCCCATTAATTGCCGTGAATTATTTTGGCATTAATGGAGATGTCTTATGCACTTCCCCTATCAATGAGGCTTCCAGGATGAACGCGCTGGCCAATATTTCCTGGTGAAGGCAGGAAGGGAAAATATATGGCAGGGGAGCAGGAAGGGCCATGGGGGGGGGGGCTCAGGGGGGGTGGCAGAGGAAGGGAAATGTGGGGAGGGGGCACGGAAGCCATGTGGGGGGGTGATGGGGGCACATCTGGCCTGCTCTGTGTGTCTCCAGCCCCGTGCCACCGGGATGGGACGGGGGGGGAAGAATTGGGGTCCCCTGGGTGCAGCCTCAGCATCGCCCCCCTCTGCTGCTGGGGGGGCTGGGGGTGCCGGACCCCCTCCCTGCCCTCATTTTTGGTGGAAGCCCAACTCGGGGTGGTGCTGGGGGACCGGGGCTTGGACATCCCCACACCCCAGCTGATGGGGAAGGACCCCAAAACCCCCCCAAATGGCATCGGGGGGGTGGGAAGCAGCCAAGCCCAGCTGCCTCTCTCCACCCTGGGGTGCCAAATGTCCCCCCCCGGTGCTCTGCGCCCCCCACCCCTCTCCCCACGCCCTCATCCCCCATCCCGCAGCTTGCCCTATTCTTTTCTCCTATAGCAGGAGGGAAGGGAGGGCAGGGCAGTGCTGACCCCACAGCCCCCCCAGGCTGCACCCATGGGTGCTGGGTGAGGTGGGGGTGGGATGGAGACCGGCTGGGGGGCTGCTTGGGGAAGATGGGGGGGGGGGGGGTCGGGGAAAAAAGGGGGCTGCGTTGATGCGCTCTGCTCCCAGCTCCTCGCCCGAGGAGGGGGAGGAGGAAGAGGAGGAGGAGGAGGAGGAGGAGGAGGAGGAGGAGGAAGGCGCCTCCCCCTGCCGCCCTCCCCGCTCTGACCCCCCCCGGAGCCCGATGCGGCTCCGGCCGGGCGAGCGGCCACGGGAGCGCCCAGCAGCGGGGCCCCCCCCCCGGCACCGGGGGGTCCAGAGACGGGGGGGGTGGGGGGGGCCGAGGAGCAGAGCCCCCCCCCCATTGCCACCTCCTCCCGCCCCCCCTTTTCGCTTTTATTTACCGACAGCGGCGGGGCACCCCCCTCTTTAAACCGGGGGGGGGGCGGAGGAGGTGGGGACCCCCCCTCGTTGCCGGGTCCCCCCGCTTCCAGCCCTCACGGGGGGGCAGCGGCTGAGCCCCGGCCCCCCCCCCCCCCTCCAGGCTCCGCTCCCCCCAAACTTTGCCTTCGGATGCGGGGACTCCGCCGAGCTGCTCCTGATTAATTGCATCTGCCTCGGATTAATTATTCACCCTCCTGCTGCTTTTATTTTTTTTTTTTCCTGTTATCGTCGTTTTTTATTATTTTTTATTTTTATTTTTTTTTCCTCTTTCATTCCGATTTTTTTTTTTGGGGGGAAAAAGGCGCTTGGAGACGATATCAAGATTTTTTATTATTATTATTGTGCAGGGAGAGAGGTGGGGGGGGCCGGCGACTTGCTAGCCCTGCAGCATCATCCTTCATCGGCGCAGCTTTTATTCTATTATTTTATTTTTTTTATTCCTTAGGGGGGGGGGGGCACACGTGCTCTTCTCCCCCCCTGGATCCCGAGGAGGAGGAAGAGGAGGAGGAGGAGGAAGAGGAGGAGGGGGGGGGACCCACCCGGCTCGGCGCGCCCCCGCTCGCCCTGCAGGCACCGGGGGGGTTGCGGCAGGATTGGGGTGCTGTGCCCTGGGAGCTGGGGGGGCACCGAGCCCCCCTAACCCAAAACTGGTGTCCCCCCCCCCAAATTCCCCCGTTGGCTGCTGCCGCCGGCTCGCACGTGGTTGGATTTAGGGGATTTCTGCGGGTATCTATATATTATTATTTTTTTGGTGCCTGGCTTGGATTTTTATTTTATTTCACATTTTTTTTTGCCACGGGGGGGTGGGGTGGGCTCGGGGCCTGGCTGCTCCTGCCGCTGCCCCCCCCTTCCCACCCCCCCCTAACCCCACATTTCGCTATGGGGTCCCCAAAGAAGATGCCCCCGGGGCTGGCCGCCCTGCTCTGCTGCCTGCTGCTCCCCGGTAAGTGCCGTGGGGGGGGGGGGGGACACGGGACGGGAACCTGCTTTGTGTCCCTGGGGGGGCTCCCCCAAACCCTGCCTCTCTCTGCCTTAAAACCCCCCCGCAGCCGCTGCCTCCCCTCTCCCTCTGCGCCCCCCCCCCCCAAGATGAAATGGGTGAAGATCGGAGTTTTTTGCTGCTTTAATCAAATGACAGCTTCACGGGGCTGTCTGCTCGGGTGGGGAGAAAGGGGTCGCCCCCCCCTTTTATCCCCCAACCCCCCCCTTTTTCCCCAAAGCCCCCCCTGCCCCGGCCCCCCCAACGCTTTCTCCTCCTCGTGGGCATCGCTTTGGGTTGGGGTGCGGCGATGGGGGCACAGCCTCTCCCCCTGCTTCTTCCTCACCCCTTTCCCCACCCTAAAAAAAATAAGGATTTGGGGTCGGGGGGGTCCCAGCCGGTGCTGCTGCCCCCTCCCAGCCTGAGGCCTGGGCAGGGGGGGCCCCGCTGCCTGCGCTCACTTTCCCTGAGTTGCATTTCAATCGCTGCTGTCACCCTGCCCGCGACATCCCAGCCCTGGGGATGGTGGCACCTGCTGCAGGGGGCTTTTTTTTTTGAGGGGGGGGGCTTTTTTGGGGTAAAAGCGACCCCTGCCAATGCACCTTCCGAAGCGCCTTTCCCCGGTGGTTGCGCAGAAAGCGGGGGGCTGCTGGTGTCTGGGGGTGCCGTGTGTACCCCTCGTCCAGCTGGGGGTTTTGGGGTGCCCCCAGGGGTTGGGGCTGTGCTGCTGGAGCCGAGGGGGGGGTCTCAGGACCACATCCCAGCACCCCATGGATGAGGAGCTTGGGGGGGGGCTTGGGCAGGGCTCCCGAGCATCTGCAGCCCCCCGAGGCTCTCGGAGGAGCTTGGGGAGAGCTGTTTACCCCCAGCAGAAAAATAATAATAATTAAAAAAAAATACATGATATATAAAAAGGGGGGGTGCTGAGAGCGCTGCAGGGGGCAGCCAGGGTTTATTTTTCCCCTGACCCCCCCCCGGCTCCCCCCAGAGCAGCAGGAGCAGGGATGCTCCCGGTGCAGCACCCGCAGCACGGCGCTGCCTCGCTGGGCACCGCAACTTCACCCAGGGGCTGGGGGTGCTGGGACCCCCCTGTGTCCCCCCCCCAAAGGGACCCCAGGAGCGGGTGCAGACCCACGGTGCTTCCCCAGGCACTGGCTTTTTTGGGACCAACAGGTAACAGGGTTGGCAGCCAGCGGGGGAAACGTGCTCGTCCTCCTTCCCTCCTTCCTTCCTTCCTTCCCTGCCTTGATTTTGCCTTTAGGATCTGCGGGGGGCTGGCTCGGCGTTTCCCCGTGGGGGGGGGGAAAAAACCACGGCAGGCGTCTGCCAGCCCCACTGGGGGATAAATGCTCGGAGACATCGGGGGAAATCTCCCGGCTTCGCCAGGGTTTTGGGGCATGGGGCTGGATGCGGCCCCTGCTTCCCCAGCCCCTCCTGGGGGGGTTTATTTGGAGCCCCCCCCATAGCTAGGAGCAGGCAGCGGGGTGGGTCAGGCTTTGGGTTTATGGCAGGGCAGGGTTTGAGCCCCTGGGCTGGGGGATGCGATGGGTTGGGGGGTCCCCAGCAGGAGGAGGGGTGCCTGGTGCTGTGGTGGGGGGGCCGGAGCCGGGCTGGTGGCTGGGAGTGCTGGGGCTGGCATGGGGCTGCTGGCACTATGGGATCCCCCAGAACCCACTCCCCACTCTCCATCCCTCCTGCCCACCCGGCCCCACCCAGCCCGTTAAGGGATGGGGCGGATTTCCCAGCCCCAGCACCCCAAAATCAGACCCCCCCCCCCATGCACCGGTGGGTGAGGGTGGCCCCAAGGGCCACCGGGGGACCCTTGCGAGACGCCTGCCATGGGTTTGGGGATGGTTTTGGGATGTGAGTTGTCCTCACCAGCCCCTTTGGCCTTTTCTGGACAGCTGAAGGTCTCGGAGGGAGCCACAAAAAGCGGCCAAAAGCTCCAAATTTCCTCGGCCTTCCTTAGGAATCGCTCCGGCTGCCTGCTGGGCTCAGCCCCTGGTTACGCGGCGCCCTTTTCTGCCACCCGAGGATGCTTTTTTCCCGTTTCCTTTTTAATTTCTTTCTATTTCTTTTTAATATCGACCCTCGGCGGCAGCTTCACCCCGCTTTGTGCTTCTCTGCGGCTCCGGGAGCCCCCCGGGAGCCCCCACTTGGCTGCGGCCCCGCACCAGCTGCTGGCAGAGAGGGGATTTTGGCATCCCCAAACCCCCGGGCTGGGGTGGCCCCGGGGCTGTGCGAGGGTTTTCCAGAGGGACGGAGCTCGGGTGCTGGGCACGGCGGAGCTGCAGAGCTGGAAGAGCCCTTTTGGGATGTGGTACAGTGGGGGTTCACCCATCGGTTTGTTTGGGTGGGTTTGGGGTCAGCCCCTGCGTCCTCTCCCTGCTGCTCGCTGAGGCTCGGCCCCGCTGCCTGCCTCAGTTTCCCCTCTCCTGGAGATGGAGATGTGGGGTTATTCGGTGTCCCCGTGCAAGGCAGGCCTGGCTTTCCAGCTGGCGTAGTGCCGCTTGGTTGCTCTCCTGAGGAGTGTGGGATAAAAATAAAGGGGGACCCCACAGCCGTGCCGTGGAGGGGCACTAACCGGAGCGAAGGGGTCCCCACACGGTGCTGCTGTCACCTCTGGGGCCACCAGGGCTGGCTCCCCCATGCCTCCACCCCACTGGGGATGGGGCTGGGACCATATCCCTCTCCCTACATCTCCCCCCCTTAATTCCCAGTGGGACCGAGCCCCGTGTGTAGGACTGAGGGTGTAGGATCACCAGGGGAGCTCCAGCCAGCGCACCCCAACCCCAACGGGGTGCGGATCACCTCCCGGCCCCATTTCGGCTCCGAGCATCCCCTGCCTTGGGGATTTTTCAGGCCAGCAGGTGGAGATGTGCCATAACTCGCTGCCGGAATGGGGAAAACGCACCCGGCGTTTGCTCATTTACCGGGTCCCGGGTGCGAGGCTGGGGCTCAGGGGCTCAGCACCCCGAGCAGATGGGGGCCGGCAGCACCTCGCCCTCCTGGTGGGGCACAGGGCAGGATGAGGCCCCCAAACCGGGCTGAACCAGGCAGGAAGGGGTCACACGAGGGCACCCCGGAGCC
The DNA here is from genome assembly GCF_047663525.1 of Anas platyrhynchos. Classification (NCBI taxonomy): domain Eukaryota; kingdom Metazoa; phylum Chordata; class Aves; order Anseriformes; family Anatidae; genus Anas; species Anas platyrhynchos. Next base: position 6,218,600 of record NC_092606.1, read on the forward strand.
AAAATTCTGTCTTCCAGCTCCAGGGTGCCCTTAGGTGACCCCAGCTCTTCCCTGCTGCCTTTTCTTCCCCTCGGGTTCCTAATGGGGTTTAGACCCCATTAGGGGTGGGGTTGCTGCCCGCTGGTTCAGCAGCCCAGCAACAAGTTGCTCCTTTTCAGGTTTGTCCCTGGGTGCTCGGAGAGGTGCCTCGAAACCCTCAGCTGGGGCTGTGTGTGCAGGATGAGCAGGAGCCAGCACAAAAATTGCCCCAGAATTTTGGGACCAGGCTCCCCCTGCTGCACCACCCAGGGAAACTGAGGCAGGGCACCGGGTAGACGAAACCCCACAGCGGGACGTTGCACAGCGATGCTGCTTAATTCACCCCACCGTGGCCAGCTGCTGTGGTCCCTCCTTTCTAAATCTGTTTCCTAAAAAAAAAAAAAAAATAAAAAAAGGGAAGGAAAGGAAAAAAACAACCCAGCCCCAGTGGAGCATCCTCGGACGTTGTGCGGGCGCAGCCACCCGCCTGTCCCCATCCATCCCATGGCTTCTGGCGGTAGGGAGGAGGCAGGAAAAAAAAAATCCTGGGAAAAGCAGGGATTTAAAGGGCAGAGGAAGGGGTTCTTGCATGCTGTTACCCAATTTTTGGCTCTTTGCAGCCCAAAAGGGGTGGCTGGAGGAATCGGTGCGTTCCCCTCCCGTGCGGCGCTCGTCGCCGAGCGAGCATCCCATCCATCTGGAAAAGGTCACTCTGGCTAATCTAATCAGTGTCTTTTATTATTAAATACGGGGCTCTGCTAACGAGCTGCCCCCCCGGGAGGGAGGAGGGGGCTCCGTGGTGCCGGGGCTGTGCTGCCTTTGGGGTGGGTTTTGCTCGCGGGGAGGTTGTGGGATGGCGGTGAGGGGACCGGTGCGTAACGGGGCAGGTCCTGGTGCTCCTTGCCGTCGGTAGAGGTGCTCTGAGCTCAGGGTTTCCACTCAATTTGGGAGGAATTGGCTTGTGCAATATTTGCCATCACAGATTTTTCAATAGCTCTGCTGAAAGCCCGGGGTCTCGGGTGCTTTGTGTTCCAGCCCTGCAAGGGTTACGGGGGCAGCTTGTGCTCTCCTTGCGGGGCTGACAAAAGTTGTTCTGCTTTTGGGGCTTTCCCTCTGCTCTCGGGGTGTTTTGTGTCAATGCCGGACCCCATCCTGGCTCCTTCACGGCTCATTTTGTGCCTCTTGCTGCATCCTGCTCCGGCTCAGCACTGCCCTGCACAGGGGAGAATGAATCGGCGCCGCATCAGCCCAAAACGTGTCCCTTGGCACAACGGGGGGGGGGACAGAGATGGGACAGGGGCTGTGAGCAGGACAGGTGGCTTTAGGGGGCTCACTGCCACCCCACACCGATGCTGTCTCAATCCTGGGCTCAGCAGCTGCTGGGTTTATCCACGGCACCCCCCCGCTGTGCTGCGTTTTGGAGCCCCGGGGGTGTTCCCGTGGACATTCACGCTCGGGCAATTCCTCGTCCTTTTTATTTTTCCTTTTTTTTTTTTTTTTTTTTCCTCACCTTTTAATTCATTTCTTCATTTTTCTTCCTCCTCCGCAAAGGCCCTCTCCTCCCCGGCCCCTGGCCTGTCCCCTGACGTGATTTGTGGAAATTGCTCTAAAGTAGCTGCCGCGTAAAAGCCTCGCCTGCTCCGGGAATTTATGGCAGGCTGCGCCTGAGCGCGGCACATCCCATTTAGCCCGTATTTATTTATTCCTTTAGGTTCCTTCTCCCCCCTCCCTTCCCTTTTAATAATTTCCTGGGGGAAACGCAGGGCTCAGCACTGCAGCCTGGGGTGCCCGGCGTGGGTTTTTCCAGCATTTTTTGGGGGGAGTTGCTTCTCCCCAGGGGGTGCTGGGCTGTCACCCAGGGGTGCTGCTGTTGCCCAGGGGGTTGCTGCACCCCAGCAGCCGCCACCATGCTCTTGTTGGGGGCTGGTGGTTGGAAGAGGTGTCCCCAGGTGGGATCTGGGAGGAGGATTTCTATGGATGCCCCCAGACACAGACATCCCTCTCCTTTTCCTCTGGGACCTAAAGGAAGGGAGAGTCGTCAGCACAACCCTGTATTAGACAGCGGAGAATCCACCCTGAGCAGCAATACTGCCCCTAGTGAGTCTCCATCCTCTTTTCCCAACCTCCACCCACCCAATACCAACCCCGGGCTGCTTTTGGGAAGCCCCAACCCCACCAACCTCCCAGGACGAGCACCGGGGTCCCTCTCGCCGTGGTGCCTCCCGGTCCCACCGCCGCCGTGGGGCAGCACCGGGGGCTGTGGGTGGCCCGGGGGCTTCACGGCCCCCCCGTCACAGCATCCCCTCGGCCGTCTCACCGCCGTGAGCCGGGGGGAGGTGCCGGTACATTTGTAACAATTATTCACTTAATTGAGTTCCAATTAGCCAGGGCTGGAGATGGAGGCTCGCACCGCGTCGGCGGGCGCGGGGAGCTTGTTGTCTTTCATGTCGCCGAAAACAATTTCCAAGGCTCCGGCTGATGGGAAGCGTTTCCAGGCTTCCCACGAGGGCCGGGTTTCCCGATTCGGCTTGGGTTGTGCTGCGGGGGGGTTCCCCAGGCTGCATCGAGGCACAGAGCACCGGGGGGGGCTCCCCCTGCCATGCCCAAAGCTCCCCGTGCCGGGGATGCGCCCAGGTTTGGCACCACTGGGGATGAAGGTTTGAGTTTTGGGTGGAGGTGGAGACCTCCATTCCCCTTTTTTATAGGGTTTTATGCTGTTTGGGGGTCAGCCCCAAATTGGATGGGAGGTATAAGGTGGTGGGGGTCAGTGCCCGGGGGTGGGTTTGGACATGGGGAGGTGGGTGTGAGCCTGACCCCTGCCCAGGTCCCCCTTTGGCTGGAGCATCCCGGTGTTGGGACACCCAGATCTGGGGCAGCCCCGGTGTGTGGTGCTTGTGTCCCCAATTTGCAGTTGACCCTAATGGCCGTGGGGGTGAAGTATGGACCCGGGGGGGCTCATGCTGTAAGTTTTGGGGCTCCAAATCTTTAACTGTGATGCTTGGGGGCAGCGGGGTGGTTTCACGCTGCCTTGAAACGAAGTCACAGCTGGGACATCTGCGGGTGGCTTCATGGTGGGAGCACCCCGGGAGGCTCGGTGGGGTGCTGGAGATGAAGGCTGTGCCCTGGGGGCTGCCCTTTTTGGGGTCTCAGGGCGCATCCCACTCCTCTTTGACCACTGCTTAAACCCTGGAGCCTTTTTGTCCCCGAGGGTCACCAGGGAGTGCCGGAACTCCTCCGGAGAAGCACCAGCAGAGTGCAGCCTGCCCTGAGTGGGGGAGCTGGGGCACAGCCCCCACCTCCCTCCCCCAGTCTTTATTTTCCTGTGTTTTTCTCTCTGTTTTTCTCTCTGTTTTTCCCCCGCTAAGTGGGGATATACGTGCTGGGAGCCCCCTGCTGCAGCCCGGGGGATAAGCCGGGATCAGGATCCCCCCCCGGAGCGTGCCTAAAGCGATCCCTATGGCAGACAGCTGGAGCTGGGGCTAAGCCGGAGCTCAGCGCTGGGTATCGGTGCTGGGCGAGAGGAGGAGGAGGAGGAGGAGGAGGAGGCTCTTCAGCCTCAGGGCAGTGGGGATGGAGCTGGGTTTGAGGCACACTCCCCATGAGCCCCATTTGCTGGGGATTTGGGGTGAGAATGAAGGCAAGCAAGCCATAACCCCCCGCTAGCCATAACCACGGCGGGTCTGTCTGTCCGACCCCAAGCAGGGAGGACAGAGCGGGGTCACCCCTTGGGGATGGGATTATTTCACTGCCAGAGACCCCCAGAAGCATCAACCCCCTTGGCTGGGGGGGTCTCCTGACTGTAGGGCGGTGGGGTGGGTGCTGCCACGTCCCACGCCGCTGTCCCCATGTGCCCTCGTGGCCATCCCCGGGTCCATCTGGCTGCGGCGACGTGGGGCGCATCTGGCCGGGCAGATGTGGCTGCTGGGGGGGTCACTGCGTGTTCCCACCTCCCTCTCTGCCCCCTCTCTCCCCGCCGTGGGTCAGAGCCCACCCTGGAGAGGGAGGGTGCGGGTCCCATCCTGCTGTGGTGCTGGGCAGGGGGGGGATTTTAACCAAAGAAGGGGGGGGGTCTGGGCAGCCCCCAGGCTGGTTGGGTGCAGAAATCTGCTTTTTGCTCGTGGTGCTGAGCCGTGAGGGTGGAAGGACCATATGGTCCCCTCTGCGCCAGCCTAAGAAACCCGGCAATGCGGGTCAGGCGCCGCAAATCCCGTTAACCGGCAGCCGGGGCTTAACCCTTGTGTCCCCCCAAACCCCAAAGGAGGTGGGGGTGCCAAAGCTGCTGCCCCCCCAGGGGCTGGCACAGCCCAGGGTCTCCTGAGCTGTAGGGTTTTCCTTCCTTCCACCCTTCTCTCCATCAGTTCTCCTTTCTGCTGCCCCAAATCCTTCTCTGCTGCCACCCCACGGCACGGGGCTGGGCTCGGTGCGTGGTGCTGGGCTCTGTGTGTGGTGCCAGGGCTCGGTGCCACCCCAATTGTCCCCCTCAGCATCACCTGATGGTGCCCCTCGGTGCTGCCAGGAGCAGGTCTTTGGGTGGATTTCTGTGCGAAATGATCTAATCCTTCCCCAAACACCGTATTTTTTTTAAGGAACAAAAATGACAATGAACAAAATTTGCACTGTTTCAGTGATTCAGTGTTTAACTTGAGCTTTTTTTTTTTTTTTCCCTGGCTTCCAGTGCCTCGTTTGCTCTCGTGGGTATTTCATCCAACGTAGCTCTGACTTGGGGATTGTTTCTCAGCTCCGCTTTCCAGCGAATAATCTCATGCCTTGGAAAAAAAAAACAATCCCTCGTGTTGAAACTCCTGGGAAAACACCAGGAATGGCAGGAGCAGCCCTAGCTGCGTGGCCCAGGACCGTGCCACAACCAGGGCGGTGGCCTCACCGGCAGTGCCACTGGGTCCCCAGCACCTGCCTGGCCCTGGGGACAAGCAGCAGCTGTGGATGCCATCGGTACCCGTATCGAGCGCTAATCCTTTTAGGAGCCTTCCTAAGCCTTTTATGCCCCAAAACCCCACTGCAGTGAGGTCCTGGGTGGGTTACGGGGTCTCGACTCGGCCCCAAGCCTGTATCTCCATGGGTCTGGCCACAGCGATGCTCCAGCTGGAGAAAAACCTGCTCCCATCCATCTGGAAGCATAAAATAAAAGGAAAGGGTGAGAGTTTTGGGGCAGCCCCCCCGGCACGCTTCCCTCCCCCAGTGGAAGCACCCAGGCAGGTGCCGTGGCAGGGGCTGAGCCGTCACATCAGCTCCTCTCGCCGCCCGTAATTTGGGTGCTGGCGGCTGCTGGGGCCGCTGGGGAGCGGCTGCAATCAGCGCCGGGCTGCGTGGCGGGGAGATGTGACGGGGGGGGGCCCCCGGGTGTCCTGGGAATTGCTGGCAGCCGCGGATGTGAAGACCTTGAGATGTCTTCCAGGCTCCTGCAGGAGCGGCCGGGTGTGCTGGGGATGGGTTCAGCTGGGAGATTCTCCTCCTGCTTCCACCCAGCCCAACGAGTGGGGCACCGGGGCCAATTTGCCCCAGGTCACTTGGGAGGGTTGGTGGCAGTGGGCCAGGCGTGTCCCCACGTGGTGTGACCTTCTCGGCTCCCTCCTGGTCCCCCACAAGCCACCAGCATCGTTGTCACTTTGCACTGGGCCGTGTCCATGGCTGGTACAATCGGGGCTCACCAGCTGGACCTGCTGCTTGGTTAATGCTGGAGGAGCTCAGCGCCCTTTGCGCCGTGCACCTGGGGGCTTGGCTGGGAGCTGGGGCTGCTTTGGGGGATGAGGAATTTGGGGCTAGTTTGGGGGAAGAGTTTGGGGCTGGTTTGTGGGATGAGTTCATGGCACGTGTCCCTGTTTGCCGGACACCCCATCCCGTGCCAAGGGTGGGTTGGTGGGAGGCTGGAGCCCCCCCACCATTAATCATAGCCACCCCTGAGGTGCTGTGGGGTGCTCAGCAGGAAAAAAACCCATCCTGACTCCCCCTTTTGAGATGCCTGGGGGCTGCAGCACCGCCTTGTCCTCGCCATGGGGGCTCCGGGGGGCGATGCCGTGCACTAACCCCATCTCTCCATCCTCTTCGCAGCCCACGCCAAGGGTCCAGCCCCCAGCCCTGAGCCCGCCGAGCCCCCCGGCGCCGTGATGCTGCCGGTGAGCTACCGCCTGTCCAACACCCGCCTGGCTTTCTTCCTCAAGGAGGTGGGGGCCAGCCCCCCGGGCAACGGCAGCGCCCCGCTGCAGCGCTCCGAGCCCTTCGTCGTCTTCCAGACCAAGGAGCTGCCGGTGCTCAACGTCACCCTGGGACCCTTCAGCACGGGGTTGGTGCTGCCCAAAGAGCACCTGCAGCCCTCCAGCACCCTGGAGGTCCCCGACCGCCTGACGGTCAACTGGAAAGTGCGCGCCTTCATCATCCAGCCCCGCCTGGTGGCCAGCCAGCCCGTGGTCCAAGTGCTCTTCTACGTGGCCGGCCGGGATTGGGACGACTTCGACGTGACCGACCGGCTGCCCTGCGTGCGGCTCCACGCTTTCCGTGACGCCCGCGAGATCAAGAGCTCGTGCCGGCTGCGGGGCAGCCTGGCCACCTGCCTGGTGCAGGCGGAGCTGCCCCGTGCCTGGTTCGGCCCCGGTGCCGTGCCCCTGGGCAGGAGGAAGAGCCCCGAGAGCGTGGAGGTGCCGGGGGAGAGCCAGCAAGCTGAGCTCTACTACACCCTGCACGCCCCCGACGGGGCCGGCCAGTGCCTTGGGGACACCTTATCGGCATCGTCCCCTCGCCGGGGGGGTGCCGGGGGGGCCAGGACCGAGGGTCCCACGCAGCACCCGCTGCTGCGCATCGGCAGCGTCAGCCTCCTGCAGGCGCCCCCCGCGCAGCCCATGCAGGAGCACCGGCTGGATGGCAACGTCTTCATCCGGCTGCCCGACAAGCCGCTGAAGCCCGGCGAGGTGCTGAGCATCCTCCTCTACCTGATGGCCAACTCCACGGTGGAGCATTTCACCCTCAGGTAGGGGCCCGACCCCGGGATCGGCCCCAAAAGCGGTGCCGTTTTGTAAGGGAGGGTTGGTTCGGGTTGGGGTGGGGTGGAGGAAGGGGATGGGGAGGGTGCTTATGGGGTTTTGAAGCGTTTTGGGGTTTTGCAATATTGGGTTCACAGCGTTGCTGCTGTGGTGTGGTGCTCCCCGTTGTTCTGGGGTTGGGGCTGTGACAGCAGCAGTGGGATTTGCTCGCTGACACCTTGGGGATGAGGTGCAACCTGGCTGTGGGGTCAGCAGGGGCTCTCCATGTGCCCCCCTTATCCCAGAGCTGGGGCAGGAGGTGCTGAGCACCCCAGGATGGGGAGGTGCTTGGGGGCATCCTTAGGGACGAGGGGGTGCGATGGGGACAGGCTCAGCCCTCCGCTATCAGGGCTGCTGGCTGATGATCCCTATATCTAAAACTGTCCCCGTGGCAGGGCAGAGCTGGCGCTTCTTGGAAGGAAAATTGAAGCGTGGGGGGCACGCGGGGCAGCTGTTCCTAAATCTCATCTGTGGGAGTTGGTAGTGAACAGCAGCGAGCCCCTGGCACAGGGGACACAGTGCTTGAGGCTCTCCTGTCCCTCACCTTGGGGCCAGGAGCCCAAATTCCTGCCGGAGGGGTGATGTGGGGGCAGCACCCCACGGCAAAGAGGGGCTGGGGTGGGCGCATCCCCACCATGACGCCTCCACCGCGGGTGATGTTTCCGAGCGCCAGGGGGAATTTGGGGTGCAAAATCCCCCTGCAGCCCCAGCAGGGCAGCAGGGGGGGGTCGGATCCAGCCCTGAGTGTGGCTCCCCGCAGGGTGAAGGCCAAGAAAGGGGTCAACCTGCTCAGCACCAAGTCGAGGAGCGTGCAGTGGCTGGTGAGCTCGGAGCTGCTGACGGGCGGCAAGCACTCCACCGCCACCGTCGACGTGGCCAGGGCGGAGGGCGCTGGGCCCAGGTAAGGGACCCTAAAATCCCCCCCCCCCAACCCCAGGGCAGCACCCGAGGGGGGTGATTTGGGGAAATCTGTGGGTTTTGGTCCAGAGCTGGTCTTCGCCTGGTTGGCAGCGGTGCCCCGTGGGTGCTGGGGGGGGGTCAAGCGATGCGCTCCGAGGTCATCGGGGTGATTTTGCAGCTGCATCCCCGTCTGAGCTGGTAGCACCCGGTTGTTTCGGGAGCTGGTGGGTGCTTATAGGGGATTTTGAGGCTGAGTTGTGAAGCCGCGGTGGATCCTGCCGTTTTGGTGGAAATATTTTAATTTTTGTAAAAGTTTTGACACCACGGGAGGCCAGCTCCTTGCTGGGTGTCCTGATCCCCGCTGAGAGTCCCTCTGGGGAGGAAGGGGAGCGCTCCCCGGGCACGGTCCCCTCTGGTCCTTTAGGTCACATCTCCATCACCTGGTGTCTTTGGGGTCAGGGAGGCAAAAGTGTCCAGGAGCTGGGTTAGAGCGAGCTGATGCTCTCGGGCCATGCTGGAAAATGCCAAAAACAACCAGAGCAGAGGGACGTCGGAGCCCACAGTTGACATCGGGGTGTCCCCATGGCCACCATGGCACGTCCCCATGGCCACCAGCTGCCTTGTCCCCTGCTCGGACACCCTGTGCCCACCCCGGTGCCACCCCGGAGCCAGGCGCAGGCTGGTGGGGGGGGCACCCAGCTCCCCTCCCTTTCCCCTGCCCCCTCCCTGCCTCTGCCGCCGACTCAAATCAGCCTTGAAAGGTTAGAGACGGGAGATGAATTTAAAGTGATTACAATCACCTTTTAGACAAACAACTCGATCAAATATTAACGTAATGGAAATGATGAATGACTCAACGCCGCGGCGCCCTCCGGGCCCGGCGAGCACGAGCGGTTTGCCTCGGGGGTGGCGAGGATCGGAGGGGACCCTGGAACTTTGGGGTGATTTGGGTGATTTGGGGCCAATTTGGGTTGTTTTACGCCCCAGCAGCTGCCCCCGGAGTCGTGCCCCAGATCTGGGCAGCCAGAATGGAGCCCAGGAGGTGAGGACAGAGCCTGTGTGGCCATTTGCTGTCCCCTCATCCATGTTCCCGTCCCATGGTTAGTGATGCTGGTCAGGTCCAGCACAGAGTGTTGATATAGCACCCAGGGGAGCTGGCTAAGGCTTTTCTCCCACTGGGAATAAGCAGAAAAAAATCAAATTCTCTTCCATTTGTGTGGGTTTCCCTCGGAGCAGCCCCCTGGCTGTGTGTGGGCTGAGCACCGTGGTGGTGACCACCCCCGAAGGGACCCTCTGGAGATGCATGGGACCACCCAGTGCCGGTCCCCCGGGGCACCCAGCTCACTGTATCCTCCCTCCTGCCCCCCGCCAGGGATGGGGAAACCTCCTCTGAGGTCATGCAGCTGGATTTCGAGATGGAGAACTTCACCAGCCAGTCGGTGACGCGCCGCATCATGTGGCACATCGACTACTGGGGCCGCAACCCCCCGCCCGACCTGGAGAAGGTGGTGACGGAGCTGACGGTCATCCAGAGGGACATTCGGGCCATCGTGCCCCTGGCCATGGTGAGCAGGGTGTGATGTTCCTCCAGCCCTCCTGCTTAGCTCCTCTGGTTTGGTGTTGGGGATGGTTTGGTGTCCCCCGAGGGATCTGTGCGCAGGGATGGGTGGCGATGTGTTCCCCTGTGCTCCTGGCTCTCCCACCAGCCCACCTGCCCCAAATCCCACCCCTGCAGCACCTATCCGCCCATAAATCCCACCCCAGCTCTTCCCCAGGGCTGCTGTAGGAGGGGGACCAGGCAGGATCTGGCCCTGGGGTTTGGTGCAGGACAGCGAGCCGCCCTGTTACAGGACGGTCCCCTTTGCGCCCCGTCCCCAGGACACGGAGATCATCAACACGGCCATCCTGACGGGCCGCACCGTGGCCATCCCCGTCAAGGTCATCGCCATCGAGCTGAGCGGCATCATCGTGGACGTCTCGGCCATGGTGGAGTGCAAGTCCAACAATGAAGACATCATCAAGGTGGGTGCGGGCGGTGAGGGATAACCCCACAAAGGAGCACACGTTGAGCCTCTCCCGGGGTTTCAGTCCCCGTGTGTCTCTCCCTGGCCCTATGGGGTGAAGGACGGGGCCTTTTGTCACCACAGGAGGCCACGGGTTGCTCTGGTGCCGCAGACAGCAGCAATAACTAAGGGTTATCGCGGCACTTAGTGCCCCGAGGTAAAATATTGTCCCCTGGCAGTGCAAGCCGCACGTTTCCATCAGCAACTTCACCTGCACCACCAGGCGATGTTCATCTCCTGGGGCCGGGGTCTGGTCCTGGAGAGGCAGGAGGGGGCCAAGGAGGGGGCCAAGGAGTGGATTGGGGACGATGGGGGACAGCGGGAGGGATGGGGAGAGGAGCGAGATGGGCGGCGGGGGAGAGGGGCTGGGCTGTGGGCGCAGAGCATGGCGACAGCCCCCTGCTCCCCCCAGCTGACGAGGCAGCCTCCGTCCTCGAATCCAGCTACGGCTGTGCATTTTCCATCGCCGTAGCCATTCATCCTTGTACATTTTTCTATCACTGTACGTATCCATCTCTCCGCCCGCCTGCATTATTCTATCCCCATACTCATCCATCCGTCCATCCGTCCCCCCCAGACACCTCCCCTTCTCCCAGCGGGGCAGGGGGTGATGGGCAGAGCCCTGGCCAGGCTGGGACCTGCTCTCTTCTGGGGTCCCCTGGGAGCCAGCAGCCCCGCGGGCAGGTGACAGCCGGTGTCACCGACTGTTTACCCAAGTTCTCGAACAAAACCCCTATCCGTGCGATTTACCGTGCTGGCTCTAATTTATGGAGACCGGTCCTCCGCAGCGTGATAAAACACTGGAGCAATAATACACTTCAGGATGGACTCCAAGACACTTAAACTGTTTAATGTGCTGTCTTTCCACTCGTAAATCTATTTACACGCTGTCCCCAGACCTGGGGGGGAGCAGACACATGCACGCGAGCGGGGATGAATAATGCATGGAGCAGCCCTCCAGCCCCGCTCGCTCGCCATCCGGAGCCCCGCGCAATTTCTTGCTGAGTTATTTTGTGTTTGTGCTAGGGATTCGTTTCCGAGGGAGCTCTCGCTTCCCTGCTGAGATTGGGGAGTATGATTACGGTGCCAGGGCTATAAACCTGTTACATAAATCAAAGCTTACATGGTGGGATCCGCTATCTGTTACTGTAAATAATTTAGCGTCGGGGAGGAGCGGGGAAGGGATGCTTCTCCCCAGGCAGCGTGGCTCGCTGGGGGGTTGATCTTGCGTGGAGGGGAAATGTTGTGGACCTGGTGGACGTGGCAGTGAAGGTGCCACCCCTGAAGGCTGGTGGGTGAGAGCTGTCACCCTGACCCCTGCATGCGGTGACACAGGGAAAATCCCCGCGCTCTGCCCGGAGAGAAGGAGCTGCCATCCAAGGCGGCATGGAAATAATCCTCAGCCGTGGGGAAAACACGTGCCGAGGGATGTGCAAGGAGAGGAGATGCCACCTCTGCCTCTGAGCCTTCCTTAGGAGCCCACCACCCACCCCTGCTTGAAGACCCTCCAGGAGCAAGTCACCTCATCGGGGCTGCAGCCCCGGGGACGCGGCCACCCCCAGGGACCCTGGCTGGCCCCCTCTTCCTGCTCCCGAGGGCCTTGGAGGTGAATTATCCCCTTTATCCCATGCTTGAGGCCATGCAGAAGTGGAGCCAGTGGCGTTTTGGCTCGGAGCCCAGGCAGACCTCAGCCTCTCGCTTCCCGACGCCTTGCTGCAAATCCGGGAAGTCTCTCCCAACAAGCGTGCGCTTCATTTAGAAGCTAATCTGCAGTCACTCCATCATCAGGACAGGCCCGATGTGCCGGTACTTTTTGTTGTTGAATCCCCCCCGGTCCCCAACCAACTGAACAGCAAGTGGCCCCCAGAACGAGGTGCTGGGGGGGATTTATTAGGGAAGGCAACGCGAGCAGCAGCCCATCATATTTATTGTGATAAATGGCACAATATCTAGTGCTGGAGGATTCACCCAAGAGCTCATCTTTATTCAAACGCTGCCCTGCCAGAGCTGAGATTGTCTTTTCAGGCAGGCTGAGCTGGTACAAGAGCAAACCCTCCTGCATGGCCCTTCCCTCCTGCTGGCCACAGAGCGGGCGCTTCCCCAGGAGCTCCAGGTGCAGCATCCCCCACCATCCCCAGGGACCACGGGGCTGGGAAACACAAAGCTCCTGCAGCTGGATGGATGTACACACCCAGGATATGGTGGGCAGGGATGCAGGGATGCTTCCTCCTGTGCTGGCAGCCAGCGTGCAGCATGGACTCAGTCCCTTATCAGCCATCAGAGAATCCACGTGGGAGAGCAGCTTGGTGGAATTTGGGTTTTCTGCACTGTTGAGGTGCTCAGTGCCACTGAGAAAGAATGACTGAGCTGCTGGCTGAGCAGAGATTTTTATTATTTTTTTTTTTCCAGCTGCAAACAATTTGGGTGCAATTCCCAGTGTTTTGGGGGCAGAGCTGGGTGCAGGGAATGCTGCAGACGCGAGGTGGGAGCCCCCAGCCCCGCTGCCCCCAGCCCTTGCTGGGCAGGGGATGGTGCTGTTGACTCCGCTGCCCTGAGCAGAAGCACCGGCGATGCTTTAGTGGCATCCTCTTAGCTCCTTAATTGGCTTGGATTGGTCGGTAATAAGTGGCCCCCGCAGGATGTGTTTGTTTTATAGCAAATTTAACTAATGGCATTTGCATAAATGGGAATTAAAAGAGGAAAAGAGAGAGAGGAGATGAATGCAAGGATTCGGATGGACTCTGGGAAGTGCGCTCTGGTGTGAGCAGGAGGGACGGGGACGGGGATGGAGATGGGGACAGGGATGGGGACATCCCCTTGGTGCCTTGGGCTCACACATGGTAGAAGGGCACGATTCGGTGTGTGGCCAAAGGTGCTGAAGCACCAAAAGAAGGTGCCTGGGGGAGCTGGATAGGATGGAAACGTGTGTTATGGATGTGGTGTTTGCGGCTCCATTCCTCTGAGCAAGGACCTTGGGGAGGAAAGAGCCTCCCTGCTCACTGGGCTGCCTTTAACCAGCTACGTGCACGGCGTAATTCTGCTCCTCTGAGGTGTCCCAGCCTCCTGCCAGGCTCTCTGGAGTTTCTAGGAGCATTACAACCCCCTGACCTCCCCTCTCCCCAGGTCTCCAGCAGCTGTGACTACGTCTTCGTCAGCGGGAAGGAGTCGCGGGGCTCCATGAGCGCCCGGGTCACCTTCACCTACGAGCACCTCTCGGCCCCGCTGGAGATGACGGTGTGGGTGCCCAAGCTGCCGCTGCACATCGAGCTCTCGGACACCCGGCTGAGCCAAGTGAAGGGCTGGAGGGTGCCCATCCTGCCGGACAGGAGGTGGGTGCTGGGGGGGGGCTGTGTGTGGGGCACCCCAGGGTGAGGGAGGCAGCAAGGTGCTGGAGGAGGTCCTCAGAAGGACCCCAAGATGTGTCCAGGGAGAGGATGGAGAGGACAAGGTGAAGGTGGCAGGGGGCTAATGACCGCGTTCAGCTGGTTAATGAGGGGGTATCAAAAATGACGGAGCCAGACTCTTCTCAGAGGACCCTAGAGACAAAGTGAGAGGTCAGGGACGCAGGATGAGTGTTGGAAAACAAAGAGGAAAATTTCACAGTGAGCGTGGTCAAACATGGGAAGTGGTGAGAAGCATCCATCCGTGACATTCATATTCCCCTGGGTGAGGCTGGGAGCAGCCAAGCTCCGAAGTTAATCCTGCTTTGGGGTCTAGAGACCTCCAGGTGTCCATCCCAACCTGAGATCCCTCGTCCTCTCAGCTGCTTAGGGGGCAGAGACCATGGTTGGCACGTTCTTCTGAAACGCTCACAGATAGCAGGCACCTTTTTGGCCAGGAGGCTTTACCCCGCATCCCCCCTCGTTTCTCCCTGCCCTGCCACCCCTCTCCTGTCCCCATCCCGCAGGTCGGTGCGGGACAGCGAGCACGAGGAGGACGAGGAGGAGAGGAAGCAGAGCCGGGGCTGTGCCCTGCAGTACCAGCACGCCACGCTGCAGGTCTTCACCCAGTTCCACACCACGGCGGCGGAGGGCACGGGGCAGGTGGTCACCATGCTGGGGCCCGACTGGCTGGTGGAGGTGACCGACCTGGTCAGTGACTTCATGCGCGTGGATGACCCACGGGTGGCCCACCTGGTGGACAGCTTCACGCTGGCGGGGAGGGAGCCGGGCACCACGCTCTTCAAGGTACCCCCCAGGCCTCCTTTCCACCCTTCCATCACCGTGGCTTTGGGTGGTGGGGTGGTGACGGTCCCCTCGTCCCCCAAAGGTGGTGTCCCCGCTGGTGGAGGCGGTGCTGGGCGAGACGCTGGTGACGGTGGCGGAGGAGAAGGTCAGCATCACGGACCTGAAGGCCCAGGTGGTCTCCAGCCTCTTGCTGTCCCTGCACCCCAGCCCTGGTAACAGCCACACCATCATCGCCCGGACGGCCGCCCAGCAGACCCTCAGCTTCTTCAAGCAGGTGAGGCTTGGGGGGGGTGGGATTTGGGGTGGAGTGGGGGCTTAACCTGTAAAAACCCTTTCCCAAATCCTGATTGTGGTCATCCCGAACACCTGCTGTCCTCCAGATACCCCCAATGACCCCAAAGCAGCCCAGAAACCTTCCTGTGGACCCATGAGACCACCCTGCCCACCCTTGGCTTGGGGATGGGGCACAACCATGGGGACAAAGGGGCCTGGGAGAAATCCTATAAAGTTCCCAGCTTGTAGCCTCTGGGGCTGGGGTTGGGGTGAGCCTGGTTTTCTGGAGGTGCTGCCTGTCTGGTGGCCTCCAGCCTCCGAACCTTGAAGCTCCTCAGGCTGCCCCCTGGGCCTCTCCTCCATGCCAAGGACCAGGGAATGGTGGGGAAGGGGCTGAGCACCTGAACCACCCGACAGCAGGCTGGGGGCAGCCAGAAAGCTGCCCGCACCTTGTCCCAAACCTCCGGCAGGTCCTCGGTAAGAGGAGATGTTCAGAGGCCCCATCCTGCTTCAGCAAGTATGGGGAGAATTGAGGGGAGAACGGTCAAAAGAGAAAAATGAGGAGATGGTGGGAAGGAGAAGGCTGGTTCAATAGGTGGAGGGGTGAAGGATTACGTGGGGGATGGATGAGAAGGAGGAGGGATGGACGGATGGATGGAAGGCTGAGAGGGTGCAGGTGGGACTGGCATCGTGCTGGGCAACCGGTGCCTGTGTTGGTCCTGCAGGAAGCGCTCCTGAGCCTGTGGATTTCCTACAGCGACGGCACCACGGCCCCGCTCTCCCTCTACGACCCCAAGGACTACAACCTGGTGGTGAGCAGCCTGGACGAGAAGGTGGTCTCGGTGACCCAGGACCGGGCTTTCCCCTTGGTGGTGGCGGAGAGCGAGGGCTCCGGGGAGCTGCTGCGGGCCGAGCTGGTCATCTGCGAGAGCTGCCAGAAGACCAAGCGCAAGAGCGTGCTCTTCACGGCCCTGGCCAGCGTGCGGGTCCATTTCGGCTCCGAGGAGGACCCGACCTACGACTACGACCACGTCCCCAGCAAGCCGGGGCTGGCGGAGCCGGGGGCGAGCACCACCCTGCGGGCAGAGGTGGAGAGGAAAGCGGAGCCGAGCGAGGACAGTCGGATGTCCAGCGCGTCTCACCCCACCGAGGACTTCCCCACCATCCCCACCGGCTTCGTGCAGGTGACCAGGGGGCTGACGGACCTGGAGATAGGCATGTACGCCCTGCTGGGCGTCTTCTGTTTGGCCATCTTGGTCTTCCTCATCAACTGCATTGTCTTTGTGCTGAAATACCGGCACAAACGCATCCCGCCCGAAGGCCAGACCAACATGGACCATTCCCACCACTGGGTCTTCTTGGGCAACGGGCAGCCCTTGCGGGCTCACAATGACCTCTCCCCCCAGCCCGAGAGCCCCGGGAACCCCTTGGAAAACGTCCAGACCTGCTGCCACGCGGACCACCACAGCAGCGGGAGCTCGCAGACCAGCGTGCAGAGCCAGGTCCACGGCCGCGGGGACGGTTCCTCGGGGGGCTCCACGCGGGACCAGAGCGAGGACCCCCTCAACTCGCCCACCTCCAAGCGGAAGCGGGTGAAGTTCACCACCTTCGCCACGCTGCCCACCGACGAGCTGGCCTACAACTCCATCCCCATCGCCGATGAGGAGGACTTGGAGTGGGTCTGCCAGGACATGGGGCTGCAAGACCCCGAAGAGCTTCACAACTACATCCGCAGAATCAAAGAGATCGCTTAACGCAGGGGCAGAGGGGACGGGGCGGGAGGGAGGGGGCTGCCACGCCGTGCCACGCCACGCCACGTCACGCCACGCCACGCCGGCCGCTTCCCGGGGCCGGAGACCCAACTCGGGCTCTCTGGCGTGTTCCCGTTCGCACATCTCACATCCTCCTCACCCCGTCCGGAGGCACCCCCGGGGGCCTTTTTCTTTTCTTGCCCTTTCCCGGCTGGTTGTCCCCAGGGGAGGCAAGGAGCACACGCACAGCCACCGAGCCTGCTGGTGAGCGGGGAGGGGGGCACGAGGGAGGCGAGCTGGGGGTTGGAGATGGGTGAGGTCAAAACCTGAGCACGTGCGCGATGGCAAACAGGGCAGGACGATGCTGCGGGTCCTGTGGGGCAGAGGATGGAAGAGTGGAGATATCCCGGCCCCCTCCCAGGAGCTGAGGAGGCAGGTGGCGGGTGGGGGTCCCCAAAGGCACCCCCACCATACCCGGGGGGTCGCACAACCCCCTTTGCTGCACCTGGTTGCACAATTTCAGAGGTGAGTGCTGGTACAAGGATTCACCGTCCTATGGCTGTTGGGGTGTGGGGTGCACAGCCTGCCCCCCCCCCACCCCGAGCCCGCTGTCTGCTCCATGTGGGATGGTGACATTAATGTTTGGCATCCCTCGGGGACCACGTGCCTCTGCCCCAGGGCTGCTGGTTTCTGGCCTCCCAACACTGGGATGTGGTTGGGAGACGCTGCAGGGGCTTCCCACCACCCACCTCGGTGCCAGCCCGGTGGGGACACCATGCCCAGTCCCAGCCCAGTTCCCCCAGTCCCAGCCCAGCAGGGATGCCCGCAGCCAGGCTCAGCCTCCGTGGTGCCTTCTGACTGCCATAACCTCCCCCGTCACCCCATCCCCAGCCCCAAAGGCACCCCCATCATGGAGCATCCTCAGCCAGGCTGACCCCGTGGGGACCACCGGGTACCAGGGCCGGTGGGTTGGGGGTCCCGAGCATCATCTGGTGGAGGGGGCAGGTGGCGGCTGGCAGCGGATTATTTCTGGATCGGAAGTTACCCACCACTGTGTCTATTTTTTTTTCTTAAATAAAAGACTAGAAAAAGAAAAAAAAAAAACAACACAAACAACCCACAATGAAATGGAAAGCCAAAACCAAAAGGCGCTGCAGCGCTGTGATGGCTGCAGCTCTGCTGCAGTGCCCTGTCCTACGTCGGGGCTGGTTTGGGGTCACCCCAGCCAGGTGGGTTCTGCTGGGGGGGAAAAGGGCACACACAGCACTGTCGTCCCCCCTCTGCACCTCAAACCCATGGCAGAACCACTGCTGGCACTCTAGGGGCATCGCTTGGCTTTGATGCCTATTGGAGCACCAAGCACTTTGGGGACAAATGCTGTGGATTTGGGGCTCTCCTGTCCCCAACCCTCCCTACCTCAGCAGCCTGATCAAAGAGGGGATGATGGCACAGCCCCATCTCACCAGTCCCCGTGCCTCAGTTTCCCTGGCAGGACAGCAGCAGCCTGGGGCAGCGTCTTGAAAGTCTCTTTAAGGCGTTTATCTTTTTTTGGGGTTATGGAAATTTCTCCCCCGAGCGGCCTTAAAACTTTCCCGATAGCTCTGTGCTGGTTTTATATCCACATATCCATATATATATATGTGAGGGAATTGAGATGTGCTCAAAGACCAGGTGGGTGATGCAGTTATGTTTTACTGTGCCCTCTTATCTAAAGGACACAGGTCTGGCTGTGCGAGCCGCCGATCTGATAGCGCTTCGGAGCAGTAAAATTAATACAGCCCAATTCCCCGCCTGGAGCCACCAAACCTCCTCGTTAAATTAACATATATGAATATTTGTTAAAAAAAAAAAAAAAGGAAAAAAGGAAGGAAGGAGAAAAGGAGCGGGGAGAGGTAAGAAAAGTGCATAATAACTTTTTATAATGGTAATAAGCTGCAGCGGTGCCTGGCTCCTGCTCTGTGAGCGCAACCTGGGCTTGTGGCAGTCAGGAGGGGAGGACAGGGTTTGGCCCCCGTTGCAGCAATCCCCATGAGCTGCTCGCCTGCTGCCTCCTCCCGACAGTGGCATTTTGTCACCTCCGCACAGGGTTTTGCCCCTGCCCGTGTCACCTCTGCCCCCCCTGCACCGGTGGGGGTGGCGCGGTGATGTGGCGAGGACACCGGTGCCGGACCCGGTGGCAGACGTGCTCAGGGCATCTGGATGAAGACAGCGAAACCTTCTAGATACCTACAGCTATTTCTTGCTACGTAAATATGTATATATTTAGAAGTACAGACATATATATATGCATACACAAGGTGTGTATGGACATATATCACTATATATATATAAAGCTATATATATATAGCTCTGTGTGCATTCCTGGTACCGATGCCAAGGACTTTGCTCGGGTGCATGGATGCACCTACACAATATGTGTACCCCTATGACCCAACACCTGGTCCCATTACTGGGATTTTATTTTATTTTATTTTTTTTTACACAGGCTGCAAAAGGGAGGGGGGCTGGGGGGCTCCCACCACCCCCGGACCACCCTCGTGGGGGCTGGTGGCACCCACTGGGGGAAGCCACCCACAGCCGGTCCCAAACCAGCACTTTCCCCGCTTGCTACTCCGCGTACCGTGAATAAAGCAAGCAAACAGCCCTCCAGTGGCCAAATCCCAGGGAAGAAAAAGGGAAGAGTGGAAAAGAATTAAAAAAGAAACCTCTATTCCAGCTCCCCTCCCAGCCTGCCCTCTGTTTATTCTCTTCTGCCTCGTTCCTTTATAGGGTTTCACTCTCTGCTCCCAGCAGGCAGGCACAAATGTGTGGTGTAATGCGGGGCTGGGGGGAGCTCAGCACCTGGGGGGGCAGAGCTGGGGACTGACACCCCTGTACCCCTCTGAGGCTTGATTCCCCTCCAGTCCCCACCTTCCCATAAGCCAAACATCCCCCTTAAACCATATCCTATTAAAAAATGGTCAAACCACTTGAAGCACCCAAGCCCTTCAAGCAACAGAGAGAGCAGGGTGAAGATTTGGGATCTCCCTGCACCAAGGTCATGGTGGGGCCGTCCTCCCCATGGGGGTCAGACCCAGGTGTCCCACCACCCTCTGTCCCCTCCAGCCACCTCCCCAAGCTCTCACCCACCTTTTTCTCCCTCCCTGGGTTTTCTCTTGCCAAGTGACAGCAGTCGGGGCCCTTCACCCTACTCCCACCCCAGCGCATCCCCGTTGTGCTCCCCCTCGAGATGCCTCTGACTGCCATCAGCGCCATCCGGGGGAAGTTTAATTAACACAGGACCTGCCCCCCCCACGCCTCGCTGTTGACATTACCAGTGCACAGCAGCTGGGATAATTACTTTGGTAATTGCACTGCTATTTCTGGGGTCTCTTGGCTCTTTTTTTTTTTTTTTTTTTTTTGCCTGGCTCAGCAAGGAATGTGGATGGGGGAATAGGAAAGCCCCATAAAACCCCGGTATTCTGGGGCTGCTCTGTGCTGGGAGCTTTTTCCCCTGCTGCTAACCTGGGGCTGCCAAAATATGCCCCCTGTGGCAGGGAAGATTGGGGAATTTGGGGTTGGAGCCAGCCAACAGCAGCTCTGCAGGGCTGCACCGATGGGAAGCTTTTGGGGAACCTCCATGGGGTTTTAGCCCTGTGAAAGCCATAAATGCCCAGAAGGGAACATTTCCAGGGTCGAGGCCCTTTCTTTGTGTTTTCTAGGAATTTCCCAACAATTTATAGGATTTTACCATCGCTTCTAAAAAACTCCAGGATCTCGAGCTGGTTTGCAAACTCCTGGCTTAAACATTAGATAACAGCATCGGGGAAATGGCTTTAAAAGTGTGACCGCCTTGGAGATGCTATCAGGGTGGCGTTACGAGAGGCAGACCCAGTGTTTTAAATAGGCTCCATCACCTCCCGTCCTGTAAAACCTTCTCCTCTCACTGAATCAGCAGAGGAGGGAGCAAATTCTTTGCCTTTTTTTTTTTTTTTACCTTTGGTGGGTGCTGTGGGTGGGGGATCTGTCCCCAGCCCCCAGCTGCGGGTTTCCAGCCCCGGCAGCTCCTGCAGGCTCAGCCCAGCCCACGCAGCAGATGCTGCCGGTGTTCCCAACAGCACAGCCCGAGGAAGGCTTCGATTTTGTTAGTTGGTGGATTTAAAGGTCATGAAAACCGTCTTGGCTGACCTCCCGTGACGTGGAGCAGCAAATGTCACCCAGTCACCCATCTGCTGAGCCCCCGCGGCGTGACCGATAGAGGCGTTTTCTTGGCTGGGAGGGAAAAGAAGGATGCAAGAGATGGCTCGTGGCTTTATCAGTTCTTCCCCACAGGCACCTGCTGAATGTTTTGCTTTTGAGGGACAGCTGGGGGCTGTGGGGCCAAGACACTCAACGAGTCTGGTGCCAGCCCAAGGAAAATGAAGCCTTGTGGCCACGCAGGAAAAATCAGGGAAAAAAAAATTAATAAATCACTGCTAATTTCCCCACCCTGTGCATTTTAAAGGTCCAACTCTATCCTCTCAAGACACCACTTAGGACAGCTGAAACTCCAGCTAAACCTCAGGGAGAACTAAAACCTTCCTTGGCCCGAGCTTACACCCAGCTCCAGCTCCAGCTTTGTCTGCTTCGTTCGCCAGGCAGTCGCCATCCCTGCGTGCCAGGATCCTTTTGTTCCCCCCAACCTGGTGCCGTGGCTCGATTTTGGCTCCCCGTCTCCGCACAAAGCCGCGGGTGCCCCAGGGGGGCCGCCCGGAGAGTAATTGGAGGCGGCACAGATCACAATAACGCCGGCAAATCCAATTACCCAAGGGTTAAGCACTCCGCTGATGAAAACCAGGGGCTCAAACCGCTGAGCCAGCGAAAGCTCCGCGCCGATCGATGCCATGTAAATAATCTTGCTTGTTCCTGGGAGCAAGTCGCTTTCTCTTTGGGTGGTGCAAGACGTTTAGCCCGGCAGGACCCACAGAGCAGATGAGCAAACAGCTCGGTGTGTGTGTGGAGGAGCCTCCTGCACCAGCCCTTAAACAAACCCAGGGATAATTGCTGCTCACGTCGCGCTCGTGGCTGCTATCGAGTGAGCCCGGGATTACTCGGTGAACACGAAGCCTTCTCTCAATCGTATCTGTAGCGGATGAAAAAAAATGCCAATTCTGGGTCGGTGTAATCCCATCATGGGTTTATGCGCCCGCGGTCCCGGGGGAGCGTTGCAATCTCAGTGGCAGCTCTGAGCGCTGGGTGCTGCCTCCAGATCGAGCCCGCACCCGTCACCACTCTGCTTAAGGGTCCCGTTGTGGATTCTCCAGTGGCTACAAAGGGTTGTGCTTGGGCTGCTGCCTTCCTGTAGGGATGGGCTGCCTCTTCTCCACCCGCCCAGCCATTCTCCCCACATTGCTGGTCCCAGTTCCTCCCAGCAGGACCTCCGCCACTCCATGCCCTGGCTTCGAAACCATCCAAAAACAGAGGCAGCACAACTGGAAATCAGTGCGTTCCCTAAACTCCCCACCCCACCTGCAGGGACCTGCTGAACACTGCTGCTTCTCTGGAGTGGGCTCAGCAAACACCGCCGGAAAAATAAATAGCGGGGGAAAGAAAACCAAATGCATTTGCAGAGGTGGTGGTTGGAGAAAAACCCACCCTGGCAGGCACCTTGCTGGAAAGTCCTTCGGCAGTGCAGGAAGGGCTCCTCGCTGCTCCTGATCGATCCCTGGCTGCTGCTTGTGACATTCTGGTCCCAAGGGGCGAACGCTTCCAGATGGAGAGGGGGATGCACGAAGCCAGTTCGGGGTGCCTGGATCTGAAAAGTGCCCAGAGCGGGGAGGGGATGGGGATGATGGAGGAGCCCCCACCGGGCATCAGGGGCTGAGCAAAGAGAGCTGGGGCTGCTCCATCCGAATCAGCTGGATGTGCTCGTCCCGCATCACCCACATCCATCCCCGCTGTGCCTGATCGCTCCTGGGTAAAACACCAAGGCACTCCCGGAGACAAAGGGCAGAGAAAACACATTCAAAAATGAAAATATTTCCCTTTGACCTGTTTTCTTGGCTTGCAAGAAGCATCTTCGATCTTCTGATCTGAAGTTTCTTCCCCCTTGACACGTCTTTGATTGCATTTACTTATTATTTTTTTTTGCCTCAGAAAGCTGGAAATCAACCCGAGTCCTTTTGATTCTGACTGAAAGGGAGCAGGAGCACAGATGATGTCTCTGGAAAGTGATTTTGTTTTTCCTGAACCGCTCCAGAACTGGGAAGAGGAAAAAACCCAAATAAATCTGTCGTTGGCACAGCAGAGAAGGAGACGCCAAGTGCGTGGAGGTCTGCGGGGGGGTGGCCTCAGCTCAGCCTTGCCACCACCCAGCGATGCCAAAATGCTTCAGACGGAGGCTGGAGGGGAACAGGAGTGTGGGACCCCAGGGTATGGGGCACAGTGGGGATGAAGGAGCCACCCGCAGCCCAGCTGAGGCCCCCCAGCACGGGAATGGTCCCGTTTTTGGGGCAATTCCAAGGATTCGGTCTTGGCACGAGGACTGCCGTCTGCCCCGGCGCAGCAAGAAATAACGCTGCTGTTGATCTTTCCTATTTTCCCCCAAGAAAAACGGAGCCTTGGGGAAGCTTTTAACTTACACACTTGTTTTTAGCTGAGATATTTCCCTCGGGGAGCTTTGCTGGGTTTTGGTTTGTGTGAGTAACTGGCAGAAGCCCGGGCAGGTCGGGTTTGTTTCCCTCTGTGCTGGTGTGCAGGGATGAAGGCAGGGCTGGAGCCCTCCTCTTCCTCACTCCTCTCACAGGAGAGGTTTTTAAGAAGAATTGGGGGGTTTCATTCCCCTTCCCATCAGCAGGCATTGGGGCTCACAGCATTTAGGAGCTGTTGGAGGTGCAAGGGAGACAAGTTAGGGTTTTTCGGGAGCAGGAGAAGCCAGGTCAGTGCCATTCCACCAACAAAACGCCATTTCCCTGCTATTTAGCAAGGAAAAAGCAGGTCCCACCACAAATGACGGTGCTCCCTACCTGGCTGGAGGCTCGTGCCCTGACTGCATTGGGGGGACGAGTCCCCGCTGCCCCCGGCTGCCCCCAGACCTCAGCACCAGCTGAATCATTTCCCTGCCCGTGTGTTTTTAAAACCATCTTCTCCCTCGATCCATGCTATCCGTTTTATAGCTGGTTTATTTTCTCTCCATACTCTGAGTGCTCGCAGACGTTTCAAATCACTGCAGCACACAAATTTGCCAGCTTGCCTCCGTATTGCCTTCTTTATTTGGGTTTTGCGTTGCGGGCTGTGATAAGAAGAGATCTCTTCATCCTTTAGCCATGCGAGCAAACCCTATTTGGGGCAGCTCGCCGGGCTCTAGTGGCTGCCCAGCTGGTGCCAGCAGCTGGCGATGCCCCCACCCTGACTTGTGCTTGTGGGATGGGGATATTTCCATCTCCAAACACCTGAATTCCCTTCTGGGTTATGATGAAGTTGCTGGAAACCCATAGGTAAAAACCACAGCGCTGAGCCCATGGCAAAGCTTTGCCACCCTCCTCTTAGGCTCTGCACATCTCCTGTCCCTGCCTGACCCAGTGACCCTATTCCTCCTCCCGGGACCCCAGAGCAAAAGGCAGATTTGTAGGGCCAGGTACGTGCAATGTGGGGCTGCGGGGAGCACCAGCCATTGTTCTCTCTGATTTTCCCTCTCCCTCCTTCCCTTCCCCCTTTCCCACCCCTCCCGGCACCACGTGATGTATTGCAAGATAACAGCTCCAATTGCTCCAAATTGCTTATTGAGGACTCGGTGGTAAATCAATGATTTTAAATGGGATCACAGAATAGCAATCCTAACAACAGCAGAGTTAAAAAAAAAATCTAAAATAAAATAAAATAAATGGAGCTGGCCAGCGGACAGGGGAGGAGGAACGGCTGGGCTGGTTTCCTTCGTTGCCTGCTGCTGGTGGGGAGCTGGGGCAGTGCTGGGCACGGGGAATATTGGGGTAGGATGGAGGGAAGGGGCTAAACCCCCCGTATGGTGCACACACATGGGTCCTTGCATGCCGTGCACAGCCTGGGGTGGGTTTGCAGGCAAGGTGTGAGCACAGCCGAAGTCACAGAAGCTGCCGTTCGTCCCCTCCAAATCTAATTTCCAGGCAAAAATCTCCCCAGAACGACCGGCTCGGTAGCTGCTGAAGAACATGAGTTATCGCGTCCTTAAATAGCCATTTTCGTGCTTTTAAGAGCCTGGGTTCTCCAAGATTGTGTATGTGAGAGCGGCAACGCCGTCACTAAGCAACCTCCCAAGTTTTGAGGCTGCGAAGGGAGGCGGCGAGGATTTGGGGTGGATTTTTGTCTTTCTTCTGCCGGAGTCTCCCGGTCGGCTCGGTCCTGCAATTACTGCCTGAGTGCCTGCGAGGAGAGACAAAATGAAGATGCAGGCAAACAAAAGCTCCATTAGAAACGTCGGGGAGTGGATGAATGAAGGCTCTCCCCTCTGTGTTTTTCTCTCCCCCTTGATTAATGCATTTCATTTGCTGCATTAGCAAGTGCACCTTCGTCTGCTTGGTTAATAAGGCAAGAAGTGCTCTGCCTCAGCACGGACCGGAGAGAAACGGGAGGGATGGAGGGAGGGATGGAGGGAGGGATGGACAAAGAGGTGAGGTTTTGGTACCTGTGGTGCTGCCCACGATGCCCCACCTGGCAGAAAGCACATGGGTTAGGTGGGCATCGCAGGGATGGGACTGCAAGGAGACCGAAAAAATCACGGGACAAGTTTTCCTCTCCCCTCCACGGTCATTTCCTACCTCTGTCCATACACCTCTGCTTCACCTGAAGGCAGATGGAAGCTGACAGGGGCTCAGGACCCCTTGCTCTGGGATGAGCACCATGGGCTTCGGGGTAAAAGCAGGGGCAAACGAACCCCCCAGGACATCCCCGGGGCAGGGATGCTGAGCGCTGTCAGCGGCTATTATGTGATCGCTAAAGAACGTTCCTAATAATTAATTGTTGGTTATTTAGGAGGCGAGAGCTCGCCCGGTACGCACAATGTGCAATCAGCTCTATTTAAAGGCTCTGCCGGGCCGGATTTAGCAGGCTCGTCCCACCCTGATCAGCTCGCCCAGCTTCCAGCAGGTCCCCGTCTCGCTGACTGCAGATTAAGCATATGCCTCGCCGCGTTGCTTGTTCGGCGCTTGATTTATTGACTGATTTATTTAAAAATGTAACACAGCACTGCTGACAGCTTGGGCTTCGGAGACCTGTCCAAGAATAATTTTTATGAACAGAGACGGAGGCAAAATAGAGCTCGGCTGTGAGCTGATGGGATGAAGCCGTCAGCCTGGCAGTGCTCATGGGGCGGTGACCTTGGCATGGGCACCAGCCTGGGCTGGGGTTTCCCAACTCTCCAGAGAGGTTTTTTCCCTCCTGGGAGGCTGGAGCTGGACCTTAAGGACGGGAACGGAGACCGAGAGGGTGTTGGTGGAGATCTGAGAGCATCCTTGCGATGTGCTGCGCCCACATCAAATGCAGCTTCCACCCCAAAGAAAGATGGGATGGGAAGGTTTAAGGACCAGATAACGCCACGGGTCCTGCCAAGGCTGGAGGCTTTGCTGGTGTTTCTGGCTGGCTGAGAGGGGCTCATTGCAAAACCGAATTGTGCAGGGGAAAGCCACATCTGCAGCCCCTTGAGCTGCTGCCGAAGCCAGGGACAAACTTAGCAAAGTCTCTTCTCACTTTGCTGCTCTCCCCGTCTGTAAATACTCGGAGATAGCAGCCGTAAAAGTACCTTAGAGAGAAGGCAGCGGTAAAATTACATCAAGCCTAGGGGCTTAAACTGATTGAAGGATACATTTTCCAAGCTGATACAGCGAAAGCAGCGGCAAAGCTCTCGTGCACCAGGCAGCCTGTGCGGTTTGATCATTTTTTGTCCTTCTAACTGGCCAGACAGCTGGAAAAAAAAACGTGAATATTTTTGGGAAGGCACTCGCGGGGAGGAGTGCAGCCATCGGGGGCAGGGGGAACGCGTTAGCCGGAGGCAAAAGGCTTCTGCATTTTTCCATGCACACAACCACGGCTTGGAAAAGGCAAAAATAATGCGGTGTTGCAGCCCGGGCTGGTTTCTGTATGGGATTGCGCAAAGGGCTCGTGGTCCTGGAGATGCTGTTATTGGGACAGAAAGGGACAGGGCTGAGGTGGCCATCCCAGCAAGGTCTTGCTGGCATTTGGGAGCCGAAGGCACGGCTCCAAGATAAACGCTGCCTTAAATAAATAAAACTCCTTCTGCACCCCGCTAATCGCCAGCCCTCCTGCCTCCCCCCTGCCCTGCCGTGTGAGCCCAGCTGGGGTGGGTTTGCTCCGACCTGCCTGGCACCTCTAATCAGTATGAATGGCCCTGACACTTATCTGCTTGACTTCTGCTCTGCACCCAGGCCGGATCGCTGACCTGCCCCGCGCGCCCCGGGCCCGCGCTGACACCAATAATCGATCACGGCGGCTGCTGGCTCGCTGCGAGCAGCAAAGATAAAGTGCAGTGAGGGAGGGAGGCTGGCTGTGCTCTGATGGGGGAATTTCCCGGCGGGCACGGGCAGACGTGCCAAAAAAATCCTTAAGCATCCTCGCTTATCCCGTTGAACCATCTGGGGGCTTGCTTGGGGCTGGAGGGGGCGCAGAGTGGGGGCTTTTCTGACCCCAAACCTAAAATTGTCAGTGAGTGGCTTGTGTCATGCAGCCTCCAAACCTTCCCGGCTTGCCTGGCCGCAGCAATCGGGATGTCAAAGGCATTAAACATCCACTTTCGCCCGCGAGGGATGGCAGGCGGGGGGGAGAGGGACGCGGCGCCACATCACACGTTCGCCTGCCTTCTCCCTCCCAAATCCCCCCTGCTCACTCATCCTTCCCAAGGACAGTGATGGTGTTCGAGCTGCTGGTGCCTGGCTCTGATCGATGGGCTTGGGGACAGGTCACAACTCAGAGGTGCCTGAGCACCCCCTGGGCACCCAGCTCCTGGTGCTGGCTCGCCCCATTGCTCCTGAACAGGAGCAGGAGCAGGAGTGAAGGGTTAAATCATCTTTTTTGGCAGCAAGGGGGGATTTAAAACAGCATTACCCAGTCTCTACTTACCTGACGGTGTCACCTTGTAGGGAGAAGGATGAGGCTGGGGAAGGGGAGCCCGGACCTGGCACCAGGACAGTGCAGAGCAGGATAACCCCGAGACCTGGGGCACCAACTGGCTGCCTGCAGCCAAATTTCGCTGCGGGCATGGTACTGGCATGATGCTATTGTGGTACCCAGAAGGGCTGTAATGATCTGGGAGGAAAATAAAGGCAGGCCTCCTGGTCACTGCTCACGCTGCTCTCCAGCACTGCAGCTCCTTGCTGGAACGAAGCGCAAGGTTAACGCTGGACTTTGCTAAACAGCACAGAGCCGGCAGGATGCTAATAAATGCTGATTTAAGTTTGATGAAAGCCAGGAAGAATTATCCCAGAATGTATTAATTAGTGCGATGATGAGGTGCTTGCAAAATGAAAATGCAAAGCAGTGGCTATAGGGAGCAGAGGCGTTGAGGGAGGGAGAGCCTTTGAAGAGGTGCCTGGAGAGGCGGCTGGGCTCCTGCGCTGCGGGTCCCGCCTGATTGCCCTGTGGCAGGGCAGGGAAATTGCTGTGAGCACCGAGATTCATCCTCAAGGATGCTCCCAGCAGCCTGGGACCCTTGGGGGGGTCACCTCACTGCAACCACCAGCACCAAAGCTGAGAGGTGGTGCTGCAAAGCACCCCGCACGCAGCCCAAGAGCAGAGCAGCGTGCTGGGGGCTGGGGGCTGGCTCTGGAGGGGCACGCATGGGTTTCCCCAGAAGGGGAACAGGTTTTCAAAGTGAATTTTTAAATCCTTCATCTGACGAGCAGCCCTGGCTGATTTCTTCCTTCCTCTCTTCATTATTGATGTTTTACCTGGCTGATATTTCCTCCAGCCTCCCCCCAGCTCCCCAGGCCACATAAAATGCACCGGGCTCACGCAGCAGTGCCTGTGCAGGGCTGGTTCCCCTGGCAGAGCCTCTCCTAGGGATGAGATGGACGATTACACCCTGCAGTCATGGCAAAGGCCCTTTGCCACAGGTTGTGTGACCCTCCCAGTGTGGATTTCTCACTTTTTGCTGCAGGACAGTGACAGTGACAGCTCCATGAGCAGGCTCAGGCCACTCAGGGGAGACCCCACCTCTGTTCAGCATCCACCCGTGCCACGTTCACCCAACCCATGCCCAGTGAGAACGGCAGAAAGGACAGAGGGACGGATGCTTGCCTGGAGGAGGCGAGGAGGCACTCACAGGGATGGGCAGAAAGCTGAAAACCCCAACTTGAAAGATTCCTCTGCTCTGAAGCATCCCCCTCCGACAGCCCTCCTGTGCACATCCCTGGCAGGTGCGCGGTGCAGACGGGAACAGGGCTGAGATATCCCCAAACTGCTCCCAGCTTCTCCTTTCCAGCACATCTCTGCCACAGTCCCCTGCTCAGCCACATCATGGCAAGCATAAATCCTCCCAGTTTCCCATTAAAGCCCAGTTCTGCACCTTGGCTGCTGCCCTAAAGAGCCTCTCGACTCCTCTGCCCTGTTCGCGGCAAGAAATGCTCAGCAATATCCCGAGCTGTCACAGCTCCGGAGTGAAGCGTGGAGGAAAAGACCCTGGAGCCACTTCCCTTCATCTGTCAAAAGGCAGGATTTTAGCTAATGGGCTCTCATCGTTATTCAGCAGTTTGTCCTCGTGCATCTGCCTCTGCTCCCGCCTCCCTTTGCAGAGCGGAGCTGCAGGTTTGCTCTGGGAAAGATGGAGCCTATTCCTGGCCGGAGAAAAAAGTGATGGGAAAACACAGCATTTGGGCATTTTTTAGGGTGTGAGCTCTAGTGCTGGGCTGAAGGGCTGGAGGGGACAAGTCCCAGCCCCCAGCTGGGCTCACCATGGGGGATGCTGCCTGGGCACAGTGGTGCCTTGCCATGGGCCCACTGGTGGGGTCAGCTGGGTTTGAAGGGAGCCAAAACCACAGCTGGGATTTTCTCCAAAAACCCCAGGTTTTAGGCATTCAGATCTACAGAGATTTGCTTAGTGTGGAGGCTGGGCAGGGAGGAATAGTAGTGGAGGTGCAAAGCTAGAGAAATGCCAGCGTGCTTCATGCCAGAGCTGCCTCAGACATTGCTTTCCTGTCCTTTTCCTCTAAAAGAATTTAAAGAAAAGAAAATGTTCCCAGCTGCCACCCTCTTGGAAGGCTGCAGGTTAAAAATATCCTCCCGGAGGGAAGGAAAAAAAAAACACCAAACAAACAAAAATAAACACTCATAAGAGAAAAACAAAACCAAAACAAACAGAGCCCATCTACAAACCATCACATCTCCAATCCCATCCTCAAAGCTGAAGGCATCAAGGACACCTTTCCACTCCCCCCCCCTAAATCCTTACACTTTGTGGTTTTCCTGTGAAGATTTCCTGGTGTAATTCATGCCTATTCCCCCACCACCCTATTTTTTTCCCCTCATTTTTAAAGCAATCCCTACAAAAGCAGAGCTTTGCTACCAGCCAGCCTGCGTACGGTGAAAAACCAACTCAGGGGGCTTTGGCTGTCAGCACAGCTTTAGAGAAGGTAATGATAAAAGGGGTAAAAAAATAAAAACAAAACTTCTGAGTGGCCGGATTTGGAGGCTGTGAAAAGCTCCACGACTTTTTAACTTTTTAAGTTTAACCACGACTGGTTAAACACGAGCACCTGAACTTGATGCTGCCCCCTTCTCTTGGGGGCGAGGAGGCTGGGTCTGAGCTATGGGGTCTGGGGGATGCAGGGCACCTCTTGGACAGCCTCATCCTCTCCTCACCCCCCCGGCACCACCATCACATCCTCTTGTGATGGAGCTGGGGGTTTACACGGGAACCAAGCTCACCAGGACATCGGTGTGAGCGGGATTTGAGACAGTTTTCCATCACCGAGGTGGCCCCGAAACTCCAGGTCCGGATTCCCCTTGCACTGGGACATCCCAGGCCTGGATGAGGGTGGCGAGGAATGGTCCCAGCACCAAACTTTTTGCCATTTCACCCCGCTTCACCCAAATCACGTCTTGGGGAAGCTCAGGAGGAAACGGCAGCGCGTCCCCACACGGCACGGGGCCGGCTTCTAAGGGAGAGACGTTGATTTGAAGTGACTGCTCCTTTGGAAATTTCCTCCCGCTGAAGGAGCAAAATGAACAAAAACCCTTTTCTTCGGGAAAAAAAAAACCACAAAAAACAAAAAAACAAAAACCAACACAACCCAACATGGAAACAAAGCTCAGATCAGCACCCGGCCACGTAATGGGAGTAGACACGGTCCCTGCCACGGCTGCACTGACCGCAGACAGATCGTTTCGGGTCAGTGCGGAACAACACAGGGGGAGCAGCGGGGATGGGGAGGCCGTGATGGAGAGGGAATTTTTTATTTAATTAGCCCTAAATAATTAGGGCCCCTATCCTCTGGATATCAACGACAGCCAACATATTTGGGCAGGGAAGCCCCGCAAAGAGGGAGCTGGGTTGTGGCTGAGCTTTAGGAGCCCCATCACCTCCTGCAGCCCTACAAGGTTACTCCAAGAAGGTCCCAGGTGTCTCACCAGCTGATGGCAGGGACACCGGGGACATTGGGGACACCGGGGACATTGGGAACACCGGGGACAGGCCTGGAGGCTGTTCAGGTGTGCACGCGTGGCTGAGCGGAGGAGAGCTGCGCTCAGATGTGGAGAACTCAATAATCCGTCAGCATCCCGGCGCAGGCTCTGCAGCACGCCCTTAATAGACTTATCTTTACCACAATAATGTATTTTATTTTTCCCGAGCACATTCATTATTCACACGCTTATTTCCCCGCGGATTATGTATGTCGCCCGAGCTCTGTTCTCCTGCCTTATTTTCACAATGTCGGCTCTGGTACCTACTTATTTTTACAGCATTGTCACCTGCAAACGGGTTTCTATTTAATCGCCCAAACTAATAATACGGCTCACTGGAGATGTCGGGAGGAGGACGCTCGCTCGCTTCTAAAGTCTCTCGTTTGAAAGAGCCCAGCTGCTGGCACTGAAGCATCCTCCACGCGGCGAGTCCGGGGGCTCTCAGCCCATCTCTTACACGGATCCTGCTTCAGGACAGGCAAACCTGGTGGCTGCAGCACCTAAAACCCCAGGAGGGAGCCGGGAGGAGGATGAGGATGGGATGTGCCGTGCAGCTGCTGGGCTCAGGGGCACACGATGCCCGCTCCGAGGCACTGCGGTCGGTTTGCACGGATCGCTTCTGTGCAGAGCTCCTGAATGAACCAGCCCTTGTGAGCCCAATTTCTGGCCCTTCCCCATTCCCAAGCTCTTGGTGTGTTAAAGCAAATCGTGTTCCCTTGGCACAGCCTCACCACGAGCCCGATACCCACCCGTGGTCCTTGGGGCACACAAACACAGCCACACAGGCTGCTCCCAGCCTTCCCCACACATCACCACGCGCTGTGATGGAAGCATCAACCCCCTTGAAGCCCCGACGAGCTGTTTTTTTGGGGGGGCTGGATCTTGGCTGGTTTTGGCGTTCGGGTGTTTTTTTTGTGGAGGATGGTGATTTAATTTTGTCACTTTACTTCACAGGGAGAGGGAGGTTACTTTGCAGTGGGGGATGCGAGGGCTCATGTTTGCACGCGCGCCTTTCCGTGTCGGGAAGCAGCAACACAAACACTGCTGCTGCAAGCTGTGCGATGCTCCGAAAGGAGACAGAGACTTCTGGCTTATGCCTGAAACAGCTCCGGGGGCTCAGACGAGCTGCACCGTGGGCTGGATGTGCCGTGAGGGCAGCTCAACACCTTCACCCCAGCCGTCTCCCTTTGCCATTTCCTGAACCCTGCAATTGGGACGCTGAGGATGGGCTGAGCAAAGCAGAGCCTCCGGGCACTCAGGGGGGGAGTTTGTCTTGTGGGTG
Organism: Anas platyrhynchos; assembly: GCF_047663525.1. NCBI lineage: Eukaryota > Metazoa > Chordata > Aves > Anseriformes > Anatidae > Anas > Anas platyrhynchos. The sequence goes on from NC_092606.1 coordinate 6,250,727, forward strand.
CTTTGTTAAACCGTCTGCAGGGCTCGCAGGAGGAGCCCTCCTCACGTTGCAAGCACCCAGTGCCCCCCATCCTTCCCCTCCCCATTGGGGTCCCCAGTGCCTTGCAGGATGCTCCGGGTCCCGCTCTCTTCCCCTGCACCTCTCCTTGGTGCCCAGCTCCCCCCCAGCTCCTGTTCCCAGCTCCCAGCCCTCATTCACCACCAGAATCCTGGTTTTCCTTCAAGATTTTAATATTGCAGCTCCTGAGCCGTACTTAACCTTGAGCCTTCATCCCCAAACCCCGCTCCCCACCCAGGTCCCTGTCCCCATGCCGCTCCCCCAGCTCACCCCAGCACTGCTGCCAGAAGTCCCTCCTCTCCCCACCTTTAGCCCCTGCGTTATTCTGCCCACGTCCCTGCGCTCGCTCCCTTCAATGAGAGTCATAAATAAGGCATAAGGCACGCTAAAAAGGAAGAGAAAACATCTGATCTTTTATTCCAGCTTGTTGCAGAGTCACGATGGATTTGGATGCACGTTCCCCGCAGACCCCTTGGCCTGTGCAGATGTTTTTGCAGACGTTGAGCACCAAAGCACGGGCAGGAGCCTTGTGGAGAGGTGGGTGCCAAGTGCTGCACCCCATGAAGGTAATTTGGGGGAAAAAAAGAAGGGATCCTATAGCTAAAACCCATTTTTCGTGAGGTCCTGATGCGGAGGGCAGCTCCCACCCTGGTGCTTTCCCCTTGTGCTTTCAGAGGAGCGAAAAAATCAGCAAAAGGCTTGCTGGGTTGGCACGGGAGCTTTTCCAGGGATGGGTCCCTGGTGCTGGGCTTCTGCCGGGAGGATTTTGGGCAGCGCCACGAGACCACGCACGAGCATTCCTGCGGGGAACCATCACTGGACACGTCCCCAGCCACCCTGCAGCGATGCCAGGCTGAATTTGCTGAACTCCTAGGAGATAATAATTTAAAAAAATACTATTATTTTTTTTCCTGAGGAAGAGGGGTTTGTGCAAGCACATGCCCTGGGTCGGAGACAGCTGTTGTGCTTCTTCCTGTGGAAGTTTACAGGTTATCAGCCAACTTCAAGCAAATTTGACGGTAGTGATGGGAATCTGAAAAGAATTGTGTTGCTACAGACTGGGTGAGTGTCCACAGCCCAGCAGAGCGGTGGAAGATGTAATTAATGGCTCAGCTGAGAAACAGGCAGTGGTGTGAGGGTCTTCTTTGCAAATGTCAGAGACTCCACAGGCAATTCAGCCCAGCTCTCACCCCTCTGGTCCCCTCCTGGTGACCGCACTGGGCTGCCCTACCCCTATCACCAGCTGAAGAAAAGCTTTGTTTCCTCCAGGATTAAATGTTTCCCTTCCCTTCAAGCCCCTTGTTTCAATGATGGCAAACAAAGCCCTTTTGCCACAGCACTCATTGTCTCATCCCAATTTCCTGCCTTCTGATCCGAAATAATTTGCCGAAGCTGGCAGCAGTCCCCAAGCACTCCGTTTCGGGGCCACCCCCCCTTAAACAGGGTGAGGGATTTTCACCCAACAACCAGCTCCTTTGGGAAACTCTGGAGGGGCTGAAGCTGGGTGTGAACAGTGGGTTTTGGCTATAAAACAGCTTGGAAAGTAAAAAACAATGACCTGCTTGGTATGGCCATTGCAATGTGTGCCATCCTTTGATGCTCACCTGAGACAAATGCTCTATGAGAAATAAAAGGGGCAAAAAAGAAATTGGGAGGACGATGGATGCAGAAACCCGCACCTTTCCCAGCCCTGCTGGGACAAAGAAACCCTTCACCTTCCTAACAAATGCAACAAATGCCAAACCTGAGAGGTTTGCAAGGAAGAAGCAGAAAATTAATAAACCCAATTCCCAGCACTGGAAGAGCAGCAGAGCGTGGGGAGGCTGGCCCAGCGAAGGGCCGGGTGGGAATCGAATAAATAAAGGCAGAAAGAGTCAATGCAAGAGGAATTATTTAAGAGGTAGAAGAAAGCAGTTAAAAAGGAAAAAAAAAAATATATCAACCCTTTTCGGGGGGGAGTGGAAAAAAAAAATGTTAGGGAGAAAGTAGGCCATTTGCTAAACAATAAAAGGGATGAAGCCGATGATGACTCTAAAATGGCCGGGAAGCTGAACTGCTTTTAAAAATCTGCCTTTATCAAGAGAAATGTGGAAAAGTGGTTTGGACAATTAGGAAGTAACAAAGGCCTCATAAAAATAGCTGCAGGGGAGGAGAAACGTTCAGGAACAGGAGTGCGGTGAGCGCATTAAGGGATTAGCTATAGGGCCGACCCCATGGACCGGGTCTGTGGGGCCGCATCCTGCCCAGCCCAGCATGAGGCTGGGAGTCAGAACTCCCAAATCCACTGACCAGATGGATTTAGGGTTTCACTTTTTGGGATTAGAAGCGTGGGGATGGGTCCCCAGCCCAGGAAGCATCCCTGATGGAAGAGGGGTGAAGCGGGGCGAGGATCCTGCCAGAGGAATGGGAGCGGTGCCTCTGCCTCGCCTTACAGAGGAGGCGAATTTGCGATGGCAAAGTCAATTCTTTCTGGATATCAGGACGTGATATCGCTTCCCGGGGGGCGAAATGGAGGAAGGATGGAATTAAATTAAGAAAGGGGAAGTTAAAATTGAATACCTGAAAGGAAACGTCGCTCCAAGTAATTCTCGGCTCCGTGGGAGAGCAGCGTCCCGGAGAGCGGCTGCAGATCAGGTCCGATCGCACCTGGATGTCGGCATCCAAAAAGCTGAGCCAGGAGGATGCTGAGCATTTAAATCGCGGTCGTGGGGTCTGCTCTGAAGGGGCCCCATTGCCCAAGGGGGCTCAGACTCTGCCACGGAGGACAGGGAAGAATAGAGGGGAAAAAGGGAACAAAATTGCCTTGCACTGCCAATTTTCCTGATTTTCTTGACCCCACAGAGCTGATGCACGTGGCCATAGAGGACACCGGTCTGCTGCCTCAGTTTCCCCATGGGTGACACAGGGGAGAGAGGCCACCACCTCCCCACCTCTGTCACTTCTCTGCGTGGGCTGGTGAAACAGAACTGCCACTTTCGGTCAGCCCCAAACCACCCAAATTCCCCCAAACCCAGTCCCAGTCTGCGCCCACTTTGGAGCACGAGGCAACATCTCGCTGAACCCCAGCAGCAGGAAGGACAGCAGGTGGGAACGAAACACCCTCGTGTTTTCTTTACACTTCTCCTTAAATCCCCCTGAGTCATGCAATTCGCAGCCTGAGCCATCGCTTGCAACGAGAGCAGAGCATCACCAGCAGCCCCCAAAAAAGCCTGTCCCTTCGGCAGCTCCAGACGGCTGACAAAAATAGCCCTGTTCCCGCAGCACCAAATTAACTCACCACCAGCCAGGAAGGAGCCCAAACCCTTCTCTAAGCTCTGGGGACCTGTTTAGAGGGAGCTGTGGGAACCCCGAGCCTGCTCCTGCCCCATCCCAGCACCTGCAGGTGGGGCTCAGCCCCCAAGGACCAGATTTCCTTGTGAATGCAGGGATGTAAAGAACTGGTTTTGTTCTTTTTGTTAAATTCTTGTGTGTCCTGACTTTGCATCAGGTGGGGAGAGATGAAAAATGCTCAGTTTTGGGAAAATGAAACCACACCCATGGCTGGTTGGGGAGGGGTAGGCAGCGTAGTACAGCTACTGCCTGCCCAGCCCCAGGAGGGACCCCAAAACCTGGAGGAGATCTCTGGGTTCTCAAATCTTTTGAGGAACTAAGTGATGATTTAGGGAAAAAAAGGGGGGAAAAAGCTCCTGAGAGCTTCACCCAAAGCTTCCAAAGAGGATCCTGAGCCATCATCTGGGAGGACTTTCTGTTGGATGCAGACGCTGCCCTTGGCGAGGAGGAGGGAAGCTGCTGGCCACGAGCCACGCGAGCACAGATCGGTGTCTGCTACCAAATGCCATCGCTCCACGAGCTGAACAGGGTACGAGCAGGCAGAATTGGCCAAAAAGCAGAAATTAAGCAACCCAGCAAGGAAAACGTTGCCGCTGTGGGTAAGCGGCCAGAGGAGGGAACATTGGGGTTGGCTCGGAGAGGCTTTGCCTGTCGAGAGGAGAATCCGGCCTGAGCACGGAGATGCTGAGCTGAGAGGATGAGCTTTGTAGGGGGCTTCTGGATTAAATAAGGGGAATTGAACATAGGGAGGGCTGGCTCCTGGGTGTGCTGGTAGACTTCAGTGTGGAACTTCTGGGGGAAAATTAACGGGTTAGAGAATAGGGAGGGAAAATTGACCCACTTCTTGGCTTGGGTTTTGCTTGGGAAAGAAGTGCAAAGAAGTCCTGGTGCAAAGAGGTGGTAAAAAGTCCTGGAGGTGCCTTGGAAGATGTAAGTGAGCAGGAGGGCCCACGACAAGTGATCTCTGCCAGCAGAAGGCATCGGAGCGGAGCAGGCTTTCAGCAAAAGCAAGCTCCCGAAACACAGCGCCCCGGCGTCCGCGCTGTCAGGAGCGATGTTGTAAATGGCCCTTGGATGTACTATCACCTTGTAACACGGCACAAAGAGCGCGGTGGATCAAGTGGAAAAATGATGACTTTTCAAGGGAAATCATAGACTGTAGGTGGGGGGAGAAAAAAAAAAAAAAGCAGGAGGTTGGACTGATGCGAACCCTCTGGTTTGAGCCGAGCTGTGCACAAAGGAGTTTCTGCGAAGAAAAGGCAGCTCTGCCAGGGGATCTGGTGTAAAGTCCCATCTCCCGCAGCCCCGTGGCACACAGCAGGTGCTGGAGGGCTGGCGTGGGCGGTCAGACAAAGCAAAGTGTCACCCCACCTCCTCCCTCGGGTCCTCTTTCTGTTCAAATTCGTTAACTGGGTTCTTTCCCTGCTGCATCCTAATCACAGCAATCAGCTCCAGCCCCTTTTCCTCGAACACCAGTGAGGAACAGCAGTTCAGATGTACCATCATGGTTTTTAATATATTTTCGCCCTCCAGGGCTGCAAAGAAAGAGTGGGGAAATTGTTCTGGTGGCTCAGCTTCGGGCTGGAAGGGGGAGCTGGAAACGTGATGGGGATCGATGGAAAAAGGGTCACTGGGGGTGGCTGGGGTCCCCTGGAAGACGTTTTCCTGGGGCTGGAGCTGGCCATGGGGGGAGAAACCGAGACCTTTGCTGGGAGCTGTGGCTGGGATGGCTCACAGGGAGCTGGGTTGTGCAGAGCCTGGCTCATGAGGACAAGGCTCGAGGTCACCTGGAGAGTCCAGGCCCTAAAACCCATCTGGGAGCAGTGTGAGAGGGCACAGCCACCCCACGATGGGATGAGGGCACCCAGAGGGGTTGGACACAGCTGATTTGGGCTCCTCTCCATCCCCTGCACACCCCTAATTCCCTGTGAAACATCACTGCCGAGCTCGGGGAGCCATCCCAGGGCACTGCAGCAGTAGCCAAATGGGCTTGTTGGTTAGGTAGGACGAGGTTTGGACGGAGACCAGCATTTTTTTTTCAAGGCAGAAAAATAGGGATGGAAGTGGGAGGCAAGAAAAGGTCTCCATTCACACCTTTCCCCAGACAGCCTCCCCAAACACACAGGCAGGAGCCAAATTTGGGGCTGTAATTAGGAGGCGGGCAGAAGCTGATTGTTTTGGGTGGCATTTCTTTGAGAGTTTAAGGTTCTCCTGCAAGGAAACGGAGCTGCTGTGATGGTCGGTGGTGCGGGGTGCTTGGCAGTGGCTGAAGCTCTCCTGGAGGGATGCATCCTCTGGGGATGCTGAGAAGGGTTTTGGGACAGCACAACGAGGTGAAGATGGTGCTGAGACATCCCAAAGGCAGTTTCTGCCTTACCCTATATCTCATGGGCACAACAAGGAGCCCAGCTGGGCTCTTCCCTCTCCAGCTCTCTTATTTCTGATGGAGCTCAACCAGCGGTAGCACGTCTGGTGCTTGGTTCCTTGAAACAGAGGCTGAAGACCAACAAAAGCCACACGCCGCTTCCCTTTCCTGCCAAGGAGAGAGTGAATCGAAGCTCAGCCCTCCTACCTCCCCCCGTGTCGGACCGTTGGGGCCGGGGGCTTGCAAATTACTTTTAATTTGCTTCAGTGCAGCAGGGGAAGGCTGGGACCGGGAGCCGTGGGACTCGCTCGTCAATTTTTCAAAGCGAGCTCCGCTTGCTCTTGCGTGAAAAGGACATGCTTGAAAAGTCTGCCTTTGCCTTCGGAAGAAAACTCTCTCTCTCTCTTTTTCTTTTTTTCCTTTTTTCTTTTTTTTTTTTTTTTTAAATAAAAAATAAAAAAAGAGAGACCTGGGCAGCTCCTGAATTTTGTAGGATGGCCTGGGAGCTCTCAGGTATCAACAGGAATAAAATAGTGGGGTTGGTGTTAACAGACTGCAAAGGGGGTTGTGCAGGGTTTCCCGTACCTGGCTGGAGATTTAGCATATTTTGATTTTTCATCTCCTCCTGGCAGGGTCTGAAAAGGAATCACGGAGAGGCTGATCCCTCACCGAGGGGAAAATCCTTCTTCCAGCCGGTGCTGGGAACGGGAGTGCGCGCAGAAGCTTAACACGGTGCAAAAGGGCAACCCAAAAAAATCCCAACCCAAAGCCACATTCCCTCCCTGCATGTTTCATGGCAAATTTCCCACTGCTCACAAGAGTGCAGAGCACGACCCTGAGGGAGAGGAGCACGGCCACGACCCCACGTGTGGAGATTTCCAAGAGCTGCACGGGGGCGAGGAGCACATGGAGATATCAGCCCTGCTCCTGGCACCATTTATCCCACCCGGACCAGGCTGCAGCATCCCTGGGGAGCCCTTCCCAGTGGCTTCCCCAGGTGGTGGGATCCTCCTGGAGCCCCTCTGCCCTTTTCCAGCCTCCTCCATGCCAGGACCTCGTTGTCAGCCCCAGAGGAGCAGAGCATGGGGAGGGGCGCGTGTGCGGCGAGCGTGCGTCCCGACGAGAAGCACGAGCATATGGTGACTGTTCCTGCAGGCACCAAAAGCCACAGCCATTAATCTCTATAAATAATTTTAGCCGTGAAGCCTTTGATGGCTGTTTCTTCCTCTCCCCGCAAAGAAACAACAACAACAACAAAAAAAGAGAAAATGAAAGAAAGAAGGAAATGAAAGAAAGACAGAAAAATAAAGGCTTTATAAAATGTCAGCCTTCCTGAAAGAGCAGCACTGAGGCCAGAGGACCAGAGAGCAATTAATTCAAGCCACTAATTGCTTAGAAGCAGTGTTTCTCTAGTGGGTGATGGAGGCTGGTGTGCAGGAGTGTGGCTGCTGAGCCTTTTGCCCCTGGGATCATCCTGCCCCGAGCAGTGGGATCGCCCCATCGCATCCCCATCATTGCTGCCTCTGCCCATCCTCCAAAAAAGCCACCTAACCCAGTGTATTTGGGGCAGGCCGGGGTGGTGTGGAGCTGATCCCCCTTAGGAAAATCCCAGATGGGGCCCAGCACCTCCAGGAATGGGGACAGCACCTCCCACAGCATCCCGTGCCCCCCACAGCCTTGGGCACGGGGAGCGGCTCTGCCCCCGAAGGGTTAAGGCAGGAGCCACGCGAGGTGATGGAGTAACAAATTTCACTTTGCTCCTATTTGTAGTTAAAAAAAGCACTAATTCAGCCTAAATCTGCCTGAAAGAGCCTTAAGTGGTAATACGCCGATAAGACGACTTTATTTGGCTTAGCGTTTGGGAAGTTGTGTGTGTGTAAATGGGTGAGGATATTGCAGGGGCTCGCTTGCTCTCTGCCTCTCTTGCTTTTAACGCGGGGAGCCGCCTGCTTTGCCTTCTGCTCCGCTGCCGGCAGTGCTTATAGGGCACTGTGACACTTCCCCAGGGGTGTTTTGTGCTCTCAGCAGTGGTTGTGGCTCGGCACAGGACCAGCACACCGCTGGTGACCCCCGGCAGCCCCACAGCCGAGGACACCTCCACCTCCTGGAGCAGCCCCAGGCAGGTTTGGAGCCACCTCTGATCCTCCGTGGTTTTTTTGGCTGCTGGATCCCTTTCCAACCCCTTTGTCTAATTATGGGGACGTTGGGTGATTTCCCCGCAGTTAATAAGGCTTGGGGAAATGTTCCTGCCAAAGGTTAGCATGGCTGAGCAGAGCCCGATCATCAGGAGCACAAACACAGCCGAGCGGTGACACCGGGCGAATTTCGGAAAGGTCAGGTATCAGCTAAATGAGAGGAGATGAGAAACTTCAGCCAAATGCTTCTTAGAACCACCTGAGCACAGGGCTTGAGGGATGCTCGGATGGGCTCCGTTATCTTTTGCTGTCGATGCCTAGGGTTCATTTTTGCCCTCTCGATACGAACGTGGGATTTTACGCACACGCCGCTGGCCCCAGTCTCTGCCAACACACAGCGGTGTCACAGAATCACAGAATCTCTGGGTTGGAAGAGACCTCAAGATCATCGAGTCCAACCTCTAACCTAACACTAACAGTCCCCACTAAACCATATCCCTAAGCTCTACATCTAAACGTCTTTTGAAGACTTCCAGGGTGTCGATGGGGCTCGTTCAGGAGCGAACAGAAGCAATGAATTGCAGCTAACCAGCATTGGTTAAATTGGTGCAAATCGGCTGCTGGAGGCTTTTTTGTTGCCTCTCCCAGCACTACCCAGCACTATGTGGTGGGCGTCCGGCACAGGGACACTTTGGGGGCTTTTGCTTCATTAAGAAGTGCTGAAAAGAAGCTGAAATGTTTCATTCTGGGACATTCAAAATAAGATAATTCTCTCCAGGATACTCAGGCAGTTCCCCTGGGACCACTTTTAAGTGAATTGTTTTGACGTTTTAATGGAAGTTTTTTTTTTTTTTTTTTTTTTTTTTTTTTTTTTTTTTAATAAAAATTGACTGATTTTAAAGAAATAGGAAGGTAAACGGGCCCTAAAATGATGTCTATTGGTGGAAAAAAAAAAAAAAAAAAGAAAAAAAGACACAACTTCTCCCACTGATCTGTAGCGACAGTTTTTATAGTTTTCCCTTTCACGTACTCCCCAGACCTTGGGAAAAATTGCTTTTTTTGGGTGGACACCAGCCAAACACAGCAGCTTGGCTGAGCCTGCCTTGCTCCTCTAGCTGGGCACCACCAGCGGGATGCCAACAGGGTCGTGAGCTGGGGGCTCACTGAAGCACAAGAACCACAAAAGAGAGTAGAGAGAGGAGAGCTTCGTGCCCGCCCCGACCAACCTCTGACAGCCCAGGAGGAATTGGGATGATTTCGGTTTGGTTTTCGCATTATTCCTATTCCATTTAGCTAAATAAATAGAGGCCGGGTTTGAGCGAATTTAATCGTGTGCGTGCATCCAACGTGCGCAGCCAGGAGCAGATGATAAATTTTATTGAACTGCTGCAGTCGGAGTATTGGAGGAACGGCTGCAAGATGCTGTCAGAAGGCTTCCTGCCCTTTTCAACAGGGACAGCAACGAACGGCTTAATGGGGAGAAATAAGAAGCACACAAAAAAAAAGAAGAAGAAGAAGAAAGGCAGTAACGTGGCTTGTTTTCAAGGAGGCACCCGGACTTACAGCACAGTTGCTTTTGTCCTGCGCTGGCCTTCAGGAGACTTGCTGGGTCTGAATGCGTTTGGTGTTTAATGGGATCTGTCCGTAAAGGATCACAGCACAACAGCAGCCAGTTATTTAATTGGCAATAATGTGAGAACGGGTATTCACTGAATATTTGAGATTCGGTGGAGAGTCTCCCAGACTTACAACCAAGCCTAACCCAGGTGGGTTGGGGACACCCGGCTGGTTGCCCACCCTCAGCGATGCCCACCCTGCTCAGAGAAACCTGCCACTTTTACCACTCGCAGCAGTGACCAAGTGCCTTTATTTTCAGGACTGCCCCGCTTGCAGGAGATGCAGAACCATCCCCAAAAGCTCCCAGAGGCAGGGACGTGGCAGGGACACAGGAGCTGTGTGGGGCAGGAGCGCCGCAGAGCCACTGGTGCGGGCTGCGATAATCCGGCGGCGGCAGCTTGATTCCTTGCCACGCCGTTACTCACGTTTGTTTACTGCAGGAAATTCATCTTTTCGGCTCATGCTGGGGATTAATTAATGGTTATGGCTTCTGTGACCCTGTGATTAACTCATTTTCACATAATTGCTTGAAGACAAAACGATGTATTAGGAGCTTTCCTCCTTCCCCATCCCCGCTCGCCATGGCCTCGGGAGGGACCCAGCAGTCAATAAGAATTTGGGTTTTCTTCCTTTTTTTTTTTTTTTTTGCCTTTCCCTGCTTTTATTTTGCACATCCCTTATAGATCCAGAAGAAGAAAGTCAGTGAGAAGTGGGGTCGAGAGCATGTCCCTGCAGAACCCTGTTGGCCTTTGGACTCCATGAAAAACACCGACCAAATTTTGAAGGTTTGGCATTTGGGGGGCATCTCGGAAGGGCTTGGCTTTGCCCTAAGGCTGCTGCAACCTGGAGCAAACCTCTGCAGCCTCCTGATGTGAAGGGATGTGGTGGCCCCTGTGGCTTGCTGGCCTCACCCTTCATCTAGTTATTTTCAGAGAGTCCTCAAGCACCACAAGCCCTCCTTTCAAAGCTGGGAAGCTCTGAATGGGGACACCAGGAGTTGTCCCTGCTTGTCCCCAAGTGCTCTGCTCTATCCAGCGTGGGACAGCTGGGGCAGGACAGGGGACAGTGACATCTTGTCCATGGGGATGGGATGGAGGCACCCACCCAACGTAGACATGGAGAATGTGCCCATGGGGACCACGGTGCTGGGCTCAGGTTCTTGTACCAGGGAGGTGTGGGGCTTGGCAGGCTGCAGGGAAGGACCCCAAAGTGAGGTCCTGCCCTGGGGCCCACCTGCAAGCAGGGAAATGAGATTAAATGAGCTGGGGACACTTATCTCCTGCCTCTGATGGAAGAGAGGGACGCTGGAAGGACGGTTTCCATCACACACCCATCCTGCCTGGGCCCAGCAGGAGTGAGAATAAAGTTTAAATCAAGCAATTATTTCCGTAATTTCTCCTCAGCTTCAAATGGCTTGAATTGCCAGAGGGTTTTCTGGTTTGGGTGGTTGGTGTTTTTTTTTCCTTTTCCTTTTTCATCCTATTCTTCCTCTCCCTCTTTACTGGTTCTAATTGTGTCATTAGTAATTAATGACTTTGGAGGGAGACATTTTCTTTTTAATTAAATGAAGAAAAGAGGAAAGCTGCGGCGACGCACACAGCGTTCACCCTCTTGGCACGGGCAGGGCTTTCCCGAAGCAGTTTTTTCTGCCTTCCATCAGGTGGGGAAGGGGCTGGCACGAGCTCGGGGCTATTTTCTGTTCCAGCACAACCCATGTCAGAGGGGTCATCCTCGTCCAGGCGGGCAGCTCTGCTGTGCTGTGGTCACAGTGAGCTGGGGGTAAATTTAACTCCAAGAGGGACGCACTCTGAGAGCGAATTCATGCTGAGGAGTCAGGCTGGGTGGTGCACAACCTGCTCCAGACATGGCTCATCCTCCAAGGAGACCTCAGAGAAGACTTCAGGCTCTCCTGATCCCTCCGAACTGACAAGCTTTGCAGAAGCTCATCCCACTGCTGCCCTGGAAGACGAAGTGATACCAAAGTGAATACCAGACCCTAGCGATGCTCCAATGTCCCCGCTGCTGGTTTGGGAACCCTCTTCCAGAGACATCCCCGCCTCGGGGACCAGAGCATCACTTGATGCATTTCCAGCAGGATCAGCCCCTCGGCATCCCGTGCTGCAGCAGGGATCCTCCCCCTGCTTCCCGGCACCGGGAAGGAGGCTCGGGGCATATCACGTCCCAAAAGGCAATTATCCCTCCTGCCGATGCTCGTTGCTCCGTCCGAGCCGACGCGGTGCTCCATTTGTCATCGTTTGTGAGAGCAGCGAGGGGGGAGGCCACTGCCGAACGGGGACTGATTGCTTGGATGCTGGCCGGGCTGGGCAGGCAGCCTGGGCTCTGGGAAATGGCAAATCATTCCTGCACACGGGAGTTGTGTGCCGGGATCCCGGCCACCCACCTCCAGCCTCTCCCGAGACACTGGGAGGACTGGGCTGCTCCCAGGGCTGCCTGGAGGAGCACTGGGGGGCACGGGGCAGGTTTTGGGGGAGGAAAACAGCCAAATGCCTTCACTGCAGCTGTGGTGATGCTTCCCAATTTGCTTTCAGTAAAAGCAGTGAAGGAGCACTGGGGATTTGGGAGAATAAAAGGAGGAAGCCTCACGTCTGCAGATGCGCAGGACGCGGTGAGGCACAGTGGAAAAGAGGGGAATTGGCCCCAAAATTAGCAGCTGATGGCCAGGAAACAGCTCTGGAGGCTCCTGCAAGCAGCTCAGAGCAGACACTTGCCCAGCAGTCAGAGGGATTAGGGGAAAAACACAAAAATAACCTTCAAAACCTAGCAAAAAGTTCAGTCCCACGCCAGGAAAACACAAAGGAAGAAGCACAAAGAGCGCAGGGCATTTTCTAGGGCCGTTACCTGAGGTTCGCAGCTCCTCGCAGCAGCTTGGAAAAACTCCATGGCAAGAAAGGAAAATGTCAGTGGGTAACGGGGACAGAGAGCGTGTTTTGTCAGGAGCAGAGGTCTCTGCGCTTGGAAATAGATGTCCCTTAAGGTCCCTTCCAACCCAAGGTGTTTGGTGACCCTAAGAGGAGCCTGGGGTGGTGGGCAGCATGTTTCGTGCCCCCTGCTGGCATTACCTTGTGGCCCTGGGGTGCTCCTCACTGCCTCCCCTTTGGGACCATCGGATTTTCTCCTCCCTCTCACCCCCCTCCACCTCTCCTGCCTCTTTTGCCCCGTTTTCAGTCCTGCGAGTGGCTGGGATCCTTGCATTAGCTGCGGCTTGGAGAAAGTAATCAAGCTATTTCTAGGCAGAGAACTAATTTAATGCATGGATGACTTTAGCTCAAAAGAAGAAATAAGGACAATCAGGCATCCTAAGGGAGCAGAATAATAGGGTAATTTGCACAAGACGAGGAGCAAGGGGGAAAAAAAAAAAAGAAAAAAAAAAAGGACCGCTCCTTCTTTTGAATAATCTTCTTTATAAATCTTCTTTCCCCTTTTTACTTGTCACTGGCGGTGGATTTCCTGGGCTCGGTACCAGCAGTGACGTGGTTTGGTGCTTCCATGGGGTGAGATTTCCAAGCAGCTGCAAGGAAGGAAGGGAAGGGAAGGCAGGGAACGGTCCGAACGCTTCCTTCTGGTGGTGAAACTGATGTTTGGAGCTGTCTGATGAGGTGGGAAAACAAACATCAGCGTGAAAATCAGTTGGAGGTGAATAAAAAGAAGCTTTCCCCTCCAAAGGTGTGGAAACAGGGAGGGTCCCACTTTACCAAAGGGCTCTGTGACATTATTTTCCCCTTCCCTTTACAAGAAAAAAAAACGTGACTGAAAGCAAAGCTTTCTCGTGGGAAGTTTCCATTTTGAGGAATCTCATCACCGCATTCCCCTGCCCTCCTGCATCCCTGCCTGGCTCCAGCTGCATGGCACTGCTGGGGAGGGAGGGAGGGAGGGGGGAGAAACACAAGGCACCAACACAACAAGTAGGTCAGAGCACCATTTGTCAGCTCTTTTGCACCGGGTGGAGTGAGCGGAGCCAGCAGCTTAATGGATGGAGCTCACTTGTGAAATTACCCGGCGCAGAAACATGTGTACCTGCGGGGCACCGAGCCTGGCTCGCACGGAGGGGAGCTGTGAGCCCGTCACCAGCCAGGAAAGGCACAGCACAGCCTGCTTCTCTCCTCCTGTTTTCCTCCCCGGGGCGAGCTCTCGGGGTGTATTTTCAGACCCGCTTTCCCAGGAGCCTACCGAGTTTTCCAAGCCTCCGCTGTGCCGACTGCCAGCCCAGGGATGCTCTCCCTAGGTCCAGGCAGCCTCTATTCAGCCAGGAGAAACGTGTCGGGGGCTGGCAGTTTGTGAGTTAGGTAATTTCTTGGCCTTTTACGAAATGAAATTGGATGGGGGAAGGAGTGCAGACGGGGGAGCAGCTTTGCTCTGTGCGAAGAAAAGCCTCCATAAATCATCTTCCCCAACGCGCCGTCCTTAGAAACCTCTCCCCGGTGCTGGCAAAAGCTCCAGGGGCAGCACGTGGCTCACGGGGATGATAAATAAATCCCTCGGTGTTCCCAGGAGATTGGGGTCTCCTCCCCCCTTATTGAAGCCCCCACTAAGGGCTGTCCCCAACCCAGGGCAGAGACCCCAGCCCGGCTCCAGTCTATGGCCCTGGGGTCCTGCACCCGATGCGAGGAGCTTCTGCAGCACCCGAGGACGGGGAGCTGGAGGTGCTGGGGGCTCCTCGGGGCAGCACGAGGGTGCTGAGGTGAGCAGAGCACCAAAAGCTGAACTCTGGGTCCGGGCGGGCTGGCCAAAGGCCCCGTGGACAGCAAGGGAGAGCGCTGGGAACGAAACGTAGCATCTTATTAGTAAAGGCCATCTGAGCCTCTAATTAAAATTTGCCTAATGACCTGGCTCCTTCGTCATTTTCACTATCAGAGACATTAATTTAAAGTGACAGGTGCTTAGGCAAAGACGAAATTAATTTCTCCTTTTAAAAAAAAAATTAAAGGGGCAGAGCCCGTGTTTGGTGACGTCCCACAGGAGGAGCTGCTGCGAGCTCATCCCGGCGGGGAGGGGAGGAGGGAGAGGAAGGAGCCACACACCACAGGCATCCTTCACCCTTAATCCCTGTCCAAAAGGGGCCCAGATGATGGGCTCACAGCACCCAACAAAGCCCACCTCCACCCCCTTGGGTCATCCAGGGCCTCCTATGGCTTGACCTAAACGGGACAGAGGAATAAATCCAGAAAGCAACATCCCACCTCGCAGCAGTCCCCGCTGACTGTCCCCAAGCTGATGTCCCCAGGGAGGTGGATGCCACAGGTCCCCAAGTCCCCGCACCACCAGCTCGTGTCCATCTGCAGGTCCATCTGCCCCCACGGTGCATGCAAGAGGTCTCTGAAGATCTCACACCTTGGTTTCATCCCTGCCTGTACCTGCACGGCGGTGCTGAGCTGCTCCCCATCCTCCTGCCCCTCGCAGCTGGGGATTCTCACGCCGCAATATTCCTCTTCGTTAAAGCAGAGGCTCTGGTGGATTTAGCGTTCGGCGTCTGTAGTCCGTGCCTCATCGTTCATGCCACATTGATTCTCAATTCCAGCCCTGTAGGTTATTTAATTGGGCAGATATCCCTTCAATTTTCTCCTCCAGCGATATTATTGATGGCTGAAGTCTATCCATTTCTTTGCGCGGGGCTCCGAAAGGAGCCTGTTAACAATTATAACAATAGTCAAACACTTTGCTTTCAATTGTACTTCACAGCCCCAAATCTCAAACAAACCATTAAGCCCATCTTGGAAGCATTCATTGGCCTGGGTCCGGCCCCGGGATGGCTGGCACAGCCCTCCTGGCTGCAGCCACCACCGCTCCCTCTCCGTTCCCCTTGGCCACGTGCGTGCGGAGCCAGCCAGGACCCTGTGGAAACGTCCCAGCAGGAGCTGGCAGCACGGCACAGCCCTGGCCCCTTGCTCACCTAAATCACGTCAGTGCTGCCAGGTCAGATTGGGACCGATAGGACAAACGCACGAATAAATCACAATGTGGATGCTGCAGCTGCTGGGCTGTGGCCAGAGGCGGTGAAGGGAAGCAGGAACATGTCCCAAAGGCAGCAGGGATGCGGGATGCTCTCTCTGCCCACTGCCATCCCCTCCAGCTCCTCTCACACCCACGGAGTGTGGCACAGGAAGAATTTTTCCTGAGCATCCTCTACCCCCAGGCTGCGGCAATCCTCTGGGGTGGGACAAAACCAGGCTCAAATCACCCCCAAATTCCCAGCTGTGGGGAGCAGCCCTGTCCCCTCCTGCTCCTGGATGGGGATGGATTCAGGCTTACGGGTAGGAGAAGTTTCTACCAGGAGAAACTGCAGCTGCTGGAGCAACTCTGCTGCCCCCAGCTTCCCACAAAGGACCCCAAACCCAAAGGTGAGGGTTTTGGGGGGGGGGGGGGGGGGCAACATTTCATTTCAAGGTCTAGCCTTTTTCCTTAATTTTTGATGGATGCGGTCTCAACCTTTATGCTATCTGATAAACGGATGTTTTACTGCCGCATAAAAGCTGGAATTAGACAAATTAATTCAGTTTAAATATTACATTGGATGTTGGATGCATGGGGAGGAATAGCTGCGAACATTTTGGCCATCCCACTGCTGTCACTTGAGCTCCCCTCCCAGCAGCTCCAGGCAGGACCTTTGTCCCCAGGGGAGCTGCCAAAACCCCGGAGACATCAACGTCTGAGATGGAAAGCCTGGAAGACCCCAGCAAATGCCATCACGGGGTGCACTTCCCCATTTCATTCATGCTTTTGCTCCTTCTCTCTGCGATTCCTCATGGAGATCAGCAGCTCCACGGCTCCCTGCCCTCCTGCACCGTGCTTGCACCCGGGCTCCACGCACAAACCCAGCAGCAAAAACACGCAGAGGGCACAGAGCTGCTGAGACCCCTCCTTGCTCTGCAGCTAATTACTGTGGGGCCGCTGGCCGCGCATCTTCTCGGTAATTACCCGCAGGTCACAGCAGTGCCTCTCGCCGTACGAAAGCCGCACCAGTAATTTCGTGTTTCAAATCAACTCCAGGAGCACCCGGCGAGTCGCGCGGCGGAGGAGAAGCGAGCGCAATACGTATAATTAAACACAGTGGGGATGGCTTAATGAGCACGGAGAGGAGCAGAGCAGAGGTGGCCGGCCCATTCGGCCACCCCGAGGGGTTCCCTTTTCCCTTGGGGCTTTGGGGAGCGAATGAGGGTTTTTTTTGGGTGCAGAACTGAGGAGAAAGCTGCCAGCACTTGCCCGCCAAGGGGACTAATGGAAGTGATGCTCCTAATTGCCAGCATCTTTGGGGACGCGTCCGAGACCAAGTGCTGATGAATAAATACAGCATCATCGTCCTCACGCCGTGTCCCTCTCTCCAAGAGGTCCCCAAAGCCGAGGACACCAGCGAGGAGGAGGAGGAGGAAGGGGAGCAGTGACTGCAGTCACCTCGAGGTGGCTCAGGACGGAGGTGTTTGTGCGGGGACCGCAGCGGGAGAAGCTCGTACGCCATCTGCTCCCGCGTGCCCTGCATCCAGCGAGCCGGCGTGCTGCTCGTTCCGACCTGCTAAAAATACTCCCTTAAAAAAAAAAACACAGAAAAAAGAACAAAAAAGGAGACGGGAAAATGAGAAGAGTATAAACAAAGCCTCCATGGAGACCAGAGGCCTCCCTGAGCTCTTCCCACCGTATCAACCCCCCCCCCTTTTCCCATTTGCTCCCTCTCTGCCTCACGTTTTAGGGCAGAAATGAGCTATTTGTGGTCTGCTACAGCTCTGGGAGCAGTGCACACACACAGCCTGGCTGTGCTGTTATTTACGGAGCATTCAGGGATGGGATTCTGTCTGTAGATGGGACCTCCCCACGGAGGGATGGGTTCAGCAGCAAGCCCAGCCCCACCGCAGGAGCTCAGCCCATGGCCTCCTCCATCCCCTCCTGGTCCCTGCCTCCCCCCGGTATCCCCCAACAAGCCTCCACCTTCCAGCAGCGGTCCCAAAACCAGGATGATTTATCCTCAAGTGCCACCAAAGGCCCCTGCCGGTGGGGAAGCCGATCAAGCCCTGCTCACAGGAGGCACGGAACAGCTCCGAGCTGTGGCAATTCCCCTTCCTTGGGCAGGGAGCAAGGAGGGAGGTAGGAAAGGGAAGGGGAAAGAAGAAGAAAAGCTCTTTCTGGGGAAATTAAATTGGACTTCAGATTTACAGGGTCTTCATTTTGTTCTGGTGATAATGAATTAAGCTCTTGCTGGCAGTTATATTGCAGCAGAAATAAGTACCGGTTAAAAGCACTTTTGGAAACTATGACTTTCATTTTAAAGCTGCCACAATTTACATTTAATCCATTCATTAATTCATTTATTTATGCTGCTCAGGTACCAGCCCCACGTCTCTTTGCTTCCCCAGGATTCACTGTTCTCAACCACAGCCACGTGGACTCGAGGCAGGGGCAGCACACGCTTCCTTGCGGGTGTCTGGGCTCAGCCCCACACCTTGCCCCCAGGACACCTCACGTGGGAGCCCTTGGCAAACCCTCCCCTTCCTGGGGCTGAGAACAGCCCTGTCCACAGCAGGGGGCTGGAAATTGATGATCAGTGAGGTCCCTTCCACCCGAACCCTTCCATGAGTCTACGACGCGCAGAGGATGCACGGTGGGCTCAGTGCCCCAGCAGCCCCACGGAAAACCCCTGTCTATGAGGTCTCCTGATGTCACTTTCATTCACATGATCCAGAAAATGCATTTTTGCCTTTGCACGGCAGGAGGACAGCCACAGTGACCACGTACTCATGGTCTGACACGGAGTGAACCCACACTAGAGATGTGCACCCATGGCCGTGGAGAACATGGGGCTGGGGGATCTAGACTGGAGTTCCCATTAGCTATGGAACAGGGTGGACAAACTTCAACTGCTCTCGGGGACAGCCGTATCTACGAAGCCTTGAGAACTGCTCCCAACCTAGGAGCTCATGGACCTGCTGCCGGGCACGGGTCTCGCTCCTGGGTCTCACTGGATGGACAAAGCCAGCAGCAGCTCGATCAGAGCCCAGTGCTGGTGCCTGGCGGAGGACACATCACCTGCTGCCAGCACCTGTGGTCCAGAGCTCTGCAAAACGGCCTCGGGATGGGGTTTTGCACCCAGAGTTTCGGGGAGGTTTATATTTATTCATAAGCATCTCTTATCTCACTGCAGCTGCTGATGCCTACACGCATTAAGGCTCTGTAATTCCTCCTTTGTCTGAGAGCAACCCGGCCAGCACGCTCCAGCGCTGCATGGCGAAGGACACAGAGGAGACAGAAAGCAGACCGGCTCCAAAAATGTGCCCACGGAGCCCCTTCCTGAGGCTGCAGCTCCAGAAAATCCCCCGTTCCCTACAGCACAGGCGAAAAGCATTTCTGCAAGACGTGAGCTCAGCTCTGAGGATGCTCAGGACTGCAGTACCTGGTTTATTTTGGCTGGCCCGGTCCCACCTGGCACGGCTTCGTGGCTGGCTGCTCCTCGGCAAGGCGCTCGCTGCAGCCGCCGGCTCCATCGGAGCCACCAGCGCCGGGATCCCGAGTGCTCCTGTAATTTATATGGCAGTTTTCATTACTTCCCTTCTCCAAAGACTTGTTCAATAAATTACCAGTTTATGAATTCCAAAGTGCTCTGTGCGGCCCTGAACAAAAGGGAAGGGGAAAAAAATAGAGCCCAGCCCAGCTGTAATGGCAGAGCTTTTCATCCTGGAAAGAAAGCTATTACTGCAATGATGTCCCCTTTCCCCCAGGTGGATAACGCTGCTTTCATGAGCTGGAGGGTAGCGACACCCTCTCTGTCACTGAGTACTCAGAAGTACCCAGGGTCACCACGTGGGAGCCTCTCAGTGCCCCAAAAACCACATGGACATCGCACAGGGACCTTCCTCAGAGAGCTGAGCCACCTGAGAGACATGGAAGGGGGAAAGAAAGTCTTTAGAATTGGTTACGCAGGGAGAAAAATTCCTCTTTCCTGGCACTTTTGGCACTTTGGCTGGCAGAGAGGGAGGCTGGCAGGGCAGAGATGTTTTGCTGGAGGTACCGAGATGTGACTTTGGCCAGAGCTGCTTCCAGCCCTGATCCCTCCCCACGTCCAGGGGCAATGCCCAGCTGGGTTTGGGCACGGCAGCACAGGCAGGAGGCTCCATGGGTGGACACCACCCGTGAGCATCTCCCCCACGCACCATAGAAAGGAGCGGGGAGGGAAGGAGGGCGAGAGCTGAGCACAACCGCCCCTGCAGCGCTGCCTCCGGAGCCTTTCCTCTCTGCAGGGCAGCAAACATGGGGGAAAAATCAATCGATAACCACCACCCACTGTGTCTCCATCTGTCATTGATTTATGGCCCTGCTGAAAAGCCTTGTTGTCCACAATTATTGGGCAGTCAGCTCCTATTTGCCAGGATTTCATCACCCCTCCTTCCCACCCAGCCTCCCCAGCAGACCGCATCCTACAACGTGCAGGGCTGCAGGGGCTCCTGGAGGGTTTGGTGGCTGGTCCCAGCCATGCCCAGACCCGTGGTGGGATGCAGTAAGGCTCAGGTGGGGCTCTCTGAGGGCCTGGGATGGCAGCAGGGATGTGGGCATCTCAACAAGCAGCACGGGGGGAAAGAGCAGGCAGGTGGACTGCAAGTAAATCCAACCAGAAAATTACATTTTGCCCTGAGTGGCTGAAAATTCAGCTTTATCTCACGAGAAACCAAAAAGCTGAGCACAAGAAGATTTCCTTTCTAGCCCTCCTGAAAACCTTCCCGGCTCGATTTTGCTCTTTTGGCCGTTTCTAGCACATGTCACGCTGACCCGGGAGGTCAAATTGATCCAGCCAACCAACCCTGGTGAGAGCAGGAGGCTGCTGGAGGAGCTCCCTGAGATACGTGCTTCATTATATCAGCGCTTCCTTGGGGGAGGAAAGGTTGTGTTGGGAAATAATTGAGTGTCCTGAGCATCAGCAAAGTGCCTGCATCTGCAAAGCCCAAACCTCGTCCTCCTGTGCTGGAGCCTGGGCAGCTCTGTTGGATCGAGCACTGAACCAGTGAGACAATGATTAGGCTTAGTTTCGGTAAGAAATGGAGATATTATGGGAGGTCTGATTGCAGAAATCTGCCCCAAAGTGAATATTTTGACCTAAATCAACTCGTGGCTAAGTGAATGACCAAATGACAATAAGGCTGCCACGCCAGGATCATCATTTTGAGCAAAGTGCACGTGGAGAGACAAAGGAATTGGTCAGGGAAATCAGCACAGACACGGATATGCAGGACATCTGGAACGGCATCACGCCAAAAGGTGTTAGAGCTGCAAGAAATCCTGAGCGGGAGGAAATAAAACTGAAAATAAAGGCTTGTGGAGAGGAGCCTGCAAGGCAACGGGCTGAGCAGTCACTTGAAGGAAGGTGTTAGGGAGAAGCAGAGCCCCTGCCCTGGTTGCAAGGTGGAAGTCCCAAAATTAAGGCTGTGGAGGTCACAGAGTTTCCAACAAGGTGGAAATTGCACCAAAGCAGGCAGAGGGAGAACTAACTTACGAGAAGGGAATGAAACCAACAGCTAGTTACAGAGCCCCAGCACCTTTCTGGCTTCAAGACAGAAAGAACAAGGGTTGTTATTTGAAGAGAATACAGGAAAAAAATGAAAGCATAACTCAGGGCACAGCCCAGCACTGCTTGACCTCAGTTTTCAGCTGGGGTGAGGTTGCATGTGGAGGTAAGAGACGTTCGAGGACGTGGAATGGGGAAGCAGGAGGCAGGAGCCAGCAGTTCCCTGGGGAGGGGAAGGACAGGCACGAGGGAGAGCATCTCTGCTCGCAATTATTTTTACTACATCAAGACAAAGTATTATTGGTTTGGAGTACAGCACATGTGGGGGCTGTATTTAAATAGGAGATACAAGCCCATTAATCTGATCTCGTAGAGGATGAGGTTTCACGGCAGATTCAGGCGGCAGGGCTAATTGAAAGTAAGCAAATAACTGCACAAGGGTTTAACGAGGGGAGATCACGGCACACTAAGTGGATTACCACAGCCCCTCTGTCTGCAGGATCAACTGCTCGCAGCCACCCCGACAGAGCCGAGGGACCTGGAGCTGGAGGCTACAGGAGCACACAGAAGAAACGTGGCACGGGCTATGGCAGAAAAAGGCAGAGAGGCAGAAAGGGCAAGGCAGGGAGATGAGAAGCTGCAGCACCTCCATGTCAGACACATCTCGAAGATGCTTTCAGAAATCTGCAGGTGGGAACCAGCCCATGACCACAGCGGCACCAGAGGACCACCGCCTGCCTCCACACAAAAAGCCTCCTTTTATTTGATAAAATGAGATTCCCTTAATCTGCCTGAGGCATACAGCGCGGCCGAGCCCGCTGAGCGCTTTTAACACAGCCCTCGTCCCCCAGGTGAGATCGGATGTGGAACAGGAATATTGCAATATTGCACCGCCGGACTTGAGTACCCGAGAAGTGGACTGAAATCGTGGCATCACGGCGCGAGGTGCAAGGCCAGGCACTTGGGTTTAAAATATTCCTCTCTGCATTTTTGCCAGTCCCTCAGAAAGAGGGCTGGATTGATGAAAGGAGGATTACGAGACAACGGCACCATATGGCTGTGAATGAGACTAATGCAGCCTCAGCCGCAGAGGGGAGAAGCACATCCCACATGTAGGGTGAGGATTAATGCTGCTATACGGAGCAGACAACCTGGGATCCAGGCATCTGCCTGCAGGAGAGGAGGGAGCCTGTGCTGGCAAAGCAGAAGCCAGGAGGGAATATCACTGCCAGCTATAAATACATCAGGGTCTAAATACGCAGAAGGGAGAAAAGCTGTTGAAGCCAGGAGACAATGTTGGCACAGGGACAAACGGGCAGGAGCTGGCTGTGAAGAAGGGTTGGAGGAAATGTCCTGCTGCTCCCAAGGCCCAGCTTTGGCACCACGATCCCAGACTTACCTGCAGAGCCAGCCCAGGAAGGCGGCTGGGAGGTGCCGTGGGTGGGACAGGGAAGGAGCATAAAAGGGTGAGCTGGGCTCCCAGCCCAGGTCCAGCAGAGAACCTGCTGTTCACACTCATCCCTCCAGCCCCTACTGTTCCTAATGGGATCAGGAGGGTGAACCCAGCTTTTCCTCGACCAGAAAGAGCAGGGACTGTTCTCAGAGCCGGGCGCCCCTAGCTCAGAGCACCAGCTCCTCCTTTCCTCCTGCTCCCATCCTCGCCGCCTGTCTGGGATCTCCAATTTCCTTTTGCCTGCTCCAAGCAGACTCCCACGGGGCCCTGCACCAGAATGGATTTCACGGCCTGAAAAAGCTGTCTGTGGAGCAGCCAAAGCTGTCCTAAGCACCCAGTAACGCTGAGCAGCTTTGGATGCTGCTCCATGCCCCGTGCTAGCCAGCAGTGGAGGCTGCCAGGGAGCAGCAGAAGCAGGGTGCAGGCTGGAGAATGAGTCCGGGGGGTCCCTCCCCCGTGTGGGCTCATCCTAGGAAGGTTTCCTGGCAGAGACCAGCGCCTGTTGTGAGCAAGGGGACCCCAGGAATTATGAATGAGAGGTGGGCTGGTGTCAGGAGACAGGGAGAGCCTGCGGGATCCGTGCTCTGCAGAATTCGGGCATGGCTCTGCCCTGTGGGCTTGTCCTTTTGCCTTCGCTTACCCCTGCTCCACATCCAAAGGCACCAATAACACTCAGTGAAGCTCCGAGCTTTCGAGCTGGCTTTCTTCAGCCCTGCTCCCAGGGGTCTGACGGGCTGCCAAGGTCCCCTCACGTACCCACGTGCGCCCACCCGCTGCCTCCCCACGGAGCACCCAGCTCCTGCCCCACTTTTGGCTGCAGGAGCTCCTGTGTCGCTTGCAGCCCCGTGCCTGCAGGCTCGCGCCGAGCTTCGGGGCAGGGGTGCAGCTTTGTGAAATTCAGCATCTGCCTGGCTCCCAGCCTGCCTCGGCAGCATCGCCATCACCATGGAAACCCGGCGGGGGGAGACGGGTTGCTTGGCAACAACCCCCCCGGCTGGACCACGCCGCTGACCCCAGGTACAGCATCCTTGCAGGGGGCTCGGTGCTCGCAGCGATGCGCCCCTGGGATGGGGATGCGGTGGGGAGGGTGGGAGGGCATCCTGGCCCTCAGGAAAGGGTGGTGTAAGGGGCAGCTGTGGTGGCATCTCCACAGGGATGCCCCAAGCACTGGGGAGCATCCCTTCGTGGTCCTGGGAGCAGCTCCTGTGAGGAGGGGTTTGTATCGATGCACAGCCAGGTCATAACTTCAGCACCCCCCTAAAATGACTCTGCTGATGCTCCAGGCTCTGCCTGCATCCTGAATGGCCAGAGAGAGACACGGCATGCTTGGAAATCCTCACTGAGCAAAAGCGTGTTTCATCAACCCCAGCACTCCACGTGCACTGCCAGTCCTGGTGGTGGGGAGCCATGGAGCAACCCCAAATCCCGTGCTGAGCACAGAGCGTGAGGAGAGGGGAACCTCCATGGACTTGGACCTAAAAAAGCTGCTTGGAACTGGATGCAGTGGGTGCATGAGCAGGAGTGCTGCTTGTGTGACCCAGCGCAACCTAGCACCCACAATTTCACACTTGCAGAGACCTTGGTTTTTGTTCCCCACATACCTTTGGCTGTGCGGACTGAGAAATTACAAGAAAACCACAGAGACTGTTCTCTGACACCTCCCCCCCGACCCTAAACGTACAGCCCTCCTGCCTCCAGCCCATGTGTCCACCCGGCACAGGAAAGTTTTCGGAGAGGAGTCACAAGGCTCTGGATTAAGCGAGCAGTGAGAAACTCCATCAAGCTGGTAATGAAAGTCCCTGCAAGATGCACATCTTTCAGCACCCGGTCTAATCTCGACCAGATGAACCGCAAAAAGGAGAACCGCTAAAGGTAGAAGTTAGCATTTGCAAAAAGCAGTCTGAGGAACCAGACCATCTGAGATTGCCAAGAGGAGAGATAAAAGCAGTCATTACAGCCTGCCAGTGTGGGTGATAAAAACAAAGATATGGCTAGCAGATAGAGGCGCACACACGGAAAGCCACCTGCAGCCCCTAGCAGAGGCTTTGAACGGGCGCGGATCGCATCACGCGGAGCTCGATGACAGCCGGGGATGTTGCCCCAAGTAGGACAGAAAGTAATTTTGCATGAACATGCACAAAGGCACAGGGTGTACAGTGCATGCAGCTGGGGAACTCAGCAACGTCAACTCCGAGGCCCTTCTGGCTCCGGTACAAAGCAAAAGAATGCAGATAAATAAAAAGGGATGTGATAAAGCATGCATAACTCTTACTAGGGTCAGCAGAAACTCAAAGAAATGCAGAGCTGACAAAGTGGGCTCAAGCAAAAACATCTCAGAACAGAATACGGAAAGAAAATGAGACGCTGTCATCACACGCAGTGGGGACGAAAAGCACGGATAAACGCTGGTGAGATCAGGCACGGGAGGGTTTGATATGGCAATAAACATGCCAGCACAGCCAAAGCCCTGTGTCAGCAAGTTTCTGAAACCCTGGAGTGGACTAAAATCCTGATGGCAGCAGGGAGTCTATAAACATCCCACAGCAGAGGAAAATAAGAGGCTTCCTCCTGATTTTGGAGGCAGGGCACGCCTAAAGAAATCACCCGAACAAGCAGCGAGTTGGTTGCTATCGTCAAAGGCCTTCGAGCGCTTCCAAACTCGGTGGGAAGAGGAGGAATCAGTGGTGGGCAGCTTGTCCCACCTCCACCTTTCCCCCTGTCATCACCCTGCAGCTCTGCCTGCCCTTGCAGGATGGCCAGCATCGCCCTGGATGCTCCCACAGATGCGCAAGCAGGGACTGTCCCTTCCCAGAGAGCATCCCAGACAAATCTCATGATTTTTCCTCACCAAGCATGGCACAACCAACCTCACACAGTGCCAGGTGAGAGCAGACCATGGGTTTGGTGCAGAAACTCCTGGGGCAGAGGCTTCTGAAGCAATTGGAGGAAGGACTGAGGCAGAACAGGCAAACAGCACGCTCTAACTGCAGTGAATTACAGAGGGACTTATTCAGAGAAAGCAATCAGGATGAATTGCACAACCCCAGGACAGGCTCCCCCGGCTGAGAGACGCCGGAACAAGGGGAAAAAAGGATTGACCCCGGAGCCTGGGCTGACGTTGAATGGAGAAGAGAAAGAACGAGGCCAAAGACGACGCAGCTGAAGGTGCTGGGAGTTATAAAATACTAGCAGGAACTTTCGGTATGCTATTGTTCAGCAGAGAGGTTATTGCCCCTTGAAATGAAAGTATAAATAGATGGGATTGAGATGGCCACATAAATGCGGAGCACCAGAGAGGAGCAGAGAACCTCTGCTCATCTGTAATCCATCCAGAAGAGCCAGCCCGCAGCAGACAGATGAACTGCTCAGACACCGAGGAAACCATGACCTGTGAACAGCTGATTATTACCATCATTTTTTCCCCAAATGACTCAACCTGAGCGCACGCTGGCCAGCGCCGTGATGCGTCACGGCACGACACTGCTCTCCAGGCGCAACGTTACTGATGAACTCATCCCAGCGAGCAGACACCGGTGCCGGAGACGCGTAGAGCAAAGCAGCTGTGGTCCCTTCGGGCTGCTCCACTGGCTCAAACAGAGCCTGGGCAGTGATGGACAGCCAGCACAACACCGCTCTTCATGGAAATTCACCCATTTCAGTGTTCCATGCTCAGGCAGAAAAGTCATGCAAATGTTTCAGAAGGGAAGGTTTCCCCTGTTGAAAACATTCAGTATCGATTTTGGATCTTTTTCCTCTTTAAAAAAATCCAAATGCATAATAAAACAGCTTTTGCAAAACCATCACTGTGGAGTCGATCACTGGTTCTCTCCCCGCAGAACTCCAAGATGGGAAAATGCTTCTTCCAAGGAAAAACAACCCAAAAGAGAGGAAACTACAACAGTTGCCACCTCACAGTGGCTCCTCCCCAAAAGCTACCCTCTGAAGGCCGGGTGGGATGGGACATTATGCCAGCTGCCCCACTGCTTCTTCCAAAGGTCTGGCCACCCCATCCCATCCCATCATATCCCAGGTGGCTTAAACCATCTTTTGGGGACCATCTCTAAGCGCAGAGGGGCCACGATCCAATTCAACCACTACAGGAACACAGCGCTTGGAAAGGTCTTCAGGGAGCCCGATGCAAAGGGTCACTGGTGTTTTTCTGGGGAAGAGCTGCTCATATTTTATTTATTTGCTTCAAAAAAAGTTTTTTTTTTTTTCTTTTTTTTGTGTGTGTGTGTGGAGGTAAGCACCTAATTGAGTTCAGGTTCTTCAGCTAATGAAGAAATGAGCTGAATAATTAATTATTTGAAGATAAATTATTCATGGCCAGTTGCAATTCCAGTGTGGGAGCAGCAGGCTTGGAGTGTTATTTAGTTATTTTCGTTATCCTTTTATGAAAAAAAATATTAAAAAAGAAGCAAACTGCAGCAGGGCTGCGATGAGGGGGTGGCAGGGGGCCAGCCCTGGCCTCTGAAGGAAGGGGCGCAGCTGGATTCAACTCTTGGTCGCCTCCCATAGGAATACAATCCCCAAAGCCAGGTGTTGGGGCTGTCCCTTTGGGGGACCCCCCCTCTCCCAAAGGCAGGCAGACCCCAAGACCCTCCAGGTGTGGAGGGGAGGCCGCCCACCCTCTCTGTCCTTGTTTGCACCCCTCAGGCCTCACCTCTGCGTTGGCTGGGACAAGGCCGCGGGCCTACCACCAGGCCGGGTAACGAGCCAATAGCCACCACAGCGACGACATCTCATCAAGGGATTAAGTGGCATTGAACCAGGAGGAGGATCCATGGGAGACCCTGCTGAAAGCAGAAACATCTATCGATCCCTCTGTGACTGCATTCTGAAAGCCTGCACGGCAAAGGGCACGCTGAATGCTCCACGAGGCACCTGAAGGAAACGAGAGGCCATATAAAGTTGAGCTGAAGGTCTTGAAGAAGCCCTAATTCACATAGTCCTAATTCGTCCTAATTCACACAGTCCTAATCCACCCTAATTCACCCAGATGTCCCCCATCCTGGCCACAGAGCTGCCTGCTGGCCTAAGACCTGCCATAAAGCCCCCACTTCTGCTGCACCTTTCCCTTCACCATGCCGATTTGTGAAGGGATTCCCAGCACCCTGCTCCTGCACCGATAACGAATTTCCCCATGATTTCACCCTGGGGTGACCCAATGTCCTCCCAAAATATCCCAATAGTACAGGGCTCAGCACACCACAGCCTTCCCCAGGGCCACCATCCTCCCACCTTGCAATCATCGAGCTTTATACACCAGCCACAGCTCAGCTGTGGTAAATCCATCCTCCCGCCTCGTTTCTCCTGCATTTGGAATAGCTGTGGAGATTTTCTACCTTTCCTGCTCTGCTATTTACAATTTCACCATCTGTCTCCAACAACAAAGACATTTTTTGACACAGGAATAAATCCCACGGTGTGTTTAAGTGCTTTCTTATTGTCTTTGACCCTTCTGGTCATTCATAGTCCATTAGTTTCTTTGATTTCTTCCAACTGCTACCTATATTTTTAGGTAACACATCCCTTCTCTAGCACTTGCTAACACATTTATTTCCTTTCTCTCTCCTCCCTGCTCCTCCCTGCGCTCTCCCGAGGATTTGGAGAAGCCCGGCCCCACGGCACCCGCAGCGTAACCCATCGGTCAGGGCCTCATCCTGTCACCTTGGGCACATCCTCACAGACTGTAAGCCAACTGCAGCTCCCACTTCAGGCAGCCAGGCCTCTCCTTTTCATTATTTTTTTCCCCCAGCCAGCAATTAACGTGCCTCTGTCTGCGGGGATGGGGTTTGTCAGCGGGTCCAGCCTCAGTGGGCACAGCTCCGTGCTGTGAAATCATCCCATTAGTTCAGTTCCACCGGGGGCTGATTTGTTCTCCGAGACAAAGTGTTCCCGAAGTCGCCCCTCTTTCTACCCCCAACTCCTGAATCATCTCCCTCAAGCTCGCAGACAGATGGTTCAGCAATTTACCCCGTGTGCCAGCAAAACCTGACGGCGTTTAAGTAGGTTCTCACCCGTTCCCCAGCTTTTCACACCCCAAATCCCCGGATCCTTGGGCTCCTGCAGGTCAGCATCACCAAGGTCTTGCCCTGCCACCATCCCCTGCAGTTCTGCTGCCCGAGGAGGGCTCTGAGCCCCCATTTGTAACCCAACAGCACCTCTCCTCGTGGCAAGACATTAAGTACTGCAATCCCTGCACTGCCTCGGTCCTCCTAAAGCCAATTCCCCCAATTCCCTCTGTGTACAGCCCCAGCCCTGCTCTCGGGGGACCTGACAGCCCCTTCTCCCCCCATGTCCCTGCAGCAGGGCCAGCAGGTGCAGGGGGCCCCGTCACCGTGCTGGGAGGTGCTGAGCCCCCCGGGGTGGGTCAGGCAGGCTGCTGGCACTGACGAGGTTTGTGCATGGCATCTCCATGTCCTCCAGAGCAGGAGACTGCCACGGCTTTATCTAGGTCACCCTATGCTCTTCCCAATCTATTTTGCCTGGGGACATTGAGTGATGTGGCTCGGCTAGGAACTCACAGGGGCTGGAGAGGGCGAGGAGCAGAGGTTTTGCACGGCCACATCGCTGCGGATATCTGGGGTCCCCAGGAAGCCACCCACGCTCCTGGGCCAGCCCAGCACAACCCCGGTGCTGGTGGGGCACACGAGAC
Source organism: Anas platyrhynchos (assembly GCF_047663525.1). Classification (NCBI taxonomy): domain Eukaryota; kingdom Metazoa; phylum Chordata; class Aves; order Anseriformes; family Anatidae; genus Anas; species Anas platyrhynchos. The sequence continues at coordinate 6,279,839 of NC_092606.1, forward strand.
CTGGTCTGCAAGGGCCACGATGGAGGGCTTCCTTGCAGAGAGCAAAAGGAGAATCATCTGATGGCTAATGCTGCTCACCTCTCTCGTTACAGAGCCGGGAGAGCTGGAAAGCAGCCACACATCCAGACAACATCCCTGGCGTAGATATGAGATGGGCAAGCAAGAAAAAGATAGCCAGTGCTGGCAGCGGATCCAGGCTCATACCGTAGGAGCGCCCTTGCGAAATACCTTTTCCAGGAGGAGAAAGGGGGGCTCATGGCCCCTGACAGGCAATGGGAGCAGCTTAGCTACCACCTGAACATCCCATCGTTTCCTATGCAGCTGTCCTCACAACCTTACAACATATTTTCAGAAAGCCCAGAGGCTTTCCAAGGTCTCCAACAAAGGATGGAGCAAAGCATATGTTGGGCTCCTCCAGTTTTGAGCAAGGGACTTTGAGCTCTGGGCACCCCTTCTCCGTTGGCTTTTTTCCACCCCTGGTAGGTGCCTTTGGAGCACTCCAGCCACCTGTGCCCATGGAGATCCACAAATTCCTCCCAGCACAGCCAGGAAGGGATGCTCCTGTATGTATGTATGGCATCACATGGATGTGAAAGCCACCAGTGACCCCATCAGGCCACCTGGGTACTGCAGTGCCTGCCCGGGCTGCCTCCTCTCCCTCTCTGCCCCAGTGAAGCGCTTAACCAAGAGAGGAAGGAGAAAGTTAGCAGTTTCGGTATTATTATTACTTTTTTTCCTTTAAGTGATTGAAGTGCATGAACGAGCCAGCTGAGAAAGAGGCACTCGAAAGCAACTTGAGTCTGGTTAAAGCTGGTTATCCATCTCGATTTGCATAATGATCACGCGAATGGCAGTTTGCATAATGTTGCTATGATCTACAATCACTTCAGGGTTTTATTGCGCGACGAGCCCGTGGAGAAGGCATCGAGCAGCTGTCCGTCCCTCTGGCGGCTTGGACACCTCCAGCATGTGCCGGGGGTGCTGCTGCTTCTCCCTCCCCCCTCCGGCTTTTGGCCCCTGCAGGGGCTGAGCCTGGTTTTGCAATTGCCCTTGGGTGAGCTCAGATTTTGCCCCAACTCACCCCTTGGCATTCATTTCTCAGCCCAAGCCATGGGTGATTTTGCAGCTGCCTTGATGCGCTAGGTTGGGATGAAGCCGTGAGCTCTTCCACTTGCACTTTTACATTGAAAAAGGTGCCTTGTGAAGCAAAACTGGCCACATTCTGTAAGAGGAGACCTCAGACTCAATAAAAAGTGTCCCTAACCACCCCAACTGGGGGGGCACTCTCCTCTGACATCCCCCAAACACCATCCGTGGACCACCACAAGGCACAGGGCATCGCACCCCTCATGGTGGTCACCCCGTAGCTGCTCGGTGGCACCGGCTCTGCAGTGGTGCTGGTCCCATCGCCTACGGCTGGCCGGGTGGGGAGCCCCTGGTGGGGACAGAACACCCCTCAAAATCTCCACTAGGCAGGAGGAAAGCAGGGAGGATTTCCTTAACCATTTAATTTATGTTAAAGCATAACACATGGCCTTCTTTCATTAGTTAAGCAGCGTATTAAATGCATGTTATAAACGAGTAATTGCAAAACCAAAAAAAAATGAACAAACACACAACACCACAGAACCCAGCACAGCAATAAATAAAAACAGAGGAGAAAGGAATCAAGTGTTGGAATGGTTTCTGTGGAAGGAAAAGTCTGCAGGGTGAGCTGGCAGCCAACCCAGCCCCTCAGCGGTCTGTGGGTTATCCCATGGCACAAATACACCCTCAAAACGCTGCTTTCAGTTTTCAGGGTTCTGCTCAATGCCTCAACTGTGGTCTCTGTCCTCCCTCACCTGGGGATTCTCCACCCCACACGTGTGAGCAGCACACATTGTTATCGGCGCCTGTCCTCTCCAAAACACGCTGCTGCCAAACGGAGGGGAATTTTGGTGCTGCTACCGAAAGCAAAGCTTAACAACCATGCGAAGGGCTGAGAACATTGACACAGTTCATGTGAAGGCTAACACACAGTGCTCGGAGACCTGCCAACGAAATGAAATCCTTTCTGCTTTGAGAGGGATGGTTTCATTAGCAGCAGAACACAGGGGCTGACATTTTTTGCCCAGTAGCATCTTTAGCGGGGCAGTTTCTCCACCCCAGGGCCTGGCCACTGCTCCTTTCCCCTGCACCCTTTCCCCACCATCAGGAGCATTGCTGGATGCAGGCTTATTTCAAATTTTTACATACTCAAATTTTTCAGAAATTCACCAGGTTTTGCTGAACGAAAAGCCCTTATTGGAAAAAAAAATCCCACCGAGTCCAAACGTTTTATTGCAAAACTTGGAAACGAGCTGGAATTTTTGAGATGTCCTTCCAGATTATTCTGGGAGAGAGAAAAAAAAAAGTCCACCCACTCAGCAGGGAAATGAAACTCCTCTCACACCAAGGGAAGTGTTTTACAGGGCCGTGCAGCCCTGGTTGTGCAGAGTGGCATCCATGGAAATGCTTCATGCCCAGCCCCGTTTTGGGACAGCAGGGAAAGCATCCTGGCTCCAGCACGAGAGCGGGGAGCGCTTTTTATCTCCTCACACGTCAAGGTTACAAAAGCTACAGAAAATGGAGGAGGATGGCAGGCAGCAACCTGGAACCGAACCAGAAAAAGAAAGAAAGAAAAAAAAAAAAGCTCTTTAGTGATCAATCCCAAACCGCTGGGCTAAAAACAACAGCGCCACGTGAATTGGCTCTGCGCTGCTTGAGGAGGAGCAGGACCTTCCCGGGAACGCCGAGTGCTGGGGACGGTTCTGGGGAGATGTTCCACGAGTGAGGATGAGGGAAGGGAATGGGCATGGGTTTTCCTGCGGGATGTAGCTGTGGATAGAGGCAGCACAGATCCGGCAGAGGCACGGAAAGGAAAAACTCCCCAGCCCCGGCTCGTTTTTGGGTTCTGGGCTGGGTGTGATTCAGGGCCCCCAACGACGTGCAGATGGAAACGGCTTGGTTCTGGGCCACCTCCCTGTCGGCAGCTGACGTGCCTGAGTGACACAGCGGGGTGTCAGATGAAAAAAAAACACGATAATGAGTGCTGCCATGCTCACAGTGCGAGGCCAAGCCAGCAGCAGCTGCTGCCACGTGCACCTCTGTGCTCTGCTCCCATTGCATTGCGGCTGCTTGCCTGTCTGCACATGGCTTTTGCAGCCCGTCCTCATCATTTGAGGTTGGGGTTTTCCAAGGGGTGATGGGATGAGCCACCAGAGCAGCCTGACCCCAGCAGTGGCTCACAGCATTTGGGGGACAGGGATGGTTTGGGTGCAGATCCCTTTAGCTCTCCTTGCACGTGGTGCCCACAGCTGCTGTAGGTTTGATGTCCCCATTATCAGTGGTGATATCAGTTCCTCTTTAAACAGGAACTGTCCCCATAAGGGTCTGGGAAGCAGCTCAAGCGACCACAGCTCTGTTCTGGGGATGAAGGACCGGGGCAGAGGCATGATCCCATACGATCCCATTCCCAGGACAATCCCCAGCTCCCTGCCCAGTCCCTGACAGCCTTCCACAGGGGCAAGGTGTGGTGCCGAGACCCCTTCCCACCCCAATCCTCCTCGGCAGCATCTCCTGCCCACCCCCCTTGACAAAAGCCTCGCCTCACTTCAAAGCTGTGCAAGCAGGGCTGCTGAGCTCCCCAACTCTTCCCCGACATCAAAAGCTTTCCTTATTTATGTTTTGCACAGCACCAAGAAGCCATCGGGACACACTAGGCTTATTTTTCCTAAGAAGAAGGCAAACCACGGGAGCCCGAGTGTAAATTCCTCAGCAGGAAGAGAAAAACGAATAAAAGGAGGAGAAAGTTGGGGTTGGAGACGCGAGCTTTCTCTCTCCTTGCTTTGTTTCCTCTCCTTAATGGTGTTCTCAGCCTCGACCCGCTTAACATCCCTGCCTTTTCTGGTGGAGGCTGCGGAGCGTGCGAGAGGCAGGGCGGTGACAGCTAGCGGAGACAAGGCTCAGCCAGTGGAAAATTGAGGTTCCTGGGAAGATGTTTTATTCATGCGGGCCTGGCACACGCGAGGAGGCTGCTGCGAGGCAGATGGACCCCGCCGTGGACTCTGGCTGGGAGCAAGCCGTAGGGATGTGCCTTCTCCTACGTGGCTGGAAGGTGTCACTCGGCTGCTCGGAGCCAGGTGCACCAAGGCGAGGGTCACGCTGGAGAGCAGAGGTGGCCGGAGAGCTGTTGCTGGAGCATCATGCAGCAAAACCAGCCTGCGAGGCTGCCCCAGGAGGCATGGGGTGGGTGAAGGGGGTCGGATACAGGATGGGAAAGGAGGTCCTGGATCAGTCCGGCTGCCTGCTATTGAAGGCAACGAGGTCGTGCCACCACCTCTGACATTCATGCACCGGCCCCGTCTTAGCGCTGTGTAGGTCGCTTTTCTAATTCCTAAACTTCTCCTGACTTTGAGCTTAAGTGTATTACTGCCCAGTTTCCCCTCGGTTTTCCTCTGCAAAGAGAGTCCTTTAACCTAAAGTGCTCTTCTCCTTCCCTGACACATCCTTAACCTCCTTTTTACAGGCCAAGGAAGCCACTCTCTGCCTCCTCCCATCAGCTGGGTGCTCGCTCCCTCCGGCAGCAGCAGAGCCCTCTCTGCCCTCTCCCTGTCTCAAATTGCCTTCGGGAGGAGACCAAAGGTGTGGAGGACGGCAGCTAAATCCCACCAGTGGTTCAATCAGAGGCATTACTCCTCCTTTCTGTGCGCTGATGGCTCTTCCCCGCACTGCTGCTGATGCATCCCTAATATTTGTGCTGAGGTCAGGAGCCAAATTACTCAGTTGTCCTCAGGACCCATCTTCTGCGAGCCAGACACCGCCGCGCCGGGCGCACGGAGCTGTCAGCTCCTCTTTAGCGAGCTCCTTGCGCAGTCTCCCCTCTCCCATTAATCCCTGTCTTCATTAATGACTTCCCACAAGGCACCGTATCAGACACCTTACTGAAGCATGGCGAGAAGAGATCTGCAGCATTGCCTCTGTCCGGCACCTAACGTTGAGATGAGCCTGATGCTTTTTCTCATTTTCTGTTTAGCTCCGGGTTTTTAATGACTCCTTCCCTCCAGGTTTGTTTGAAAGCCCCCCGGAGGAGTTTTCTCCTCCTGGCCTTGGGGGAAATGGCTGCAGAAGATTGGGGTTGTGTCAGGTCAGAGGGATTCCTGCAGCCCGCTTCTGCCCCTCCTCTTGGCATCCTTAAGCTTGGTGGAAGCATCTTCTTGGCATCCTCTCTCCTTAATCTTGGTGGAAGCGTCTTCCCTTGCCCCTCCTTGCTTGCAGCACTGTAGGACGAGCTCCTCGGTGCTTTGAGCAGCTCTCTGATGGCCAGCATTGACGGGTCTTGGAAAAGGAAAATGACATTGGATGTGTCAGGGGCAGTCAGGGCTCAACCTCAGGCACTGTCTCTGCTGTCTCATCCCCAGCAGGGTCAGAGGAAGGGGCCACAGGGGCTGTGGCAGGAGAGGACTTTGGGCCAGGCACTTCCAGATGCTGGAAAAAGCTTCATCTCTGAGTGGGATTGCTTCAGAAGAGAACATGAAGGAGAACCCAATCCCACCTCCCAATCCCACAGGACATGTTCCCAGCCCCGTATCCTTGGGCAGCAGCATGGGGGTTCCCCAGCCCGTGTGGGCATCTCAGGACACCCGAGCAGGACCCGCACAGCTGGCGGCCAGGGCTTGAAAGGCAAGCTGGGCTCAGTCCATGGGGAAGGAGACAGCAATCCTCTCTCCATGAATTTTCTCCCCCCTCAACCACTATTTATTGCCTTGAAATACCTTCCGGTGTTTCTTCAGAAACCCAATCTTCCCCGCAGGGGAAAGCCATCACTGCTGAGAACCCCCCTGGGAGTGCTGCGAGGCGAGGCTGAAGCAGATTGTTTAACTGCCCCTTTTGTCTGTCGTTTGGTCTCGTTTCCCCTGGTTTGATGACTTGGGGGGAAGAACCAGCTCCGTCCCATGCCTGTGAGTCTGCCACAGGACCACAGGACGGGGTGCTGAGCGTGCGGGGCGATGCTCAGCCTCCACCCCTGCACTCCATGGGGAGAAAAAGGGCAGCGTTTGTCTGTGAGCCAGCCCCGGTCGTGTCCCTACACCCACGTCCCCTCCCCAGGCTCCTGGGACCCTCACCCATCCCAGAAAACACCCCAGCGTGTTTGTGCTTCCCCTCGCCTTCCCCTCTGCCTGCCAAGCCTGGCTGGAGAACGGGAAAACCCCAATGCTCTAAGTGAAAACGTTCCCCCAGATGAGCGCAGTCTGTCTGCTTCCAATTTTTTGTAATAGATTCTCCTATTATTTTTTTTTTCCCCTCTCCATAGGAGGCTTTTCTATGGCTTCTCTATTTGGCTTTATTTTATTTTAAATGGGAGTCCCTTTTAATTAAAGGAAAAAGGAAAAGCCCTTCAGTCCCATTCAGCTCAAAGCAAAATTGTCTTTCTCTCTTCCCAGGAGACCCAAGACACCGCTCAGGGTCAGACCATTTCGCAAAGCGATCTGCACATTCGAAGCAAGCAGATCGGCTCCACACCGCATCTCCTTATTTTCCCTTGGTTTCCATTTCCCAAACTTCCAAATTTCTAATTCCTAAAGAAAGTTCCCATTGCTTTTTGTGCCCAAAACCAAACAAAAGCAAGCAGCATTGCTGGAAACCTTCCAGCCCTGCAAATAATGCAGGTCTTCCTCGCCCCACGCTGCGAAACTCAGGCAGGCTTTCTAGAAACAATGCAAACTGATTGTGGAGTGGGCAATAATAACACCAATAACAGCAATAAAAGCAATAATCATCGTCATCATAACGCCAAAGTTGTGCTACAGTGAAATGGGGAAGTGCTTTCTGTTCCAAACAGATGATTTCCTTCCTGGGTGGCTGCAGGGGTGGGAGCAGGCAGCAAGGAGAGGCAGGGAGCTGCTGGGTGCTACTGGGTGCTACTGGGTGGTACTGGGTGCTACTGGGTGCTGCTGGGTGCTGCTGGGGGCTGTTGCTGCCTGGGGAGCCGGGGCTGGCAGGAGAACCGCCCGCTGCTCTCGCTGCAGAGCGCAGCGTGGCGGTGGCTAAGTGCTCACCGAGGAATTGAAGTGCCGGTAATTAATCTTGGGTGCTCGGATAACCAATTAGTCAGGGCAGAGAAGCGGGTGATGTGCAGGATTCGGCGAGCGGCTGTCAGGGCAGCGCTGGCCGAGGGCTGGCTCCCGAAACCTGAGCAGGATGGGACCGGTCCCTGAGCAAGGCTGCGTCCCCCGGGGTGCTGCAAGAGGGTGGGGAAGGAGGGGATCGGGGAGGGAAACTGAGGCAAAGCTCAGGTAGAAGGGAAGCTGCCCCAGCCCCACGCTCTGCCCGACGGCTCCGCTCCCCTGGCCGGGTGCTGCATTAGGAATGCAGACGCCAGCCCGTATCAAAAGGCCTTTTCCATTTCTGATTCCTCTAATACAGCTGAGTAAAAGTATTGACATGTCAGAATGGTCTTTTATTATGATCCATTTATGCCATTAATGTAATATCCTCCGCTTAGATTGCTTAGTTATGTATTAATATTGGAAGGACGTCGGCGTTTCTTTTAGTTCTTCATTGTCTAAAACGAGTCCCAAACTCTCCGTGTGACAGCACTTTGATGGATGGCCATATTTTTAGCTGTGATCATGTCTCGATACTCCGAAATGAGGGATGTGTTTTTAAAATATTTTACCACGTGCACCCACCTTATTTTTCTTCAGCCCTGTCTTCCCAGTTACCGTCCTGCCTTTATTGCGGAATCATTAGTGCTCGTTGCAGGCCTGATGTACGCACACGGCATCATTTGTTTGCTGTTCCCAGCATCACAAGGAATGGAAAAATAAAGCACGGACATGGGGAACCCGAAATGATCCAGCGGCTGCTTTGCTTTTTAAATAAAAAAAAACCATTTCTATTGAATTGTCTTGCTGAGGCTGCCGGGGCATCATTACGTCCAGCCCGTCTGAGAGGTCTGGGGGAAGACACCGAGGGCTCAGAACAGAGCTGCAGAAATGAACCTGGAGAAACGCTGTGAAGTGGCAGACCAAAGGGATCTGACCCGTCTGATTGATCAAAGACATCGAGAGCCGAGCAAGCTGAAGTGCCAAATACCCTCAACCAGAAGAAACTATGAAAAGCCTTATTAAATCTCCCAGAAATGGGACTAAACGAAACCACCACCTGGAAATTTGCCGCAGATCGGGCTTTACCGGAGCAGCGAGGCAGCGTTGGGTGAGCCAGGACCCCCCCAGCCCTCAGCACAGCTCCCCGGGGCAGCCCAGAAATGGGGGTCCTGGGGGTCTTAGGGGTCCTGGGGGTGCCCTGTGGCAGGGAAGCAGAACGTGCACGTTTCCAGGCTCCGCATCGCTGCGCTCAGCTGGGGGCACGCGGAGGGGCTGTCGGCCACTTCGCCTGCGGTGCTGCTGGGGCAGAGGTGCATTAGCCCAACACTAATTAACGGGCTTGGGAAAAGTCTCCAGTTCGTGCTGTGTGAGCAGGATCCTTCGTTTAAAGGGTGAAGTGATGCCTGCTCTGCAATGGGGTGCTTGGGGGTTCCCCGGGTGCTGGGGAAGCCTTCGTCCCCGTGCCAGCGGGGATGCAGCGGGGCTGCCCTCACCCCCACGCCCCACATCGCGGTTTCTGGTCCAGCCCTGGGGTCCCCTCTTTCTGCCCCTTGCTCCTCTCTCTTCTACAGCAAAATAAAATGTGGAAAATGGATAAAACTGGTGTGGCCCATGGGCAGAGCATCAGTGCTGCCAGGGAAAGCCCCGCGTGTGGTCCTGCGGTGGCGGCCGCTGCATCTGGCTGCCGAACGGGAGCCCTTCTCCTCTCGAAATGTGATGGATGATCCCAATTATATTCTTCCAGCACTGATTTAATGTAATGTTTTATTAATAGCAACAATCAGAGGAAAGCAAACAGCTCATTCTGAACACGCCATTCTCTTTTCTGCTTTTGCTTTCCCACATTCATACGCGCGCCGAGTCCTTGATGTCACGGCGCTGGGGGTGTCAGGAGGAGGAGGGCGGGAGGAAACGAGAATGCAATTCACTGAACAGGGAAATAGCTCATTAGTACGCTCTTGACAGAATTAACACAATTGTGACAATATTTTCTTCGCTCATCCTTTACAGATTATTTGGAGGAAAGTGCAAATTACTGGTTTGCTTCCTCGGACGGTAAAAGACAACGCGAAAAGGCGAGGAAAAATAAATCTCCTGCAAGGGTTTTGTATTACCGGTTGTAACACCCTGCCCTTGTGGAAGGAGCTAATGGAGGAACATGATAAATACATCAGCGGTGCCCCTGGCTGCTCTGCCAGGGGAAACAGGCGCCCTGGTTTGCACTGCACCCCTTAGGGTTTGGCTGCGGGGTGGCGGTGCCAGGGTACAACTGAGACGCGTACGGAGACGAATTTAAAATAGGACCCGAACCTTTACTCCCCAGGGGAGGCTTTTCGCTTTTGTACACGCATATGGATAACCCTGTGTGGATACACAGCCTTTGGGTACACCTGAACTCCCCAGGGGAGCCTTTACGCAGCCCCACATGCAACTGACTCTGTATTCGCTCTTTCCAAACAACCCTAAACATATCCCTACCCGAACACCGAGAAAATTTCAAATAAGACCCCAGAAAACGCGTACAAAGCCCCTTTCTCCCATCAAAAAAAGCCCCCATCGGAAGCCTTTGGGTACACCTGAACTCCCCAGGGGAGCCTTTACAGGGCCCCATATGAACTCGGACTCTGTGTCTATGGTCTTTCCGAACAACCCCAAACGTAACCCTAACCGGAACACTGAGACGAGTTTTAAATTGGTTTTAAATACCCCAGAAAACTCGTACGGAGCCCCTTTCTGACATAACTGGTTAGGGTTACGTTTAGGGTTGTTCAGAAAGAGCGAAGACACAGAGTCCAGTTGCATGTGGGGTTGCGTAAAGGCTCCCCTGGGGAGTGCTGGTGGGGAAGGGGAGTGTCAGAGAAAACACAAAAACAAAGGGGGAAAAAAAAAGAGGGAAAAAAAAAAAGGAGAGAAGGAGGGCACGCTGCCCTCCCCTCTGACCCTGCAAGAGCCATTCGGTTCGAAAGCATCACTCTGCTCCACACTCAAAAACAGCACAGGGCAAAAGTGACCGAGGTGTCCTCATGTCACACCGTGCCATGTGCCAACGCTGAATCCATCCTCTGGGTTCCTCCGCTCCCCGAATCCTCCCTTCATTAGCAGCTCTCCATCATCTCCCTGTTTGCTTTTGTATTTGGAAGCTCGTTTGCGTATTTATTCATTCGATTGCCTGCTTTAATAACAATACAAAGCCCCCTGGGCCAGTGGTGATAAACTCCACGGACACGAGCTGTAGATAGTTTGTTATTCCAGTTTTTGCTCCTGGCTCCAACATGGAATTTAAAGTTCGTTTCAATCCAAGGCGCTCTATATTGTGGCTAAATGATTTCTTCCCCCCCTCAGAGCATCATTAATCAGGCAGACGATCTAGCATCTCTCTCCCTTCCTCAATCTCTTTTGGCAAAGTCTTAAAAGAAGGGGAGCGGGGGGGAAGGAGAAGGGAGAGAAAGATTAAATGGAGCAGGTGTCACATTTATCTTATTTCCAGTGCAAATACAATCAACAAGTGCCAGGCTAAAAACCAGACCCTAAACAAAACCTGCAAAACGTTCTCTAAAAAAATGATTCTTGGCTCTCCTCTGTTTGTTTTTAATTTGCAGCCATCCTCTGAATACTTCTGCCAAGCAAAAACTGCGTAGGGAATGAGCTCATTGGAGCTGGCTCCGCGGGGAGGGTTCTGCAGCCAGGGGCCCTGTGATGTTTTGGGTCCATCTCCTTCCTTCTCCCGGTCACTGTCTCCCAGCCATCACCCCAAAACCACCCAATATCCCTTCCCAGAAGGAAACTGAGCAAGCACAAGGCAGGATTTCGCTGTTAAACCTCTGCTCAATGCTGGCTCTCCAGCAGCCGAGTTAGGCAGGCATCTGTAGATGCAAATCCCAAAATACCCCCTACCTGGGTATTATTTTATTCCCAAAATGTATTTTAGGATTTGGAACCTCCTTGCTCTGTGTGCATGCTTCATACGGTGACCATGGATGGACTCAGCCCTGGCCAGAGGCTGCTGCTGGGTCCCTTGGTGGGGAGATGCCCCATGAATTCCCTCTCAAAAATTCAAGATTTTAACAAAGAAAGCCTTTTACAAAACGTTTCCACTTTCTACGGAGGGGATAAAGAAAAAAAAAAAAGAATTCAAAACACATTAACAGGCAAAGAAAACCGTGAAAGCTCTTCCCCGAGTCAAAATATTTGAGTCAGTGCTAAAAACTGCGACAGAAATGGCTCGCGCAGCTCTCGCTCAGCCTGGCATCGTCTCGAACCGCTGCAGCGCCCCACGAAATAATCACATTGCCTCCTGTGCCCAGTTCCTGGGCCAGATTGCCTCTGCTGTGACCCCCTGGTCTTTTATAAAAATATCTGATATGGTATATATATACCCAGTAGTAGCGCATATAGTCCTGCTGGAGGCTCTGCTGGGGAATGTCGATGCCGCCAGCCCCCAGCAGACCCCATGTACAAAGCTCTCCTAAATGTGATAGGGAAAATACGTTCTTCTCATCTCTATTTCTTTAAAGGATTCTGAGGGCAGCGCGTGCCCTCACACAGCAAAGTGCCATCCCTACAGCACGACGCCTTGCCTCCTTGGCATTTATTTTTAATAACTCGGCTACACGCAGCGCAGAGGAGCACAGCATCACCCACTCCTCTCCTGCAGGATGCTGCCAAGCCCAGGGGTGGCACCGTCCCCAGCCCAGCCTGGGGTGGCTGCCAACAGCACGGACATTGCATTCGCCACCCCCTTGGCACGGCCGTACAGCCCGGCACAGAGCACGGTGAGCTACAGGGGCATTAAAATGATTTTAACCTCGCCGCAGGGCACGGAGTGAATTTCCAGGAAACCTCTCAGAGGAGCAGAACAGTGCCCCCGAAGCGTACATAACCCAAATGCAATAGGCTCCTTGGTGCGGGCAGGAGAAACGAGCCCAGTGTCAGGCGGCACGATGTGCAGCACTGGGGGCAATGGGGCAGCCCGAAATGGCTGGGGTCGGGTGCCAAGGGAACACGTGGGGCACGGCTCAGCCCTGCGGTGCTGCTGCAGGATGTCTGCAGCAACACGTGGCTTCGGTCCTGGGCCAGTTTGTTAAACGATCAGAGTCATTACTGTCCCTGCGCTGCTCTGGTGGTGCAAAACGGCCTTTTTTTTTTAATTATTTTTTTTTCTAACATTGGAAATTGCCAGATGTTGCAGGAGGGGGAAACCCAGCCTGTGTGCGAGCCATGGAGCTGCTGCCACGCACACCCTGGGCTCAGCAGGAGCAGCTTGTTGTGCTCAGCCCTGCCACGACCCCACGGCGCTGGCTGTCGTGTGTCACCGAGCTACAGGGACAGGGGCACGGGGACCAAGCGGGGCTCTGCAAGGCTGAGCAAGGGCTCGGAAAGGTTTCTGTGTCTTATTCATGTGCCTTGTCTGGGGATGCAGGGTTTTGGCCAAGAGTTGGGGGGAATTGAAAGGGAAAAGGTGCCAGTGCCCAGGCACAGCACGTGGGGCTTTATCGGGGCAGAAGCAGGGGACTTTGGGGCTGCCCTGGGCTATAGGGAGGCAGCAGCTCCCCGACCCATCTGTGTTTTGGGGCTGTCACCCTCCTCCAGGCACCTGTGAGGTGTGAGGACTCAATTTGGTAGCCGAGAGGATGAGAGGATCGAGTTGATGGTTGCTGAGACTGTGCAACTCCTGGCACTGGTGTAGGACACAAAAGGGAAGGAGGGGAAAAAGGGCCACTGATGCCCTAAGTGCCTTATTGATTTAGCTGATGCCAGCAGATCTACACAGCCCATAAACTGTATGATTGCATTTACAGTTATGTTCCTACTAAGCGAGAGGCAAGGCGGAGATTAATCACAAGAAGGAGGAGGAGGAAGGTTGCACGGGGACTCTAAATCCGACGGAGCTAATAAAAGCGAGCGGGGAGGAAGCCCTGCCCCACCGCCAGCCCCATCCCCTCAGCTCCTCCAGGAGATGCCGGCGGGACCCCTGCCTAAATCAATGTCTCGGTCAAAAGCTTTCTTCTTTTCCTTCCCATCCTTCTGTCCTTCCACTTACTGACACAGGGAAAGGCTGGGATGTTGTTCCTGCTTGCTTTCTCTTCCCCGGGCCATGGAGCTGATTAGGAGGAGAGCAGAAACTCCTGACTCCTCCTGCGAGGTCTGGCAGCCTCATCCTGCCTTCTGCATGGCCTCAGAGACCAGAACAGGCAGAAATGCAATTGCTAGTTGGTGATTTTGGGGGTGTATTTACTGGATGTGGTTAGCTTTGGCTCCATTTGGCTGGGAAAGGCTCAGCTCCGCTGCAGCCTCCATCCCCCCCCCTCAGAGCCCTCACAAAGAGGCCACTTCTCCAAAGTCAAAATGCTCCTTTCAGGGGAGGGAGAGGACTTAATAGGAGAAGCGGCAGGAGAAGCAAAGTGCTTTTATTGCAAAGGATGTTAATTGCTTGATGAACTCTCACCGTGCAGTGCGGCTGGAAAGCAGCTGCGTCCCCAGGGAGATGTTTGTCCCCACAAATGGGACTGGGTGGGGGGGAGAAGTCAGGGGGGATAAATGTGGAAACGTGGAAATGCCCCGGTGCTGCTGTCACCCACCAGCCCTTCCCGCACGAGCTGAGCACTGTGGTTTGCTCACCATTTGCCCTCACACTGCCAGGATTTGGGTGGAAATCACCACTCGTTGGCTGCATGGAGGCAGCCTCCCTTTCCCCACCGTGGCCGTGCTAAAACAGGAGCACGAAACAACCCTGATGAGGATAACCCAAGCCATTCAGTTAAATTCTGGGCCAGGAGATGCCCTGTTGGATTTGGGGGAGAAAACAACACATGAGGACCATGAACACACACAACTTTAACAGCTAAATTCAGCAACCTGGGGGAATCATGCCGAGGTGACCAGGTTTGGGGTCTGTCCTTCCAAAATTTGGCTTCACCTTCACCCGTGCTGTGGTTCCTGGCACGAACGAGCCCACTCTGGCTGCTGATAGCTCCCCGATGGAGTTATGAACGGCCGCGTGTGGAAGCTATGAAGGGTGTGAAGGCAACGGAGCAGGAGAATTATGTAGAAAATAAAGGTAGTTACAGTTGCTTCAAAACATTTTCTCAGCTAGGGCTCGGGGTTTTTAATCAACTTTCTTTTTTTTTTTTTTATTGCAGGTTCTCCTTTCTGCCAAACATTTGCAGAGGGAAAGAGAAAATAAAGAAAAGAGAGAAAAACAGTTTTAGCTGCCAATCTGTTGCTTGCAAAGCCATGAAAAGCACCCTGAGAGAGACGAGCACATGTCATAAAAAAAAGAAAAAGGACTTTGTGCATCCTATATGCCAAAAAACCTTCCTAGACCCTTCCCTGCTGGGACCTCCCCAATGAAATTGGCATTCCTCCCCCTTCGCCTTTGAATTCTTAGAGAAATCTGTGATTTCTACGCTTTGCCCTGCAGCACAGGGCAGGAAATCCAGGTCTGTGACTTGTCACCGAGCTGCCGGGGGACACACGGCGGTGTCTGAGACACCTGAACACACCCTCTGCTCGGTTTTACTAGGCCAGAGAGCCGGGAAGGAGCTGAGCCGAGCACGTGGGAGTCTCCTCCCCGAGGCCACATGAGCAGAAGAGCGAAGATAAGGATATATGTGTGTGCTCGTCAAGCTAATCGAGGCTCGGAGAAAGAAGAGCTGTGCCAGCCTTCCGCTGCTCCACCATGCAGGGAAAGAGAATTAGAGGGGCAATGAGGAGACAAACGGAGAGAAACATCCTCTAAAGCTTGTTTTTAAGACATGCCTTCCACCCTAGGGCTTGTTTTAACAGCCCATGCTGAACACTAGCTACGGCCCCTTTTATTTACGATGATTATTACGGGCTGCTGCAAGGTCCCCTGGGTCCCGGAGAGGCAGCGCCGGCTGCTATTAAGGCATTTTGTCTTTCTCTAAAATCACATAAAGACCTTCCCCGTGCTCCTCCCGCTGGGCAATAAAAAGCCAAAGACAATCCGTGGCTGGGCTGGCTGCTCTCTCCCCGGATGGGCAAAGTGCCTCGTTAGGCACAACGAAGCACTCTCCTTCACCCCAGGATATCTGCCAGGGCCAGGATCACGTCTGCGGGATGGGAGCAGCTCGGGATGTATCCCCACTGCACAGAAAACAGCAGAAAGTGGGGAATCCGCGCTGCCCGGGGTGCCCAGGCTTGGCTCTGCTCCTGGGGCAGGAGCCGAGCACATCCAAGCCAGCCAAGAAGTAGTTTGGAAAATGAATCAGTCCAATTGAAATGGGTTTGATTGAGGATTGAAAGCCACAATCCAGCAAGCCCTGGAAAATGTAATAATCTAAAACCCTATTCATTTTTCATGTTCTTTCTGCCTTTTTTTTTTTTTTCGAGGTGGCCTCATGCCATGTATTTGCACACAAACGCTTCAGCTTGCTTGCAGCTGACCCGGTGCACTGGGTCCGGGATGGTTTGGAGGCGGTGAGACCCCACTGTCAGGGCTGGACAACGGAGAGGAGCAAGGTGAACATCAGACAACACCTACATGACCCTGAAAATTGTCTTCTAATGTGGTTGATAGCTCTGAAACAAAGGGTACGTTTGGTGTCCAGAAAGTCCTGAACGCAAACAGCCCTTTAGTGCAGCAACTAAACCCAGATGTCACACGTGGTGAGAGCCCAACGCCAGCGATGGATGGCTTGGGGTGGTTTTGATGCAATTTCAAGATTCAGTCCAAAGCTACCTATCAAGCATTTTGCCAGTGGATTGGCCATTTAATTAGCAATTGTAGTAAGCTTAAGTTGCAAGTGGTGCCGTCAGTGTGAAAATATTTCTGTTTTCAACAGATCTATTTTGATTTTTTGGTTCCAAAGTGAAAATATCTCTATTTGTTCAACATTTGTTGTTGGTCTGGTTCTTGGGGATTTTTTTTCTGATACAGCGTCAACATTTCTCATGTGGGAAAAAAAAACAACATAGTTTAGTTTAAAAAAAGACCAATTTTCTGCCAGTAGCATCGATGGAAATGTTTCAAATAGGCCTCTGATGAAGTAATCTGAACATATGCCATCAGACCCAAGATCTGACCTCTTCTAATAGTCCTTGTTGGATTGGTTTCCTCGGGAAATGCGGCTGTAAAATCACACCTTCCAAGTGTCTATTTCTCACCTTTCTACTATGAAACTTTGGCATACCTGGGCAGATTTCAAGCACAGATGGAATGAGATCTTGGAGATAATTGGGTTGTGACAAACTTCTCAAAAATAACAGTCCAGATTCAGTTATATTTGGTTTTCTAACTGAAGAAAAGGTGGTAAGCAGTGGGAGTTTGGCTCTTATTAGGCACAAGAGAATCCCGGGTGGACAAAAGCTTCTCAATTTTCCCAGCTGGAGGGCAGCCACCAGCTGGGGTTGGCACCTTTCTGGCCTGCAAGTCAACCAGCGGAGCTCTGATGTGCTTTGAGCAGAAGCAACCTTTTTCCCCTGCCTTGTCTAAAGGGCTTTGTTGCTGCTTCCCTGGAGTAACTGCTGTGGCAGCTTGCCATGTGTGGCCTCTGCCAGGCCAGCCTCAAAAGCTCCACGAGATGAGGATAAAGCAAGCCATCAATCCTCAGCCCCGGGCAGGACACCGCTCTCTGTCGGGTTTTTAGTTTGGATGTTCTCCTGCAGGACCACGGGGCTGGTGTTCGCAGTGGTGCTACATCACACCGTGTTTGCCCCGGGACCTCTCGGTGTTCCCAGAATTTTGGGCACAAGATGGATCAAACCTGGCTGTGGCCATAGGGCCCCTGAGCTTCTGTCACCGTGTTGGGTCTCTCCAGCCTTTATTAGAGATGTTTATTTATGTCCTTCTCTGCCCTGAGCGCCTTTCTGAAGTGTCTTTGTTATCTCCAGCAGCTCCTGTTAAATCCAGAAGACAAAGCGTTAGTCCTCTCCATGAGGGTTTTTTATTTTTAATAAAACTTGCTTGTGCTCTTCCCCGAGGGACTTGTTGAAGTTGCGAAAGTCAAAGATAAAATGTTCTAGCTGCTGTCTCCTGGAGAGTGATGCTGTGTTTTCCCATGAAACTCTTTTAATGAACATCTGTAAAGGGCAGAGAGAGGGCCAAGGCACAATCTGTGGTCCAAGTACCTCTGAACCCTGCAGATGTCATCAGCTGCATCCAGCTCCATTCATTCTGGCTCTTCCAAAATGGTCTCTACTGGGCTGAAAAATGAAAAAACTTGAAAGGGAACAACTTCAAAAGGGGAGGAAAAACAAAACCCATTTTCCCTCCCAGTCTAAGCTTTATGGCTGTCTCACAGCTCTCTGCCAGATCTCAGGATCTTCCTGGAGCCACAAGAAGAGGTTCAGCCCCATCCGAGGGACAAGCTGATGGTGCCAAGGCTGTAAAAGTTACTTTTCTGCCAGGCAAGAGGCAAGTTCTCTGCACCTACAATGCCGTTAAACAACATCGTCTGCATAGAGAAGCCCAGGGGCGGCTTAGTTCTTGGTTACTCATCAAGGCTAATGAGCTGATGCACATGCTGGGCTAATGAGGTTGCACTTCGCTGGTCCCAGAGCAAGCAGCTGCGGTGGGCTCTGCCCTGGGCTGCACCGTGCGGGAGGCAGGGAGATGCTCCCAGTCTGGGCCTCCCTCACCCATCGCTCTGACAGGGAGAAAATGCATTTCATCCTCATCAAACACTTGGCAGGAAATGTCGGCTTGATGGCAACACAGAAAAATCAAAAACAGAAAAACAATGAATACAAGGAAGCACTGGTTTCTTTCGGATGGCTTGAACTGTCAACATTTTCTGGGCTGAAAGTTGACTTTTTATTGTGTTTTTTTTTTTTTTTAAGCTCCTCTTCCACTGACACTAAGCAACACCCCATTTAAACACCTTTCTACCAGCATCTAGGAGGACATGCTGTGGGTAGCAGGCTTGATGTTGTTTGGGCACAAAATTACATCCCTGGCGCCTGTGTGGGGACACGTTCCCATGACAGGGGCTGGCCGTGGTGTGGTGGGGATGTGGTGGCGAGGGGCAGAGGAGCCTCCAGCAAACACTGACCCCTGTGGGAGGACAGGAGGTCTGGAGCCTCAATCCTCCCCACAGGTGCCTGCTGTGTTGTTGGCTGGTCCTCAGGGAGCCAGCCTGACCCCAAAGCGTTCATCAGTGGAGAGGAGGGCTGGTAATGAAGAAAATTGCATTTTCTATAGAAAACAGTACTTTACACATGGACGTAAACTTAAAGCCGGCTCCAGCTTTCTATTGAAGGAGAAGCGCTGATAGGAAGCTTTACTTGACCCACACCAACCTTCACACAGGATCCAGCCCTAAATTATAACGCTGCCGGGATTTCCCATTCAGCTTTGAACAAGTTTGTCCTGATCACAGGAGCCAGCGCAGAGGCTGGGCAGAGAAATGGCTTTCTTGGCACCCAGATCTCCTCGCTGATTATTATTCTGGTCATTCACCCTCTTTCTCTCTCAATCTTGAGGAAGAAGAAGTGATTTTCTGAGTTGGAATTTGGATGTATTCCCAGCTCTGTTTTTTTTCTTTTTTTTTTTTCCCTCCTGTTAATTAAAACTAATAAATCTGCTCAGCAGAGTTTGCAGAGCAGGGGGACAAGGTACAGTTATCTTGACACAGCAAGGCCATCTCGCTCCTTCCCCCCTCCTTTTATTTATTTAATTCATTCACGTATTTATTCAGTTCTTGAGCCTGTTCCAGAAATATGCTGCTGATCTCAATTTCTTGTCTCTGCTACGTGCGGGCTCTTTGCCTTTCTTTGCCGAGGAAGCAGTCCCACAGGAGCTGCAAATAATCAACAATTATCATGGCATGCATCCCTAGACATAATTACAGACAATCCAGAGGAACCTGGAGACAAAGGCAGCCCGTCTAACACAAGACCCATGCTGTCTCTTCCTCCTCACGTGCCCCATACCATCCAACGTGTAAAAGGAGATCAAAGCCCAGGGTTTGGGGCACGGGGGGTTCATGAGGCGCTCAGAGGAAGAAATGCCCTTTGCAGAGGTTCTTGCCTTGGGGATGCAGCAGAAAAAAAACTCAGAAAAGGGTTTCAGCCCCACTGTTGGGGGGTCTGATGGCAACTGAGATGTCTCCCACTCCCCTGGCTGCCTCAGAAGAGACCCTAAAGTACCCTGTGCCTATCTCCAGTGTGGAAAATAGGTTCTCCAGGAAGACACCAGTGGCCTCCCAGTTGGTGCCTGGTCCAAGATGGGGCGGGCGGGATGATTTTGGGGACACTGCCCATCCATAGCTCCTTCCCCATGGGAAGTGGCAGGGGACAAAGGGACCTGGGGTGCCCCCGGTGACTTTAAAAGGCCAAAGTTTGCACAAAAGGGCCTGGCTCTGAAGGCCCACGGCCTTCTTCAGGCTGGTCGCTATGGCAACGGGGCCTCCTCCAGCCGCCAAACTTCACCCAGCCGGGCTCAGGGCGCCGAAGCGAAGAGGGTCGGGAGAATGCAAACGACCTGCAATCCCTCCAAACCCTTCCAATCAATAGCATATTAATTTTAAACCACGGGAGCCTGGCGAGACGTGTGTGAGGATGAAGGAGCAAATCCCAAGCAGCATGGACGAGGCAGAAAGACAAGGCAGAGATCTGTCTCTTCCACACCCTGAGCCTCCAAGCAGGCACAGAAGAGGCCGTACTCATGTCACCGGCAGGGTAACTGCTTTAATTAGTGACTCGAGTGCTCTCCGCAACAGACTTGGCTCCCTTGATGAGCCTGTGAGGCGGCTGCCACCTGGCTGGAGGCCGGAGGGTGGCCTGGGCCTTCCCAGCCCCGTTTTCTGCCCCATCCTTGTCCCTCTCTGCCTCTTTGGCTTTCTGCTGTCTGCTCAAACAACCCCCAAGCCTGCTTTAGCCCATTTATCTTGTAATATTCAAAGATGGGCTCCTGCTTTAGAGAAAAGGAAACTTAGGGTGCAAGGGACTTGCTCAAAGCCGCCCATTGAGGGCTGGTGGGAGGTGAATGCTGCTGGAATTATGCTGGGACTCTGAGTCCGAGTTTTGTATCCCAGTGAGGCTTCACAGCTCTGCTGTGCAGCTCCTTCCTCTGTTTCACGTGCCTCTGCAGCTAAACTAAAGGAGGAAGCAAAAAAAAAAAAAAGGAAATTTAACTTCCAGAAAAAAAAATTATCATCTTTGCAATGAAGCTCCTGCCTCAGTTTTCCAACCAAAATTTCCAAACCACTAAAGTGTTTATTTTAGGAAGTTGATGGTTGCTTTTTGGAAACAATCACTTTTTCGAGAAAGCTGTTTATACAGATAACCATCATCCTTCTCCTTCTTGAAGCAGCAGCTGTTGTGGGAGACAGCTGAAATGGCAAACACGCTCCCTCTCAATCCATCACCCCGACACAAGGAAAGAAGAGCTACTTAAGTTAAAGGACAATGTTTGCATAAGAGCAGCTCGACCACAAATCAATTCATGCTGGAAATCAGGAGAAGGCTTTAACCAGAGCAGCAGGTTCCTGGAATGATCCGATGGGGTTGGGGGAGAATACCCTTTTTTAAGGAGGGGAGGCAGGTGAGTGAGTTCATGAAGCATCACACATGATGGAGCTGACTTTGACTTGATTGAATCAGAAAGATCTAATTTCATATTTCTGCTTCATGCCAGAGGTCTCTGGGCAGCTAGAGCTTTACCTAATGATCCGTGCTATATGGAAAGAAACTTAAAGAACGTTCGCTATTGAATTTCCATAGTCTTTCCCAGCCCATTTGCATTTAAAACAAGCTTTCAGATGCTGTGCGTGGGACAAGACACATTTCTGCTCAATACACATCCAATTTTCCCCATTGCGGATTCAGGCTGGCGGCGCCGATTGCTGTAGATGCAGATGGAGTTGTGTGAGAATCTGGCGTTTTCTGGCCCAGAGAAATCTTACAGGGAAATAGCTGCAGCGGTACCGAGTACTCTGGCTGAGCCAGCGCGTGGCAGGATGAGTGTGGTGTTTCCAGATTACTGAGAAACAACATTATGGCAGTCTGGGGTTTTGAATCATTTCCCTTTCTAAAACGGAAACCAAAAATCCACAATTTCCGGCCCAACCATTAAGAGCTATTCCAAAGAGAACTGAGCTCAAGTAGCAAGAAACCTTTTGCTTCAACTATTTCAAAGCATTAGTTTCAACCTTTACTGCCTTGTTATTAAAATGCATCCATTTTTTAGAAGAAATTGATTTACATTTTAAAACAGCAGAAAAGTCAGTTTGAATTTCAAAAAAACAAAAATCCCACTTGAAAATGTCAGTGGCTGAAGAGGGAAAGCTATTGACAGACGATGCTGAGAAGGCTAAAGCATCTTCCAGTTCAGTCTTTACTAAACAGATCAGCTGTGAGTTGGTGTCTGACACAATTAACACTGATGAGTAAGATACCAGGCGGAGAAGGGACAGAAGAGGTTTGAGCATCCTTAGCCAAGGTGGATGTTTTTGCATGGGCTGCATCATGCCAGCTCCATCCCTGGCTGCTCCAAGAGCCACCGTGTGCCACTCTGGGGCCAACAAGGTGATATTTGGAAACATGACGATGCAAAAAAAAAGTAGAAAAGAGCAGAGGTAGCCCCTATGTTTTTAAAGTGGAGGCTGGCAAATTAAGTTTACCTTGAATTTGGGGAAACAAGCTGAGAGCAAAGAAAACCTATGCGAACACCTGGAAGAACACAGAAAAATGAGCAACAGCCAACTTGAATTTGTAAAGACCAAATTGGGTCAAACCAATCTAATTTCCTCCAATGACAGCGTGGCAGGGCTGGTGCTGGAGGAAGATGCAGGAGATGTCATCTGTCTTTACTTCAGGAAGGCTTTTCAAGCTGTCTGCCATGACATTCTCATCAGCACGCTGGGAAACAGCTCTGTATTGCAATTTGGCTCTACCTGGAGAGGGATTATCAATGGCTCCCTGTCAGGGAGGGATGCGTCTACCAGGGGTCTCCTGATCCGGTACAATTTGATATTTCAATTAACCTCCCGGATGATGGAAGAGGGAAGATGTTTATTAGATCTGCAGAGGGCTCTCCCCCCAGGAAAGGCTACCAGCACTTTGGAGGGCATGAAACCAAACCTTCAGACCAAGACTTAAGCCCCAGTGATGGGAAATTGGGAGAAAGGGCCTGAGTCACCCTACAATCCCAATGAAATTCAGAGAGGAGCAGAGCACAGCTCAGCAGCGAGTCGCTCGCACAAACACCAGATGGGCTACAACGGGCTGGGCAGCAGCTCGGCAGAAAAAGATCCAGAGCTGCATTTGATGCGAAGTGGAACAGACTGCGGCGACAAAGGTGAAGGGCTGACGGCAGTGTTGTCGTAGAGATGGCTCACAGCTTTCTTCAGACAGCGATGAAGTTCAGAAGCTCTCTGGGGCCTTCTGCCCTCATTTTTTGTTCAAGGGTTCAGGTCCAGAAAAAGCTACTTTTGCTGCCATTGGTTCAGGTTTAAATACGTGTACATTTCCGCCAGGAGGTTTCCACTTTGCTTTGTTCTTCCAGCACAGCATCAGTTCATTCTGTGCCCGACACTGCCTGCCTGGCTTTTTTTTTTTGATCTTTCATGTAGAGCCAGGGATTAATATAGTTTCAACACCATTTTCAGAAAATCAGCAAATTGCATTTGTGTCTCCCTGGAGGCTGCAGGCTCCAGAGCAGCCTTCTCCTTCGGCGAGACGTGGAGCAATGGGGCTCCTCCGACGGGCTGCGACCACAGACCTGCCAGGAGGAGGAAGATTCACAGCCTCTCAGATCCCACTGACGGCTCTATCCTTCAGCAACTCCGCCGTAAACATGCACACGGCAATAACTGCATGCACACAGAAAAGGCTGTTGCTAATAGATTGTACTGCTTGTTGCTACTCTGCTACGAATGTCCTGCTAATTTTTTGTTTTCACCAAATTTTCCACTTGAAATATGAGAGAGGAAGCGAAGCCGTGAGTTGCATCGCTGAGGAGATGCAGAGCTGCTGCTTCGCCTCTGGCTCCGTGGGGAAGGGGACTCAGAGCTGCTGGGATCACTGCTGGGTCCTGCGGGGCCCCGACCATGTCCCGTTTAAAATGTCCTCACCGGCAGCTGGCATCACGCAGAGCCTCATCCTAGGCTGCAGTACCATGAGAAATAGAAGCTGGGGCTGCAAGTCCTAAGGCCACGTCCAAAGGAGGGTTTGCCCCTGGTGGCTCTGCAAATATTGTAAAAAGAACAGACACAGAACTACCCCAACCCACAGCCCCAAGCCCTAAAAATAAGGACTGATGCTGCCAGTCTCGGGAGGTGGGGGCTTTGGAGAGAGAAAAAGAGATGACAACTGAGCAAGCATCACCATTTTAGAGGTATGCTGGCTGAGCACCAAGGTCAAAATGATGAAGGCTATTTGTTTCACTGCAAAGCCAAACTTTCTGTCTCCCCGGTGCACCTTCCTCCAGCCATATTTTATGCAAACCCCTGTCCTGGGTGCTCAGCTGCGGAGCAGAGCAGGGAGGACACAAGCTGCGGAGCCGCATCCGCCCCTGTTGCTGGTGGGCAGTGCCCGGCACGGAGATTTAAAGGCTGGAGCAGAGAAATCCTTTAAATCCAGACGTGCAGTGTAGGAACAAGAAAGGCAAATGGGTAACTGGGAAGCGTTTTGATGCTGGGAAGGAATACAAATCAGAAGGGCTGCCGGAGCTTTGCTCTACAGCTCTTGGCATGTTGTTGTCGAGATGCCTGAATCCTGCCATTTTCAATTGACTGAATTATCTAGGAAACAGCAGCAGGGGCAGCTCCCAACGCCAGCATTTCGGGGATGCTCACGCCTGTCTGCCCAGCCTCTGCAGCTGGAGCACCACGAGGTGGTGGGGCAGAAGCCCCAGCCAAGCCCTGGCCCCCCTCTCCTGCAGACACCCCACGCTGCCCCATGGGCGCAGTGGGGCTGGAGGTGGGGGGCAGGAGCTGCTCCAGGAGGAACTGAGCAGGGTCAAACCCACCAAAACGCCCCGGTCTCAGGGCAAGAAGAGGGGGCCCTACAAGCCAGATGCCATCAGAGCTGCATCTGGAGGCTGGGAGACTGCTAATGCTGCCCTTTTGGGGAATTGCCAGAAAATCGCCAAACCCAAGAGCAGGCGTGAGCGTGCACGGGGCTGGGTGAGGGTGCACGGGGCCGGGTGAGCGTGCACAGGCGGCTGCTGATGGAGAAGGAGTGAGTGAGAGGCAAAGGCTGGAAGTGTTTAAACATGCAAACACACATCCCCTCTTAACAATCAGCACGGATGGAAATATTGATGGTTGCATTAAAAGTAAATATATTTTTAATTAAATCATTTTCCCCTTCTCCATTCAAGGGGCGTGAAAGCACTCATAAAATTAAAGTGCTGCATGATTTTTTTTCCCTCTCTCTCTCTCTCCTCTGCCACAGCCGCTCTCCCTCCCCGTTCTCTCTCCCTTCCCACCACCAGCACCACCCCACAGCACCGTCGGTTTGGGGCTCTTTAACCCCCTCCCAGCACCTGGCAGACCTCAAGGTGCGAGCACAAGAGCTGATCCACTCCCTGCTCTCTCCTCCTCACCCCCAGCCCCAGCTCTGGCACGGCTCTGAAGGGCTCATTAATCAAAAGGCAATTAATTCCCCATCATGGGGGCAAATAACAGATACAGACGTTCAATAGCCGCCTTTTTCCACGCTCGAGCGTTTCTCTGATTCCTGCAAACTGAAATAAAAAGAAGCCAAAGCAAAAGAAACACCAAATGATTAAACGCTTCATTAACATCCTGCAAGGCGGGGAGGCCAGGGCTTATCCATCTCTGTCGCCGGAGAGACAAATAGTTCAGAGGTGGCGGAACCGTCGCCAAAAGCAGGGTGCAAATTGGGGTGCGAGGCCCTGGGAGGTCCTGTGAGCAGGAAATGCCCTGCAAAAAAGGGCTATTTCCCCCCAAAATGGGCAATAAAGCCTTTTTTTTTTCCTTCTTTCCCTGCTTGGCCTCCAGGCAGTGAGGTGGGAAGATGCTCAGCCGTTCCCCACATCACCCTAACCCCACATCCCTGCTCAGCTCCAGTACCTGGCCCCACTGCACATCCCTCCGACAATTCTCCTTCAAATACAACGAGCGAGCAGGTTCATGGCATGGGAAGGAACTGATGCTCCTTGTCATTGTGCTGCTGCGGAGTCAAGAAATGACGAAGAGTTTTGATACACAAAACCCTCGGTTTGCTCAACCCCCGTGTCCCGATCAATTAGCTGATGATCGCTGCCTATAGAAGAATTAAGGGTAAACTATGATATTACTTATTTAATCAACGAACTCACAAAAAACAAGGCACACAATTCAAATGCTCAGTCGGTATCATTAATCACGGTTTGTAGCAGAAAATAATTTTATATTATTAAAGCAATTACCATGTAATCATTTATGTTGGCAAAAATTCATTAATCTTTATTCATTATTCAATCAGATCGCATTATTTTAGCCTATTCCATCTAACTTGCCACTTCAAAGCGGTGAGAAAAAAAAAGAAAAAAAAGTGACAAAAGAAACTTTTTCTAATTCCGAACTATAAGGCTTGGCAGAAATTACTTCCAAATATAATTAATGTGAAAGCATTGTGTCTGCAGGAGGGAAAGCAGGGATGTCGTCCTCTCCCCAGAGTTTATTTGCTGCTTCTCTGTACTTTGGGCTGCAATTCCCAAGGGCTCGGCGCTCACAACTCAGAGCTGGGTTTGGGTTTGCTTTTTTTTGCTTTTTTTTTTCCCATTCCTTTCTATTTAATCACCTGAATAAATTGCCAGATTGTGTGTTCAGGAACCAGCAGCTCTCCTCGTGAGCCTGATGGGCAGATTAGCAGAAAACTCAACCGCACGGAAAGAGAGGAGAGGAGCACGGTGCTGCCCACCGAAATGCCGCCAGCCCCGCGGGCACCTCTGGCTGTGGTTTGTACCTCTGAGCCTTCCCCCCGAAAATCAAAGCTGTGTAGGAAGCTGAGCTGTGCCAATCTGGGTCAGGCTCTTATCTGCCGGCAAGCAAAAAGGAAATTGGCCCAAGTTTTCTTCTTTTTTTTTTTTTTTTATCTTCTGAGATGAGTGAAACTGCAGTGCTCATTATTGGAGTTATTTTACTTTAATAGTCAAAGAGGTTGCTGAAGATCTTTTGATTTTATATCCGTGAATTTATCTTGATAGTTTTTCCTCCATGGGAAAAAAAAAAAAGGGGGTGTGGGGGGGAAAAAACAAGCAATTAATCCCCAGGAGACCACAGTTTCAGGCTCCTTAGCATGCCACTTACAAACCGTGTGGCTAAACCCTGTTTTAGTTGGTGAGCAGGTTTCTCTGTAGTCCCTCTCCCCGGGGAAACACAAATTTGTCTTCAAAACGTCACTGCAAAGTAGGACAGTAATGTTAATGCTATTTTGCTGCTAAGAGAGAGTGTGAGCAGTTTGCCCAAGGTAGCTGAGGGGGCGTGTGATGGATCCAGGCGTAACACCTGGGTCTCCAGCTTACCCCATCCCAGGCTTGCTCTAAAGCCCAGTGTCTGCCCAAATTCAGGGCAATGCAGTCCCCTTGCCCCAGGGGACAGCCTGGTGGCCCTGCTGTGGCACCAGGTCTGGGTGGTGCTTGAACCCCTGCCCCCTGCTGCTTGAGATGCTTTCTGTGCTGGGCAGACACCGACGAGGAGAGACACCTCGACCAATTTCCCCTTCTCTGTACCGTGATTCCAGCTCAAACCCTGCCTTTCTGTGGTCCTCGTGAATTATCCTGAATTTCCTGGGATCTTCAACCCTCCCCTTCCTGCTGCAGCCCATAGGGCCTGCACGGAGCAGCGTGCTGACACCCATGGGTGCCAGTTGTGTTTCTTTTCTGCTGCTCCCTGGTGCGGGCTGGCAGGTGGATGAGGGGAGGAGGAGGATGAAGGAAAGCAGAGCCATCGTAAAGCAAATTCTATAAAATTCTAAAAAACCTCTATTTCCAGAGCTCCCCGGAGGATCTACGAGTGCTATCCCTTTCTAGATATCCGATCTCCACCTCCATTTAATCCTTTTCCCCATGGCTGTACAACTGCAGCTCCTGCTTCCTCGCCCCTTTACTCCAGGTTGGCATCCCTCTGATATGACACTGGAGCAGGACAAGGGTTACTGGTTTCCACTTTCCCCATCACTTTCCATCCCCAGCTCTCCCCAGGGCACGCTGTCACGGCACCACGGGGTCAGCAAAAGCGGCCAGCGCAGCCCACCCAGGGGCTGACTCCCATCACCCCAAAAGCCATCATTTGGATTTACGAGGCAGAAGCAGCAGCTTTGCCGGATGCGAGAGGCAATTCAGCCTCAACGTAAATAACAAAAACAACAAAAAAAAAGAGCAATATTGTTTTCCTTTGGCGCATGTAACAGGTTGTCATGGGGAAGGCGTGTGGGCTTTTTCGCTAAGGGAGCAGCGCTGCTGACCTTTGGAGAGCGTTTGCTCAGAGCCAGCTGCTGCGTTCGGCTCATCCCCGGGCTGTGCGAATCCACAGCCTCGTGGATTGAGCGAGAGGAGGCTCGGCCCCGTCACCCCTCCTAGGGGAAAAAAAAAGGCTGGAAAAACCTGAGTGCACCTCCACGCTCCTGCCAGAGCCAGCAGCCTCTGCTACGCTGTCCTGGGGAGCTGGGGCTAGGGCTTGGCATTGCACAGAAGTCACCGAGTCCCTGGAAAAATGCCCCCGTTGGAGGGAATGCTAAAGATCAGCTGGAATTTGTCCAAAATCAGGTCTATAGCACGGCTCCTAAACGCAGACCTGTAGCTGAGCCTGAGCTCTACACCTGCAAGGCTGCGCTCCAGCACCAGCAGCAGTGCGCCGCGCTGCGCCTGATGGAGACAACACGGGGCCCTCGGCTCTCAGTGCCTCCAGGGCTTGGCAGGGATTCCCCCCGTGATTTCAGGGGCTTTAACCACTTGTCCCTTCAGATTCTGGGAAAACTCTGGGGGATGAATGCTGACACCTGGCCTCCACCCAGTGTGGTTTGGGACATGCGGTTTGGCAGGGGAATGGGGACAAGCCACAGGGATCAGCAGCAGGAGGGAAATGAATGCAGGCAAACCAAAACATCCCAAAATCACAGAAATTCAAGCAGATTGGGGCAGGTCCACAAAGCTTTAATGTGCAGGGAAACTACTCCATTTTTAGACAGTTTCCCTGCATGTCCCTCTGTGGACAAGCCCCTTGCCCACCGGCTGGGGGTGCAGACACCTCCATGCCGACCACTGGCAAAGCTCCTTTGGGGGCTTCTGGTTACCGAACACACCCTGGCTCCAGCAAAACACTTACCTGCCCATTTTTCCCTTAAAATTTCCTGCACATTTCCCTGGAAATAAAACCCTGCGTGAGACAAGCTCCTGGGACGTCCCAGGAGGGAACGGGGACTTTTGCAGCTGCCAGGCAGGGATGCGGCTCGGCACGGGGCTGGGGGAGGGCTGGCTGCAATCACATCTCCCACCCATTTTGCAGGCTTGGTTTAGTGCATCTGCGGTATGCTCTGGAAGCAGCTTAAAGAGATTTTGATAGCATTGCTGGGAGAAAATGAACCTGTTAATGCTGCTATTTGCCGCAAAAAGGATTCACGCCCAGAACACTTTCTCACAGCAATGATCATTTTTAGCTGTGAGAATGAATTAGCCTTCCACTGAAAAGCTATTTGCATGGGAAAGAGGTCAGCTAGGAGCAGGAAACCGATTATTTGGGGGTAAGGCCCTGTCCTAGCCTTGAGGCGACGTGGGTTTCACTCTCATTTTTAACTCTTCATCTCCTGCCACCCCCTGCGCCCTCAAAACCCACTCCCCTCCGCGTCCCAGAGCAAAGGGGCCCTGGGGGCACCGCGAGGGCTTTTACCATCCCCGAAGCCAGCCATCTCGCTAGTAAAAGCTCTGGGTTTATGCTGGCAGGACCAGTTCATTTAATCATCCTCCGATTGCCAGCCTGCTTACAGCAATTTGAGGATGAATAGCGCGGGAGCGGTGCTGCTAACCCCGGGCACTGGCTCAGCCGCGCACCCGGCCCCACGCACGGAGCCGCTTGGCGCTGAGCGAGGCCCACGACCCGCCCGGCTCCGCTGCCAGGAGTTAATTGCAGGCAACGTTTCAACAGGAAAGAGGCCAAAAAGATAATTATCCCGGAGGCTGCAGTTCTCAGCTTGGTTTGTAAGGCCACCGGGAACGGGGTGGGTTCGGTCTCCTGGGAATAAAGCTCTGCCCCAGGAGCAGCTCTCCACCCAGGACCCCAAGGAGGGGCAGTTTGGGGCCATTTCACAGCTTGGGGACTTGCTGAGGAAGGGCACAGAGGCTCTCAGGTGGTGGTGACCCTCCAGGAGCCTCCCAAGGTCCACCTTGCTCAGTCGGAGGGGACAGGATCCCTGCAACCACGGCACGACAGGCTCCAGGTCTGCTTTGCCTCTCCAGCCGGCTCCCCTCGCCCTGCAGTGTGGCAACCAACTTTTCTCGAGCCCACCATTTCTTTCCTTCTCCAACTTCCCGCGTTACTAATTATCTGAAGGAGATTGATAAACCCGCCAGTCGCCGCTCTGGTTACAGGTCACTTACCGCGGTAATAAGAAGTGCAGAAATCAATAGCCATAAATAGCGGTTGGGAATCAAATTCCCCGAACACTACTTTAAGTAAGGAGAAGGTTTAATTACGCCGTCGTCTGGCTTACTTTGCCCTGGAGGAGCAGGATGCAAGAACTCCAAGGGTTCGGCCGGTGTTTTATTCCCAGTCCTGGCACGGGGCACGGGGAGCACAGGGCACCGTGTGAGCCATCCAAAGGCAGCGCAGCTCCACGCCACGTTTAACTGCAGGCAGGGTTTTAACGCTGCCTGTGCCACCCAGAGTGAAAGCTGTGCATGGTTTAAAAACAGGCTGGAGCCAGCCAAGTAGGAACAGGTGGAAGGCAGGCAAAAAAGTAAAACGATTCTTTTTTTTTCTGAAAGCAAACAAAGGTTTGGACTTGGGATTGACTCAGCCCTGCACTGAGCTGTGGATGGCCCACGCGGCAGCTCGTGGGTACAGGCAGAGGGGGTTCTCAAAGGGATTTGGGGTGGGGGAGCTGAAGGCACTCACACGAGCAGTGCCCATTGCTCCGCAGGTCTGCAGCTCCGCTAAGGGTGGACGTGACTTCTGGATGGGTTGTTAAGCTGGAAAAATGGCAGTGTCAGGTTTTGTTATTGTTAGACACAAACTACTGGAGCAAGCCCTGAGGGAAGGCATTTGCATGCCTTGGGAATGATGAATGCTTGCACAAACCTGGCTTTGCCATGCCCAGGTACCCGTTTGGAGCAGGCGCACTGACCCAGCACTTGTACCCGATCCTAACCCTGGGGTGGGTGTGTGAAGTTTTCCACAGGGTCAGGCTTTGCTGGGTGTGCAAATCCCTGCCTCCAACCAGCACCCAAACCCTTTCTCTTCCTGGGAAGTTTGAGAGGGAAACTCCAGCTGGTTCCCCGGCACTGCCTCCCGAACAGCCAGACTCCAATGGGAGCGAGGAGAAGTTCAACCCCAGGAAAAATACTGGTGAAAAAGCCCGGGGAGGTTGAGCTTGGCAGCGTTGTTGCTTCCAAGAAATTGGCTTTTCCTCCTACACCTGCTCCCACACCTGGACCCGGACTGGGGCTTGGGCAGCCCTGTCCTGCATCGCCTGCGCACTGCATGGGGCCAGCATTGCAGCAAAGTGATGCTGCAGCTCCGCTGCTCACACACAGGACTGATAGACTAAACTACCTGCTCTGGTAAAACACACAGGAACGCTGAAAGCAGAGCAGGGAAATGCTCAACCACTCCTCCCTCAAGGACTGATACCCGCAGGGCATCCCAAGTTTTGGCCACCTCAAGCTTGCAGTTTCAAGCAAAAGGCTGTGACAGACCCTTTGCTGCAGGGCAGCTCCAGAGCTCCTGCCCTGGGTTACCAACATCCTCCATCAAGCTCTGCCACCTCCTTGGGTATCCAAAATCCTGCATTTCCCCCCAAATCACCCTGGCATGGCACCCATCCTGCTGCCTTCCTCGCAGCACCTGCCTGCTTGTGGCTGGTGCAGCCCGCGGTGCCTCTCCAGCTATCAGGGTATAAATATGGTATGAGATAAATATTGTCACGGCACATTACCCTGGTCCTTCCTCACCAGCACACACTGCAGACAGAGTTATGCATCTATTTATATGTGTGTGTATATCTAATTATACTATATAAACTGTATATTCAACCCTCCATTGTGTATATTTAATTTAAACGCCGGCTAATTGCCCTCAGTAAATATATATGGGGATTAACAGTATTGAAATTAAATTTATTGGTAATCCCCTTGAAAATAAACAGAGAAAATAAAACAAACTGGGAAAATAAAAGCAGAGGGCATCGCGGTTTGGGTGTTGGGCTCTTTTCACTGTACACGAGGCTTTGGTGCACGAGGGGATGGGGGGCTCCAAGACCTCTCCGCAGCCCCCTGGCTCCGTGCAGCCGCTCCCCACGCCAGCTGGCCCGGCAGATTGGTGATGGGCTCGGGCTCCTTCCAGCCCGGGGTCAGCGCCTCGAATACGGCCCCGGCCGGCGGTGCCGTGGAGCTATTAGGGCCGAGCAGATGTTTGATGGTGTGAGAGGAATGGGCTGCGGGGCTCGGGCCGGCACTGGTGCGCAGGTGTTGGCGGTGCAGAGCAGCATCCCCGCGGATAGATCCTGCCAGCACCATCACCAAGCCGAAATCAGGAGCAGAGGGGGCTGTCCTGGCATCAGGAGTCCTCTCCGTGTCAGGGACAGTTCATTTCTCCCCATTTTTATCCTCCTCCCAAGGAGGTGCTGCTCGGTGACTGTGATTTGGGGGAAAACCCCGCGCTCGTGACCCAAAGGGATTTGCATTCAGCACACGGAAACGTGCTCCGAGTAATGCAGGAGCCGGCTGCTGTCGGACCGCGATGGTTTGTAGCCTCCATTATCGCAGAGGTTTTAAAGACGAAGCTTGCCGAGC
Source organism: Anas platyrhynchos (assembly GCF_047663525.1). Classification (NCBI taxonomy): domain Eukaryota; kingdom Metazoa; phylum Chordata; class Aves; order Anseriformes; family Anatidae; genus Anas; species Anas platyrhynchos. The sequence continues at coordinate 6,311,882 of NC_092606.1, forward strand.
TTCTGCCAGGGTTGTTTGATGCCAAAATGGTCTCACGCAGCAGATTATACAGCAGGCTCCGTGTGCAAAAGGAGTTACACGGGGCCCAGATCTGTCACTGACAATTGGGCTGCACGGAGACTTCCTCCATCTGATGCCTCAGATCTTCCCCTGCTCCTTTTGGGTTTGACAGGAAACCCCTGACGATGCTAAAATCTGCCGTTTAATGGTTTTGCAACATTATCAGTCCACGCAGCCCTCCCGGCTGCTGCGCCACTAATTGCTTGGTTGCGATATTTTCTGTCCTGCTCCTTCAGGCTGGCAATGGATGCGTTGGTGCTCGGGGAGGAGGGACCCGTGGAGCTTCCAGCCTGGGTCCAGAAGAGATCTCGGGCCTTTGACCCTTGCTATAAACCCTCAGATCTTGATTTTATTTTAGATTTTTCCCCAGCAAGACGACGATTTCCATCCACCTGCCTCAGATCATTAATTTGTTTAATCCCACGCCTCACCAGTTCGCAGGCCTCTGCCTTCCTGGGGGAGTTCGGGGGGAAGCTGCTGCTCCGAGGCCAGCCCAAAGCACCCCACAGAGCTGCCCTGCTGCATGGGGAGATGTCAGCAGCCCCCACGGGACCCCTCACCCCTTCTGCCCTCTCCTCAGCCCTACAGGGGTCCTCTGGACACTGGGAAGGTGGACAGCCCGCAGATGTCTTTCCTTTCTTTCTTTTTGCACCACTTCTCCCTGCCAGGTGCCTCCTTTTTCTCCGCAGAGCCCTCAGGGAAAGGCCGTGGCACCTGTTTTGGGTCTGTCTGATAAATTAACATCCTAGCAGCTCTCCTGGTTAATTAAGAAGAGCAAAAGGCAGAGGGCAGACCGGTGCTTCCCCAGGCGCTCCTGGGTCTTTCCACTTGACTCAAGGATCTGTCCTTGGGACTGAAGCCAAAGCAAGACGGCAGCGATGACTGTGGTGACCCAGCGATGTCCAACATCAACCTCCTTGGACTACAGCAGCATTTGGGGCTGATTTGGGGCTATTTCCTCCCATTTGACAAGCTCTCTGTCCCAGCTGCTCCCGGTGTGGTGCCCCATCCGTACAGCTGCAGGAACGGGCTGGTGCCCTGCCCCCTTCGTGGCGCTGGGCTCTTTGTCCTTACTGTCCCCTCACCGTGGCCTCTGTGGGCCAGCTGCCACCGAGTCATTTGTACCCAGAAGAAAGTCCATGTGCTCCCACGTGGCCCTGTGCCCTGGCAAACTGCCTCCTCCCAGCCTCCAAACCGAGCTGCAGGAAAACCAGCCCGTCAGTCATGGAAGCCTCCTCTCTCTTTGGACCAGAGCAACTTGTCTGAATGGGAAAAAACAAAACCAAACACAACAAAAAAACAAAAACCACCACCCTTGGATCTCTTAATTTGACAGGGCTGGGAGCTAGCAGATGAGTATCTTAAATAACTAATGGTGACTCAGAGGAGCGTTAAACAAAGATAACATTGTCACTTCTTCTCTGTTCCTCTTTTGTTTCTTACTCTTCAGCTTTCCTGCCGGTTTATTATCTCCTCAGTTTTCCTTCTGATGATCTTGTTACTATGACAGGATGTATATTATCTTTGGCAGCCTCTTCCAAACGTATGACCTGTTGTATCAATGCACGGCAGGCGTAAACAAGACAAATGCATGCAGAGGAACAAAAACACCTCGGGAAGGGATGTGACGGCGAGAGGAGGGCTCCGTTTGTCAGCTCGGGGGGTTTTGGTGGATCAGGTGTGTGGGCGCCCCGCGTTCGGTGTCTGAGAGAAGCTCCAGGTGGGAGGGTTTCCTTTCTTCCACCAGCTTTCAAAGGGGAACCTCCAGCAGCCTGGTTTCATCAAATTTTATGAATTTTCAAAATTCATAAATTTCATAAAACCCAGAAACTGCCCGTTTCATAAATTTGCGCATTGCTGAATCCTTCCTAAAGCTTTGCCCCAAAACAGCTACATTTTCCACAGGCTAGGGCAATCTGGGTGCCATACTGCATGAGATCTGCACCTAAAGGCAGCGTCAGCAAATTTGGGATGAATTGATCGCAGCACCACGAGTGCTCGCATTCAGAGCATCGCTGGAGCTCCACACCCTGCAGGGAGCCCAAACCCATCCCATTGACAATAAAACGTGCACAAGGCGGGGATCACCCACCATGGGAGCAAACCACCCCCTTTGCTTTACTGAAATTCTTCAAAGACGAGAAGTGTCTGGGTGAAAGTCGCCGGTCTGGTCTGGCTTTTGGTATAAGTCAGTAAAAAGCCTTGGGGAAAGTGGGAAATCTCATTAGGGATTAACTTGGGATCAAATGTGAGCGCCCAGGTGATTCTGACAGGCCAGGTCAGTCCGAGGGAAAACTGCCCGACGAACAGAGCCACCTCAGATGTCTTTGAAGAAAAGCACCGCATGAAATTTTGATATTACTAAGCATTTAATAGATCTAATTTACAAAGCAGCGTTGCTCCCTATTCCCCGAGTGCTAAAAATCCTGCAACCCATTTCTTTACAAGAACGACTTCAATTCATTCATGGGCTTTAATGCAGCAAGCTGTTTAACAGCTGCAAAAAACATCTGAGGACAGGAAGACTGAGCCCTGCAGAAGTGAACCAGGCTCTGCTGCACCTTCAGCGTGTTGGGGGAGTTACGGAGCTCTGCTACAACACGAGAGCTTTTTTCACTCTGCCACAGCCCTACCACAACATCTGAAGTCATCACAGGGATCCTTGATGACTGGAGAGCCGTCAACGGGACAGGCAGCTTCTGCTCAGGGGTCTACAGATGGACTGCACCCATCGCATGACCTGGGTGCAGTTCTCCAGCACCTGATGAGATTTGTGCTCCCCAAGGGACTTGCAGCTCCCGTGCCTTACCCCGTGGGTGGTGGGGGGCCCTGCAGTGTGCGGTGCTCGGCTCCTTCCCGCAGGTCGTGCACAGTTCTTGGCGGAGACGTGGGCAGGTGGCGTTGGCACCGCTGCCTCCTGAGGTCGGAGCTCGGTCCTTTGTGACCCGAAGCCCGGAGTTCTGCCTGGCGTGGCAACCCGATGTCACAGCAGCAGCAAACATCCCTGCCCCTGGCCCCCAGCACCAGGGTGGATGGAGCCCGGCCCCGCGCGGAAGTGCTCTGAAGACGTCAATCGTCAGGAAGGACCCAACAGAAAAGTACCCAGGATTTTGGTGAGTCTTCCAAGAACATCAGGTATTTTAACGAGCACTGAAGCAGATTTTCCAATCCTTTTTCCATTTTGGATTGGGGGCCATACTGGTGAGCACTGGGAATCACTCCCACACATGCCTCTGGTGTTGTGCCTGCGTGCCCTGCTGCAAAGCCTGCCCGCCAGCAACAAAACCCTCGGCCCAAACCCTCCCAAACCCTGCTCTCCTGCTCCAAAGAGCTGTTCAAATACATCAGCCAGAGCCCTCCCACAGCTTTCCACCACAGCACAAGCCTCGCGCTCTGTTTTCTACCTGGAAATTTGTTTGAAAGCCACCGTGTTCTCAGTGAACCCAACTGGAAATAATTTGCCTCTTACCCTGACGAATCTCTTATCTGTGAAGGCTGCGAGCACCCACAAAGAGTTTACAGGAGTGCCTTGATCAGGCAAAGACACGCGGTTTCAGAAGCTTTCTCTAACCAGAGTCTCTGAATGCACCGTGTGTTAGAACCAGTTGAAAAAAGGTAATAAGCATGTTTAACCAAAAAAAAAAAAAAACAATAATAAAAAGCAAAACAAAACAAAAACGAATTTTCTTTTCATACCAAATGCTTAAGAAGAATTTCAAAAATGATTTCTGTGCATGCTGCAATACAAGCAAGGAGATAAAAGAGACAAAACCCTTCTCTTCCCAGTTGGATTTCATTTTGACCAAAGAACAGCCTTTTTTCTCTTGATCCATTCTCCCTCTTCCCTCTGCCTCTGTAAGCTGGGGAAAGGGGAACTATAGAAGAATGGGGGAGAAAAATATCACTGCCTGTTTCACGTTGCTGGCTGTTTTGGGCTTGCATTTGTTTCGGAGGTGGAAGCAAGCACCATATGCAGTGCAAGAATGGGACGGCAATGGTGAGAAAATGGTCAGGGATTCAGGAGACTTTCCCCATGCCCTGCTCCTTCTCTGCTTTCAAGGTTGACGTTGTGGGGGCACGTCCTGAGGCAATTTCCATGGGATTTCTTACCCCACAGGAGGTGCAGGCTCAGCTATGAGGCATCTCCGTCCCTGATCCATTGCTAGGGTTTGTCACCCCAACTGGGCAGTGCTGATCTTGTCAAAGCTTCTGGGGGCAAGTTCTGGTTCTCTGTAGGAGGCCAGGCCAAAAGCATGCCAAACTACGCTGGCTGGAATGGTCCCTGCCTCTGTGATTAAGGGGATTCATAAATATTCAGCGCTTCTTGGCAGCTGGGAGTGCATCAGTTGTTCTGAGCATCTCAAGGGGGATGGGAAAGGCAGAATGAGCCTTAGTATTTCTGACACCCTGCAGAGACAATGAACCAGGGAAGGAGAGTGCTCATCTTCTTGCAGAGAAGCGTTTCACGTAGGGTGATTTTAATAATTCAGCCTTCGACTGGTCTGTTTAAATGTTTGATGCCTGCGAGTTGATTTAAGATCTGGCCTCCTACGAATCCAAGGAGCAGGATGCTGGTTGGGTGCTGCCTGCCTTCCTCATCAGTGGTTTAACCGTGTTACCATGGTGTGGCCCAAGCCTGAATAAGAGCACAGATTTCTTCCATCCCTGCACGAAATTCTGGCTCTCTCATGCCATGGGGGAACATCAACCATCCCATCCTGCTTTGTGTTTGAAAAGAAAGGAAGAAAGAAAGACAGAGAAGTAGCACTGATGAATAAGGATTAAAAATGCGTAATTACTTTCTGCTCATATCAGAGATACCGACCAATGCCATGGCAAAATGGATGGAAATCAGGCACCACTCATGAGAACATTGGCACAGAAAGGATCCCGGGTGCCTTGGGTCTTCACCAGCTGCAATCAAACCACGGTGGAGTCTCAGGGCCAGAAGGCTGTGCCAAACATGCTTTGAGTTAGGTAAAGTTGGGAGCAGCATCCAAAGAACCGCACCATTTCCATCTCTCCCAGCCATTGCCACTTTGCCACGTCCAGAAATTCTCCATCCCATAGCTAGAGTTTTCCACCAGCTTCGTTCACAAGAGACCCTTCACTTCCATGCGAGATCCTGATCCTGTAAGCCCTTATTCTAAATTATCCATGAAATGCACGGGCATGAGTTATGCATGAGATGAATTATCCATGAACTGGGTTGGTCGCCTTCTCCCTCTGTCAACTCTGTAGGTTTCTGCCAGGTATCAAAGCACGGAGGAAGAAATGGAGGCCTCCTTGCCTTTTTTCCCTAAAAAGCACCTGCGTTTTACACCGCGATGTACATAACCTGGCAGAGGGCTTAAATATTCAGTGGCTCATGATGGAAGAACACAGAGAGAGCTGCAGGGAGTGCAGCAGGTCAGCCTTTCCCCGAAGATGCAGTTTCAGATCCTAAATCCACTCGGTGGTTATTCACTCCTGTAAGGAGAAATAGCTCCAGGAATGACGGAGACAACTTGCCTGTCTCTGACAACACACTCCCACACCCAGGCTGGTGGTTAAGTGTAGTCATCTATGAACTGGAGCTGGAGATTTGAGTCTCTTCTCTGTGACAAACAAGGCTACGTTTTAACTTTTGGTGGGTATCTATTTCTGATTTTGCCATGAAAATCTGTGCTGGAGCTGCGCTACCCTTCTTGAGTAACTTTTACTGAAGTTGGTCGGATTGAAGAAGTGTGCGGGAGAGAGAATTGAACGAATTAAGATTTATTTTCAGAGCGAAAAAGCATTTTTAGAGAACTCCTGAGCAGCTCCACCACCCTGCTAATCCTGTGCTTTGTCCCTAGGCAAGGCCAGCCAAGATGATGGCTCCAGCTCCCGCGGGCGCAGCCGAGCGCGCCCTCTCGCACAGCTCCCGGGCCATCAGATACATCTTCCTCGACGGCTGCAAGAACATCTCCACGTCTCACGCCCTGGCCAGCGCGGGTGCCCACAAAATCTACAAAGTGTCCGCCTCCGGCCGCCCCGAGGTGAAACACATCCCCAGCACGGCGGAGGACTCCTGGCCTCCCCTCTCTTCTTCCCTCCCCACGTTTGTCTCCTTTCCTGTTTACCCCGAGAAGCAGAGCAAGGGTTCAGGACACTTTTATCCCCCTAAGAAAAGGCTGCCAGTGTTTCGGCAGCTGTGTGGGGAGGATGTGCCGGGCACAGCCTCAGGAGGTGCACGTCTCCAAACCTCAAGCCAAGGGCAGAAAGAGCCGCCCCGTGCCAAAGCGCCGAGGGAGACCAAGAAAGGTTGGAGGAAGAGGCCGGTGGCGGGGCGCTCCCCTTGTGACAAGGCATGAACTGACTCTTAGGTAGCTTCTAAATAAAACATAAGGTTCTCGGTGTCCTTACATTATCAGGAGGTCTGCGGAGACGTGATGTGAGTTCGGATTCACTGACGGTGAGGGTGGCAAAATGGGAAGAAGGCGAGGTGTGGTATCTGCTGCCTGGGATACCCCTTCTGCTCTTCTGGGGACCAGGGCTGCCTGCCAAACGAACAGACTGGAAGATTGTACGAGGGTGGCCATACAGCCCCATCCATTTCTCTCAATGCCCCTGGCATGCTGGAGAGAAAGGAACATTTCCTTCTCCACCTCCCGAAACCCAGCAGCAGCTCCGCGCTGACACCCAGCGCCCCTTCACCCGGCACCCTCTCCAGCTGCTGCTCTTGGAGCAAAACCCTTTGTGTATAGACAAAGCATTGCATGCAGGCTGCGATGGAGCAAGCACCAAACACTATGCAGGAAAATGAAAAACATGACAGGGAGAAGAAAGCAAATGAGATTTCATGGCAGTGTCTAGGAGGGACTCCAGGACATTGTCACTGATTAAGTTTAGAGACTGGGAAATGGTGACAGTTAGAGGAAATGCCCCACAAAGGAAAAGGTAAAAACATCATTGGAGCCGGGTGTTTGGGCACATTTATTACTCCTAGATGTGCTCCTGGAAGAAACAATTTACATGTGGAAGATCCCAGTTCCAGCCCAGCTGGGACCTTCTGAATGGGAAGCAAAGAGAGGAGGCGGTGGGCACTGCGATGGTTCGAAGCCTAAGGAGGGAAGGGATGCTACTCGGAGGCCCTGGAGGAAAACAGGGCAATCAGAAAACAGGAGGAAGACCAGATGGGGGGGAAACCAGATCTGCACATGGTTGGGAACAGGCAGCTACCTGCGAGTGGGGACTTGTTAGGAAAACATGATGAGCCTGCTGTTTATTTGGGACGGAAGGCTGTGGTGTCTGCCAAGGGGAAAAGGGCCTGAAAAAAGATGTTGATGGTTTTAAGTTAAAAGTTATTGCTGGTCCGCTTCCTTTAGGCTGGTTACACTGCAGAAACCCACAAGAATTGGTTGCAGGTGCCAGCACCATGACATAAAGTGCTCAAAGAAAAGAGGTTTGAGGATTTGTCAGAGGTCGTCCCTGCAGTCAGCCCAGCACACCAGCCCAGCTGAATGCTGCTGCCGTGAGAAAGGCTCGAGGCTGCTGAACTATGAATGGGAGCAGAGTTATTTACAGGGAGCAACTTCCCCATGGTGAGGTCTGGGTGTTGCCTGCTGAGATTAAGGCTAAACATTTGGTAAGAGCATTTAGAAACTGAAGGACCAAAAGGAGAAACATAATCACCACACTTGCTTCCACAACGGGGAGAGTGCAGTCAGCCTAACAAAGACAGAGCGAAGGGACAGGATGGGCTGGGCTGATGGAAAGAAAAGTTGCCTGGGGAATGACTCTGCAGTGGGCTCTGAGGTTGTGCTGGAGACCGGGTTTAGATCTCCCCAGTCAGAATGGGACTGAGTCATCGCAGAGGCTTTAATGTTTGAGGCACAGATTGCAGAGCAAATGTTGCTTATTGCAGGCACCACTTATTCCTGAGCATGATAATAAACAGACTTTGTCTCCAAATGGTGACTGATCCAGCAAGGCACAAGGCTATTTTAGTGGTATTTCAGGGGACGTGAAGACATTACGGAAGAGGTTGACCTAGAAAATAAACGTGGGTCCGGCGATCAGAAGTTGATGCCATTTAAATTAAATGGAAGGAGATATTAAAAGAGGTCAGTAGCTGAGATTATTTGCGATGGATTTGCATATGAAATTACCAAGATGGCAACGAGGAATTTTACTGCATGCAACAAACTGGGAGTGGGACCATATGCCTGGAGTTTACCAAACACAGCACCCACGCTTCAGGAAATGGGGCAGGAGAAATGGTGAGAGCTATGGAGCCTTTATTCTGGCCTCAGAAGGATGCTTCAGTTCCTAGCCAGTTTTGCAGGTGAGCAGAGAACAGGTCCATTGCAATGTGCTGTTAGATAGGTCATGCCATGGTGGCCGTACAAACAAGCTGCCCGATGGCCACAAGCAGGCTCCCAGTAAGAAGACAAAACTCGGATGGGGCCTAAAGCAAGAGGCAGCTCCCTCCAGCGAGCAGCCCAGGAGCAAAAAGTGCCTTTGTAGGGTTGGTGCCCTTGGCAGGCAGGCACTCGGTGCTGCCAGTCCTGCGATGAAAATGAGATTTCTCTAGCAGACCTCGGATGGACCCATGAGGACACCAGTCCAAGGCCTGGCACTAACTGGTGTCCTGCTTTGGGAAGGAGACCAGTTCTTTTAGGCATGACAAGCCCGGTGCATCTAATCCACGTGGGGAGCAGCTCAGGCTCTGCAGCGGTGGAGATGGATCCAGCGGGTACCGGCGGAGTTCCTCCAACAATATCCAGGGGACTCATCTCTTTGGCATGCCCACTGATGGATTTGGCACAAAGAGACAGACTGGATTTAGGAAGATTGCTGCTTTCCCACAGCTGAGAGGAATCTATTTCTCCTGCGGGAGAAATTCAGTGACCTTGAGGAAGAGCCACGGCACAAAACCTCCTGTAACAGGAGCTTCTGCTCCGCGCTGGGAGCTCAGCCATTGGAAGCAGCGGCGAAAAGGCAGAGATGAACTTGCCAGTCATGGGTTGATGAGAGATCTCTGATGTGATGTGGCTCTGAAAAAAAAGACAAGTATGATAGCAGAAGGTGTCAGGGGAGATATTCCCTTCAGAGACAGGAGACTGCTGCTGTCATCGTGGAAAGCCCCGAGGAGTTCTTGTTCAGAGTCCTGTTATGACTCCGATCAACCGTGTTTAGCAGAGATTATTTGAAACCAGAGCAGGTGGGAGAAGGGGTGGGATGAAGATCCTTCCTCCAGGACCTGCAAGAGTTTGGCTCATTCAGCCTGGCAAAAAGCAGACTGCAAAGGGAAGGGATGCAGCTGCTGCCTGAGCAAAGAGCTAAAAGAGGAACGCTTGGGGGGAGCGAGAGAGGAGTTGTTTGAGTTTGGCATTGGAAGAGATGGAGATAAAAAGACCAAGGACATGTTTCAGCTGGAATTAGAGGATCCTTCATCATGAAAGAACAAAGTTTTCTGCACCCCCCCAGTTCAGCGGAGCACGAGGTGAGAAACTGAGCAAGAACCTAGATCTGTTTAAGACGAGGAGGATGCAGCTGGTGTCTGTCACCGGGAAGGATTTCAGCTTGATGACCAGCAGATCCTGCTCAGCACTCAGCCTCTCCACCCCCGGAACAGCCAGTTGCAAGATCTCACATTTTTTTGTAGTGTTGTCATGTTGGTGTATGTATTTGGGTGTGTGCCCCCCTCTGTCCTCTACCAACGGGTCTGAAAGTTGCTCAATATTCCAGATTTTCTCGGCCTGAAAGGCAGAGACCTTGCAGTCTGGATGAGCCCTCCTCTCACTGACTGCCATATGGAGGAAGGACATCTCCTTCCTTCCCCAGACCAAAACCAGAGACCTGTTTCTCTTCCAGCTGGCTGGCTGAGCAATGCCTCCTTGCCCAAATAATCGAATGGCAGAGACCTGCTTGCACCTTGCAGCTCCGCTCAGGGGACAAGCGTTGCCCTCTGGAGCTGCTGCTCTTTCCCCACCAACTGCAGGAGCTCAGGGAGGTGATGCTCCCAGTTCAGGCAGCACAAAGGCACAGCACACTGCTTGCTGTGGGTTGGTACCTGCAGTGTCCTCACATTTCCCGTTATAATCTGGGCTGTGAAAGGAGCAGACAGCGTGTTTCTGTTCCCATTCTCTGCCGGGCACGTGCACACCCTCCCTGCAAACCTCCTGGCCAGCAGCGGGTTTGCTCCTCTGCTTGCTATGAAGGAACAAAAACCCTACAATTCCTCACCTGCAAAGCAATCCCCTTTTTTATTTGCTTGCTGCCACAGTCCTTACCACCTGTTGTGATGGTCTTTTCCTCCCAGTCACAGCTTTTAGCCCCCGCTCTTCATGTAGGTCTTCTTTTTGTTTTTTTCTGCTTTTCCTCCCCTTCCAGCCATCAGCATGCAGAGCCCTCCACCTCCTGCTCTTCCCCCAAACGCCTCCCACCCCCAAGGTCTCCACAGGTGCCTTCTGCACGCGTGTGAAGAGCAATCAGAGCCTCACCTCCAATAATTGGAGCCGAGCCTCCGGAGCTGAGAGATGAATTTGCTCTCTGCTGTTCTGCATGTGAGGGATGAGCCCGGGGGCTGCCTTCTGCTGAACACAACGTGCGCTGCTGCTCGGGGGGCTTTACACCACGTCGGGGAGATCAGGACATCCTTGGGGGGGGGCACACACCTCTCCCTGCCTTGCTTTCTGCACCCTGTGCCCTGCTCCTTTGCCCATGGGGGCAAGTCTGCCCAGCTCCTTGGAACTGAAAGCCACGGATTGCTCGAGAGCTGTTTTATTCCTCTGGCCCTTGGCACTAGCTCAAACGCCGCTGAGGTGTTGGTGCACGGCACGGGACCGCTCTTTGCAGTGCTGTTTGACCATTTCATCGGCGTGTCTATGAGCACAGACAGCCCCGGGGCCCTTGCAGGAAGCCAGAAAGTTTCAAGAAGGAGCACAGCAACTTGTGCACCTCTCTGCGGGCTCCTGTATTCCTGTGTGGCTGCGCTTTTGCCTCCCAGCGGTTCTGCAAAGGTGGCCTCAGCTGCAGACACATGGGACAGACACCTGGGTGTGAACATCTGAAGGAGTTTTATCATTTTAGCAGGATGCCTTATCTCACAAGCACACAATAAATGCTCCCAGGGACAGGCAGAGCCTCTCCACCCCCTTGGCAGCACCCACCTGCAGGCAGGCTGCCTCTGACCGGCGAGGAGAGCCCTGATCCCACAGGTGCCATCACGTTTAGACAGGCGACAGTGTGTGTAGAAACATGCTCATCCGTGGATACCGGCACAAATTACCGTCCTGTGATTATTTACATGAAGATGTGTTTGTGGATGAATTACCAACCAGCCTGGAGCAGGGAAACGGAGCAGTCACTGCGCCTAACACGTCAGCAGGCAAGGCGAAATCCCACTTGGGGTAGTCATTAACAAATTAACTGATCACCCAGGTCTCTCCCTCCCCACAGGGGCTCCGTGTGCCTTGAAACCCGAAGCAGCAGATGTGCATTTCCAGCGGAGCTTCGTGGGGCCAACGTCGGTGCACTGACAGCAGTCTGGGCCAGAAATCAGCGCTCAGCAAGGCCAGGCCAAGGCAAACGTGCTGAGTCTAGGCTGTAAATGAGAAGAGAGCAAAAGAAAGAACCAAGAACCGCAGAAAGGAAAGGGGAAGGCTCCCAAAGAGGCAGAGGGAGGGAGCCTGAAACGAAATGAGGAAGTGAAAAAAAAATTAACAGCTTTCTTTATTCCTTTTCATTTATAGACAATATTATGCTTCTGCACAGAAGGACTAATTTAGCCCTCCGCACAGCCCCAGTGACCCTTCCTAATAGAAACCATTTAAATCTTTAAACAATTTACATGAAAATGTAACTTTGCCGCGAATATATTTCTTCCCCCTCCTGCTCCCATCACGAGTGCAATCCTTCAAATCTCTGACAGCTTCCATTATCTCTTAATGAAGTGAGAGCATCTTTCTTAGGAGACGCGCCGGCCCCGAGGTTAATCGCCAAAACGAGGTTCACAAATAAAAATCAGAGGAGGGAAAAGAAAAGGAGAAGCAAACACCGAGAAGAGCTCAAGAGGGTGGCTCCATCCCCCGGAGCCTTCAGATCCTGGATGTTGGTGATCAAAACCTCCTCGAGAGCCACACGTGCTGATGGAGGGTGCCTCCATCTCTCCATCCTGGCTGCCTCCACCTCTCCATCACGCCTGCTGTCGGCTGAGCCACCAAATCATGGGGATTAGGGTTGGGGGACCCCCGTCTTGTGCCTTGTCTCATGCCCGTACCCATACACGGTGGCTGTGAGAGCCACCAAGGCCAGGGCAGAGAAAGCAGAGCCCTGAGGATGTGGAGAGAAGCGCAGGAGGACGAGGAGTGGATATAAAACCCCTCCTGGGATGTGCAGGGCTGTGAGCGTGTTCTCATGCACCTGAGGCACAGAGCCAGCTGTCCCAGCACCACCACACCTCTAGGACCCCAGCACCACCTCCATCACCAGGCACAGTGAGGTTGGATCTGAAAGGCACGGGGAGGGTGGCATCGGGGTCATCCCCAGAGCCAGGAGCCACAGCTACAGAGGCAGGGAGCCTGCAAAGAGGGGCTCAGGAGCATCTTCCAAGGCCCAAGCACGGACTACAAACCCCTCCTGTGTCCTGGGTGAAAAAACACGAGCCTCTGGGGCTCACGGGGGGCAGCGCAGTGCCGGGGGGCTCTGCTGCAGGGCTAAGTGCAGGGATTTGGATGGGCAGAGCAGAGGCTGCTGCTCTCCGTCAGCTGCTCCCTGTTCTTCTCCAGGCTGGAGGGCTGCTTCGCACCAGCCTTTGTGGTGGTGTGGGGGAGGCTAAAGAGAGAGGAGGTAATGAAAAATAAATGTAAAGGGCTGAAAATGAGGAGAGAAAGGCTGAAAAACTATCGAGCTGGCAGGAGCCGGTATAGAAAAGGGGAAGAAATCAGGAAGGTCTCAGGGGAAAACAGATTCACAAGAATGGGGACTACTGACTCGAACAGAAGCGAGATGAAAGCTGAAAGCACCAGCAGAGGAAAATAAATAGCTATTTCCAGAAAAACAATAAAGTTTGAAATATTCCAGGCCAGAAGGAAGAAAGAAAAGAAAAAAAGAAGAAAAAAAAAAAAAAAACAGTAAGAGTTAACAGCTCTGGTTGTTGAAGCTGCTTAAGTAAAGAAAACAAAGAAGGAAAAGGGAATTACGAAGTGCAGAAATGAGATGAGCGATGCAGGGAGCCTGCCTTCGGAGGCAGTTTGCTCCCCAAGCAGGGCAGCAAGGGACGGGGCAGCACCAAGCCACAGCCCTGCACTCCTTGACCAAAGCATCTCCTCCAAGCTCAGCACGAGAGCTGATGTTGTGTGGCCTCAGCAGGCTCCCCACCAAACTGCCTGCAGAAGGAAGGATCGCTGAGCCTCTGGGCACAACGGGAGTGTGTTTGTGTCCTGTCTGACCTTAACACAACTTGGCTGCTGCCAAATAACCCCCAAATTTGAGAATACCTGCACAGAAGTCTGCCCCATGCGCTCGCCTCCAGCAAACCCTCTGGCTGCAAAACCCGCAGGCAAACGGGTCCTTATCTGAGCAGGGTACACCCGGCTTTCCTGGCTGATCTTAAATAAGATTTGAGCTCTTGTGCTGCAGCCGTGGGGCTGTCGGAGCCTGGCACATCTCCTGGGAGTCCCAGCCTGGGTGCACGGGGCACGCACAGAGCATTAGCTGCTGGCCCAGGCTTCAGAGCTGTGTGTGGGCACCAAGGAGGGCAGGGATGGCACGGAGCCTTGGGACCGCTTGGGGCATCCTTCCCTGCAGCACGGAGAGGCACCAACAGCTCTGGTGAGGTGAGGAGGGTTTTGGAGGGTGAGTGGGTGGCGAATACCAGCCGTGTGTCAGGCCTGAGTGCCCGCAGCCCAGCAGTCGGCTCCGAGCAGGGCTTTTAGCCGCCTCCCTTCCTCCCACCTTCCCCTCTCCCTGCCTCGGTGGTGAGCAGGAGCGAGTTAACCCCGTAACCTTTAATCAAGGGCTTGTGTACACCGACGGGGATTGATGGAGCTTGTCTCCCTCGGGGCCTCACGCCACGGCTCCGATTACACCATTAACTCCCTGAGCCGGGGAAATAACGGGCTCGGCTGGCGCGTTATGGGGACCACAGGGAAAGGGGCACTTCCACCCCGAGGCGCAGGGCAGGACCTGGCTGCTTGCCTGCGTGCAGGGGGCTGTGTCCAAACACTGCTTTCCAGCATGAGTTTGGGCAAGTCGTTGCTTGCCTGCAGCTGATGAAGGCCCCAGGGGACACCCCAGCATCAGGTCAATAAACCCGGTGGGCTGCAGAAACTGCGCCCAGAGGGGCAGCCAGGAGCTTGCAGGCACCCCGTGCCCACGTTGTGACTTTTCCCTCTCTGTTTTGAGGACTGAGGGGTTGGTTTTCAGGGATTTGGCACACCCAGAAAAGAAAGCTCTCGTCCCCAGACAGCCCAGTGAATGCAGCCAGGATGCAGATTTGTGGGGCTGCACATGGAGACGGGGAAGCTTGACCGAGCATCTCTGATACTGCCAGTGAAAGCCGCAGGGACAGCCTCGCCTCGACCTAGGGAAGGCTGAATGACTAAGGGCAGCCAGCACATCTCCAGCAGGAGAAAATGAGAGGACTGCATCAGAGGGAAGCCCTGGCACCAGGTCTGCAGGCAGGATGTAGCAGACAGAGGCTCTGATCCCAATGGTGAGCAAGAATGGCCCTGACGCTGCAGCTGGGACCTGGCTGCTGGGATTAGGGACCTTCTGGGGCACAGGAGCTCTTGTTCTTGCTGGGATTAGGGAGCTTCTGGCTGTTCTGGGGCACAGGAGCTCTTCTTCCTTCTGGTTTAGGCCAGAAGATTCACCCCCACAGGTGATAATGCCATTGCAAAAAGCTTCATTGGCAGGGAGGAAATCCTGTGCTCTGGTTAAAATCCTGTGCTTGCTGGTTAAAAGCCAGCCCAACTTGGCCGAACTCACCAAGCACTCAACGCACAGCCGTGGCTGCATGGGCGCCCTGCTGCTCAGAGTCCCTTGCTGCAGCTCCTGGAGTGGGACAAACCCTGAGATGTGAGCGGGATGGGGCTGGTGGCACCTTGTCCTGGAGCCCCCTGCGCAGTGGGACCCTCTCGCCGGGAGCAGCTCTGCTCTTCATGGAGGAGGCCCCGTCCTCCAGCCTCCACGTCCCCGAGCGGCTTGGAAGTGGGATGCTACTGACACCCAGTGGCTCCGTGCATCCTGCAGAAGCACACTGGCTCCTTTGACGATGGAGGAGACGTGTCCATGCTCTCTCCATGGCTGCTGCTGGCCTTTTTGGGGGAGCTGGGTGCCCTCTTCTTTGGGGACTCACCTGAGGAAGGAGGGGTTGGAGGCCCTGGGTCACCACGTGCTTGTGGTGAGGCTGGCAGGGGGACCCCAGCAGCGTGGTGGCAAACGGGACCTGGGGGAGAAGCAGGAGCCTCCTCGAGGGCTGTGGCTCCACGTGTCACTCAGTGGGGTCTGCCTCGCATGTTGTGCCCGGGGAGATGCCGCGCAGCCTCCTTACCTGCAGCACAGCTGCATCCTCTGCAAGTGATTTTCTTCTAAAAGCTTGTGTGTGCCAGATCCATGCCCTAAATTGACACCAAAGTGCTAGAGGGTGGGAGGAGGAGAGAGGTTGGGTTTAGTCTCCTCGGAGATGTTCTGGTTACTGCTCCCCAGATCACCCTGGCAGCTCTGGGCAGGCGGCTCCGACCTCTGCAGATAACAAATGCTGCAGAGGGGAGGCTGGGATTTTAGGTAGGGGCTCCCCGGGCCAGCCGTCTGCATGAGCCATCCCCTCAGAAACGTTTTGACTCCAGGCAAAGAAGCAGCTTAGAACTGGAAGTGGATTAAACCCCGTCAGGAAACCCCACTTGCATTCCAGAAGAAGGCCATCTACGCAGGGAGTTATTTAAGAGCGGCAGCAGAGCTTTTCAATTCACTCCACACGTCATTTCAGCCCCAAAATCAAGCGAGCAAGAGAACAGCAAGGAAAAATAACAACAAACTGCCTGCATTTGGCACCCCACGGTGCAGAGGCAGAGCAGATGCAGCCTCTGACCTGACGAACAGCAACAGATAAGATGGACACGGAATGGAATGAGAAAGGCTCAGGAGCTGCAATTCACAGCTGAGAAAAACACATTTCCTTACAGCCCTTCGTGCTGACAAGCTCTTCTTTTAGCTAGGGAGAGCGCCCAGAGGCTGCTGAAACAGAAATGCATTTTTAATTATTTGTTTTTATCAATTGCTTCATATTTAGAAGCTGCTGATAATAGGAGCGCATTGCAGCAAGCACAGGGAAGTTGACTCTGCCAGCCAGGGGCTGGGTGAGCAGACCCAGCTGCGTAAGGGCAGCGACTCCCCTGGGGAAGGTTATCTCAGTCCCACAGGGGACCAGCCATCGCCCCAGGGGATCAGGGAAAAGGGGATGCTTCCTCTGCAAGTGTACGAATCAAGTGGCGGGTGGAGAAAGAGAAACGGAAGCACTAAGTGGAAGTGGCTGTGGCCACGGCGCATGGCGCACAGATTTTGTTTGTGTTCCTGCTGAAGGGGTTGGTGGCTCTCTGATTGCAGGGATCTGGAAGCACTTGTTGAAAATAAAGCACCAGATCTGGACTACAGATAGGGACAGAAGGCAAACTCTGGAAGTTTGTGCCCGCATCCTGTTCCCAGGCCCTCGTTGCATCCCTTTATCATGCAGACCAGGGACGCAGCAAGGCTCCGTGCGCCTTGATGGGGGGGATGATTCCGCAGCGTCCAAGGAGCTGAGAGGAACACACCGGCTGAATTAATGCATCGTTTCCATCTGTAATTTCTCACCCAAACGAGCCTTGTTGGCATACACTCGCACGCACGCACATCCAGCTCTGGAAACAAACGGGCTGATTAGCATCGACCCCGTTACCGTCATTATGGGCAGCGACGGCTGATCGATGCCTGCTCGGTGAGGCAGAGGCGGGTGCGGGGCCCCCAGCGAGCTTTCCTTCCCCTCCCCGGGGACCCACGCACGCAGGGACCCACACGGGTAGCCTGGCTGATGGACCCCAGGTGGAAGGAAGGGAAGGAAGGGGTTGCTCCACGTTTCATCCCCATTGGCAGCAAGGAGCCGATCGGAGCAGCCTCCCTCGTGGTGGGACTTCAGCTGTCCCTCGGGAGGATTTGGGCTTCCTCCTGGCCAAAAAAGGAGGTGTAGTGCACCCTCAGTGATAAGGATGAAACCTCTCCATGCCCAATGGCCATCACAGCTCTGTATAAACATCCTGTGCCTAAGGGATTAAAGCGTAAAGATCCTGAGCTGCCCTTTTGGCTGGCCCCGTCTGCCTTCCGCGAGCTCCAGCTCTGAGCACTAATAAATAGCTCTGCCCCGTCTGCCCACCCTTCCCAGCCTGACACTTCTTCAATACCCTTATTTTCTTCAGTTTGTCTTGTTCCCTGCAAGCGTGCCTCAACGCTTTGCTCCTGTTTCTGCTGCACAAATTGGTTTTCTCTTCTACATTGTCTGGAGAGCGGTGGAAGAGGAGCGCAGGAATCCCAGCCCTTTTCTCCTCTCAGATCGTCCACTTTCCCTCTCTCCGAGCGCACATTCAGAGCCAGGAACAAAACAACCAGTGGCAGCTGCTTTGCAGCGCGGCCAAGGATCATTTTGAGGCTGCTGCGTGGGACGACTGCCCTGCTTCAGAGGTGAGATGTCCTGCG
The DNA here is from genome assembly GCF_047663525.1 of Anas platyrhynchos. NCBI lineage: Eukaryota > Metazoa > Chordata > Aves > Anseriformes > Anatidae > Anas > Anas platyrhynchos. The sequence goes on from NC_092606.1 coordinate 6,329,639, forward strand.
GTGCCGGGAGAGAGGCAGCAGTGAATACAGGAACGGTGCTGGGGAGATGGAGTGCTCAGTCCCACTTCTCTGCCTGCTGGTCGGATGGAAACGGGTGGCCAGGGACGAGGCAAAGAGGCTCACAAATCAGCTGTGGCAGCAAGGCAGGAGGTGAAGAAGGTCCTGGAGGCACCTGGCTGCCTGCAGTGGCTCTGTGGTGGTGCTCTCCCCAGGAGACCTACGGGCAGGGGTAAAGGACCCTAACGCATCAGCCACGTGTGGGTCCGCGGCTCCAGTTATGGGAAAACCCACAGTCAGCTTCAAACCCCAGTGCGGACACAACGGAGCCTTCTTTTTCTTTCCTTGTCCTGGCTCACATCCAGCCCGGGGACTGTCCCCTCGTGGGTGTGCAGCACAGGAATGGAGGTGTCCTGCAGGGACGGGGACGCGCCAAGGGCAGGAGGAGCTGCGGGGCGCAGCACGGGCACTGTGCCCGGAGATCGCACTGCTGTCGGCTGGCCAAGGGGTGATGAAGTCATGAATAACTTACGCCAGGTCGTTATCAGCCGGGACGAGGTAGAAGCTCCTTGCCAGTTAGGGATGACAGGGAACATCACTCACGGCCGTCCCCGTGTGAGAGGAATCCAGAAGCACAGCTCCCACCAGGCTGTAGGGATGAACTTCTGACCAAGGAGAGGCTCTCTCAGGGGAAGCCACAAGCTCTCCAGGCTGCTTTTTTTTTCCTGTGTTGCTCAGCTCCAGCTTCCCTGCTCACGGGAAGTCCCCAGCTGCACGTCCTGATAACCCTGCTGAGCCCGGGGGCCACAGAGGTGTAACGTAGGGCACAAGGATGTCTGGATGTCTCCGTGTCACTGCAGAGGGCTGGCCCTGTCCAGCGTGGTGCCCTGGTGGCACTGCTCCCAGATGAGGCACCACCGCCCTGCTTGGTCCAGAGGGATGCACGAGGATGCCGGCCATGCCAAGTAACATCTGAGACACTGGTTTGCAGGTGCCTGTGCAGTTCACTGCTCTCCGAATAAACACTACATGCATCACACCCCAGGGCAATCTGTGCACCAGCAAATCCCAGTCCCTCATCTCCAGAAAGCCGGAAAAACCCCTACCACACCAGCATCCTCTGCTGAGCTTCCCTTGCCTGGGGAGCACGGCGGGCACTGAGCAGAGCTCAGAGGCGCTTGGGCACGGCCGGGGACGGGGCTGCAGGAGGGAGGCATCACCTGGCACCCCACATTTCAAGCTCAGAAGGGTGTGCTTTGAAGCCTGGTGAGTGATTTACGGTGATGAAAGCACGCTGAAGCGTGGTGTTTTGTGCTGACGAGGGACAGGCCGTGGTGGTGCGTGGCGTGCATCTCCTGCGGCTGCGCAGGGCACGTGGGGACGTGGCTGCTTTGAGGCCAGGCAGCTGGAGGGGCTCTGCGCACTGCCTCGCTTGCTCTGTTGGGGCAAACGGTTTGCTCCTCTGTTGTTCAAAAAGCCCGGGGACAGCAGCCCTCTGCTGTGTCGATACAGCTAGAGGAGCCTCCCTTGAAGAGGGAATAACCCGCAGGCGTGAGCACACGGCACGATCTCTCCATGAGACTGAGAACAGGCAGGGAAAAGGTGGAAGCTGCTCCAGACATCACAGGAGCCATAAATCTGAGACACCGAGTGAGGCTGAGTAGGAAAGAGAGAAAAAGCCGTGTGTAAACTTCCCTTTGATGCAGACAAAATCCCCCTCTGGGTCCCCCGCTGAGCTTCCCCACATTCCCTGTCCCCCTGGCTGTGCCTCGTTCGGGTCCCACCGCACCGTGGTGGGGCGGTGCCACTCTGCCACGGCGGGAGGATTTAACGAGTGAATTAATTTGGCTCTCAACTGGGTGCAACGCGTATTCAAAAGCCAGAAAATAAACGTTTCCTTTCCTAATTTCTTGTGTCCCTTTTGATTTGTCATATGTGCAACCGCGTGTGCATGGTCTCTCCATATCTCCCCCCTCAGCGGGGTCCCTGGGTTTCCATCCCCGCAGCAGCACCGTGTGTTTCCTGCCATCCACATTCTCTGCCTCTGGCACCGTGCGGCCCCACATGTTGCTCAGGAGCCCAGGACTGATACTGCATCCCTCTCGTGGGTCATCACGGCCAAGGACAAGCGTCTCCCTCCTCTGTTGGTGGAATCTTTTACAAATTTCCATCTGAAATGTATTTATGCCCATTTTGTCCCTTGCCAACTTTCTATTTAAGCATCTGTATCCTTCTCCCTCCACGGTGCTGTTCAGTGTGATATACACAGAGGGAGTGATCCTGTTCCCACTCAACTTCTGTTTTGCTAAGCTTAATAAGCCAAGAGTCTCCGCTGCAAAACATGCTTCTCACTGCTCTGGCCAGCCTTTTTTCTGCTGTGCCAGTTTCTGGATGGATGCCACAAAAATGGTGACCATATTGCGAAAACCTTTAACTAACTGCTTTTAAGTGACCACAACCGAGTCTTTTTTTTTTTTTCTTTTATAGGAGTGCTCACGAGACTGTGAGTGCACCCCAGACTTGGATGTACCTGGGAAGGGAGCTGGTTTTGCTGGATTTCCCCTGAGGCTTGGGGAACGCTTGGCTCAGGCTAAATCCAAGCTGTCAGCTGGGCACCTCCTGGCTCCTTCACCTCCTACTTTGCTCCCTCCAGGTTACGGGCTCCTCATGCCTTTCCCCACCCTGTGACTTCATTGTCCTGCATCCTTCAAGAGGCGTTAAGTGGCCTCTGCCCTGCTCAATGTGTGTCTGCACATGGCTGGGCTGGTGACTGTGCTTCCTTGTGCATCTCATGGCTCTTCCAAGCTCCAGGAAACCAGAACCTGGCTTTACCAGGTCACCAAAAGGTTCCCCGTGATCCTTCAGTGCCCCTTCCTAGCAGACACAAGAGCCCAGCTCTAAATCCTGGCCATTTTAAGGCAAACCACTTCTTAGCCTCTCTCAGCTGCAACCTTGCTATGTGTTTGGGTGTAGCCCTGCTGCTGTGAAGCCTGGAAGCCAATTAGTGCCATTAAGTGTGTTGCCACTGGTTAAAAAGTCATTTGCAATTATAGGTGGGTTTTCTCTCCCAATATATTTAGATAACAGAGCAGCAGTTCAGTGGTTAAGCGCAGAGAATCATCTCCTCAAACAGCCCAGGGAGCTTCCCAGGATGGAGACAGAGTTTCAGCGCCAAAATTAGCATTTGCAATCCCTCTCCTAATGAGAGGCCATAGGCAGTCTGCTGGAACAATCTTTCTCACTGCGCTGTCCCAAGCACAAAGCAGCTCTGGAAAGCAAGAATCTCTTTAGGACGCAGTAATTGTCAGAATTTGCAAAAACCCATTTGCTTCCATCAGCTCTGCAAATCCATTTTTAGAATTTGTAAATTTGTTCTAGGATTAGATTAACAGGTTTCCTGCTTTATAAACCTTTTCTTTAGGAAATGATCACAGACTTCAGCTCAGCCCAGGTTTTAAAAACGATTTCTCAGTCGCAGCTGTTGAGATGTCCTGCGTCCAGCTGTGGCCAAAGTTGGCTGCCTGCAAAGGAGAGCACGGGAGGGTGAAGGCGTCGTGGTGCGCTGCGCTATTATCCTGAATATCTCACAAACATCATTAGTTTGCAGCTCAGGGGCTTTCCAGGCCAGCGGTGGTAAGTTTGCATCCTTTAGCTCTCGAGGGATTTGTCTCCTGTGCCTGTGCCCCAGTGGTCTGCCTCGTCCCCAACCTGAGCATCCCTCTCCGCCCTCGTGCAGCTGGGGGAGGCGAGCAGCACGTCAGGATCCTCAGCAAAGCCCAGCACGCCGTGGGACCTGTGCCCAGCAGACCCGCTGAAGCAAATCATCTATCAGGCTGCAATAAAAGGTCCCGCTGGGCAGCCCCAAAGCCACTGCTTCGGCTCCACTCTGCTCGCTGTCCGCATCGCTCCCAGCTTGGGCTGATGTATTCTTAATTAGCATCTTAATGTGAGGAGCATATGCAATGAAGCATGAAAAGAAAATCCCCATCATTTAAATTCATTAACAGTCATCGAAAGTCTTCAATGCAGAGGTGGAATTATCTCTGAACTCCTTCTGAGAGACCAGCTGTGCTCGCTAAACTGTGCTGGATGTCACTGCACTGCCTTATTTATTTAGCTGCCTCCTGCAGGTTTGCCCCCCCCGGGTTATTACGGATCGACACCAGATCGCCCGGGGGCCTGGGCCAGGCTGCACACAGGTGTGTGTGACCACAGCCAGCACCCCACGTCCTGGTACAGAGGCACCATTCACATGTTGGTCACGGAAACGCTGCCAGGGCATCCCGCTGAGGATGCTCACCGGCCGTGTTTACCGCACGGCTCACTCTGTCTCCAGTATTTGCTCTTCTTCTTCTATTTGCCACGGGGAATACCTCCAGCAGCTACGGTGTTTAATCGCTCCCTGCTGCTCGTCGTGGTTGTAAGGCGATAGAGGCAGAAGGTGCAAGGAGGCACAGCCTGGGCTGGCAGCGCTCTGATTTTGGGCTGGCAGGAGGCTGGGAAAGCCACTGGGACACCCAGACATGCCCAGGATGATTCAGCTGCACAAAGCAGGGACAGGAGAGCACCCAAGAGATGCCACGAGGCTGCCTTGCCGTGCCGAAGAGCCGTGCCCTCCCGTTCCCAGGACATGAAGTGTGACTGGGTTTGGCCGTGCAGAATTCCTGGTGTTGGATCAGCAAGACTTTTCTACGTGCTGGAGAAAGAGAGCACTCATTTTTCAACCCTCCTACCTCGGTCTCCTGTCCTGCCATCCCCTTGACAAAGGCTGGTGGCTGCAGACAGGCGGCTCCACTCCTTGACTCCGTGCTCAGGTAACTGGTGAGGGGACACTGGTTTCGAGCTCACGACTGGGGGTACAGGGTGGGCTCATTTCTCCCACGCAGGGTCCTCCTGACATAGGTGAGGAGCTGGTGAGAGGCAAGATGGGAGCAAAAGAAGGAGCCTGTGCCGGTGAGAGCTGTGCTGCCGAGCATCCCCTGCCTTTCCCTGCATTTTGCCTGACCCAAGTGTTTTGCTGGAGGCAAATTACCTGAACCAAAGAGGCAAAGAAATCAGAATAAGCAGCTCCAGAGCAATTACAGAGAAGGTCTCATTTGCAGGAGGAATCCTGATTTAATGCAAAATGTGCTTATAACCCGGCGTGAACTAGTCTGTTTAAGGGTGTTTGAAGCTTCTTGAATTTCTTTCAGTCAATTAGAGATCGGTTTTATAAGTCAAACCCAAATTAACCATTAAAAAAGAATAAAGCATCCTCAGAGAAGTTTGAGCAAGTTCAAACAAAGTGGATCCGGATCCCATTTGCATTCAGCCCATGCCATGTTCCGCGTTCCTGAGGTGGAACTATCTGGGGAAGAAGACAGCAACCAACCAGATAAATCCAGAAAGCCCACGAAAATGTCAAATTGTCCACAAGTATATATTCTTGGAGGTCAGTCTTCATATGCAGGTTACAATCATATCATCTTTCTAGTGACAGAGCTGCAGGAGGAATGACAGGAGTGTTTGAAGAATGCGGCGATCTGAGATTCTTGCAGCCATCTTTAATAAATGGTATAAAGGTTTTTTTTTTCCTCTGTGCTGGAGGAGTTTTTCATTGGGTTCCAAAAAGATCTTTTATTCCCAGAACAGGAAAATAAAATCCTTTCTATTCAAAACTCTGCTCTAAGATTACATGAGCCTCGACCTCATGTTGAAAATACTTTCAAAAGGAGAGAAAACGAGCCTAAAACAAAAGGAAGAGAAAACTGTTTTAATTTGGCTCATACATGCTCTCCCATTTCATCTCAAAGATTTTGTGAAAGCAGAGGGCTCGTGCGCTTGTGGTCCTCTACGGCATGAAAAAATGGAAAACTTTCTATTTTGGGCTACTCCAAAAAAGCAATCTCATTTTGCATTTTTCCTGGTTAGGCAGGAAAATGAAAAAGCAATTATTCATGCAGTTCTCATTAACCATCCATTTACAAGTTGTTTATAAGTGATTAGTCAATCTCGGATGCATGTCCTAGACAGGAGCAGCATGTGTTTATTAAAACCCTCAGCGGAAGGTGTTGATGGCAGCTCTAAGCTGTGGCTGGAAGAATCGGCTAAACCCTTCAGCTATTGATTAGTGATTTAGCCGGCCCCTATTCATTACAATATCTCCTCGCCTTGTACTAATGAGTGCTTATGAACAGAGCTGGAATCTAACGCCGAGTTCTTCAAAGGCTGGTCCGGCTCCGAACCCCTGACAAACCTCAGCGTGTCCCTGCCTGTGTCTCCACGCCTCCTAGGACGAAGCTGCTGAGTCTTCCTCCAGTGCTGCACCCGTATTTCTTCCCAGGGACGGAGCCGTGATGCTATTTCCCGTTGTGGTGACTTTGGTGAAATCACCTGGCAGCTCCTGGCACTGACCTCCTGGCCCTGGCCTGAGTGTGTGCGACAGGACCAGGCTGGGATCCTGCTCTGTAAAAACGCATGGATTTGTTCTAGCAAATAATTGAGCCCGGTAATTGTATTCTTCTCTCTCCTACTCTCTTGCCCTGCTTCTTTTTCTTTCTTTCCTAATAAAATAACTAAATGACAAGGACTGAATTCTACCGTAGGAAATTTTTCAACCTGGGCCTCCTCCCAGGATAATCTATTATCTTCACAAATTACTGCAGACAGTTCTTTGCTGTTTAAAACCTTTTATCCAAATAAATGCATAAACCTTTAGGAAGGGAGGAAGGGTGGGGGAGATGAAGAGAATCAGCATTTTAAATGGAAACCTACTTCTTGCATTGACTGGTGTAAGCTAAAAAAAAAAAAATAAGATTTTTTTTTTTTTTTAACTGAAAGAAGAGAAAAAGACTGAGCCCAGGGGAACAGAAATTGGTGATCTGCAATGGATTCCATTAAAGTCTTCCCCCTTTAAATATTACAAGTGTTTGTTCTCCGCAGCCTGACAAATATCTCGCTGTGTTGAGATTGAAAATTGATAAGCCATGCAACATCCATCTCTTTCAGATTCGCAGCCTCCCTGCGAACTCATCACTTTGGGACGGGCACCGGTTTAATTAGCTGTTGGGGTAACGCCACGTCGGGCAGCTACCTAACAGCCTGGAAGCATTTCCAGGGTTCTGCTCCATTAGGTCCCTTCGGGCAGATATTTCACATCCGCCCAAACACAAGCGGGGATGCGAGAGGCCAGATGAACGAGCTGCCTCCCCTGCCTCCCCCCAGCCCCGGCGCATTTTGTGTCCCCGTGTCGGCATCAACGCGCTGCCGGCGGGTGAGAGGCGGCGGGCAGGAGGCAAGGGCAGAGGGGTGCTCGGAGAGGATGCTTAGGAAGACGAAGGGCAGGAGCCTGGGGAGTTTGTCTCGGCCGGAGGCTGGTTTCTGGCAGCACAAGCAGAATGGTGGGTTTTGGCAGCGCTGCTACACGAGGGCACGCCGAGGAGCGTGGCGCCTGCCATCCCATCCCACCACCATTTACACATCTGGTTGGGTGAGGCTGGGGCACAAGCTTCAAATTTTGCTTCCCCAGAAGTGAGACAAATCCCACTGGCTCCCTGTTATACCCCCAGACCTCTTGTTTTACCCATTTCTGGGGGAAGGTTTTCCAGTGTGGGGTGATATCGCAGCCCAGCTGCTCATTTTTGGGGACCTGGCTGGAGGGACCTCTCCAAAGCCAACCCCAACGGAGCTGCTCACATTTTGGGCATCCCAGCTATGGGTACAGCAGCACAGGAGCTCCTCCCAGGCTCAGTGAGGTGGCGGAGCGGAGCCATCGCCTCTCCCCCAGCGCTGGGTTAGGCGAGCACAGCTCCGGCTCCTCGGCGGGAGGAAATGACTCGGAGCTGAACACAATGAAGATGTTGCCCGGGAGAGCAACTCCTCTTGTCGGGCCTCGGCGACTCTTTATCAGGGAAGCCTCGTTCCCTCTGACAAAGCACGGCTAATGTTCTGTTTATTACCTTCGCTGCTGCATTTGGACTGTCAGGAGATGAAGAAATATCCCCAGAATTAACAGCAACATAACACAGGGAGAAGAGCCAGGGGAGAGGTTAAGGCAAGTGCTGTTATCTAAGAAATGGGCTCATAAACCCTCTTCTCTGGAAACGGCTCGTGCTAAGACGGCAGCACCCATCCTGGCACCCCGGCGGGGACCGGGGCTTGGCCCCGTGCTGCAGCACCCACACACACAGCCTGCTGGCTGCAAGGCACCCCTGCCCCAGGAGAAGCTGGCTTTTCCCTGATTCGTTTTGCTTTTGTGGGTGCTAATGATCAGATCATGGAAATACACCCGATCCCGTGAAACCAGAGGTAGCATTAAGTCCCAGAAGGCCTGGGCTGCGTTGTGTATGAGCTGAGGGAGGTGCCCCCGAGCCCAGAAGGGATGGAAATGCAGTGGGTACAGCAGAGGAAATTAGGACGGGTCAAAATGAAGAGATGGGATGAAGAACTGGACAGCTCAGGAAGACGACACTGGAAAAACCTTCATTTTTGCTGGCTAAGACACCGATACGCCCTTCAGAGAGGGGCTTGTCTGGCTGGGATCAGCAGGAGCACAGAGAGAGGGCGAGATAAGCTCCGTCAAGTATACCCAATCTTAAATAAAATAAAATAAAGCCAGTGTTGCACACACAGCTGCTGCTATCATGTCTCAGAGCTGATCAGCTGCCAGCAGCCAGCAGGGCTCCTCCAGTTGTGTCAGAGGGGGCTCCTGGAGAAGCACACACCGAGCACATCTCACGGCGGGTCTTGGAGCCACCCAGCCTCTGCCTGCCGGGCTGCTGGGGAGCCACGAAGCCCCCGCAGCCTCTCCTCGTGGTTTGTGACCTCGTGACACTGCACGAGGGCTACAAGCCACGCTACACAGCCTCAGTGCTGTGGGGATGGAGCTGCTCCATGCAAACTCTGCTGAGCGGAGTGGCAGGGATGGAGGCAGGCAACGCAGCAGGAACACGAGCTCCTCTTGGGTCAACCCAAGAGCGCAGCTCGTCCCAGCCCGTGCTGCATCCCCCCAGGCCTCCCAGCAACGTGTCCCAGCGCAGTGAGACACGAGCGGCCAGCTCCTGCCCATCTGCTTGGAAAAGGGCACGCCACTTGTGAGCTGCCCCCTTGCAACGCGCTTCGCCAAGGCCGTGCAACGCCAAGCAAAGCAAAGCAAAGCAAAGCCAAGCAAAGCGCTCGCCGCCCCCCAGCTCAGCTGCAAAGCGAATCAGCTCCGGGCCGCGCTGCACTAATCCTCTGCAAATATGCAGGCTTTCAATTTGCTTTTAAAGTGCTTGCGAGGAAGGAGCTGTCAGAGGAGAGTGCCGCAGCACAGGGAAAGCAAAATGTTTCCCCCTGCCTGGGCGTTCACAGGAGCCCTGCAAGGAGCTAAGGGCCAAGCTGCTCACTGCCCGCCTGCCACCAAGAGGGACCCGGCCTCAGGGCAGAGGGAGAGCAGAAAAACCACTTCTGGGTCTTGTGGTACCCATCCACAATGGCACGGATTGATCTGGAGATGGGACACGTCCCTGTTGGGAGAGAGGAGCCTGCTGCCAGCATGCGCTCCCTGCAGCCCATCTCAGCAGCTGCCCTTCTCGCCCTGCCCTGGAGCTGGGGATTTAAGCGCCGCGTGGTGATCATCTCCCAAAGCACGCCCATCACGGCTCTCCCTGACCCTTTTAGCTTCATCTCCATCCCAGAGCCTGTGATGGGGCTGGAGTGATGCAGTGCGAGCCGTGCCCGCTGGTACCCGCAGCCTTTTGGACACGCTCATGCCCACACATCCACAGCTTCAATTTTGCTGTTTGCCTGGGAGGTTGGAGAGCTGCCGTGTGCCCCCTGGGCCCTGCGCACCAGCCCCAGCCTGGAGGAATAGCAATGATCCATTAGGCTCGTGGGAAGGCTGGAGGGAAAAGCACATCCTGGGCAGGAGGGGACAGGTGGGGTCAACCAGAGAGAAATTTGATTAACGGAAAGGCAAAGTCTCTTGTGTGCCCCCGAGTGCTGAAATGCCCTTACCGATACGGTGCTCCTCTGGTCTGGGCAAGCTTAAGAAGGGAGCTCTCTGGAGTAAAACACCTCCGACAGCCACCCCCACTCCTCAGCCTCCTCAGGTGCCCCTCAGAAAGAGCCCACCACCTCTCTGGGGTGCTCCCAACCCTCCCTGATCTTAATCTGAGGCCCCTGCCAATGCAGTTTTTGCTGTCCTAAAGACATGGAGACAGAAGCACCGCTAGTATGTAAGAAGCCAGCAGCTGAATCCTTTGATACTTCAGAGCTCCTGGTCCCTCCGGCTACTTGAATTCACCTGGAACAGGTAAAGGCTTACGAGGAAATTGGGGAACCCTCCGGAGACACGAATGCCTTTGTGCGGGGAGGTGACTGCTGTGTCCTCTGCCCTCCCCTTTAACTGCTGCTGCTCGGTGTTGACGCCTCTGCTGGGCTGCGGAGGCTGGGAAGCAGCCACGGTGCTTCCCTGCTGGAGGTGGAGGACACCAGCACGGGGCCAGGAGCTGGCAACAACCCAGCAACACCCAGAGGGACACGAGAGCGAGCCCCTCTGTGACAGCAGGACCCCCCGGCAGGATGGCCCTCGGTGTCCTCACAGGGGCAGGGATGCTGCCCGCGTCTCCTGACTTTTTCCTTCCTTGTGCACGGGCAGAAGGACAGGGCCAGGAGCAGCCCCCGGGTCAGAGCCAGGATGCAATGTTCCCCGAACACCACCTTGCTGGGAGGGTGAGCGGCGCTGTCAGAACAGTGCAATTAGCCACTTAATTCTTAATGTTAATTAACTTTCACTTGCTCTAGCACCTTTGTCAAGGTATCGCCCTGCTCTCTGGGGTGCTCTTGGGAAAGCAATTATATGCTAGTTACTTGCAATTAATTACAGCTTTAAGAAGGCTGTGGGAGGGCACCTCTTCCCGTTTGATCTTGTAAATGCTTCATTAAAGGCCCAACAAGGAACAGAATATTTTTGTAGTTTTGCTCACCTGGCAACCCTGTCCGTCTCCCCTTTGAAGAGGCGGTGGCGGTGTGTGCGTACACTTTGCTTTAGAAAAGAAGAAAGAAAGACCAAACCCCATGGAGCTCATTTGGTATGGACACCACACACCACCTCCGCTGCTTTCCCTTGACTACACTGCTAAAATTAACGCCGAGAGTCTCTGGTATTAATAGGGAAGGATGGGTGACACTTCTCTAATGAAACAGCTTTTCAGTAGGCAGGCTGCAAATGAAACCAAACTTTCCACAGGCGGTGTCTGCACACCTGGAAAATGTTGACTTGTCCAAACCCCGGAGGACGTTTCGACTGAGATGCCTGGGGTCGGATGCTGACCGCATTCGATCACCCAAGAAAAGCTTTTAAGCCAAGAAACGGAAACTTCAGGGTTTACCACTGATTGCTATTTAACGGAAGATGCTGAGGTTTCGATTTTTTTTAATTAAGCCATCGGAAAAAATAATCGTGTTAGAATTTTCTCGGAGCAAGTGCCGTTCTTAAAGCCCGTTCTACCGCAGAGACGCGGTTCAATTATCCAACAGCTCCTTTGTTTTCTGCATTCTCACCTGGTTTCACAGCGAACGGAGCAACTCCCGTCCAAGAACGTTAAATGAATAATTGACACGGCTGTGACTGCTGCAGCAAGGAGCAGAGCCTGACCTCTCCCCCTCTGAGAAAAGCACCACGATGAAGGGCAGCCGGGGCAGGTGGGGAGCGGAGCTGCTGGGTGCAGGCGTCCCTCCTTCGAGGCGCTGCCTCCACGTGCCGGTGACCCTCGCCCGGAGCCATCTGCGGGCAGGGGGTCCTGGCGTCACCGCGTCCTTGACTCCAACCATGCTGCATTGGCCAAAAAGCGGGCCAAGCTGGCCAAGAACTGCAGACCCTCTGCCAACGAGGCCTTCGTCCCACCCTGCTAGCCCCTGCGTGGCCGCCTGCTCCCCCTCCTTCGCCCGAGCGCCGTGCCATACGGCGCGGTTCTGCTCTCCAGCTGGCGCTCGTGCTCAGAGGAGCTCTGCCTTTCCACGAGCATCCTCTCGGGGAGGGGAGAACACAGCAGCTCAGATAAAACTTCTTGCTTGGATTATTTTGGACGCTGTTGGCAGCTGGAGCGTGTCGGAGGTGCTATGAAGCCTGGCAATGAAGCGAGGGAGGGAAAGAGGAAAGAACAGATGAGGAGGGGAAGAAAAGAGCGAGTGTACTCGGGGCTGCCTTTGCTGTTTCTGCATCTTGTAGCTTATCTACTGGATGCCGAAAAATTTACTCTTTGTGATGCTAATACTGCTCTTGTCAGCACAAACGGCACGGCTCTGCCCTCCCTTCCCTCCTCACACGAGTGGAAGCACCAAGTCAGCAGAAGAGACGGGGCCACCGCTCCCCAAGCAGCCTGCAGTTGCAGGGACTTTTTGTCTTGTATCGCAGCTCCCCGCTTCCTCCTCCCTTTGATACGATGCAGGGAAAAACAAAAGGAATTGAAAGGAGACGCACGTGTGCTGGGGAAGGCTGGGAGGCAGCTGGGGTGCTGCAATATTGCCTCGTCCCAATGGGTGGCATTGTCATCTCCTGCCCTGATGGGGTGGAAGGGGAAGGCGCTCCCCCTGTGGGTGTCACAGGATCACAGAATGGTTTGGGATGGAGGAGACCTGAAAGATCATCTAATTGCACCCCCCTGACATGGGCAGGGACACCTCCCACTACACCAGGTTGCTCGAAGCCCCATCCAGCCTGGCTTTGAACACCTTGAAGGGACGCTCTGCCTGCCACCCCGTGACACTGGGACATCTCTGGCTGCTTGCCCACAGCTCAGGAGCACAAACCTATCAGGAAAACGGAGAGTTTGCAGGCATGGAGGCCTTCCAAAAGACAAGAATGGGTGTTAGGAGGACTCAGGGGATCTGTGGGCAAGACAAAATGAGATGCAGCCTGCTTCCAGCCTTCATTAGGCACCTTGTTCATTTACCCAGCTTCTCCTCTCTGCTGTGGCAGCACGGGTGTGACAGCAGGAGACAGACCCAGCACTGTGTTGGGCAATTTGGCTCGGCATCAATCAGCCACCACAACCTAGCTCAGCAGCCTGGTAACACCAGCAGTGCCTGGGGTGACCGAGAGGACCACGGCCACCTCCTCGGCCGGCGCTGCTCCCGCCAGGACTGCCTGCACTGGGGAATCCTGCACGCCCGCGGCCCGCGTCGCCAGGAGAAATGGGAGCCATCAGTCACCGGTGCCATCAATCTGCCAAGCCGCATCAAATCTGCCGTAAAAGACATTTAGAAAGAAAATTGGCATTTTGTTTTATAGCGCCGCAATTCAGCAAAGGGGGAAAGAGGGCTGGAGGAACTGGGCTTCCTCGCGCGGCTGCTGGCTGGTGCTGCGTGGGACTTGTCCTGTTCCCAGCCCCAAACCTGTTCCCACAGCGCCCACCGGGACTCCGGGGATGAAGGTCGGCCTCTGGGCATGAAGATTATTCCCAGCACGGGTTCAGCAGCAGCCCAAGGCTTTGCAGCAGCACAGGCAGAGCCGAAAGCACAGCCCTGGCTCTGTCCCGCTAACCAAACCCTGTGTCTGGCCCTGGGGCCACCGCATCACCCCCGACCGTAACTGGTGAGCAGTACAGCTGCTGTAGGGGATTTTCCTCCTGCCTGGCCCCAGCGAGGCGGAGACGCTGAGTGAGCCTTTTCTGCCACTTAGGGCAATCAAACGCCTTGCTCCCACCTGGGTTCTTTGGTGTCTAATAAAGGCCGAGCACACTTGCAGCCTGACAATGCTGTGGCTCTGCCGTGGTGCTCAGCACCGCGTGGAGGGGGAATGGGAAGCTTTTCCCTTCTTTCCCTCCTGACTCCATCCTCCTCACCCCGACCAAGGACAGCCCACGTTCTTGGGCTGACCCTGCTGCACGATTACCGCTTGGATGGAGGGGGAGTCCCTACGAGGCAGGTTGCCATAAATAATAATAAGCCATAAAACCTGGGATTTATGGAGTGCCTTCCGCCAGGACGCTGCCGTGTACTTTATAACCACCGATGAACGAAGCTGTGCAGCGCCCCGCAGAACACAGCCGTCCGCCTGCTGCGGGGGAAACCGAGGCAGGGAGGCAGGCAGCAGTTCCAGCGGGGTCACGCCGCCATCCAGGAGCGGGGCTGGCAGGAGGAGGCACAGCACGTCCTGCCCCAGCTCCTGTATCGAGCTGTAAACTCGATAGAGGTGTGGGGATGACACGATTTATGGGCCAGACCCGCATCTGCCCTTCTCTGCCTTACCACCTGGGGATACAGGGTGTCCCCCAGCAGCCCCCCCTCATCCCACAGTGGTCACTTGCTCCAGGAGGTCCAACCGCATCCCGTTTCAGGCCTTAGCTCTGATTTCTAGCCTTCAGCTTTTAATTTCTCTCCGCTCGGGCTATTAATTAATTCTACAAAGCACGTTGGGATACATTTATTATGAATGACACGGTGGCAAATAATCTCTCCGCTTTTATTACCGTGTGGCTACAGCAGATCGCCCGCTGATTGATGGCTCCTTATCCGAGCAGGACAGTGGCCGGCAGCCGGTGCGCGCTAACCCCTGGCTCACGAGGATGTAGGGCACGTCGGGGAGTCACGACGGGTTAATGGAAACCTGGGCCCCATCCAAGAGGAGCAGATCGGTGCCTTCTCAGTGCTTTGCCTCTTCTCAGGAGCTGATGTGGCTGGGGATGGGGCTCAGGGGCTCATTGCAGGGCAGATCACCACGCTGCCTCGCTAAACCCGGCAGGTGCTGGGGCTCGTGCCTCTGGCAGCGGGCACTGCATGGGCACCACCTGGAAATAAAACAGCCAAAAGCACCGCGGGGCTGGCCACGAGCTGTCCTGGCAGTCCGGGAGAAGGTGATGTTTGTGTAACAGAGCAGGGAAAGTGGTGTGGGCAGGAACCAGATCAAACAAGGGGTGAGCGGGAGCAGAAGAAGGGGCAGGTCTGGCTGGGGTTACAGCACAGTGCGGGGCACAAAGGGGCACACGCTCCTCTGCATCCAGCTCCCCCCCAGCAGTTCCGTGCCCTCAGGGGTCTGGGGAAAGCTGAGAGCTGCCAAGTCCTGCCAGGGCTGAAGCCACCTCTGGCCCACACCTGGGAACTTTCACGCCGAAAATTAGATATGAGGTAGCTTCGGGGTTAAGCGCTAATTAAGAGGGGTTTAAAGGCTTTACACTTTTAACCTTGCCATCCGCAGTGGAAACCAAGTGCCTCCCTCTCCAACAGATCTAATTCACAGTCTCCTGTGTGGCAGCTCTCCATCTATTACACAGACAATACTTCACAGGCGTGGGAAGAGGGCAGATGGGCTGAAGTAGCTGGGAGGCTCAGATGCAAATTTTGCAAGCCCGGTAATTATTTCATGGGGCTGAAGACTTCCACATTCCTGTCTTGATCATGAGAGATCAAGATGGGAAGGAAGGAAGGCTCCAAGATTCAAATGAAAAGTTCCATCAGCACAGGAAAAAAATGAAGCCAAATGATCGTCATCTTGATGGTAAATCTAATTAGGCTTGTTGCTGCTAGTTTCCTTTTATTTCCTCCAGCACTTTTTCAGGCAGAAGGACAGATGTCAAGACCAGCCTCTTAAATATCATTACCAAAGCAAGCATGGATATCGGGGAGCAAAAACTGTTTATGTTCTTGCTATTTAATGGCATAAAACAATACTCTTTACAGCAACTATTAGCTGCCTAATGGCATCCCATCATTTCTCATATCAGTTAAGTGACAGATGGAGCTGACGGCATAATTAAGCCACTAAGAGTCTCATAAATTACAGAAGTACCACTGAAGCACCAACCACACCGAAGGAACCATTGCAAATATGATGTATGAGGAGCGCGAGCGAGCAGTCTTCATTAAGAGACTGAAACAAAGCCATTACGGGGCTTGGTGGCGCTGTGAGGGACCCCTAAAGTCAGTCACACTGCACTGCTAACGAGGCTCGTTGGGCCCAGCTCCTGCTAACGACCGAGCGAGGGAGGCAGCGGCCTCGTCTCGTCGAGGATCGCATCTGCAGGGCCTCCGCTGGCTGCAGCTTCCCTTCCTTGGTGCTGGAGATGAAGGGATTTCAACAGGGAAAATGTGCACCTGGAGCAGTACCTGCAGACGGGGTTGGCTGTAGCAGAGGGTGGTAAAAACGAGTCTCCTCTCCAGAACCTTCCCATCAAAACCAGGGGGCAGCTCGGTGTCTCCCGCTCAGATTTAGGAAACGGCCAAGTGCTGCGGGTTGCAGGTCCTGCAGTGCTCCATGGAAGCAGCTTTTGCACCCGTCGCTTTTGTGTTTCTTGACTCGCAGTAAATAATGAACCCTTTGTATCGCTAGCTGAACAGATTTGGTGGGAGTGGAGCAATTTTTGACAGCAGTAAAATTTCTAGTTCATTACGAACCTAAGTAAAGTTGTTCTCCTCAATCTTTTCTTTTCACTTCATTCCGGTATATAATAGGAAAATGAAATATTGAACAAAATTATATTGGATACTTTTGACAGAATTTTTTTTTTTTGCTGTTTCGGAGATGTGAGAAAATTTGAAATAACTTTTCATCCATCCCCCAGAAAAAAAAACAACATCAAGTTTTGTGCTACTGGGAGGCAGTGTACTGAGGAGCAGAGGCCGGTCTTTTGCCTCTGCTTGGGCCCGCGGTGTTGAAGTGGAGGAGATGAGGAGCAAGGGAACCGTGGGAGTCCTGCAGCTGAATTTCCTCTAATTCCCAAAAGCACCACACTAAGAAGTTAAGGCCTTGGGGAAGGGGGAAGCTCAGACAGTGATGTGTTGGATTTTAAATCCACTTGGATCATCTTTTGGATGCCGTGGGCCCATGAGAAGTGAACATCTCCCTCTGGGTGTACAGCAAATGGACTCCTCTCCTTCCCAGCTTCTCAGGTGGTTCCCTAGCGCCTGGGAGAACACCCCACAAAGGAGAAGTCACAAAGAGTTTTTTCTGTTCCAGTCCAACGCTATGTCCTGCAATGACACAGCAGATCGTTTTATCCGAGCGTTATCCCTTGGAATTTAAACAAATTTAATTTGCAAGAGCAAGGATAAGGGAGGAGAACGATGCATGGAGATATTATTTCATCAGAAGAAAAATCACAGCGAGAAATCTGTAGCGCAGACAAATAGAAGCACATTAAGGCTGACAGTGAATGATGTGAATTTACCAGGGAATTGTATAGAGAGGGTAAGGGAAGTGGCAGAATTTACATTTGGTGCCTGTGTTTATTGCTTACATCTGAGCATTATAAATAATAAACTGGGCTCGTACTGCCTGTGCTCTCAAGTTGTATTTTTCCCCTTCCTCCCCCTCTTCAGATCCTGTGGATTTTGTGCCATGAACAAAGGACCTTGGAGAAGGAGCCGAAGGAAAGGATTTGCTGGGGAGGAGAGGACAGGTGGGGGTAAGGGAAAGGAGAGTCACGGAACAGCTGGCAGAGAAGAAACCCCACATTTTTCCACCCCAGAAATTGCCACAAGTACAGAATTATCGAGCGGTGCCACTCTGAGACCTGGTTTTCAGGAAAAAGGCTCTGAAAACCCCGTCCTTGTAAAGCTTCCTGGATAAGGCCTAGGGAACGGCTGTTTCTTTTCTACCTCTGGCTCCTCCAGGCGCTGGACTCAGCCCAAACCTGCTGCTGCTGCACTTCAATCCCCTCCTCTGGGCTCTGCTTTTCCAACCTCGCCCCTCCTTTGGCTCTGCCATGGCCCCAGCTCTGCCCTTTCATCTCTCCCACTCGGCCCCATGACCTCTGCTTCACACCCCTGCCCATCGCAGGGCGCCGCAAGCGAGCCCTCTGCAGAGCTCCTGCGGCAGCTAACGGCAAGTTATTTTCCTTCTTCCCCGTGGCAAGAAAGAAAGAGGAAATTTGATACCAATTTATTCCCAGTTATTGTTTGCGCCTCTAACAGCAGCTCATTGGGGAAGTTTAATCACTAGGTAGCTCGTTCTGCTTCCTCACCGAGCATCCTTTGTGCTGCGAGACACGTCGAGCATTGTGTTCAGGCCCTAACACGGGTTTCATGGCGTGAGCTTGAAAAATCATTTTCCCGGCCACTTTTGTTCTTGACTCTTTAAGGCATTTTGTTCTTTGTGAATACCTGGCTCTCCTCCTTCCCAACTCTGCTTTTTGTGATCTGCTGTGACCCTGCATGGTCCAGGCTGAAGTCCCGTGAAGTCAGCTTTCAGAGGCAGCAGATTTTGGGCCACCTCCCGGAGAATCTGTCCACACGCTCCTGGCTACACTAAACACCTTCCAGTCCAGAAGGAGTTAAAATAAGAAACGAAAGAAGACAAAATCAGACACAGCTATGCCTTGATATGTAATAATTAGCCCCTCGGGGAGAAACTACTCCAAAACTAGCGAAGACAACTCTTGCATGAGTTGCTGCACAGGTGATTCGTGCAGGGACAGGAATGCTGGCATACCCAAAAAGCGTCCTGGAAGGCAGGCAGCCCACGAGCAGCAGATCTTGGGATCTCTGGGAGTTCAGGATTCATTGCATGAGGACACACATCTCTTGGGAAGCCCCAGAAGGCAGCCCTGCCTCTGGGGCAGGTGTACAGGATGGTCCAGATTTCAGTGCTGGGCTTTGTGCACGGCCTCCATGGGTGTAACGATCTGTTTGTTTGGGCTCTCTGTACCCAGCTATGTGCACTGGATTTTGGTGATACTCCCAAGGTCTTGGAAATCATTTCATTAATTATTTGTACCATTTCATCCACATTCGTTTCAGCAGCCTTGGCTATGAAAATAGCCTTCACGCACTGAGATGGGGACAAAGCTGCCCCGTGTGAGGTGTCTTTCATCAGAAAACTTCCTTCTATTTTATCTTCCTTTTGCTTCCGATGATGCTGAGATGCAACAAGGCTCCCTTCAGGTAAGGAACAGGGGAAGCTGTTAAGGATGAAACTGTCCAAGGACCAGGGGTGAGAACAAGCTGGCCCAACTCATTCGGGTGCCCTTTCAATCCACCCAGAAGAGCTTATGACACCGAAGCCAGGGATGCGTTAAGCTTCCTTTCTCCCAGCAAGACTAGCAGTGGCTTCTGCCCTGCTCCTGTGGGCCTGGCCACATCTCTCCCTTCTCTCCCTTGGGGCCGAGGGCCCCTGGGCCAGTGCTTTGTGCCCCTGGAGGTGGGTGACGTTGGGATGTAGGCTGGGTGAAAAAAATCAAATTTATCTGCATTGGCAATATTCAGCTGAAAAAGCTGAAGTGAAAAGCAATATTCCCCCTGCCACACACGCATAAACCAAGACTGAAATATTTTCATGTGAGTTGTGCCAGGGACCGCTCTCATTCTCAGAACACCAGGTTCATTCCCGTTCCACAAGGACTCCCATTACACACAGCCATACTCGAAAGGGTATAACCCTCCCACTTTTCATTTGGGGTTGAACAAAGCCTTTTACTTAGTCCCAAATGAAATCAGTGCTGATTTCTCCACGCACTAAAAATTCAAAACTACAAAAGAAAACTACCCGCTCCGACTTCATTGTGAAATGAATTCATTTCCCAGCCTGTTTGGGAACGGCAGGTGTTAGAGCCAGATTGCAATGCAGGTAGCAAATGAGCTCATCAAACTTTAGTTAGCAAGATTTCTACTCTGGACTAAATGAACCCGGTCTCGACTCTCTCTGTAGTCAGCTGAGAGCAGGGACAACGCCGCAAACAACAGCTCCGTGCAGGGAGCTGCGGCTGCAAGGCTGGAGCATGGCACCCTGGTTGCACCAGGGATTGCTGGTGGCAGGAGATACTTCCCCTAAAAGAGGTTTGGAGGAGGAGGCAGAGCCCAGGGCACAGGAATGATAAATCCCCTCAGGCTTCAGCTTAAATCCTTGACTCGTTAATGAGAAATGCAACTGGCACTACTTAACTGCACCGCTCCTCTTTATTAGCAGCCCCAGCCTCCTGCAAGCAGAGAGGAGGAATAAACAAAAGCACTGCTCACAGCTACGCCCGACTGACCTTGGGAAGTCAACCTGACCTCAGCTTGTCTGTCTAATGAGTCAACAACATAATTATGGCTCAGGAAGAGGCTGGTAAGTGCCGGGTATGCAAAGTGTCCCCAGCTGGTGGACGGCCTCTGCCACCGGAGGCGTTGCTCTTGCGCTGGAGGCTGAGGGCTGCGCGCAGGAGGGAAGGGCGAGAAGAAAAAAGGTTGAATTTGGGCTGCCTCTGCCTCAGGAACCACGCTGTGCTGGGAGGTCCACTGGGACATGGACTGACTTTGTGCCCAAGGATCGTCATTTAAGGACAAATCCACCTCTCCACATAAAACCCATGCATCTGGGCTCCTTCTGCAGCTTAAGGGAAGATGCTCGCTGCAGTGGATTTTTGCTGTACGTGGAGAGGGGTCACAACCTCTGGGGAAGGTGCTCCTGCCTCTTGCTGTCCCTAGAGGAAGCCCAGAGGACTGCCTAGGATTTAAGGCTTGAAGAAAAGGCACATCCAGCTAAGCCTTTCCATACAGCAGCCTCAGACGGAAAATCTCTTAAGAACAGATCTCTTCGTGTCCCACAGCCCCTGCTCTCCGCCTCGCCCCGCTGTATTCTGAGGCACTGGGGTCAACGCACAGAAATCCTGCTGCAGGGAGAGGCAAAACAACTGAAATACAGACTGAAGCAGCAAGGAGGTTTCCTTGTGCCTTTGTTTCCTTGTGTCTTTGTTCTTGCTGATGGAAGGACTCCGGAATTTGCCCACGATACGATTTATTTGCCTTTTTAAGAAGACACGCTTTCTTCCTCCTCCCTTAATCTCTCCTTCCCTGAGATAACATTGACACCAATATCCATAAAGGGAAATATTAAAACAACCCCTTCCATTACATCCTAATTTAACTACTTCCCCGTGTTGCATGGCACACCTGGTTGTCTTTGTCTGTTTGTAATGTGCTCCTTCATTCCTTTCTTGAGAGCCCCTCCATTCCATCAAATTCCTCCTCCTTGCACACTAAGCTGCAGATTACTTTTTCATAAGATGCAATTTCACCTAGATCTCATTACTTACTCTCTTAATGTATTTTCTGTATTTGTTTCATCTACAATTTCTCTTGTGCTCTGTTCTGCTGATAAAACAGGCAGTTGAGGTGCTGTGGAAAGCAACTTGCTGGAGTGCATTAACTAAAATTCTCCGTGTTCCTGATTCGGTGTGCGTTCTCTGGGCCTCCAGCCTGCCAGACAGAATTAGAGCTACGATCTGCACGGCGCAGAAAGGACCCTGGAATGCAGCCCGCTTGATTTATTAGCATCTATCTGATAGTGGCATTTAAGCTAACCGGGAACCAGGAGCAAGAGGAAGGTGGGCAGGGAGATTCACTGGGAATGCTGGATTTTCAAGCCAGCCTCAAGATGCTGAAGTTCCATGAGGATGCCGTAGTGCTCCATGAGAGGTAGACTGTGGATGCCCTCTCCTGTAATATCCTGTGATATCCCCTGACCCTCGGTAGCCGGGATTTGCATAGAAATGGTAACTGCAATGCAGCATGGAAGGTGGGAGTCTACTTGGAGCCACTGGCCCAAAAAGGACACGAGGAACGAGCTGCCTCCAGACTGCAGATCTTGTCTGGCACCGTGTCAGCCTACCTAGATGGAAACCGCTCCATTTTGCCTGAATTACAGCTGTTGTGGGCTGGCCATCTCCCGCTTTTCAAGTGTTTTGGGATAAAACCGAAGGCAACTTTTCTGGGAAGAGATGACAAAGTTAAGGAAAATAGCTAGTATCTGAGAAAAGAAGTCACCAGAGATTCAGAGGAGCCATCCTCATCACTCTGACACTGCACACAAGCACTGGCCAGAGTTACAGCTGTGGACCACGTCTGCCATGCAGCTCCCATACACCAAAGCCCATCTCTATTACATCGGTGCTGCTGAAGGACCTGCTTTCCTTCTGGACTGCATTTTTACAGAGATCGAGGACTAAATACTCAGCCTGGGGGCCTGCCCTTGGGACAACGCTGCTGGCCTTCAGCTGACAGGTTCACCTTGACCATCACCAAGTTAATCAAACATCTTCCGGATGGATTTGGATTTTTTAAACCTTGTTGGGCTCGTTTGGAGTCGCCGTCACGCTCCTGTGCCCAGAGCACGTTTAAGCCCAGTGCTGGTTTGCCCCCTTCCCTTCGCCCCCAGCTGCAGGCAGGCAGGGCACGGCGCCTCCGTGGTGAGATGTCTGCCAGGGGAACGCCAAGAACAGGCTGTTCTCAGAAAAGAGGTATTTGCCGTAAGAGGCTTAAAGTGCAAGTTTGGGGTCTGGCCTGAACTCAAGCCAAAAAAAAAAAAAAAAAAAAGCCACACCAAAACCCCCTGTAATTACAGGCAATATTTTCACTCCGCGGAAGATTAACAGGCCAGGAGGAGAATTTAAGTCTCCTTCTTTCCTGAATTCCAATTTAATAGCAAATAATCCTGCCCCCGAATGCAAAGGAAATATATTACCCTGGAGAATTGTGGTGAAGTTCAAAGGAGGTCAGACAACAAAAAGGTCAAAAATTAAGCAGATGGCATTTTGTGATGGGGTATAGAAAATAAAAAGTGATCTGTTCTTCTTTTTCCGTACCTACACTCCTCCCCTACCACCAAATTCTGTACATATCCCCCCTCTTGTTTATTCTGCAGCTAAAATAAGAGTCTGAAGTCGCTAACACTCCCTGTTCTTCAGTGATGTTCAGGCAAGCACACCACTTTTAATGTGTCTGGAGGGAGGAATTTATTAAAGAGGCACTGCATTAAAAATATGCAAATGTTCCCGGTAACTACATGGGCCCATGAGGAAGCCAGATGAAATGTCATCCCTCCCTTCTCCCCTCCCTGTTTTTATGCACTAAGATGGTTTATGGCTCCTCCTGTTTTACACTGTAACTGGGAGCATGGCAGATATTTAATCTGTTTGGAAATAATTGCAGCAATAATGATTATTTTATTGGGTTTAACTACGTTCTAAAAAAAGGCGATGCTGCAGCAATGACTCGCCCAGGAAGGAAGAAGGAGAAATGATGCTCAGAGTGTGTGTGCGTGGTTTTATAGCCACCAACGTGCATCTGGGCAGGCTTCGGGATGCCCGTGTGGATGCTGTGATCTTGGGGCCACCAGGCAATGCGGATGGGCCCGAACTGCACCTACCCCACAGCTGAGGAAGGCTGCCTTAAAAATAAGGTTCCTTCTAAGGCCAGAAGTCCTGCAAAGCAGGAGCCACTCTCTGCTTCGGTTCAGTCCTTTAGAGCTGAAGAAAGCATCTCGACTGCATCACAAGACTGGCAGCGTGTCCCTTCCCAGCTCCTGCCTGGACTCCCTGGGGTGCTACACAGGCTGAGGGCAGCTCCTTGAGGCCATCGGAGCTGGGAGAGCTGCGAGGGATGCTCTCGGCTCCTGTTTGTTTCTAGCACTCCATCCCCAGCCTCGTCTCCCAGGAAGGAAGTTCTCTGCAGGCCCGGTTTGCAGCAGGTTGCTGCACATCGTACACAACAGGAGCCAAGCTGCCTCTGACCTCTAACCAGGGCTGCATTTCTAAAATTAATTGCTCATCCTGAGTTTTGCACAAAATTCTCCCTGTCAGAGTGCAGCGGGACGGCGGGGCTGGGGGGCAAGCAGAGGAAACACCATTCCTTTTCCGTTGCTGCAGATTTCCACTTTGAAGCTGCTGTGTTACACAGCCTCCAGGCAGCTAAAACCACAGCGAGATGGACTCTGCGGTCTTAATCCCAGAGAAAACACATCTCTCAAGTTCTTTTTATATCTTCCCAACCTTCCCAAATCCCTGCCTAATACCAAGCTGCAGAGAGCTTTCTGTTTCACGTTTCCCCTGCTTTCCCCATCCTCCCCGTTACCCCCTCCCTTTCGGCTGCCGCAGCGGAGCTGGGCTGTCGGAGGAGGCGAACGCCAGCACAGCCCCACGAGGTCTCGGCGATGATGGCATGAAGGAAGGGCAGGCGTTTCTGCACGTTTGTACCCTGCTGTGTTTGGTGGGACCTGTTCCGGGCGAGGAGAGATTGCAGAGACTGCTCATGGTGCGCAAGGAAAGGTTTTTGCTAGGGTCACAGCGAGAAGCTGCAGTGGAACTCGAGTTGAGACCACCACCCCTCACAGCTCCTGAGACCTCGTCGGAGGCAGTGAGCTGTTCTCCTTCATCCCCTGGCTTGCTTATAATGAGCAGCACGTCTTAATTAGAGGAGGATTTCAAGATACCTGGTACCCTTTACTGTCCTCTCCCCTCTCCAGGAGCACAGCTCAGCCAGAGCGACCTGGGATTAGCCCAGCAGGCAAGAAACCAGGATGCTTTCTGAAGCCTTCTGCATGACAGCCAGCTGCTGTGAAACACGGCCTCCCTCCTCTCCCCACCACTGCCAGTCCTTGCCACAGTGTGCTGCCACAGGCTACCAGGGGAAACAATGGGATGGACAAAATCAGGGCGCGTTTTGGATGGGTGAGATGAGTAGGATCCCACAGGGATGGGGAAAGCATCCAGGGATCCTGAACTTGATACCCAGCAGGACTCCTGGAAGAGGAGGCGAAGCTTTCCATCATGCAGCCCCGCTGCCAACCCCACCTGGGACCTCGAGGCTTTCAGGACAAGCAGGGAGTGACAGGGACGCCCGACTCTCAGGGTGCCTCGTGCATGAGCCTCCCCTAGCTTCGGGACAGCTTTCTCAACACAGCAGCTCTGTTTTCCCTACCAGAAAAAACTTTCCATTTTCAATAGTTCATCCAGCCCTGGGTCGTGAAAGTGTCCTAAGCACCAAGTTCTGCCTCTCCCCGAGGTTTAATGGATAGCTGCAATATGTGAAACCCCAATCACTTCTGCAGCATCTATTTATCTCTCCCTGCCTGCAGTTGTTAAAGCTCCATAAATACGTTTTGTGTCAGCAACTGGTGCTTAATTATTATATAATAACTGTCTTAATAAATAGAAATGAGAGTCTTTATTTGAGGCACTTCATTTAACAGATGAGACACCATCTTCCCTCCCATAAATCCCGGAGCAGATCGAAGTGTCAGAAGGTCCTGAAGCTGCGACGTGGCGTAAGGCTGCCACCCTTGTTTAGAGGACAGAGCAGGTCTCTGCCACGTCCTACCAGAGCAGCACAACTCCCTCTTGTTTGAGTTTATGACACCGTTTGGAGCCTATCAGGCTGGAACAGTTTGTCCGATTAAAATTCACACAGCCTAGATGTGAAACTGTGCAATTATCAACCTGGTGCAAAAAAGAGCTGGAGAGCAAAAGCGACCAGATGATCCAATCCCAACAGCCCCTTCCCGAGAGGAGGACCCCTCCCCAAACCCAGGCAGCGGTTTGACACGAGGTCTATGAACAAGACGTGAAAGGTTTGCCATGACCACCATGAACACTCATCCAGGCTCCACCAACACGCATTAACCGGAGTTTGTTGCTTGATGTCATCTCCTTTCATCTCAATTAACTTCTCATCTTTTTTCTCCCTCCTGACACTCAATTAAAAGTGTGACCAAAAGTTAATTACTCTAATTCGATTTAGCTGCAATTCCTGTGGGGGAATTGCAAAGAGAGCGTGGGTGAGGGGCTGGAGAAGGCAGCAAAGCCACGGTGGCTTTTTCCTGAAGAAGCAGTGGGGTTTGTGGAGCTCTGCTTACCCAAAGATGCCCAGCAGGGCTTGCTCGTGATGGGAAACAGCGGCGTGCAGAGCCTGGGGAGCAGGACTTGGTCGTGGGGAAAAGCAGGATCCTAACAGTGATCCCGCAGGAGAAGCAGTAAGGGCTATCTAGGAACAAGAGCTGAAGAGCAGGACGATGCTGGCTGGCTGGACAGACAGACACGGGCAGGTATGGGCTGAGAGAGGGCTGTGCGTGGGGATGGACGGACAGAGGAGCAGACAGAGAAATCAGACTAAGGTGAAGAACAAGCCTGACTTCCCTGGCAAGCTGTCCAAATGGCTTCTGCTAATTAACTTCCTTCTCACAACACCCTGGCAGGGTTGCAGACTAATTAGAAACCCCTCTCCGATGCCGGGAAGCTATCCTGACTTGGCCACTCACGGCCGCAGCCCTCAGATTGGGGCCATATGGCAGCCGAATGTGCCAGACGAAGCAGCACGGCTCGTCGGGAAATGTGGGCAGCTGGGAATGAGCAGCCCGGCTCGGTCGCGAGCCCTCTCCAGTCTGCTTCCCTCGCTGCCTGCAAACAAAAGGGCCTTGAGTGCAAATCACAGGCACTTCTCGGCAGCCAAGCTGGGCCAGCTGAAGTCAGAGGTGGAAATCAGGACACCAGGCTCCCATCCCCGTTAAAGTCACTCTTCACTCCCTTTCAGTCTTCAAAACAAATAGAAAAAATGTGTCATCGGCAAGCTCAGCTACCTGTCTAGTCAGCCCTGGCCACAGCCATTAGTAAATAGAGTGAGCAATATTCCCATCTGAGGCTGACCTGCCAGAACCCCTCGACAATCACAATTTCCCCTGCTGAGAATTGCCCATTTCTTCCTATTCTCTCCGACCGCATTAATCTATCAGAGGGATTTTAACTCGCACCCCCTGGTCAACACCGTGCCTTGATAGCATTCTGTCAAGGTCTTTATCAAAAAAAGGCTTTTGAAATTCAAAAGGAGGAGTGTGTGTATATATACTCTCTCATTCCCTTTTATCCACTGGTCTCTTAACTCATCCTAAGGATTTAAGTGGGTCGGAGAAACACAATTTTCTACAGCAGAAACCATGCTGACTGTCCCTTATCCTATAGAAAAGCCTAAATATAGACTCTGAAAGTCCCCACAGCTGGGAACGTGAAAGCTTCAACTGCTTTGAAGCTGTCTGAGACTCGTGCAGTTCCCAGATGAAGGGCTGGCTGGCTCTGCCAAAGGAAGGGAGAAGTCTTTCAAAGATGGTTGGAGATACCAGGGAGGATGTGGCCTGCAGATTCTCCTTCTCTTCCTGCTTTCCTCAGATTTCCTGCAGCCACTTTCGTGCTTTGTTTGTCGGTTTGTGCTGAGGAGGAGCGAGACCATTCTGCAGCCTACACCCACCTGGGAAAGAAATACAGAGAGGGCCTGCTGCCAGGTGGGAAATGGCTAAATATCATGGAAGTGAGAGTTTGTAGCCAGGCACAGCGCATGAGCACGAGGTTTTGCTGTGACCCACAGGTCCCAAGACCAGGATTTTGCCCAGGTCACGTTTAAACCTGCCGAGAGCAAAGCCCTGATCCACAGTTCAGTTGGCTGCAGGCGCTGGGTGTCTCCCAGGGATCCCTCTGAGGCCACTGCTGCCCAGCAGCTCTCCTGAGTAGTGCAGGGGGTCAGCACGTGGGCTCCCGTCCTGCAGCTCCCTTCCTGCACGTTGCTCTCCCCTCTAACAGCAGGTTATCAGCACCTGCTGTGCCACCAGAGGATAGGTAAGACCGAGAGTTATCAGCAGACTCTCCAACCAGTCAGTGACACATTTGCCAGCACACTGTACCTGGATTAAACTTCCTTCTCCGCCCAGAGCTCGGATGTCTCCAGGATCCGCTATCCATTTTCTTAATGCAGCTGCCTGACAGCTAAATCCATGCCTCTGTCTATTAGGGAAACGCCTGTGTTATGAGCACTGTGAATTTGGGCAGCCCTGTTAAATCTACTTGATGTATTCACTGCAACCCTAACCCCCCCCCCCAAAAAAAAAAGAAGTTACCTATAGGCCGGGCATAAGAGCTGTCAGGCTGTGAAGGATAAGAGCATTACGGGACTAACGGGGAGCAAAGCACCAGGGAGAGCGGACTCGCCTGCATTAGGCACGGGGCAGCTCTGGGAAAACAGCACTTCTGCATCAAGTGCGGGGGAGGCTTTGGAGACATCAGGCTCCACACGCTGAGCTGGAAGCATTTTGGAGACGTTCGCTAATGGAGATTATTGCCCTGAGGGGAAATGGGAAGGCAGGGAAGGTACCAACTTGTGTTTACAGCTGATTTCAGCCCCACGGTGGCTCAGCTGGAGCCAGACCTAAAGCAGAGCGGTTGTGTGTGCAGGGCCGAGGAGCTCACCCAGAGCTCTGCACGGAGGACCCTCGATCCTTGACCGGAGACATCACCTCTGCACCACAGACCCAGCCAGGGCAATTTCACGTCTCAGTTCAGTCTCTGGGTGCCGGTTCCTCGCTTGATCTCAGACAGATCCTGTAAGGGCTCCGGCAGTGCCCCGGGCAGGTCAGTGTGAGCTCTGAACTGCTCTCACCCCTTCAGCCAGCTGCAGGGCGACGAAGTGCAGCTGCTTGCCATTTCTTGCTGAGCAGCAAGGTGAGGTGGTGTGAATAGTGCTTCCTGAGACCTGTGTGTATCCAGATAGGTGAGTGGAGGAGATAGGGAGGTCTACACGGAGGGCACTGTCCCTGGCTGGAGGGCATCCAGATAATGCCTTCACGAGCATGGGCTTCTAGGAGCCATCTACAGACTCTCTGGGCCACCGATGACAACTGTTTCTGCTGTTTTAGGGCCTGTATCAGCTCTACAGATCATCACCAAATAGTATCACAGTTAAATGTGGGTGAAATTCCCTTGGGCCCTGGCCTGAATGGGCCAAGATGTGATTTCCACGCAAGTCACGCTGCCTTGGCTCAGCGTGCGGGTTTCCCTCCCACTCCAAGCTGCTACCAGGGCTGGGATTTTTGTTGTTTCTGTTTTTCTTCTTCTTCCTTTAACCTTTCTCTGAGCTCTCACTTGCTTCCTCAGCACCTAGTGTAATTGCTTGCAGTCTCCGAGGATCCTGGTGAGGATTTATGTAACGCACCAGGCAGCAATTTGAAAGGCTGCTTTTGGATATAAGAACTTAATGCTACACCAGCCTTGGGGAAAATGAGCTGAAATCCTTGGGAGGGTTGCGTGGTGGTTGCTGCACGCTGCTTAAACGAAGGGCTCTGGGGCAGCGCGGGCGCCTCTGAGCTTCCCCCCACCTTGCAGGGCGAGGAGGGGAGGAAAGAAGTGGTGTCTTTAGGCGAGTGGCTCGCTCCTTCCACGTCTCATTATGCTGCGGTTTTGTCTGGAGGGGGATTCAGAGGCAGCCAGTGAATGCTCAGCATTTCTAAGCAGTTGGGAGAGGGGAACAGAGAGAGAGGAAGCGTGGTTATTTCTCTGCCAGGCAGCGTGGTTTTGCTGGGGTTTCTCTCTTTCCTCTGCATTCGTGCTTGTGTCGGGGCCAGACTCTGGGGGTTCCTTTGCTGCTTTCAGGACTGCCATGTGAGAAGGGAACCAGAACTTCGGTGCTCTTAATTATTTGGGGCAGGGCAGGATGTGGGTAGGAATGGCAGAGAGGGGACTTCTAGGAGGAGAGAGGAGCAAGGTTTCTGCAAGGCTCCTGGGCACAGTGGTCATATTTACCTTAATCTATTTTCCAATCATCTTGCTGAAGAAAATAACAGTGGAGCAATCAGCGCGTGTCTGTCCACCTGTCAGTCTGTCCCTCCCTCAAAGCTGTTGAGCTGATTTCAAGTGCATTCAACAGAGAATTAGGGACCTGAAAACTCGGCAGCGCCGATGAACGAAGTGAAGAGAAGCAGCTGAGCAGAGGAGAAAAGCTCCACTCGTGCCTTCTCTGAACTAGTCATTAGGGAAGCAGCATGGGATGGAGATGCAGGAAACCAGATAGATACATCGTTCAAGGCTCCAATTTCGTCACTTAAAGCTTGATGTCTTTCTAAGTGTTATTTATTTATTTATTACTGTGAAAAGGAATGGAAAAGCCTTTAAAATGCCAGGCAACCTGCTCGGCTGGGGAAGCGCCCAGCATCCAGCTGCAGGCAGGAGCTGCCCTGCTTCAGTGGGAGGGCTCAGGCTGCTCCCAATTAACCAGCGAGGCCCATCAGATGGTGCTGGCAGGGCTAAATAAGCCCAGGCTCTCCTTGCTTTAGCATTAAGCCCAGCAGAAGATCTGCCACCCTTCTGCTTGCCCTGCCCTGCGGTCCCGTGGGGAAGACGAGCTGCATCCCACAGCCCTGAATTTATGTGAGTGTTAACAGCAGCGCCAAACCTTCCCAAACTGTCCTGTTCCCACCCCGCACCCCTCCTGCCCTGGCGCCCCTGCCAGGCACTGAGCCAGGCCTGGCTTTTCTTCTTCTGAGCCCTGGAACAGCCTTTGCACCTCCACCTCCCTGCCTGCAGCATCGACAGCTGCAGCCTGCCTAGAAATTACCGGCACCAGCGTATCATTTGCAGCATCAAATAAGCATGCTGCCACTTCCCTCTTCTCGTCCTTCTTGGATCTATAAAGAAATTGAGGGGGGGGGGGGTAAGAGAGGGAACGGCTAACAACAACAGCAACCAAAAAACCTCGAGTAAATTAACATTACAGCTGAGATTTTACACGCACAAAAGTCAGGAAGTTCAAAGTTATGGTTCCCCCTCCAGCTGTAATTCTGGCACACTGCACATATATATTAAGACATTAAAGTTAGCCCCATAAACTGTAATACAAAATACTACACACACACAAGGGGGCCAATCTACGATGGCCAAGGGAGCCATAATTCTACCTACCCTGACTCCTGTGCGTGCATTTCTCCCTTAAAAAAGGAATAAGTCAGCTCTCATTCACTTGTAATTCAAAGCTGAGGATGCTGAAAGGGAAGAGAAAAGAGAGATTGTTCTGACTGCTTCTTCTTCCTCTTTCTCTCTCTTTTTTTTTTATTGCACATGCTGTTGTCTAGTTACTTGCGATCAATGCTCTCCCTCCGCCTGACTTTGATATATCGGGAGAGATCTCAGATTTCTGTTCCCTTCCCCTCTCGCTTTGTAACAGATCCAGCTCTCTGAAGCACCCCGGCAAGGCACACGCAGGCAATAGATAAGGGATAGCCTTTGATTGAATTTACTTAATTTATACAGCTGATGGGACACAAGAGGAATATTAAAATACAAATTAGCAGCTTCGTATTTCACATGCATTGAAATCTCCTCAGCTGATAATGAGCTGCTGAAAACTTATCTGCCAAAGGTCTCCCCTAGCCACACCTCCTGCCTTTTCCCCCCGAGATCCTCGCCTAAATGCCAGGCAAGTTGGCAACTCGAGAGTTAGACTTCAAGTCCTTAAAGGCACCATGACTCTGGTCAGCGTTTTTAAACAACTCTGCCGCTGTGGGGGGGCTTTTTGGAGCCTGTGCCCACCTTCCTGCCCTGCAGAGCAGGATGGAGGGAAGCCTCCAAGCCCAAGGAGCTGCAAGGGGAAGGAGCAAGCTCGTAGCATCATGTAGGACCTCTGCTGCCCTTGTTCAGCAGCTGAGCCACAGAAAGAGGCTCCTTTCGTGAGCTGCATGAGACTCTGGCCACTGTGGGGCACAGCAGCAAGATCTCCCTGGGGCGGAGAAGGGGCAGAGCAAAAGGATCAGGCACGGTGAGTTGCAGGACGAGTTTAATGTGCATGTTTTCCCTCCTGGATGCCCCATGGATGTGGGTAGGGGTGCACGGGTGCAAACAGGGGAGCCCTGAGGAAACTTCTGCAAAGTTGTATTGTGCTTCCAACAGAGATTGTAAGCTGGGTTTGAATGAGAAACCTGCCAATAGACCTGGCTTTGGAGTGGTCAGTAAAAAAAGCCTGCAGGTAAATGAAACCAATAATGGTCAAGCTGACTTTGGATGATTAAAATAGGTTTCAAAAGGCCCTGATGCTTCTCAGTCCAAGGTCTTTTACTCAAGTAATAGCCAAAGCCAAACAGAAGTGAAGAAATACTCTCCTATGGGATTCCCAGGAAGACAAATTTTGAAGTTAGGCTCATGTTGCCCAAATTCTGCATGTCAGGCCAGAGCAGCCATTCCTCCTGGAAGGGCTCCCAAGATGATTATCTTCAGAGCTGAAGGCACCGGTAACACGAGAACTGCTCTGCTTCACCAGAGAAGAGGAGCAGCCTGAGCCCTGCTAGTGATGACAACAAAAAATAGGTGACATTCCCTGTAAGCAATGGATGCCCGAGAGCAGGGCATGTCCCTGGCTCCCCAGCTCCTGATCACACCAGGCCCTAGCACAGACGGGGAACAAACACCAAACGACTTTCAGCCAACCTCCCGACTTTCACAAGTACATTTTCCAGTGTCACAACACAGCCAGAGAACCAGGACGCTCTTTCTCCATTAAAAAGCAGTCTGATCCTCTGGCTTTTTCTTCCCATTAGAAAGTAAAATGACCCAGGGAATGACAAAATTATGCTGTCAAAAACAAGGCAGTCACTCTGAAAATCAATAATACCCCAAGGTGTTATTGTGAGTTAACAGCTCTCTTAGGCCCGAGGCGCAGAGCTGGTATTAATGCTGTTCTTGCCACCTTTCCCACCAAACATCCCCGCTGCTGCCGTTGCTTGAGAAAATCTCTGACAAGGAATTCTACTTACAGCGCTGCAAAGGATGGATTTTTCAGTTCGGTGACCAAACCAAAAATAATCAAGAGAGATGAGAAAAAAAAGAGAGAAAAGAAATGTGCTACAGGCCACCCGAAATGCTTTATGTAAGGCAAACCCAAAATATTAGCTTTTTAGTTTGGGGTGATTTAACAGTTACTGACTGACTCCCACTCGCTTATTTTTATTTGTTTGTTAAAAACAGCATTGGAGGAAAGGTTACTTCAGAATGAGACGTGGAGTTTGTGTAACTGACAGACACTGTTCAGCTCTCTGCTTAACTTTCCTGTCCCCTACTGCTCCCCAGCCCAAACCGCAGCACTTGCTGAACTGAGCCCTAACTGGGTCAGCCTGTCCCACAGCTAGGAAAATGCATTTTCCAGCCAACTTAAAAAAGAAAACTAAAAGTGATCAACTCCCAGAGTACGGATGGTTTCACGAGAGATGAAACAGCTGAGAGGACTGCTGAACCTCCAGGAGTTTTGAGGTCCCGTCCAGATGGCCTTCTGCATTTCCCAGCAGTCAGGGAAATGCACATCCCTCAGAGAGCACGACACAGGTACGAGCTACCTTGAATACCTCTTGAGTTGCTGCTTTGCTCAGGGAGGACTCAAACAGCAGTGTGCACAGCTGGTGCCATCGGGCTGGGGAACGAGAGGCGATGCAGGAGGTGGCGTTCGGTGCTGGGAACACATTAACCCCCCCTCCTGGGGACGGGCACTCGGGAAGGCAGCGGCGCTTCTTTTCCTGAGGACGGAATACGAGCAGACAGGGCAGAACCAGCGAGGCGCTCCCGTGCGGCTGTTTTTCATGTGTGACATAAAAACAAGGCCCCGAGCAGCTGTTGTCAGTGAAGCTCCTGCTGCATTTGTGCAGGAATCAAGGCGTTAGATGTGCCGTCCTGGCCAAACGCTGAGCGGGGGTAATTGGCTGCTGCCTAAACCTGCTTCAGGGCCTGGCGCAGCGATGCCCACTGCTGTCAGCTCCTGCGGAGGAGAGCACACGGAATGATTTGCCCACACCATCCCTCATCTAGCTACAAGGGCGTTGTGCTATAGGCCACGGAAACGCAGTGGGGTAATGGCTGATACCAGACAGGGTGAGAGCGCAGAGTTTCCTCAATCACAGCAGGCCAACAGGGCAGGCGAGGGCTGGAAATAACAATCCCTGCCCTACGGCACAGCCCGGCCTGGCCTCTCCTGGGGGGTACCCAGGGATGAGAGGTGAGGAGCCCCATGACCCCAAGGGCTCTGTGCTGGCCAAGATCATAAACCCACGTACCCTGCGGGCTCCAGTGGTAGCCAGGCTGCACGAAGGTCTTGGTGAAATTGCACATTAGTCTCATTTCCATCCCTGCCTAGAAAAAAAAAATGTCCAAAAGGGCCTTTTCTCCTCCTCCTGTGACCAAGGCAACAATCGGAGAACATCTCCCGCCTTGGACTCCTTATTAGTTTAATTAGATGATTTTCTGCATGATTTATCCTGAACGCTGCAATTGTGCAATCAAATCACAGATCAGTTGACAACTTCATTTAAAAAATTAGCATTTAGCAGCTTCGCAGGCTCTAAAAGCTCGGAGGACATCTGTCAGCAGTGACCCCTACTGATAATGACAAACAGTCCCAGCCTATGTCCCCACCTCCCGTCCTTCCAACAAGCTGGCAGGCCGAAGAGTCCCCAGAGAACAAAAAAACCACGCCACGGGGCATTCCCACTCCACATCTGCCCGCGCTGCCTGCTGCTTGGCCTTCCTGCTCACTTCTCAGTCCACAAACGTCAGCAAGTGCCACGGGGCTGGCAGGAGGAGGCTGGATCCCGCGGCTCAGAGCGGGCTTGGCATTTCAGCCACACTCGCATCGGGCCCCGGGCTTTTGCTCTGTGATGTGAGGGTCGGTGCCCGGCACAAAGCGCATCGGGCACGGCCGCAGCCCCAGCGCTCAGCCCCAGGTGCAGGGGAGGTGATGTGTTGTGGCTCTGGAGACAAGATGAAGAACCTGAAGCCGTCGGCAGGGATTTCCCAGTTCCCAGGCCTCCTGAAGGATGGTGGTGAAGGCTGGGTTTGGGTCGGTCCAGCATGGGAAGTGGTGAGTCTTGTGCTTCGCAGGCTGCCACAAGCACTCCCAGTGCCGGGGAGGGCAGTGGTACCCGCTGATGGAGGTGGTGACACCATGGCCGTGTTCCTCGCAGGCTTGGCTTTCTACAGCAAGAGGACTGCTTGGGCAGATCCCGCAGCGAGTGGTAGGAGAAGATGAGCAGCTCAGCAATCTTTTCCAGTGGGGTCAGGGAGAAGAAGACATCCGGTGCCTTCTGAGCAGGGAGTGCACAAAGTGTGCCTTTGTGCTACAGAAGCAGATGCCCAAACTGGGCTCCCTGCCCTGCTTTACCTTGTTTGCTGGTCCAAAGAGCCCTGCTCCACAGGGTGGAAGGTCTGTGATGGGTGAACAACTGATCCTCAAGCTGTCTCAAAGCTTCCTCTGAAGCCTCATGTTCATGGCCAGGCTGAGCCTATGGCATTGCTCCTGAAGGAGTCCGGCTTTCCAAGGGGTACTGTCCCCGCAGGGGGACACCACGACACCACAAAGGCATCCTGAGTCCTCAAAGACCTCTGGAAACCCCACTAACACTGACTGAACCCGGGCCTTGTTAAGAAGCTCAGGAATCAGCCCCCATTCCAGATCTTCAGCAGCCTGAGTGACTGATTATAATGAGCTCCACTAATTAGACTGTTCTATTTCAAAGGCCAGCAGGCTAAAAGAGATGTGAATCATCAAATCTTTGCGAGGCATCTGCCGGGATTTCCAGCCAGCGTAATTCCTCCAAGCTGCCCACTGACGAGTCCTTTAGCAAATGTCTCCTCTCCCACCTCCCTCTCCAGAACGTGACCTTGTCCAGGAAGGGCCAGGAAGGTCTCCAGCCAGCCAGACCCCATTGCCTCCGTCCTCCAGTAGCCCCCCTCTGAGGGGTGAAATGACAGCTGCGTCTGCTCAAATGAAACTCCAGCTCTTGTTCCCTCTTTGTATGTTTGCTTCAATTGTTATTCAATTGCACAGCTGAAAAGAACAGCTCAAGGAAGGAGCTAATTACAGGAACAGAACAGAAGCAGCTTCACTGAGGAGGAACTGGGAAAGGAGGTGGTGGATGGCAGAGCGGGGAGTGAAGTCAGTCCTGGAGGAAACACCAAGCACGTGGAGGTGGTCCACGAGACACCATGTGGTGGGTGCTGAGAGCAGGGAGCGAGGCTGGTGGCTGACCCCAGCTGCCAGCAGCCACCAGGACGAAGGGCTGAGCACTCTGCCCGCTGCTGGTGGTGGGATGCCTGCTCTGCTAGGGAAGGGCAGAACAGCTGGGGTTTCTGAAGGCACCAACAGGAGCAGTCCTCCAGGTTCAGCTTTGTCACACCTGACAAGCATCACTTGCAGGAAAAGCTTTCTTCCTCCTCAGCAACTCGCCTTCCTAAAAACCCTGAGAGAAGCCAAGGTGTGAGAGCACTGGTGTCTCAGTTCCCATGGCTGCAGCCCTGGACATGAGATTACACGATTCCGTGTCAAGCAGAAATCCTGTCTTGGGGCGAATCCTGTCTCCTGCTCGCAGCAGGTGGGGAAATGCAAAGAGCAGGGCAGTGTTACTGGGACTGAGGAAGCTCCCTGCGTGCTTGGCAGTGCCTGCACAATGCCCCAGCTGCCGGGCAGTGGCAGTGGCAGTCCTGTGTTCATATGCCCTTGCTGAAATCGTAACAGAAGGCAAACCTCTCTCAGGAGGACAGCATGGGTTTGCAGTGTCACCAAAGCCCTTGCTTCTCGTGGGGTTCCCACAGCACCACCAGCACTTGCAGTGTCCCTGCAGGACATGCCTGTGTTGCACTCCTTGTGTTTGCCCATCCCGGACACAAATCCATACGGGATTGCACCCCTGGTTCAGAGGAATGTTCAAAGTGCTTCCCTGGCACCTGGCCGCAGGAGTGCACGACACCAGCTGCAGCCCTGCTTCAGATCCGGCCCCCTGACCTGCACCACCCAGCCTCAGTGCTTCATCCACTGGAGCGGAGGCTGCGCTGCGCTGCAGGAGCTGTGCCCGTGCTGGTGGGCCCTTTGCTCAGAGACACTTTGACTTTCCCAGCAGAGCAGCTCTGGGCAGAGCAGTCGAGGCACGCTGTCCCAGCTCCCATTCTGTAGATAAATGGAGATCTCCTGAGCTTTCAATCCTTGCAGATGGGATCCGCAGATAAGCCAGCTATCTCCGAGCGCGGTTTGTGCTAACAGAGCTGTGGCTGCCTGGCTGAATGCTGTCCCGCTCCTGCTGGCTAATCCAGCCTGGAGCCACGTCTTCTCAACCCCAAATACAACATAATCCCTAAATGAAGATAAAGAGCACCTAACTGCTGGTGCACCTACCGACATTGCTAGAAAGTTAAGGAACAGCTGGACACAATTTCATCGGGAAATGTAACATCCTCTGGGGCTTCTGTGTCTATGAGAGGCTCCCATGGTACAGGGGAGAACTGATTTGAATACAATGCCAAAGAAAGAAGAAGGACTGTATAAAAGAAAAAAGAAGCTGGTTTGCATGGGCATTTGCTGCTGATGTGGCAGACACCTGGCTTTCTGCAGCAGGGGACTGGATAGTGTGGGAGAGCGTGAGCGTAGGACTTAAAATAGCAACCACAGGGAGCAGTGCTTGGGGGGGGGTTAATATGACATGACGGCCAGCAAAGCCCCACAGGCAGGGGAGGAAAAGCAAGGATGAGTGTGAGCTACGAGTTGTCAGCCAGCTCTTAACCCTTAGAGTAAAGCAAGACTTGTCATCTGTGCCTCGCTTGTGCCTTCCCAGCCATGCGGCCTGGGAACTCCAGGGCAAGTTCTGATCCTCTTTGGGCCTCAGCTTCCCTTTTTGTAAAAGCAAAGTTCATTTCTGTTGGCCTTCAGGAACGATCAGTGATGGACGGAGGAGACATCTTGAGCTGTGCAGACAGAAGGGATCCAGCAGGATAGGTCCTTCTGCAGTGTTCTTATTTGGGCGAGTTTTTGGCCATGCTGCATGATCCAAGGGAACTCCTGCCACTGAATGCTCTGTTCTTGGCTCTGTACCTGGCACATCTAGAAACTCATCGCCTCCCAGCTCGGATGGCTTGGAGGAGGCAGGTACTGGCCTGTCATGCCAGCGCCTTCCTGTCAGTGGCAATATCTCCTCCTGTCTCCCCTGCTTCTCTTCATTACCAAAATCCCCTAAAGACACCATTGATGATGGAGAGCCATTGGAGAGGCAATTAGAAAGAAGTTAGAGTGAATTACATATGCAGGGTTTATTTTCTGTTTTCTGCTATAGCTGCTGCCAATTATTGTGCAATTAGGCTGCCTTCATTAGCAAATGAGATTAAAATTAACATCGTTAATTACTCGTTCTGTTAAACAGAGGAAAGCAGGCATTTAAGGGAAAGATGCAGAGAAGGTTGTTCTTAGAGCAGATGCAGTAATGTTTTCTGTTTGCAGCACTGTTTCTTCAAGGGTTACGTTGGGTTATTCAATTTCAGCTCGTACGGCAGGGAAAAGGAGCATTTAAATGCAAGCCACTAGTGCAAGGCCTTGCAGGAGCACATTACACACTGCTCAAGAAAAATCATCACCACATGCTGCAAAGCACGTCCCGATGGCCACAGTATCAGCTACTGCATTCCTCCTGCCAGGGACCAGAGGGAAACCTCTCTCCTCAGTCTCTTGTGCACTAGGCTGATCATCGAAAGACGTTTCCAACAGGGTCTACAACCCAGCAAGCTGGGAGCATGGCTCACACGGCCAGTGATGCTGCAATGAAGCCATAAAACAGTTACTGCTATCTATGGCAATGTCTTCCAAGTGCTGGATGCTTTGCAGACACTCACGGGGACTGCTTTCTGGAGCTCATAGACAAAAGAGGGAGGTCAAGGGCAGCAAAGCTCCAAATTGATAGAGATGTCTTTGCAAGCTGACTCAGTGGTATTGCTTGCTGCAAAACTTAGATGCTGAGTAAGCACAAAGCAATGCCACTGATCTACGTGGCAGCACGTTGAGTGTCCTGGAACCACAGGGCTGGAAAGGATCCCAAGAAGCCACCTAGCCCAGGCTGCAGCCTGCATACAGAACTGATGTGACTGTATCATTTTTATTTGCTGTCTGTCCAGGTAATTCTTGATGCCCTGCACAAATGCAGGCTCCGCCCGTCCTGAGCCATTCTGTCTAGCGTTTTGCTATCTTTCCTCTTGGGAAGGCTTCTCTAAGTGTTTAATTCAAATTGCAGTTGCCTGGTGCTAGCTGCACTGCTCCCAATGGACACGGAAAACTGATTATTCCCATTCTGTTTGCATCAGCCTTCTTCCTTCATATTTAAGGAACATTCCTCTCTTGCCTTAGTTCCTCTTCTCTGGACTAAACAATTCCAGTTTACTCAATCTTTCTCAGCAGATCATGTCCACTATTCTTCAGGCACTCTTTTCTGAGCTGGGCTCCCTTCTATTGCTTTGCAACTCCCTGGACGAGTTGTGCCCCAGACCAGACCCAGGCACCCAGCTGAGATCTCTGCAGTGCTGGGCAGAGCACAAACACTGTTCCCTGTATTCTGCTGGTGACACTTATGCCTAGATTCTCCTGCTCGTCATTTTTCACAGCAACTTGACATCACTTACTCCCATTCACATATTGATCAAAAATGAGCCCCTGTCTTTTCAGCAGGATTGCTGCTTAGTCAACTCTGTATTTCTGCATCTCACATGTGAACAGTTCATTATTCCTGCCTAGATGTAGAATCCTGTACTTATCTCTATTAAATTGCATCCTATTTCTTCCAGACCATTTCTCCAATTCGTCAAAATTATTTTGAGAAAAATAGACAGATTGCTGAGGTTCCTCGGAAAACATGGAGAGCAGTAAGCCAGCCCTGAATTCCCACTTGAACCTTGCCAGGCTGAATGCTTCCCTTAGTTTATATCAGTCTCATTTTGCTTTGCAACACCTGAAAGCAAAATGTGGCCCCCATGAAGGACTTTTTCACAAGCTAATACACAGGCTGCCTCTTCAAAGCATGCAGATGTGCAAATCATGTACCGAGCTATGATTGCAGAACCACTGCTCGTGCTGCCCTCACTGCACGCAAACCTCAGCTGATGCTGAAGTCCTTGTGTGCCATCACAACATCCCCTTCCAGCCCAGCCCAGCACCAAAACTCGAGCGGTGCAAGCAAAAGCAAAGACTCCAAAGCTGGACCAAAGAGCTCAGAAATAGCTGCTCAAACAGACTCTTAAAATGACAGTGGGGATCTAGTGAATGGGTTACCTGCCAGCCTGCCTGCTAATCTTGCCTGCCGGTACTTCTCCTAATGGGTTCACTTCTCCGTGTGTAACAGGTAGCAGCAGTGCAGCAGCAGTCAGGAGCCTTTATGAACATGAGTAAGGCAAAGGAGGGGAGCCTTCATTAGATCTGCTTCGGAGTACACAAGTCTTTGCATCAGGAACAGGAACATCAGACCCCAGGTGAACACAGACAGATCACTTACTGCCTGTCCCCTTGCTTGTACATTCATCTGCTCTAAAAATGCCCAGTTCCCCCCCGTCACACCGCCCAGCTCATTAGCATGCATCTGAAAATGCACAGGAGCAGCCTGGCTGGAACAGACCAGCCTCTGAAGAAGCACATCGTGCTCCAAAGCTTATCTGCTGTGTTTGGGTCTGCTGGCTGACCAAACAGAAGCCCCTTCCTCTCTCTGTGTTTTCTCACGTGCACATAAGAAGGTGCAGCAGTTGTGGGCGGCTTCGCCAGCTGCAGTGCCTGCACAGCCCAAGCTGAGCGTTTATGGGCTGTGTCCCCTTCCTGGGAGCCTCGGCACGCACCGCAGATTTTTGTTTTCCTGGCACCCCTGCGAAAATGGGAGGAGAAAAAAATCTCATCTGCTAGGCTGGAAAACATGAGCAGAAAGAGATTTAACAATCCACTCATGACCGGTCATGAGCAGGAAGCCGCTTGGGGAAGTAATGCTATTTCTTAGTCAGGGGAGACGTTCAGTGTGGATGATCTGTGAAATGTTTGCCTTGAATTTCCTTTGGTCCCAGCGCAGAGCAGTATCTTATTCAAAAGCCATATTTAAGAATGGCAATGAACTTTATTAGCTGTGTGCCGACAGCTTCGCGGACACCTTCAATAAGAAAAGCAATCGGGCTCTGAGCAATAAGATACCTTGTGCATAGCAACAAGCCAGCTGGCTCTGAAAACCATTTCCTCATGCAGACCTCATCAAAAAATGAAATGAGAAAATAAGTAGACATGACTAGGTGGGGAATTCTCCTGCCCTTGTGCCCCAAGGGGAGTATATCCAAATTAATAGGCCTTTTCCACTGCTAATGACTCCGTGAAGATGTGGGACGCAGGGGCCACATCATCAGCTGGAATAAACCAGTGCGTACCTAGAGCTAGTGCAGGAACAACATCAGATCACACCCACGGAGAGCACAGCCCAGCTCACTGGGGAGCCCTGGAGAGCCCTGGGTTAAGCCACAAGTCCCTGGACCCTGCCTGGAGGTGTGTGGAAGGACAGGGATGCTCTTCAAAGCCTCTGGTTCAAAAGCCACGCTGTTGTATTGCTGCTGGTAAAATTCCTGCCAATGCCAAATCATCCAGCACTGGGACTTCCAGGTTCCTCTCTTGGGTTCAGCAGCTGCCTGGAGAAAAGCAGAACGGACACCAGCAGAGGAGGAGCAAAAGAATGAGAGATGTACAAGGGAAAAACAAACAGCGTGATGGAATCAGTGGGCTGGAAGGGACTGAGAAAACGTGCAGAGACCCCAAGGGGTGCACAGGGAAACGAAAGATAGATGTAAAGGTGTGGGAGAGAAAGCAGAGATAAACAAGTGAAACGAAGATTTCATGTCAGACTCCTCCGTGAGGGCAGATTTATCTGCCTTCCTTCTCTGGAAAATTCATTAGGCATTTGTGCCTCCCTCTTCTCCCTGGCAATATGCTTTAGCTTTGCCTGGGAATGAAACAGTAATTCATGCCTGCGTGTTCTCCTCTCCCTACAACTGCAAACCAATACAGCATCCTTCTACCCCACCCCTGCTCTTCATCCCAGGCTTTTGGGGGGGCTGATGGGCACCACTGATGGATGTTGGGTGCATCGTGGGAGGCTGGAGATACTCCTCGAGCAACCCGCAGGACAATCAGCGAAACCCTCTGGTCACACCGCAGGGCAGTGTGAGATCTGACCCGGGGGTGAGCAGCACAAATGCTGCCCTGGAACAGGAGGGAAGAGGCTCCCAGAGCAGGGTGTGCGCTCTAGATAGCTTGGATAA
This sequence comes from Anas platyrhynchos, assembly GCF_047663525.1. Taxonomy (NCBI): domain Eukaryota; kingdom Metazoa; phylum Chordata; class Aves; order Anseriformes; family Anatidae; genus Anas; species Anas platyrhynchos. Next base: position 6,371,218 of record NC_092606.1, read on the forward strand.
TTTATCTGTAACTGAAGCTAAAGGAAATTGAAGTGGCCTGGACCAACACTGCTTAATTTGCCATGAACTGGCTATGGGAAGAGATAAGAAATAAATCTTAAAGGAAGCCATTAGGAAAACACAGAAGTAAAGACCAGCCAAAATAAGGCCAAATGCATGCTTGTGAGCCGATAAGATTCTGAACACCTCTTTCAGCAGCTGATAGCCAGAGGTATCAACAAGGTAGACAGATTAAATTCCTACAGGCATTAATTAAAAGAAGTTTGATGAGAAGAGAAATTAGGGTCCAGACACTGAGCACAAATAACTGCTATTTCTCTTCTTCAGAGAATGTTTAGCTCCAAACAACTGCTGTGGGGAAATAAAGGTGGATGCAAGGTGCAGGATGCAGATGGGAGATGTGGGAACACAGGAAGGACAGGGGCAGCAAGCTAGCCGAAAAAATACACAACATTGAGATGAACCTGGTGGTGGTGAATGAAGAAAGATGAGGAGAAACTGGCCTACAGAAATGCGGAGGTAGATAATGTGTGAAATCCCAAAGATTTCAGTGGCCAGGGTACGAGACTCCCATGACAAAAGGGAGTTCAGCGAAGCATCTCCTGGTATTCAGCTCCTCTGTACGAAGAGCTGGAGGAACGGCACAAGCACGGCGTGACTGCAGCTGAAATGAGAACTGGAACCTGCTGCGATCAGTCACGCAGCTCTGTGCATGCAGAGCTCAGGAGAAAAGAGGAAAATCTGTTTATGAATCCTCACCTGTGTATAAAATTGGCTGTAGGCAGCCAGAGCATGCTTTGTGCATAGCTGGCCAGGAGGGAGGTGTGGAGCAGATGTCCCATGGACCTGAAGACACCCCTGGGCAGTCCTGTCCCATGGCTACACAACCAGAGAGACCTGAGAGAAGGAATGACCTTGGGGATTGGCACATCCTGAGCTAACTCCTGTTTCTTCAACAGATGCTGGGTAGAAGAAAGGATTTAGGGTAAGTCATTCATCCTAACTTCCTTTCCTAGTGAAAGAAGTTCTCCTCTACCCTTCATGCTGCTCTTTTCTTTTGTACCAAATGTTCTCTGTCTCTTATCTGGTGTATGCACGGTGCCAGGAGCTCTCTGGACCCTCCACTGAAGCATACAGGGCTTGGTACACCTGAAAGATCTGTGCCCACTGAATTCATTGCTCCAGCTGCTGTGCCGGCACAGGAGGGCAGGGGTGTTGTCTCTGCTTCCCTGTAACACCCACACGGGTGAGTGCCTTCCCGACAGAAACCCCAGCTTGTGTGGCAGCGTGTGGATTCACGCCTAGCTGCAGCCCTGTTTCCTCTGGAAGTCACATCGAGCTGAAGCCAGCCCAATTCCACCTACCACAACACGGCAGAGCTGACGTCTTGTGGCAGTCCCTCGAGGATACGTCTCCAGAAAAAGAATCACACAGCTGCTCAGCTCAGCTCCCCAAGTCACCACTTCTCTCCCTCTCTCTCTTCTCTTTTTTTCCTTTTTTTTTAAAAAAAATTTGCTTTGCTTTATTTACGATTCTTTTCCCCCAACAGGTTGACAGAAGAGCGAATGCTTCGTGGCAGGGAGGGATGGAACGGCAAAAGACTTGCCAAACGCTCAAGTGTCTCAGAAACACCCGCACGTTGCAGCTCCAGCGCTGAACCCGCGATCGCATTATAATGCAGCTGCAATGTGCTACAGATTAAACACCAACTTCGGAGTTCACACAAGTGAAATGTCAGCTCAGAGGTTGATTTCATTCACCTGACATTCCTGTTAATAACAATGCCTAATTAGAAAGGCTTTTAAGCATCCGTTACATTAATTTAACGTGAAAATCTCATGGAGCTTTATTGGAATTTTTTTCCCCTGTAAAATTAACCCTGCAGGCTTGTTACACATGTTTTCATTAGGGACTGTGAGCAGTGGGGATATTTGATGAATTAGAATCAGCCCCTTAGTCTTTGCGCTTAACTTTGCTTTGTATTCCAAGTTCTTTTATGCTGATAAAGCCCTGATTTGACACCCCCCCCTCCCCATTAGCTTTAATATGTGCTACAGACTCCTCACACCGCGGCTGAGGGCTCGAAATCCAAATTCACTGCTGCCAATTTCCACGCAAGGCAGGACAAAAGCCCACGGCTCGGATCGTTTCATAGCAGCTGGTGTTAAATTCTGGCCTGCAGACCTGCTCTGCCCCACAGAGCACTCGCTGCTCACACAGCTTTTCTTCCACACACCCCTCCAGCTGCCAAGCCTGCTTTACAGGAGCCCAAAAGCCGTGCTAGGATTGCCCCGGTGTTATTCCCCTTCCTAAACGCGATAGATGCCATCTTAGCCAGGGCTGAGATCCCCACCGCTAAGGGCAAAAAATGCTCCAGCAGGAGCTCAACTATCAGCCTCCTTTGCCAGGAAGGGAAGAAGAGAGGCTATTAGACATCACAGGCTCCGAGGCTCAGCGGAGGAAGGGACTGGCAGTCCTAATAGGCTCCGCATTACACAGACCGCTCGGGCTCCTGCCACTGCCTGCAATTATGCACGGCTTGGCCAGGGAGACAAGTCTAACGCGAGTCCACTTTGAAAGCTCTTCTATAGCTTGAGAGCCTAGATCTTTGAAGAACGTCCTGGGTTATTTCTAGCACTGGGATTCATTAAACTGGGCTATTATGGTAAAGGCTGGATCTCCATTGAACCTCCCAGCTTGCTAGGACCCAGAAAATGCTAGAATGATTTTAATGATGGATCCGCTCGGTGATTTGAAGGAGAAAAGTTGGAGGAACAGGAACAAATACTTGACTGGCATAAATCTATGGAATTGTTTGACAGCCAGTGGAAATCTGACACGAAGCTGACTCCGCTGTCACACAGATGGTGTTACTGAAATTGAACCTAAATGGCAAAAGAATAGCGTTGTCACATGGATAGACGAGAACATACGCCACACCTTGGCCTCTGGCTGGCCACCGCAGGATGGCTTCCCAAGCAATATTTCACACTGCAGCTTCCCTGGGATACAGTTCCCAGCTGATTTCACCTCTCCTCACAGTAAGCTACCTATTGCCCAATGCAGCAGATGTAAGAATATTTTCCTGATAACCACCGAGATTTCTCCTCTTGTTAAGACTCTCCCTTGAGTCACTGAACATTAATATTATCCATCCATGGTATTTATTCTATTTCGATATGCAGCCGCTTATCATGTCCTTCCTAGTTGTCACTTTGCCAAGCCGCACATAATTAGATTTTAAAATCTTTTCTCATTAATCAAACCTTTGAACTCCCCCTACCCTCAATAATTTTTGCTGCTCTTTCTTGAACTCCCTGGGTTTGTCAATACCTATCTCATAATGAGGTGTGCAGAGCTGAACGCGGTGCCACAGCTGGCTCACAGAGAAGGGAAGGATGACCCCTGCCTCTATGCACGCAGTGCCACCAGCCTTCTCCTGCAGCTGGGGCACATCTCATCTCCCCTCGACAGCCCCGGATCCCTTCTGACCACCTCCTGGCTCAGAAGCCCTCCGAGGCTCTGGTGAAGATGACAAAGATCTTTTCTGCCAGCTCAGTGCCCTGCTTCCTCCCACTCATCACACGGATCGGGTTATTAACTCAGAAGCCAATCGGCAGAACAAGGGATAGGCAGGGATAGCAATGAAAGGCATGCAGAGACTCCGTAAGCAAGTTTAACTCCTCTCCATGCTACTGCATTGGCATTACCTAAGAAACTAGTCCAGTTTGCTCCCTGCTGAGAATTTGTTTCTGGAAGCCTGTCCTGCCTGATTTCCTGGACTTTCTAAGGTTGTATCCTTTGAAAAATAGGCTCCTCAGCTCCTCCTCTGACTGCACTCCACTAGCTAGCTTTTCCTCGATCGTTCCCAGCTGCTTGGTACTTGCTGCCCGGGTTAACCTCTTTCTTGCTGCCTTGGGGCAAAATCCACAAAAACTTCCCTACAAGGCAGCAGGCTGGGGCTAAGAACCATCACGCCTGATGTAAAACTTATTTTTAGACCGAGACAGTGAGATGTAAGCTGAATATGATCTAGTCATGATTTCCTATTAGGAAGCTCTTAGCATCTGCTAAGAAACTTTGGAAGCCCCTCTCTGCCAAGTGGTCTGACAAAGGCAGTGGGACTGGAGCGCCGTCCCTGTAGGGCAGCCAGAGGCTGTGGAAGGATTAGGACTGGTGTGGAAAGTCTGCTGTCAGAACAGCTTTTGGAGTCTAGAGTTGGATAAAGAGCACTGACGCTGGCGCTGGGCTGGGTTTCCATGTCATTTACATCCTTCTGATGACACCGTCTCTCATCCCCACTGTGGATGCTCTGTGTCGAGATATCTTAGAGGCTGAATCTCACCACCTGAGCTGACAACGTTTTATCTCAGCAGCTCAGCCAAGCAAGAGGACTCAGAGCAGGTGACAAAGGCAGAAATGTGCCTGCTAATTGCGTGCATGCTGCTTTGCCATAGGATGGCAGGGCCTGAAGAGTGACAGAGTAAAAAAAAGCTTGAACCTAAAAAAAATCCTGGCCCACAAATTACCTAACAAGTCTTCAGTCACTTGGAAAGGAAAGGGAGCCTATTTCTGAAGATTTCCCCAAAACTGGGTTAGAAAGAAGGTGTGGGGGCATGCCAGAAGCGAAAGATGCTGAGAGATGAGACAGCAGGAATAACCCAGAGGCTGGGCTTCTCCATGGGACTTACCCAAACCTCAGAGCTGAACTCTTGGCCCCACCAGTTCCCCGCCTGTCGAACAGGGATGCTGATCCTGCCTTAGTTCCTGGAAATGGTGAGAGGACAAGCCCACCTAGGACGGGAGGAGATAGCAGGACGTCCCACTCACTAGCAGCATAAGACAGGAGGACATCCTTCCCCCAAGGACTTGCAAAGCCTTCCCAGCTCCTGCACGGCCAAGCAAGGCTGGCTTTGAGGGAGTCCGAAAGGCAATTCACTGCCTGCTTGTGCAGGGGCTGGGGGTCTGCAAGGAGAAGGGTCCTCCCGGGACCAAGGAGCAGGGGTTTGTGCTGGGGTTGTGCTGGGAGAAGCTCGGTGATGTGAGAGCAGTGAGGGGCTGCTCCAGGCTTTGGCACTTGCTGCAGTGGAGCAGAGGGTGATGCCAGAGCGGCTTCTGCGCTGGCAGCGAGCGCAGCGGCAGCCCCAGCCCGGCTGTTCTCAGGCCTGTCTTCTCCCAGCAGGCAAGGAGGGGATTTACATCACACCGTGCCTCCTTTAACTTTGCTTCATTGACTCCTGACAAGATACAATATTTTTGATTAAACAGCTTCCCAGGAAGGAGCTGCTACCTTAAACCACTCGCACTCTCTCTGACCCCACGCTAGCTCATTAGTGGTCCCCTCAGACACCGTCTGATGGCATCTGAAATTCCTCTTTCCCTTCTTCCTCCAAGTGAGCTCTCGGGGCAGGGCAGAGCTCTCCTGACTGCCGGGCAGTGCCCAGCCCCACAGGACCTGGCCCTGAGCAGGACTTTTTGTTGCCGCAGTGTCAGCAAGTCCCGGGGCCTGCTTCTTCTCCAGCTGCTTCCCTGGCTCAGTCCTTCCTCTCCTCTTTCTTCCCCTATCAATCTTTGATCTGCCTTTTCAGTTTCTCTTTATCTCACACCATCTGTCTCTTTTCTTTGTGCCTTTTTTTTCCTTCCTCCGCTGACCAGCCCAACAGAGACAGATAAATCTCGCAAGCCAAGGAGACCACGTCCTCCATATATATTTGTGCGACAGTCATGCTACAGCGACAAAGATCAAATCACCAGCTAGCTCAACAGAGAGATTCAATAAAAGCAGAGAGTTATATTGATAGGAACAAGGCAAATGGATAGTTTTGATTTTAGTAGATTATTGACTGCTCAATAGAGGCAAAAAAAAGGCTTCCCAGCAGCACGGCTTAGAGAGCAACTCTTCTTGATGCACCGCGGCCAAACAAGAGGAGTGAAATATGAGACAGGGAGCACTTTGTGGCATGTCTGACAGTCCCATCATCTACGTGAGCAATGGTCCTCCCTGCCGGATGAACCTCTCGCAGCACATATCAAGAAAGATGAGATGTGCTTTCAGCTAAGCCTGAAGGCAGATGTGCTGTGTGGAGAGCAGGGGTGCACCCCCACGGAACTGCCCCGTTACATTTGGGCATCAGAGAAATCCTCCCCATCCCTCAGAAGAGTCCTATTGGCATCGACACAGCTACTCTAAGCCAGTGCAGAACTATATGGCATGCGGGGTGGTTTTTCTCTTCAATCTGTCTCTAAATATAGTATGTGCCCGATACTTACACGACGCTCATAAATCGCCGTGGTCTGAGTGGCTCACATGCTGCAGCAACACGTCCCGACTGCTCTCTGGCCTGTTTAACGCTGGGAACTGTAAAACTATGGATGCACACATGCTTCCCAGAGGAATCTGGGTCAGGGCAAGAAATCATTTTTGGTTATGGCTCTTTACTGTCCAAATCAGTCAGAGCAGCTAACTCTGCATTCCCCTGTGATCACATTTGGCACACAGATTATTTGCTTATAATCCTGCTGTAAGGGAGGAAGAAATTCAGATGCGAAGCCCAGGCAGCAGGAGGGGGGCAGGCTACCTGCAAATACATGCCTGGAGGAGGCTCGTGCACACAGGGAAAGCTGGGGAACTAAGGTCTGAATAAGCAGGTATGAGGCTGAAGGGCAGCAACCTCATCTCCAGCCTCATTCCTGGAGAGGCTGCAAATCTGTATTGTGTTTCTGACCAGACACTGGCCCTTCGTGCGAGGGACCGGCCCGCAAACTGCAGCCTGGCAGAAAGATGTGGGCTGACCTCCAGGCCCAGCGGCTCACCCAGCCCCGAACACAAGCAACCAGAACAGAGGAGCAAGGATCAAATCACTTCGCCCTGGGAGCCGCAAGGAGCTGCAGCATTTAGGGAATATTAAATAAACAAAAATGACAGGGGGTTGCTAAAAGTATCTCTCTGAGAGCCTGAAACTCTGCAGATGGGGTCAGAAGTGATGCGGAGCCATCTAGCGCATCAAAGAGGCTTAATTGAAGCACTAGCAGGCTGAAAAGCTGGGAAGTGAGTGCGGAGTGTGAGGGGTATGTCAGTGCTTGCTGCTTAATTTTTGCCAATTAGCACTCAGCCAAGGAAGCAGGGAACCCTAAGCACAAAATAACAAGGGTGTGAGCTCAAGTGTGAATGGGTACAAGCAGGAACAGAGAGAGACTTTCAGCAGCATCTCCGTCAATATTCAGGAGGGGAAAAACACCATGAAATTATTTCTTCTGCATTACGGGAAAGGAAGGAAATCTTTCAGTACAAACACGCTAATGGGCTACGCGGGGATCTGAAGGAGGATTGCTGAGGTATTAGAGCAGACTGCATTAGGAAGAAAAGAGCAAGAGAAGAAACAGGATTTTCAGGGAGATTTCGTCCAAATCGATTAAGTGGGAAATGTAAAGGGGCAGCTTTCCACAGGGATGGAGCTGGTAATTGGCCCACGCAAGTCCCAACAGAGAAAAGCACTCAAAGGGCATGCTGGGAGGTGAGCACGTGGCTGATGTTTCCTTCTCTCAGAGGCCAAAAGAGACCACAGAGAGGAAAGTTTCTCTTATGTTAATCCTCTGCACAGATCTACGAAGCCTCCCTTACCTTGCTGTAAATCACTGCTACTGCAATGCCCGTAAAACACCAGCCGTGCCCAAGCAGCGGGCGCAGCAGGACCAAAGCAGAGCGCAGCCATCGGATAGCGGGTACCACTGCTCCCCTGCACAGGCCCCTGTGCGCTTTGTGTTGCTTCACCTGTTGTCTCCAGCTGAACTCTTCAGGATGGAAACTATCTCTGTGTTCCAAATGTGGTACAGGACGAGGGGTCGAGTCCCCACGGTGGGGTGAATTCACAGCGTGATGACAAAACACCGCACATGAGCTCTCTGCAGACAAGGGACGCTGCACACACAATGCATGAATATAGTCAGGAAAACGTGGGTCCAGAGGGGAACGGGCAGCACAGCAAAGCATCAGATAGAGATTGTCACTCAAATTCTGTGTATTTCTCTTGCACCGAGTTATTTCTGATTTCTTCCTCCAGAAAAACAAACACCACTTGTCCTGCTTTTACATTTCTTTCTTTTTTTTTTTTTTAGTAAAGAAATGAAAAACTCAAGGCATGAAAGGAAAAAAACATCTAAAATGACCTAATCCAGATTTTTTAAATGCATTATTAAAAAAAAAAAAAAAAAGTGTGTGCAGTAGGGAAGGTTCATTAAATGCAGCTCCTGACTGCTCTCAGCTCTCATCAGTGAACTGACTCTAGAATAAAGCGGGACAGAGGTGAGGAAGCTGCACTCTGGCTTCATTGGTCTCTATGTGTAACGCTGGCTCAGTTTACAGCTTAAAGTCTGGATAAGATTAAAATCGTGAGCCTAAAGTAGAGGGGAAAAAATCCCTATATCTTGCTCATTTTCAATACAAGCATGCTCTGAAAAAGTGCGTAACAGACTGGGTAGGAGTCAGCACCCACTGCCCTCTGTCCCGCGTTGATCTGCAGAACCAGCATCTCATATAGGGGGGCTGGACCCGATGAGCTCTTGGGGTCCCTTCCAACCCCTACAGTTCTGTGATCCTGTGATCTCTTATGTGAATACAGCAGCAGGTCAGTGGGGAGCCCAAACCTGTGTACACTCAGCTCACTGCCGTCATGCAGAGTTGCAAGGTCTCTGTGAGGGTGGTGTCAGGATTAGGGTTTTATTTTGGCAGCTCTGGCTCTGAAATCTCCCAGGGCTGACTGTGGAAGAAAGTACTATTTTTACATGCACTATTTTGGGTTGTTTTTTTTCTGTCAAGTATTCACAAAATAGGTGATAAAAGGTTTTTAAATGATTAATAGGTACCTTAATGAATAACTAATCGATGCTTACAGATTAGTATAAAGCCCGAACAGTCAATAGGTTGCTTATAATATTCCACAATACCTTTTCTAGACATGCTTATAGTCACCTGTTAAATTATGCTTCTCATGTTTATACTGCCTATTAATCATTTATTAATCCTTTATAAGCTATTTGGGAATGAAAGCATCATATAAACCCTGAGATACTTTTCCTTCTGCCATCCACAATCACCACACTTGCTGGGGGCTTAGGGAAGTATCAGTCAAAAAAAGACAGGACTTGAGCCAAAACCTAAGTCTTTGCAACACTGCTGGACTCTGAGTAATTTGTCACCTTCTGCAGGATTTCAGATGAGACCGGGGATGGCAAGGCAGCAGATAGCTTAGTGGTTCAGATGATGCCAAAGTGGTGTTCAGGAAAGATGAAATAGTCACGCACACAAAAGCGCCAGAAAGAAAATCCTCACAGAGAGAGAAGAAGGAATTAACTTCAAGACTTAAAGCAAGGAAAGAAAAAAAAAAAATCATATCTGTAAGGACAGAGGATTGAAGCAAATGGACGATAGGCAGGTAAAAATAATAATAACCCCAAATCATTCCAAGTAATCACACAAAGCAAGGAAGAGAAAGCTGACACAAAGCAAGGAAAAGAAAAGGAATTGATAACACAACAGTCACGTATTTCTCCCTGCAGATAGGACCAATTTTAAAAAACATATATATGCATTCTCAAGAGCTCACCAGGTTCACTGGAGCCTCTGCTGTGTCACTAGATACCCAGGGCTAACAGCTGCAGGCTGCCATTAAATTCGCTTTTCAATTACTGACAACTCCAGTGACTTACAAGAACCAATTTTTAACCACTTCCAGTGCAAAGCTCTACACAGCGTGCTCCAACAGGATTCATCTCAACCCTTCCCAGTCTGCTCATTCTGCAGATGCTCCCTGCAGGTGCAAGCACGGCTCTGAGCCAGGCAGAGGCTGCTCCCCCTCACAGCCCTGAGGCCAGGGGCTGCAGGCTGGGGCTGGAGATTCATCCAAAGAGTGCTTTGAGCAGGGTCTGGTTGTGAAAGTGCCCAGCCTGGCCTCTTTCTGCCTGAGGACAGCCATCCCCTGCTGGCTGTTTCTTGTGCTGGTTTGTACAGCACCTAGTGCCTGACCCCACTGAGCTGGGGCCACCCAGTGCAACCGGGAGGATTAAAGGAGCCTCAGGAAAGGCAGCGGCACAGAAAAATCAGCTGATGGGCAGGAAAAGGTATTGAACCTGGCTGCATGTGGCTCCTCGTCTGCAGATCTTCCAGGGTCTAATAATGTGCTTGAGCTCCACAGCCCGCCAGTTCTTCAGCAGAACTCTAATTTAGCTCTTTCTCTTCTGCCCGTTTTCACCGGACACGTAGGGATTTCTCTTCAGCCCCCAAATTTGTTTGAACAGCATGTCTAACAGTGTGTACACATGGGTGTGCCACGCAGACACACAAGCACACGAAGTTGATTGAAACACTTCCTTTCCTTCGGGCAAACCGTCCAGCCGCAGGGACCTGTTCCACCCTCTTAGGCCAGGGCTCTCAAAGCACTGCAAGCGGCCATCAAATCCTCCTATTTCCCGCTGGGCAGCAGAGGAGATTCCTTGAGCGCATGCGGTGTGCCACTCACTCCTTCCTGCTGCAGGAGATGCCCTGATTGACGTGCATTAATTTCATTCCTTCGTTTCGTGCCCCGCTCCCCTCAATGCCCCTGGCTGTGTTGAGGTGTTGTGTCACCTGCTGGAGGCATCTGCTTGCAGCAGCACGTCATGTGAGCAGGGAAGGGAACGTGAGCAAGTCTAAATTAAAAAAAATAAAATAAAAATATAAATAAAAAAACACAATCCTCCTGATCAGTATGCCTGTCATTTTAGCAGCATTAAATACATTAAAATGGGATCTGCACACCAGCTTAATTAAATGAGCCAATTGAAAGTTCCTGCCAAGTATTAGTTTAAGGTAGAAAATACACTTATTTTGGAGCTTATGCAGATTGAATTTGTAGGGTCTTGTGGGAAATGCTAAGCATTTTTTCTTTTGGAAGACTCACTGTTTGCAAATTTATTGCGGTGATCTGAATTTTGTTTCATTACGAGTGTCAAGCACAATCACAGATAGAAGAAGTCTCTTGGCTGGTTCCCAGGTTACAATATCCCTTCTAAATTGATCTGTTCTTCAAAAGTACTGCTGAAATGTATCCAACTAGCTGTGCCCAGGGGCAGATGACTCACATTTGCCCACTGAAGAGGCATTTCAAGCCCTGAAAACAGAGCAATTACGGTATTAAACCTGAGAAGATATTTCGTGTCCGGTATCATTGTTTGATCTTAGCTCTTACTTGGTGATGTGGGGCCAGCTGCAATGTGATTACTGAAATGGAGAGCCTGGAACATGTAGCAAAGCTTATAATTTATTCCGGGCCTTTCTGATCCATGTAACACTGCAATCAAGAATTAGTTGAATAGCAGAACAATTGATTTGAAACTATTTCAGTAAATCAAACTGCCAATTTCAGCCCGCTGTCTATCTTACCCAGTGATGCATCACCTCACTGGCAGTTGTCTGGAGGCGCGGCAGTAGCAGAGGCTGCCTTGGCTGGGCTTAAAATTTGGGAGAAAAGGTGCAGACCTGTGCAATAGGGGCACCAAGCAAGCCTTTGGCAGACGTGTTTTTTTAGCCGAGCTAAGTCTTTTACTCTAACAAAAAGAAACAACTTTACCTCTGTGTTTTCTTACTGAAACATTTATTTGACCCAGAATGGAGCTGGTTATTATTTTTCAATGATAGATTTTAAGATCTGCGTGTGGTTTCTTAACAGGAAATTTAACAAGCCTTTAAATATAAAAGTTGTTCCAAACTGATGAGTGGAAATGTTTCACTTCAAAAATATCAGATGCTTTCATTTTATTTTTCGTATGTTTCATTTCCACCGGGCTCTGGAAAGAATAATTTGGGGTTTTCAACGTGGATTCAAGTATCTTACTAGAGTCCTCATCTCGTGCATACAGCTGATGGCATTATTCTCAACTTTCAGTATTTTGATCAAATTTCCAAACTGGGAGGCTGAGAGTTGGAAATCAATGAAAAAAATCCCTTTGGTGCTTTCTCTCCCCCTCGTGTGCTATCCCTGTTGCTGAGAGCCGCGAGAGTGCTGCAGGCTGAAGTCTCCACCAATATCCGTGCTCATCTCGATGGATGCTTAAGAGGTCCGCACTGAGCTCCAGATGTCCTCAGAGCAGCCCTGCGGGCACGCAGATCACAGCAAGTGCTGGGCTGAGGGTCACTGCACTCCGTTTGCTGTCCCTCAGGCAGACATCGCACTGGGGCATGGCCAGCTCCGAGATCTTGCTGCCTTTGAGCAAACCTCAGGTGCAGCAACCAAGGAAAATCTTTTCCTACATGAATTGTTCGAAACACTTCATTCGATTCTCTCCAAGAGTAAAAGACATCAGGCAGATCCCAAATTACATCAGGAAGATCCCCAAATGAAGTCAAACTGCCACAAAGTTCAATTGAGACATAACCAGATCTCATCAGCACTTGGGTGTTAGCCTAGGAAGCCGAGATGCTGCAGGGAACAGCATTACAGGAAATTCGCCTTTTACTTACAGATGGAGAAGCTGAGTCGCTTCTCATAACTGTATGAATGAGACACCATTTCCTCTATGAATGAGATACTTAAACTGCCAGTAAGACCCACATCCTTTTGGTTTAATTCTAGACTCTGAGCAGCGCTGCCCAGACATTACAGATGACACAGCAGATGCTCTCTTCTGCTGTCATTTGCCCTTGAAACTCCAGGCTGTTGCTCCCTAACTCTTCGCTTCCACCCCACACGTGGTTTTGTGACATGCTCTTAGGCCAGCACTGATCCTGCTGAAGTCAGTGCCTGTGGATGTCCCAGCACCACACGGCCCCATCGGTCTCACCTGTGGGAGCCAGGGGGAAGCAGATGTCAGCCACGCCGTGCTGCCAGCGGGGTGTGCGCTGCTCGTGCAGGGCTGGCTCTGCCAGGGACAAGCCCCCTCCACAAGGCACACGCTGTCCAGCCGCCTTCCCACGGCTCACCCAAACCTTCACACCACAGCTGGAGAAGTGGCTCTCTACCTGTTTGGCTCTCTGTCTTCCAGCAATCTGTCAGTTGCACAGACACCCCATCTATTCATGCCGCAGGACACACTTTAAAAGGAAGCTTTAAGAAGCACCACCTGTGCCCTCCCCCTGTCCCTATCTCCTCAACCATTCATCTCTTCTCCCCAACTGCAGGGGAGTTATCAGGCTAAACACAGGTTTCTCCAGGGTAAACATTTACCCTGCTGCAGGCGCCTCAGGAGTCACAAAAGCACCTGTCTTTGCTAACGGAGGGTGATTGCTCTCTTCTGAAGTGAGCGTCTGCAGCAGGGCACATGAATCAGCCCCTCGCAGAGCCCGTTTTTCTCTCTGGCACGCACAGGGAGCGTGAGCAGCTGGATCAGAGGGAGATGGTGAGTGCGGCTGCCTGAGGTTGTGTGTGATGTGCCCCACAGCCACCCCTACCCGCTCCCACTTCTCTGTGTGCCACCGTCTGCCTGGCAAGAAGCGACTGGGCACTGTCTTGGAAGACAAAATCTGACGGCATCGCAGAGGAGCTCTTCTGGACAAGAAGCTCCTCGGGCCCCTCTTGGGACAGGGAAGGCACATGGAGCCTGCCCCTCGCTGCCTCTGGGAAATGGACATCCTGGAGAGCTGCACACAGCCTCTAGACACGGGGTGCTCTGTACTGCTTTATCCCTTAGATAAAATAACCTGAGGGCTCACCCTGCTCCAGCCACACCAGAGGAGTGTGCCCCACAAGTCTGACAAGCCTGGCCTTGCATTACCGGTACAGCCAGCAGGGAAATGGTGGGTGGGAGGATGATCAGTGAGTGAAGAAGGTTATGCAAAAGAAACCCAGAGTAAGCACAGCGAAATCCCATATCTGTGCCTTTCCTCTCTGATCTTCACCTCCCAGGTCTCTGTCAATCCTTCCCTCCCTTCCTTGCTCCTCTTTTCCCTGCCTACACCCCGTTAGAGACAGACCCTCGCAGTGCTGGGAGGGGAGTTCTCTTTACTCCGTTGTCTGCTCGACCCTCAAGGGAAAAGGAACTTCAAGGGAAGTGTAAAACCAGAAGTGGTTCCCTTGATCCCACGTCTGCTGTCTGGGTTTAGTCCTCCAACCAGCTCAGCACATTTCTTTTAACTACTTACTGCTGATAAATGGTTTCTCTGCTTGCCACGGGTGAGTGAACACCAACCGCTCGTTCCAGGCCCAAAGAAAACGTGCAGAGAAACCCTAAGATTGTGTACTGACCTTTCCGACAATATGCATGCCGGTAAATACCAGCCAGCCTCTCGAATATTAAACAAGCCACAGCCAGCCCTGCATTTCCTATTACCCCAAAGTCCTTCAGACTGCATTTTTAGTCCAGCCGTGCATCTGTAATGACCTGCCTTATCTTCACTCCTCTCCCGTGCTGGAGGGGCTGCCCAGCCCTGCTGCAGTCCCTTTCTGAACTGCCTCCTGTTACGAGCGGGGCCAGTCCCACAGAAGGGAACAGCACGGAAGAGCCACCAGCAGCAGAACCCTTGGGAGACACCGTCCGTACCGTGCAGGATCACTGAGCACGGTGCAGTTGTTGAAGACGTGCCCTAAAGGGCCAGGACTCTGCTCTCTGTCCTGGAGAACCCTGTAATTGCTGCCCAAAATCCTCCCTGCATTTTCCCATAATTACCTCGGAGAATTCTGTTCATATGGACTCGAGAGCTTCTCACGGAGGGGAACTTCACATTTCCCCAACCCTTACACTAGAAGAGCTTTTGACAGCCCTCCCATGCCTGAGCTGTTCCCTTCATTGCGGAGTCACAGTCCACCCCCGGCCATCTGCAGGTGCCTTGCAGAGAGCCGTTTCTAGCCCTGCCTGCTCCCTCTGCTGTGGGCGCACGGTGTCCGTGCCATGGCCTGACGCTCACAAACCACGTCTGTTCAGAGAAGAGCTGGCACTGCTTTCTGCTGCAGCTTGTGAAGTCTTGTTAGCCTTTTTTCTCGGCGCACGCTGATTCTGTAATTTTTTTGCAATCGGGTAGGCTGGCAAACAGAGCTACCAGAAATATTAACCTCTGCTTTAAGAGCAGCTGGCCCTGGGCTGAGGAGGAAGAGGCTGAGCAAGGATTTTGCCAGCCACGGAGCTGGGACACGCAGCAGGCTCCCGGGAAAAACAAAAGCAAACACAACTCCCAGCGCCCAGCGCAGCTCTCAGCCACAGACCTCCACTCGTCAATTAGATTTCCTCCACCGATTTGTACGGGGAAAGACGGAGAGGAAATGCCAGATGCTGCTGGGCACGCAGAACAGATTCGGTGTGTGTGTTTAAAGCACTAATAACTCCCTTCCTGCCGAAAGAGGGAGAAGACTTTCTCTTAATCCTTCCTTGCATCAGTAATCAGAGAGAGGAGCAGATGGTGCCAGAAGTACAGTAATATGCCCATTAAAATAACCTCACTTGCTGATGAGTTAGCACCAGAGCCCATGCGGCAAGCACCTTTATGAGAGCCCTGCTCCAGCAGAAAGCAGCGGCTCCTGCGATGCGATGGGGGAAAGGAGAACTCGCTAGGAAGGACCCAGCCAAATTTCACCAGGAAGGCCACAGCTTTCACCCATAAACTCCTCGCTAGCAGATGTGCTCGGCAGGATTTGTCCTCCAGGCACATGGAAACAAGGCGTGTGTCCCGTTCTCCCCCCACACCGACACCTGCCTGTGATCTGGTGACACTTCGGGGCCAGCTGAGGGCTCCCAGCTGAGCAGTGAGCGGCTCCAGCACTGCTGCTGGGCTTTCTGGAGTCCATTCATCCCCCAGGAGGAACAAGCAGATGGAGAAGATGCTTTCCAGTGATGCATTTCTCTTCTACAATTCCCAGCATAAGGTCAGTACATAAGCAGCTCTCTTTCAATCAGACACAAGTTGTGCCTTTCATTTCACAGTGGATTTACAAGTTTTTGTTCTACCGTATCTGCCCGGGGATGGTAATCTTCTAAGTGGGCCATCTGAGCAGTTTCCTGCAACTTTTCTGTGGCATTCACGAAGAAAAGTAGACGTGTGAGCCATCACCACATGGCTGACATTTAGGTTTGCATGGGCAACCTCTCTGCTCCTGGCCACAGTGGTGAAAACCACTTGCTATTCAAGGTCTTCATTTACAGTGGGAGTGCTGCCATCTCCCTGACCAGTATCTGAAAAGCAGTGTCCTACAGCCCAGGTAACGGCCTGCATTCCTCTTTCTCTATCTCTGACCTCATAAATCTTCCCAGCAAGGTTTCCATCCCAATAGATGTGCTTCCACAAACATTTATGCCAAGTCACACTTATGCCAAGCAGTCTTTCAACAGAAAAGGACTGCATCCAAAATGTTGCATCAGCTCCGGCTCCATGCCTCTAGAAGGGTGAACCTTTCTTTATCATTAATTAACTCTTTATATGACATGACATTTATTTCATTATCTCACTGAATGTCACTGTCCAATTAGCTCATCCCCAAGGAATGAGACCTAATTAACCAAGATAAGCAAACTGAACTTTCGCAACCTCCCTCCCTTACAAGCAAGTTGCCAGCATGTAAGTACTCAGCAGTAACGCCCTCGTTAAGGCTTGACTAAAGACTCCTTCTCCTTTCCTTGGCTTTACTCATAAAGAATTTTCTAACTCATCTATTTCCATTTTGCTTGGCACAAAGTCTCAGAAATCCATAGGGTCAAATCACGCTTCCTTCCAGCATCAGCTGTACGGACGTGGTCATAAATAACGATACCTCTCCCTCGGCAGCTAATGGACACTGATTTGCACTTAGGCAAAGGAAGACTTCCACTGGCAGAAGAAAAGGAGTGCTGGCCCAAATCTGTGTTTATAACCCAGGTGATGCCCCGCTCGCCTGCTGGATACACTCACAGCCACTTCACTTCCCTGACCAGCTGAATTCAGCTACGAAATAAAAAGCAAGAGGTTTCCATGCAGCTCACGGCCTGTCCCCTGACAGCCTAATTTGGCTGAGCATGTTAGAAATCGGAAAATATCCCTCCTTTCTCTCATTATGGCTTTCCCAGTTGCATTTTTTAGCTTTTTCAGTAGCGAAGGACCCCCTTTGCCCTCACTGAGCAACAGAAGGTCGGGAGCAGAGCCGTGTCCCTACCAGCTGACGCAGCCCTGCTCAGAGGCGTGCTGTCGGACACGTAACTGGAGGCCACCCTGGCATGACCACCCATGCGATTACAGAGGATGGAGGGAAGATGAATAACTCTCCCCGAGTTGATGCAATGCTCAGGCCTTCATTTGTGAACAGGTTCTTTCCTTTGGTTTTATTTTTTATTTTTTCTTCCCTCAGGTAGCATGCTCAGAGCTATATTTTACACGGTACCTGATTTGAAACACAGAGATGAAGGGTCGTGAGATGAAAGGGAAGCATTAATCTCGCTTGTTCCCTCAGCATCTCAATAAATTTCATCCTCTGATTGCTTTTGCTCTTGGCTAGAGGTCAGCGTTTTCAGGGAGGAAGCCTCCCAAAAAAGACATTGTACTGGTACAGGAGCACGAACACCCCACAGCCCAAACCTGCATCCTGTCTGCTAGCACAAGGGTTTTTCCTTGCCAGTGCAGAGACCTGTGGGTGACATCCCACAGGCTTTGGAGCAAGCCTCCTACAAATCGAGGCTGCAGATCCCAAATCTCTCCTTATCACGTTTGGCTTTACAGGGAACTGGACTTTTAAGCAGCTTTGCCATGAGCCATCTGAAACCGGCTGCTGCGGGATGAGGAGGATCCCAGGAGGCATCTCTGAGCAGCTCAGGCACGGCACAGCTCAGAGCAGCCACTGAGCACTGCAGGAATCCCCTCCTGATGCGACGCGAGGCAGCCTGGAGCCATCACATAAACACATGGACAGAGCGGTCACAGAAACACAATCACAGAAGCACAGAATTGTCTAGGTTGGAAGAGACCTCAAGACCATCGAGTCCAACCTCTGACCTAACGCTAACAGTCTCCACTAAACCATATCCCTAAGCTCTACATCTAAACGTCTGTTAAAGCCCTCCAGGGATGGTGACTTCACTGCTTCCCTGGGCAGCCCGTCCCAATGCCTCACAACCCTTTCAGTAAAGAAATTCTTCCTAACATCCAACCTAAACCTCCCCTGGCGCAACTTTAGCCCATTCCCCCTCGTCCTGTCACCAGGCACATGGGAGAACAGGCCAACCCCCACCTCGCTACAGCCTCCTTTAAGGTACCTGTAGAGAGCAATAAGGTCGCCCCTGAGCCTCCTCTTCTCCAGGCTGAACAAGCCCAGCTCCCTCAGCCGCTCCTCGTAGGACTTGCTCTCCAGGCCCCTCACCAGCTTCGTTGCCCTTCTCTGGACCCGCTCAAGCACCTTGATGTCCTTCCTGTAGCGAGGGGCCCAAAACTGAACACAGTACTCGAGGTGCGGCCTCACCAGAGCCGAGTACAGGGGGACGATCACCTCCCTAGCCCTGCTGGCCACACGAAACATCCCAGCCTTCCTCACCCCGTGCCACGCTGAGCACCTGGAGAACAGGATGCAGAACAAACCAGCAAAGACCATTTAATACCTGCCTTAAACACCACCTCCCGACCGACCCGAGATCACTTTTTGGGTGTGAAGCAGCCACCCGAGGCAGAGCTGCTGTTAGGAACAGTGCCCCCAGAGCACTTGGGGCACCAGAGCATCCCCAGGCCGCTGCTTGTCTGCAGCACCCACGTGTGTGACCGCACAACAGGACCTGCAGAAGACAGAAAGGACAGAGCATTCAGTGCTGCTACCTACCCGGGACTAATTACAGCCAAATGGTGCTGGACGTGAACCCCACACATGGGCAAGGGAACAAAGGGAGGCGGGACCGGTTCCCCTCCCAGTTCCTTTTATGAATTATTCTCTTGTTGTATTTTTGCTCCTGGTGGGGAGCACAGAGCCATCCGTGATGATTTAAAGAACGTGCCTGATGGCTGCCAGCATTGCTGGGAAGGCAGGGTCGGCGCGATCAGATCTCTACATATGTTATTTCCTTGTTCTTCAGCTTAATGGGGCGTCCCACTTTATTATTGTATTTTTTTTAATTTTATAAGACATGTTTCATTAAATCTGAATTATGGCAATTCAGGGAAAGAAATTAGCCATTAAAATTACAATGAAAACATCTTATAAAAAGGGCTGTCAACTGCCATTTCTGCTCTGCTGGGCGAGGGAATAAGGAGGAGAGAGAAACACAGCATCTTGGAGCGGGCACAGCACCTGCAGAAGTGGGATCGGTCTGCCAGGGGCTCTGGAACAGGAATCCCTGTCAAGGGGAGCTGAAAGGCTCCTGGGAGCTGACTGAGATTCTGCCTTTAAAAGGACTATTTCAGGTCTTTCAAAAGGCTATGAGAAAAGGGGAGCCTCGTCCTGCATTCACATTTGGTCTCACTTCCTTCTGAGCAGCTGGGTAGCAGAAACGAGTAGCGAGCTCTCCCTCCTGCACAGCCCCAGTGAGGCCAGGGCCCTGATGCGATGGAGATGCGCACTGCAACTGGCACCACCCTGGCCCTTTCTGGAAGGGAGAACTAGCACAGGTCTGGACAGACAGGGAACTGGAAGCAAAGAGTATCCCCAAAGCCCCATTGAGGAAGGTGTTGCACTCTTGAAACAGAATGTGCTTCATGTCAGCAGGGACACCTCGTACCGCCAGGGCTCAGCTGTCCCCACGCACTGCTTTGCTCCTGCAGCAGTGACATTCTCAGAGGAAAGAGATTTTGTTAGAAATACAAGGGAAAAGAAAAATAAAAGCCCTTAAGCTCACTTGTTTCTATAAGCTAGGAAGCCCAGGTCTATTCACCAGTCCAACTGCTGCATGATTCCTGCAGCTGTCCTGAACTCTGCACCCTCTGAGCAAAACAGTGAGCAACGTAGCAAAGGTACTGGCTGGAGAAAAAAATATCTGTCTGCAAGGAAATAAAGGTCAGTTCTGCTGAAATGAAATAGATTTTGAGACTGCATGTCAATTAGATGCATACAAAAGGAACTAATAAAGTTAATCCACTAAACATGAGAACCGCGATAAAACAGCCCTGCAGGATAGAGAGAAAAGGAGGTGGGGAGGGGCTGGTAAACAGAAAGGGAAGTGAGGAATGGAATAAAAGAAGGCACAGAAGAAGAAATAGCGAGTTAAAGAGGAAACAGATAACTGTGATAATATTCCTGAGAAGGTAAAAGCGAATGAAACAATCAGGGTGAAAGGCAGAAGCCCAGGAACCCAAAATATGCAGCTCTGCTGTGTTGAATGCAAACACCAGCAGCTGGCAGGCCGGGACGCAGCCCCGCAGCCTGGGTGCTGCCTGTAGGGACCCTGCGCTGTATGAGGGCTGCCCAGGACAGCCAAGGCCAGATTCAGCAGCTCAGGTGGTGCTTTTGGAGCGGTGCTGTGCAGACTGCAGTGTCATGGCTGGGCTCTGGTGAAGCAGCGATCTGTACAACGCAGGGGCCATGGGCTGAGCATCGTGACCCACTCAGCAGGGATCGCTGCGGAGCCCAAGGACGGCTGATCTCCACCCGTCCCCAAAAGGGCTGCTGAGGACACCAGGAAATCTGGCCCTAATTGAAATGTTTACACAGGAAGCTGAAAATCTGGCTCTGTTTTTTTTTCCTGCTGGTACCTCTGAAGCCTGACAAACACTTGTTTGAAAATCTGCCCTCCCTCTCACCTTGTCTTCCGATTCTTTGATTTTTTTTTAACTGAAGATGACGCACTTAGGCTCTAAGAGCACTTAGTCCTTGAAAGTCTGTTGCACATTGGTAACTGCCTTCGTCCATTTGATCACCAATATGCAATAAAATTCAGCAGCAGTTTACGTGCATTGGGGAAATACGCTTGTAAAAGTCCCATTACAAGTTATTGGATGCTTTTTGCTTCCTTCTGTGGTTGAGGAAGTGTGGAAATTGTTCTGCTTAATGTATACGCAGTGGGCAGGGGGTATGACAAGGCAGCTCAGCCACGTTTGGGAAGCGGTGCCTTGCACACCACCCGTGCAAGAAGACCTTCTACCTCCTGAAATGGCCTGAAAGAGCATGGGCTACACCGGCAAGCAGGAGAAACCTGCCCTGCTCCACTCAAGCATGGCATCAGAGCGATTTAGATGGGTCCCAGCCCAGCCTGGTCACGGATCCGGCACAGATCTTAATGCCATGTGGACAGAACCTGAAGGAGTGACCAAACGCCTTAGGACAAGTTGTCCCAGAGGAGCTGCTGTTACATGACGCAGCCCCATACAAGTCCTCACTCTACAGATCACTCCCGAGTGAAGCCACAGAGCTGGATCCAACCAGGAGCTGATCTAAAATGCCTCCCCTTAGGTCAACTTTAAGTTCTTCTGCTAATTTTACCTTCCCACAAAACTTACTGACCCTAAAAAACTCTCTCCGTCACTTCCTTTAGAGGAGTCTGGTCCAAGAACTGGGGAGGTATGGGCCTGCAGCCCAGATCCAATCCTTGATTTGGGAATTCTTCTGGACAGAGGCCAGAATATGCTGGCTGGAGGTATGGCTCACCCCTCCTGCCTTTCCACTTCTGTTTTTCAATTGTTCCATTGCTGCAGGGCATTTCCTGGGTTTAACGAACATCAGGCAGGCCTTCCGCCTGGCAGTTCATTAGTGCCTTCCAACAGAGAGAGCATCGCGCTCAAGTCATTATTGATTTCTTACATGCACCACTGAAGGATTTCCATATGGAGAGGCAGTCAGCTGAGGTGACCCTGAAAACGTGGAGCCTTACATCAAACGCCAGAAGGATGATGTACGAAGGAATATCAGGGAATTCGGTACCATTAGCCCCTGTCTCTGATCCGGCTTCAAGGGTAGAGGGGAAGCTGTGCGTGGCCCACACTGTCCTGAAATTTCAAGACTGTCACAGAGGCCACCATGCTGAAGCAACTGGCTCTTGGAGATCTTACTGCAGGTGCAGCAGGTACAACCAGGACCCGGCCAGCTGCAGTCAGCAGACTCCTGGGTACGTCATCCCTGCTGTGAGAACTGAGGGGACACGGGATTCTTCAGTCAGATCTTACATGCAGTAAAAAGAGGGAGAGTATAACACTTCGCTGCAAGAGCAAACATATCTCTGAGTGGCTCATTAAGAGAAAAGAAGGTCGATTAAAACTGGAATCAAAGAACTGCAATACTGATGTTATAAATATATGTGCAAAGTGCTCCTCTAGCCTCACTCTCACATTCTCACGCACCGGGTTTCTGTTCTCCCTCGTCTCTTTTAAAAGGAGAGATAGGAACAAGCTGATTAATAAGGCTACAGAAAAACAGAGAACCCTCCCCAGAGAAAGAAATACATTTTGTTTAAAATCATTTCCATATTTTTCTTTCCCCCCTCAAATGAGTTTTGACACTGATCTTTTCCCCTTTTCATGTTTATTGTTTTAAATAGAAAGTTCCTGTTTCCAGAACAACTGCTCTCTGTTCCCCCCCCTCCTCTTTATTAATCTCAGAGCAAGGCAGCGAGCAGGTTCCCAGCTCCTCCAGTAATGGAAATGTTCTGTTTGAATTTTCTCATCAAAACCTGCTAGGTGTTTATCTGATTTTTGTCACACGCACTACTCAGGCCAAAGCATATCTGAGGAGGCATACGCATGATGTATATCGATACATATTTATTGCAATGGCTTCTTCACCCTTTATTGCTTTGCTCTTCTCGGAAAGAACTTTATTCAGCTTTACCAAGCACTGTGTCATCCCCTAGGTGCAGATCAGAGCAGCAAGGATGTGGGAGAGGAACTGGCTCCAAGGGAGCCAACCGGGAGCCCTTGGGTACCAAACACCCGTGGCACCTCGTGCCTGGGCAGGAGCATCACGGTTTGGCACAGAGAAGGAGCAGAGCTGGCGGGGTGGGCTTGGGGCAGGAGAAGGGGATGCACCACCCAGCCCCGTGAGTAGCAGCACTTCAACATCCACGCAGAGCTGTGCATGCTGCAGGGCCCTGGAAAACCAGAGGGGAACGCAGCTTCTATTTCTTCCTGGAGAGGCGCGCTGCACAATTATGGATGCCAGCACTTTGCACTGCCTCTGTGTCTCACAGAGAGCAACGCACACACTTAGTGCTGCACTTACTGCTCGTCATCTGCAAATGGCACCACGGTGTATTAGCAGGCAGCGGCGTGCATCCATTTTGTCAGCACTAGGTTAAAGATTGGACCAGACGATCTTAGAGGGCTTTTCCAACTGGAAAGATTCTGTGGTTTTATCCTGCTGCAGCATCCAAACATCCCCCTGGCCTGACGCATCAGGGTAAGACGAGGTCCAGCTGCACTGGGGAGATGCCCCAGAAACACACAGCTACGGCACCTGGCCCATCCTGTACCCTACTCGGGGGGGGGGCAATGTCAGGAGGTCCCAACACTCTTCCCAGATAACCTGCACCTGGAATGGATGCTCTGGAAAGGCAGCACCTCAGAGTGAATTACCACTGAAATCTGGAATTTAGCCTGATTGCAAGACATACATATTTAACACTCCAAATGCAAAAGCATGACCCATTATTTACTAACTCAGGCCATGTTAATAAAGATAATACATAATTATTGCCGAAATAGTTCAATGAAAAGGTTCTTTCAGCTATAAACATATTACATTTCTCCTTCCTCTGTTTGATGTCCTAATTACAAGTATCACCGTCCATCTGAGTTAGAACTAGATTAAGGCTCCGCTTGCATTTAAAGTAGCTGTTAGCACTGCTTAACAGTGAGAGATGACTAATTGGCCATCTCACTGGTGATGAATGAAGCTGAGATGCAAGGCAGTGCATGAAAATTACGTGTAATTATTGCCAAAAATTAGACTGAAGAAAATAAAAACGTGTCCAACCCCCTCCACTCCAACCTGTTTGAACACCAAGCTGGATCTGAGACGCACCAGCAGCACCAAACACAAGTGGAGAGGGGTTAATACTGTACAGGCAGCTGTGTCCCGTGTTTGTTGGACACATGCACCTCTGTCCTCTTCACACGCAGCGGGATGTGCTTGTCACTGCGGGTGTGAAAGCAGCTGTTTGTCACGCTGCAGCCAGCTCCTTCCCCACCATCCCCACGGAGAAATAATCTTGTCGCATCTCACAAGTTGAACGTGGCTTCTGCAGCTCTCTGTGTGGTGCTGACAGCGCAGTGGGCATCACTCTTCCCATCCAGGTCGTGGTGAAGCAGCTCCCCTGTGTGCTGTTAGGATGCACGCCTTGTTGGAGGTGCTACTTCTCAGTGGAAACAGAAAAAACAAGGCCCTGACCACATCAGCTCATTAAAGACTCAGTTGCTGTGGGTGATTAAGAATATTAGCAAAGCCAGGACTGGTGAGAGAAGTAATATCCTTCATTAACCTACTGAGAAAACTAACAAGCTTTCAGGCACGTGAGGCGGACAGGGAGAACCCAGCCTGATTCCGCTCACAGCTGTATCAACTGCTCGGCTGAATTTCATCAGCGTGCTCTGCAAGGGTGGTGGAAAGAGCTTTTAAGGCTATGGTGTGTAAGATACTTAGATTCGCTTTTTTCTAACCTGTTATTTCTAAAGCTGCATCCGTCTCTTCAGTCCCCAGTGGGCAGAGCTTGGCTGTTCAAGCACCTCTGTGTCCAGCCCCAGCGGTGGCCACATTTCAGCTGGGGCTGGGTTCACCTCTGGACAGTTCTGAAGGTTTTTTGCTGTGAAATGTTCACAGCAAATGTTCACAAGTAGTTTTGTCACTGGAGCACATGCTGTGCAATGAATTGGTAATACTAATATACTTTTCCTTCTCACCTACTTGCTCTCCCTCTCCAAACTGAGCAGTAGCACTGCCTCCCCTCTTTCAGCTTACTGATACAAATCTTCAAATTAAACTTGAAGGAGTTGCTGCTGAAGCTACGAAAAAAAGACTTTGCTCTACCTGTCTCGCTGCTGGGACACTGGCGATTGCAGATATCCCTGATCCAGGTGGGAGGCCGTGACTGGGCCACTCCGGTGCTATCTGTTCAGAACGTGAGAACAACGAGATCTCCTTGGGAAATTGCTAAGATGACTCCTAGCTTGAATTTTTGTCCAGGAAAATCTGGGATGTGCGATAAGAACAGCCCAAATTTTGTAGGAATTAGGTGATCTTTAACGTCCCTTCCAGTCCAATCCATGTTATGATTCTGTGATTTTGATCTACTCCAGTGAGTAGATCACAAAGAGAAGTTACCAAAATACATCGCAGAGGGTAATGTTTCCGTTGCAGGAGTGTAAATTCTCTCTGGTATGTTGGTTCAGTCTGACCAAACAGCGGAAACTGGTATTTCTCAAACAAAATTATGGAGACTTGGTTGTTTGTTTTTCTTTGTTTGTTGTTTCCAACCTCATTTTAAGAGATCAGATGTGAGCTTTTGCTGAGGGATATCCTCGCTTTTGATGGTTTTTGGCATCTTTTCACAGCAAACACAACATTCAGAAAGGGGTGAGGAGAGAGGTCGTCGTTGTTATCAGAGTTCCTGCTAATACTAGCCACAGGAGAAAGGGCTTTGGGTTGAGAAATCAACAGGTGAGTCCATAAAACATTCCACATGGTGCAGCTGCTGGTATAACAAGCCCTTAGATGCTGGAGACCATCCTGGTGCTCCTCCTCATCCGCACCTCACGTTGCTACAGGCTGAGGTCTCGCGTGGCAGAGCACAGGCCGGGGGTGTGTGTTATCCTCCTGCACAGCGTGCTGCTCCTTCTTCAACGTACTGAGCCCCTGCCTCGAGGCTCCAGCAGTCTGTCAGCACTGTGGGCATGCCCACGCTGCAGCCCGAGGCACCCGGCTTGTTGTGACCTCCCAGAGCTGATGTAAAGAGGACACCGAGATACAGAGGAGCCCCTTGTGCTCCAAGTCTTTACATCTCTGAGGGGCACTTTTTGCTGGTGTATGCAGGGGGGGAAGAACAGTGGTCCTGCTACCTACAGTCCGTGCTAGATGCCAGCCCACACACGATGCACTTAGCAGCCCCCGATCGTCTGAAAATGTCTAAAACTCCAGAATTACCCTATGGACAAATATAAATCTTTAAAAAGCCCTTGCTCCTCGCAGTCCTTTCATGCATTGCTTGGCAGTCAGCTTGTCCCCAGGATATGAGGAAGCATCTGTGTTTGTAGGGGATGTGTGGGAGGCAACTGGCTTACCCATGAAAATATTGCCAATTGCACCTTTTATTTCACACGTTTAGCCACTGAGATGAAACAAAACTGTGTAGAAAACTAATTTCATCTGCTGCGCAATACCGTTATTACCATAATCTAGTATAAAAGGGTGAACTTCACAGCATTGGTAAATACATTATGAGAGAGGCATTTAAGAGCCTAGCTCAACAGCTGAACATACACAGAGGCTCCAGCTCCTGCTAACATGCCTGCATTTTTGCAAACAAGGGTTTACAAAATCAATGCTTTTGTCCTGCTATGATCTAAAAACTTGGGCTCCAGTTACCTGAGGGATAATGAAACACCTGAGCAGTCAGTTCCTTTTTTCCCACTCTGGATTTTAAATAGTTCTGTCCCTCTGCCCCAGCTATAGCCTGGAACTGTATTTTGCTTAGCATAGCAGCGAGGAACCTGCAGGAGGATGACAAAGAAACACTCATCTATTCCTGCCTTTACCACCAGTTGCCTTGGCAGTCTTGGGAAAATCTCTTCAACGTGTCTGCTTAGCCACGCGGCACCCCAGGGCTGCCGCTCTGTTTGTACACCTCGCAGCACAGCAGGTGAAGCGCCGCCGAAGGTGCCTGCAGCCCAAGCCGTGCCTGTAATTAGCAGCAGCCCGTGCCTCCCGGCTCCGCAGCTCAGCAGCTGTCAGCTCAGCAGCAGCGTGCACTGCTGCAGCCAGCCAGCCCTGCTTCCAGGACAAGAGCCAGCACTGCAAAACGCGGACGGCGCTGTGACAGCAGGGCAGTAAGCATGCACTGCTTTGTCCAAGCCCTACAGTTTTTCTCTTGGCTCCAAAGGAAATAGCAAGTTTCTAGCCAATGCCTGTATACAGACACGTTTTTTCGCTGCCCTTCACAGCCAGCACCACGCCGTAATTTCCTTTTCCTTTGCACTGCATCCAGGTGGTGTTTGCTGCACGTCCTGAGCTTAGCCGGAGTTATGCCTCCGCGCACCCCAGACTGACGTGTGAACTGTGCGTGTCTGGTACCTTGCACTTCACTCTGAGCCTCTGGTTTACCTGCAGCTTCCCTGCATCCTTTCTCCAACTCGCTGGGGAACCCTTATCAATCATACCTTCTGCCAGGGCCAGTCCCTGACCCAGCTGACCTCAGCCACCCGCCACGTGTTAATGCATTAACACCAGAAGGGCTCCCGGGAGCGAAGCAGACTCGCGTGCTCACCAGAGCAGCTCTCAGATTAAAAGCAGAATTCAAACTAGCTGGATTTGGGCCCGTTTACAGACACTGGCCATTCCTGCAGAATGCATTAAAGATATGATGGCCTGGTGGACTTAAACTTTTTGCCCTTAGCTCAGAATCTTACAGGAGAGGTGTGAACTCCTCTCCAAAAGTCGTATCTGGAGGCTGCTGCCCAGCACAGGTGAACTCACTTTTCCTAAGCGCTTTTTGTGTACTCTGTAGAAGTACAGAGCCCTCTGGGAGCTGCAGCACACACAGAAAGCCACTGGGTCTTAGTCACTGCCTTGGCTGAACGCTGTCCCTAGTTAATCTCGTGCTAAAGACGATCTCTGAAGAACCAATCATGCAAAAATCGACTTTATGTTTGAAGGACAAATGCAAAGTCTCTCTTACTGTCCTTTTATAACACACACTCCATCACACCTGACACAACCACTCCTGTCAAATACTGCAGTTTAAATAGCTCTGTTGGTAAATGATAAATATCAGGCCATACATTTGGATAACCTTACACCCTGGGGAGAGGAGGGCACCCTGGATTTATTGTTACAATGCTTAATATTGGTTCATTTTGTCCAAAGAGAAATACTGGAGTTGTTCATAAAGCTGAACCCTGTAAATCAATAAAGACATTCTTGGTAAATCTGGTCTTTTGCGGAGAAAGATCTTCGCTGTATCGCTGAGAGGGGCAGAGCGGGGGAAGCTGTGTTCTCCAGAACTAAGAAAAGAGCACGGAGCGGAAAGAAGTGCTTTCTGCTCCAAGTGCTGAGCGACAGAAAGCCTGCTGGTCTGGAATATCTTCCCACAGGTTGTCAACCCCCCGTGCTGTTCAGCCGCAGCAATGCGCAGTGAAAAGCACCAGCGGCAGGGGAATCCTTCCAGAACACAGCTCCGAGCTTGCCTAAATCTCTAACAGCAGCGCTGAGCTTCACTGCTCCAGGCTCAGGGCTGGACTCACTTGTGGCAGCGGCTCCAGCCGGTGCTTTAACACCGGTGCAGTGCCCAGGTCCTGCTTTCCAAACGCCTCTCGTTGGCTGCTTTAATGCAAGAGGCTGCAGGCCAGCCCTGTCGGCAGGCAGGCTGCAGGAGATGTGCTAGGCACAAGGAGAAGCACTCGCACACTGCTTGCTTCTCAAGAGGAAGGCCGCTGGTCGATGGGAGGACCCAGGATCTGGCCCTGGGCAAGCGGTGGGAAGCATCTCACAAGCTGAGCCTTCCACCCCGATTCCATGGGCAGGGAAGGCTGTTCAGGGGGTGAAGATATGGATGTAAACCCAGACTGCAGCATCTGATAACAGAGAGCAGAGGGCATTGATAAATCAATCCCGAAATGTAGTGGGAGAGTTTCTAATTGTACTCCTACAGCTTGTTTATGGAGGGCTTCACTGCTTGCTTCTTTGAACCTCCCTGATTTTGAAGGTTTGTTTGCGGCAGGTTTTGTTGTTGTTGTTTTTCTAATAAGCTATGTACTGCAATTTACTCTGTATCACAGAAAACAGAAACATCTCTGAAAGAAAGACAACTCATGCAAAGAATGACTCAGGCGTACGTCCCATCCTGCAGAGAAGAACAATGCTTGTGCCAGCACAGCAGAGCCTGCTAAAATCTGTAACAAGGTTGCTGGAAAGCAAGAAGAAGGTTGGACGAGTTATAGAAACAAAATCCAAACCCTCTGATCAAAGAATCAAATTAGAGACAAGAAAGGAAGACAGAACTGGCTGACAGTCAACCAGACTCCCTGGGGGACTTGGAGAACACAATTTAATCTCTCTTTTGCTTCAATTCCCTGTCTGTACGATGGCTATTAGCCACCTTATCCGTTTAGCCTGCGGGAGGCTGGGGTCAGGGACGGTCTCTCGCTGTATGCCTGCACACTTTCTAGCCAAGCCGATCCCCTATTGCTGTCCAGGCAAACAAAGCAGAAATTCGCGAACACCAGAACAGCTAAAGCAGAGGGTGTGTTTCACCGTTAATTGCCTGTGAGCTCTTAATGAAGCTTTTTCAGCTGGGGAGACATTCAGGACCTTCTTCTCCCATGAGACACATGGAGGACGTTGGAGCTGGGGCTTTTTCTCACTGTGAGCCTTGCAAAGCCCCCTCCCTCTGCCTCACCACTGTTCCTGTGTGACCTGTATGAGCATCGTTCCTCTGAAGACCATTTCCCCTCCACTGAAGTGGCTGAAGCTGGTCAAGATGTGCAGAATTTGGTGACTTGAAGGACATGCAGCTACACAACCCATTTCCAGGGGGAACAGATTCAAAAACTTGGCTGGAGCAAAGCCAAACCTCTCCAATCTCAATCAGCAGATCAGTTTGTATTCTCTAAACAGCCCTGTCTCCTTTCTCATTCAGCTGAAGTTTCAAGGGGAACTTTATCACCAGGCAAATGAGAAGACAATCTGTTTCTGATTTTCACTCGGTCTCCATTGCCTTCCTGTCTTAATGCACTGAGGACCCACTGATGGTAAGATGAGCCTAAAATATTTAATCAGCACCTGGACACAAATACTAACAGGGAGAGGAGCTATCCCCTGCAAGAGCTGTCCAAAGAGCCGTGCTAATTCTCTGTCATTTAAGGGTCTTTGGATCCAGACCAGGAGAGCACAGGAGGAACCACAACTTACAGAGCCAATGCAGAGGTCAGTCACCGAGCTTTTCTGAGCCTGAGAGGCCAGACCAGAGCAACACACAGGCTCTTTCTGACCAGAAAACCTAGGGAATTGACTCTTACTGAGAGAGTCTCTGCTGCACTCCTATCAGTCCCGCGAGATGAACTTGCTCCGCTCTTGGAGGTCACCAGAGAAACAGGCAGTGGAATAGCACGTGAGAACCACAACCAGGTTTTCGAGCCCAAACTGCATCATTCACAGCAATGCATCCCATGCTCCTACAGAGTTCATCCTCGCCAGGCTGGCCAGCTTTCCCGGGCTGCCTCCTCAGGTGGCCAGCCCATTGCAGGGCCCCAGAAGCCCCATGTCCCTGGCCACTCTCTCAGAAAATTGTTTCCATCTCTGACGCGGGGGCGTTTGGTCTCACACAGCTGCTGCACACACAACAGAGCCCGGCACTCGACGTGTTAATGCAGATCCCTGCTGGAGCCCATTCATCGATGTTGATAGCAGTCCACGAGATTCTTAACCTCTGTCTAATACTGTCACGCTGAATAGATGGCTTGCCCTCATGTTTGCAGCTTTCACTGCCTTGTCACGTAATACCTTCAGGGGCCAGAGGCCACACCACTGCTTCTATCAATCCAGCTGCGTGCCTTGCCTTATTGCATTAGTTCTTTGCATCTCTGTCAGGCTCTGGTAGGCAGTCAAGGATGTTTACTGATATCCACCGCACAGTCAATCTCAGAGTGATCTTGGTATCTGTGACCCCTCTCCTTACAAATCACACTGGTTGAAGGCTATAATTATGGGATATAATTAGAAGTGGAGCTGCATTTAATGGAGGCAGCGACGTGTCAAGCACCCCAAGAGTCCACCAAGCTGCAGGCTATGATTTCCCCACGCTCCCCTCTGCTGCTGCTGCTGTTCTGGAGCACATCAAATGCCTGTTGCACCGAGGATGACCTAGATGCTGCTGCTGATCTTGCTTCAGATGTTGTATCTCCAGCAAATGAGTAAAGCTCTGCACGTGCATTTAGCCCATCAGTGTACCTGTGAGACCACACAGCACAGCAACAGATCGTACAGGGCAATGGGCTGACTCTGCTGGCTTTCAGCTGCTGCCATGGTAGGATCTCCCCCTTTTCCAGCCATGCCTGTCCAACCCAATGTGCAGTCAGTGCACACGCTTTCACTCCCTTCCCAGATCATCAATTCAAGCACAAACACTTACGGCCATAGATAAAAGTCCCCTGTATATGAAGGCATGGAGGATGAGCCAGTCTTGGTTGTATTCATTGCCCTGAGAGCGTTTGTTCTACCTCTTAACAATCATTCAGCAGCAAACAAACTGCAGAATGTCCAGGGTACCTGTGTCTTCAGAAAGAGGGAGTGTAGTCTCTAAGTCCTGATTAACTTCAATCTTTTAAGTCCTGGTAGCTTCTAAAGCCTCTTCTGGCCTACCAGCTCTACAAAAAGAAATCATCACCACAGAGCAGGAGTAAAATCCAAAGCAAAAAGGCACAGAAAGGTTCTGTGAGAAAGATGAGGACGAACAACCCAGTCGGGATATATTCCTCGTACACTGCACTGAGTGCCCAGCCCTGCATCAACAGGGCGCAGTGAAGGGCACAGCAGCCTTTTGGGTCTAGTCCAGCTTTGGCTTTGCTGCTGCAGCCAACAGCAATGAGCCCTGCACTGACTGAGGTGTGAGCCCACAGCAGCCGCTGGGATGAGGGCAGCCACAGCTCTTGCAGCACCTAGGAACGAGCAGCGAGTGCTTCTGACAGCACCGCCAAAGAAGTGAAGAGCACGTTCCTAATTCAACTGGTGTGAACAGGAATTCAGTTCCCTTGCAGGCATTCGAAGGGGTGAAATTGTACCAGGAACATGTTTGGCAGCCTGGGCATGGAGCAGACGGACGTGAAGTGTTTAAGTTTCCAGTGCAGCAACGAAGGGCATGCCAATACTGTTAGTTGTTTGGAAAGCTTTCAGGTTTCTTTGGAGGAAGTCAATGCAAAAAATTAAAAACACAGCACTGGCTGCACCTCCCAGTGGCATTTGTTTACTTTTGTGCCTCCAAATAAAACCCACAACGAATGCAAGGGAAGAAACACAACCACCACTGCCAGCGAGATTCCCAAGTGCTGTCTCATCAGGAGTTTGAGCAGTTTAACCTGAAAAGGAGAACACGGCATTGGAAGAATCAACCCCAGCTAAGATGTTTCTCCAGAAACCCGACTTGCCCTCCAAGCGGAGTTCTGGAAGCAGCTTCCCAACCATCCTGTGTGATAATCCAGTTCTCCTTCCTGCATCCTGACAGAGCAGACATTGGAGAAAATGATGAGGATTTTATAGCTCTCTGCGGCAAGCAGTTAATAACTCTTTAAGGCTATAGATCTGGGCTCCACTGCAGAGCTGCAATAATTCACAATAAAATATGACTTTGCATTTATCACTCTGGCACTTCATATACACTTCCTGGTGAAACCTAGGAAAGAGGAAGAGGAGGGAGGATGATATTCCATGCGTGTGGTCAGCAGGTGCTTTCACTGAACATGGCATATGGTGGAGGATGGTGAGAGACCAACCAAGAAACACAGGCCTGGGACCTGTTAGAGGAATGGATGGAGACACTGAAAGAGGTGAGGCCTCAGCTTTGTGGGGATTTTCTTGTCCATAACCATCCCAAAAGCCCCCTTCTAAGCTCAGGCAAGGCCCCTGTAGACACTGACCTTGTATAATACTGATAATAAAGGGCCCAAATGCCAACGTAAAATGGTGTGTGCCCCCTTTTCCCTTGTGCTATCACCCCAGTGCCAGCACACGAGGAGTGCTAACGTGTCCCACTTTCTGTGTGCTGCTGGCCCTGTGCACCAACACAGTACCTTAGCTCAGGTATGGGAGTGCCTGACGGACATCCATTGCCATGTCTCCACAGAGACACAGGAAAATGTTGTCTGTGTTCTTCAGAAAAAGAAACAAACCTGCGGCAGAGACTTGCCCTGAGAGAACCAAAGGCAGTTTGCCTGGGGCATGGCTCAGAAGCTCGTGGAGCAGACTAGCGAGCCTTGCCAAGCACGTGGCTCTGCTTCCCCTGCGGCGTTAGCATCTCCCCCCACTGTGCAGCCCGAGCTGGGCAGGAATCAGATCCTGGTGCCTCCAAAACCCACCTAGTCCCTGAAAGAAGAGGGAGATCACCCTCAGGGAAGGAAAAGTAAGCCAGTAAATAATTCTGGCAGGAGTCTGCAGGCAGCAGCAGCTCACTCAGAACTCCCATCTGCCTGCGAGGGGAGCAGCAGTGCTCCCACACCACCCGTGTGCCGCGGGGCTGCTGGCGGCTCTGCTCCCAGGGCAGGTGCTTGCTACACGGGAGAAGCCTGCATCCACTTGTACTTTGCTGGATTCCCTGTGCCTTGAGCTGTCGGTGGAAACATCGCAGACACAGCCTCTGCAAGTCTGATAGCAAAGCATGGCACAATGTAACGTGTAATGCACAGGAGATTGGTGAGAACTGGGTTTGCTCCTGGCCCTTTTATGTGGTCGCACTGCACGTGGTTTGTCCACTGCATCCCATCCCTTGAAGGCCTTTTTATCTGCATAGATGTGATTTCCCTTTCAGTTCCTTGCACTTACACACTTCATCAGCTGAGCAATGGAAGAAACGGGTCCCTGAAGCCTTCCCTGAAGAGGCCTGCAGCACCAAACCCAAGGGCCCCCAGAGCTGTGGAGCTCCCTGGCTCCCTCTCCCCCTCCTGGGCTCAGGGCAGCGGCGTCCCGGCGTTGCTGGAGAGCTCAGCCTTACGGGGGGGTGAGGATTTTGCTGTATTGCTCTAAACACTCTGGAAGTGTTTTAGCAACAGAGGCAAACAACAAACATTATCCTGTGCACAATATCGACTCAGTTAATTGGCAAGTGAGGTGTTGGACTGGCCTCCTGCTTGGCTTAAATTGTATATGCACCGAACACTGTCTCTGCTCATCACGCTGTCAGTGGGAAAGGCTCCATACAGGGTAATCACATGCTGCTGCAAACACAGCGCTCGGTAAAGCTGCAAATCAAAAGAAAATAGCAGACAAACAAAGATGGGAGATAGGAGGAGGGGTGGAGGGGGCCGAACTGGAGACCACACGCAAACCTGCAGCCCACAGCCGTAGCTGGGAGCTGAAGGGTGCACGAGGAGCTTTTTTTGGATTGATCTGAGGCACATACGGTGGCTACAGGCACAGCAGCAGACATGAACAGGAAGGAGAGAGCTGGGCAGCTGCAGGAGTGCCTCTCACATCTTTCAGCCACGGTGCCAGTGAGAGAGGGGAGAGCTGGCCCTGGGGATTGGCATCATGGAAGGAAGAGGCTGCTCTGCCACTGCCTTCTCACACAGCCCTGGGAAAGTTGCTGGTACCTCCTTTGCCACAAGTCCCCCACAGCTGAGCGTTGCCATCCTTCCTGCTGCTTACTGCTTAAGGACCAGGTTTTCTAAGACAACACAGACCCTAAAGGATGCGTGTGTATGCCCAGAAGTATTTAAAATTGTTCTAAGCAATTATGTGCCTTACTCACTTGGGTCTTGTCCCATTTCAGTGCAGCCTCAGGCATCCCAAATGCCTCTCAAATCTGGCCCTTAGACATTTTGAGGCAGCAAATTGTCTCTTACTGTAACTATCTGTACAAATAAAACTGTCTGTGTATGCACGCACACACACATTACTGTCTCATTTTAAGGCACAAGTAAACAAAAGGCTACAGAGGTCTAAAACTAAAAGCTGTCTCCCAGGAGGGCTCTGGCTTGCAGTTATCCCGCAGGTTCTTATTGCAGGTGGGAACACACTGGCTACAAAACTGTGGGTCTGATTCTCTTCTCACTTTGTACCCAGGCCACTTGAGACCTTCCCTGTTCCTCCTAGCTAGCTGGGCAGAGTCACGCCGATGGCCCCGGTGGCTGCAGACTATGCAGAAGGTTTGCTGAGTGCTCTCAGCTGCTGGACACTTCTCAGGAGCTAACGAGTCACGCAGCCACACAAACAGACCGAGGGAAGGCAAATGAGCTTGTAACCTGTTTAGCCATGAACTGGGAGAAACCAAATCAAACCCCCACAAAACCCACATGCATTAGCAGCAAGGAAGGTGGCTGTCAGAGAGGGTTAATGAACCAGCTGCTCAATTTCCTTGGAGACAGGCATTTAATTTGTAGCTGCCAGGAAATCCCACACATTTGGAGCTCACATCCTTGGTGGAAGTGGTGTCA
The DNA here is from genome assembly GCF_047663525.1 of Anas platyrhynchos. Classification (NCBI taxonomy): domain Eukaryota; kingdom Metazoa; phylum Chordata; class Aves; order Anseriformes; family Anatidae; genus Anas; species Anas platyrhynchos. The sequence continues at coordinate 6,406,397 of NC_092606.1, forward strand.
CATTGAAGAAGCACAGGGCAATCTGGCCACGGGGGACAAGTGCAGCTCTCCACGATATCAACTCCATTAAACTCGTCTCCCCCAGCCCCGTACGTGCCAGAAAGAGTAGAGTTCAGGGCACTGCAAATTTACACTCCCGGCTCTGACAGCCGCTTCGGTTAGGGTTTAGGCATGTTTGCTAGGGAGGCACTTGGACAAGGATGTTAGCCTTTCTGCTCAGCTCTTGCTCAGAAAGCATGACAAAGAGGGGGGAAGGATGTGGGTGAGAGCAATCCATAATGCTCGAGTCAGGCCACATGGCCAGCAGGCAAATTTAATGTACAGATTAGTTCTTCATTCAAAAGCTGCAAACTTAATTTGTTAGTACAGGACTTACTCTCTGCCTCTGTGTATACTGTGTCTAACCCCGCTTCCCGAGATCATCTGGAAAGCAGACATTTCCATTAGCAGTGCTTAAAACTCGGCTCTGTCAGCACTTCCACTCCAAGTTTGGAGGAGTTGTTTTAACTTCCCATAAAGCATCCGCTCCCAGCTGGAACGCAGCACACAAGAGGGGGAGATATATCTGCATAAGTCCCATTACCACTTAGCGTTTGTTATCTCTTGGGCCCTGTAGTTGGAAAACGCCTCCTGAGCTCAGTGCAGAAGCCAACATCCTTCCCAGATTTACTCTACAGACATTTGGCTGGGGATTTTACTTAAGGTTTAACTCGATTGGCAGACATTGTTTTTATGGGTGGCTTCTGTTTCAGCTCTAGGTTTCTGTAAAGCAAATATGAGATGCATTGGCAGAGTTTGCTGGGTGTTAATTACCAGCTACAAGCACACCCTCAAATGCAATAAGATTTTTCATTCACAATCTGGAATGGAATAGCGTTGCAAACAAAGTGCCAGGTTGTAGAAAGGGGTGTTTTTTTCATACCCGTCATCAAATTGGATGAGAGTTTGGGAGCCAGGCGGGGAGAATAGAAAAAAAAAGGCTATTTAGCATCAGGAGAGCAGGGAGGGATAGATTTAGGGGAACACCATGAGTCAAACTAAACACACAGCTTCATGCGTCTGAACATCTGCTGCGGAATGAGGTACATGCTGGTACCCTACCAACTCCTGTCCAGGGATATGGGAGATGCTACAAATGCACGCAGGCTCACTGCAGATGTTCTAAGATCCTGCTGTTGCTCACAGTCCTTTATCTTGTTTTGCCTCGTGTTTTTCAATTTGATGAGGAACGGAGACCTGAGCTACAGCCCACAACGCATCCATTCCTCAGATTCACTGCCTGCCAGCCAGGCCAATTGGGTAGGTCACTGCCTCAGATGAACTTCTGGGTGAAGAAACAGGGAGCCCATCCACACAGGAGCAAGGTGAAAGCTCGGACTGGTTTGCAGCAGAGAGGGAGCTGCTTCAGTTCCAGGCAGAGAGAGGAAAGCAAGGCACAGCCGCAGCACTTTATCTACCAAACATCTCTGTCTCACATTAAGCTGCATTTTTGCAGAGTCTGCATCTCCCTCCCCAGGAGTCAAGGCTGGAAACATCCCTCTGAGAAATGCCCACGGAGGCAAAGAGAAGCGCAGAGATATTTCAGCATCACTGGTGGGGTCTCAAGGCTGCAGCACAATCTCCCTCTCCTCTCCCTCTTGCCCTGAAGCACTGTATGTTGGCTGCCAGCACAGAGGGCAGCCTTTCCTTGAGATCCCTGGTGGGATGTTCAGCTTCTCCTCCCTTTGCCAGAGCCTTTACTGCTTGAGGGTAGGGATCACACTCCTCTCTGCCTCGTTTTTGGGAGGTCTCTTCCCAAGGGCAACAGGGGAGACAGGGAGAGAGGGAGAATTGGCTGTCTATATTGGTTCATGTGAAGCCTCTCAAAGCTTTTGATCAGGCTGGAGGGAATGAGATTGCCAGGGTCTTGCTCAGTACTGGACTAAGTTTGAGGTCTTGGTGCTTCGAGCAGGATATTAATTAACCACAGCAATCAGACAGGCCACTTCAGTGCCACAGAGCATGCCACAAGCCTCTGAATAAATCCATTCCAGCCATGCGTGCAGGGTTACTTGCAAGCCCAGATAAGAATTGAACCAGTCCACTACAAGGAAGAGAAACCTTGAAGAAGAAACCCAGCAATTGCTGCTAGTCCATTAGGTGAGCCTCTCCGAGAGCCAGGTTTTAGAGGATGCAACTTATCTTTTTTGGAGTAGAAATCAACTCAGTCCCTGCCATCAGTGTCTGCCTCTGTGATGGGTTTTTCTTCCTGCAGCTCCAGGTATCCTGAACTTTGCTAGAGATGCTGCCTATTTTTACCCTGCCTTGGCACTTACGTTATCATTCCTGTCAGAATGAGGCCAGGCATTAAATATAACTTTCCACCAAAAACTTCCCAGATTTTGTTAATTTAGGCATTCTAGTGTGATGCCTACCACACTTAGGGGAGCACTCCGAAAGGAATGTCGCAGCCCTGCGCTGAGACCTGCCTCCTGCTGCTGAAGCGAGGGGCGGTTTCCTGCCCGCACACGGCACAGCATGTGCTATCGGGAGGGACGCTGCTGTTCCCGATGAGGACAATTGCTGCTGCCCTCACAAGTCCCACCCCTGCACCGTGTTTCAGGGGTGTCAATATATTTACGTGTCAGCAATTTGTCAGCTGCCCTGTAGCATCTGCTACAGGTAGTAAATCAATACACGGTATTAGCACAGCCCAGTACGACATCTTTTCATATTAAAACCTCTCCAGATTTCAAGGGTGAGGGACTGCGAGCTTCCAAGGAAATTCCAGGGGTCTTGTACAATACTTACCAGCCTGACAGACTAATTACCCTATAATTCACACACAATTGCAATCTATACTGGAAGCGATTACATGTAAATGACTGGGGTGACTCTCATTTCCTCTACGATTTCTTCTGAGCCTTTTTTTTTCCGGTATCAATTCCATTGAAAAAAAAAAAAAAGATCTTGGAAGTTATTAACACCCAAACCCACATTTCATTAAAGCTTATTTTAGGAGCTGCATGTTAAATCCACATACAGATACAAAGGCTCACAAGGCATCGCTCCTCCTGTTTAAGGTCTCAATACAAAAGCCTGCCTGCACTGCCTTCTGGGAATCATGCCAGCCCAGAGCCTGAGAAATGGTGTAGTAATAAAAATGTAACACGCTGTATCGTAAATTATACACAGGATGGGACTGAGGAGGGAGGCGGTGAGTGGATTTGTCTTTCACCCCTTGCAATAAGCTCAAACACTGCCTGAGGTCTCTTGCCACGGGAACTTGGTCTGCTCCGTCCCTGCGAGGCTCCGGGGCTGAGTCTTCCCCTTGTAACCAGGAGCAGCTTCTGCTGGAAATCCCCTCCAGAGGGAACGGAGCCAAGCACCAGCAGCTGCTTGTGACGGAGTGCTGGGAGTGCTGCTCGTCTCCCGTGCCACCTCCTGCATGTCACCTGCAGCAGGTCCCGAGGGGAGACGCCTGGGCCCAGCAGCCCTGCTCCAGCATTCGGCCTGGCTGAGCACCGCCGTGCACCGGCCGCACGTGGAAGCCTCCCCCGGTGTTACCCGGGGAGAAGGCTGGCAGAGCCCCCCCGCCACGCTCACGCACGCACACGCCTGCCTATTTGCAAGAGAATTGCTCAGCAGAGATAACCCAGCTGTATTCAGAAAGGAGACAATTAGAAAAGCCTGGCAAAAAGGATTTTTCTCTAAATTATTATTTACAAAATATGCCAATCCCTAGCAGCTTAATTTCATTCTTCTATTTATTTTGCAGAAAAGATGAGGCTCTAGCATAGTCAGCAGTCCTGTAATGAGGATGTTTGCTTACTCCCTCGCAAGTGGGAGAAAAGCTAAGGAGGGATTTAAGGCTCTTCCTTCTCCCTACAACTTCTCTTCCCCAGACTCTCCCAGGCTCACTCCCTCTCATTTTTTAGAGAGCAGCTTCTATATCATAGTTACAGCCATAAGGAAATCAGGAATTCTCAATATTTCAGCTATTTTGGAGGATGGAAAGGAAAATTTCTCTCCTCCTGCCTCCCAGCCTGGCCCACAGCCCCCTGAAAGTGCCCACACCCCTCCTCCTCTGCCTGCTGATGCAGGGGCAGCTGAGCAGACCTGCCCCGTGCATGAGGCTATGGCCTCCCGTGTTGTGCATCTTCCCAGATTCCCATCCTCACATTTCCTCAAGCTCCTTGGCATTCCCATTCTGGGAAGCAGTTTATTGCCTGCACCATCCACAAGTGCCCTGGGACCACAGCTGGCAGAGAGCAGCCAGGAGAAATGCAGACAAACTCACCAGGAAGGAGCCTGCAGAACCCGATGCCCAGGGATTGCAGTGGGATGCGAGCAGCTCATTGCAGGGTGAGTGCTGAGGCTGGAAACATCGTGCGTGTCAGTGACCTGAGGACAGGGAAACACATCATCATTTTGCTAAGGTGTGCCTGGGGCAAAGGGGGCACTAGGTCTGGCTGCGTGGTCTGACAGAGGGATGGGAAGGGTTTTTAATCAGACCTCAGCACATGGAAAGCAGAAATGGACCATATTTTTGGAAGAAAGAGAAAAGCTGTAGAAAGCCAGATCTTTGGGGATACTACCCCTCTCCCAGGTGTGAGAAAGGTCATTTCTTTTTGTTTCGGAAATGTCGAACCTTTTTATTGCAGCAGCTCCTAAAAGCACCTCAGCGCTTCACTTTGAGGCAGCCATCCTCAGTGTTCCTGAACTGCCCAAGGAAGGTTCCATGGAGCGAAATCTTCTGACGACTTCCAATCTTGGCTCAAATGAAAGGTTTGCGCTTTGAACCCCAAACAAAAAGCGTTGCTCTCCTTGTGTCCAACAGGAGCCAGTTCCTTTATTATTATTTTTTTACTCCTGAAGTACCTCCTAACCCCGTTGCAAAGATAAAAGCAAAGACAGAGACCAGGATTTAGTGGAAACTTGGCTCTGTGGCCTCCAATGACAATCATAGACACGACGAGGAGCAGCAGCTGAGCACTCAGGCCAGGTGGCCAGCAGATACCACCACTTTCCACAGGCTGAAATTTCCCTGCCCCCTGTATGTGATTCATCCTCCTGGAGCCACCCCTCTAACTCCCTGCCTTCCACTCCTGCACTCCAGGAGCCAGCCCCCAGCTGACCACCGGGACCCCTGCACCCCTGGGGCTGGGTGGCACAAAGCCCTCCCGCTGGAGTGAGTTGAGTGAACCAACCTGCACAGGCAGCCTTCAGGATACTGGGATTTAATATTTTTGTTCTTTTTATAATCATGCCCTCGGTTTATTCACTTGAGAAACACGGAAAGACAAAGCAATAAGACAAGCTGCTTGAGGAACCGGTCACATCCTGACTCGTTACGTTGTCCTGCTTTGGTTTTTATGCACTGCAGCTCTGCTCTTTCATGTCCATCTTAAAATGCTTGTGCTGAATCTCTATTAAAAAGCATCAGCTCTAAATGGAGCATTAGGAGAAAAGCTGCTGCCTGCAGCTGGCAGGGACTGCAACCCGGCTTGTCTCTGCCTGCAGGGTCTGTGCCTGCTCCTCTGGTGGACAGAAATCCCTGCAGCCTGGCATGGAAGAGCTTCTGGAAGGGAGCAGGTGGATGGCAGTCTGGGATGAGCTGGCACCCAGAAGTCAAAGGAGGTGGATCAGATAAATGCAGCATCTAACGAGGGAGAAGTGAAGGACGGAAGGCAACTTGAGCACATCTCACCTCCAGCAACTTGGGGAAGGCTCTTCCAGACCTCCACTTCCCATGCTGATAATGGAAGGGAATGGTAATTCTCCTGCCTTCTCAGGAGGTTACGGGAAAGCTATCTTGCATCACGATAGTGGAATTGGTTTCAGTTCCTGCTTTTATATCTCCCCTGCAGGAAGGGCGTTCTGCACTGTTTTTTGCAATATTCACACCACATAACTTTCCATGAAAAGGGTGGTTTTTTTGCTCAAGGCTCCTTTTAAGTCATTAAATCGATCAGCAGGAGCTGAATTTAAGAGCTCCACATCATTCCCTGAAGAAATCTCTCTCTAGCCTAGATGTCAAACACCTATGGTGAGTGGTACAAACACCTCTTCCCTCTCAGTGGCACCCATCTGCTTCAGGTGGAAGGAGAACGCAGAGCAGAAATGCCGAGCCGTTCTGCAGACCCATGCTGCATGGCGGGATGGGTTTCCCCACACAAGGATTATTTTTCCCCAAGACAAAAGAGTTAGGGAAGCAGCCCCACGATCTGGTAAGAAACGAGAATCAGCCCTGCCTGCTTGGACTGGGATTGCTCTTCACAAGCACCGTAGGGGCCTGGCAATTACAACTAAAGGCAAATCCCCTAGCGTGGGCAAGGCTTTGCACGCTGCCCAGCGATGCCAGCAGGGCAGGGCCAGCCCTGGTGTTCACCTGGTCCTTCCCTGTGCTGCAGAGGAGGCTGCTGGCTGCTGCTGGCATGCAGCAGGCACCCAGGGAGGCCGTTGCAGCTGCTCGGCAAGGCAGAGCCACACCACATCCGAGCTCAGGACGGACGTGAGGAAAGAAACTGTCTCCTGCTGCAGCGGCAGTAAAAGTCCTTCGTAATTGTTAAAGCCAGACGGAAACTAATTTTTCTCTTTTTTTTTTTTTTTTTTTTACAGCCTCTCATCCTCTCCCCTCCTTCCCTGGCTGGTAAAAGACTACAAGACTGAGAAAAGCCAATTGCAATTAAATGTTTCACTCCTAAATGAACGGCTTGGTTTGTAAACAACAATAGCGACACAAAAAAAAATGCAGCTCTCAGCAAAAGCAGCCCAGCTTTCTTTGCAAAATATCCCAGGTCTCCAATGAGAAAATTGCTCATCCCAACATCATTCTGAACTCTCCGGGGGTGCTCCTTTGCCCCTCCAACCCCTCATCACCCCAGATTTAGAGCCTGTCAAAGGTAGTATGAAGAAGTGGATGAGGCACAGAGACACACTAGCCTGGAAGCTGTTCTTCTGTAAAAGCACTGCAAACCTGCTCCTTTAGATAAATAAATAGCACGTCCCCTGTGAGACATCATCTGCAAAGCACTATCGTACGATGCCTCCACAGTCATAATTCCCCATGTCCTTATTGCCCGACAGCCTCCATAAAGAGCCGGCAGGTTTATGTGCCACTTAAAACCAACCTATTACCAGCAGCAAACTTCTTTCAACAAGTTCCTGTGTGCTTTGACTCAAAAGCAAAAGAATCGCATCCCAGTGTGACGAGTCAGCACTGCTCAGGCACCCTGCTAGGTCCCCTGAGACAGGGGGTTACCGGTCCCCGAAGGCAGCGTGAGCCTCCAGCGCTGTGGCTTGGGGCAGTCACACAGAGCTGAGTACAGTTACACTGGAAGATCGAACCCAGCACGCACAATTTATATACTGCAAGACATAAATGATGCTTCCCTATAGGCTATGCATGAAGGGAAGCAGGTTTTCTGGAGATGGAAACAGACACTGCTATCAATGCAGTAAATGGATGTTGCATCCCTCCAGGATTTGATTCAGTGGGCACGTTCAGGGACTGCTGTGTCTGAGGGCCTGTGTGGTTTGCAGCCCTACAGACACAGGTTTCAACCTTTGACTGGGATGAAAGTGGAGGAGCTGAACTGATTTTCATGGTTCTTTGCAGTAGCTGGCAAATACAAGCAGGTCCTGCAATATGCAGGGATCTCTGAACAGGAAGGGGAAAAGGAACCTCGAATCTCCCGAACCTTTCCAGCCTTCCCATATGTATTTCTGCAGTCAAACACAGTGGTTTTTACTTTAAGGTATTGAGATATGTTTTTTTCCTGTCAAATGAAATTAAAACACAAAACACAGGCGCAAGCTAGTTGCCCCAAACTGCCCCATCTGCTTCATGATCAGATTTTATGTGACGAAGGCTAATGTATTTGTTTCATTTTCGAAGAGCATATGGTTTGATTTTTAAAAGCTCAGCCACTCACCACCAGGGCCAGCCTTCCAGGAAAACCTGATGCACAGCAGCTCCTCTGGTGACACACGGGAGTTTTTGAAAGAGCTCAGCACCCAAGCTGCCCATCTGAAGTCCCTGGAAAAGCTGTCCTTGCTTGGGAGAGCTGAACAACAGAGAAGCAAGCTGCCTGCTGTGGGAATGTAATCCATCTACCTAAAAGCAAGGAAGACTTTAAACCACAAGAAAAAAAAAAGTCAAAAATACAATAAAACAGAAAGGGGAGGAAAAAGAAAGGCATGAAAGGGTTGAATAAATTTCCCCTTTGGTTTTAGACTACTAACACCATAAACGCTACTGAATAAATCACCAACAGACCAGAGAGCTGAAATAATGCAGGGGAAAACCTGACTTCCCATTCATCACACTCCCCCTGACATATAATAAATGCTTCTCATTCAACCAAAATGAATTAGCATAGTCGACACAGCACGCTTACATACCCATGCCCACAGATTACTCTGTTCTTTGCTCTCTGACTGAAGCCTCCTTTCCCATTGCCTCCTGCCTGTTGCCACTTTTTTTTTGCAGGGAAAGCAAATCAGCCTCACCTAGACCGAGGGGTCCTCGCTGCCACCAGTCCCCAGGACACCAGGGGCTTGCTGCTGCTGTCTGGAGCACCTGTAAGCCCCAGTGAGTATGATCCATAAAGTCAAGTATGAAAATATAGGCCACGAGAGATGCTCGTCACCTCTTCCCCTCCCACCCCTTCTCAGGGATCTGTCAGCTTAGCAGCAGAACTGGCAATGGCATTTCAGAGCCCCATGACAGCATTTCAGCCCCCAGGTGGTGATGGCTCTCTGGCACGCTACCTTGCAAGAGCCAAAGATGAGGCCCTCGCTTGGCACCACAATTTACAGGTCTAAGAGAGCCCTGAGAGGCGTGAGTGTGCATCTGTGGGGTGGAATTGCCACCACACAACCCACAGAGAGCCCTTCAGGCTGACCGCACGCAAGCTGCAGTCCTGGTACCAGCCTGAAAGGATGTTCAGGAGCTTGGGACACAGCAGGAGAGTTACAGGAAGCCACGTTTATCCAACAGGATGGCACCTGCATGGATGTTATCACAGAAACATTGCTTTTCTGTGATGGAAACTGGTTCCAGTCAGCATGGATCCGACTTTGGCTACAGAGGGGCAGACACCTGGGGGCAACACTGGGGCTGAGACATGATGGGCAACCTCTGTCCCTGGACCACCCGTGTGCAGGCACAGGGGGTAGGGGTGCACTGGGAAGTGTCCCTCTGGTCTCTGCATGGCCAAAGCCAAAGGAGAGAGCCTGTGCTGGGAAATGAGCCCAGTCCACAGCAAACTGCATGTGGCAGGGCAGGCGGGGGGCAGCCGTGGGCTGAAGTCACAGGGCCACGGTAAAGCCAAGTGGGAACAACCTTTGGTGACGCTTTTTAGGTTTGAAAACACCACTGGAGGATTAAAGGCACTTCAGGAGGAAATCTCATGCCAGGTCTGAGTGATTGCCCAGAGTAAGGCTAGAGTGATGTGAAAATGGGTGATAAATATTAAGAGACGGAGATGAGAGACGTTTAATGGAACGTCTGACAAAACCTTAATTAGAGTCTTGTATATACTCTGAGAAAATATATTTAGCCGATAGCAGCACTGGGGGTTTGAAGCTTTCTACAATGTGCTTAGGTTTAAAATAAACATTTATTTTAAGCACAAGTAAGTCATTCAACTAGCTAGTTTAAAGTCAAGGTAGGTGAACAGCTAACAGTAAATGATCTACTACATGCATTTATTCAAGCTTCTTTTTAGCCTGGATTTCCTAAGGGGGGGAAAAAAAGAAGAAAAAGAAAAAAGGAAAGCAGTCTGTTATTGCTTTGTGTTAGTCATTTCCTCCTAATAACTCTTGAATCTCCTGGCCAATTTCTCAGATTCACCACAGGAATAAAGGGCTTGGAAATGCTACATTCCTCCAAGAGCGCTGGAAACGAGTGGCTGATGATCCCCACTCATGGAACAGCTGCTAGAAAATCCAGATCAGACGCTTGCAGGTTTCTTACTCATCTTTGCTTGTTTATAACTCTCCTGAATCCTAACACAAATAGCTGCTCCCACAGAAAGGCCAGCACTGATCCTAGATGAATTGGGTCAAGATGTTATTTTCATGACGGTTTCTTGTGGCTCCTTCTCCCCCTTGCGCTTGAATATTTAAAGCCAGCAGCTCCTAGGAGTGATCCTTGAGTCCAATATTTCCCACATATCCAAATACTTTCCCCTAACAACCTTTGCTGTAAATTATCCATACAGCTAGCTCTCCCCATCACAGTCTCTGCAGAGAAAAAGGAGGGAGCTCTGCATGGAACTGGTCTCTGCTCTGAATCACGGGGTCGGATTTGTCTCTTTAATAGCAGACAGCAGCATCAAATGGTTCGTACAATGGCTTCAACAGCTCCTCACCCATCCCTGCCTCTGAAATGACCCACAGTGCAGTTCATGTCACGACAGTGGATGTGGGATCTCCCTCAAAGAGCAGTCAGCCAAAGGAGCCAGGCTCCACTCTGGGCAAAAAAAAAAATGCCCTCAATAATTTATTGCCCTGGATGAATTCATCTCCCAGAGGGATGAGCAAGGGTTTTGGGGTGCAAGTGCCCACTCCTGCAGTGCTGAGCATGGACAGGAAGTGCTGGGTAGGACTTGAGAGACATCTTGTCCATTCCCCTTGCTCCAAGGCAGGAGTCTAACACCTCACTTGTTTCTGTCAGAGCTGTCTATTCTGTTCTAAAATACCTCTGGTGACAGAGCTGCCACAGCGCCCTTATGTGTCCTCGTCCTGTCATTCACAGTGTCACCTGCTGCCAGGGTCCTGTAAGACTAACGGTGTTTGTCCTAGGGAATGAGTCAATCCATGATGGGGTTTTCAGTCCTCTGGTGTGTCAGGAAAGGTCAGACTCAATTCGCCTGCCCATGCTGCTCCACCTATGATTTCCTCCAGGCTATGAGCTCTCAGAGCCCAACCATGTCCACCATGGGCCTCAACTACTCCTTTTTGGTTCCCTCCAGACTTTCAGGGCTTTTATGGATGCCTGGAGAGACCACCGTGCTCCTCTGCACACCACCAAAGCAGCTAAGGAAAGGAATTCCCTTCTCTCCTTCCCCACAAAGCCTCTCACCCAGCCCCTTGATGCAACAGGTTTTGCAAGAGGTCCTCCCAAAGCCCAGGGCCTGGGGAGATGCCCAGGGCACTCAGCCACACGCTGGTGTTCAGCGGGACCACCAGCAGCACAGGCAGCTCGGGAGTGCGGAGAGCTTGGGATTGATTGCGTTGTCACCTTTGCCTACTGCTCCTTGGTTGCCAACCAGCAGAAGGGATGTCCTGCTTTGCATAATGCTTGTACTGCGAATATTATTAACCTCATATATCACCGGGGAGTGCGCACAGCTCCCGTTCGCAGGGAGCACTAGGGCCAGCCCTATTCAATCTACTTCGATAAACAGCAACAAGGACCATTTAATAAGCAGGAGGCAGCTGGTGTCTTCAGAGGTTAGGCTTTTGTGTTGATTTTTTTCTCTTTTACGAAAGACAAATAGGCCCAGGAAATTTTTTGCTCTGGATTTACATCTTGTCGACCTCTCATAAACTAAGCAGGGTCAAGCATTGGTCAGTACTTGGGCGGGAGATCTCAAGGGAAAACAAAATCCACAGTACATTAGGAAGAGAAATGCTTGTGACTTGGCTTTTCAGTGAGTAATGCTACACTCCTTGAGCCAACGCTGAATCCATCGCAGGCAGGGTTAAGAAGGCAATCCCAGCTGCAGAAGACTCCTTCTTCCTATGGGACGTGAGGGCGGGCTGAGCTGGCACCTTCAAAGGAACCAAAGGGAGGAACCAGAATTACACGACAGTCGAGCCTCCTTTGAGGGCCTGTATGAAAATATCAGCCCCGATCATAAAACCTCCTGTCTCTTTCCAACAGCAGGTATTAGCTGAGGGATAACTGTTTAATGCCTCAAGGAAAATGCATTCTAGTCTGCTTCCTCCTCTAAATCCGGGCAGCAAATCTGTTTGAATTCAGTATGTTTGCTCCCCCTACTGAACTGTCCCACACGCTCAATGTGTGTTTTTCAACAGTTCCCCAACTACCTCTCCTGCACTGGCTGCATTTCCCTGGTGAGTAAAACGATTTCTATGTTCAGTAGCCTGTAAAGCACTTCAAAATCTTTCAGATGAAAGGCCCTCATTGAAAAGTGTATAATAAGATTTCATTATTGTATCATTTATTCTCATTATCGCTAATAGCAGTGGTTGTATAAAATGTTCTTCCTGTGATCAGGACTGACTACCTAGCAAACAGCTCAGCCTGCAGAAGCTAAGGACAAAGAAGGCATCGGGGAATAGGCATCCAGAGTTCACTTGGCTGTTTGCAGCCCATACATCCTCTCCGCTTCTTTGAAGATTTTAATTAGAAACCTACAGAACAGTGTTGCTGGACCTGGGAGAGATCCAGAGGTATAAAGGACAACAAGCAAACTGCGAGCCTCCCTTCGTCACAGGCGTAAGGCTTTTTAGAACTGAAACACAAGAGGTGCTCACAAAGGGGGCTAGAGACCAAGCAGTGCTGAGGTCTGGGGACATGCGGTGTGCTTGGCAAGGAAAAGGGGAAGGTTTGGATAAAGCAGACTGTGTTTTCAGGGGACAGGTTGCCAACAGGCCCTGCAATGAGCAAACAGGCTATCTACCCCCTAGGGGGGCTGGGAAGGCGGGGGGACAGTGTTTCAGAGGGAACTTGAGGGTGTACGAAAAAGAAGATTCCTGATTTAGCATCTCAAACAGACCAGAAAGAAAACTGGGGAACAAAGCGTGGAGAGGAAATTCAAGAAGAAAAGAGGTGTGAAAGAGAATGAAAAGCACTGCTAACTCGGTCTGACCTAGGCAGCAGTGTTCAAAGCTGTAGAACTCATTGCCCTAAATAAATAAATGAACTAAGGGCAGGATTTATAAGCAAGAGAGATACAAGGAACAGCTGGTCGAAAGGCGTTCAGATGGGTAATGGAAAGTATTTACAATGTTGGCCAAGCAACTTGACAGGCAAGAGAAGCCTAGTTATCAGTTAGGGCAAGAAATAAAAGAGGTGACAGCTGTAAGATCTCCTACTGCCTAGAGAGCTTGAGAATGAGGGATTTCTGCACCACTCCTGCTCTTCCCCTGCGTGCCCCAGGTGCTGTAACTTCGGTGACCTGTATTTCCATTCAGACACCGGAGCCTTACACGTCAAATGGTGCAGTGACAAAGAAGAGAACTTCTTCATCCAGGGGCTGCAGAAGCAGATGGGCAGGATGGCAACTCGGACCTCTGTCATTGCAGGATGATGAAGACCAGTAAAAAGCAATTAGGGCTGGATTTGATGCTGAAGCCTGGGGACCCTTCAGGCAGTTAAAATGTTTGGAGATAATCCAGTATGAATGGAGAAGCCACTCTGCAGATTGAAGGGTAAAAAAGACAGGACACTTGACAGCATGTCCAAGGGCACAATAAACAGACAAGAGCGGTTCTGTGGAACAGCATATTTAGTGAGATCAACAGGAAAACTAATATCCAATTTCACTAGTTGCTGAAAATTTGTTTTACTTGAAAATTAAGTGGTAGCAAAGAGCTTGGGTTGTGTTTTTGTTCCAGGTCATTATCTCCAAATGAAAGAGGAAACCATCAGACTTAGGCTTGGGTGGTGCAGGGATTTCTTATCAATTTCCCCTTCACCAGAATCATTCAAAGAAGACCCACTTTCAAGGCTTAGCTCCAGCTCAAGTAGCCAGATGAAAAGCACCATTTACAAGGCATCCCCACCGTTACCCAGATAAGATCTGGTTCTCAGGGACTTGGAGAAAGTGGAGGATGCTGGCAGGTGTCCTCCTTCCAGCGTGACAGATCTGAGTACCCCAATGGAAATATAAAAAAAAATATTCTCAAGGTGTCAGAGCTGTTCATCAGAACTGCTCTGATTATCTAGCATTACTGAACAGCAGCTACTTTGTCCCTTTGATCACTGCTGGTCTTCAAGTCATGGATGAATTAAATTTTTAATAGCCTGTGTGACAGCTCAGGACAGCTGTTGTGTCAAAATGGTCCTGAAGGCCCCCGTATACCTCGGAGCAGTCAGCAGATACAGGGCTGCAGCAGTGGGGAGTTAGCAGCATCCTTGGCTCATCTCCAGAGAACTGCAGCCAAAAGCTGTGCAGCTGGAAGAAGCACGACCTTGCAGCCCCAGAGATGGATCTAAGCAGAACAGGAAGATTTTAACCCCAGGACTTGTGTTTTTCCAGAATGCACAGTATTATTTTCTGGACTGATACACTGCCAAAAGGAGTTCTTGCAAGACTCGCCCAGTATTTCTTCCATCATGCGTGTCTCCATACAGTCCTGGACCATGTGAGCTCAGGGCCACCAGAAACAATTTCAAGGCTGTAAGTCACACGGAAGAACTAGCACGGTGCCTAAATCCCTACTCACACATGAAGAAACGCTGCACTGCACAAGCAAAAAACCACCCTGCTTTGTGCAAGCAAGGAATTGTCTGGCTTATACTGCTAACTCTGCTCCATAGGCACACCACACGTTGGAAATGTCTGGTGCTGAACCTTCGATGTTGAGCCTTGGGGTGCTGAGCTTTGGGGAAGTCCAAGGGAAGAAAGCACAGGTGGTTGGGGAGGATTTGTGAAGCTGACAATCTCCTGAAATCCCTTCAGTACCTGCTGCTTGACAGCTCTGCGATTCTGAATATGGTTTTCTGGCTCACCCTCAAAAACTGAACAAATGACAGTGACTTTGGTTACAAAACAGCAGCTCTTTAATTGCAACAAGGGCCCCTGCTAATTTAGCAGAAACCTTTTTAGCTCATATAACTGCTCTGCTAATGAAATCAGAGCCATCACCACTTCTGGCTCCCCATGGTAAAACCTCTGTCCTTTCCAGGGAGTGAATCTCACCATAGCTTCAGACAGAAGTTTTAATGGGCTTTAGCAGCCTTCGAGAGAAAGCGCTTGAAGGACAAAATAAATCATCTGTCTTACTGTACTGTCATAAAATCCCCCTTCCCCTTAATATTCTTCTTGCATCACCTTCTAGTTCTGCCACCATCCCTCCTTCAAAGCTCAGACTTAACTTGGAAAAGCATATCTAGCCAAGCGGAACAATAAAGATCCCCAAAGTTTCCGTATTTCAGGTGC
The DNA here is from genome assembly GCF_047663525.1 of Anas platyrhynchos. NCBI lineage: Eukaryota > Metazoa > Chordata > Aves > Anseriformes > Anatidae > Anas > Anas platyrhynchos. Next base: position 6,421,519 of record NC_092606.1, read on the forward strand.
AGGATTCGGGAGATCAAAATAACCCCAAAGCTCTAATCAACAAACTCATCTTTCCTAATACCACGGGGTGCGTTTAGCAAAACCCGCTTCCTCTCCTCATCTTAAAGCTCTGATGCTTGAGTGGCACACTGGGTTATTTTGAATTGGCTTTGCAAAGGTTGCAGACTTTCATGACAGAGGAAGGTCTCCAGCCAACACAGAGTCAGCACAGTCAGCTGTTTAACAGTGCTCTGCAGAGGTCCTCTCCAGGACAAGTCTTCGGAAGGATCTCACTGGGCTGCTCCTAGACCTTGAGTATTGCAAGGCAAAGGAAAAGCTGCAGATATCCTGGGTGGTCCCTGCCAGACTGTAGCAAAGGCAAGAATAAGGCAGCAAAGCCGCCTCTGCTTCCCAGCTTTTCTTCCAGCACCAACAACAGAGCTAAACTGGATCCTAAGTGTTGATTCATATTTCCAAACACTTTCTAACCATTGCGAAGAAGTGCTTAAGGGCTTGGCTGTATTTATGCTTTTGCTTGTCTTTAATAAAAGTTGTATTTATAATGCATGATTAATTATTTTGCACAAGCCTCCCTTTTATGGGAACCTGTGAAATGTAAGTGATTTTTAATACCACCTCGCAGACACGACGCCTTCTTCCCACCCCCATTACCATTAATCCACGTTGTAGAAAGATGTAACATTTGTCACTGGTTTATTATGAAGTGCAATGTTGCGAGTTATTTATGAGCTTGCTATTTATTGAAATATTTGCGGGTAGTTTTAGCACTTCAACTCTAGGGTGAGAATCAGCCATGTTTTACCCACTGCCTGGCAAAACCCGCTCCTGTTTAACCACTTCACTGCCACTCTCTGGCTGAGCCATCACAGCACTTCTCCCAGGGCTGTGTTTTAGGGCAGCCTCTCAGCCTTATGACTGCCAAGGGACTGGACAAGCAAGCTCAATTATGTCTTGTTCTCATTAGGTGGAAGGGGATGGTTGAGAAGGTCCCAGGGGCCATAATGGACAGAAACAGGCAAGGAATGGACATATTACTGGACTGAAAAGAAGGCAGTCTGGGTGTCTAGCAGCATAGAAGTGAAGCAGCTGGCCAGACAGATCAAGCCAGTCCACTACTCAGTGCCTAATTCCCAACAAACCCAAGGAAGAGCATTAGAACATGACAAACACGCAGCGACCCTTCCCCAGAGCATTCCCCTGCTCTCAGCAACCTGCCACACAGGAACTTTCCAGGTGAGAGTTTTGCATCTGTCTTTAACTGCTCTCAAGAGATTTTTCTTCCCTGGCTTTGCCCAATCCCTCCCCAAATCCACGTAAGATTTTTTTTGCACCACGATGCCCTGATGGCAAGGAGTACTGCAGCTTAAATTCCACATTGCGTAAGTATTTGCTTTTGCTTGGTTTGACCCTACCATCACCTCTTTTCACTTGATGCATCCCTGTATATCTCAAAGTGCCTCTGTACCCTAAGTCCAACAGGACAATCCTCACCTCCATTCAAGCCTAAAGCTGCTGGATATGTCAAACAGATGAAGAAGGAGGGTATGACGTGATGATTAGGAGACAGCAGTAACAGCAGTCAAAGAGCATCTGTAGGCCCCAGCGTTCCTGCCACTGTAGATCAACTCTCTCCCAGCCCATGCTCTGTTCTGACCTGGGTGTGCCTTGTGCCTAATTGCAAGAGAGCCCCTAAAACTGCTGTGACTTGTTTCTCATGCCTAGCTGGGATCTCTGTCTGCTCCTGGCTAGCACAACCCAGGAGATCACGAGGCCAGGAAGCCCTAAGTGGTCTGTACAGAGCCACTCTCAGGAGAATGTCAGTGCTGCTTGGCCCCAGTTGCTGTGTCTGTCTCTGTTGGGAGCAGTACAATGTGGGGAATCAAATTTAAGGCACAAACCTGGAATAAAATTGTTCTGTGGCAGCCTAGCCCCATGTCTGAAAGTATGCACTGAATTTAACTAGATGTGAATGCAATGTCATTGCTGGGGGCCTTGGTTAAAGTAGCTGGCCTCTATGTTTACAGCTACTGCTTCTTAAAAGCTTAGGGTAGTTTGACTATGCCAGCAGTGAGCATGCTCATATGGCCATAGTCTTAACCTCTATTGCCCTTCTCGGCTTCCCACTTCAGCACAAAAATGAAAAGTGCAAGACCTAGAGCGCTTACCCCACCCTAACCAGTCCCATGTGAACAAGAAGAACCAAAAACGTACTTCTGACACCTCGTGAAACTCTGTCTTCTGCTCTGAACGTGCCCTGCCGTCTTTCATCACCCATCTGACCTTAGCATTGAAGGATTAACACTTCAGGAAAATGGCCACATAGGAAAATCCAGAGCAACACTAATCACTGCTTCTTTTCAATAGCCCAAATAATACATAACTGTAGTGTACAGCAAACAGCTGCTTCAGCCAGAACAGCTAGTTCTAGGAAGGCAGTCCCTGTTTTTTATTCCTCTACACTGCATATTGTTTCTGTAAGAGAAAAGAGAGAACAGGAACCAGCACACAGCACTATGGCTGTTCATAAAGGAATACAAATGAATCCCTTTCATGTAAAAGTGCAGAAAAAAAAAGAAAAAAGAAAAAAAAAAAACATATAGAAGTGTTTGGCTGCTGGGTTTACACATGCAAGCCCTGGACAATTAACCGGTCAGCTACCCTGCACCATCCAAGCCACACCCATCATCTACAGAGACACCCCTAGACCATGACAAACAGGGAACGAACTCCTGTTACTCCATGACGAATGGAAGAAATTCATCAAAGCTCGCACTGCCAACAAAGTGTGCTGTGCAAAGAGACCTCATGCGTATGGCTGAATGCTCAAAAGACAACTGTCAACTTAGGGACACGGCTCTGAGACCGACCATGAGCTCAGGTCCCCAGTCACACAGCAGATGGTGGTCAGCCAGAAGCAGCTCAGCAGAAAATGTCATGGAAAGCAGAACATTGCCTTTACCGAGCTCAGGGACAGGGTTTCTGGTTTGCCGTTTGCTTTTTAGCAATTGCAGCTACCAAAGTTGTCAGTTTGCAGCACCTGAAATGTCTCGCTGAAAACTGTTTACAACACTTAGCACTTTGTGCTGAGATCACTTGCTGCAATGAAAGCCTGTATTTCATTGAAAAGAGCAGCACTTTGCAGGCACAGATTTATTTTGCTCCAACACTCAGAGCTCCCTGGCGCTAGTTGGATACAGAGATGCTGCACAGGTATGCAGTTTGCTGCAGGTAGAGCATTTGAAGAGTGTGAAGTAGAGGGACACCAAGTATATTTGAAATGTTTAGCAGCCAGATGGAAGGCATTTCCTCTTGTTCCATACATTTTTATTCTAATCCTGCTCTCTGTGTACATGTTTCTGTTTTGCTAGCTACAGTCAGATTTCCCTACAATACCTTTTCCAGCAAAAAACACTATTTCATCAGAATAAGCCAACTTGATTTTGACAAAATTTCCATGTTTTATGAGCAGTCTGCTCATTGAAAGCATTTTCTAAAAATCAAAACAAATCTTGGAACTTTGAGGTTTGCCTTAAAACTCCTTTTTATTATAAATAATTTGGGGGGTAAGGAACCACACTCCTACTGCATTTGGAGAGCAAAGCACATTCACCCGTAATTTCTGAACACTAAATGCTCCGAAATGCTGTGGCAGGGCATTTTGATATGGCTCAGTGATTGCTCCAAAAAGAAAGTGAGACAGAAAATCACTCAAGGTCTTTTAACTAGCTTTTAGCAGACCTGTTCCCACTTGATCCAGCTGTTTCCAAGACCCCCTTCAAAGGGTCAAACAGGATGAAACCTTCACTCACTAGTATTTTATACTGCACCACGCACCAGACCTGATTCTGCTGATGTAAAGCCAGGGTAATTTTAAATCATCAGAGCTAGTACAGATCTACCAAGGCATAAATGAAGAAAGAAGACTTTTGATTCTGGCTCTGACAGCAGAGCCTCCAGTTGTGGTTGAGTAAAGCAAGGGTTTTCCACGGTGAAAGTAAGGGTCAGCTTCTCTGCACCAAAAGGTGGGTGTCAGTCCTGCTTCCGCTGTTCCATCGCAGTCACTTTTTCTGTCACACCATGTCTCAGTTTCCTCCACATCACAGCTCACTGCCCTAAGCACTGCCCCAGCTTGCTGGTGTAGCTGAGGTCCCAAGCCAAAGCACCAGCTCCAGGGGCTCTTTCCCCATTTCTCCTAGGAGCCCAAGTGGAGAGGCAGGACAGGCAGCCAGGCACACTGCCACACTTCAGAGCTTCGGAGATATTTTTTTGCCAGCCAAGGACAGACTGTATTATTTAGGAGCTGGTCAGACTGGGGTGATGGGGTGAACAGCTTTGCAAACAACAAACAGGATAATAAACCCATCTTAATGCCTATAAAGGAACACAATCTGACCTTATCTATATGCAAATTGTGGTGCCTTCTTCCTCCTCTTTGAGGGTGGGTAAGCTGGCTATAATGTGCCTGGTAACAACAGTGCATTTGCATTCCACCAGATGCTGTTAGGAACTTCTCTCTGCTTTGTTCAGTGACTTAGGCTGTACTTAAAAAAAACATAGAAAAAAAAATCACAAAACAGTCCCTTCTGATTAGAAAGCAGTTCCATTTGGCTGCCACCTGTTACAGATTCACCAGAGCCTCAGGAAACTTTCAGACACCAGTTCCCACACCCTTTATCAGCAGCTTTTGCCTCCTTGTTCTTTGTCACCGAGCTGTATTTGCATGGAAACCAGCCTCTGGTGCTGAGGAATCCATCTGTTCCTGCTGTTCCCTCCTCACCTGAAAAGTCAGGCAGCCCTGCTTACAGTGTCTTGGGTGCCTGTGAGTTAAAAACACCTGAGAAGTTAGAGACTGGGAGGGGAAAAAAAAAAAAAAAAAAGAAAAAGCGAACACTGGATCTGCCTGTATCAACTACTATTTGTTCCACGATTCTGCAGAAATCAGCGTATTCACATAGGCATATGCTTATCAACCCACAGTAAAATCCATTTCCTTCATACCTCCGCATAGTTCCCTTGTACACCGCCACTTTCCTAATTTATCTGAAGCTACTCAAGCTCCTGCTGAGGACCCACTGCCCTGTCCCTAACGCCACCAGGGTTGTAATCGTGCTTGCTCCTATCTCAAGCAGCCTGCAGTTACATGAAGTTTGGATGAACTTCCAAATCCGAGGCATTCTGCTCCTCCAGTGCCTGACACCAGTCTTAGGCACTGGTCCACAGTTTTCAGGAGAAGAAATTAAAGACAAAGAGTAGCTACATTTTTGGAAGAAAAAATAATAACAATAATATTGTTTTTATGCAAATGGCCTTAAACTTCAGATAGGGGCAAGAGAAAAAAAGGGGGAAAAATCCATTTAAAAACCTTTCTGCCTCTATTCTTTTTTCCTCTTTATGTTTTCAATGTGGCTTTAGTGGCTCTTTAAAGATGTACTACAAAGCTTTTAATAAAAGCCAGAATGAAAGGCAGAATCCTCTTTAAGATCCTAAATCAGTCTTGCAATACGTGTCTAGACTCACACGTTGCTAATACATTAACTTTTCAGGAGTGAGATATTGTAACACCCAGTAATCCCTTCAGCTTCTGCTAAATTCCCTGTCAAGAAAGCTGTGTGTTTCTGTTTAGATGGGAAGCAGCAACATTAACAATGACCCCTTCCAGAGAACATTTAATAGGCAAGTAGATCACTCAAAGTACATTTCATTTCTGCCTCTCATTCATTTAGCAGTCCTTTCCACCACTCTGTGAGCACTGAGGGCATGATTGCCTTGCATCAAGCAACCACTGCACTTGCTGAACAAAATATACAGGAGTTTGGTCCTAACGTTGGGAGCAATATGCTGGTTTTGGCATTGATCCCACCAAATCCAGGGTTACACTTTTACAGCAATAGCCGCTCCATCTCCACCAAGCACTAGCAATTTCCTCTGGTCACAACTACCCAGTTTCTCTTCCCCAGGAATTCAATTTTCCGTGCTGTTGGCTTCAAAAACGTGAGTGCAAGCAAGCTCCTGTCAGCCACAGTAAGCATGTGCTTCTACAGCTTGCAGTTATGAGTCACAGATTTTTGCGTGAGACAGAAATTTGAGGTTTGCTTCCTGGCCTAAATGTGGCATCTACAAGTTGTCCACTGAGCAAAGGTAACAAGCAAGCTCTAAGTGAAGTGGGGATTTTTTTCTTTAAAAATCCAACGTTCCTTAGTCCCAAGCAGTGGCCTTACTGCATCTATTTTCGGTGGAGACGCCAACCCGCTGATTCTTTGACTGGAGAATGCCAAGGGCAAAAACAACAGGTCATTGAAAAATCACCTGGTTTGTCTGGAGCTACAAAAATAAGCCGGTTTTGAACTCAGATCTCCTGAGACCCAGCTCCGTGCCCTGCCTCCCCATCTCCTGCGCAACCACAGGCAAATCACTTCATCTCACCCAGCTGCGAAGTGAGGATAAGAAGTGCTTTGTTCACCCAGGCTTGTTTGACTTTGCTGTGCAGACTGCAGGCCCTGCAGGGCGCGAGCTCTCTATCTTCCCACGTATGTAGAACAGCCATTTTTTGAAATAACCAGCCAATGCACCACATGAATTTGTGAGCCCCAAAGATGTGAGAGAGAGGTATTTGGAAACACAACAGAGCAAGTGTGTTGCTATCCTGTGATGCTTGCAGCCTTTGGATGCAGAATCAGCTTCTAACCTGCACAATGCTGCGAGCAACTGCCCCAGCAGTCACAAACCTCAGGAGCCTCAGGCAAGCTGCAGCTAAATTTAGATCCTCTCTTCCGTGCTTCAGCTGGAGTTTTCACAGATAGATTATATTCCCCCAGTGCAGTCAGTGTGCTCAGAGGGATCCCTTGTTTCTCTAGTTAGTTATTACCCTCCTGCAGGGAGAAGGGGCCCTGTTTGCACTAGGAATGCCAGACAAGCTGTTCTGAGCAAAACGCTGAATGCCAAGTCTCTTCATCAATGTGTCAAGACTAGAAACTCCTCTGAGTGACAGGGACTCTGAGGAACCACACACAGTAGTCACCTCTGCTGCCGCTGCTGAGAGAAGCCTTTGCTGGGCAAAGGGAAGGGCCCAGGAGAGCAGAAATCCTGATCCAGCAATGGGAGAACTCCCCAGGCCCTCTGGGGTGTTGTGGAAAATTGCCTTCCCTCCCCAGGGTCACTCCAGCCATTCGTAATCCACACACACGCACAACCCAATCCTTTCCTCGAGGTCTGCCAGCAGCGCTGCTTTCTGGAGGACTCAAAATTATCAAACAAAATACTTGTCCCTTACCAGATCAGGAAAAGCTCGATGATACTGAAACATCTTTGCCCTGGGGCCACTTGATGCTTGCTTTAACTGTGTTACCCCATTAAGGATGATATGATTTAAGTCTGACTGTCTGGTTTGCATGGTGATTAATAGCAGCTGGTTAGCCATATTCCTTGGATATTAGCGGCAGAGCTTTCCTCTGTTGATTTCTCACTGCTCCTAACAAGACGAAGGACTCCAGTCTCAGCAAACAGAGAAGTCTGACTATTAGCAGAGATGAAACGGTCAGAAAAGGAAAAAGATAACCCTGAATCACGGCTAAGCAGCCAGACACCAATTAGATGCATTGCTTCTCAGGATCACCATGCACATCACTTTACCCAGGTTTGAACCTAAGCTGTGAAACAACATTTCAAAGACAATTAAAACATCATAAGCAATCATGTGTGAATACTCCTAAATGCAGCTACTAAATAAGATACAACGACAGATCAGCAACGAGAGAAATCATAGTTTAATCTAACCCTTAATGGTTGTTTATTATCTAAATGATTACCCCAATTTAGAACTAGCCACTTGTTACAGACTGGAACTATATCACAGCTTTTTCCACATTGAATTCAAGGCTCAGTGGAGATGGTATTCCACAAGTTCATGGTCAGTGAACATAGGATAGAGACTTAGAGACTGAACACACTTGATCCTACTAGACCCTCCTATGCCCACTAAGTGATTTGGATGGAAGGCCACTGGTGTATCCTGAAAACTGGTTAATATCAGAGCCTCAGAGTGAAAAAGCTTCATCTGGCCCCAGGACTGCTGCAGAACTGACAGAAGCATGTAAACAAGCACTACTCGGAGGCAGAAGGGCAGCTGTCTCTGAGAGGGGACCGAAGGAGCCCAGGTTCTGTGGGATGCTGGCAAAGGGTTCAAGAAGGTAGAGTAGTAGAGGAACTACTGGATGGGAGTGAGGCACATTTGTTGAAGAAACAGTGAAAAACATTCACCAGGATAGTCAGGGTACCATCAGTACAAGCTAGTACAAGCTCTCCACTCCTGGCTGGCAGATGGAAGCCCATGCAGCTGTCAGACATCTCCAACCAGTCCTACAGCCCCTGGGACAACCAGGGTGGCTTCTCTGCCCTCAGACGTATACACACAAGGCCCTACTCAGTGATGGAGTTCATTAGCTTCAATTTAGCTGCAACAAAGACATAAGCAGAGAAGCACAGCAATGGCTCTAGCAGGTCTGGCCAGTTCTGGAGTCTGCTCTCTAATTATGGCCACGAGCACGGGCCTGGGAGGGGCTATATGGTAGTGCCTCATTTTATATTAGAGCAGGTAAGGGTCAAATAGCAAAGGGTCTGATCTCACATCCAGACCCCACAGTAATAGTAGAGTAATTCCGTGGAAGAAAAAGGGCAGTGTTCACCCACCTTTCACCCTCCTCTAATATTCTCTGTCTTCCCAGACAACTCATTCTGTTCTCTCAGGGATAAGTCAACATCTTGTTCAGCTATTTTTTCTCATATTCAGCTGCCAGGGTGGACTCCTGTATTTGCAGCTAGTTCCCCTGATGGTCTGAAACTTACTCAATTACCAAATCCTTAGGTCTTGGACTCTGCTGCTTGCTTCTTCAGAGGGAACCCCATCGTTCTTCCCTCAGGGCCCCTGACCTGACACACATTTGTTCTTAGTGAAGCTCACTTCATTAACCGAGCGGTACCTAACTCCCGCTTTATTGCTTCCATCCGCTTTATTGCTTCCGTCTTCGCTTCTTTGGCTTTAAGGTTTTCTAACGCAAAGGGTTTTATCAAAGCAGATAGTCTGCAGCTGATGTTAGTGCTGCAACAAAACGGTCGACTAATTGCCCAGCCATGTGGAATTAAGCTTTCCAGCTCAGACCTGTCCAGCAGTGTCTCTGCACAAAGCAAAGTCAGCTCCTCCACGTCATTGTCTTGATGTTGGCCTGAGTCTGAGATGGGGGGGGCTGAGCCCTGTTGTCTGTTGGTGGAAGAGAAGTAGAAAGGAGACGCATCTCATTTGCATGAGTAACCACGCACCATGCCAGGCCAAATATTGTCATTGTTTCCACTAAAATATTCATTTGTGCTTGGAAATAAAAGATTAAATTGAGTTGCCTTTACTGTGCAGATAGAGGGAGAAGCAAATTACATTTGTTGTGTCTTCAGCAATGGATTCATGCTCCCCGTGCCCCAGTGGTACACCACTAACTCATTGTTCTTGGACACAGACAGGACAAGCTGGGATGCCAAACAGTCCCAGACGGTCTGTTTTTGCAATATACCTCACATCAGAAGTCAACGGATTGTTTTCCACTCAGGTTTGTCTCCCCAAAGGAAAACAGTTAAAATGTAATATTCTGGTTTTGTTTTGTTTTTTAATTTCAAGAGTGATTTATATTAGGGGAATAAGTCTGGAAAGGCACTAGTTTCTTTTTTATGGTCATACATCCAGGGAGCTGAGCGAGCACTGGTGCAGGCAGTGGTTGAGGCAGTGAGGCTGCTCCCACAGCCAGCAGTCCTGCAGCACAGCAGACACCTAGAGCTGCTTCCAGGCCACTCCAGCCTGAGGGAGTCACTGTGGGGTTTGTGTATGCTGCCTTTATCCTCTCAAGCAAGTGGGTGGCATACACAGTAAAATCTCTGTCCCCATCTCCTGTTTCAGAAAGTTAAGGTACAGATGTGTGGAGGAATGGAAACTAATGTCTTGTATTTAGCACTACCTACCAGGGAGGGCTACCCACGTATGTTTTCATTTTGTTTCCCCTCCCTTGTTAATACAGAATCCCAGTAGTCATATACTACCTACAGGGATATTCCAGACCCTAAACTGATCTAATCCATGCATCCTACATCAGTCAAGATGACCTCAGGAGGTCTCAATGGTTTGTTTTAGGCCCCTGAATTCCAAAGCCCCTTCCATCAAGCTGATCACCACTACAAAAGTTGTTCAGCCTCTGCTTCCTTCCCAGAGGGGAGGTAGGTGATCTGTGTGTTTATTTGAAGTCAGAGGTTGTTTTTTTTTGGTAGGTACATCTGACAGGCTCCAAGAGACACTCTCACTACTCAGCACAGAAGGTGGAGAACTTTGCATCAATCTTTTGGTTGTGGGGGAGTTCAGCATAAATCCTAGCTTATGGCATGAGCTGGAAAATGCTCCACCTCAAGGCCAGTGTCACATGTGGCACTGTGACCCCTGCCCTTACTGTGCGTATTAGCATGTCCTGCGTTGCCTTTCTAAACGGCTACTAAGAACTAAAGGACATCTGAAACTGCTGTACAGCAAGAAGCACAAGTTTGCCGGTACGTGACTTGCAATGCATTCTGACAATCACATAATTATAGCTACAATCCATTCACCCAGCCAGAGACAAGAGGTGGAATTGTTTAAGAGAATTCTCTTGCTGATGATTGTCGCAGCCACCCGTGATACCACAACGCGACTCCCAGAGCCAGCAGAGGGCCTGGGGGTGCTCAGGAATAGCTGCTGGTGTTCACAAACAACCAACACATCACGAAGCACAAGTGAGGGGAAGATGCCCCAAGATGAGACCCTCTCTGATGGCACTGGGCTGTCAGAGGAACGTCTCTGAGCTGAGTCCTCAACCTAGGTACCTCTTAGGAAAATAGAAGGAAAACCAGCACTTAATATAAGCTTCTAGGAGCTAAATGTCAGGTTTATTGCCAATTGTTTTTCTTGGTCTCATGTTTTCCTTCCTGCTGCACTCCCAGTATTGCTGGGAGAACTGTAACCCTTTCACTTACTGGAAAAGATTGCTTTGCCCTTTTCCCCAGCACCTGCAGCAAGAACAAGGCAATGTAAAGCCCAAATAACTCTCTGGGCAGCCTCAGCCCATGGCCAGTTTGGAACGCTCAAGATTCAGAAGATGCTTTCAATGAAGGGAGCAATGTGAGTTGAAAGATAGGCAGGATCAACCATCAGGACATAGGGAGAAGTGACACACACCTCTATTCTGAAAGTATGAAGAACAGCATGCTGCAGTCTGTATTGGCAGAGCAGACAGACAGACTTCTGCAGTGCAGTGTGAAATGGGAAAACTGAACATTAACATGTAGCATTTGGACACTGAGGGGACAGGATCTTCAGCTTGTCTCATCAGAAGGTTCTTAAAAGCTAAAATCTGCTTTGCAAATGACACACAAGTACAAATTGTAGACAGGGTGACAGTCTATTGCACAGACTCCTGTGGTGCCAAAGGATCTTAGCCACTTCTAAGGGTCTTCGTTTTTTTAGATGTGTTCTAGATACCCCAGGTGTGAGCTCAGACAACAGCAAGAAGACCGGGACTGATATGAACTTGAACATGATTCAAATTGCATGGGAGGCCAGCCTGGAAAGTAAGGGGAGAGAAAGCTGCCGAGCCGATGAACTCTGAGTAGCCCATGTTGCTAAGGAGACGCATTACAGCATCCTTTAGCTGGAATTTCCTAAGTGATGAAGGGCTCCATGCCCAGGAACATCACTGCAGCTCAGCCCAGAAGGGATATAGATACCAATAACCAAGGTCAGATCATCATCTGCCAGGCTGGAGCAGGATCTCCCAGCCAACTGGACACAGCAGAGCAAGCCTTCAGATGGCACCAAACCCAATCAAGAACACAAGTTTGTTACGGTCCCTCTGCTAGATGGCTTCAGAGCAGAATGTAGTCATATGGCATCTTCTTTAGTGCTGAAGGTCACAAGTTCAACTCCTTGGCAGCTTGGTTATCACTCCTGGAGACAGGATGGAGATGATGGTAGAAGGGGTGTGTACAAGGCAGCACTGGCCAGATGGTGGGGCAGTTTTATGTGACATTTCCACTGGCACAGCACACTGTGAATCTGTAAGGCTTCTTCCACCTACTTCATGGCTGTACACAGCTGGTTACTAATGCTGCTGCCAGATCAGCTTTTCAGAGGATTTGCTTATCTCCTGCAGTGGATGCTTTGTGAAAGGCTGACAGCTTTTAGGATTGCAAATGGAGACTTCCAGGATGAAGACGAAAGGTAGAATCAGGCTGAAATGTTCCCCTCTTTACACAGCAACTTCAAATTTCTCCCATCAGAAGCAAGAGGTTATGGACTGACGGACAACACCCCCCTCACAAGCCTCAGTGGTGCCTCAGAGGGCAATTCTCCCAGGGGACACACCACACCTATGACCAAAGTCTGCCTCAATTGCCCCTCAGCCTGTAGTCAATATGCTCTTGATTAAAAAGAGAAGCACTGGGGGACAGGGCCACTGTGTGCAACAAGTCAGCCATGAGGACATGTAGCAAAGGTTGCCTCCCATCTGACCTGTGCCGCCCTGGGCTCTCCCAGGTGAAAAACTTCTGGGCCACACTGCCTCTCTGCAGCAGTACCCAACAGCCCTGGAGAGGGGCTGGACCCCTTGTGGAGCTGCACAAACACAGCGAACAGGCAGCTCTCCAAGCTGGTGGTTGCCAAACTCTGCCTCACGACTCCAAGCAGGAGACTAACCTTCCATCCGCTTTTCCTGGGCTTAGTTGGGTGCTACAGATCGCTCGCACTCCATCTCACCCCGAGATGATGCTTCAGTACACCCAGCATGGAGGCTTTGCCAGCCAAAGGGCATGAGGACTTCATCCCTACCAATCCCAGACCCCTCCCAGATGCCTCAATCACTGACTTCCACAAGCAGAGAAGCCAACAAACCACAGGTGGGCCACAGGTGGCTGTAAAGTGCTCTGGAACTTGGCAGCTGCTAGGAAAGGAGGGTTCCCCTGGATGTCTTTAAAAAGTACTCTTAATGAGGACGGCCTCAGCATTACAAAATGCAGTATTTTCGTGTTGTTGGTTCCCATTTCATCTATTATTTACAGGAAAAGACCTATCTGAGAAAAAAAAAAAAAAAAACCTGCTCTTCTGAACTCTTTCCATGACTGACTCAGCAGTTCAGTTTTTGTGCTGGCTACTTTTTTGCTTCTCTTCTTTTTATTGCTAATTTCTTCAATTTTCCACTTAAAATCCTTATTTGCATGATAGCTCTGTCCAGCCTTAAGCAGATTTTTCCTGTCTTTGACTTTTATCTCATTTTCTTTTTTTTTTTTTTTAATTAAAACCAGCTTTTTTTTAAAATTAAAACCAGGTCACGGAAACATTCTTTCCCCCATCTTCCTCTCCCTCCACAGAACTCCTCCCACTGTAATCCTGCTGGACCCTCTGTCAGTCTCAGCACACTGCCACCACGAGAGCAAGCCTTCAGCATGGAAAAGGTGATCCTGATGCACCCCTGGGTATTGGCTGCTGACAGATCCCAAAGCAGATCCTAGCTGCACAGGGGTGTCTTACGCTGGTCACTCCCAGAGGAACTCTGCTTTGGCTGTGACCCCGCTCCAGGTCTCATCTGAGCTGGACGGTAGTTGTAGCGTGTTGGAGTAAATCCCTTTAACACATAACAACACAAACGCTTCGTGCTCCTTTTTCACATCTGCAGGCATTTTCACATCTGCAGGACTAGACAGAATCAAACCCTCGTGGGAGAGACCTCCTAGTCCAAAAGGATGTCTATACTTCGTGGAAGGACAAATTTAACACGAGGCATGAGCCTTTCCATTTCCACTACCCATTCTGCCCTGGCACAGCCATTTAGATGGCTGGGAGGAAAGCAAAATCACTGTCAGGATGGCTCAGCTGGCATTTGCTAAGATCCTAATGAGGCCCAGTTTCACGCCTACTCTGACACGGCCTAAAGTGTTGCTGCAGAGACTGTTAGCGGAAGGGAGAGTGCAAATGCCTCAGGAAAACATGTGCAAGCTGAGATGCCAGTAGCTACAAATCAAACTGGCACAAATCTGGGTAATGATACTAATTTCAAGTGAGTTGCTCCCTGTTCACATTAGAATGAGCCAGCTCATGGTAAGACTTTTTACAGGTAGTTGCAGAAAAATGAAGAAAGAATCTACACTGGTAATTACCTTCTTTGCCTAATCCTGGCCTGCTGTAGAGATCCACCACATCTTGGGAAAGGAGGGAACAAAGGGTTACACAGTTCATTTATAAACTGAAGTATCAGTGGTGTTCATTCACTTGTTCCCACTCCTGAATTAGCTACTGTTTCACAGCAAGACCCATATTTTTCAGCTCCATTTAATGCTTAGCAGGATCACGTTGCATTGAGGTCACAGAAATGACTGCCATGTGTTGGAGAGGGAGACCCACGTTACATTTTAGTTGGCTGTCATGTGTACCTGTATCATCCTAGCTGCTGCAGTGGAGAAAGCCACACAGACTAAAATTGATCTTGCTTTTCCAAACATCTCTGAAATCCTGCTGCTGCTGCAGTGAGATTACTACCGCTAGAACACTGGAACAGGAAAACATACAGGCATAAAGAGCAGTTAGGTCAGCACAAACATCTATGTAGCTCTCTCTGACAGCAGCCCAAAATAGGTACATGGAAAAACTGTAAGAATTAATAGCAAGTATATATATTCTTTCCCCAGATAGTCTCTCAGATCCCAACCTTTGTGGCTCAGGGACGTTCAGAGTTGGATATCACTTCCACGTGTTTAGTATTCCCGAGCAGATTTCTCTTCCATTAATCAGCCTCATATCCCCTCTGCATTGTGTAAATCAGGCCACAGCAAGGAGTTCCTTGGTTAAACTACCAGTGCAAGGAACAACCTCCTCTTGTTTCTTTTGATCCTGTGACCCACAACTGGATGCTTCACTTGGTGCTTTCTTGTTCAGGAAGCAGTAGTGCACATTCAGTCCCTCCCCATCCTCTCAGGCCTCTCAGGACTTCCCAGACCTTTCTCTTACATGCCTGCAATCAGCAGTCTTTCGGATGCAGGTGTCCCATCACTCCTTACCCTGAGGCCATCACAGACTTTTGATCATTTCTGTCACCCTCCTCTGAACCTCTCCCAGTTTTGCTAGATCCTTTGTGAAACTAAAAGACCAAAAATGCACAGTGCAGGTGGGCTGCCAAAGTTAACTCAGCAGTAGTTGCCACATCCCGGCTGTATACTGCAATCATTTCTAGGGCAGTCTAACAGCTCCTGATGTGTCTTTCCTGAGAAGAGAAGGTATGAAAGTGGAGGATCTCTGCCAACTGCTGCTATTCGGGAAAAGGGGATGAGAAAAATCTTCCTAAGCAAAGGCTGAAAAATCAGCGTCCCAGACACAAAATGTTCCCGTGCAGTCCTGGGCCCATCCCCAGACTCCATCATTTGGTGGCAGGAGAGAAAACAAGGAGACAGAAAAGGATTAGCTATGCTCCACAGAGTAACCAGTGTGATCCAATTAGTGGCCTGTGCTACAAACATGGCCACAGCTAAGATGTGAAGCCAATTGAACCCTGTCATCACTCGCTTTTCCTAACAGCTGCCAGGTCTGGACTCCTCAGCACAGCTGTCCATCACTTAGTTCCCCACCAGGCACAACTGAGCGTAAAATCCTGGCCAGAAAGAGAAGCACAATCATTCAGCAGGCACCACAAGCAGCAAGGAGCAGATGGACAAAACCAAGCCTTTCCTCCCACCCCCTTTCCATGGCAGACAAGTGCACACACGCTGACAGGCGGCCGTGCAACAGCGGTGCAGAGCAGGCACTTGGCTACCAGTCTCCTGCGTAGCCCACTGCCTTCAGCTCCCCCTCTCACCCTACTGCCTCTGCAGCACTTGGTGGGAAGTTGGTGTTTGGCCAAATGCGAGAGGCTCTCAGAAGAGAATCAGACGCACAGCATTATCAGCTGACATCCGCAGGCTTATCTAGTTGCTTTGTAAAGCTCCTCAACTCAGGGCAACCTCCACCTTTTTAATTTCTAAAAGCCTGATGCTAAGTAATTGTTTAATATCTCCACAGCATTCGCTCCCCTTTATCTTGGAATCCCTGCTGTAATTCACTGACGGAGCTGTCTTTTCTCTTTTCTCTTTCTCTATTCCATCGTGTATGTACTTGAATATGCTTTCATTGTAAGCAGAGATACTTGCTGCTAATTGATGCTTATTATTCCTTTTAAGCCTGTAATTGCTTTTGTCTAAATTTATTTCTTTCTCTCCCATCACCTCCCCCAAATGCCTAAAATTTGGTTTTCTCTTCTGATCAGCCCAAATCCTGGTGTTAGAAAGATTATTTGAATGTGTGCCAAAGGTTGTACTGTTGCTTTGACATATTGGCTTTTCACATCTGTGGAGTTTACTTCAACTTCTTGAATGTTTGCAGGCAAACTGGGTGGCCTGCAACTGGTAATCTCTCAACTGTCTTAATGAGGGCAGATTTTAGGTGTCAGCTTCCAGGCAGACTTTAGATTAGAAAGCTACAAAGGCTCCTTAGATTATCTCATTTCTTTCTTACACAGCAAAGGATTCTGAGTCAATTCTCTCAGTGGATAACAAAACAAATGGAATAAAACCCAGTTCTGTTTAGAACTGACAGAGCACCAGTTCTTTCTGATGATCTCTGTTACTTTTTCCGCAAGCATTGCTGGACTGACCCAAAGGAGTTTCCAGCCCATCACGCCCCGGAGGACTGCTCTCCCCTTCATACACACCTTTCCAGAGCTCACCATGAAGACTATTCATATCCACCCTCACATGAGACAGGGCCACAGGCTTGTTTGGGCACCAAATCTGCACAGGGAAGAAACGTGATCAGACAGGCAACACATCATGGTCTGCCATCTCAGACTTATGCTGTTCTTGGCAGCTGATTCAAGGTACCATGAGAAATGAACCCTGCCAGCTGGCATTCAGCTCTGCTGGGTAAGGGCAGTCCTGTCGCCTTCCTTTGCTCATCACCAAGCAGCAAGGACTTGCACCCAGGATACACTGCCTTAGAGTCACAAGGGAAAACAGGACTTCTATTTGGGCTGCTGAAAACATGAGAGATCTCACTTCTCACCTGCATCACCCAGTGATGTCCAGAAAGGCCAAACAGCTTTGGGAGGCAGTGCTTGTAATGCCAGCTCGAGGACTGACCACTTGTGCCATTTTTAAGAAGCTTATGTGCCTTTGTTTTCTCTTCCCCTCTTCAGCTGTGACTGCTCCAGCTGTGCTTATGCTATCTCACTCCTATAAAGTTTTACAAACCCTATGGAGGTCTCCAGCTTTGCTCCTTAGCATAGCTACCATGCTGCAAGTGCTTGTTATTTAGGGGGGGGACCTCACCAGATGCTTTGAAGCACACAAGTCATTCTTCCCAGCCTATTCACTTCCCTGCAGCCAGCATGGGAGCTGCCCCGACTGCCTGGACAGGATGTGAAGTAAAGCCTTCCTAGCAGTAAGACTCTGCTCTCCATCTGGGCTCGCCTCCAGTAACTGAAAATAAGAGGAAGGGCTGCAGAAGTTCTGGAAGGAATGGTGGAGATGATGAGCATGGGAAATCTTCGACTGGCTTTATAGGGTTGAGCTCTGAACATCTTCCATTGGGAAAGAGGCACACGGCTGAACTCAGACCCATTCAGCAGTACTCCTATCTACAGCAGAGGTTTGCTATCAGAATGGTTTACGGCAGTGCTTTAAATACTTCCCTCCTGGGAACACCATCTACCTTATTTTGCTATCTCAGCACCAGGACAACACAGCCCACCCAGATCTCTGTGGGAAGGAAGCAGGAGTAACCACGATTGTGCCTGGACTTGGGTAGAACCTGGTGAGCAGCTGAATCTATGCCATTTTAGACAATCAGCCACCAGCACAGACACCACGTAAATATTCCCCACATCTCAAAGTACCAAGGAGGAACAAGAGCACTTACTATCACACAAGAACATTTACTGCAGAGAGTTTGCTGCATTTCATTTTAAACAAGTTTCTTTTGCAGCTCTAGTGACCTGGGGAGCCCAGAATATGAACATTAACAAAAGAAACAAATAAATAACGCATTCCAATTACACCTTTAATAAGATGCAATGTGCTAGAAGTCTATGTGGATGCAACAACAATTTCTAATTAAAAACATGTAATTAATTATTAACATGAAAAAGTTCTAGTATTATTCCAGTGAGTTCAAATCCAAGTGTGCTATCAGTGTATTCAAGATAATGACTGTTAATGCTTTGGGGTGTTTTCCTGTTTATTACTATTCTTATCAAGGGAAAAGGTTATTTTTTCAGACAGCTACACTGCCATCAATAGGAGGCCATTAGGAGTTGCTCTGATGGCAAATTATCCCCACTTGCTAAAATGACCTCCTGCACAACAATCTCATCCTTTTTTAAAGGACTGTGTCTGGCCTCTGTTCCGAGTGATACCTCCTTCAAACCCTCTCAGACTCCTTCGTGGGCTGCAGTCAACAGACCAAGGACCCTGCAGGTGGAGGAAGCCCTTTCAGTCAGCAGCATCCACTGAACAGCTCAGAGGAGTCCAAGAGTGGCTGGGGGACAGGAGCTCTTCCAGCCAGCTGGTGAGACTATCACCAGCCCAAGACCAGCATGTCATGCCGAGTGAGAACTTGCTTCTTCTCAGCTACCTTTTCATGGAAAGGAAAGAAGACACCAAATTTAAACCAAGCCAAACCCAGTAAGTCTCAGACACCAGAGGTAAGGAAGAAGATCGGTCATGTAATCAGTAAATAAATCTGCAATTTAGGCCCATCCACAAAGCTCCACTACCTGGCAGTAATTAGGATGTTTACCCTTGGAGTATGAATCTGGCAGCACAGAGTCAAGTAGATTCTTCTGACTTGTATAAAACGTATATGAAAAAAATAAATATGGTGGTTTTAGGATGCTAGAACAGAAAGTAGCCTCAGGAGAGGCCTGAGGCAATGAAAGTTTGGAGTAAGACATCAAGAGCTTTACGTTTAATTGTAGGGGGGCAGATTTGGCCCTCGTGGAAGTGAGCAATTTCAAACCAAAAAAGAGCATAGCTTGGTGGATCAAAGATTGTGTTGGGCTTAGGAAACCAAAGCTGATTTTTCAGCTCTCACGAGTAATCTGGCTTCTCTCTCTGCTTTTGCTCCAAGTGTAATGGAACAATGTTCTCCCTCACTATTCACACAGCACAGCGCCTGGCAGCTTGGTCCATAACATAGAGGGTATTAATAGAGGAACTACACTTCTGTATTTAGCTCCCTGTTTTGGACGGAGATGAAAATGAGCTGAACTATGAATCCAGCTAACAATGGACAAAAACTCCCTGGGTGGAACTCTGAGGGATGACAATCCTCAAAATGCCTGAAGAGTTTTCCTGCCAGCTGAACGGCTTTTCTGAAAGAAAAAGTACAGCTTTAGGGGAAAAAAAAAAAAAGGAAAAAGAGAAACGTAAGCAGAAAGGAAGGCTGTGAGTAAAGAGGCTGAACAAAAAAGCTGAGGGAGTCTCTTCTCCCCTTTCCTATCTAGCCTTGTAGACCAACACACACCACTAAAGAGCAAGGCAAAACTGTAGCAGCTTGCCTGGGAAAGATTAGTTGGCGTAATACTTGGAAGCCACTAAGAAGCCTGTCAAAACTATACACAGTGAAAAAGCAGAAGTAAAGGAGGAAACTCAACGTGCCCTTTATTGATTATGGTTCTGTTCATCCTGTATCTCTACTTTTGGGGTCAGGTGGACATGCAATCTGGAGAACTCCTGGAAATGCCTTAAGCTGAGAGCTTGAGCTCACGAGGCATAAACAAGCCATCCCGAGCCTCCTTCCTTTCCTTTGGCTACGGAGGAATAACAAATCATTTGTTTTCCAGTATTTGGGTCTGAGTCTCTGGGCCAGGTTTAGCAGTGATTAATGTGAGAGTGTACATGACAACCAAAGTGCTAATGAGTAGGACTTCTAATGAACTAGCTACCCTAGCAAGCAAGTGAAGGACAATTAAAAAGCAAATGACAGGAATACGTAAGACAAAAAAAAATGCAGTCTCTGAAAAAAGCTTCCGTATCACCTCTCCTGTGATGAAGAAATATGCACAGCAGAAACATGCCAATAAAAAGAGAGATACCTGAAGGTACCCCCAAAGGGACATTACTTTAGATAAGAACATGTTTTCTATAGTAGTTCGGTATTAAGTTCATAGAAATCCAAACATTTAAACCTTTACACGTTTGCCCTCCCTAGACACTGCCAAACACATCACAAGCCTAGGTGAGCTCGATGCCCCCCCTAGGGAGCTCGCAGGGCTCACCAGTGTGCTCTAGCTCCCCAAGAAGTCTCCTAGGAAACTCTTGAAGCCTCCCAAGGGGCCCTGGACCACCCTTGTATGAACTGCAACATTCCTAGAAATCCCCAGTGCACCACTGGGTGCGCTACGGGCCTCCAGCTCACACCTAGAGGCTGCACACTGAATGCCAGCTCAGTATGGGTCATTCTAGAAACTCATAGGGCTCACCAGTGAGACTGAATAAAACATAGGGGCACTGCCAGGCTCTCCAGTGTCTCCTATCAAAAAGCGCTCCCAATGGAAGCCTTTGGGTAAACCTAACTCCCCTGCGGAGCCTTTACGCAACCCAACACCCAACACGACTCCGTACTTTCTCTCTCTCCCAAGTCTTAACCTTCACCCCAATTATCAGCCTCTTCAGGCAGAGTTCACAGAATTCTCTGATTCTATGCACTGAACACTCCCCAGTGCACACTACAGGCCTCCCATTGCCCCCTGCTCTATTCTGTTGCCTCCAAAGTTGTACCAGCCCCCCCCCCCAGCGTCCTCTAGTTCCCCCTGAACAGCTCACAGTGCTCCCCAGTATCTTCCAGCATCTCCTGGAGTTTTCCCAGTGTAGCCTTGAGGCTTCTCACGGCCCTCTTGTGTGCTCAACCTTCTGGAAGCCTCACACAGCCTCCTTCTGTATTCTAGAGCCCCCTGAATGCTTCCCAGGACTCTCTGGTGCTCTTTAGAGTACCCTACAGACATCCTAATGACCCTTGGTGTGCTCTTGTGCTCCCTTGAGGTCTCCCAATCCTCCCAGTGCACTCTATTGTCCCCTGGATGCCTCCCAGGGCCTCCCAGTACCTCCATCCCCTCACCAAAGCCTTCCAGCCCCCCTCCCAGTTAGCTCTAGGGTGCCCTAGAGTCCACCAAGGACTCCACACTGCACTCTGGAGAGCATGAGAGGCCTCCCAGTGCAACCAGAGGCCTCCCAGTGCCTCCCAGTGCCGCCTAGCACCCCCCAGTAGGCTCTCAGAGTCCCCCAGTGAGCTCTGACTCCCCATAGAGACCTCTAGAGTACCCTTTAGGGTAGAATTACATAACAAAGTTGCCCTTTTGGGTATTTTAGAGTGTGTAGGGACTTGCTGATTTCCACGAGACAAGCCAATAACCAGCAAAGCAGCACAGAACCTTGCAGATCTCTAGCGCATTTTCCCTCTCACTCTCATCTTTTTCACTTGCTTTTTCTTGCTTTTTTCTTCTCCAATTCCAAGTCAAAGCATTTGGACACCCAGCTCTTTCTGAACATGGTGTGTCAGAAGACCTTAAGGATAGAAAAAGGTGTTTCCTTCTGTCTGATTTATGCAGGCAGCTGGACCACTCCCACCCATACCTGGACACCTCTGGGTAAGGTCAGTTAGAGCGTACCAGCGGGTGGGCACCACCACAGTGCAGCAATCCAGCGGGCAAATGCAACGTATGATAGCAAAGCTGATCTAGACCTCACTGTAAATACAACTGAAAATAAGAAGAGAGCAACCTGTAGGAGTTGAATTTAGTACTAAGAGAGGGAAAAAACATCACTTTTTTTTAAGCCAGCAAGGAAAAGTCAGACTCTGCCAAAAAAGGTGCACTAAAACTGCAGGAGAGCAAGGCTAGCTTTACACCAGCAGAAAATACAGCCAGGAACAGAGTCCAAGCCACACTAGTGGGTGTTTACAGCACGGCTACCTTTGGCTTGCTAGTGGCACTTAAACAGCAACCAGTTTGGTTTGCTTGTATTTTTGAACCTGTACATAATCACCTTCACCTCTGCTGCCTGGTACCTGTCATTCAAATTTGGCACATGAGATAAATCCAGATGTTTCATCATTGTAAAAAGGGAACGCACAAAGCAAAGCATGAACTAGTTTAAATAAATATAAATACTTCTCTTAGATGCCTCAGATCTACTTGTTTTTAAGAAGCTTTACTTATTTCGAAAGCAAGGTTCCTTCTCCCCATCTTCTCTTACCACATGTGGCAGCCACTCAAAAACACAAGGGAAAAAAAAGCAGCTATGTTTAACAGAACATAAACAAGCAGCTGCCAGTTCCCCCTGTGCAAACTAAAGTCTGTGAGGGATTTCAGAGGGAAGCAGGGATGTACGGGGTCGGCAGGTGCTCAGAGCAGCACTAACACGTTCTGACACCCTCGCTTCTGTCTCCCATATGACTGTCTTGCTTTACACTGAGATTTAAACCACTCAGGCCATTCCCCACATGAAGAGACACTAACATACGTGGCTCTCAAGCTTTCCAAAGGGCCCTGAGCTTCTGTGCAGAGGCACCTCACCACTAAGAGCTCATTTGGGATCTATCACCTTGATCGCGACAGGATGGGCTCGATGGAAAGCATCCCTATGTGCCTTGAGGGAGATGCAAACCGATGAGCTTTGCTGGGGTCCCACTACCTTTGGGGATAAACCAAAGAGAAAGGGATGAGGAGATGGTAAGTAAAAGGAGATTTCTGCTCATCCTTCTCATTTTTGTCCTTGAATAAGCCTGAGTGGCTATGAAGGAAGCAGTCATCACAAGACGCATACATTACAGCAAGAACACGCAAGTCCAGGGTAAGTTCATTATAACAACCCATATCACAAGCAGCAGTAGAGTTTATTAGTGCAGGTACATAGATACATGAAAGAAAAGCCTTTCTTCATACCCATGGGCCTCACCATCCAAACAATTCCCCCTTTTCCGAGTACAGTGTTCTTAAGACGATTTAAACCCTTGTCATTTGTTATGCACCATTATAATCCGCTTCTTTAACTCTGCATTATTGGCAGGGATTTGAAGTCTGAGCATGCAGCACAGACTGCAATCCCTTGCTAAGAGATCTGGCTCTGTATTGAGTAAAGACAGCAGAGCTGCTTGGCCCATGCGTGGCTATGAAGAGCCCAGTTTGGTGACCTGGACCAGGAGATAGAGAGCTGGGACCATGCACGGCCCAAAGGAAGCAGCAGCTCCACACTGCTGGAGCCAGCCCTTCCCATGGCACTGTGGTGTCACAGCTCCTGGGAGACAGCGTGGGCCCAGCTCGTTAAAAAGTCCTGTTTGATTACTTCTGAAAATGAAGAATTTTTTTCCCAAGAAAAAAAAAAACAAACTGACAGCCGTACAGTGTCCATGCCTTGCTGCTGGGCTTGCAGCAGGGAAGGAAGGACAAATGCAAACAGCATCTTTGTGCATTCCTGTCCCTCCTGATTTGGCTTGGAAATCAGTCAAAGTCATTAAGGGCCAAGCAGCAATACTTTGTCTACATGTGCTACTCGGATAGGTACCCACCAGAGGTAAGAGAGCAGTATATTGTTTCTTTTTAGCAGTTGTTGTTATTTCCTTTTAATGAAAGCAAATTTTCAACACACACAAGCCCAAAGTTTCCTATGCAAACAAACAAAACACTGGGCTCTGAGTCTACAGACACTTGTGTGTACAATGAGGCTCGCACTGTTGACAAAGGTGTTGGAAAGGGAGTTTCCCAAAGAAGCTGTGCATGCTGTCTTTGATTCTGCATTTATGATTTATACTCAATCTATCTAGACGCTTTCCTGGAAAGATCTCAAGCAACACACTACTGGTCATTTCCTGTTACCGCAATACTGTGATATGAGTGGATCTGACTTTGTAATCTCAGCACTGTTAATACTGATTAAAAACAAATTATTTCATATTTATATCAACACTGGCAGCAGAGTCTCTCTTGTCCTTCAGTATTAGCAAGCAAAGCTCTGAAGCAGCTGATGGCCAGAGAAGCAGATGATCTGCCTGGAGAAGATAAAGCAAAGAAGCCCCCTAAGAAGGAGGTGTGGTAGGAGGGCAGAATTGCTCCTGAAGACACCAGTTTTTCAGGGCGGGCAGTGTTTGAACTCCTGCAGAGCTTATCTGTGCCTGTTGCTCACTCCTCTCCCAAGGTGCTTTATCCTTTGGATGCAGTCATCACTGTAACACCCCGGTACCACGCACAGCGGATTACAGTAATTAAAAAGTCTGCCACGCTCTTTGCTGGACTAGGTAGCAAGGCACAGAGATGCTGTCACATACAATTCAGTCTAGAGCGAAGTGATTGCTGTCTACAAAACTAACACAACAATATGAAAGGTGCTTTGTGCAGGCTAGGGATTATCTCCTACTACTCAAATCCAGCGCAATTTGTTCAAATCCCCAGACCTTCTCTTCTTAGCATATTCTGGGCTATTTACATTATATTTAGGAAAACAAAAATTGTCCTGCAAAAGCCAAATAAAATCCCAACTCCAGTGTAATTACAAGACCAGGTTAAAAACAAAACAAGGGATTTTATACCAGCATTGGTGTATACTGGCCTTGATCGCAGCCCTGTTGTGTTAGATGCTAAACAAATGTGGAGTAAGACATCCCTTGTCTCAGCGGCACAGACATCTCCTAGATCTTTTAATCCTCCCTTTGACGAGACACAATGCAGCTTGACTGGAAGCCCTGGGATTTAAAGTCCTGCAGAGGGGCCTAGCCAGTAAGAGCAACAGAAGGGCCCAGATACCACCTATAAAGTAATTCATTACTGAGGAAATACTTTTAAATTGCTTGGTTGAACTGGTTTAGGATATTTCAAGTTTACAGAAGAAAAATAATTTTCAGAGAATAAAACTGCTGGGAAGTGATATCATTTTATCAACCAGGAGAAGTCCAGCAAAACATCCAGTCAAATAGATTCCTAAAGAGAGTCGTAATTTTTTCAGAGCCGTCATTTTTCTCCTTAGAAAGAAGATTATAGATGAAAAAATACGCGAGCATGTTTCTAATTATATGAAAGAGGGAAAGGCTGTATTTTGACCATTCTGAGATTCAACATTCCTTGAGAAGTCACTATCTCCTGTCATCGCTGCTTCACCGGTAACAGTCAGAGCTAACTAAAATGTAAGAATTGTGTTTCTGAAAGAGTTATCATTTCTTCCACTGAAATTTTGATTTAAAAAGATATTACACATTTCAAAGCTGGGAACAGTTCTAATAACCTTTCCCCTACTCTATTTTGTTAAATAGATCATTCTTCAAGCCAGTGACTTCTGTCTATGTACAGACTTTAGCACAAGAGAATTCCAATTTCCAATAGCAAATTAATGTTCCAGAAGTAATTAAAAAAAAGTCTTGTTTTTTTAAATCCTGATTTAGGATTGTATGGTGCTAGAGAAGCTTCAACATGATCAAGAACAAACTGCATCTTATTCCTCAAAAGAAGCCCAACAACAGAATTTTTGTCCACCCCAAGGTGAGTGGCTCTCTAATTACAAAAGGCTGCCTATCCTACAGACAGCCCAGTAAGCCAGCTAACCCAGCCTAACCCCCCCCAAACAGCCTGAACTCTGCCCAGGGTGATGGCAGTCCCTTGCTTTCTGTAGCTGTGGAGGGAACTGAAACACAGATCACAAAGATCTGCTGCATGCTTCTCTGGGACACAAGCACAAGGCCCTTGGGGGACACTGCTCTTTCCATGCTGTGCCCACTCCACACCTTCCACTCCCAGAGAGGGTCTTGCATCACTTGAAACCCAACCTCTGCTCCGGGTGAACACGGAGGCCCTGTGCCCAGGGTGGGACAAGAGCCAGCCATCAGGAGGCTGGCATTTCACCAGGCCCTAGTAAGCGGCCGTTTTCCTCAGGTGGCAGAGGAAGCTAAGGTACACACGAGCAAAACGGATAACCGAGCGAAATACACAGACCACTCTGTGGTAAGGAGAGCTGAAGGGATTAGTTTGTCTCCTTGTTCCCAGCCGCTGTCAGCTCAGCTTTGGTCTGGGGGTAAAGAGAGGTTGTTCCCATCCCATTAGGTGGTGTTTTGCTCAGCTCGGTGCTGGTAGGTTCCCTTACGCTCAGCACTCAGAGGCAGCCACATCATCACAAGCCAGAACACCGTGGAGCTCGAAACCAAGGAAAAGGGCAGGGAGATCTAGGAGAAATGAAGAGGTCTGATGAGGTGCAACATTATCAACTCCTGTTGTGCACACTCCAGACAGAACAGTCTTTGACATACGATCTTTGGGCACCTCACTTGGTTGACTTGACAAATGACTCTCTCCGATTCTTAGAGGGGAAGAAAAATAATAAAAAAAAACTACCCTTGGGTCATGCTACCCATCCAACTTATAGAAATCATTTATCATTTATCTGATAGCTTAAGCATATCTGCATAATAAGTTAAACGCAACCAGAGAAGCTCTCTATATTTCACAAATCCTTAGCAATGCATTTTTTAATAGAAAACATCAATCCCAAGTAGCCTGAAGGAACAATCCCTCTTTAATCATCCACCACACTAAGGACTAATTTTAGACAAAGGCTTGATGCTCCAAGTCACCTATACCATGTAATAATGCAGATGATTCCTAAATTCACAGGGAAAGGTTCAGTCGCCTTTTGAAAGCGGGATTGCAGATCCTGCATTAATTACTACAGGAAATTACATCTACAGTAATACTCAGCGAGGCTTTACAATAAATGCCGTCTGATCTATTCCTGCTCAGCCTTGAACTCTTTGTGGAATATTTGTAAATGTAATGGGTACTTCATTTCCACCACTCCTCCTGAATAATTCATACAGTGGAAGATCCTTGCATGGTTCCGTGAATCAAGAGACTTGGGGTATTTTGTTCTCTATAGTTAATGGATTAAAACAGTTTTCTTCAGCTATGAAACCAGGTAATTTATCACTACAGAAAGAAGCGTAGTTCATACATCGCTGGCTCAACCTAGAAACTCATCTGAGTGTACAGATAGCAGAACCTAACAACCAACAATTTTTAAATCATCCTACTTCGTCCGAAAAGCCAGAGAAGTTGCAAAATTCAATGCTGAAGAACTGCCTTGGATCAGTCAAAACATTTGATTTCCTTTTTTTTCAGGCATTTCATTCAGACTTATCCAGACTCAAGACTTTTTTCCCCCCTCATGAAACAGTGCATTTTGAAACATCATTCTGAAAAGAGAAAAAGAAATAAATCAAAACTGTTCCATTCAGGGAATGTCACAACTGCAAGCTCCAGCACTTTCAAGATATTCCTCCCCAGCTCCCTTCCAAGCAGGATTGTCAAAATCAGTAAGATTTCCTGAGCAATTTTTGTTTTATCAAAATGACATTTTTCAAGAGAAAACCGTTGTGACACGAAGAAAACCAAACCCTAAACCCAACAAAACCAAACAGCTCTGATCCAATCGTCTCTGACAAAAGGAGATGTCTTAAAGATGCAAACCCTTTGTTTGGGGGAGTCCCAGAACGTTGGCATGACACATCCAGGTTGAGCATGTAAGCTCCTCTTAGGTAATATCAAAAGAGAAATGAAAACAGCCTGAAGCCCAGAGTCCAAAGATACCTTCAAAGATGTTCAGAGCCAAGCAGGGGCTTTCGTGGAACACAGCTCTTACACCTTCTAACTTAGGAAATTCCAGGTTCCAGCTTTAAATTGCATGGACAATAATTCTGACACCTTGTCAGTGTCCCTCTCTGGAGCTGTGCAATGACCTGCACTGATGCAGGATTTGGTGTTGCAGCTCCTTCTGTGGGTGTTTGTGTAATTTGTATTTAAATCTCGGGGTCCCTGCCTGCTCTCATGACAGCAGTTTTATACCTCACCAGGCACTAACTCTTAGTTCCCACCAGATCACTTCAATTAGGAGTGAGATGTGCCCAGCCATGAAAACAGCTGCATTGTCTCTTGCAAATTAAGCGAATTCATCAGAAGAAAGTTTAGAGCTGTCACATGTTGCTGGAGTCTTTCAAAGCTGTGTTTCCAAAGTTTCATTGTGAGGCACCACCTCCATTTTCTCAATATCAGCAACACATCTCAAATTATATGTTAAAAATGGCTCCTCATGCCACTCTGCCATGTGAAAATGTCTGTGAACTCACCTGGTGAGATCGAGTCATGTTCTTTTTGGCCCAGTCATCATCGGCGGCTGTAAAAAGATTCCCTGGGGCCAAATGCTGCTTGTGCTGGACACGTCCACAACCCTTCCTCTGTAAAAGGATTGCAGAGCTGTAGCTCAGGGCACAGGCAAAGTTATTCAGGATACGGACACAGCCCTCAGTTGGAGGAAAGTTCATAGTTCTTTGGATTCACAAGGCAAAGGCTGTTGTGCTCTCCCAGAGCAAAGTTGATTCTGCAGGGTAAGAGCAGTAAAAATAGTGGAAACCACCTCTTATTTTTCTTTCCTCCAGCAGAGCAGATATGACTCAGATGCTCACTGTCTGTTTTCAGAGGAATGAAGTGTCATTTCTATGCAGTCACTCCACTGACCTTCATCTCTCCAATGGTACGACCTGGGCTTAGGTTTTAAAAGCGATGCTGTGCATGCTGGTGCAGGACGGATGCTTGACCACCAAATCTCAGTTCAAGGAGGGAGCTCAGAAATAACTGGCATATCACTGCAAAAGGCCTGTCAAGGCAAAAGGTGCTGCAGAGAGCATATTTTCCACGCTGAGCTGGAGAGGTCACCAGTATCACAGGTACCTGTCATCAAGTGAAACAGCCACAGGTTGATTTTACCCTTTTAACCAAATTCAAAGCACTGATCTTTGCCAAGAAAAAAAAAGTCCTTTTTTTGTCCCACGCATGCGGAGTTCAGGGGCAAAGTGGGGCCTGCTGTAGTATCAAACCTCATTCCTTCATATCACAGACACCACATTTTTCTTGCTAAGCCCTGAGACAATCCTTCCCCAAACTGATGCAGCAGGTCCTTAATTCACAGCCTGAGCAGCGTGTCTGTGAGCAGCCATCTTCCCATCAGAAGAGAACATCCTTGCAAATCCCAAAGCCTGTGCAAAAAACACCCATTTTTGTCAGTGCTAAACAGCGTAACACCTTCCCAGCAGAAACAAGACCCTTACTGAGACAGACAGCCCTGAAAAATGGAGTGCTCTGCTACAATTTTAATTAAAAAGGTGTTCGGGAAAATGATAAGTGCATCATGGAGCTCAGTACTACCTGCGGTAGACATGGAGCTTTGCAAGCTTTAAAAAGCAATTAAGACAAGACAAAAATCACCATCAGCCTAGAGGCCAACACGTCGGAAGGAAAAGAAAAAAAAAGAAAAAGAAAAACAACTCAAGACATTTTCAGCCTGCAGGCATGAAAAACAGGAGAGAAATGCCACCCTTCCACCCAGCAGTCAGAGCAGCTGCCGGAGCATCCTCCTCTTTGAAGCTCAGGCTTAGCCTGCATCCTCCAAGGCAGAGCTGCTTAATGCACAGGAACATGCACAGGGACCGGCTTTTTAGGATCAAGCTCAGTCATGCTCTGCTCTCCGTGGACAGCTCAGTCCATTGTGTGCTGGGAATGTGATTTATTTACACAGCCTTGAAATTCCGGGGCCTGAAGTGAATGAATGCAGAAACAGGTTGCTTGAAAAAAGCCAGCAAACAGCAGGGCCTCCTTCCTCTGCCAGCCTCATCAGATGTCTCCAACTCGCCGATTCATTTACCAGGAAGGGATGTACATGAAGAAGGACATGCCAGCCCTCTCTCGGAGGCACCAAAGATGACTTCTGTGTGGCTCCACTCCAGAAACAGGAGTCCGACTTCCCAGGCCATTCTGCTTCAGTCAGCAGGGACACAAGGTACATGGGGTGCCCTGCGCTGGTTGCCCCCTTTGCCCGAGAACTGTTTAACAGGTAGAGGGAAGATACTATTTTCCTTTTGTTTCACTCCTTTTCTGCTTTCCCCTCACACAATTTCACCTTTGCTGCTCTTTTCCCTCCAGGTGGGAACTTCAAATTAGGCAGCAAAATCATCAGACCAATCTGGAAATAGAGGTTTCCCAAGAGGTCTGCCCCACTTCCCCACCACCCGCCCACCTGAGCAACCCTGTTCACAGTCTGGGTGTTCACTTCAAACAAGAGGTCAGGAGGTTATTGCAGTCCAGGCCCCAGACTAAGCACACCTCTGCCCACAATAAAGGAAGAGAAGATCCTTCAGCTGGTACAGTCTATCCCACTCCAAGCTTTTGCACCAAAGCTACTACCATTGCTGGAGCTGCCCTCCCAAGCTGTAGGGACAGCAACCTCTTTTGGACAGAGACCAGAGTACAGCATGAGATCCCAGGCCGCTGGACAAAAAGGCAGAACCACGGGCACAATCAGATCAGACTCACTTAGCAAACCAATGGCAAAAGGAACTGCAAAGCCCAACATCCTGTGTTCGTTTCAGCAATGTTTTCACAACAGCCTCTCTGCTTGGCTGGAAAGACCTAAGAACAGTGGTGGTTAAGGTTATCATCACATTCTGAGGAGCAAAACGTGCCATGCTTGGCTGTGGCAACTTAACCCAGGCATTGCAGAGGTGGCAGGCAGAAGAGAAGGACAGTGTTCCCCCTCTCTCAAGGAAAGACACAAGCTCGAGGTGGAACCAGAGGACTAATCTGCCACACCAATATGCCAGAGTCATTACTTGACTCTTGTTTGTACCTCCGTGCCTTTGTTTTGGACCATCACTTAAACCTTTGGCTTAATATTTGGTTGTTCAGAATACACTTGAATATTGCAAAATACTCTCCACTTATAATGAAGTGAATTTTGGCTTTCGGCTTTCAATCTCACCACTATTAAAGACCCTGAGCAGCCTAAAGCAGACTAAGATGACCCCTCCACATGTTCCGCACAATGAGGTTGCAGCTGAAAAAAACAGCTAACAGCCAGAGGCAAGAATCTGAAACATTTTTTACCTGTGGGTAGTTCTGGCCGTACATCCACATCTGCTTTCCCCATGAACAAGAAATTGAAAGTCTCTGAATAGAAATGCCAAGAATTCACTTTAGAAGCCTGCAGTTCCTGGTTTCTGATAATTATCCAAAAAGCAGAGACGTAAATAAAAATACAGTAAATGTGGTTTTTCCTTACTGCAATATAAGTAAAAATTATAAGCATCTCACTAAAATCAAAATAAAAGCATTTGTTTTGACACATTCCAGTTTTAAATGATGCTGGAAGAGACATGTTTCCATGCAATGTTTTGATTTTGATAAAATTGGTTTTTTAAACATAAAAGTTTTCCTACATATTTTCCACCAGCTCCCAGAGGGATCAGTCAAAGCCTCCGAAGCTCAGAGTCATTAGCAAGCTGTCACATAGCTGAGACCCTAAAATGCATTTGACACATCAGATCACAGTTCTATCAGCCCTGGCAAGCGTGCCAGTGCTGGATTGTCGCGTCTAACTCTTGGATCAGAGTCCATTAAGATTCACTCTCTTTCCTGACAGAGAAAGAGCAAGGAAATTAGTCTAGTTCATCCCACCCAGCCAAAAACACGGGCTCCTCTGCCCTGCAAGAGAACTTTATGGATAATCCCAAGGCATTCCCATTGCACAAAAAGCACAGTCAGGCCCAGATATTCAAGCCTTTAAGGCGAGGGAGAGCAGCAGTACACAAGACCTCAAAAAAAAAAAAAAAAAGAGAGAAAGAGAGCAAATTGTTACCTTTATAAGCATGATGCTTCTAAAGACACAGACTCTTGGGGATCTAGAGGGCACACTGCACCGAAAGGGCATCTACCTGATAACGTCATATCCCAACGATCCCATGGAAAAGCCACAGAGTGCAAAACATACTGGTCCTGGCAGAGCAAAGGGAGTTGACCCATCTGGAAGCTGACCTCAGGTTTCCTACAGAGCCAAGTTACTTTCACATTGGCTACTTAGATCACAAACCTCTCCGGCTGCTCTCTCTGAGTACCAAGACAATGACTTTCTGGGGAGAAGATTGTTCCTGCTCCAGTAAGCAAATGCAAGGCCTTAACAACATGACCCCGCACTGAGCTTTCTTGCTGTAACTGAAATAAACAAACAGCACTGAGGCAAGGCTAAGTCCAGGTGGTCATCCAGAGCTGTTGGTGTAGGCAGATGTCCCCATTTATACACAGGCAGTTTTAGGGTCTGGCCTGTTTGCCTTTTTCAGACAGATAATCCCATCAGTGCTTTGTGTGGATTTCTTGCTGCTCTCATAGCCACAATATGGAGCTTTTCTGTACGCTGTGGAAAATTTGCTTATATCCACCCCAGAACAACATGTGCCTTTTCCTGGCTTTTCCTTCCCTGATGGGCTTTGGGACCCTTTCAAATGACAGTGCTCTCACAGAGCTCCCAGTGATGTCCGAAAGTGAGAGCCTTACAACAGTGAAATGGCAGGGCTTCCATGCCATATGGCAGTGTTCAGGAGCACTGGGAGTCCAGCAGGACTGAAAATGCAATCTCTTATTATTACCACCATGATTGCCCCCCCAAAAAAGAGGTCACATTCTCCTCAGGCAGGAAGCATCACAAGGAGCACCTCAGAAATTAGAGCTCAGAGTTCCAGCTCCTCACATTGATCTTGCACTCAATGATCTGCAGAAACTTTGGCTTTTCAGCATGTAGACTTCTGCGTTCTCTCTGGGAACACCCAGCCTTCTTCTGTCCCAGCTTCAGCTGAGACTGGGGCTTTATTAACACATGTCTCAGATCTGACTAAAGCTCTCTTTTTCCATGCAGTGTCATTTACTTTTCTCTTGCTCCCCATGGAAACTTGCTCCCTATGAAGAAAAAATGGAGTAGAACACAAATGAGGAATTGACATTCACTAGCTTACCTAGCAATGGAAGAACTTACAGTTGCATCACCCAGATCCTCTGGATCATCATTAGATAGCAGGGTATTTCAGTCAAGTTTGCAGCATGCTTTATATCCACCAGGAGAGACTTTCTAATCAACGAACACAGTTTAAAGTATTTTGGATGGGGAAGCACGTACGTAGGAACGTGAGCCTGAGCACAGATGTATAAAATTGTAGGTGATCAAAGGTAGTGCATCCAAGGCAGGATTAAAAGACGTTTAATACAGCTTTTCCGAATAAGCCTGAGAGATGAAAGAACTGCCACAAGGCCTTGCTGGAGGCTTAGAAATTGCTCTGTGAAATCAGCTGCAATTGGTAATTAAATGGAAACCTTGGGGGTGTTCTGAAGACTCTTTTCATAGCCTGGCATAAGGGAACTCATCTTTAAATTACGCAGACTTTTACCTTCCATGGAGAGGTGAAGGTAAAACACTGTCCTGCTGTTCCTACATGTCTTGCTTCAGAGCAGCTGGCTTCACTCACAAGTAGAGGCGGCTCCTCTGACTTCTTTCCAAGAGGATTGGGGTGCACGATCCAACAGTCCAAGCCCTTCAGAAGACCCTTGTCTTACCAGTGCCCGTTCTCAACCTACCTAGCTGGAAAATGGGTAATTGCCATTCACTCTGAGTCTGCAGGTGCAGGCAGGTGCCCCAGCAGCTGTGACCCTGCGGGGTGCAACACCAGCCACAGAACAACGGCGTTGCTCTGGAGGCCTCCCAGCAGGCCCCTGAGAACTTCCTCCTTCTTGGAAGTGCACACAACTCCAATTCAATTTGTTCTGCTACAGGGAGAGCCCAAGGCAGGCAGGAGACCTCCCCCTTGGTTGACTGAGATGCAGGGAAGAAAAGGGAAGTCCTGGTCCTGATAAGAGACAGGGGAAAGACTGTTTTATTTGAGTATGATAGATGAGAAGTTCTGAGCGTGCACAGGAAGTCCAGGGAGGAAGAACAGATCAAAGCAGAAAGCACAGCCTTGTGGCTAGAGTACCCAACCAGACCTCCGGAGGCTTTGGCCCAACTCTCAGCAATGCTAATAGCTTTCCTCAGCACAGCCCTCAACATGGCCCATTTCCCTTCTCTTTTCAATAAAAGGTGCCGCTCTTTTTCTCTCTGCTTACAAGATCGGATTATTTGCTGTGTGCTTGCAAAGCTCCTAGGCTAATAAGGGCCATACACAAAGCAAACCTACTACTTTGCATTGCAGCTCTACATGTTTAAAATGCCTGATTGATGCAAAGTGCTTTGTTTCTCATTGCAGCCTTTCATTTCTAGATGCCAAGACACTCTTACTCTGTGGCAAAGTGCTCCTTTAGAGAAAGCTGAATCTGCCAAAAGGTAGCACTGGATACCTCATTTCCAGCAGAACAACAAGTATTCAGCAGGTGCAGCCTACACCTGGACAGCTCATCAGCTGCTGAAAAACAAACTAAGACCAAAAAAAATTGAAAAAATTTAAAAGGTGGTTCAATTAAAAAAAAAGAAAAGTGCTAAATCTCCACTGAATACAAGACAGGTAGCCAGAAATAGCTGCCCACTGGGAGAGATCAGCAGCTGATATAAATAGGAGTGACTTATGGTGCAACAGGGATTCAGTCTGGGGAACAAATTTCTATCAGTTACTCAGACAGCCTCCTACAGCCAATGCCTCTGAGCAGCACAGGTCTAAATACCCCTAGGGATCTGGAAATCCCAAGGTTGGGATAATACCACTGCTGTGTGTGGCTTTGGTTTGTGGCCCTGGACAGAAGGATTTATGCAGAACATAAGGATACTTTCTCAGACAGATGTCAGAAAAAATCTCTATGCATCAACCATGCTCGGCTGTGTTCTCTCCCAGAAGCTCCTCCTTGAGGGCCTCACACTCACACACACGTTCTTTAAGGTGAATATGACCACAGGTGCATGCAGGGTTTGGGAAACAGGTAAGTTTCCTTTAATTTGCCCATCTTAGCTGTTAGCACAATTGTGCACAACCACTACAAGACTTTTGCCAGCTGTATTTGGCCCTGTAACCTGGTGGAGACTGAAGTTCTCCAGCACACGTCACGCAGCCCCCAGTGTTCAGTGCTCAGCATTCCCAGAGAAAGGAGGTGGCCATCACACACACACAGTGATCCTTGCTGCTGCCTGCCTGCTGTCAGCCCGCAGGCAAAGCCAAACTGACCAGAGAGGAAGGAGAGAAGGGAGAGATGGAGTTAGTGACCATGGGCAGACATCCACTGACAGCTAGAAGCATCCCTGGGATGGCAGGTGAAATGTTGAGTATCTGGTACTTGTAAATCCTTTGACTTCCTTTTGTTTTTAGAGTCCTGATAGCTAGCCCTGAAGGAGACGCCAGCTCTTGCATCCAGCACATCCAGGCACTGAAACCACTTCCTGCCCTGTGCTGATGAAGCCAATCCCAGAGGCAGAGCAAGTCTGAGAAATAAAGAAGCATGAGCCAGCATGGGCAGGCCAGCAGCTGGGATATTGCAGGGATATGGCAGTCTCTCCAACACAGGGATGCTTTTCTTTCAACTGCTTTAATATTTTTGCCCCATCCATATAATTCTCTAATAATCACCCTATTAACAATGTTCCATTTGCCACACAACTCAGGATATTAATCCTATTAGTTGGTGCTAATCCTCTGCAAAACAAAATAGAAATATTCACTCCGTCATTTTCTCAGGGTAAAAAAAAAAGGAAAGAGGTGGGGAAAAGAAAAGACAAAGATGCTTTCAGAGGTTTGCCGTTTTGTACATTAATTGAATGGAACTGGGTCTCCTGCGGTCTCTATATAGGATTCCATTATCAAGGAATGGGGTGTCACATACTGCCTGTTGATAAGAGAGACTCTGTCAGATTAAGCATTAACTATCATATTTGGAAACCATGTGTTTTTCTACCTTTTGGGGCATCAAAACACAATATTCCATTTCCCTTTTCTTCCCCCAACACCTTCTTCCTTTACAACACACTAATTAAAGAGAGTCGGGGGACGGGGGGAACTGGTCTGTGCTGCAGAGCCCAAGAGAAACTTTGCTGAGTAGGGAGAAAGAAATGAAGTGAGCATCCCAGAGAACTGAGGTCTTTCCTATCGGCTTTCCTTTTTTCTCTCACCCCCTCTTTTACTGTATTTTTCTTACTTCTGTGAAGAATTGCTAGCAGTTTCCATTCTCCCCTGCTCCACAAGGTGAGACTGGCACCTACTGGAACCTGACTGGAAAGGCTGAGACTGAGAAGGAAAAAAAACTGTTCTCAGCCTAATTTCATCTCCAGCTTCACATTGGCTTATTTTTCCCCCTTCATTAGACAAACAAACAGCTCAGCAGACACAGCAACACTGATTTGAGACAGTGACACACTGTAGTAACAAACTGACAAAGCTCCCTTTTTTTTTTAAAGATGCTCAGTTTTTAAGCTGTTTTGTGGTAACTGGGGGTAACCAACATTCGTCACTTCATTTCTGTCAGCCCCTAAGGAGTGAACCACAATCACAGGTCCTGCTAAAGCTCTCAAGGTTATTCTGGGTCTTTGAGGCTATTCACTCTTCTCAGATGTCTGAGTACCTAATGGAAACAAGAGCAAACATCCCTCCAGGTACAACATCTATCTTCATTAGTTTCATCTCTCCTATACACACTAGGCTGAAGCACCAAGACTTGTGAACACATGTGATGTGTTCGTATGCTGCTCCGTTCTCTAGGATCTAGATTTAGACCCCAAAACTCTGCTCCTCCATGCTCTTCCCCTGGCCTCATTCTTTGATGTCTGTTTCTGAAACCCACTGGCTGACTTCAGTCAAGCAGCAGCTTGGCTTCATTCTGCCTCTCTCCCTGCTCACACCTCCCCTCCCAGCCCCTCTCCCAGATGTGCCAGCAGCCCTGGGCCTGCTCGGGGCCAGCTCCCAGACTTCCAGCAAAGCCCAGGCACCCGCTGCTGGACTCTGAGCTTGTGGGAGCCCTGGGAACACACCCCAAAGCCATCACCATCTGATCTCCTAAGAGATCAGCTCTTTCACAGAGATTCCCTGACAGTTTTGCTCCGTACCACGCTGTGTATTTTACCATTAAGTTGAATACACAAAGCAACAAGCCTCCCAGCTCAGAGGTCATCACACCAAAAGCCACAGCAGATTAAGTGTAGGCAGATAAAACAGGGGAGAGAAAGGGCTACATGTCACAGCATGATGTGGAAATATCAAGGGAGGATCAGAGAAGGAAAGGCAGAGAACAAAGCAAATCCAGCAGATTTTTAGCTGAACAAAGTGCAGCTGGAGGCTGGGAACATCTCATGGAGTGGAGCTGCCTCGATTATAGGGCTGCACCTCTTTATTAAGGGGAAGTCTTCTCTCTATTTACACTCTGCCTGCCCCCGAGGCTGCTAACCTGAATGCATATGACTCATCGTTATGGCTAAAGCTGTCCCAACACGGGGCACCAGACACCTCCTGATTAGCAAGTCTAATGCTCCCTCTCCCAAGCACTCCTTTAAGGAGCTCTGGCTCAGCAGACTCCCCCTCAGCCTGAGGAGCTTGTCAGAGACCTGGCAGCACCAACAGACCTGCTGGACGAGCTGACTCCCTTCCCCTGGCCGGGTTTCTTTCTAGCAGCTCTCTGTGCCTCTGCTTCGAAAAATACGGAGTTCAGCATGTCGCAACTGCAACGGCTGCACAAACAAACAGAGGTTTGTTTGCACAACAGCTCTCCAGAGCAGCCTCGGCAGCTCTGCATGTGCAAGGTGGGGTGAGAAATTCTTCTCCACCTCCCAGACTGAGCCGCTCTCAGCCAGGAAGGAAGCAGAGAGCTCAGCAGGCTGCCTTCGCTGCGCGTGTCTGGGGGTGGCAGAAGGCAGCCGAGACTCAGCCTTCCAACAGAGCTTCAAGATGTCCTGCTGCCTTAAGGAGCACACTGATAATGACCAGGAATTGCATGTACTCAACAGAAAAGGGGGCTCCATTACACTGATGAAAGCCTGAAAGGGCTGTTAGAGCATCTGCGAAACTGCCCTGGATTTGCACTGGGGTAAAATGGGGTAAAATGGTGTAGATTCACCACTCAGCTGGACTGAGTGATAGCACCTATGCACATTGATGGCAACTGGGACAAGGAGAGGAATTGGGTCCAGGGGGGTACGTAAGGGTTCAGGGACCAGCCAGCTCATTGCCTGGCAGCAATTCATAGCCTGGTTCTGAAATCAATAGAGGCTGAGTGCACTCAGCAGACAGACTAAGCCAGGTCTGTAATTTACTGTAATTCTGAGCTGCTAGATTACTTTCTTCAGGTTTTCCAGGAGGAACAGTTAGTCACAGTGGCAACTTACCCCCCTTTGTAGGCTCCACCTCCCATTTCCCCCTTCCTAATTGTCACCCCAACTTCCTTTCAAGTACTGGGGAGCAAAGAGGTTCCAGCCTCACGTTATGGCCTGAGCTGTCTTTCTGGGGGAGAAGAGAAGGCTTTGCCAGTTTGAAGGATGTCATTCCTGACCTCTCCAGGAGCTACACAGATACCTGAAAAGGAGCCAGCTCTACTGATGCTTCCAGGAACAACTACATCACAACCACCACTAGTCTTCTTGCGAGATCCCTGCAGGTTCAGTCAAGGAGGACTGAGTGCTCTAGTAGAGCATTTAGTGTCTTGGAGCATTGCTTCACATCTGTTTGACAGTGCACGCATAGGAGACCCAGCTATAGTCAGCAAATAAATAAGAGCTGCTCTGCAGAAGCCTAAGACAGACTTGATGGGACACTGGGATCCCCCCTTGTGATTGACATTCGGGATTTATTGCTTCTGTTAGGCTTCTGTTAGGAAGGAGAACTATCCCCAGCACAGTTCTGGATTTGCACTGCCAGCAAACAGTAGCTGGCTATCTCACTGCTAGGAACAGCCTGGGAAAGAAAGATTTTGACCTCTTTCATCTTGACTGGGTCAAGGGAACACTGACTCTGGTGATGGATGGTTGACTGTAATTCCTGCCTACTCATTTAATCAGCGTGAACAGACAGAAGCATGAGCATGCTCGAAAGAGAAAGCAGCAGTGGTGGAAATCCCAGAGGCACTGCAGAGCAGGGAGGTGTGAAGGGGAGATGCTGAGGGTAGAGCTCTGATATGAGGGACCATGGGGAGGAACCTGGGGCGCATCCTTGGATGAGAGCTGAAAAACTAAAATTACCTCTGCTAGCTGTGCCATTTCAGAGGCTGAAACCATGCTGCATGAAAAAACAGCCCCTGGAGTAGCATAAACCACAGCATGTGCCGCATCCTGCTTGCCTGCTCACCGGCAGCCTGCCTGCCAGCCATAAACACATAGGGGCGTTCAGGCATGGAGGAGGAAGGAGGGGGTCCCGCCATACCCAAAGCTACTCTGACAGCCTCACAACACAAAAGCCAAACAAATCTGCTCTTAAGGGAGCCTCCTGTGCACCAACAGCCAACACCGGCCGAGTTTCAGGCCAGAATAGTTGGCTTTGTCTGACCTCCTGCCTTAAAATAGCGGCCAGTAAAATTTCCCCTTTTCTTGACCCCAGTAACATGCCCCAAACACAGCAGCACCCACACTCTACCCCTCAGCTCAGCAGCCATCCTGTTTCCACAGAACCATACAGCCATTCAGGGCGTTTTCAAATCCAAACCTGGTAGCGTGGCGTACACTAACCTTGTCTTAACTTAAAGCAAACTATCTCAGCTCCCAGAGGAACAGAGTGTTGTATAGCCAACAGGCTGGAAACACAGGAGGCCAGAATAGGCAGTACAGCATCTCCGGGCCCCTGCACAACTAACAACAAGGCAGCTCCACAGCTGCTGAAGCAGAGAAGCAGCACGGCTGAACACATCCAGGTTGTGCTGCCAATGAACAGCCTGCTCCAAAGAAGAGGGGAGCAGTGCAAACCGAGTGCAGGCCCAAATGCCTATTTCTGATGTAACAGGAGTACCCCCTAGTGGGAAAACGGCTTGGAGAAAGCCTTTAAAATCGTAACATACACACACAAACACAGGATTTTACATCTCCCAGAAAATGCAGAGGGTGAGCTTGAAAATGCTACAGAATGTTCTTGAAAACAGAGAGAACCATCACATCGTGGGGAAATAGAGGAATAAAGTCTGATCATCGCTTAGACTGTTAGTTTTTACTTTTCCAATAAATCCATCTAAAAACATAGTCAAATCCACCGTTTCAGGTATTTCTGTGCAGAGAGAGTGCTGGATTGGAAACCAAATAGAGCTCTGCTCGTATTCATGAAGCCAGGCCAAGACTGTTTAAATACCCAAAGGTCACAGAAAAGCCTACGGCTGTGTGTCTTAATCCTGCTTACTGCTTGAAAGCTTCTGGGTGTGGAAGGAGTCTCTGTACTCGTGGCAGAAGCCCAACACATTTCCTGAGGACATCAGAGCTGGTGAAACCGTTTTGCTTTGGCTTGTGGATTAAAGATTTTGCTGTTAGGGGAGGGGGGAAAACTGGGCAAGGACTTGATGCGCTGGACATAAAGGATGCTGAGGATGCTGTAAACTGTATACAGATAGGATCAATACGCTCTCCCCAGTGACCCGCTCTAATATCACACTGACACCGCAGTGACAGGTGCAGTATTAGAACCTCAATAGAGTGGAATTATGTAGTACCTTTGGGACCCTTCCGTGCAAAAGCCTATCTAACCTGAATGTTATATATAGATCCCTTCATCCACTATTGAAATGCACCAACCTCTAGGGGAACGTTTGTGGTGTCTAAGCCTCCAACCCTTCTGATTTGGGCAAAGATAAATACAGTTAGGGAGTCTGAGCTCTTTTGTTTTCAGATTAAAGATCTAAGCACTGTTTCCTGAAAAACAGCAAAGCAGGGAGAGGATTTAAAGAAACACAGTCGACTTTTGTATCTGGGGATTTGACTAAAAAAAATCCATGCCAGACTCAAGGTGATCTTTTCTATAG
The DNA here is from genome assembly GCF_047663525.1 of Anas platyrhynchos. NCBI lineage: Eukaryota > Metazoa > Chordata > Aves > Anseriformes > Anatidae > Anas > Anas platyrhynchos. The sequence goes on from NC_092606.1 coordinate 6,462,393, forward strand.
AGACGTAGCCCAGTGAAGCATCTCAGAGAAATCCATGCTGGTAGTCACGCAATCAAGGTGAAGCAGCAGTGAGGGTAGGAATGCTTTGCAGATCAATTTAGAAAAGGCAAGAGAGGTGACAGGCAGAAGAAAATGGTGGGTTAAGCCCAGCATCTTTTGTGAGAGATGGCATAGTGCTTCCTCTGAATAACTATCAGGCACAACCCACAAATTCCCTACTTTCAGAAAGTGCCAGTTACTCCTCATAAATTTGCCTAGGGCCTCAGAGTCATGGTTCCTGCTCATAAGCATTGAACTCCCCTTTGATCCCACCTCCAGTGCAAACATCCTTCCCAAAAGGGGATGTTGACCGCAGCAGAGCTCACTGCAACCTTCCTGGCTCACTCTCCATCTGGCTGCTTCAGTCTGTGCAGATTTCCCAGCCAAGCACTGACCCAGCAAGGCGCAACGTGAAAATCACAGTAAGATAAAAAGATGCCAGTCCTAGGCACTGATTCCACCCCAGATCCTGCTTATTTCACTGGGAAGCCTCCTGAAAAAATAATTTGCTCACCGTGCAGAAGGGAGGAGCCTGGCCCAAGGTGACTGGGCTGCAGAACTGGACCAGAGCCCAGACCTCTCCCAGAGGTTTTCCTCTACCACAGGCAGTAGGAGGGAGGGAGGCCTTGGCTCTTTGGAGAGCAGAAGGCTGCAAATTCCCCATTCCCTTCTCTGCACACTCAGTTAAACTGACAGATGACTGTATGTGTCCACGAGCCTCCATCACTGCTGAAAGGATGGTATAGATGATGTCTTGGAGACAAAGAAGTACAGGGGAACAAAAAAAATGAAGAGTAGAGAAATTTGAAGTAGATGAGAAAAGAAAGAAGGAGAGATTCTCCAGATATGAAACATGCCATTGCAGAACCAGTGACATGCCTAGGGAAATTTTAAAAAAGTTTAAAGGAAAAGCAAAGCACAAAAAAAAAAAGAAAAAGGATCCTATTAAGATTAATGCTTTTTGGCTTACCATCTCCCTCCAGCATGGCTCTTCCATTTCCATAAACCCATTATCCTCACTGCTGTTTCACTTAATTGGAAAATGTCTATTGCAACCTAGCTTGTTCCAAGACAAACCTTGGATGTATATATAACAGGCACTTAAAAGCTTTCAAATATTTCAAATTTGCTCAACACAATTATGTTAACAAAAACCCTGTGGGACTTTTTTTTTTTAACAAAACAAAAAAATACCAAAAAAACAAAACGCACAAGAATCGTAAAGCATGTGTTCACAGGGCTAGAAATGCCGTTACATTTATCCTGATTAGCATTCACTAAGCTTTTATGTGCACATGCAGTTATTGCCAGGGTAGGGAAGAGGGGAGAGTGGGAAATGACAGTAAATTATTTGGCTAGTGAAGGTCAGGGAACTGAAACAAGGATATCGGTTTCACTGCAGTTGCACAGTGACAGCAGGCTGAACACAGAGGTTGTGCCAAGCCCCATGAGCAGCACCCTTGGGGGAAGCCCGAGCTGTGCTTGGGGAGGGCTGGAGGGAACAGAGGAGCCGTAAGGGCGGCGAGCAGAGCTCCAAGCTCAGGAACTGACTCAGAGGAATGGGACTTCTGGTGGGTCCTGTCGGTTCTACAGCACCGAGCAGCAGAGGAGTTCCTTTGCACCTACTTCTCTCACTCCTCCTTCCCCTCGCCCCCTCTGACATCCCACAGAGCAGCTGGGAGCACTGCTCTGGGGTGACCAAGGCATCAAAACAACTTCTATGTATTCAGATGCTCACTGTGAGAACTGCCTTGGTGCTGGGCACATCAGCCCGACAAGCACTCCAGGACCTGGCTTCCATCAGTAGTTGGCTACAGGACAGCAGGCGTTGTGGGAAGCAGAACAGGAATCAGTTTTCTATCCTGAGAAGTGATAGCTCTACTGGCTTTTAGCTGCTCGTATGATCTCGATAATGAATAAACTCTGCTATTCTTGTCTTATACAGTAATCTCCATTCCATCACGCCAATACCACACATCAATATTAAAACAGAATGACAAAGATTTCCGTGAGCCTTATTAAGCTCTTTGGGAATAAACCCTGCTACACTCAAGGTAAGCGCCAGCCCTGGCCCTGAGAAGCTGTGTCAGGGCACAAATCTCTCAAATGTTTGCTCTGTTCTCCTTTCCAGCATGTCCATAGACATCACTGTCCTGCTGACCTGCCCACTGTGTAATGACACCACACCACTTACAAATACCAGATTTCCCTTTGCTATCTGTGCATCTGGCTCAGACCAGAAACGCCTGTGAAAGGAATGCCAGAAATGCTTCCCATCTGCAAGAAATGCAAGAAAATCCCCTTGACAGTACCTTGAATGCATCAAGAGAACTGCCAGCGGTGTTCCTGGCCCCGTGCCTTCACCCTGCCTGTTCTGTGAAGGATAAAGAACTGAACAAACGCACCAGGATGTGTATCAAGCATATCATCACAGTCTTCCCCTCCAAACTCCTCCTCTCTACTCCTCAACACCTCTCCTTGGACTTGCCTTTCTGGGGGAATCCTGAGAGCATGCAAACTACAGCACAAGCTGAAAGTAGAGGCAAACTGCCCTCAGGCAGCAGTAACCAAGCTGTCTCCTGCAGAATGGCATTGCCTGTGCCAGGCTGGGCTTTGTGTCCTCAGCTGGACATTTTCTGAGATGGCTAGCTGAGCCTCTTCCAGCGCTGTTCAATAGGCACTAACCCTGCATGTACAAAGTGCCTGTGCTGCCTACCGGGCCTCGTAACGCATGGGGTAACTGCTAGCTCCTAAAGTCTTTCTGCATGAAGAATCATTAGGCCCGATGAAAGAAAAAGCAGCTACAGCAGTGGAGATGGTAGTGGATAGTGGCTGCTGCTTGCAGACAGATCTGGGCATCCAAAGGAGTGTCTGGACTTTGATGATGGCTCCTGTGGGGGAGTGAAATGACCGTATACCTTGGGCTCGCTGCATTGCAATCGAGTGGGAAGGCGGCTACCCACACTCAGGGTGTCTGGGCTGAACTGAGAATCCCTCTGCTGTAAGGCAACAAAGAACAAGAGAGCTGTCAGAGGCAGCTGTTACCTCAGACTGACTATTTCCAAAGCAGCACAGCACCTACAGTCTGGCCTTGGGTGGTGCATCTGGCAGCTGGAGCTGAAAGGAAAAGTCTGTGCTGAAGTTAAGTGTGATGCAGTCCTAAAGCAGGCTGTGGAGCATTAGCAAAATCTGACTGCGGGGCCAAATTTCACATGAGAAACCCATGATTAGCAAGCAGCCTGTTGCTCTGTGTCAAAGGAAAGCATACGTGAGATGTGGAAGATGGCACATGGAAATGTAGTGTGAACAGAGCCTGAAACACCATCACGTCCTTTCTCCTCCCCAAGCATCAGGTGCCAGCTGCAGCCTCCTCCAGACAGTGGAGACACAGGGAAAAGTCCTTTCTGTCTTATTGGTAATTCACACTGGGAAGAAGAGGTTAAAATCCCAGTGACTACCCAAAAGCCAGGCAGGGAGCCGTAGGGAAGAGCAAATGAGGAGAAGACAAACAGAAATATCTCCCAAGAATTCACAAACTCACTGTTCCTTCCCCCCACACTGCGGTTCTACTTAACCCATGAGACAAATTTATTGCTCTGCACAGATGTCCAGAGAATGCAATTCATTTTTTCAAGCCAGAGACCAAAGATGATAGGTCACTACACCTAGATATTTTTTTTAAGTGCCAAGTCAAAGGGTTACAATATGGTCATGTTGGGAACATGAGGAATGAACAGGAAAAGACAGAAATTTTGGCTTTGGACTACAGAAGCAACTAATTTCTTCATTTAAACCAGGACTAATTCTTAGGTGTACCTTCTCACCTGCTAGTTTTAAGATTACTGTCCCATCTACATGGATTTCAAACATCTGTTAATCTAATATTCCAAAAACAAGCCTAAGTCTTTTTAAGTCCAGCACTTTGTTTCCAGGGGAGAGCTCATGTACCCAAAGCAACGGGGTGCTTTTCCAGTCTGTAGAAGAGCAGAAGTTGACGGCTGACCTGCCTTGCCCCTGCATAGTGCAACGTGCCTGTGGAGTGTGGATGTCCCAGCTCAGTCATGTATCTCGTTTTTTTTGCACTGCCTGCTCTTACACTGCTGGTCCATCCCGCTGGCAGAGCAGTGACTCCAGGATCTATTGCCCTAGGACCATTCTTCCCCTCCCCACCCTGCTCAGGGTTCAAACACTATTTCCCAACAAGACTTCCCCCTTCCCCATCAAAAGAAGAAAAAAGCTTCTCTGCTTTCTCCTCTAATGGAGGCTGCACTTGAGGAAGCAGCACCATTATTAGGGGAATGGGCTGTTAACAGCACTTGGGCATTTCTTAGTAATGAGGGCAGTGAGATGGAAGGGGGAAGTAATCAAAAGGCATGTACCAGATGGGCTATTTCAAACACATTTTTCTCCCTTAGCACCTGTGAAGGGCATTGGCTTTCAGCAGGGACACTTTTTGTAATGAAGTTAAACCCATGGAGCATGGTGGGACAATTTGTATCTGCTCACACACATGAGGAGGGAGGGAAAAGCTTTGTCATCAGAGTTTTCTGGCACTAGAAGGATTCTGGCCTGGCTTGGCCCAGGGGAGGGAGCTGAGAGCCCCATTTCTCTACCTGCCTCACCACAAGCAAAGGCTGATTCAGACTCCACCAGCTTGTCAATTCTTTCTCTGTTACAAGGGCAACAATGAAGGGGGACAGAGAACAGATGGAGAACCTTGAGGCAGCTGCAATTGCAGATAGCATGACACCGTCACGCTGTTTCTCAGGCCAAGATGCCAAAACCTGTACAGAGCTCTACCACCGCGATGTTAACTGCTGTGTTACCTCAAACTTCGTTCCCTCGAACTCCACAGTGGTGAAACATCCTTAGGAAACAACTCTTTCACTTCAGAGAAATCCAGAAATGCCAAACACAGGCCAGAATGAACCTCTCTCGAGGTCCCTAGGAAGAGCAGCCGCTGCTCTGGCAAAGCCATGACTCCAGCCAGTTGTAGAGGACAGACTGCTCTGAGAAGGAGCGGCTTTAGGGCACTGCTTAAGACAGGGAGAAAAGATGGCAGAACAGCACTGAGCATCTCTGAATACAGAGAAGCTTTGCAAAAAAATGTCTGCAAAAGGATGAAAAGGTTAAGTCTTGTGGTGGGCTACGGGCTTGGAGAGTGGCTTATATCTCATCACTGAATCAGTGCATCCTTGGGTAAACCAGGTAACTCAGCCCAAGGCCACCGTACAAACCCGTCTCCACTAAATTCAGCAGCATCTGCCTCAGTGCCGGGCACCACAGTACTGTATTTGTCTGCTGCACAGATCAGGAAAATTCTGTGTGCAGATTTAGCACAACTGCCAGGACTGAGGCAGGAACCGTAACGAGCTCACCAACGTTGGATTTCTCCCAGACAACTTGAAGGTTTCGATGCCACAAGTTCGCAGCTCTCCATTACTTGTTGAACTGAGTGCATCTTCAGCCTTCAAAAAGGAAGGGCTATAAATCCAACTCTTGCTGCTGAGAGCAGAGCATAATAAGATGGTAATCCTACCATTAGCATATGAGCTTTATTTACCAAGCTGCTACCTGCAGAAATGACAAGTAACTAAAGGGAGCAGGGTGGAACATGCAGAGCTCAGGGATGTCAGCATGAGAAGATGTTTTATTATCTTCAAAGCCAACACAGTGCAAATGAAGCTTTTACATTTGTCTTCCAGACTCTGCTGCAAAGGCACCCCCCCTCACCTGATGTTTGAAAAGCACCTCTTAGACAACAGGTGCTCTGAAGTAAAATAACAAAAGCCAGCTATCAACATACCGTTTGTATGAAACAGGCAGCAGGAAATTGTGGCTAACACCTTCCTGAGGCATTTGGCTTTGCAGGACAGCAAAAAAGGAAACTTGCATGCATTCAAAGAGAAGGACCCGAAGCCACAGGGCTGCCAACAACACAACAGATCACCAGAGGACTGTTTAGTGCTCAGCTTGTTTTGCATTTATACTGTGATAAAGTAGCAGGAGTTCCTCAAGCAGGAAATGGCAGCATCAGATTCAGCTTTTCTTAAAAGGGAATTTGAGGTGAGGCTCAGGAAAAGGTTGGTGCTTGCTTTATTTATTTGAATCCCCTTTCTGGTCCTGTTTGCTTTCCAGTCAAGAACTCTATGCTTCTTCAGTGTGCATTCAGTATTAAATTGCCTCTTAATGTACTAACAGCCAGACTTCTCTTGAAGAATAAGCTCCAGCACAGAGAATTCATAGCATTTGTCAAGGAGAAAAGGATTAAGTGAATAGGGACTCCAGCCAAGTTTTCTTGGTATTCTTTTTTTCAGGTGCTGGTAGGTAAAAAAAATTACAAAACTTCCTAGGTTATTTATTTATTTTTCCCATGCCTACATAAGCATTTTCGTTGATGGAAATGTCTTGAGCTCTCATCTCAGCCACCCCCACCACAAGCACGTCTTACCCAAGGTCAGAGTCACTGGCAGAGCAGGGAACCAGACGCCACCTCCCGGATTCTTGCAAATCTGGCAGCTGCCAGATTCCTTTTGTCAGCAATAATAACCTTATCCCTCAACTCACTACCCGAGAGATGACTTGGAAAGAGTCTGAAATACCACCGTGATGTTCAGAAGGAGCTTTGAGCCCTGAATTTCATTGCAAGCACTTTCCCTGAGGAAGGCACCTCACTGAAGGGGCTGGCACAGGCACTGGAAGGCAGCGGTTCCCTGCCAGCAGCAGCTCCAGTGCTGAGTGTTGCGAAGACGTTTCTCCTCATGGAGGAAACGAAGGACCACCCCATTGCTACTGATAGGGAAGGGGCCTATTTTCCAGGACCACAAGGACTGTCACCTCCAGGCTCATCTTGTGGCAGAGGAGATAGTTTCCTCCCTCTATGCCAGAGGCAGCAGTTGGGAAAAGCTACCTTTAAACTCAGTTTTTGAACACACGTGAGCAGCACCCAGGGGAGGGATGACGTGCACATTCAGAAACATGGCACATCCTTTGCAATCGCTCTGCACAGCCTTGACTCCTTAAAACACCACGGGCTCCAGCAGCACTTCACAGACAGTTCAGGTGCTTGCACGTAGCGCTCCACCGCCCACTTCCTGGAATCTGGAGGGCTTTGGCTATATTTCTGACAAGAACCACGTCAGCCGGTGCAGCGAACGTGGCTGTAAGGTTCCACGTTAACACTGCTTGGTGCTGCCAGAGGTCAAGATACTCAGACTGAGAGCAGGAGAGCATGAAGCCCCTCTCAGACAAGCTCAAGATAAAGGTCTGGCTAGCTAGATCCTAAATGTCTCAGCAGAAATGGCAAAACGAGCTCCTTGATCTACAGAGAATGTGGTGGAGGCCTTCTGCATAGCTCCTGCCTCCCATCCATCTCTGCAGGAAGTGAGGAAAGTTACTGCGGTGGCTGCAGCCCTCCTCCAAGGTGCTGGAGCAGTCTGGAGAGGGAGGAAGATGGGTATTATCAATACAAAGCTCTGTTTAAAGCAAACATCTGACACCCCGATTGCCTCTCTGAACTAGGGCCCCTCTTATGTCCGTCTGCAACAGGGAAAAAAGATTGAGAGGGCTCAATCCGGAAACCCAAGAACTGCCTGCAGAGAAGAATGGGGCTGGGAAGTGCAGGTATGCTTACCCTCCCACGTGTCACACAGCTGCCTCGCAGGTGAAACAACTTATCCTAGGGAACGAAGTCCACTGATCAAACACCACCATGGCAAAAACCTTCCCCATTCCTATCCTCACAGTCAGGAAAGCTTTAATCACATTTAAAAGCCCTTCAGGGCAGCCTGGTTTCCCACCCAGCTTTTCCAGCAGCAAGGCAAATCCCAAGTGCTTTTAACTCCATTGCACTGCAAACATGCAAGCACTAAAGACTCCTCAGAAGCACATTTCTGAGCAAGCTTCAGGGACATTGGGAAGAGTAAATAAAGTAGCGGAAAGCCTTTCTAGAGGCTTCACACTCTCTAATTTCCTCACCCAAGAGTCACAAGTGCAGCAGCTGTCAAGTAAGGCCCTCAGCAATTCACACATGCCAATCCAGCTCTTGCTGTTCAATGTTTAGAGAAACATTCAAAGCCACCTCCTCAATTTTCCCCAGAGTAAATAAAGTTCAAGGCAGTGTGACAAGAAAATTAGAGGCTGCAAGGTCTCGAGAAGCAGTTGTAAGGTAAACTGTCTTGCCCAGTGCAAGGTGCAGTAACTTACAGCCCCTTGTAAGTCATTTCTCCCTGCCCTGAGCTCTCTCAGAACAGCTCACTACTCTCTCCAGTAAGACAGCCAGCTGAGCAAACCCAAGCGGGCAGTGCCACCCTGCTGGGTGGGCACTCAAAGGACAGAGAGCTTGGGGGATTTCTCTAGCCCTAAGAGGAGAACAGAGGTGGCTCAGAGGATGGCCAAAAACCATCAAGGTTGTTCTGTGGTGCCCAGGGGTTGCATGCAGTTGTCACAACAATGCAGAAAGGGCTGAAATAACTGAGTGACCTTGAACACCAGAGATGCAGAAGTAAGACTGAATGCCCTAGAACTGAAGAGTTTCTTCATGCACTCACTGTCTGCAAATGACCCAGGATCTAGACGAGTTTGGTGCCTCAGTCCTTCAAAGACCAGCTACATGAGCTAACAGTGACAGCAGCGTGTCCTCCAGAGGATGGAAGTGAGACATCCCAACAGAGAATCGGATCTCCTGCAGCGCACACCACACAGGCACAGAGGACCACCACGAGGCCGTTCAGTGGCACAGAAGGTTTAATGACTGGAGGGTGCGATTTGCAACACCCTCGCGTAGATGTGTGCAGAGCCCCCAGCTTCTCCCCTCTCTTCCCAGCAAGGCTGCCCAGGAGCTGGCAAGCTGCCCTGGCACGGCACGAGGCCTGGCTTAACACATCTCCCCAGCAAACAGCCAAGAGGCTGAACTTGCTGTAACCTTGGCAAGAGAGCTCTGCCTTTAATCATGCTTTGCGGCTCAGCTTCTGGGCTCCCTCCCTGATGCAGAGACACGGCAGAAAAAATTGCAGCCCAAAAGTTGAGCTTTTAAAGGAAAAAAAGCTTTCTCTGCTATAGACATCATTACCCAACAATACAGAGTACCTACTTTGAGTATCTCTACATTCGTTGAGTAAGAGACCTGATTTTAAAAGCCAGCAGCTTTATCCATGGAGTAATGTATCAAGTGCAAGCTGAATTGACACTTATGCAAGTCAAAGCAAATGTTTTTAAGATGTGACAGCAGAGCCATTACCAGCTTCATATATTTCATTCTACTTTTGTGCACACAACCAAGCATATTATTGGCTTTTTATTTCCCTTCGTGTTTGCTTCAGGATTCTGATTAAAGGAAGGAAATATTTCATGAACTGCCAGGTTGTGCTTAAACCATTAGGTACATCTATGAGAAATATTTATTGTTTTAGGAAATGTGAGAAAAGGGAAATGGGAGCACTGGTGATACATCTCTTCCACTTAGAAAACCGAACAAATGCTTCTCAGATTCTCGCTAGCCAGAGCTGTGATTCGTGAGAGGCTGAAGCTGGCTCTGTATCAAAAGCTGTAATGGCCAGATGATACAGAGCCCTGATCTGGTCTAAAGCTCCTGGATCTGTTCAGCTTTGTACTGAAAATGTTAATGATAGTAGCAGAATATATGCTTGGCTAATGTCTCATTGTACTGAAATCCCACAGGCCTTTGCAACAATCCTTTTTTTGCACTCTCCCACCCACTAATGCTGTTCGAGGTCACCGTGCGTGTCTGCATAGCCCCCTTAGCATTAAGACTGAAGCACTGAATCCCCTTTGGCATGAACCAGTGGGCTTTCTTGGCTAGGATTCCTGAAAAAAATGCTTGTTTTACCTGACACGAGATGGCAGAAAGGCAAGAAGCGAGGCTGAGTGCTGTTTATAGCACGGTCAAGGAGACTTGGGTGCAAATGCTTCACTTAGAGTCACAGAATCACAAAAAACCCCGAGTTGGAAGGGACCCACAAGGATCATCGAGTCCAACTCCTGGCTCTGCACAGGACCACCCATAAATCAGACTGTGTCTGAGAGCACGCTCCAAATGCTTCTTAAACACTCCAGCAGGCTCGGTGCCGTGACTACTGCCCTGGGGAGCTTGTTTCATTGCCTGACAACCTTCTTGGTGAAGAGCTTTATCCTAATACCCGGCCTGAACCTCCCCTGACACAGCCTCATGCCGTTCTCTCAGGTCCTACTGCTGGGTCTCTTGTGATAAAAGGACCAGAGAGTGCAGTAGCCTTGCATGGGAATACAAGGGGATGGTGCCCCATGACACTGCAGCACTGACCATCCCACGGTCTGGGATTGTACAGAGCAGTGCTGTGGTGAAGCTCCGAAAAGGGCTCACCAGAGGGCCAGGGATTGCCAGCAGGCACTCAGCAATGCCTGTGCCAGGCATTCAACCTCCAAACACGCAGCTGCAGGGAGTCACGACTGAATGTGAAAGCAGAAGGCAGGGCCAGCAGATACCTGTCTGCAGAAGTCCCACTAGGCAACACTATCCAGTAAAATACAAGAACAAGTGAGATGCACACAGCAGCACGGCGTCACTGCTGTGCCACCTTGGTGACCTGCCTGTGCAATTCTGTTTGCACCCAGACCCAGAGCAACTCTGTGACATCACAAACAGAAAGACCTGTCCTACAGACAACTTAGCTAAATAGATGGGGGGGATATGCACGTTCTCTCATTACCCGGTATGAAATGAAGCAGAGACAGGAGGCACATTGTTTCTAGACTTGCTTGGAATAACAAGACACTCTGGGGTAATTAGGGCACTTTTCCAACCATGTTGGAACGAGAACCTGCACGGTTTCACTGTATCTTAAAGCTGGAGGCAATCTGAAAGCCTGAATAGCCACAATTAACATACCCAGCTCAAGGGCAGACAAAAGCCAACCTTCACAATGGGAACACATTGTCTTCCCTTTTCATTCTGCAGTGAAAGATGGCACAACAGGAGCTGATCTGCAATGGAGCCAATACACACCGGCACTAAAGTTGTTGCTTCTCAAGCTTCTACAGAGGTGTGGGGAGGCACAGCTGAGATCAGGGCGGTGCACAATGCCCCATCCCCAGCTCCAGGGCAGGTACAGAGCTGAATGAGTAATGGGCAGGGGGACAGAAAGAGGTGATTTATTTAAGAGGCTTCTAAATCAGTTCACCGAGACAGCTGACCTTCTGACAGTGACTTAATCAGCACAAAACATTTTCTTGATTTGTCACCAGGGAACAGCAAAATATTCTCGGAAGAGCTTCATCTTTTATCTTAAGAACTATTTACATCAAGGAGGTTAAGACACAGCCTTAACCACACATATAGCATAACCTTTGGAGCACAATCAGATTTGCTGTTCATAAGAAACACTATTTGGGAACAGAGTCTTTCTTGTCTTGACTTGTATCTGCTTATCCACAAAAGAAAGAGCTCTGCGTCGCATCATTTTTATTCATGAAGATAAATCCATTGTGTATTATTCTAATGATCTCTTAAGTCTGCAATCTGTGCTATTTTATGGCACTAAAAGTTAGAGAGGCAGTAAGCCATGTATTTAAGCCTGGTAACTTAACGGGAACAGCATTAACAACTATTTCAGAATTTTAGTTATGTCCCCCTCCTCATCCTATGTAATTACCTTGTTACTTAACAGCAGCATCAGCAATTTTATTGATGTGCTTTTAGCACAGGCCACTACTAGAGGACAAGTGTGCTGGAGCATGCTATGGACTCCAGAGTAAATTTTATCTCCCACTTTGTTTTGTGAAAAGTGTGAGAGAATTATCACCTCTCTCCACCCTTAAATAGCTGCATGCATCAGCAAGGCCTGTTCCACAGACAATTTTAGCTAGCCATCTTTTAAAACATGAAAGATCACTTTCAGCCCCAAATCAGAACCTCTGTTACTCTACGAGGCCACATTTTCGTCCCTCTAATAAGCTTGAATTTCATGTTTCTCTTATATCCTTTTTGGGGTGAAGGGATGGGGAGAACCCTGCAACACTATTATGATGAAGTCCAATTTACAATGGAAATCCTTTTGAATAGGTAAACAGAACAAAAAAAAGAAATTAAAAATAAATATATCATTCCAATCTTCCACTTCTTTCTGAGCAGGGTGACACTTGCCTGTGAACATGCAAACACACCCTGCTTGCCCTGCCTCTTGTTCCTCAAACAAAGCAGCACCTGACTCTGTGGGACCCCCGTGAGCATCCCTCCCAGCCAGTCAAGCTTTCCAGGAGCCTGGAAACACCGTGCTTGCTGAGGCAACACTGTGCTCTCAGCCAGCTGCTGTTGGCGCTTGGCAGCTCTCCTGCCCTGCTCATCTGCCTCTCACCCTGTTGAGGTTGCCTTACACACCACATCATTCCACATAGGGCAGTGTCCAACCACCCTCTTCACTACTGAATTTCTGTACATCCCCACAGCTGCTGGGGAGAATGAGCACTGCCTGGTACCAGCGGTTATATGGCTGGCAGTGGATCTGGGGAATTGTATCCACTATTTCATCGTGCACTGTGTCCTGTACACATGCACCAGAAGAAGACAAAAGGACTAGCAAAGAGCTTATCAGCACGTGGCAGGCATGTTAAGCCATCTAGCAAAGAAAAAGCATGTTCTGCATGTAAGAGAAAGAAATCCCTAATTGGAAACACAATTGTTGCATAAGAAAGGCACCAAAATCAACAGCCACTCCAATTTATATGGTGTTTTATCAAGCCAAATAGCACCCAGGAGCCTTCCACATGAAACTCTAATAAGGCTTATAAAACTAGCCCTCTACAACAGAGGCTAGGGAAGGGGGGAGGAAGTAAAAGGCCTTTAAGCATGTGAATTGTAAAAGAAATGGAAGCCTGTCCATCTTCAGCTAATAGAGGAAGCTCAGAGGGGATCTGCAGGAGCACAGCTGGCATCCAGCCACCCAGACCAGGCAGGCAGGGCAGACCTGGTGTGGAACCAGGCAGCACCCCGCTCTGTGATTTGTCACTGCCCAGGGGACACAGCTTCGGTGCATCAGCTCAGGTGACCACACACATCCCCAAATGGTGAGCCCAGCTTTCCTGTCTCACCAACACCAGACTTCCATGGGGTTTTGAGAAGAAAGCTGTGTGCTTCCATCCTATGACATAATGCAGCAGAATATAGTGCTAAGGCTTTTTGATTTCTTTTTTGCCTCCTCCAACCAAGTAAGAGGACAGATTGAAGGAAAAACAGAAGGGCATTCTGATTCTAGCCTTTATGGTGCATCTGGAAGGCCCTGAGATGCCACAGCGATGAGCATGTGATAAAAAAACTGAACAGGATGGAGAGCACTGGTTCTGAAATGTGCACGTAACATCACCTGCAGGAGTCTGTCCTTTGGGTGCCGTCACTCCAGCATCACTGCCTATCCGAGTGATAATACACAAGTCAAGGAAAGCAAAACCAGGCTGCATACAAGCCACACTTCACTGCACAGCTCTGCAAATTGCACTGAAAAACCCTCAGAGGAAAGAACAGTTGCTACAACTAGTTTCAAACCTATTTTGAGCAACACTGAACTTTTCAATACCTTCATTCTGGCAGTTCTACGGTAGTTTTAAAAAGACAGAAATAAACCATGGAAAACTCCAAACATAAATGTGCTGGAGAAAGAAACTTCTTACTTTTGAAACAAAGAGAGCAAGTGCTATAATAAGGTTAATATTTTCTGGTTTGCACTATTTTGTAAGCAAGTCCACGATGGCAGATCTGTATTTCGTGGTGAGGACTCCAAAAGGACATATCCTGCCTTGCTATGCACTGGAAAGCTGTACAGTCCCATTTTTTTTAACCACCACATGCATATCTATCAGTGAGGTGACATATTAAGTAAGACTGTTGCTGGTTTCAACATCTTTATGATCATCTTGCTGAAGTCTGGGTTAAAAAAAATTCTTAACATTTTCTTAGATTTATAAATAAGCGTCACATGAAAGTCATCATAGTTCCAAGGCTACAAAGCACACCCACAGCAAGGAAAAGCTGCGTAATTTAGGTTAAGCAGCTCTACACCGTGGGACCTGCTGTAAGCATTGACCTCCCGCAGTACCCTGCTGCACCTCCAGCAGGCTGCTGGGAGACACAGCCCGGGAATCCCTAAAGGGCACAGCCCTGGGGACAGCACAGCACGCACACCTCAGCACCTGCCTCTGTCCGGCCATGAACCATCCTGGGCCAGACCCTGACCTGCAGACATAACCTCCTGGCTTGGCCTGGGCCCAGCCTTGGCACTGCAAACTCACCGAGCGATTGCCGGGCTGCGGCTCAGCCTGATTTCTGCCCATGGTCCTGCTCTGCTCCTCTTGCGAGGGTACCGTGGGACTGCTGCTCATATCAGCAAGGCCACAGCCTCTGCTCATCCTGCTGTCAGCCCCGTCGCCCTCGCTGCAGGCTGACAACATCGGCCTACAATGATGCCTGGAGTCAGCAACCCTGCTGCTACAGAGGAAGAGAAGCAGCCAGACAGGCAAGTAACCGGCCTAAGTAAGAGACAGCTTCCTCTGAAAGCACAACTCAGGTATGACTAATGCACAGCAGAAAGCTCATGTCTCAAGTAATCCCCTGCTCAAGACTTTATCAATAATGCAAAATTGGATTGTGGAATACAAAACCCCTGAAACTTAATAAAAGAACTAGCTTAAGCACCACGTTAACATCATTGAAATTGATGAGTAAGGAAGGACAGCTTCAAACAAATTACACCTCCAAGTCAGATAAGACCCGTCTCCAGGGGCTGGAGGGAAGACAAGGAGCTCCGAGTAGCTTCCCTCACATCCACAGTGAAGAGGCTCTGAGTGGAAAACAGCGGGTGTACGAATTAAACACACTCTCCAAACAGATTCTTCAGAACAAAAGTGCCATAAATCAGGGCTGACCTCTGCCCCAGGGGGGCTGTCTAGGGCTGTTTTAGACATCCTAGTACTTAGCAAAAATTCATCCAAGCATGGGGATGGGGATGTTGGTGCTATGCCTACAGTTTGAACGTCACCCAAAGGGCCACAAATTCAGCCAACACACAATTCAGTTTTTCCCATCTGTAGATGCTCGTGCTGCCCAAACGTCCCATGTCACAGGCATGTGCTCAATGTCATCCTGCAGGCAGCAGCAGTGCCAGCCACAGCCCTGCACAATGACCCCAGACTTAGTTTGGCCCTGGAGCAAGCACAAGAGGGAAACTGGATGAGAGCAGCACAACATAGCTTACACAGAGGAAACTTCAGAGGCAGCAGGCATGAGCTGAGAGAATGGGGAATGTACACTGGGTAGGGGTGGAATGGAGCCAGGACTGGAAGAGGTAACGTTTGAAACTGAGGGTGGTGCAGGAAGAGGGGAAGAAAATCTAAAAGTGAGTACTTAAGAAAAGCTGAGAATTTGAGATGAACACACACCATCACTTTACACAGACTGTGCAAAATGGCAAACTGCGGGTGTAAAGCATGCACAGCACAGCCCAGAGAGCTGACACCCACACCCCACTTTCTGAGGCTTATGGATGGAGCACACATCATGAGATTCCTCCTTTGGATTAAGGCTATGCATGATCTCTGTTAGCGAATCTGTGAGAGACCCCTTCAGTGGTTATGACCCTCCCTGGTTAGCTGAACACCAAGGCTGGTGTTCAGGTTGCACATTCCTCATAGGATCCACCCCACACCATGCCTCCCACTCACAGAACCTACTCCGAGGTTGCAAAACTGTTCTGCAGTGACCTCTAAAGACAGTGAAGGCATCAGCACTTCACAGCAGTTCCACCCACCCTGCACTCAGCACCCACAATCAGGCGCAGCAGGCTCCAAAGGTGCAAGCATCAGCAGAGCACCACAGGGGCTTGTCGAGAGGAATTAACCCCGTCCCTCTCCCCGTGATGCTAGCACAAGCTAACTGAATAGCATGGCTAAGCCTGGCACTTCTCAAGAATGTTATATACGTTGCAATTCAGGGTGAGAACTGGTCTGGAGCCAGGCTCCAATCCAGCTGTGAGTACCAACTGCAGGGAGACTGCTGAAATGAGAAGAACGTAATTTCAATATCCTCACAGAGGTAAATGTGCTCAGTTGCCTCGAGGCCTCTGTAATCATTAATTATTAACTTAATGTCTGTCTTCCCTGAGGTATCCATTATCCAGTGTATTAATGGCCCTTCCAATAAGGCAGGGGGTAAACAGCTTGCAGATTACCTGATAGTATTAATGAAAGTTTGCAAATTGATTTGGTTGGATTAGAAAGCGCTTGGCAGTTAACTGATTTCAGAATTTGGAAAAACAGCAGTATACGATGAAAAATGTTTTCCTTCCTCTCAGCTTTATCTGCTCAGAAAAGAAGAGGTGCCAGGAATGGTAGCGCTGTTCTTTTGGATGCTTCTTTCCTGTCTCCCATCCAAAGTGTAATTAAGAAAAGCCTCGGGCAGAAAACACAGTTGTAGCATGAGGTAACACTAACGCTGCCATGTTCCAAATGCCCTTTCAAAACAGTTAAGCCAATCCCATTCCTAAAACCTGGACGTATTCTCCAGGCTTCCATATTTTCATTGCCAAGCTATGGGATAAGCCCGAGGAGTCATATTCACAAAATGATCTCAGTGAACAAACTCCAATCCAATCCACCACTGAGATCCTCTGAGCTGCCTGCCTAATCTGTTAAATACCTCCAGATCTGCAACCACAGAGCACCTGGTGAGGGAAGGATGAACGTACAGGCGGAATGTACAGACATTTACAAATTGGGCTTTCTTCTTGCATAAGCTGCTGCTCAGCTTATTTTCTGACTCCCAGAAAGCTGCTTTTATAACCCTCCGAAACATCTCATTTAACCGATGGAGTATTTGCTCATTAGCGTTACTTGCAGCAGGATGCACATGTCAGTGTGGGAGTTCAGTCCCCGAGGAAATGACAAGACAATTCATACCACAACACACAGACTCCAGAGATGTTTCTGCTCAGAGTTTGCAGCTCAGCTTTCACTCCCACCCCACTGGCGGCCATCTCCATCCAGGCCAAAGTATCACGGTCAATTCTCAAGCAGGATGACCACATTTGCGGGCTGTTCAGGAGAAGACTGATCAATTTTAAAAGGCAGCATCTCTCCCTTCTGAAGATAAGGCAAGCTGGAGCAGATTAATATTTGTCACCCAGAATACCACATGCTTTTAATAGTTGCATGCACAACAAGCAGCAGTCACGTTTCCAATTTGCCGTGCACTTTGCTGGGCCTCTTGTGCTCGCACAGAGATCTCTATCCTCTGATTCTATCGGAATCGGAATGGCAGAGAGGGATTTAAAGTGAGGCCAAGTAACAGTCTTTTCTTGATAGATTTTTGGATACGCTGCAGTTTGCTGTTTAGTCAGGTAGCATCTGTTCTTTAAGCAGAGCAACACGATAATGCTCTTTTATGTAAATTTATGGAAGAAGTGATGATTTTATCCTATATCCTAATACGGACTCAAACTCAGCTTTTAAAAGGAAAGCCTTCCCCATGCTGGAATTTTGTGCCTGTTATTTTATCATAATTTAAAATCTAACTCGTCAGACACCAAATTATTTCCTGCTGAGAAATGTGTAAAAGCTCTCTTTATTCCTATATCCTCTTTACCGCTGGCATCTTGTATTTATAGAGTGTAGATGGAGAACTTAACATCCATGTTTTCTCCTTTTAAAGTCTGTCCTTTGATCTAGTCCTCCTTCCAGGAGATTGCTTTGATCCTCGCAGTTTTGCTAATTCCAAATATGCAATTATGCTTATCTAGTCCTGGAGGATCTGAATGTTTCAAGCTGTCCCTCACACACTCGGTTTACCAACACACCGCAGTTTTAATCAAAAATAACTTGTTCTTGCCTACAGCCCTAGAGGCTACAGACTCCTCACGGGCCATCCTGAAAAATGCAGGAGAGCTCCTTGCTCCCTGCCTGGCCGCGTTACAGGATGGCAGGGCCCTGCACAGGAAGCAGGATGGAGAAGAAGCTGACCTAGTGCCTGCAAAAGACGGGCATCTCATCATGGGCATCTCATCAGCAGGGAGCCTGGAAGGTCACCTGGTCTGACCATCATCCCACCTCTTTCCCCACTTCAGTCATTCAAAAGCCAGAACTGGCATTTGCTGCCAGGAACCAAGGGGTTATGACAAACTGTCCTTCGTGGCCCATGAAAGGACCTAAGTTAGTAGGGAAGGCAGCAAAATGTCACAGGCAGCACCTCCCCAAAAAGGCAACCATATCCCCCCTCCCACCAACCGCAAGGAGGGTGGGCTGAGGCTGACTCCAGGCCTGTTTGGGGCTTGTTTTTAAATATCTTCTCTCTTGTAATGTCATTATGCCACATGAATGAAGGCTCTGGTTATCCAAAGCTGCCTGAGTCTCCCCAGGGGGACGGAGAGGGAGGCAGAAGAGGAGGAAGGAGGGCATGATGCCGTTATTTCATGATAGGATCTGAAGTAGTAGATTTCCTTCTGGGTTCTAGAGGGCTGAAACAAATTGAGATGCATCACCCCAATGCTTCATTGCTTGGTATTCTGACACCACGTTATTGCTTGGCACCTGAAACTGATTTGATGGAAGACATGACCACAGCCATGTTTTCCTCTCTACTACTAACCTTCTATTTGCCTGCCCCCTTCTCATACTCAGAAAGAAATAAGAATGTTTTCTAGCATGTTAAGGAGTGACAGGAAAAATAAAAAGGGAGAGAGATAAGACGACAAGCTGGTGAGACAGCAAGTGGCCACAATCGTGGTACAGCATTTACATAATTTTCCACTTACATGAGTCCAGACAAGCTTTCTGGAGGTGCAGATCTCTGCCCTCAAAAGATAAGAGCAGGTTCCCTTCCTTCCCTGTGTAAAGGCTACAATTTCTGTTCTTACAAATTGAAGGTCAGAGCTGCATTTTCTGTACAAAAGCTTCTCCTGCCAACAGGACAAGGAAGAAAAATTATCTACTATGGTTTAGCACCACCCTGGTGCTACCAGCGGCTTTTCAAGTGGCAGATTACCACGGAAGGTAGGGAGCTGAGCCGCTAAATCACCACTCTCAATCCAGCACCCCCGTCAGCAGCAAGGCAAAGCACATTTTTCATGCTTTGCATCAAAACTAGACTGACAACACCAGAGCAGCCCCAACAACACCTTGTATTTAATAAGCCAGCTGACAGATTAAAGAGGACTTGATTTTGTGGTCTGCCCTAATGAGACCTGCTTTTGAGGAGCTTTCAGCAGTTCAGACAGGTACATGACTGAGGCTTAGCGTCTGCCCTCGCTGAGTGGATCTCAATGCCACAAGGGGGTGCAAAAATGAGGCCTGCAGCTGGGAAAAGGCAATTGTTACATGATGCTGTGCACAAAATCCCATTACCCTGCTTTAGTGAAAACCCTTCCAGGGCTGTTATATCAGTGAAAAATGAAATTAGGAGCCTGAGATGCAGCTTTCGTGAAGTCAGCCTTCCCGGCCATACCGCAGAGCAGTCATGCAGGCAGGGTTTGCTTCCTTACAGAACTTCAGTGGCCACCATTACCTCAAGTTTCAGGTTGGGACCGCTGAAATCTCCGCAGAGTTGTGCTTTTCTCCAAAGCTGCAGCTTCTGAACCAGCTTTTCCAAGTTGAATTATTTGCCTTACATCTGATAAATCCCAGTTAACTCCCTTTCTTTGCAAGGCAGTGCCTCTAAAATCCCTTCCTTTTTGCATTATAGGAATTCCCAGCTTGTCTTCCTCCTGAAAAGCTTAATACTCTGGTTATGCTGCAACACAACTTCCTGCCCCAATAGATTTTAGAGTAGCAGTCCTAAAAATCAGATACTCCTGTTACAGCTTTCTCAGCTTTACATATCACAAGTGTTTTGCCTGAAAGAGGCTGGTTAATCACAAGACTGTGTGTTAATTTGGGGTGTTGTGGGGGGAGAGGTGTGAGATACCAAAATTATTAAGCACTTCAGAAAGCTTTCTAGTAGTTTTAAAATAGAGATTCAGTAACAAAGTTACACTTTGTGACTGCCAGTTCAAAAAATCTTCTTATCAACCCACTACTTGTACCTTCAATCTCAAAAATATTTGTTCTACTCTAACACCTGGCCTCAGTGGGTGAGGGCAGATGTATGCCACTCTTTGCTAAAAAAGAGGCTCAACTTTCTCTGGAGAAAGATGACTCACGAGGTAATTCAACAGACATTGAACTGAAACATGTTTAAAACTTGGAATTACAGTAATTCACCTTCCTGTCCTCAAAGAAGCTTTTCTCTGCATAGGTGGTGTAACCTTAGGCAGCTTGGGGTAGAAACAGAAGGAAAAGGGGAGTATATAGGGGCCCTATCTTAGAAAGCAAAGAGGAAAAAAAAATAAAGGAAAAAAACGGTACCATGGGAACACCAATTGTTCATATCTCATTCCTTGTGCATAAAGTATAAGCATCAGACGTACGTAACACAGTCCAACCTAACACAAGCCCCTACCACACTGGCTGCACAAGCAGTAAACAACCCAAGCATATTTGGAATGACAGAAGTGAGACTGGCAAATATTAACCACTTATCTAGAGATTTGACCGTCAGGTAAGTGAGGAAGCGGTTAAACAGGATGTGCCTCACAGCCCAGAAATCCAGAAGCTCATACTCTTCAGGTTGCCCAGATTCACAAACTGCTAGATTTGACTTCCGTGCTTGCTTTCCCCTCAGAAGATAGATGGCTCTAAGTCACCTGACGTTTGCTCTAGGAAGCCAGAGCAAACAGAGCAAGCTGGATAACGGCTTCCCTGCTCCGTGTGCTAACAAAGAGATGGACAAACATGTCAAACCAAAAGCCAGAGGCTCTGGGAAGCATGTTCAGCAAGGCTGCAGCTCTTAATAGATCTAGAGAGAGGCTATAAGCACTTCAGTGTGGACTGCGGCACTGGCGGTGAAGCTAATTATCATCCTACGTGGGTGCAGTTGGCATTGGTTGTTTAAGAAGCCTCCTATCGCCTGAGGGACAGCCCCAGAGGTAAAGGAAGGAAGAGGAATAGAGGAAAAACTGGAAACTTGGCCTGCCATAGCATCTAACTGCCTCACGAAGATGTGACATGATCTACAGGACCGCTGCATGCGCAGTTACCCTCTTACAAATCAGCAGCTCCCAAGCTTGATTAGACTGCAGAGCTGGATAACATAGGGTTTATATTAGAGATCAGAGACTTCTCGCAGCTGTTTTTTAAAATGCAGTCTGACCTCTGTTCTAAAGCACTTTAGGGAATCTTTGTCCCAGAGCTTGAGGAAAAGGTAGAGCTATAAATTAAAATTGCATTAGAAGTTTCTTCAGTGGTCTAAAGAACAGGAAGGGGAGCAGCAGGGAATTTTTGTGGCATTCGTAAGAAGTTATGCCCCAAAATTATACACAGGGCTTTAGCATGAAAACACAGACCTACTAAAAAGAAAAAAGAAAGTTTAAGAACTGTGTAGCACAACAGAGAGGAAATGGCATTACTGAAAGCCCTAGTACATTAATTGCTGTTTCTAGCAGTCTCATAACCCTGTACATCTTTGTGATATCTACATATAGTTGCCTGATATAACCTTTTCTGTGCAGTTTCATATACATGAAATGGATGAAATTTGGACACTTTTATTTGCAGTTGGCACTACTTCAGGTGATTTCTTGTTAGCGCTTAGAGAACTTTGATCCAGTTTTACCTAAAAATCAAGCTATATTCCCCACATTGGTTTTTATACTTAAAGGGTAGACTGAAATTAATCCATAGACATACTGTTTTATTGCTTTTGCACTGTATTTCCTGTTTTAATGCTAGATCTTTTGATGGAAGGTAGCAATCATTTAAACATTAAGAACAGTCATCTTGGGGACATAGTTGTCAGATTTAAAGATCAGAAATTATACAGGCAGCTATAAAAGGATAGGAAGTGAATAGATCAATATTATGAGGTCCAGTAACTCTTTGAAGTATTAAAATGAAATGGAAGAACTGTTTGCAAGAATAACTTGGTGATTTAAGTTATGCAGCAACTCCAGGGGCAGGTTAGAAAGTAACTAGCAACCTCCATACCAGTGTCTGAAAGAGTTAAGGACATGCTTGTCAACCAGGTTTTCATTCTGAAGCAAGTGCAGGTTAAGCAGGACTTGCAGCACGACTATATTCTAAAGGCTGGCAAACAGAAAGCCTTGACAATTCCAGTGCACAGCACAGCACCGGCAGCCACTTCATCTGTAGTAGCTGGGAGAGCATCTGTATTAAACAGATCTGTCTACAGTACACAATCCCTTCAGAGGGTCCTGTCAGCACCCTCCGGTTCCCTATTTACATGCAGAAAGGGAGCAACCATTCACTGAATTAAGCATCCATTTCCACTACACAGAAGGTTAAACATGTTTATGAGTGAAGCCCTGAGAGGAGAGTAGTAATATACTGCTTCATGGCATCAATCCTAGGAGAATCCAGCATCATTTGGAAGCACTGGGTTGGTGACTTTTAGGTGCTCGTTCTGCATGCAGAGGACGAAGGACTGTCCCATCACATTAGCTACAACATGGGTTCCCCGTAAGGATGTGGGTATGTGAAAGCAAGCCCAGGACGCAGCAATCCCGCCCATTTGAATATCCACTCAGAATTCACATTAATTCAGGAAGAGGTGCTCAGCTCACATGAAAATGCAGCAAGTCAGAGCAAGGCTCAGATAAAAAAGCAGAGAATGAAGCTGAGTATCCTACTCCACTCTGAATTTCAGACAGATATATGTGCTACTTGTTGTGTGGGAAAAGTGATCCAGAGCATGTCACTATTCATCCCATCTGACACTAAGCATGCAGTAAAGGTGAGTTGAACTCTTAATCTAAGATGACTTTATGCATTTCACTGGGATTTCAGAATTCAGCCTGTAGACCTAAGCACTTCAGACAGGCCCAAAAAGCAGCTACTTGGTTTAGTGATTTTTCTAGGACACTGATGTTAAAAGTTGCAGCATGAAAACTTGGAACCTTTAATATTTTGGTGCTTCTTTGAACATGACAAAATTCCCCCCTGCCATGCAGGTCCAAACCAACAATTCAAGTTTCTCTTCCAGTCCCATTTGAGAATAAATCTAGCTGGAAACTCCCTCTTATCCAATTTTGTAGGTAACTTTTTATCAGAAAAAAAAACTAGTAAGTTTATTTAATTCTGATTTTGGTTCATTTTCCTGGTCCTATTATTTTCCATCCCTTGTCAAATAAGCTTTTGCTGACAGACCCTTACAGGCTTCAGCTGTTTAGAAGAATCCAAGCAAAGCTTCATTCTGAGCAACACACTTCTAGCAAAACAGCCACCCTGGTTATCTCACTGAACTCCAGAGGCAGGATCATTCGCTCTATTTGTTTAGGCATAACGACTTTCAGTGCTCAAGTGCCTTGGGGACATCTGAGATTCACACTGGAAGCCTCTGATTTCAAAGTTTTGTCAGTCTTGGTCTGATTCTCAGCAGTGATATTAGCTCACGTCATATTTAAGCTACTATTAGCAATTCAAAGCATCTCCAAGCAAGGACATAATCCTTACAAGGAACGGAAACCTGCTTTTCCTCCATTTTCTAGCAGCAAGAAGGTAGAACCCTAAATGAAAAAAAATAGGACAAGTTGCAGAAGGTTCCCATGAGAGAGAGGTTAACCCACTTGTTTCAAATTTCAGGTAGGAGGTTTCAGTGCCTGGGCTTTTTATGTAGTGAACACAGCAAGCATACTTCAGCAACTGGCTTACAGTAATAACTCCACACACACATTGCATAATGAAGTCTCATCTATAGCCCCAGAAGTTGTTTAACCCTCAAAAGTGACTTATTCCAGGCTATCAGCCAAGTGAATGCTTAAGTAGAATATATGTAGCTATGATCTTCACAGGCTGGTATTCATCTTGTCTCAGAAATTGTTTAGGGCAAAGAGGTTAAGAAGAATAGAGTGCAGGTTTAAAAAAGATTTGTTTCTAAAAGACACTTCAGTAGATTCATTCAATTTAGTAAAGAAACTAAGGTTAGGGAATGCCTTTTAGAAACTATTGTCTCATAGTAATTTAATACATAGGTTTTCAAAAGAAGGCAGAAAGCAGTTAGGAAACGTTGCAGTTCAGTTAGATAAGAAGCTATCTCATTAGTATGGATTAGATCTAAACACCTTTAAACACCTTAGAAATAGCTGGCAGCCTCCTTGCAAGGCAAATCCCCTTCCCTTTTAGACTTTACAAGCCGAGCTTCCCAGAGCTTTAAGGGGTTCCTGTCATATCACAGACTTACTGACTAGTCTAAAAATATCCCTGAAATTAAGGAGGAAAAGACACAGGTCTAGATAAGGCAATTAGACCTGGTTTAAAGGAAATATCCTTATCACACAGGCAACATTCTCTAACACTGCTATTCAGCACTGCATCTCCTATCACAAGAGGAAGGAGTCTTCAGAAAGACATATGAGAGTAAAACTCCTAGCTCTGAGCCTGAACACAGCCCACACATCTCTCTCCCCAGGCAAAGACCAGAAGAGCTGTTGCTTGGGGTTTTTATAACAGCATGAGGCCAGTTAATTGGGTTTCATCTGCAGCAGGTGGGTGTTTCTAACACTGTCAGCATCTGCTCAAACAGTTAACATGACCTTGCACGTAAAGGTAATGGTGTAACTGCAAGCAGGCTGGCTTTCTCCAAAATACCAACGACAGATGATAAGCAAGATGGAAAAGTTTTTTTAACGTTGTTCGAAATGTACTTGCTTCAATGCACAGGTGTTTTCACTCATGAATGTTTATTTCAATGAGATCCCAGGTTTGGGATGATAAATGGCAATAATTGGGAGCCAGGAAGGAATGAGCAGAGAAGCCAGATGGACAGAACAACCTGAACTTTACCGAGGGCCTACAACTAGCTGCAGAAAGGGGCCAGCAGGAACCTCATGAATTCAGCACAGAGATGCAAAGCTCCTCTGCCTGGGACAGCTGAGCCCCCGTGCATCAGTGCAGGTTGGGGCCCAGCTCCCTGAGCAGCAGCCTGGCAGGAAAGGAGCTGGTAGCAACAAAGGCAACGTGTAGTTATTGGCTGCAGATACACAGAAGGAAAATGGCAGCTCCTCAGTTCATCTCAAGTCATCTGCAGAGCCCTTAAGATAGGAAAAAGCAGTTGCATTTTATTGAGAGCAAAGCAGTTAGATAGGCCAGGAAGGAATAAACCAGCACCCTACCACGTGCTCTGAAGATACACAGAAACAAATAGTCCCAAATGCAACATTTGAAGATGGATCAGATATTTTGCATTTGCTTTGGCTTTGTTTTTATGCTGTTCTCGTGCCCCAGGGTGCTGCAAGTGAGATAGAGGAATTGTGACAACCCACCCGCTCTCCAGAGAGCAGAACGAGGCACTTTGCAACCCTCAGGAGAGCACGCTGTTCAGACAGGAACCCCAAATGCCTGGTTCCAGAGCTGGAATCTAGGTGTGGGGTCTTTGGAGCAAAAGCAGCAGCAAATACCCATCCCTGGTGAGCTATTCTCTGCATAAACAGCTGCATAAACAGCTCTGCAGTGAAAGTCACAAGGAGACTTTTATGTCTCCAGATCCTAATGAGGATCAGTTTAACGTATTTTTTTAACATCCTGTCTCCCTAATAAAAGTCAGTTTCAATGTGGAACCAGCTCTAAGAATTGCAGTCTTCAGGTCATAAATGCTTTCAAGAAATGTGGCAGGGTGATCAGTGCAAAGGATGGATTAAGGTTTAGACTGCAGCTTTTGGGAGCCATACAAGTCACTAATTACACATACAGCCCTTAGCACAGCAATGTGTAACACTTCATACTACTTTGGGGGAGATGCAAAGAGAAAACTCAGTTTGGCTCTAAAGTAAAAAAGTTTCCTGCAATATTAAACAGCAGAACTTCCCTCCAAGCAGAGGTTTTGTCTATGCCTCCTTAGCAGGTGGCACCCCGAGGCTCTGTTAAAGCCCAACTTGTACACGTGCTGAATGTGACGGGACAAGAGCTGGGGTCTTCAGAAGACACCTTGAACCTGAATTTCCATCCACCTTCTCAAAGACGGTCTTGGCTGTGGAAAGCCTAAGGAGTGTTAATATTTCGTACAGCTAAAGGTACCTCACAGCCTACTTGGGCAGGACGAAATGGAGCAACTGTCGTTATTACTGCTCAGGTATCACAGTGAGATTAAAAGTGATAGATCTCCAGATCAGACGTACCTCAGCCCACGATCTATACTTAATTTATTTAGGAGTTTCTTTTATTGAACTCTGTGTTCTTTGAATGTACAACACCCATGTAGACCAGCTGCTGAGTACAGATTTGACAGATGCGGCTTGAAAGAACACAGGAAAGTGTGCAGCAGCCTCAGGACTACTTTGTATTAAAGCAGAGAACACAGACTACCTGAAACACAAAGAGAAGTTAAAACTGCCTCGGCCCTGTCTGCTCTGTAATGGTGCACAACTCCCACTTAGTGTAATGAAGAAACACAGAAGAGAAATTGGGAATTTGAAACCTGCAAGATTCCTGGCTGTTGAGATAATGAGCAATGCTTTGCACACATGTGCTTTTAACACAACCAACCGCAGATCTGACTGGGACAATGAAAGGTAGGCACTGATTAAATTGCACCATTTTCTTTCTGGTCACAAGTGTTCCTTTGCAGGAGAGCTGGTCAAAGCGTTTCAATAAAAAGCTGTTTGCATTCAAAAATAGGCTTTTTATCAGAAAATGTTTAAAAGGACTTTTTCAAAAGACAAAAAAGTTTGAATTTTTATAGCCATTCTTGAAAGCGTTCAAGTATTTCCTGAAATTAATTTTGGATGTCTCAAAGAACGGTATCAAAATGATCTCTAGGCTTTAGCAGCAGTTATACCCTAACAAGATCAATTAATGAAAACTTCAGCCATGCTTTCAATCTTCCTCTCAAGGATTTTAAAAATTTAATTTACAATAAAAATTTTGATTAAAAAAATCTTTTCCAAGCATGCAGAAATGCACATGACAAATTAATTTGGTAAATGCTTTGAAACAAATCAAAAAAATTGCCAAGCTTTTATTCTAGCTTTCCTTTGTTTTCCAAAAGTAGGTGTCATCTTTCAACCAGCTCCAACATATAGTACAAGAGATCTGTGTTCACTATACTTGCATGTGTAATGATGCTGGTATAATTTGCAGCAGATGTACATTTGGGGAGAAATTATTTTCTTCAGAATCTATTTGTGTGGGAGGATGAAGTATGGTTATAAGGAAGGTGCTGTGGGAGCTGAATGACTTTGCATCTCAAGTACAGGTGCATTTGGGTGTAACTTAAACATAGTTTGCAATCTCTGTAAACGGAGCATTTAGAACCAATTACACTTGTCATTCACCTTGCAAATACGTCTATCTAATTTAACAGCATATGCAGTAAGCAGAAAAATAAAGGATATTATATTAGCTGACAGCAGAATAGAGGTGTGGATATCAGCATCTGTATCTATTGCACATTTGGCAGACTTCTGAACCAAAATACAATGAATTCAAATAGCGGCCTCCTATGCCCTTCCTCCTGCTGCATCAGAAGCCTCCTGTCAGATGTAATTTTCTCCAGGAAGAAATGCATCTAGCTGAGACTTTCCCAAACCCGTCCAAGTGATTTGGACACTCACTTCTCATTAGCATTAACAGCAAATGGGCATCAGCATCTCCTAAATGCCTTTGGAAATATCTGACACATTTTTCATGGCTGTTAAATGACTCTTTGGGCAACCCACACTAGAAATGACAAATTTCATATTTTTTTTCCCCATACTCAGATATTCATACTGTCCATGTAACAAACATGATGATTTTCCCTCAAAAAGACAGCTGAGATGTGGTAAGGAGAGACAGGCTTTGGCTATGTTTGGATTAAAGGACAAAGTTCACATTCCAAAACTGTCTCCTCAGCAGAGGGCTGTATATACGGATTTCAGGATAATACCACATACGTTGTGATCTTTTTGTCACAGCTCTAGGCAGGCATGTCACTGCAATGGGAACAGGGATGCAGAAGAGTTACATGGCTCTGTGTGTCATATGCACTGAATCACTCGTGTTGTCCTGGAGAGCGCTAACATGCAGGGAAAGGAAAGGTGAACTTCTGTCCATACACCTGATAACATGCCCTACGGAAGGGAACAGCAATTCTTTTGAGATCAAAATTTTCAGCGTTATATCTTGGATCATGCTTGGTCCACTTACGTTTCCAGAAAATACACTTCCAGTCCATAAGAAGAAAACATGAACTGAAGACGAGCATACTTTTGTAAACTGACAATGGATTATATTCTCCCCTCTCCCCCCCAAACTGAGGGCCTGAAAGAGGCTTCTAAGATTCATTCCTGTTCCATCCAGCATCAAGCGAAACATAAGTGGTGTGCAACCACTGGGGCACTTGACCGGTACATGGAAAATTGCATCCGTGTGAATCTGACCACGAAAATAAGTCAGTCAGGTAGAAACTCTTCAAACCTTAACAAGGCAGAAAGCCTTGTAAGCCACTTCTCAAACCAAAGGTATTGTGAATCCTTTCAGACTGAGCTGCCGTCTACCAGTCTGGCTGACTTCACCATTACGCCTGCAGCAGCTTTTCCTTTTGAAGCCCTAACAAAGTCAGTCTCACCAACAAATACATATGCAAATAAGTCATATTGAGATCTGTAACTTCCTTACACGGCTTCTCAATCTGTTATTTAACTGACATCACTTCCCTTTTCTTCAAATACATTTCATGTATATATGCCTGTTTTCTATAATCTTCTCCATTTCTCTTATCTCTTATATTTTAATAAACCACATGTCCAGATTCAGTATCTTCTTTAGCAGCCATATGGGAAGATATACTTGTTCATTGCAGTTATTAAAATTCTAAACCTCTTCCTCTCTTTATTTGATTTCAGTGAGATTTTGGATATTTTCTCAATACCAAGAAGATTAGATTCATTGGAATGTAACTTTGAAAGAAGTCTTGCATCAAGACTTTTATTTCAGTTCAAAACCACATCAATTTAAAGTATCCCCGTAAGATCTGGACAAGGTGAGCCTTTTTTCATGAACTATTTTCAACACTGGTTTAAGATGAAACAACTAAAAGTTATTTTTTCTTCTTAACATTAAGAAAAAAAAAAAAAACATAACCTCGAGACCATTAATTCACTTTCACAGAGAATTTTGGCTCCTGACAAGACTCCTGATGGCCACTTTGCTTAAGCAAGGACAGACTTCAACTTTTATATCCTACTTTTTTGGCATCATCTTCCCTGTATGAATGAAATAAACTACTAATAACAGAGTTCTACTCTCCTAGGGTTTCTCTACTAGTCTCTCATTGATGACTGACACACAAAGAGGCTCATCTGAGCAATTTCAGTATTAGCTACCAAGAGAGACGGGCAGTGATTCCTCACTGGTCCTTTGAGAAACAGCACTCATTTGTCTCCCAGTTTTCTCTGGGCTTCCTGTGAAATCAGTGTTGTGTAGTTCTGTGGAAAGGTGCTCACCAGATATATTGCTCTATTCACAGCCATTTAAAAATACATCTTAGCCAAACTGGGAGCTGGAGTTTATTCAAATAAACTGTAAAACCCAAAGTAATTTTAATTCTTCCCCTGGCAAACGTATTTTCCTGCTCAGAAGAGCAGTAGATGCACATTGCAACTTCAGGGATATGAAGTTTCTACACGGAAAACTTAAGAGCAGTGACCAAAACGAGACACCTTCAGTACCATGCCAGTTTAAATGTTTCTTCCACCTCCTAATGTCATCTCATGCCTGCCAGTCACAAGCAGCTCAGAAGACACAGTTTCAGCTTTTCATGGATTCCTTTGGTGACAATGCAGATGAACACCAAAA
Source organism: Anas platyrhynchos (assembly GCF_047663525.1). NCBI lineage: Eukaryota > Metazoa > Chordata > Aves > Anseriformes > Anatidae > Anas > Anas platyrhynchos. The sequence goes on from NC_092606.1 coordinate 6,492,288, forward strand.
CTTCAGCAACACTGTTCCAGAGAAAGAGAGCTGGAAATAAGAGTATTCTGGCTTTGCTACTGTTATTCCCAGGCATTTCAAAAGCAACCAAACATCAGTTGTGCTGGCTTCCCACCGAAGAAATTAATATGAAGCTCACACTTTGTCCCTGCAGCATTCTGCCACCTACCTGTGCTTACTGCTTTTCATCATGCGCTGGGGCATCCATCTTCTGTCTCAGCACGGCGCCCTGGAGGGGAGCCCTCCTCCTTCACTTACCTGTCCGCAACGCTACCTGAACCCCTGCAGACTGAGGAGAGCCAGAAGGCAATTCATCTCACCCTAACGCGTGCCTCTGAAATGCCCTCTGCAGGTTCCTCTACTGATCAGAGACACGGCTTATTTTAGATCATGTTGCTGACTTTTAAACAGTAAAAGTTAGGGAAGCAAATCCTACCGCTGAGAGGTTGCTCAGCAGCCTTATTTAAACCAGATAATGACGCACTGCAATTATTGGGGGCCCAAATTCATCCTTCCTTTCCATCTCTTTTACCAGGCTCAAAACCACAGTGACTGAGAGAGGACACCAAAGGGAACGATGCCATGAACACCACATTGTGCTCTGGGCTCCCTGCAAGTTCTCTCAGAACAGCGTACCCATGCGTCTTCCAGGGCTTGATGTGTTTCTTCACTGATAGGAGATCACTGTTATGCAAACTGTTACACCAAACACCATTGATTCTGTAAATCATTTCTCAATGGCACATCTTTTCACAAAACAATTTGAACAATTAAAAAATTAACCACATTAAACTTCCACAAATACCTTTAATCCGAGTCTGCCGAATGCACGGTCCTGAAGTCAAACGTTTGCAGCCTTTTGTTCAGCACTTTAAAGCTGATGCATAGCACCATATGGACACCAGCTATGTAAAGTCAGTAGCAGTTCTGTGAGCAAAGTTTTCGTCCCTATCCACAGCTCCAAAAAAGCATGGTTGGTATAGCTGGAGGTTGCTGTGTTAAAAAATTGAGGAAGACTGCTTGTAGCTCATCTCGTGACTAGCTGGAGGCTGGCAAAAAGACTGGCACAAGCCTGAAGTCAGTTCTATGCCCTGCACCCCATACTTTGCCTTAGCCATGAGGAACAATAGAACAGATAGAGGTTGGTCCAGCCACGACAGGCAGCACAGTGTCCTTTTCCTGCACTTTCACCACAGAAATGGGTATGGCTGCCACCTGCAGAGAGCCAGCAGGCAGACCACGGGCACATGCCGCTTTGCACTGAGATAAGGGCCACTTTTGAGGAGCTGAGGGGCCAGTGCAGTACCTCAGGGCCCGGGCAAACGTGGGAGAGTGCTCTGTGTGAGGAAGGCAGGCAGGGGACAGCGCCCCAGCCCCACATAGACACAGCATGGTGCTTCTGGAAGGCCGGTTTCACCAGGCCAGGCGGTTCAGCAGCGCTGCAGGCTGGTACAGACACGGCACAGCACAGCACGGGTCCCCTTCTGAAGGCGAAGTGACACAGCAGCACCTCAGACCCGCACAAACACCATATAATGCTCTCGGAGGATGAGTACTGTGAGGCCCAGGACAGGGCAGCGCCTCAGACCCATGCTGAGGCACCACAACGCTCTGAGGGGCAGTTCCGACAGCCGGGCAACACAGCAGCACCTCAGAGCCGCGTACCCCAAACACCAAAACCCTCCCAGGGGACCCGGCAGCACCTCAGGACCGGCACGAAGGCGGCGCAGCGCTCTCGACAGGCTCAGCGGGACAGGGGACATCGCCTCAGACCCGCACCAAGATGGCGCCGGGCCCCTGCCAGCCGCCCGCGTGGCGGCATCGCCTCAGCGCCGGCAGGGGCGGGAAACGTGAGGCGGGGCCGGAGGCGGGAACGGGCGCGAGGCGGGGGGGCGGGGCCCGCTGCTGGGGGGCGGGGCCAAGCGCCGGGAGCCTCTCAGGGGCTGTCGGTAGCGGCGGGGCGCATGCGCGCTGCGCCCTACGGAAGCCCGGTGGCGGCAGCGCCGGTTGTGGGGCCCTGAGGCGCGGCGGGTGCGGGGCCCGTGAGGGGAGCGCCGGGCACCGAGCTCGGCCCCGGGCGCCCCCGCCCCTCGCAGCGCCGCCGGCGGGGCCCGGATGCCCGTTGGCGGCAGGGCTCTGGCCCAGGCTGCCCGGCTGCTCGCTCGCGGCGCGGCCCTCGGCGTCTGCCGGCCGCCGCTCTCCTCAGCCGGCAGCCCCCGGGGCTGGTTAGCGGCGAGCGGGGCCTCCGGAGGCCTCCCGGGGGCCGAGAGGGGCGGCGGGGCCCGAGGGGGGATCCCGGAGGTGACCGCGGGGCCGGCGGGGGGCTGGCCGGCCCCGGGGGGGGGGATGGCGGAGCAGCGGTACTGCGTGGACTACGCCAAGCGCGGCACGGCCGGCTGCAAGAAGTGCAAGGAGAAGCTGGTGAAGGGCACGGTGCGCATCGGGAAGATCGTGCCCAACCCCTTCACCGAGTCCGGCGGGGAGATGAAGGAGTGGTACCACGTCAGGTGCATGTTCGAGAAGCTGGAGAAGGCCCGCGCCACCACCAAGAAGATTGAGGACATCACGGACCTGGAGGGCTGGGAGGAGCTGCAGGACGAGGAGAAGGAGCTGATCCAGAAGCACATCGCAGGTGAGGCACGAGGCAGGGCCTGCGCCGCTTTTCAGCCCTGCTCGGTTTTAAAACGTGCCACTGACTGCCACACGGCCATGCATTTACCGTGCAATCCTTGCTGACTTGCTGGTATGATCTCATAAAAAGCTGGGTAGTGCGCTGTGTCTGATCTGTGCCTTACCCCAAAGCAAAGAAGTAGACACTTCTGGAATCGCACTTTGTAATTTCTTTTGTCGCAACTGACTGTGCAGAAGATCTAAGTGACTTATTCCACATACAGATGCTTAAAGTTTCAGATAAATGTCACAAGAAAGCTTCAGTTATGCTCCAGTTTTATCTTTTTTCATCTTTTTAGTAAGTTATGTAGTTTTTTAACTTCTGCTGTCTGTGAAATGCCCCTCCATCCCCAGTTGTTTTAGGACATGTTTACACTTGTTATACAAGTATATCTTGTATAGGTTGAGGGATGTACAATATTATTTCTGACTGCTGGATCAAACCCTTACATTGCTGTTTTACAGAAGCTACGTCCAAGGCTGCAAGTACGCCGAAGAAAAAAGCAACAGTCCAAGCTAAGCTCACTCCCACAGGACAAATAACCAGTCCCTCAAAGGACCCGTTAGCTGCTGTCAATCCGAAGAAGTTCTCTGGCTTCACAGGTAGGACTTAAAAGAAACTGACTCTGGGAAATACTTTTCTTCCGATACTAGTGTCAGAAGTTTTTTAACTTGACTTAGTTCAGTCACTTTTTGCTTTGTAGAAAGTGGTTTAGTTTTAAATGTTTTTTATCAAGTTTGCCAAAAATTCTGACCACCTTTGTAGGCTGTCAGATTTAAAAGGACCGATGCTTGCATTTCTAATATTTCCAAGGAAACACAGTTAATGCAATAACCCACATCGTCAGACTGACTCCAGCACTATTTCTGCACTGGCTAATTTCAGTCGAATTGTGAGGGTACAGACTAAAGATAGCCCAGGTAGAAGAAGAGTTGGAGGTATGGGGAATATGAACCTGTGGGAAACCAGGCTCAGCTCTATTGCTAGTGGACTACGTTGTTTTACGATTGTTTACTTTGATCACCAGTTTATTTCTGACAAGTGCTTGACAGATGTCAACAAAAGAGTTCTAAAATGCAGGAATTTTTTTCCTGCATTTTAGCAGTGATCTTAAGCAAACATGCTTCTGTGAAGGAGGAAGACCTATAAGATAGAAATCGAACAGAAGCATTTGCCAGCAGGAATTCCTTTTCACCAAGGCCTAATCGTGTTTGGTAGAATTAAGGTCTGGAAAAGTCTGGTATACTGTGAAGAGTATGAACAGTGGGGAAAAAAATGTGGATTTTTTAACATAAATAAAATTTAAGGTCACAAATTTTGATGCAGCACCTTATTATTCAGTTCCAAAGCTTTGTCACCATGTTGGGATAGTTCTTTTCAGATTGCCTGGCATAGGTGCTCTCATCTTCAAAGTCCTCCCCATGTACATTTAAAAAAAAATAAAATAAAATTTGTCTTTCATCCAGCCAAGCCAAAGAATTCAGAAGATGTCCCCGCAAACTCTTCCCACAAGTCTAGCCTGTCTGCAAAAAAAAGTGATCCGAAGCACAAGGACTGCTTGCTGCGAGAGTTCAGGAAGCTCTGCGCCATGGTTGCTGACAAGCCTAGCTACAATGTGAAAACGCAGATCATTCAGGACTTCCTGCAGAAGGGAACTGGAGGAGGTATGATTATTGCATGTCATTTTCCGCATCTGAAAGCCCTCTCAAAATTAAACTTCCAAGTATTATTGCAAAAGCAAGGGTGAATTAAAATCTGATTACTCTGTAGTCCAAGCTGTTAGCTGTGATGACTTCTGAACTGATGCAGATAAAGTTTTCAACGTGAACTGTTTTTTGAAAAACAAATTCAGATCAGATAAGAATGACTCAGGCCAGGACAGTGGCAAATGTTTGTAAGTGCCATCAAATTTAGTGCTGAAATCAGATTTGGAGGGAAACTGTGGGTGTTTCTCCTGAGAAATGACCTTTCATGTAAAGCAGAACAACGTGGTGGAACAGGTAAGCCCCAGCTGTGTTGTGTTTTCCCCAGACATGCTAACTAGCACAACCAACTGTAGATGAAAATAAATTGTGACAGTTTCTAATCGTGTGTGCTTTTTTCCAGATGGTTTTCATGGTGACGTGTACCTGACCATTAAGCTGCTGTTACCAGGCGTCATTAAAATTGTTTACAACTTGAACGATAAGCAGATAGTAAAGCTGTTTAGTAGGATTTTTAACTGCAGCCAAGAGGAAATGATCCGGGACCTGGAGCAGGTGAGTACAGACAGCAGTTCTCTTCATTTGTGCTGTTCAGTCCCCTGGTTTGGAAATTGTATTCTTCCCCCCTCCCCCACATGAAAGATTGTTAGCTTAACTGCTAGAGTGGGAGACAGTGAATCTTTTCCGGTTTGTTTGTTTTAGCAGTTTTCATAGAGCTTTCTGCCACCTGGAAGCTTTAGAAAATAACGTTTGAACAGAAAGCAAGACTTGAACTCACCTGCAAAACTTTAAAAAGCAAGACTAAAAAATCTAGGCAAATCAGGCTGCACCTGCTTTGTCTAGTATCTTTCTCTTTTTAAATGTTTCATATTGCTTTTGTTAATATCACATATATCAAAAACTGACTCAATTAACAGACCTGTTCCTATGAGCTCAAGTTGGCTTTTGGGATTAGGCTAGGTTTATACTATCGCCAGTGCTTGGATGTGTGCATTTAATTCCCGTGCATAGGAATTGATAATTGATTATACATGCTTCTGATACCATTGCAAGATGAAAAAAGTTGGTTAATTAGCTAATGAATATAATTTTTTCTCTTATCTTTATTGCCTTGGTATATACCGCCTTCTAGAGACTTCACTAGACTGATAGAGATTCTTTGCTTTACAAGAGGATTTATCCTGAGGAAATACAGGGTCTGTGGTTCTGCAGCAGTGTAAATTTAAAAAAAAAAAAAAAAAAAAAAAAAAAAAAAAAGGCAGCAATGAGGTGATACTGGTGCTCTTACGTAACTTTTTTTGCAAGTGAAATAGCTGAAAAGATGTACCCTGTGTTGTGGCAACTTCATTCCAATGTTTGGTTACAATTCCTTCATGCAATTGGAGTCATTTACGTGCCCTTTTCTACTTACTGGTGGTGTCTTACCTGTTCTCTACGTGTAGCTCTGACCCTCATTTTCTTTTTGGAGATAGGGAGATGTCTCCGAGACCATACGCCTCTTCTTTGAACAGAGCAAATCTTGTCCTCCAGCAGCTAAAAGTCTCCTGACTATCCAAGAGGTAGATGAGTTCCTAATCCAGCTATCAAAGCTTACTAAGGAAGATGACCAGCAAAGTGTGCTGCACGATATCACTCGCAGGTAAGGAAACTAAACAGCCTCTGAAGGTTTAGACTAAAAGTAGTAGTGGTTATCAATACATCACAGACTAGAACAGATGAAAAATCAGTCATAACCCACAGAAACTGAACTTTACATCTGTAAGCCACTATCTGTGATTTGATTGACTCCTTGACCTCTGAACAGCATGGAGAAACTTGTATGGCTCCTGTTCATCACAGAGAGAATTTCATCCTTGTCTGTCAAGACATTGTATCAGTACTAAACAAATGGCTTGCAAAACTGCCTTAATGGTACTTAGCTATAAATTAAATTGCTGTTCTTAAGTAAGTTGGGAAAAGTCTTTGAGCCATTTGGACAGGTTGAAGATTCTTGGTCTGATGTAGCTTGTGTTGATTTGAAGCTGAGGATATTACTAAACTTACTCTTGATGCGTTAACTAACAGCTTTGGAAGGCATTTCAACACAGAGGCAAAATTAATATTGGCATTCAAATGTGAAGATGCCTTTTGTGTACTCTTGTGCCTCTGTGTTACTAATAAAATACTTACTCCTTTGAGCTTAAACTCTACAGAAGGGAAGGACCTCTTTTTATGGAGGCCTTGCCCAGTTTCCTTTTTTCAGCTGCAAAGTAGTGCAGATAATTGTCTACTATCTCTGAATCTTTTCTCTCACTTCAGATGTACTGGCAACGACCTGAAATGCATCATCAGGCTAATTAAGCATGATCTGAAAATGAATGCTGGTGCAAAGCATGTGTAAGTCCCACCTTTTGTTGTGAGATAAAAGCAGAAGTGGGCATCAGCCTCATAAGCCATGAGCAGCAGACCTGAGATTGATATGTTTTGTTCCTGTCCTTGATTTGTTAAAGGTTGGATGCTTTGGATCCAAATGCTTACGAGGCATTCAAAGCATCACGCAACCTCCAGGATGTGGTAGAGCGAGTCCTGAAGAACCAGCAGGAGGCCGAGAAGATGCCAGGGCTGAAGCGAACCCTCAGCGTGCAGGCCTCCCTGATGACCCCAGTGCAGCCCATGCTGGTAATGTTGGCTCCCCTGCAATGGTGACCTACTGCAGAGGAAGAGATGGAGTTTTCATAGACTCTGTCAGAGACTGTCACCTTTGGGAATAAGTAGACAAGTGATTAAGTGTACTGTGAGCTAATCGTGTAATGCTGATTTTTAGGGATAATGACATTTTTAAAGTGTTTTCTACCATGGGGCCAGTATTTAGTGCAGTTTCAGTGATGCTGCAGAAGCTAAATCTTGACTTGATTTCAGTCCACAAGTGACTTTCCTTTGTTGGTTTCTTTGCTATCATCTCAGAAGTTGATCCTTTCTTCTGAAATGTTGTAAGCTTTTTGTTGGAGATTGTTTATTTTTTGTTTGAACAAATAGGAGTTGAATGTTTTACTTCTGAGCTAAGCACACTCCTACGAAAGGCACAGAACTTGTACCTTTAGGTATCTGGAGGAGATAAACACTGAAAAGCTATAATTACTGAGCATATTCAGACAATGTAAAGTAAATGACTAATTAAGAGAAGGAAAATCTGGACTGGATATCAGAAACCCTGAACAGAAAGATGTAAAAAGGACTTGATCGTTCATTCATGAAATTAGGTAAGAGTAGCTTTGTTCCTAAACATGTCAGCCAAATTTATTTTGAACTTCTCCATATTTCTAAGGCTGAAGCCTGCAAGTCAATTGAGTATGCCATGAAGAAGTGCCCAAATGGCATGTATGCGGAGATCAAATATGATGGTGAGCGAGTGCAGGTCCATAAAAATGGAGATCACTTCAGCTACTTCAGCCGGAGCCTCAAACCTGTCCTTCCTCACAAAGTAAGCACCTATAAATTGCCCCAGCTTTTGTGCCAAATTTTACCCTTCTCCTCCATAAACTTCACAAGTTCCTATAGGCAAGGAAGATACCTTTTGTTGTAGGATTTCTTGTTTAATTTCTGCAGATACTTGAATCTGGAAAAGTAACATTTAATAGAACTGTAATCAATTTGTTTTGGTGGTTGTTAAGCCTTGAAACTACAGTTAACTTACCTGCTTTCAAGTCTTCTTTGTGCAGTGCATTTGGGTTGACTTGATGCCAGCTGAGTGACTTTGTTATATTTGTACAAGTCTCCTTTTTCTATTTATAGACTGCGCTAGTAGTCCGTGCTGTAGTAGAAAGTAAAGTTAGTGCAGATATGCATACACATGCTTCAGACGCTTCTGCAGAGAACATCTGCATTGGAGTGAGTCCATCTCTTCAGTCAGTAGACATTTTCTTTTCTTTTTTTTTTTTTTTTTTCTTTTTCTCCCTCAAGGTAGCACATTTTAAGGACTTCATCCCCCAGGCTTTCCCTGGCGGGCACAGTATGATCCTGGATTCGGAAGTTCTTCTAATTGATAACAAAACTGGCAAGCCACTTCCTTTTGGGACTCTTGGTGTGCATAAGGTAAAAAATAAATATAAAATGAATCCTCTTTTGTAGTTGGAGGCTGTAAGGCTGTTATTCTGCTGACTTAAACACACTAGCATGTGTTCTGTTATCACAGGCTAATTTAAGAGATCTGGTGCTTACTAGAGAATTTGGAAAAAAATAAGATCCCTGAGAAGCCTGATATTAAAGAAAAGGTACTGTTATAATACAATAGATTTGATATTAACTTAATCACAAGCAAGATAGCAAGAGACTTCAGCTCAAGATTTAAAAAAGAAAAAAACAAAAAAAACCTTGGAAGATCTTGCAATTCTGTCATTGTTTATAGTTGCCCGTAGCAATATATAGCAGATGAGAGGACAGAATGATGCAGATATATGTGTAGTCCATATAAGAACGTCTAGATTAAATAGCATTTAGGATGAGGACAGTAAAGTGACAATTAAACTGTAAGTATTTCAAGTTAAAGGAGACATTAATCTGAAGTCTCTGGAATGCTTGTTTTGTTGTTGTTGTTATTGCAGCAGTAGTGATGGATGTTAGCTTGCCCGAAGTCATTCGTATTTGTTATTTCTCTGTCAATAGGAAATTAACATGTTTTATTTTCTTTGTGCTCTGATGCATTTGGTCTAAATCTGAAGCCTATGCTTATTATAAATAAAAGATTATAAGATTATGGGGATAAAAATACATCTTTTTTTGTTTCTGTGATTTTTTTTAAACTCCATGCTGCTACGAGTGCAGATTTCTTTTAATTGATCTTAATTGTCTTGCAGAAAGCTGCTTTCCAAGACGCCAATGTTTGCTTGTTTGTGTTTGACTGCATCTATTTCAATGACATCAGCCTGATGGACAGGTACGTGTCTGGCACAGTGTGAGAGTAAGTAGCCTGACAGGTTTCCCAGCATGAACTTGCTGGAATATGCTACCACTGCAGAAGCAGCAGTTCACTTCATGTGTTAAGGCTGCCCGTTTACTCCTGTAAATTCAAGACAGCATGGGGTAATCCTTGCTGTGCTAAGGAACATCGCTATAGTAACTGTATTTCAGCTGAGCTCAGTGGGGTTCAGTACTCAGCTCATCTCATGTCCTCCGAAACTAAACACGCTCTTCTTATAGATTTCTATTTTTATATTTTTTCCTGGAGGAATGTTAAAAGAATTGATTGTCAATTCTAGAACTCTGCAGGATAAATCATTTAGTTATTTAAATAACTTTTCTCACTGTTCATGCGACTGGTACTTCATGTTGAAATTCATTGCATATCCTTAATTATCTATCTCTGTGTTCTAGGCCCCTGCGCGAGCGTCGCAAGTTTCTACATGATAACATGGTTGAAATCCCCAACCGGATCCTCTTCTCAGAGATGAAGCATGTCACAGTGAGTCTGATGTTAATTAAGACAGTACATATGGTGATCTCATAGGCTGTAGTCTTAGTACTTCACTGCCTATCAGTACAGAGTATTTTCTGTTCATGCATCTTCACATTTTCCAAGTAGAAAGCCTGATGACCACAGCAATTTGACAGTCTTGGTCTTTCCATAATTCCTTTCCTTTATAGAAAGCTTCGGATCTGGCAGATATGATCACCCGAGTCATCCGTGAAGGACTGGAAGGACTGGTGTTGAAAGATATAAAGGCAAGTGCCTATTTATTCTTTACTGGTGTATGCTGGGAATCAGGGAGTAAAAACAGAGTGCTCTGTACTTAATTTAGGTTTGATCTGAGCCTTTTTCTGCTTTTAAAAGGTTTTAAACAATGCTTGAGGGAACGTGCAGTAAATTTACCTGAATCTCAGTTAATGTCATTTCTTTCCTGAATTTTAGTATTGCTTTTTCTTTGTTCTTCTCTTGGCTGTCTTCTGTCATTAGACAGAACTCCACCTCTCTGAATTTCCTGATGTCCCTGAAATTTTTTGAAGCATCATGTCTGTTTGTATGCACATGTAGTGATATGGTCCAGCAGGCAGATCACTGAGCTGGTAAACAGAACTGCATTTTAATTACAGCTCTGCTGCTAGTCCCTCATGTGACTGCACTGAGCAAAGCAGAGAATCACCACTTCTGTGAAGTGCTTAGAGGTCTATGGATGAATCATACAAGGCTGGGCGTCCTTGAAACATTTCTGGAGACTTGTATGTGCTGACATCCAGTCCAAGTTGCTCCTCATATATCTGAGCACTTCAGTGCTCTGGTACTGCTAAGTTGAATAAAAGCAGGGGCCATGTGAGGAGACAGGACATCGTTTGTGTGATGGGTAACTTTCTGAGTGAGGGATTCTTGCCTTGTTTTGCACAGGGTAATTATGAACCAGGAAAACGGCACTGGCTGAAAGTGAAAAAGGACTACCTAAACGAGGGTGCAATGGCTGACACAGCAGACTTGGTGGTGCTGGGAGCTTTCTATGGGCAAGGCAGTAAAGGTAAGTCTCTGGAGTTAGTTAAAGTCAGAGATCTGTCAGTTCAGAAGAATCTCAAGCTTTTCCCTACTCCAGGCTTCCTGTAGCATTTGGACTCCTACCATAAGACTGGCTCTCACAGTTACTGTCTGACACAGCTCATCATGTCCCAGGCTACTGCAAGCTGCCTGACTTCACTGTGGCAGAGTTGGCACAGAAAAGCATTAGGTCTTGGGTTGGTCTTTTATGCAGCGCAAAGTCTCTCTGTTCAGCTTTGTGTATGTTCTGATGCTGTGAAGCCATCACAAACCCAAGGTCCTTCAGTTCCCAAAGATGAAAAAGAGTTTTGGTTCTTTACTTTTCTCTTTAAAAAGCTGTGGTTTATCCTGTAGAAGATATGAACTACTGCGCTCTCCCCTCCTACAGGTGGGATGATGTCCATTTTCCTCATGGGCTGCTATGATCCCAAGAGTGAGAAGTGGTGTACAGTGACCAAGTGTGCTGGTGGCCATGACGATGCCACCTTGGCCCGTCTGCAAACAGAGCTGGATATGGTGAAGATCAGCAAGGTGAGATGGTCTCTGGCATGGAAGTGATCAAAGGAATGCTCAGCAAGGGACTTGGTAAAAACCTTCCTCCTGCAGAGCTGCAATTGAGGTGCTGATTAAATGCAGAACTGAAGTGCTCTGCCAGGACTGAATGGTGTCTCAGTTACTGCTCAACTGGGTAAATTGCTCTAAAAACCTACATGAGAACTGAGATGTAGGTACAGCCATCTCCTGAAGATGATGCACTGCCTGAGATTTGTACTCAGACACTGAGTGGGAAGCCAGGCACCATCTGGTTCCTGCCCAAAGTTTTATTGGGAAGAGTAGCACAAGTACCATTTTTTTGGCATACTGCAATCGGTGAAGACAGTCGCTAGATGGGGCTGCAAGTGAGAGATGCTTGTCAGGCTGTTCTTGCGGCTAGATAACCTGAAACGTTGGAGTTAGACTTCTTTTGTGAGTGACTGATAAAGGTGACAAATCTTATTTGTCAAGACCTGACATACAAACAGATGAATTTTAATATTTATTTGATATGTTGAAGGCCATTTGCATCAAGGCTGTAGAATTCTGAAAATGTCTGGGTTTATATGAATTACAATTGGAGAGTAACATGATACTGGTTTTATGTTTGGGATGATAGTAGCTGACAGATGTGTTGCAAGAAGTTTTTATGATCCTCTAGATGAAAGGAACTGCTGCAGCTCCATGCATCTTGCACTGCAAGCTACAGCAAGTTTCATCCATACAAAAGCAATGAAATACGTATTTGCCAATTTGCTATCACATTTTCTTTCAGGAACCTCCTCTGTAGGACTAGGTTCGTACATGATCATAAGTGCTATCATTTTGTGTTCTTAATAGGATCCCAGTAAAATTCCAAGCTGGCTAAAAATTAACAAAATCTACTACCCAGACTTCATTGTCCCAGATCCAAAGGTAAGTGCTGACATTAAATGACTGTTTTCTAGCCCTGATATATCAACTTATTTTTTGTAAGTGTACAGATTGTCACTGTGAGGCTTGAAGCTTGGAACAGGAAATTAAGCACAACTTTTTATCTGAATCTTGCATGTGCATTTGAGGCTAAGAACTTCATGAGGAAATCATACCTCTAGCACCTCTGGGAAACACTTGTGCATCAAATCCTTCCCAGAAGTGAACTAACTTACTTTAAATAAGCAATTAAAGCACAGTTAAAATGCATGAAACACAATTGTAACCCAGAAGTTACTATTGTTTTTTTTACTAAATTTACCAGTATGCTTTGGGCTGTGTATGTCTGACAGAAAACGTGCTATTTATAAATTGGATTATGTATTGGCTGAGGATCTCTGAGTCATTGGAAGAAAGAAAATAGAAGTTTTTCTAAACAAGGTGCCCAGAGGGTGCTTAAAGAACTCTGTTGTTTTGGGAGGGGAGTAAAACTTTTTTGTGTGGGGGGGGTGTTTTTTTTTTTTTTTTTTTGGAAGTAGAGGAACACAAATTCATGAGAGAGCACAAGAATGTGACGTGACTTTCTTCCTTAATACTGTGTTTAGAAAGCCCCAGTATGGGAGATCACAGGAGCTGAATTCTCTAAAGCAGAAGCCCACACTGCAGATGGGATCTCTATTCGTTTCCCTCGCTGCACCCGCATTCGAGATGATAAGGACTGGAAGACAGCCACCAACCTCCCGCAGCTTAAGGTGAGTTAATGTGGTGTGCTTGTCTGCAACATGTCCGCAAATAAGCTTTGGTAGCAGTCTGTATTTTAAAAGACAAATTCTGATAGGACATGTAATGAAAATACCTGTTAACTAGCGTCTCCAAAGGCATGGTACATTTTCTGATTTGTTCTAGGCTCAGCCTGCTTCCTGGACTATTTTGATATGAATCTTATATTTTCATGGGGCCTCTTGAGTCTCTTGAGCTGTTGGGTTGTGTTGTGCACTTTCAGGAAAGTTGTGCTGGCAGATAGTTGTATCAGCTCTTATAACAGCCTTCATGGTGAGGAATTTCCTTCCTGAAAGAGGTGACCTTACTCTCTGAAGTGGTTATGGTCATTCCATTTCCCGTTAATTGCCTACACTGGGGGAGGCATCTGGGAAGTGACTAAGGGTAGCCTGGCCCAGTTCCATGGCAGAGGGGCCAAATGGCAGCCTGCCTGGATCCCTGCTGCGGCACCCACCCCACACGGCTCCTATACCTCCTTTAGTGATAGGAACCGGTTGGCTTGTTGCCATCCTCAGCAGTAAGTCAGCTGTTGATGAGCTCTGTTCTCAGTCTAGTTATTGTCATTTGGGCTGTCTTCACACTGCCTACAGGGATACTGACAGCAGATGCAAGTGCTTGTTACGCCACTGAAGGAAGGAGTGATTCAGCCCATCTGCTGTCCAGCAATCTTTTTGGCTCTCTGTGCAGGTAGGGGAGAGAAAGGTAAAATACCCTCAGTCAGACTGTTGCCTGAGTGTTGGACAATGGGTGTTGTCTGTTTTTCAGTACAGGGAGCCAGGCACTGAAGAGTTAGTCTGACTTGCTCTGTAACAGGTGGTAAAAATCAGTATGGCTTCCCTTAATGGCAAGTAGCTGGGTGGAAAGCAGAGAGTTTGAACATAGTTGACAGAAAAATGGCTACAAAAAGGTGCTGGAAGAAAAAAACATAAGCACAAACACTTCAGGGGGGTAAAAAAAAAAAAGGGAAACAAGAGGAGCAGATGCATTACTGCTCATGTCCAGTATCTGAGATTTCACTGTGGCTTAAAGGTAATGCTTTGTTTCTGGTGGGACAGGAGCTGTACCAACTCTCCAAAGAAAAGGCTGACTTCAGTGTTGTTGCTGGGGAGGAAGAAGAGTCCACGGCTGGCAGCAGTGGAGAGAATGAGGGAAATTCCAGGTCTTCCACGCCACACAAGACTACTAAAACTCCCCCAAGCAAGTCACCTGCAAAAGCCAAGAAGCCAGAAGGTAAGACAGTACTTCCCAGGGAGAGGAGCCTCAGGATATATTATTTGCCTTCTGTGAGATGCTTGCGGATCCCACGGCAGCTTTTACGTGCATGTCAGGGTTAATAAGCAAAGCTGATTCAACCCTTGGTTTGGCCAGTGTTATTCATAGCATGGGCTGAATAGCCACAGCTTTGAGTTGTGCTGAGACTGGGAAAAGATGCGACAGGACTGATAGGACTGATGATGCTGTTTAAAAGGTTGGTGCTTAGGCAACTCATTCAGACAATTAAAGCTCTCTGAAATAATGCTCTAAAGTAAAGGTATCTTGAACTTTGTAGAGCCTCAGTTATAGTTAGTATCAGAATTACTTTGGTGTAATTTCTTTAGGACTGCAGTCCCTTTTAATCTTTAGATCAAGCTCCTTAACAGAATGTATAAGACTGGTCTGAACAGCAAACCTGCTGCTCCTGTTCCTGCAGATCACGTGCCTTTTGGTTAGACGTTTTTGTCCAAGAAACAGTATTTAATTTTATTTGAAGTTCATACATATAACAGGACACCTGGAGGGGATTTCCAGGTATTAGACTGCAAAGACATGAAATGAATTTGCTTCACCAGTGTGCTCACTGGGGAATAACTTGTATCAGATTTATGAGCAGTCTCAGAAAGAAAGTGTGGTGACAGCAAGACAGAAAGCTGAACAACAGTGTAGTCTTTTGGTGCTGAGGGCAGGAAGGTGCCCTGGGCAATTTGCAGCAGATAAACATGTCTTTCTAGCTATGGTTTAATTCACAGATTTCCCAGAAAGGGGGGGAAGCTTGCCTTTTATGTTTTTCTATCCTCGTTCTTTTCTGCCTACTGTTACTATACAGACAGTATCTAAACAAGATCACAAGACAATTTTTTGTTTTTAGGCACTAAAGCAATCACTGAATCCCCTCAAAAGCCAGAGGAGAAACGAGGAGAGAAGCGAAAAGCATCTGAGATGGATGACAACGGAAAGAAGGTAGGGACAGCTAGGAAGCAAACACGTTGGGGTGGGAAGAAGTTGAAGCTGTTTCAATTGTCTGTTCACTTTTGCCTTCCATCTGGCAAGTCTGAAATCTTTCCAAAGCAGCACCCTAAATTAAAAGGAAACGTTAAGGCAGAAATAGCAACAATGCACCCTTTTGTAGAGGAAAGCAATTTCTGCAGGTGTTCTTCCCTACCTGCAAAGTTGACACAACTGAGTTTGTTACGCTAAAGGTTCTGTTCATCACTCAACAATGTCCTGCTCTACAAAGGCAATGTGCTGTGATTGCTGAGTGGCTGCTCTAGAGTACTACATATAGAAGAGATGGGAGCTGTAAAGGGAGAGAACCGTCCTTTCTAGCTCATTGTGCAGCAAATGGTGGGAGTGGATTAAGAATCACAAGAGCTGTAATTATCTGATAAGCTTGGAGTAGCTATTTGCTACTTGATGTAAACAGCAAGTCCACTCCCAGGGTTGTTATGTTCTCCCACTTTAACTAAGAAGCATCAACTTGTAAGGGCAAAGGCATTAAAATCACGCTTACTGGACCACATCAACATCATCACTAAAGGCAGCATTTGCAAGGGCTGCTAATGGGGTAATAATTCCCCTTCACAAGGGAAGCACTACTCACTTGCAGCATCCAGCTTTCAGGGGAGCTGTATGGGTGTTTAGTCTTCTGTATGATTCAACAGCAGGCCAAAGCCTAATTTATAGACATTGTTCTAATCCCATGCCTGTCCTTGGGGACTGCAAGTAGACTTGTTCATGCCTCAAAGACTTCATTGTAACTTCCAGACCAATCTAGTGTTTTATCAACCTTTGTTTCTCCATCCTCTTCCCCAATACACAGACACTGCTGGACATATTCACTGGTGTGAAGCTGTACCTATCGCCCTCGGTGAAGGATTTCAACAAAATCCGTCGCTACTTCATAGCCTACGATGGTGATCTTGTGCCAGAGTTTGACACAGCCTCAGCAACGCATGTTATAGGGGACATTGATGAGAATCCTGGTGCTAAACGTGTATCTCCCAAATGGATCTGGGAATGCATCCGCAAACGGAGACTGGTAGCCCCATGCTAGCAATCTGGGGCAGCTGACTGGTCTTAACACTGCTACACTTCAGGAACTCCCTGAAGGGAACAGCTGAGAACTAGGTAGGTGGAAGAAAGGGTGAGATTCCTCTGTGGGGATGTAATAGAAATGAAATGCTCAAGTCCATCAGAGGTAATTCTCAAGGTCCATAGCAGCTATATGGAATTAATTAAAACAACTCTGAGGGACACTACTGCTGAATCCATTTTTCTGCCCATAATGTAGACCAATGCACTTAATATCTAGGTGCTGGTTTCATTTCTGTGGGTTTTTAAAGTTTGGGTATTTTTATAAATAAAGCAATAAAACTAAAATAGCTTCTCCTTTGCTGTCAGGACATCTTTTCTAAAGGTTATTCTCTTATCAGGACAGGACATCAGACCACCAAATATTTGAAACTATACATTGTAGTGCCAGGATACTTGTGCTGCATGGCTACAACTTACACAAAGGACACCTCCTTCAGCTGGTCTGACTTTCATTTTTCCCCGTCTTGTAACATTCAGCACAGATCTATAATACAGTAGCAGTTTATACTTCTGCATGGGTTTCCTATTAAAAAATGAGGTACCAAATAAGCTTTCCTTACAACACTTGCTGCAACATTATCTGCTCATCCTCTTGGAGTATTTGTTTTCCAGAACAAGTTACTTGGGTTTTGCTCTTCAAGTTTCATTAGTAAAATTGAGACAGGAATTCTACCATCTGGATGTCAGAATAGTTGAGACCTTCTTAACTGAAGCTGTTTAGAACTACTCTAAGTACTTGAATATTAATTATCAATAAATTAAAATCAATTTTTAAAGCCTGTTTTGCATATGATGATGTGCACTTGCTGGATAAATATGCATGAGCTCCGAAGGTGTAGGCTCAGACTGCGTGTGTATGTATAGTAGATGCAAGTTGACCAGCTTATTTCCTCTTCCGTTGCCTTAGTTTTGAGGGTTCAGAGACAACTTTATGAATATTACAAAGGAGAAAGCAAAGATGAAGTTAGGGTTCTCAGTTATTTTTCTCCCCTTCAATATCTACATACTTGTTTGTATCCCACTCTATAATGGTATTTAATCATAGTGTATCCCAAGCTTTTTCTGGTTAAAAATCAGAAGTAACTCTGCTTTGTCCTAGCTTGTTGGCAACAGAAGCAGAAAACAAAGTTAACTAAATCACATTTCAAGTTTATTATAAAATTATAAAGCAAACTTCTGTACCAAAACTAGTAGGTTTAACCATTGTAGTACCAAGAGGGTTTTTTTTAATAGAGAAAAACATGCCATTTCAAGTAGCATATTAACTTTAAAATATTTAAACCATGTACAGTGTACATAAAGGACATAAATATTTCCATTTACTATATTAGTTTAGATCATTATATTCCTTTGGATTATTAATCACTTTCTTCCGGATTTTGATTTCCCTTTAAAAACAAGTCAGTCATATCCATGAAATAGAAAGCATTTTTGCAAAGGAAAGAATGTAGTCAAAAAAAAAAAAAGTTTTTCCCTTCAGAAAGCACACTTCAGACTCAGGGTGGGTATATCTTATCTTCCCATTGCTAAAATTTCAACCACTGATGTGCAACTTGACTTATCTGTTATAGAAAATAAACCTACTCTCTACAATAAAAGTAGATCTGTCCACAGGAGAATAATCTTCCTGTTAAATACCCCCCAGTCCTGAGTTTATTGAAAAAGGATGTGAATCTTCACAGTGACTTTACTAATGAGGCTGTTCAAAGCTTTGTATGTATATTACTGTACCTCTTAAAGAGTAAATACAGTTAATGCTTACCTGCTTTTTTTTTTTTTAACCATGATGCATTGAACTGTATCAGTTCTCTTCTCATGCTGGAAGCTGTTAAACCTTAAGCCAAAGGTTAGAGAACAACCTGAACAGGGGAAGAGGTAAAACTCAGCATTTTCATTTAAATAAGCCTCAGCAGCTCTTATTTTTATCAAGTTTAGAGGCCACCTCAATAGCGCAGAGGTTCTGTTAACTACTGAGTGACAGGCTTCTTTGTCTTAAGTGCTTAACTTCTACTTGCAAAGTAGAGACCCTCCACTCTGTGCCTGTTGAGGAGTTGCTACTCCTATGATATGCATGTTAAATATTACAACAGTTTAATTTACTGTTAACTCATTCCCACTTACTGCAAAAGTAGAGGGCTTTGGTGATCATTTCTATAACTGCACTTCCCAGGATTCCAGAGGCTTTAAGTCAACACTTGTTTTTATGCTCTGTTGACACCCATGCAGTGTGTTTGAATGCTCAATGATCATCAGAGCATAAAGGGGAAAGTTGGATAGGAAAGAACTGCAGCAGAAGGTACTCAACTTCACACATTGCTTGAACTGATTATGTAGTGCCACAGTGGCTGAAAAATTAAGGCATCAAGATTCTGAAACTTACACATTACCAGCCACAGGGACAGGCTACTTGCACTGAGGGAAAATAGGTTAGTTACAGTTTGCTTTAGTAAGGCTTCCAAAGAAACACGCTTTTCACAAGGATAGCTCTAATATTTTGTGATTGTCACCTGTCAGACCACAAAGTCTCTTATCCACCCTCACAAAGATCACAAAATAAATTGTTCTTGCTAAGCAGGCTTAATGCAAGAGAACTAAAACTGAAAAAAGGGAAACTGATTAATACACAGAAGCCTCTGCAGTTCACTTCTGCTCATTTTATTGACTCAGGGAAAATAAAGTTTGCCTCTGCTTTCTTCCAGGTCTCTTCTAAAAAGAAAGTCACCTGTACTTAAATATGATTGTGTAGCAATAGAACTCATACACTTCAGCTGTATGTTTTCCTCACAAAACCAGAAAGACACAAGCCTTAGCTTCTTAACTCCTTAATCACAGGAATTCAGTTCAATTTTAAAGCAACTACTGGCATATATTGTAAGGAAGCCTATGAATCCAACAAATCAACAGCAGGCAAACGAGATATTCCCATCCTAGTGGCACAAAAAAAAAAAAAAAAAACCAACACCAGGCAAGATAAGGCTGTATGTTTCACAGTCTCAGTCCCCTTACATTTTTCAGTAATACAGAGCCCACCTTCAAATAAAATGGTACATTTTTCCACAATCCCACTAGGCTGGAATTAAGTTCATTCTGAATACAGAAATTGGAGGCAGGCTGCCTGTCCTGCAAGCATAAGTTAAATTGAAAAAAAATATATTCATTGAAAATTAAATTGACAGTGAATAGTATGTTGCATAAACACAACATGGGGGAAGTAGAATCAGAACTCAGTAGCAGCTAAACACATCACTTTTTGAGACCCCAGTCTATTTTGTTTATTATTCAGGGGGAAAATCAGAAGCTTCAGTATCTAATATTTGTGGTGGAAAGACAGGCATCTGTTTATCTCCCACCAGTGGATCACGTTACTCTATAATGTTGGTTATTAATTATTTCTGTCTGCTGCTGGCAATAACGTCCAGGGAGTCCAGGCACTGTGGTGTAAAACGGTACAGTGGAAAGGGCACAGCCAAACATAGCTTGAGTAAGAGCAATTTTCCCCAAGCTTCATTCATCCCTCACTTCCAGCTTCCAGTACAGTCCACATCCTAATCTCTGACCTAACTATCTGTCATAGTTTTGACCATTTCCCTAACAGCAGATGAGGCTTTAAGGCATCACCAGTCTTCCACTTAGGACCTAAAGACATGAACAGCCCTTACAACGTACTGCCTGCATATGGGACATTCGCTCATTCGCTTTCCACATTTAGTGCAGGTGACCAAGTGGCCGCATTCTAGCAGGACACAGTCAGCGGGTAAGTCCATGCAGATTTTGCAGAGGTTGTCCTCCGTGCCAGAGCGCCCAGCACCACCTAAGTAAACAAGAGACCACAGTTTGCATGAGACAAAGAAAGGTATGTCATTGTGCAATCTGTGAGTTGTCTTTAGCAAAGGGCTTCTAATGTACTTTGCACGCTGAAGATTTGGAAAAAGTCCCCTTTGCATCTACAATAATTTAGGTATACCTGCTCCATCAAATGGCAAGGAGTAGAAGGCTTTAGCTTTTACACGGTACTTTCTGTATGATGAAAAGTACCACTGAGATTCTTAGCAATGACACAAACAAAGCAACATTAAGAATATCACTTACCCATTTGATCGTCAGTGTCAGAAACTGCAACATAAGAAGAAAAAGTTATTTGGTGGGAATAAGAGAAGCTGGGAAAAAAATTGCTCCAGCAGTACTATTAAGCAGAAGGTAAAAGCCTCGAAGGGAGATTACTAAACCAAAACAAACAAGGCTCCTTTTTCCTGATCCCCATGCAGAGGTTCACACATTCTGTGCAAGAAACTTTCTCTTCTACTGAGCTTACGTAACAGTAACTGCTTCACAGAGATAAGCGACTATCTAGAATGATATCTCAATCTTTAAGACAGTCGGAATTTATGCAATGTAGCTTCCTAGAGCTACTCTTTCAGTAGCCCCTTCTGCCAGTTTCTTTGATGTTACACAAGCTCACCAATATTGTTGAACATAGCTGAGACACATGCACACACTGGGTAACTAATCAAGAAAAGTATTATAAATTCTGTCAAAAGCGTGAAATGCAGCAAAAGAAGAACATGAAAATGAGGTGGTTGTCTTAAATCTTTTATCATATGTGTAGGACAAAGCTTGGCGAGATGTTTAAAAAACAGCACTGCTTTGGACAACAGCAAGAAACAAACCTCTCTCTAAAGTCAAAGCATTAAAATATACTTCTAAATGTACTTCTGGAAACAACTTGCAAATTGGGGGGGGGAAGAGGGAGGGGTGTTTTTTAAACTAATCATCAAGAATTGCACACTGGGACCTGAAAGTCAAGCACGATGCATCCTCTCTGCACTTCTGGCACACCACTATCTCTTCATCAGTCAACCATGCAGGCACAGCAGGTGCAGGTCATGCACATGAAGGTTCCCCATGTGATTAAAAGGACAGAACCAAGGGACAGATAACCACAGCCGTTCAGAAGCGGAAGCCACAGTCACTGACTACACGTCTCTTCTCTACAGACCAGCTACTAGTCATTGCCTTAGCTAAGGCATTTTCTGGCTCACTTTGCCAGTTACCACAAGTCAAGTGCTGAAAGCTCACTCTAGCTCTTGCAGTCCTGTCTGTAGCCATACATCAGCTGTTCTGTGTGTGCTGGAGCAACCAGCACGATCTGCCACAGCTGTACAAAGTCCTGAGTTGGATGGCACATGGTTCTCCTTTATTGCTACTATGGGGAAGTCACTCTCCACAGCTTGCATAATGCTCTCCTCTTAAACAGATACAAACAGTGGCAAGTAGTGTGCTACTTTCACTCTAATTCAAGCTTGATACAGTACCTCTACTCTCACTTGCAAGAAAAAGAAACAAGGTAAGTTCTACTCCCTTCTGCAACTGTCTGCAGAAAGGGAGAACAGGTACATGCTTGCTAAATTTCTTACCTAGATGCTGAAGGTCTTTCTCTTTGTAAAGACGAGCCACCCTCTCTAACAGCTCCCACTTTTCACAGCAGCCTTTGTAGTTGACAAAGTTGCGAGCAAGAATTTCCTTCAGCTGTCGCACAGAGAGTGCATTGATGTCTCCAATGCTTGTTAGATCAGAAAGAGAAGCCTTCCTCCCCAGCACCAGGTTATCTCCTGAGTGAGTAGACTGAAAGGGAACAAAGACGGAACAATTCTTGCTCTCAGCAACCACCAATGCAATTTAAGTAAGCTTTCAACACAGGAATTATCAGGAATTAGTGTTTGGACATACACGTAACTTCAATTATTCTGTGAATCCCTCCATTTATCAGAAATACAAATCCTAAGATGGAAATAAATCATTCCTATAGTGTCCAAGTGACACCAGTTCTTTCTATATGTGGAGGACAGGATGATGCTATACAAGGGGGTTGGTTGTGTCTGCAGGTGGTCAGGCTGAACTACTGTTTAGTCACCCATCTCTGTAGTAATGATTCTGTGGTGGCAAATACACATAGGAAACTTGATGTTCCTTGTTATCTGTCTAATTCCAGGTCACAAACCTGTGTCTCCTCCTCTGTCGGTGCTTCTGGTGCATTCTCAACTCCTGTCATATCAGCTTGGCTTGGAGACACATACCCAGCTGCCTAAAAGAGGGAATAAAGCTTTCACCAACAGTGTATCTCTGTCCAGAGGAAAATAAGCTTGATAGTTTAGTCCAACTGCAAACCCCACCCACTGGAACGGCAAGCTGCAGCACGAGGTAAAAGCTAGGCATACTGGCAGAAGATACCTCCTGTGCAGCACTTAAAAACAATTTTAAAATGAGTAAAACAATTTTTAAAAATGGAAGTGCAGCATCTGACCCTCTGAAGTCCCACTTAATTTAAACCCTGGTAGAGTGCTTTTACAATCAGCTGCCACATGATGTTCTTGTGAGGCTGGGTCAGCAAGAGAACAAAATCTACATGGACATAAGACAGTAGCAGGGCCCCTGACAAGGTCACGGTGCAAGTCCTGGCACTGCTATGCAATCCTTCAGTATGAAGTGGCTGCAGCATGTGACCCCTGTGATATCACAGCCTGACTGCACACCAAGTATCAGTGCAAGACTCCTTATAAGACCCCTCCACAAAAATACTCAGAGACATCATCAAAGGTCACCTTCAGAGTAACCACACAGAAGTACCTCCTTGCCTGGGTGCTGGATTGGACAAACAGGAGACACTACATGAAGGACCAGCAGAATCAAAGCTGGAAAAGGGGCAGTTGCTCAGAGCACTCAATAAAGTGAAAGGAACTGCAGTGTAATTCCAGCTGACTACCCTCAGCAGCTATCCTCCCCCTCTGGTTTCCCTACTGAGGAAGAAGACTGCAGCATTATCATCCTAGAGAGATGATAACTGGTTGATATTTACAAAATTGAGGAATAAAAATGAAAGGAAATGAATAGTAGAGTGTCCTGTGAGTTGAGAAAAGAATCTGTAATATATTACAGGACAGTATGGGAAGACTACAGAACTGAATGTGCAGGTAAAAAATCGGGATGACAATATCCAGAAAACAAAAAGGCCCTTAAACGATAATGTAAATAATAACAATAATGTAAATAATAATGTAGAATAAAAAAGGAGAAAAAAAAATAATGAACCTCTTTATTTTGTATTAGATACATCTGCTGAGGAAGCAGAAGGTACAGACACTTCCACAGCTCCAGTCCACAAGGAACTAAACATACCTATTAACTTACGTAATAGGACTGGGAGCAGATGTCAGACACTGAGTAAACTTCCCATATGAGATAGCAGAAAGACAAACAAAGCAAAATCAATAAAAACAATTCAATTCAAATGCCCTTTACAAGGTTCCTCAGAACAGCATTCATCGTCAACTGAAGACTGACAACAGACTTGGGGTTGTGTTTTCTATTGATCTGGGTGCAGGAGGTACCAAAAACTTTGCCCAAATCACAGTAGCCTTTCCCAGCAGTTTCAGTTGCAGGATTGCTTTAAACTGTGCTCACTGTCTCGCACATGAATTCAAGAGTAACAACAACCAATACCTACATACAGTTGTCAACATCAACACACAAAGATCTGTGCACCAACACAGACATCACATACCAAAGGAACCATTAGTCACAGGAAGTAGCTAGTAGCAAAAAAAAAAAACATATGTCTCAAAGGACTTCAAAATCTTGCTGTTCCCAGAGTGAGTGCTCACTATACTTAGCCCTGCCCACCAAATTAAATGCCGCTAGTGCAGAAATTCCACAGAAGCAGCACATTCCACTTTGGTGCAGCAGCACGGCAGTGTAAAACAACTCTAATTATTCTGTAAAAAAAAAAAAAAAAGTGAACTCCTCACTCCAAATTTATTAATATAAAAAAACACCACAACTGCGAAAGGCATGTATAAAATGCAATTGAAGCATTTTGTCAGCTGCTCTAAACAGAAGCCCTCTTACTTTTTAAGCAGGCATCCATAGTGTTAAACTTGTATGGCACATTACCTACTTGGAAACCTCATGCAGCATCTTAGTAGTTAATCCAAAAATAGAGATGGACAAGTATGCGAAAGATGCTTCTGGTTAAAGACTGTACCTGTTGATGTTCCTGAGCTCGTGAACTTGAGATGGAATCTGCAGACGCTGGAGACGCATCACGTGAGGTAGATGATGCCGTGCTGGTTGACGGGTGAGTCACAAAGTCTTGCTGTCCAGAGGCACTAGTATTAAATGGGCTTGTTCTTATTTGATCTTCCTGGTTAATTACTGGATGCTGGCTAAGAATCAGAAATACCAGGTCCTC
The DNA here is from genome assembly GCF_047663525.1 of Anas platyrhynchos. Lineage (NCBI taxonomy): Eukaryota > Metazoa > Chordata > Aves > Anseriformes > Anatidae > Anas > Anas platyrhynchos. The sequence continues at coordinate 6,516,977 of NC_092606.1, forward strand.
CTTTTCACGACACAACTCTGTGGAAATCTCATGGAGTGTCAAATAGTCTCGCAGTTCCTTCACCTTCATCTTCATCAGCTCTTCCCGCTGAAAACCTGTGGCTCGGAAACGCTGACAGAGGTGGCAGAGGAGGGGACCATCTTCAGTCTGGTTTGAGCAGGACATACAAAAATGTTTCTTACAGTCCACGCAGATATGCTGGGGAAGAAAAGGGAACAGAATTAAACTGGAGCATGACGAGACAGCAGGGCACAGCAGCCACAGGCAGCACTCCCATGGCACCTGGAAGCCAAGGTAAGCCGTGACCCCTATTAGGGCATAATCAAAACCTTCTAATTTACAACAAAGAGCCAAATATGTACACACGCTCCTAGGTAAAGTAAAGGACTGACCCTAGGAGCAGGCCACTAGATTCCTCACAGATGTTAGAGAAGCACTACAGAAACTAGAGACCTACCCAGAAAAAATATATCCGGAAACAATTCCCTCAAGTGACAGGAGATTTCTGCCCCACAGTCTGGACCCGTTCACCCAGTTTAAGCCACAGCTGAAACCAAGAGATATTTAGGAGGCAGCAGACTGCAGAGTGCATCACAGCCAGCTGTACGTTGCTTCATAAAACAACAAAGCACTGGTCTGTGCAGTAAGAAAGTTCCAGCATCAAAGGGAACCACTTACAAACATCTCTTTTTTGCTTCGTATATGCTACAAGCAACCCCCCCTTTTTTTCCTCTCCAGATTGCTGCAGTCACTAAATGAATCTTCTTTTCACCATAAGAGCAACTGCCTGACAAACAAAAAAAAAAAAATTAACATTTATTCATCAAAACCAACTACTTGACTTTAAAAATAACATGAACACTGTGTGGCGATGAGGTACTAGACAGAAAGTGTTGGAAGTTTTGGAAATATTAGGCCCCAGATGTTTTAAAACTTTAAATAACGGAACTTGATCTGAAATGTTTGTATTTTATTCTGTTCTGATATCACTCAGGGCTCGATTTTCAGAAGTTCCAAGCACTCACAGTCCATGTTGACTTCTGCAGAAAGTGTTCAACACTTGGGGAAGTCAAATCCTGCACTTTCCAATAGGAAGAGCAGCACAGCAGCCACATTACGCACCCTTAAAAAAGTCCTGAGGGGAAAAAAAAAGAACTGGATTATTTCAGTGCTGGTTAAGGAATGCTAACTCACAGTCTCAGACCAGCAGCCCTATGAAACAGAGCTCAACAGGCAGCACCTACAGATGGCATTTCCTTTCTTGTCCTGACAGGGCACATCATTTCTACCCTGAAATGGTCACCTCTGGAATGAGCCAAGTAGGCTCGGGTTTTCTTTCTTTTGAGATTCCTCATTCTGAAAGGGTTTGTGTGTATGTTTGCTTGTCCCAGCAGGAACTGGAGCAAAATCAAAAAGGCTTCAGAAAGACCAGTCAGTAACAGTCACCGTGTATCACTGGAGTTTTAGGCTGTGGTTAGATATTTATGATTTATACCCTTCTACATCTGCTTGGGGGAGAGAAAGAGTTTTCCCTGTTCGATTTATGACTCACCATAAATTTGCCTAGTTATCCTAACATCCCAATCTTTCAGAGCTGTATGAGGAAAAATACCCATGAAGACTTGGAGAAGCAACAAATACAAACTCATAGACAAAAAAAGCTTCATGAATTGCTCCTAGTGATTAAAGAACATTTCTGATTTCACAGTTCAAAGAAAGTAGATGTTTCTCATGTTTTAAAGGTGTAATACACTACTTGCTTACATAAGTTCCTTCTGACCCCTTTATAGCCTGGCAGCCCCCTTGCCCACACCACCCATACAATTATAACCACCAGACTCCTCATTTAGCCCCTGTGATAGACTTAAATTGACAGTTAGTGGGGAAGGTCCCAGCTTCCTGCCTAAGCACAGTAAGACATGAACATTTTTACCACAGAGAGAATCTCATGCGGACTTGAAACCTCATCTCAAAATTGCTGTTTATCTGGGGGCACGCCACGTAAAGTGCCTTTCCTGTCTTGCTCTGTTGCTGATGGAAGTCAATCCCCATATACCATCCAGTTTTGAAAAGTTTTCCATAACTTGGCCATTATTAAAAGAAGCATTGGTGACTTCTTTGACCCCAATACTGTAGGAAAAATTCATTAATTTGAAAAGATTTGGGGCAGGCACATGCCTGGAGTGGGGACACAAAGGCACATTAATGGAAAATAACCACATTAACAGCACTTTCCTTCTGTCAATTGCCATCCTGTCTCCTGTCAGGAGAGCAACCAGAAAAACTGAGAAAAAAACATATATACATATGTGTGTGTATATATTCTGCTTTACTCTGGCTGTAGGGTAGCCTTCCCCGTGCTCTGCAGACTGCCACTTCGGCTCCCAAGGGAACTGTATGGCCAAGGACCTCCTAACCCAGAAAACGCCTACTTGAGTGCTTCTGTGTTTAGATATCACATGAGCGAGCACAGCACAAGGGCTGCATTATCCAGCGTACTTTTTTGCAAGCCATTAACAGCAATAACACAAGTTTGCTTTAGTTATCAAATGATACACTTGAGAAGTCAAAATAAAAGCAGGCTGATAAGTCTCTGACTTATCAGCTCGCCACTAGGATTCATCTTCGTTCCCAGCCTGTATCAAAGCGTCAGGTATTTGAACACACACACACAAGCTGCTTGCTGCACCTTAGTATTAAGCAGCTTTTACAGCTTTTGATACATTTGTTGACCTCTGAAAAGGCCGTGACTAAAGACCACGTTCTCTTCAGAACGATGCATTTCAGACATGGCAGTAAATTAAAGCCTGTTACTAAAAGGTCAGACCATGTCTGAACGCTGCTTACTATTTCTAACTGGTAGCACAATCACAGGGTGGTCAAGCAGAAGCAAAATACTTTAAATCAGAAGTCTGTCCTGAACATAAGCTGCTGCGGGTGGTGTGCTCTGACAGCTAGTCTCCCCGAGATACCAGGATGGGGCTTTGATACACTTGGCTCTTCTCCATATGCAGGATAAAAGGAAGAAATGCCAATATTCAAGCTTTCAGCACAGCTAGTGTTGTTTAGTTTGGTTTGTTTCTTTTTTTTTTTTTTTCTTTCTTCAAATCTTACACTCCAGCTTGCCAGGAGCTTTTTCTGGAAGTATGCAAAGAAAAGCATCTTCCTGAAATGTCAGCCAGTTTAAGCCACTGAAATCAGAAAACAGGGAAGGAACAACAATCTGACATGTCCCCCAGAAACGCCTGCCATAGCTTTCCATTGGTGGAGATGGAAATGAAGAATGCTTGTTTCAAATTTAAAAGATTGTGGGGATTTTGCTGCAGAACAGCAAGATCAAAGAAGTCAGCTAAGGAAGAAAAACAAAAACAAAACAAAAGAATTGAGATTATTTTTGCTTCCAAAATTGAGCTTTACATCTTTTAAAGATGCTCCAACAGTTACTTAAAAGCATTTTACAAGTCCATGCTCATTCACATGTTCCTTACCCCAGTCCTTTTAGTTGATGCCATGTTATATGAAAATTAAAAATACAATTATGATGAAAATTCAAGAACTTAAAATACAATCTTTCTGCCTTTGTTTTTGAAGGCAAATTAAGTTATCCATACGGTCTGCAACGTGGAAAGAATTTGTTTTAATCCACTGTATTTCAATATAAACATCAGCTGGAGTTTAGAGTTCAAAGGTACTGCCTCTCCTGGGACAAAACAGTTTTCTGGGGTCTTGTTGCATCAAAGTAAGATTTCCTGCCTTTCTCCATCCACATCAACAGAATTAAAGAATTAACATGGCTTACAAACATGTCAGTTTTTCTATAACTGATGTATGCAGTTCTTTACATCAAATCCCCCTCTGGAGGCCAAGGGCTGATGGCTGAGCTCTAGCAGACCTTCCTGCAGCTGTTTAAGCTTTACCACCTGTAGTCACCCAGCCCCTGTCAGTCCCAGGGACTGCAGTGGTTGCAGTGGCAGAAGAAAGGTGGCCTGTGAGTTAGGAACCCCCCTTCACAATACAGAACATAAGCCTCAAACTCATCTTCATTGATAGCCTGCGCTGAATGGGAGCAGCTGAGACAGAAGCACGCATTGTACTCCGCTGTCCCAGTTACGCAGCCAGCCAGCTCCAGCAGGAAAACAGGGAAATCTGCTGGGGGCAGAAACATCTTACACTGCTTCAGCAGATCCTCTACAACTTGCACAGCGGAGCTGTACCTAGCCCCCATCGGTCCCTCTGTTCTCACATACCTGGAAAGGCATCAATAACTCATACACAAGACACTGCTTGGAAAGCAGCTTACACTGGAACGTGCATTTTAGAAGATAACAGGGGAAAATAGGCCTAGCACTGGGTATAGTATAACTCACACATACCTTCATGATTTATTTACATTTCAAAGCAGAATCACCTACATCCACTACTTGCTAGTATGCAGAGGAGTTAACATTGGATTCAGAATAATTCTTTTTGCAAGTATGTGCAAAGACTCCACAGTGTAAAGACAATATTATGCACACTCACACGCAGTGATTGTACCATTTATTCCCAGCTGACCCGGAATCTGCCTGCTGTCAAAAGACATCTAAGCATATTTACATACCCAAACCTACACTAAGGGGAGTAACACCTCAAAACATATTACTAAAACTCCAATTTGTAAGGATTTCTGGAGCAGTAACTCTTCTCAGTGCAAAAGTAAGCATCCCTGTTGTTCAATGAATAGAAAGCAACAGCTCTACCAAGACTTACCATTTCTCAGAAAAAATACCTCAAAAAATATCTCAAAGATATTTGCCAACAGGCATAAATATATCAGACACTTCTTAAGCCATGGAGTTTGGACTCTGAACAGCTTTCCTCAAAAGAAGATTTTAAAAGCAGCATTATAGGAACCACCACGCCTAAATAATGTCCCAGGCGGGGTTTACTGTCTAATTGAAGATCTCACGATAGCAATTATTTTGGTATCTATATGCTTGAAAGTGAAGTCTATAGACAAGATAAAATGGATTTGTTTTCCGGTTGGCTTATTTGTTTTGGCACCAAGCTTCAGCAATTCAACACACCCTCAATAAACTTATATGGCTTTTTAGTTTGCAGGAGATAGTAGATCTTCCTTTCCTGGAAGCACAGATAGACTACTAAACTTACCATGACTTTTTGTTAAAGAGCATTAGACATTTTAAAATAACAAATGAAAAAACTAATGTTCAAGTTAATGCTCCTTTAAACGGTTATAAGCAGTTCGACCACCTTCTTTTAGCATCTGGGAGAGCCAAGTCTAAGGCTAACTACCACATCTCTAATCATCTTTAACTGCGCCTGCTAATTGCGAAAGAATGACTAAGGGATACAGAAGCAAAGGCAAGCTGTCTTACTCCATATGGTATCCTCAAATCAGATGCCTCTAACGTGCACCCCTTTCTCTTCAAATCAGCTCTTGGTAATTAAGCAGACATCAGGCAGCACGCTGCGAAGTGAGCAGTCAGCGGCACCAGGGCAGACGTTCACAACTCACCTTTCTGGAGGAATTGTCGAAGTGCGCCCCGCACGCTTTACAGCTCTCCTCAGAAGCAGTGGGAGAGGGGTAGGAGCTGTACCCAGGGTTGGAGTAGGCCTGGGCTCTGGCTCCCTGCTCTGGCTGCGACTGCATCTCTTCAGCTGAGCCATCCAGGCAAAACCAGTTACAACAGCCTGCCCACATAGTAACTGGAAAGGGAAAAAAATATACATTAGACACGGCACAAGGAGCAACCTGTCAGGTAAAGCAAGGACAAAACATACAATGCACATTTAAATTTCCCACCATCAATTCACTTTCTGGCAACATTTGTAAGCTTTGAGCTTTCCTCTAACTTAAACGTGCACACACAAAAACCATGCATCCAGTCGTATGTGTTTGATGAGAAAGGCCAAAGTTCGGGACTGCTGTTAGTGGAATTTCTTAAGTGTCAAGAGATCCCAGTGATAAGATAAAATTTATGTTCCAGTTGGCTGAAACTCTATGATTAGTTTGCTGTAACAGTCTGTCTCTACTCCATGTAAGCAAAACACACTTTCTTTTTTTGTGTATCAGGAAAAGATAACAAGCTTGCTTTTTATTTAAGTAATGCATTGCATAAAAGACGTAATTAACAGCTAGATTGCAGACGAGTATTCTTCAACTGCATTCTAAACCCCTCCACAAATTTACAGGTACAAACCTAACAGGATAAGGAGAGGGGAGCCACTGACCTCACATTGCCAGTTCTCAATCAAATCTGCAGCATTTAAACACTAAATCATCATGCAGCAAGTAATGTTAGTCATTCAAGAGAATTCAGATACTAGCTCCCACTAAGTAACTTGGGAAAACAATTGCATATGAGACACATAATCGCTTGTTTATTTTCTTGTGAGCCAAACAGTGACGTACACACACGTAACCTAAAATCCCAGCAGCCCAGCACAAAATGCAGTCTTGTATTCTAAGACCACCCATGCAGAAGTATTCCAGAAACACACTGCTATAAACTGGCTTTGGGGAGTTTACAAAGAAACCTGAATTCATCTGGGCATTCAGTTTCTAGAGCACACACCACGTGTCATCACTTAATGGTAAACAGAATACAAATTGCCTCCTCTGCATTTCTGCATTCACGCTGTAGCTCCTGGACTGTGTTTCTTTTATGTCTTAACAATCAGGTCCATCACTGGCAGCGTTCGGCAACTGCTCGGTTTTATAATCTGGAAAAAAAAACATCTCCCAGCTATGCAGCCAATTCATTTATTTCACCACAGTAATTTTTGCCACTGTAAAAACCCAGATTCCCACGGGAAGGGGGCTGGTATGAGCCCTAAGGGTTATTTGGTACAACAAACTGGGGGTTGGTTTGTTCTGAAGCTGTGTTATGTCTTTGGGGCTGATGTACTTGAATTGGAAAGCTTCTGCAGTTTGGTGCAGCTCCAGTATCTGTAGTTTTAGTGGCATCTTTATTCTTTTTGAAGTCTGAACGTGGCTTGTCAAAGTGGCTGCTGTCACCGCAGCGGACGCGCGCCTTTCAGGATTCACAATGGTGAGCTTACCGACGGGTTTACCCTGGCAGCTCAGCAGATTGCAGTGTTTGTGTGAAGAGCTGCAGATTTGTGACTGACAAACAATTTGTGGCGTAACCGATGTTCACAGTGCTGAGATCTCTGCTAGCAGGATAGTAACAGAAAGGAGCAGCAGGCGGCTGATGGAAGGACAGGGTGACCAAGAGCATGGCACAGACACAGGGCACAGGACTATTATTACAGATATTTGGGATTTTAAATTTTTTAAAAGTTGATGCTACTGAACCCTGAAAATCACAAAGTGTGATCCTATCAGTGAGTGTTGACAGAAAGTGTTGTAGGTGCCTGGACCACCCTCCTCCCACGTCACTTGGATCCACCCTCAGACACAACAAGCAGGCTACTGTGCTTGCCCAGCGGCTCCAGAGAGCAAACCACCTCGGCAGGAGCACGCACATCCCGCACAGAAAGCACACGGGATGGTCACAGCAAAACAGTGAGGGCCTTCAGGCCCCCAGCTACTTGGATTCGTGTTGCATCTCTGCGTACAAAACTCTGTGTCAGAAGATGAGCTTGAATGCAGTTGGTATTTAGAACCATAAACAAGAACTGAGGGAAAAGCAGAGCGAGTTCTCACTGACACAGGGAGCTGAGGTCTGCGCATGGCAGCGGTACAGCTCCAGCGTCTCAGCCTAACATTAGGTTTCACATGCCAGGGTTGTCATCCTGTGTAAGCAAAGGTAATTATCCCTTGATAAATACATGGAGAGACGTTCCACGAACAGAAATAACACATCATCCACTTGCATTAGCGCTGCACTGCAATCAAAACACATACTTCACATATCACACAGGAAAAAACAGTTACTCTTTCTTTCTGCACACTCATTTTCAAGCAGTCAGTCCTTCTCACACATTAACAGATCCTATATATTTAGGAAACACTGAGTTTGTATTTTAAACTATGCTGTTTGGAGGTTTCTTCCTAGGAATTGCAAATCTAAACAACATGAGAGACTCCTGCACAGTGAAACTTGTATTCACAGGCTCTGCAGCAGGGGAAAACTGCGTCCATCGTAAGCTCTCTCCTCTTCCTGCTCCAAAGACCCCTGCAAACCAAAGGCCACCCACGACAGTGGAATATACAAATGCTACTGCCTGCCCTCAAAAACTTTGTTCTGCTAAAGAGCCAGCCCAGTAATTCACTCTGGAACACTGTAACACATCAAACTTCAGGAAGAAAAACACAAGGGAGTGCACAAACAGGGATAAAATAAGACAGAACTCCACATTCAGCTGAAATTGTAGATTTGCGCTATTGCTAGGAAATGAAAAGGTTCAGATGTTGTTTCAGAAGAACCTTAATCCTACTCATCTGTGAGAGTATGAAGGGAAACATCCACAAGCAGCCAGCTACAGCCAGGCCTGCCCTCTGGTCTGCACAGCTTTTCCCAAATGCACCTCCTGTCTTTAAGGGGAAGGAGCCCATGGAGGTACAACAGCCACGTTACCGCAGCCTGTAATAGCGTATGTCAGGTTTTAATTATTTCAGAACCTTGGTGTGTAAGTTTAGGCTTGTCAGCAAGCAGGATTTACGTTGACAGAGGTGCCTCACTGAAACTTTGTGCTGCCATTTGCTAGGTGCATGGAAACGAACAGCTTGGAGTTTTTGGGAGGCTGGAGAGTTCCTCTTGAACACACACTTGCCCTGTGAGCAGCCACCCCACACCTCTGTGCTGCCACCAGCCCTTGGACAAGGCAGGATGCTTCTGCAGGCACACAGTGCCATACCAGCCAGCCAGCAGCCTGCCCTCCTGCCCCAGCCCAGCCCAACAGCTCCACAGGCAAGAGAAGGAGCTCACAAACCTCCACCCGTGCAGCTGCCTTCATGCTCTGCATCTCAGGAGTCCACACCAGCCCACATCATTTCCTAGATACTTGCTACTAGTTTCACATTCCCACGGGCCCACGGTGGCTGAAAAGCAGTAATTAAGCTGCTAATGGCTGGAAAGGCAGCAGCTGCTCCATGGGAACTTCAAACCGCCACCAGTTGGGTGAAGCTTTGCTAACCGGTGGCTGCACTGCCAAGCAGACTGGACTGAGATTGAAGGTGCTACAATCTCTGTGTCTGCCTACAGCTGAAGGAAGATGACAGAAAGCAGAGGTAAGGCTCAGCACCTGCTTCGAAAAGGGGTTTTCCTTTGCTCTGCGCAGTACCACTTGCAGACCGGAGGAGGAGGACTGGGAGCAGCAGCTGTACTTCAGGGTGAGATTTCAACCTAGCAATTTCTTAGATTGCTCTACAATGTCTTCTATAGCCTAATTACTCCCTTATCTATCTCATTACCCATTCTGAGGCACATGGTCAGCACCACCCAGAAGCTGATGATTTCTGTAAGCAGTGCTCTGGAAGGACAGGTTTGTGGTGCAGCTGTGGCAGTTCGAGTACTGTAACCTAGCAAGCACTGCCCCACTTAAAGCCCGTCAAAACTCCGCAGACGAGCGGCTGTTTTCCATGCAGGGAGCACCCCAGCTGCAAAAAACAACTGCCCTGCCACATTTACCAGCAAAAAACGCTGCTGCTTTGTTGTGCTTGGCACACCCCTCCAGTAACCTGACCAATATTAGCACATCCACGTGGCAATGCCTACAACACCACAGTCTTCTGGAGTTCTCAAGCAACTTCTTGAATAGAAGAGGTCGACTTGCTGGTGTGAGTAACACCGCAGGCATTACTGATAGCAGCAGGCATCGTTATTCTTGGACATCCTGCTCACACTGGCTGACGGGAGAAAATAAATGTTTTATCTACACAGCTGTAGGATGAGAGCAGATCACGCTTTAGGGAAACTGAAGCTGTGTTGCAGGCAATCACCGGAGAACTCCTGGTGGCCACGCAGACCTGCCCTGCACCCTAAGCGCGTGTTGCGCTCGGGGTGCCTGCAATAGCAGGGGCTGGAGGTGCAAGATCAAAGACAGCCTAACCTGGCCATGCAAACACATCCACCCACCTGCAATTATCACTCTGGGCGTGTTCCTGGCAGGGTGGGGGTGCTCTTCTACCTTCTTTCTTGAGTTCCTTTAATGAAAAGCCAGAAGGCATCCAGTAAATCGCGGATGAGGCAGGGAGTTGCTTGCCACACTACCACGCTCCGATGGATTGCTTGGATTGCTTTTTTTCCCCCCCCTCAAATATGAAGCTGTGAATGCTGAGACTCTTTTCACTGATTTTAAACAGCAGGCTGAAATTCATTTCAGCAGCAGTTCATTAACATCTTCTGTACATCTCCATGGGTTTCGTATAAATCTGAGAGCGTTACTCCATTCCAGAGGCAGCATCACTGATGTCAGAAGCTTTCCTCACATCCCCTGTTGGAGATAGCATTCATAATGCATTCCTGGGATTTTATGCTTTCCATATTCATTAAAAAAAGAAAAGCAAGCATTTGAACTCAGACTCTCACGATACCTCTTACTGCAGAGGCAATATTAATGCCATAACCCTTCTGGCTGGAATATCAGAGACTACTGTCTACACACAGGATTTATTACACATGCTTTGTGGATTTCTATCAAAGGGTAGGCTTTGTCTGTATAGGAGACCTTAGGTTGATGTTTGAACAGGAACATAAAGGGAATTTTTATAAGAGTGCAAACAGTAAGAGACCAGAGCAAGCAAAACCAACATTTCTCAGTATCTTTGAGCTTTTGGCTCAACAGAATAAAGTTGTCCATGAGTGTGCTTGGCTGCTCAGGAATTTGGGAGCTAAAATACAATAGCACAAACAAGACACTTGAGTTCAGAGATCAAAAGGAACTGTGCTCCCACGAGCAGCTGATTTTGCTCCCACATGAGCAGAGGCCGCAGCACCAAGTCCTCCTCCTCCTCCCCGGAGTCCTTCAGCCGCTGGAACACCAAGGCCAATGACCCTTGAGGCTACTGCAGATACAGAAGGATGCCAAAAAGGGAGGGAGATGCACGATAGAACAGCAGCCTTGCCAGGTCATGCTTTCCAACAATCACACTTGCTCATTAGCTCCATCAGCTGCCCTCACACCTCCTGCTTTAGTGGCTCAGCTCGGCACACTGAGCTTCTCTTCTGTCAGCTCTGAGCTCCCCGGTCCATCTCGTGCATCACTCAGATTACTCCCTGCCAGCAGCGCCCCGTGCTCCTGAACTGCCTTCTCCCACCTCTCAGAGGTTTCCATGAGATCACCGCAGGGTCTCAGCCTCCTTTTTCCCCCTTCCCCTCACTCTTTGCCACGTACCAGCCAACTGCCGAGCTGCACAATCCACTGAGATGTGCTTCAAGTACAGGCACTGGACAAAAACCACACATCTGACCTGCTCTCCACTGCGCAGCATCCACAGCAACGCCACATTCACTGGTAAGGCATCGCTTCCAGTGGGACAGAAGACAACTGGGATTAATTTTATTCAAAAAAGAAACAAACAAAACACTACTACCCAGTATTTCCAGGGCCTTAAAGATCACTGAAGACTGCTCAGGAAGCCAGAACAAGGCAGTGTGACTTCAAAATACTCATGTCCTGCCACAGCACTTTTAGAATTTTTATGTTACTATTCCATGCAGTAACCCCTGAAAGAAATCATCAGATGCCACTTTCATGAATGCTGTTTTGCAATGACTTAAGTATTTAATGAATTAACCATTTTTTTGCCCCATGAATAGCACCGTATAGTTGTTCATTGCTGTAATTCCTCCTTTTTTAATAAAAGTAAACCTGCACTGATAAGGAATGCCTTGCTAAAATTAGTTCCACTAATAACCTGCCACTTAAAAGCTGAAATCACTGCTTCCCTCATCACAAATTAGTGTTTACTTGATAACAAGGCTATAATCTGCTCAAATGACATTTATTCATTAAGTTTTATTTTAATCAGTCTGTGTCACAGGCACACAGACCTGAATTATGGTAAATGGAAGAAGCCACGTGTTGGGGCTGAGGGAAAACTCAGCAAACAGGATATTTGCAAGAGGCACAAGGCAAGGAGGCAGGCTGTCAGTCCGAGGCAGGCTGGTGTCTTAACTAGCATGAAGAAAAAATTGAAGATTGGGCACCAGCTAGCAGGAAGCAAGGAAACCCAGTTCATTGTATCTAACAACTGGTTTAAGCACCTTAGATTTTTACCTAGGGAAAGGAAAAATGCACTTAGGAGCAAAGATAGGAGTCCACATCGTGTCCAGGATGACAACAGGCACATCTTGCAAAAATACACGAGCACACGTCAGAACTGTACCACAGCTAGAAATGGGAGGGTTTTAGGGCAGAGAGACTGAAATGTTCTGGAGGGACTAAGTGTCTCATCTCTAGGCACCTAAGCATGCAACACCGACAATCTTTATGAAGACAAATACATGACAGCTCACCAGTCCGAGTGGTGACTTTGATGTCCGTCTCAGAAACTGTCCAGCTACACGGAGGACGAGGCATTCGGCTCAATCCGCGATGAGCTTAGTCAGAACCAAGCATCCCAGTTATTTTCTGTGGCGTCTTGGCGAGGTGTTGGAGCACCAGGGAGCACAGCACGCCTGCCGTCAGGGCCAGCAGCTGCCCCTGAGCAGCCCTGGCACACTCGCATCCCCTGGCCACCGCCGGCGGACAGAGCTACCTAGACCTTCCCCATCGGGTGCATTACCACAGGGCTGGAAGCTCAGCTTGTAGACTCCAGTAAACCATCTTCAGGCCCTCCTTAACGCAGCCACGATGCCTTCCAAAGCCTCCAGGTAGGCAGCAGAGGCGTGGAGCATCCCAATGTGCCCAGCCAGGTGACGGAGAGCAGCGCACAGCCGCGTCTGACAGTGCGTTTGCGAGGTGCGCTGCTTCCCCGAGCCCAAAGGACGGGAATTTGGCCACACACCAGCATTTTAATCAAGGAAGTGACATCCGTTTACCACAGAGCAGAAAGTAAACAGCGCAGCCCGTTGGGGCAGGGCTCAAAGCAGCGCAGGAAAAAGCTGGAGCTGCACAGACACAACTCCACACAGCTCTGCTGAAACTCTATCGCCTTAAATCATTGCCGATTCCACGAGAAGTGAAAATACCAAAGCAATTTCCTAGTTGTATTGTACAAAGGAAACCATCATGCAGACAAAGATCCCTTTATACTGCTATAACCTGTTTTACAGTGGAGTTAAGTCCTCTGCAATGTAAGCCTTTGGAAAACGTGCTTAAAGAGAGGAAGATTAAGAATTAGAGACCTCAAATACATTAAAAAACACAGCGGGTAATCCAAGAGCATTTTACAGCTCTATCAGTGTTTATCAGCGTTCAATGTTACTTTGCAAGCATACTGTGTGCCAAGCTTGCTGATGCTGTGTGTGTATCAGTGCACACACCTATGGCCATCAGCAAATCCCCCCGTGCTGTTACAAGCGCACAGGATCTGCGCTTCAACACCTCTTTGAAACCAGAGACCCGTCATTTTCATTTGGAAACTGAGAAAATGCTTTTAGAAAGCTGTGCTATTTATACAGCATTGCAGAAAAAGCCAATACCAAAGTCACAAAAAGGAAACCATCACTTGACTCCCAGGCTCTGCACCTGAATTGCAAACAGCACTCACCCGTTTTCTTCCTTCTCAGAAGCACAACTGATGTCAAATGGTTTTTCCCAGCAAGAGAACCTTGGAAATCCTGTTTTCTTTTAAAGGGAACTGGGTACCTGGGGGGTGTATTATTGCAATGTAAACTGTTTATTTTGACCTAAAGTTGCACTGCATATTTTGAAAAAATATTTAGATTAAAAGTTCTTCTTGCTATTACCCATAATTAGGTTTCGAGACATCTGCCAAAATGGAAATTCAGCAACAGCTTGCTTTTTCCCTTGCAAAAAGTCGGTGACGTTCTTTCAGCAAGCTAACAAACAAAACAACAAAAAACCCTAGCGATTAATGAAATCACATTACTGACTAGTTTTGGACAAGTATTTGTCTTACCCAGTTTACCTTAATTACTTAGTCCCATACCTCTTGCCCAATAATTTTTTGTAACCTCAGATCCACCATCTCCCTTCCACTACCTTGCTATCCTGAAAAACAGCAACACGAAATCTGGTGCACACTTTTACCCTAGCAGGACACGCCCATCACCAAACCAGAATTCAGTCAACTGTACTAAATAAAGTCAGAAAAATAAGGAAGAACTCTGGAGAAGTTCAATTCTGAAGCACTGCGTTTTGTTACCACACCTGCCTAGCATCCTGCATGTGTGAACTTCTGTCTCCATCACACACAGAAGTGACTGCAAAAACAGAAGCTCTCTGTCAAAAGCTCTGCAATCACAACAGCCCAGGAATCTGAGATCGTTGTGCACCACTTCAATCTGTACTTTTCATTATGGGAAAAAGATTGATCCTGGCTCGTATTCTAAAGTTTTTTCTCTTTTCATTCACATCATCACAAGTCTTTTCCTGGATTTAGTTTCAGCCAGCTATCTTTTTTTTCAAGCAGTTGAGTAGCTGCTAAAATAATTGCAATATATAGCAATGAACTGCTAGATGAAAACCCGGTAACTTAAATAACTGCACGGCTTCCCTAACCAGCTGTATTCAAGGGAAGTTTTTCCATCCCCAAACCCACCTGGACTACCTCTGTGGCAGTCGTGTGGCAATAGCTGGGGCAGGCTAGCTGGGTGTGTGCCCACCTGAAAGCCAGAAATGGTCCCCAGAGGCACAACATAATCAATTCAGGGAATCCTCCTGCTGCTACCACCACAAACCCCTCACCCCCTTTGAAAATTCTACAGTTCCTGTAATAAAAATCACTCAAACTACGTTTCTGCTGCAGAACACTGCTGTGAGCTGAGCGACTCCAACATTCAGATATTACAAACAAGGAACAGCAGCTCCCCGATTTAAGCCAGTACTGCAGAAGAACACTTTCAAGTCACCTCTGCTTTCAAGAAGGAAAAAGCTAATCGGTGCTGAAGGGCTTTAAGGATGCTCGTCTGAGCAGGGGGATCACAGGGAGCTGGATGAGAATGGGAAGCTCTCTCTCCAGCTCAATAAGTTACGTGTTCATCAACAGCTAATCGCTGGAACGAAGCACATCTGTACGGGGGCAGCTGAGCAGAGAAGGAGGCATTATCCAGACACTGCTCCTCTGGCTCCCAGAAGCAGGATAGGAGCACAGACCATAAGATGCATCTCACCACAAATTGCAGTGATGTGTACACAAACTCCCTGTCCCACCTGGTGTATCAGGCGTAAGGTTTTGGAGAGATGGAGTACTCTGGAGTGGCTGTTCCCAAAACAGAACTCATTACAAGTGCAATCTCAAGCCTTGCAGTGCTATTCGTGCAGCAGCTGAGCTTGTGTTGGAGGTGGTGCTGTCTCGGCACTCAGAATTGCATCAAATGTGTCTGAAATTGGGATTGCAATTGGCACTAATGCTCTACAGGCTCTGTGCTGTCACTGTTTCAGACACCAAGGGTCAAGAGCGTTTAATGATGAGCTACAGTGCCAGTTGGAAAGCCCCTAAATTACTTTTCATGGCAAGCTTGGGATTTATTATTTAAATAGTACACTTCTGAGTCTTTTTTTAGAATCAGAAGATAGCCTCAAAACTCCGCACACAAAGCCTTCTCTCCCACTGCCTCTTTTTCACAAACTGGTAGTAGAAAATGAACATAAAACCCAAGGAATTCATACATGTGGGGGAAAACACATTCAGGTGGATGATGCTGCAGTAAAATAGCTTGCAACAAAGATCTGTGCAGACTGGTAGGCAACCTCTAACCCGTTTAACTGTAGCCAGAAAAAAAGACCACTTACTTGGCTAGGCTGAAGAAGATCTGAATGCATGTAATTTAGGCACATCATAACAAGTACCAACACTGCAAACTCATTTCTTAGCTATGCTTATTCCAAATTAACCTGAATTCAAATCCAGGCTAGGTGCTGAAATCGAGAAAAAAAATGCAACTGCAAATTATGTCCTGCAATAGATGAGGACAAAGACCAGCAGGCACGTCGTGGCTGACATAGAGTGAAAGCTCAGTTCTCCTCGAGCACTGGAGTACTTCTGGGTTCGTCAGCAGTTAAAGAAAGGCGGGTCCAGGATACTGAGCCCCGCAACCTGAGTACTAGTATTGTTATTCAGACAACAAAGGATATTGGAACCCAGAAGTCAGTTCATTTACAGCTTAGTCACCACATCTGTAGGCAACAGAAAATACCCACCCTCACTTGTGGTAAACTAGTACAGGTGAAAGTTTGAGAGGCTTTGAAGCTGCACTCCTGAAGTATTTTCATAAATACTAACGATCGCTTTGTGCCAAAAAAATCTCCAATTAGCACTGAAGCATTTGAAATTCAAATTTGCTTACGTGCAGGCCTGTATAAGAGCTTAAAAACTGAAGGAAAGAGCAAGCCTTACCATCCAGTGTCTGCCAGTAGAGCAACAGGAACTACTTGCAACATTCGTGGGACAGATGTTGTGAAAAAAAGACCATTTCCAACCGCCTACAGTATCCAGTGCTGAAAGATTCTAAGTCAGTTACTTTACCACTGCTCTTCTTTGACTGCCATGCCTGTCTTCCTTCAGTCTCGATTTCTGCAGAACACTAAGGATTAGTAACCCCAAATCATTACAGACTGAGATCCATGCTTTACTCAAACTGAAACATTAAAAAAAAAAAAAAAAGCAACCACATTGTCCAGGATTTTTGGATAGCACGTTGAAGGGTAACATCCCAAGGAGATGCTGCAAGAGCTCACAGAGGAGCTTACCTACACTGTCAGTACAGCTTATTTCCATACAAGTAAACACTTCTCTCTTGCAACTAAAGCCATGAAAAGCAGAAAGCCACCCACCTGCCGTTACTGTCATGTCTCTACGCACACATTCCAGCAGAACAGTAAAACTGTGTGCCAAGCACTGTAAGCACCCCTGCAAACTGCCAACAGAAGCAGGAGAGCACACCATCCCAAGGCACAGCTCACCTCAACGTGCTGGAATTTATGTTTATCCAAGCAGAAAGTCAGGATTGCTGAACATGAAACCAATGCTGGATCCTACCTGCAGAAAATATTTTCAAAAGACTTCAAAGATGCTAGGTAATGAAACCTCCAAGCAGCCTTTAAGGACCTGCATCCTCTGGACTCCGCACCTTCGTCACAAAGAGGAAATTTCCCATATATGGCCCAGGCAGCCTGGGTTCACATTTCAGTGCACAGCTTTTGGCAAGCCCAAGACATTCAGACACTATGAGTCAGTGCTCCAGAAACCGTTGGGCTTTATAAACCAATAAATCTGATTTTTGTTTGTTTGTTTTTTTAATTTGCTGCCTTTTTTTTTTCCCCAACCTTTGCAGTACACAGGCATGGTCCCATTTTCATTTTGCTTCTCAGTTACTGGAAGGAGTGCCTTTTTCCATTCTGGATTTGTTTGCTTTGTAAAACAACAGACAAGACTTTTGTAATAGACTAAATACTGATGGTGGGGCATTAAGAAAAAACATACTGGCTATCACGGAAGCTGGGAACAGATATATGCCTCTTGTACTTTCACACAGCTTTTTAACAACAAGGAACTTTTTTTTTTTTTTTTTTTTTTAAATAACACCTCCAAACATCTCCACTTCTGTTCTCAGATCCCAACACCTTACCCAGTGTTCCAGCTCAAGCAGGACTCCTGCAGCGAGGAAGCTCCCCACAACCCAGCCTTTTCCACCAGCTGCCTTGCAACATCACCGTGAACTTCCTTCCATTTTGAGTTCTTCTTTTCTCAGTTCAGCAGGCCAGCAGAGATTGCCCCATTTTTGATTACATACACAAAAATCACACATCACTTATTCCTATTTTTAAAAGAGACCTAAAGTTCAACAAATGCCATTGAGAAATTACTTCCAGATTCGTAATGGGGTAAATAATAAGGCACAACTGTGGGTGAGGATTTTTGGTTTCAGTTTCTAGCTCTGCCCTGGACAACCTGTACATCTGATCAGATCAATTCTCAAAGCCTCAGTTTCCCCTACATAATACACAAATGATACCCCTTTAGGGAACAGAACCAATTTAATATCTTGCTCCTCCAAGGCAGTGCTATATTCGTAATGGAGGTAAACACTTTCAGAGAGCTGTCACAGCTCAGTGAGGTCCTTCTGGGAAGAAATGCTTAGAGCGAAAATGTACTTATGACTGTCTTGCACTTTTACAGAGCATCCTAACGATGTAATGTCATACCAAAACACAGCAGAAGAAAAAGCAGACAACAGGAGGTTATTTTAAGGCTGACTTTGTTTCAGGCAAGTGCCAAAGACAACTCAAGTCCAATTAGTTTTCTGGTCTTTTTAGTTGAGGTTTAACTCCCTACCAGTTCACAGCCAAAATTACGGTAACGTGCAGAACAAAATATTGTTCAAAAAGTTTGTTTTTGCTTAGTGGAGCGTTTTTACTTTAAAAAGAGCTTCACTAACGTATTTGGCTATGCCAAAAAATGACATGATTGGTACTTAAAGAAAAGTGTCAGGAGGCAGTACACTATTAAATTGCTGTTTAGAAAAACATCTCGGATTTTAGACTTCAAACATTTTGTGGATGTTGTAAAAATCCCCTTTTATTTATAAGTTCAGAAGGTTTGCTAAATGCTTGTAGGCTATTTCCTTCATATTTAGGGATTACAGCAGATCAGTCAAAGTATGCAGTAGACAGGAAGAGTTTAGATCCTTTCCTTCACCTTTGCTTCTAACAGGAGAATTTTTAGGAACTACTACCATGCACTCCAGACTTAATTTCAAGCTTGCATCTCTTATTCCTTGAAGAGCAATAAAAGCATTAGCTTGCATTATTATGAGTCATATCCAGAAGTAAAAAGTAAGTTGAGGCTTCCATAACAGTACCTTACCAAGCTACTTAGGTTTTCACCAGATCACCACTTGTAAAACACTGTTGAGGAGGCAGGACTCATTTTAAGTATGATTGTAGAATGGTTACTTAATAACATTTAATTAAATAACATCTTAAATGTAATTTAGTATCTGTAAGAATATACACAGTCTGAAAATCCTTAAATAGGTTTTCACCAATGAAAGGGTTCAGAGATGGTATCAGCACCACTCAGGACTATCAGATAAACCCATGTGCAGATTTCAGATGTCTCTCAAGGCAGACGTGGGCAGATAAAAGCAACTGCGAGTACTTTGTTTTTAAATGCATTGCTTTGCTCTGCACAAGTAGTCATTTACTGGCGCTTTGAATTCCAACTGCATTCTCTATGCACATTTCGTAGGCACTGCAATTCGCTTCTGAGACTCCAGCAGCAAGCTAAACAACATTTTAATTCTTTTCAGGAATTTCTTACTTCCCTCGGAAGGACATTCTTGCTTCAGCTATTTCCATTGCAGAAATCAGCCTGCGATCTCCCCTCGACTCAGAGAAGCAAGCAGAAGAAATGACGACAGGAAAAGAGAGAACAAGAAGGCTGAGGTTTTTGAGTTTATTTTCATCAGATGCCTGCATCAACTCCTCCTCGCTCCTTTTCTGAAGAAGAGAGGATCTTACTCATCTTACCTGGGAGCCCCGCGCACAGGCAGACGCACGATGAGCTGCTAGATTTGACTAACCCCACACAGCAAGGCATGATCGCATGCGACCACTGATAAGATTTTCAAGCTGAGAGACAGAAGGCATGAATTACGCATGTATCAGCCTCCGCCAGGAAGAAACCTGCGCTCAGAGCTCCCGGAGCATAAATCAGCCTCTGTAAACACCAGCTTCAATTTTGACTTTTTTTGATTATACACTCAAAAGGGACTTAGAGATCTACACTTGATTTGGAATCTGAAAAATAAACTGTTTCCAAACTATTTTGTAATGCTTGTGCAATGGCCTCAAGACAGCCAGTAATTTAGACAGCTGTGTGACCAGCCACAGAAGCTGCATTTTAGAAATAGCCCTTCCTGGGAACAATTGAAACTTTCTCCGGGACGAAGTCCGCACACAGAGAGCAGTGTTTCCCTGCAACCATATAACAGTTTCATTATTGTTTAACCACCAAAAAACAGCTCCAACCATCTATCAAGCCTGACATCTCATCCGTCTCTGCTGCTAGCTCAGAGCACTAGGCATATGTAGGAAGAAGTTTGAGGATTCAAAAGGAAAAATTATTTTTTCTAAACAGAGGAACCATTTCTCTTTTTTTAATGGTTAGTTTGCCAGCTTAAAAACCTGTTCTGGATACCAAAGGCCTGCACGTCCACTGAGTGATCATATGCAAGGACCTATAAAGAAAACTACTCCATCAGATGAATAAAAGCCCCAATTTAAGAGAAGTATAGCACAAACTGTAAGGCAATCCTATAGAGAAGGGATTCACCACAACAGAGCAGCACTGCCCAGCGTGGCTCCATCCCCACCGAGGTTATGGCATCAAGCACCAGCCCGCCCATCCTAACAGCACTGCTGCTCAGCACGTGTCCGTGTCACCGCTGCAGTCCTCAGCAGCCTCAACACAGTCCTGGAACAAAACCATCAATGCCTGCCGCAACCCCACACATCCTCCTGCACGAATTTCCAGAAATTGCTCGTCTGGCTCTGCCAGCTCCCCAGAGCGGCAGGGTGAGTGAAATGTGCAAGTCACCGGTGACTGCCTTCTGAGCAAGGTGCTCTGACATCACCGGGCAGTGGTGACACACCAGTTTTAGGCCGGACTTCCCCGGGATGCAAATTACGGTTTGTGAGTCATCTGGGGACCAAGCCAAACCAATATAAACTCATGGACACAGTAAGTGGCATTGATTCAGCAACGACCTTTGTGACACTGCAATCTCAAATTATCCAGGGGTATATATAGAATATATAACGCCCAAGGAAGCTGGCTCCTGCAGTAGAGGTTACTGCACAAGCCAATCCCCAAGGAGAGCATTTTAAATTCACCTGTTTAAAAATCTCACTTAACATCAGTCTAGAGGCTAAAGATTCAAAGCAAAGTGCTTACAAACATTCTTTTAGGCATATCCCACAACCCTCTGAATATAAAAGAAGGTGTCAAGAAAAAAATGCCAATATTCATATTTCTTTCTACATGGAAATACAACGTGAGATTTCGTATTCTGGCAGTATTTGGCAGAGCAGCCAGAGGGCAGGTCTGTTAGAGAAAGAAGCCTAACTAAAATTTTAGACAGAAGTGAAAACCTCCAGGGCAATTAATGTGAAAAACCCATAGATTTTACAGATCCTGAGAAGAATAAACAGTGTCTCTGAAAGGAACAATTCTTTTTAAAGACAGCACCTCACGGGAACATAAATTAAAGAATCCAAGAAGGGTTTTCAGAAGTGAGAATAAGCTCTCAGCTCTGAGGAAACTGGCTGAGAAAGAGGGGAAAAGCTAATAAAAAATATGAATTACTGATCTGAAAGTCATACTCCATTTCTTAAAGAAAACTGTAATTTTTCAACCTTGCAATGTTCTCTGAAGACTGAACAACCGACTTCAGAGGCATGTACCATCTGGTTAGAAAACCTGGCATGCAGACAAGTTCTGCTTCTGACATTGACTTGGTGGTGCTGCAATTCTCCCACTCTGGCTCTCCCCACCTGTGAAACGGAGACTTCATTTATTCATCCTGCAGCATTCTGTGCTCCCTGAATGCCAGCTGGTGCAGGTTCAAAGTACTCATTTCTGGCTTCTTGCAATGACCGTCCCTGGGAAGCGAAGGAAAACAAGCACGATACCGGAGATACTGATAGGCGCTATCAAGGCTAATGACTGGAATATCGGGGAGCAGGGGATGGGCTGGGGTTTTGCAATGGAAACAGGTGATCAGAGGAGGGGTAAAACATTTGCTGGGTAAACATTTGCACCAGACAAACACGGCAAAGCGGAGAGCACGATACGCAAGGAGGCGAGCATCAAAGTCATCCCACAGCACAGACCTTACTGCAGCATCAGCTGTAACGCTTCCCTGTGGCGTTAGATCAAGCATGCAGCCCCCACCAGACTGCTAGCAATATGCAGTAATTTAAAGTCAGGCCGTGCTTGTAGCCAGAGCTCTGACCACGGAGAAGTGCCAAGTTCCCTCATCCTCACTACCACCCACCAGCAGATCCTCTGCCCCGGGTCAGGAGCAGTTCATACCAGCTGCACCCAAACAAGGGTGGCACACGCACAGCTATTTGCATCTCACAAGCCTTCTTCCAGCAAACTATTTTATTAATCCCTCCCTTCCCTTTCACTCCTAAGCACTAAGCAGCTGTTTCAAAGGCACAGGTCTTCCTAACTTCTCATCTTTGGATCAGGCTCTGTATTCCTCAGGACTGGACAAAGGCTTTGGAAAACTGAGATACTCTATATGCATATGAAAATGAGCTCTAAGAGACAGAAAGCTAACCTAAACTGGACTAAACATATTTTTTTCCTCCAAATGTTACAGGGAAGCCAACACGCGCTGGACGAGGGCAACATTTTACCCAGCTGGAGGTGAGGACACGAAGCTGGGTGCTGGATCAGACGGACAGGCTGCCTGCAGCACAGCTCCAGGTGAGCCAGCGGGCGGCAAGCAGGCACAACAAGACGCAGCAGACAACTGTGTGAAAATCTGCTTATGCCCTTCCACCACGCAAAAGCTGGTTCAAAGTCTAAAGCGCAAGTTTTAATAACCCTTCTATATATAGCACTGTAGATTCAACACGAATCACACTCCAGCCTGACTGAAGAGTTTACAGTCTCTGTAATTTCTTATAAACAGACCATGGCATGAACACGCACAAGTGAGAACTACACATTTGTATACCATTTAAAAAAAAAAAAAAAAAGTCATACTGAAATCAACCACAATAAATCCAAAAATGAAGGCCTGGAGAAACTAAGACAGATTCTGGTTATAAATACAAATTCAGCTAGTAACCACCAACCTCAAAAAAAAACAGTTTATCTATTTCATTGCTTTGTATGCTGACTGCAGAATATTGCATTCTGCTCTTATTTTAAATCCTAAAAGCCCAGTTACATGTACCTCCCAATGGGAAAGCCTAAACCTCGCAGCCTATTTTTACTACCCTGCACTTAAATACAGTGTTTAAATTATGACTTTAAAGCTATTCCAAGTCAACTGAAAACTTGAGCAATTAAGCAGTTATCCATGAACACCAATGTCATGGCAATCAGCTTTTAATTAAAGTCCAATTGCTACCAGCTGAGGGGACAAGGAAACCACAGAGCACTACAGCTGGGTAACTCTCTGCAACAGGATTCACACAAGCAAAGAGAATTACCCATAATAGAAAACACAACAATAGCCTAAGTCAATCGTTTTGTTTCATTAGACCCAATTGTTCTTCTGACAGTAATTATGTTTACAGAAGCAAAGGTTCCTAAGAATGAGTACAAGTTATTCCTCCCCACCACTATGAATACACAAAACATTAAAGAGACAACAGTATTTGATGGAGCAGTGGTAGGTAAATGCAAGGATCTAGAAGTCACAAAAAAACTATATTTTAAGCTAACAGCTTGGCATTCTACCTCTCAGCTCTGGATAAACAAGGTAGCAGTGGAAATGATGACAAGGTGTAAATACTGAATTTGGTTTTGTTCCATGCCATCGCGTATATGCCTTAATCATTACTTATCTTGAAATATAACCTTCAATTTTTTAAAAAATACCGCCTGCTATGTTATTAAGAATGCCAACTTGCACTGCACCTGTCATTTCCCATCCGATTGAAACAGAGAACTAAAAAATCATTTTGCAAACCCAGCAAGCTCTCCACCGGTACCACCGTGGGGTCAGCAAGCAGAGGACCCTGCCCTCGGTCCCTCCTCTGCTCCCAGCCAGCTCCCCAGAAGCGGGGTCCGAGGCCTCCCACGGAAGACGCGCTGTGTCAGAGAGGAGAAGGCGACATAAAGAGCTCAAACAGAACACCCAAACAAAACATTTTTACGCCTCAGGAAGTTAAACATTACCTCGGATGTACCTCGAGCAAGGAACCACAGAGCCAGAACATCCCTACCGGCGCGTTAACGATACACTCGTCCCTACGGCACCCAGGCGAGCCTGGCTGCCCTCGCCGTGTCTGAAAACACGAGGCTCCAGCACAACAGCTCGTTCATCACCCCGCTGTCCCATCCAGCGCCTTCATCCCCAGCTGCTTGGCCAAGCCCCTGACCCGTAAAGGCTCAGGCCGCCGAGGGCTTGTGTTTATTAACCCGCAATCAGATGGACGCTGCTGGTAAGGAACCGAGCGGGCGATACGTCAACGCGCTGGGCAGGAAGCACCTTGACCGGCTTACGGGAACGGGCTGTTCCGAGCGGCTGCTTTTATTTTCCGAGCTCCTTCTCAGGCGCCTCGCACAGCTCTCGCCCTGCTGCTGCCACCCAGGCGAGGCAGAGCTCCCCTCAGGAGGACAACGCGTCCCCCTCACGGAGCCATCCCCCCAGGTGCGCTTCCACCGCGCCCAGCCAGCTCCCCAACCGCCACCACACGCGGAGGGGACAACATTTTTCCACAAATTGCTGCAGGAAAGCTCGGCGCTTACCCCCTCAGCTCCCATATGAAACCCTCACAGCCCCCTCTGGGGTCGGACACAGCCGCGCGGCGCTGCCAAACGCCTCCTCCCCCTCATCCCCCGGACCCCCCTCACCCGTCAGGGCAGCACCCCCCGGCTTCCCTCCGGCCCTCAGCCGCCTCCTCACCTGCCCCGTCCCGCCGCGAGCTCTGGGCCGGGCCAGGCCGCGGCTCCGCCCCGGGCCCTGCGCTCCGTGAGGCGGCGGCGGCGGCGGCGCTATGGCAACTGCTCCCCTCAGCCCCCCTCCGCCGCGGCCGCCATAACGCGGCCGGCCCCGAGGCTCCGCTGGCGCCCTCAGGAGGCTGAGGGGGGGCAGCGCCGTCAGCAAGGACCCGGGTTCGAGACCCCGGCCCGGCACCTGGCGGTTTTTGTTGTTGGTGTTTTTGTTTTGTTTTGTTTTGTTTTTTTAAGGGGTCGTGGCTTGCTGCCCGAGCGGTCTAACTCCTTACGGGTTCAATGATTTTCTATTTTGCTGTGGAAATTTAAGGCAAATCAGTGTGAGGTGGGAGGTGAGGTTATCCAGGGTTGGTACCTGATGGCTGTAACAACCTCCACCCGCCCGCTACCGGGGTCCCCAACCGGGTGATAACCAGCACTCACAGCCAGAAATTCAGGGCCTCACCGTCCCCTCACACACACAGCCCGCACCCCACCGCCCCCCCCGACCTACCCCGTCCTTCCCCAGGCGGGCACGGTGCTCCTGCAGCTGCCTCCAGCCGAGTGCCAAGGGGAGAAAATCCTCCCGGGGTCACAGCTGTGCCCAAAACCTCCAGAGGAGCGCAGCCCAGACGCTTCGCCGCCTTCCCCCGTCCCCTCCGGATCACCATCCCCTTTGAATCACCGTCCCATGACCGTGACTGAGTTTCTGCTGTCACTTCCCAGGAACCGAAGCTGTGGCCCCTGAAGACGCGGGCCGGGCGCGCGCCTGGCTCCAGGCCGAGGCTGACGCAGGGTGTGAGGCGAGCCCTTCGCCTCCACCACCTCCTGCGAGTTCGGGGAAGGAGGCAGAGGGAAAACCCCTCTGGGTTTAGGTGAAACCGAAGATGTTTGCTTGGCTTTTCCTCCCCTGCAAGCCGTTTGCTCTCCCTGCAGAAGAGGGACCTCGGGCTGAAGAGAAAATTGTAGCACTGAGGTTACAGCTGAAATGTTTGCATGTTTGTTCCAGGCTTCAAGGGATGTAACGGGACAGGTTTTCTGCTTGTAAGGACCAGCACGAGCCTCCCACAGACAGGAAAAACGCACTGCTCCCCACCCCTGCCAGCCCGGCTGCATAACCAGCCCCACTCGTCTCCCAAGCCTGGGAATCCCAGAAACGCAAATAAATGGCTTCAAAATACATCTATTTTCATTGCCATTAATTTAATCAGGATGCCCTGCTGAGTCCCAGCCACCACAACCTGCCATCAGCAGCCTCAAAGCCGTAACTCAGCTCACTTACTGAAGGTTTCCTGTACCCCTCTTGAGCATAAAGAGGATGAGGACCTAGAAATTTGGAGTCAAGAGGAGAGGCCATGCTCCATCCCGGCCTCTCATCTCCTCCCCAGCTCTGCACAAGCCCCAGGACGTTGCCCACAGCACGAACTGAGCAGTACAGCAATGCCCCAGAAACACTGATGGTTCCCTTCAGGGACCTGCTGTTGCTGTGGGGTCAGATCAAGCACCAGATCGATCCCTGCTCAGCAACAGTCCTTCCCACCCCACTCTTGGCAGGGACTAATCAGAAATTTGAAGTTTAACAGAAGTTACCAGTAACTGATTTCCAGCTCTTGAATGCCACAGCAGCATGCAATGCCTTTTTTAATTTCCCAACCAAGACCACCCTGGGCTGCCTGAGGAAGAGGAGAGCTCCAGGACCAGAGGACAGCAAGTGATGGGAGCAATGAAGCCGCTGTGACAAGCCGCAGGTCTGCACAGGGACATGCCAGCTGGTCCCAAGCCAGCAGCTGAGGACAGGGCAGCTCTGCTGGCTGCAGACAAAACCTGCAGAGGAGGTGACCCGTTTGCCGTGCTGCCCACAGGGCCCAGCCACCGCAGCCTGTATGTGATGAGCAAGGTCTCCAGAGAACCCCACGCACATTTTCTCCCAGGTGCAGAAGAACAGGAGCTGCTTGGTGTTGGTCCTTCCTGGGGCTGCAGGACTCAGATGTGCTGAATGTAAAACATTCAACATTTGTATGTTTTTTTTGCAGCCCTCCTGGACCATGACATTTGCTTTTCCGTCCACATCAGAGCCCCTCTGTGGGTGTCGCTGGGCTCGGCTCCTGCACGTCACTGTTTCCAATATCCAGCTCCACCTGCATCCCTGTTGGCTGCAAGGAGAAACAGAGAAGAGCTTAACCTCACCGTGCTGGGACAAAGGACAAGCCTGCACATCACTCCAGCACCTACCCCAGAGCCAAAATCCCCAGATCCACCCCCTTGAGGACTTTTCTGCCCTCATTTTAACTGGGTCTGCTGAACACAAATAGA
Source organism: Anas platyrhynchos (assembly GCF_047663525.1). Lineage (NCBI taxonomy): Eukaryota > Metazoa > Chordata > Aves > Anseriformes > Anatidae > Anas > Anas platyrhynchos. The sequence goes on from NC_092606.1 coordinate 6,544,011, forward strand.
GGATGCAATTTAGTAAAGAAAGATGTCCCCAGATGCACTGTTATTACTCTCGTTCAGCACATCCCGGATGCGTGTCGCTGCCCAGCACACCACCACATCCAAAGCCGTTTGGATCAGGAGGCAGAGAGGGCTCAGAGCCAGGGGGCTGAGGCAGCGCTGCCCCATGTGTAGGCAGGATCAGGCCAGGGTCACCTCTGCAGGTGTCCGAGCTGGTTCCGCAGCATCTCGAGAGCGAGATGAGCACGAGGAACAAGGTGACCTAGATTGCAAGCAGTGCCTCTCATTTAACTTGCCTATAAATACGAGCTCAAGCTGCAGGGACCAGGTGCTCTTTTCTTCTGTAGCACGCAGCCGGGCTGCATCTGTTTCCCTCCCATTGCACTGGGTCCCCCCATGGGGCCTGATCCTGCCCTACCCCATAAGGAGCCTCCCTCTGCTCTGAGGCCAGGTCCAAGTCACTTCTCCATCGCAGAGGTGCTGGCCGGGCAGGAGCCTTACCTGCCGTGGTGACTTTGCCAAGGAAGCGCTGCGCCGCATGGTGGCCTCCTCCCAGGGGGCTCCTTTGCTCTCCAGCAGCACCCGGGTGCTGGGCACGAAACTCCAGGAGCGGCCGAGGGCTGGCTTCAACAGGCCGGTGCTGCTGTCCCTTGTCACCTGGTTAGTCACCTGCCGCACAGACACACTCATCATGCCCAAGGAAAAGTGGTGCCACTCAGTGGAACACCAGAGATCACCAGGAGATGATGGCCAAGCTGCTACTTGTGTGAAGTTTCTTTCTTCTCCTTCCTGTGCTCTCCTCCTTAGCATGACCGTGCCATCCCCTTGAAAAACAGCTCGTGCAACTGTACCAGATACGTACTCAGACACGAGTTCACTCCTATCTGCAAGCTGCAGCAGCTCCTGGTGCTGAAGCCACCCAGAAGTTTAGTTTGGAACTTCCAAGTGTCCCTGAAGACATTTTGTCCTCCCTGGTTGCTAATCAGAGCAAAGGGCAGGACTGTCTCAATGTCTTCCCACGCCAGGTTCAGCACACCACCACTTTCTGTTGTGGCTTTTCCAAACCAAACCCATTATTTGTGGTCACTGCAACCTGCCTGGGAGCATCAAAGCAAACGCAATTGCTTGGCCAAGAGCTGGGGGAAGAACACAGCAAGGCCCTTCCCAGTCCCCAGCTCTGTGCAATGCAGTGCCCTGCAATTCCTCCATGGAAACTAAGCACGAGGTTACTTAAGAAGCTAGCCAGCCTCTTAAATCAATGGTGCGTAATCAAAAATAAATACAAACAGCCTTTTGGTCTGCCTGTACTTAACACTACCTTGCTCAATCAAGTGAATGACTTGTTGGCTGAGGACAGCAAGAAAAACAGGCAGCAAACCAGCCCTGTCTTTGCTCCACACTTGCTGGAACAAGATATCTGCAGGCTGCTACATGGGGGAGCAGAGCACTCCGAGCACTAAGCGACAGCCTCCTGCTCGGCTGGGAATGGGGTCCCCCCTCACAAGTGCTCCAAAATCTCTCCTGGGCTCCTTGCCGTGGCACATGAAGGTCAAGGCGCAGAAACACTCACCACCACCGCAAGGCTGAACTCCTTGGCCAGCATCTTCAGCTCCCTGGCCAGCTGCATCATGACGGCCAAGCCTGGAGGAGGACAAGGCACGGGGCTGCAGGGGTTCCAACTGAAACAAGGAACAGCCCCCACGGTGCACCCTGAAGGCAGGTGACACCTAGACCTGTGGGAGCCCTGGCTATGGTGCTGATGGGCACCTGCACCCCATTTCCAGCACCCCGCTGTACCCTTTGCACCCACTGATCCCTGCTGTACACCATCACGACCCAGGGACCTCTGCTGGGAGCCCAGGGAAATGGATTTGGCATGGACAGACCAAACCCTGAGCCGTCCCACTCTTTTGTCTTCTACCTTGGAAGCCCTAAGGCCAAAAACCCCTACGAAAGCACCAGGAGCTCCAGAAAAACTCAGCCAGGCTGATTTAGCAGGCACAGGACCCCTCTTTCCAGCTCACAGCTTCATTTTCCATGGCTGCGAGGGGAACTGCTGTGATAGCACCGGCTGCTATCGAGGTGTGAGTTGCTCTGGAAGGTGTCTGAGGGTCTTCTCAGCATCTCAGCCAGCAGAAAGCCCCTCAACTCCTGATCTTTGAGCCTCCATGGCAAAAAGAGCCTACAGCGAGCTTTACAAACTACGCTAGCTACTACAGTGACACCACAAGCAGAGGTTTTACTCGTTAAGCAAACAGCTCGGTGCATCCCTTGCCTCCCAGCAAGGTTTCAGACCCCTGGCATGAGCCTGCATGGCCACAGCTAGCTTGAAGTTTTGCAAATAATGCTGCAAGTAATGCTATAAACAGCCTCCCCTTTTATCCAGGTGCAAAGGACAAGCCAGGAGCAGCCACACTCCCATCAGCCCTGCCCCAGCCCCAGGCACAGCACGCACAGGAGGACGAGGCTCTTCTGGAAGAGCCTTGCACCCACAGTGTTTTGCCATCAGCCTCGTGCCCCAGCAACGTGTCTCACCCTCTGACTGCCTGCCGCCCAGCAGCGGGTGGATCACGGCCGAGACCGAGTCGATCAGCACCGTCTTCAAAGGTCCCGTGCAGCTCACCGCCTGCAGGAAGAAAGCACCCCGTGCAGTGCCGAGTATTTTTCAAAGTCCCAAAGGTGCAGGGAGGATGTCCCCAGGACGGGGTGAGGAGAGGGACCTGGAGCCAGGCTCCTACCTGCTGGGAGAGGCGGTCCCGCACCTCCTGCAGGGCGCTCAGCATTTCATAGACGTCGAACACACGGGCCACCTGGATCCGCTGCAGAGCCTCCAGCTGTGATGAGGCAGTGTCACCGACAGCCCCCAGGACCTGCACAGCTGCCTGCGGGCACCAGAGGCTTCCCAGCACAACAGGGCTGTGTCCCTCCTGCCCTGGCTGCTCCCAGATGCTTTTATACCATGCCACGGAGACACGGACGCTTATTTCTTCCCCATTTATCCCACCCATAAATGCTGTCCTCCTTGTGCTGATGGAAGAAGCAAAGCAGAGCAACCTCAAGGAGCAAGAGCAGGAGTGACTGCAGCGAGCTCTCCCCTTCTCCCCAGCAAAAAACAAAGTGGCCCCAGGAGGAAGAGTTTGAACCCAGAAGAGCCCATGGGGACACAGACAACAGCTGAGCCACCTCTGGGGCTGTCGGCAGGCGAGAGCCAAGGCAGTTTTAGCACAAGTGGTGGAGGAGCAGCGGGACGGGCTCCACAGAACTTGCCTGCTCTTCCTCATCCTCTGCCTGGGCCTGAAGCATCTGGTAGAGGCGGGAGGCAGTGAACCCCCCCGTGGAGTCCAGGAACAGGACGTGCTGCTTGAGGCCGAGGGACACGCTGGCCGCGATGCTGAGGCACACCTGGAGAGGCAGGGATGTGGCAGCAGCAAACCCCCAAAGGACAAGGGGAGCCCTCAGAGTCCCCTGACCTTGGTGGCAGCCCCAGAGCCACCAGGGACAGCCAGAAACTTGGTCCCAACCTCCTGCTGGGGCTGCTTTGTGCTCTGGGAAAGGCTGGAGACCACTGGAGATGCAACCAGTGCCTGAGCGACGCCTGTTTCACCCAGCACTTACATTTTTCCTCACACCCAAGGAAAAATTACAAGAGCAACGATTGCCAGTGACAAAATCCCTCTGATGGCCTCGGCCTGAGAGCCACCGAGACTGCCAAGCTGCGAAGGAAGTCTCCCCTCTTTGAGAAGTCCCTCTGCTCCCCTAGCTGAGGGCTCTCGGTTTGGGGCAGGACGTGCTTTGCATGCCTGAAGGTACCATATCCTCCCCACTGCCACTTTTCTCTCCTCCATCCCGCTCACCTGAGTCTTCCCGCTGCCCGGCGCGCCCATCAGCTCCGTCACCTCCCCTGTGTACAGCCCCGAGTCCAGCAGCTGGTCCAGGCTGTGGGTGCAACAAAGCCACAAAGGCTGGGATATGGGAAGCAGCAGCACCCAGACACCCATCCCTACAGCCCCCTTCCCAAACGCAGACGCACACTTCGGGCTCTGCCCCTTCCCTCCCACCCCCGTTTCTCTCCACAAAAGGCTGCAGCAGATCTGCAGTGAGGGGGGGCAAGGGGACTGTCCCAGGCTGGAGTGGAGCTGTGGGGCTGAGAGCCGTGTCTGAACACCCAGGGCTTTCTCTGCATCCTCCCTGCTACAGCCCAGCAAGGAGACTGGGGAAGGAGAGAAATTAGTGCAGGGAACAGAGAGCAACTCATCCCCATGCCCAATCTTGGACTTCACAACTCCAAAGCCCTCCCGGATCCACAGCCCTCTTCCCTGGAGCCCTCAAGGTGAAGGCTGGAAAGGCTGAAGGCAGTGTGTTACCCAGCCTAAAAGTGAGATCTGCAAACATTTCACCATACACGTGCGGGCTCTTGCAAGGCCAACATCAGCATCGTTCCCTCCAGGGACAGAAACCAGCTGATTTTGCAGCCACAGGACCAAAAACCTCCTCTCTCCTCTCAAAGCCTGAGCCAGGTGGCAGCTGCTCGGGATGGTTCGAGGGCACCACCACCACCCCACAAGCAGGGTGGCCACGGCCTTTCCCCCGGCACTGTCCTCACCTGGGGCTCCCGGTGGGCAGGATGGCCGTGGAGCTCTTGAGCTCCTCGTAGAGATCTGCCCCGTTGGCAGGGAAGGCCGAGAACTGGGCCAGCAGCACTCGTCTCACCGCAACCAGCGCCTGGAGGGTGGAGAGACACCTCTAGAAGGGACCGGGGAAATTCGGGGACACCAATGCTCGCCGTGGGCTCCCCCCTCAAAATAAAAAAAGCCCACCCGAGCAGGGAGCTGAGCTCTGAGCCGGGACGTGGGGGCACCCTGTTACCTTGTAGGACAGGGAGCACTTCTGGGAGACATCCTCCAGGTCTGACGACACAAAGTCCACCACTGCAAACAGCAGGAGGGACGAGGAGCTGGGGGCCAAGCCCGAACAGCCCAAAACCATAGCAGGCTGCCCCTGCGTGGGGACAGAGCACGGTGCCCCCCCGGGAAGCGCCGCGGCTGATGTTCCCCACCCCGATGCCCCCCATTTTACCCGTCCTGACGCCGTTTGCCCGGAGGACCTGGATCATCTCCTCGGTGAGGCCGGGGCAGAGGCCGGCCCGCAGGACCACCATGTCCCTGCCCCCCCCAGGACAGGGAGCGGAGCCCTGCGGAGGACACGGAGCGTGGGTCGGGCACCAGCCTCCCGTGGGACCCCGCAGCCTCCCCACGGCATGGCGAGACACCACCAAGACCTCATCCCACACTGTGGGCGATGGGGGGGCTCCATTTATCCCCTAATTTACCACCAGGCAGCCCCCAAATCCTGCCAGGCTGAGGCTGGCAGCCTCACCCACCCGGCGCACGCCGAGCCCTGCTCCTGCCTCCCTCCTGGGGGGGACCCCCAGGGACACCGAGGGCTGTGCCCCAGCCCCACACCGACCCCCCCCCCGGCACCCCACGACCCCCCAGCTCCCCACGGACCCCCCAGCTCCCCACGGTCCCTTCCTGTTCCTGCGGAAGGGCCGGGCCCGGCCCCGCACCCCCCCTAGCGGCAGCCGTGGGCGAGGGGTCTCGCGTGGGGGGGGTCCCTGGAGCCTCCTCCTCTCTCCCCCCTGGCTGCTGGCACCTAGGGGTGCTCTGGGGGCAGCTGGTGGGGGTGATGGGGGTGGTGGCTGTGTTAGCGGTTGGGGGTGCAGGTAAATTGGTAAATTTTAAAGTGGGAAAATAGAAATTAGCCAAAACACTCGGGAAATGAGGGGTTGGGGGGGGGGTAGTGAAGCCTTACAGAGCTCCCCGTGCCCCCAAGCAGGGTTTTTGTCCCTTTTATCAAAGGAGGGTGCTGTGTCCAGGGCTGCCCCCAGGTGCCATTGGAGTGCCCTGCAGCTGGGGGGGGGGGGCCATGCAGAGCTGCTGGGGCACCCGCCCCCCTCCTGCAGAGCAGCTGATGAGAGGAAAAAAATAATAAAATAAAAATAATAATAAAACCTGTTGTGACTTCTGAAGCTCTTTCAGGCAGGTTTGTGGGGTGGAAAATGAAGGTGCATGGGGGGGGCTTCTTGCTCTCCCCGCAGGGAGTTGCTGCAGGGGACTGGGGGCTGCCTCCCTCCCTGATCCCCTGGGATTTCAACTCCCCAGGAAAAGTTCCCCTTTGCTTTCTCACCCGGAGCCTCAAGAGGGCCCCCAGCACCCACTGAGATGTGTGAGGCCACAGCTGCCCTTTTGGTGCTGAACTGGGGTTACTGGGGGCTCCCCCAGTGCTGCTGGTGGTGGAAGCGGAGCTGCTGGTGTGGGGGGCTCGGGCCAGGCAGGAGGGGAGCTGGCAGGGCTGAGCTGACCTTTCTTGTATCAAAAGCAACGTGGGAAGGCGTTTCTGACCCATTTGCCCAAGGACGGCCTGGAAAAGCCACCACACCAGGTCCGCCTGAGGCAGAGCAAAGCTCTTACACCCTGCTGAGCTGCCTCTGGACCTGGAGGCGTAAGATCCCCAGGCTGGGACACAGCTCAACAGGGCGACAAGATAACAAATTCCTCCTGGCAGAGCCTCAGCAGGGGCTTGCACAGCCTGTTGGCACTGCCTGCTGTGGCTCAGCCTCACAGCGTGAGCTGGTCGGGGCAACTGAGCGGGCGTTTTGGGGGCAGAGAAGCTGCAAGGAAGAATTCCTGGAGCTGTGACCCCGTGAAATGTTGTGGGGGCTGAGAGGCTGAGCGCTGGTATCCCTCGAGCTGAGAGCTGGGGCTCTCATCACAGGAGTGGGCTGCTGGGCTCCGATACAGACTTAGGCGTTAGACTGTGCCTGGGGGGCTGCAGGAGCATGCGACATGGGTGGGATTCCCATCAGGGTGGGATTTCCATTAGGGTGGGATTCCCAGCAGGATGGGATTTCCATCAGGGTGGGATTTCCAGCAGTTCGGGCTCCCCAAAGCCCTGCAGGGAGGTGGCAGTGCTGGATGCTTCCCCCCCGAGGGCCTTCTGGAAGGTGCTGGGCACTGCTGCAGCTGCCGGCACGGGGCCACTTGTCCCTGTGCAGCTGTCTCGTGCGTCCCTAAATAGAAAGGGAGACGGGTCTGAGCGCTGGGACAGGGGTCAGCCAGCCCAGCCGTGGGCTTTTTTTGGCACAAAGCCCTCCCATTCCTGCTCCCCCTGCCCTGTGCAGCTCCCCAGGTTGAGGAAAGCTGAGATCCATCCTGGCGGGTGGGAGAGCATCCCCTCTCGCTGCGGGGAGCCGCGTCCCCATGCACGGTGTGTCCCCCCTGAGCTGGGCTGGCTGCTGGCGCCCTGGCTCGCAGCCCTCCCCGGGCACTATATAGCAGGGGAAGGGGACAGGCTGCGGTGACAGGTGACACTGACACGCACCAGGAGCTGCCAGGTCCTGCCCAAACTTGGAGTGGAAGGCGAGCTCTTTCCTGAGCCGTACGGACCCTACGCAGTGCCGGCGGACTTCTCAAACTGCTTTTTGTTATTTTATTTTTTTTTTCCATTTATTAATTGGCCCTTAAGGATCGACAACTGTGGGAAAAGCTTCTGAGGAGCCACAGCTTTGAGGAGCAGTTTGATTTTCCAAACACTTCAGCCCGGTAATCTGCTTTTATTCATGTGTGTGGTAATTACTCGCTGGGCTCATGGTGAAGCTCAGCTCGGAGGCGTGGGCGGGCGACCCTGCTGGCACGGGCAGCAGCAAACAGAATGGGCACAAAATCCACGTTTTTCCTTAAAACTCCCAAACAGCCTAAAACATGCATCTTTTTTTTTTTTTTTTTTTTAAAAAATTTATTTATTTTTTTCCCTCTGCCCCCTAGATGGAGGATCCCATCCAGCTGAAAGAGGAAGGCAATAAATACTTCCAGGCCAGCGACTATGAGAAAGCCGCTCAGAGCTACACGCAGGCCATCAAGCTCAGCAAGGACAAGGCGCTGCAGGCAGTGCTGTACCGCAACAGGGCAGCGTGCTTCCTGAAGAAGGTGAGGAAAGCTCCCCCTTTCCATCCCCACAGGGCTGAGCACACCAGTTTAGCTCAGCGATGGTCCCATTTAATCGTTTTGAAGTGCAAGCTTTCGGCAGCCACCCTGCCCCATCTTACGGGGGCTCTGTGAGCCCTGCCTGGGGGTGCAGGGGCATTGCTTGCTGCCTGTCTCAGCACGAAACAGGCACGGATCTGCAGCAAAATGAGTTGCTAGCTCTGTACCAAAACTGTCTCAGCTGTCCGCAAGGCTTTAGCAGGTCGTTTGCGTCCCCTCTTCCACTGCTGCCTGCCGTTTGTTGCTGCAGCAGTGTCTGCTCTCACCCACCCTGCAGACGTTTTCCTCTTTTCCCTCCATCAGTGATGAGAAATGACCTAAACCTCCTCCAGAGCTCTCTCTCCCACCCTCCCTAGGCTCCTACTGGTTTCACTGGGGTGTCCAGTTAGCGGGAGCAGAGGCCACAGTTGCCTCAGCAGCGGGAACGTTCCCTGGTGTTGCACTGCTAACAAATTGCCGTTCTGGTTTGACAGGAGGAATATGCCAAGGCAGCCTCGGATGCGTCGAGAGGTAAGGAGGGGGCAGATTTTAGAAAGTAGAGCTGTTTTTCACACTCACTGCTCTCAGGAGCTGCAGTCGCTGTGAAGCAGATCATGATTTACATGGGGGGATCCTGAGAAGCAAACTGTGATGCCTGGTCTCTCGGATCCCTTTCCCAGCCATCGACATCAATTCTTCGGATATCAAGGCCTTGTACCGGCGCAGCCAAGCTCTGGAAAAACTGGGGAAATTGGACCAAGCGTTCAAAGATGCTCAGAAATGTGCTACCATCGAGCCCCGCAACAAAAACTTCCAGGAGACCCTGAGGCGGCTGGGGGCCGACATCCAGGAGAAGGTAAATTTGGGGGGAGCAGTCCCAGGCTCACAGCCCAGAGGTGGGAAGTCCGAGGTCACTGCTTGCTCTGGGGTCTTGCTGGATCATTGGTCATACCAAAAATTTACAGCAGTGTAGGGGGATAAACAGGCTCTGGAACTGGAAGTTCCTACTTGAAGCATGGAAATCTGAGGATCAGATTGAGTGGGTAAATTAAAAAGCTTCACAGCTTGCTCCCGAGGCTGGGCTGGCCCTGAACATCTTGGTAAGGTCCTGGTAAGGAGCTGGACTGGCTTCAGACGGGGCCTGGAAGTCCCCATGTGGACTGGGCCCTCCACAGAGGAGCTGTGTCCCTTCCCTGCACCTCAAAGCACCACAAGGTCTCAGACGATGGCTCAGGGTTTGGGCCCCTGTGTCTGAAACAGGCAATCGATGCTGTTTCTGAGACGTTACACTTGCTTTGTTGTTCAGCTCACTGCCTGCTAGTCGGAGGCCTGTGGTTGTCTTGAAGGGAAAAGGAAAAATTGCCTCTTGGTTTTCTGCCTCTGACGCTCCGTGCTCTCTGTTGGCACAGCTGCGCATTCAGTTCTCCACGGACCTGAGGGTGCAGAAGATGTTTGAGATCCTGCTGGATGAGAACAGCGAGAAGGAGAAGCGAGAGAAGGTGAGAAGCGCCCCGGCCTTGCCCAAATTGCTGTTGTTTAACGCCAGAGGCCCCTGTGAGGAGCTGAAGGCCGCCTTCCCTTCCCTTCCCCTGATGCGATTTCTTGGAGAAACCTCTCGGTGGGGTCAGAGCTGTGCACTTCTCCTGCCAGCTGGGCGCCTGCAGCTCCCCCCAGCACATCCCAGGTCTGGGAGTTTGGTGGAGGAATTTTGGAGGCCGGGGTCGTGCTGCTAACGTGTCCTCTTGCCTCCCCCCACCAGGCTGCGAACAACCTCATAGTCCTGGGGCGGGAGGAAGCGGGCGCCGAGAGGATTTTCCAGAACAACGGGGTCAGCTTGCTGCTGCAGCTGATAGAAACCAAAAATGCTGAGCTGATCCTGGCAGCCGTGAGGACGCTTTCGGGCATGTGCACGGGACATAAGGCTCGGGTAAGCAGCGGGGTGCTCGGGACCTTCACCGCTCTTGTCTTGCACCTGGGGAGTGGAAAATCAATCGTCGGCAATGTTTGTGAGCAGCGGGGATTTATTCTCCTTCTGCTTCTTGCAGGGAAAAAAATTGAAATCCTACAAATGGCATTTTTAACTCTGGGGAAGACAAGACAAATAAGGAAGTGGGTTAACACAGACCAAAGAAACTGATCCTATCACTGTGCTCCTGACCCCTGAGGTCAAAGCTGTGCTCCTCGTGGTGCCTTTCTGTGTGCTGGTGAAGCAAAATTTAGGATGTCATCACCACTAGTGGTGGTGGGCAGGGCTGGGTCAAGCCCCAGTCCTTTGCCACAGGTCTCAAGAAAGCAACAAATGACTTGGTCTCTACAGGAAAGTTTTGCCCGAGACTTCTGTTAGAGGAAGGAAAGCAGAGAGGATCTGCAAGACAGTTCAGATTCCTGGGAGGGGTCGCAAGGGAAGTCCCAGCAGTCTGAGCCAGCTAGTATCTAGCTTGAAATCAAGTTTTTGTCGTGCAAAATGGCCCATGAGAGGTCCCGTCTGCTACACGTGTGTGTCCACCTCCTGCTTGCAGCCAACACGAGCATGGATGTCCGTGCAGTGGTGTGAAGGAGGAGGGGGGGAACTATAACATGACAGAAGATGGATAACACCTCGGATAAAAATCCAGTGCTGTGGACACCTATTTGCTTTCTGAAACCTTCATTTCTGACAACTCTGGAGTTTTAGGAGTTGTTTTATAAATGAATATTAGGCTAAAAAGCAAAGCTGCCCTGTGCAGACTCAGGATTCACCCAAGAAAATTCTTTTTTTACGAGCCAAGCCTGACTTTTGTAAAGCATGCAGGAAGGACAGGCTCTTCCCCTTTGCTGACTGCTGCTTGGTTTTCTCCTTTCTGGGGCCAGGCCACTGCGATTCTGCACTACCTGGGCATCGACAACATCTGTATGTGGATGTCGGTGGACAACGAGGAGATCTCCCTGGCTGTCTGCAACCTCCTGCAGACCATCACTGACTGCTTGCTGGGCCAGGGCAAAGAGGAGCAGCACGGGAAGGAGGAGGCTCTGGTCCTAGGTAATGTGCAGTCCCTTGGTCTGTCCGGAGAAACAGGTGCTTTCTGCTCTGCCTTAAACACCTACATTGCAGCCATGTGGTGGCTTTGAGTGGTTTTCACTGGATTCGCCAGCTTTCAGAGAAAACTTCTCCTAACTGGCTGCTACTGCCTTGCTTCTGTAGATACTAAAAAAGACTTGAGGATGATCACAACACGTTTGCTGGATATGTTGGTCAGTAAGAAAGTGTCTGGGCAAGGACGAGACCGAGCTCTCAACCTCCTCAACAAGAACATACCGAGGAAAGACCTGAAAGACCACGACAACAGCAGGACCATCTTTGTCATTGACAACGGTGAGTCCTTCCCCTCCGTTCCTGCTCTGGCCTGGGAGGCACGGAGCTGCCTATTGCTTGAATAGCTGGAAAACTGTTCCTCTCTACAAAATGAATTCACTCTTTTTTTTGTTTTTTTTTTTTTTTATTTGGTGCATGCAAGCCTGGAGCAAATTCAGAGCTTATTAGCAGGAAACAGTTTTAAGGTTAAGAGGAAAAAAAAGCATGTATGACAACAAGATCTCTTCAGTTTCCAGAGAATTGGTTTAAGCTTCTCCAGTTAGTTTATTCCAGTGTATTTGCTGATGCCTGTAATGTTAGGGCAATTTGGCTTGCATAAATTGGGTGCCTTAGGCAGGAGGAGATGAAAAACTGCTGGGTTTCCTGGACGCTTGAATTTAATTTCTAAAGGGGGGAGGGTTAATGTGTGGGCTGTTTTATATCAATTCCAATGTGTGCGTGTTACCATTTTGGTGAAAGTTATTTAATAATGCTTCTAGCAAAAGGAGGGTTGAGACACCCAGAGTCACTTGAGGGTCATGACTTCTCCCCAGTAAGAGCCTCCAGCCTGGGAGGTCAGGGGGCTCAACGCCTCCTGACCCAGCTGGGGCCCCGCTGCACAGTTCTGCTTCTTCGAGAGCTGGATAAATGCTCCATGCTGCAAACCTACAACCCACCAGCAGAAAGTCCCAGTAAATATCTCAATAGCTTCTTTGTCTACAGCTTACGTGATTAGGCTATAAAAAACTAAGATGGTTGTTTTGTTGCAAGAACCCTGCAAACTATCCCAAATGTTGCCCAGGCCCTCTCAGCTCTAGCAGCCCTATCACTTCATTGTTCCCAGGCTTAAAAAAGATACTGAAAGTGGTGGGCCAGATTCCTGAGATGCCTGACTGCCTGCCACTGACAGAGAACACCCAGCTGACTGCGTCCATCCTCCTCAATAAGCTGTACGACGACCTGCGCTGCGACCCGGAGCGTGACAACTACCGGGTGATCTGCGAGGAGTACATCAAGTGAGTCGGGTGGGCTCGGGGTGCAGGAGGGCTAAAGAAAGCGACGGGCTCTGGCAGTGCAGCTAGATGCCAGACTGAGGCCCTGGGGGACGATTTGCTTGAGATCCTGCACAATTCCTCAGCATGGGTCCTCGAATCCTCGCGTACTCCTACCTGCTGGATCATGACCTTTGCATGGATTTGGGCTGGGTTGCGTCCCAAATACCTACATATTTCACCAGCGGAGTGAAATCCAGCAGAGAAATGAAGGACCTGTTATCCTCTTGAAACAAAACTGCTCTCTATGTCCCTGCTTCCCCTGCCAGAATGCAACAAAGGGGATCCCTCGGACAACCTGAACATCTCTCTATGTCCCACCCCACCATTCCTGGTGCCCTAGCTCTCCCATGGGGTGCAGTAGCAGTGGGTCTAGCTTTCCAGCTGCCCCCGATCTGGTCGAGGACATTCCCTGTCCAAAAATAACTACCCAAGGGAATGAGAACAGTGAGCAGCCACTGAGCCATGTGCTGACTCCCTCTGTCCCATGCAGGAGCAAAATCGACCCCCAGAACATGGACAAGACACTCCACGCCATCCAGATGGTGTCTGGGGTTCTGCAAGGGCCCTTCGACTTAGGCAACAAGCTGCTGGGCATGAAGGGAGTCATGGAGATGATGGTTGCCCTGTGTGGGTCCGAGAGGGAGATTGACCAGCTGGTGGCTGTGGAAGCCCTCATCCACGCCTCCACCAAGCTGAGCCGGGCCACTTTCATCATCTCTAACGGAGTGACGCTCCTGAAGGAGATCTACAAGAAGACCAAGAATGAGAAGATCAAAATCCGAGCTCTGGTGGTAAGGATGTCAGCCTCCTGCCTCTTCTCCACCTGCCCTGCTCCCCACCGTGCCCATGGACTTGAGAGAGGGAGGAGGTCCTGGGAATGTGCTGGGTCACCCCTTGCAGCTGGGGGATGGCTTCTGGTGCTTCCCCTGCAAGACAGGGGGAGAGAGCAGACCAGAAAAGCACAGGGTTTTTTGGCAACATTGAAGGCAAAACTGGTTAAAGACATCCCGTGAGAGCACAGAATCGGACTGCTGTGCTACGAGCTAAAAAAATCTCCTGGGTATTGGGATGTTTCCTCTTAGACCTGACTTCAAATTTTAGATATGGGATTAGGCTGATTCTGGGCAGCACCACTAGAGGATTAATGAACCTTTCTCCCTGGTGTATTTTCTTCTTCCTCCTCAGGGTCTCTGCAAGCTGGGCTCAGCAGGAGGGACAGATTATGGACTGCGACAGTTTGCTGAGGGGTCCACCGAGAAGCTAGCCAAGCAGTGCCGAAAGTGAGTTTTACCTGGTCTTTTCTCCTGTTATTCCATACTTTCTCAAAATACAATATGCTTCTTCCCCATGAGATCCTGTCCACGCATTGCCTTCATTTCTTGTTGCTTCTTGACAGCTGATAATGCCCGTGGGGCCATTGCTCCAGGACCTGGAGCTCTTTAAAGCCTCAAGCAGCTGGTGTTCCCCCTGTCTCAGTGCTGTGTGGCTGTCCTAATCTGTTCCTCCCTGAGGCCTTTAGGTCCCTCGCGTTGGGCCATGGGAGGAGGTCCTGTCTCAAGGGACCCAGAAGGGAGTTGCAGCAGGACCTACGTACAGGTTCAGGCCTGACGCAGTTCTCAGCCCATCTTAATTTTTTCCTCTCAAATAAATTAGTGCTGGCTCCTGAGATAAATTCGGATTTCTCTCTTCCAGGTGGTTGTGCAACACCACCATTGATGCCCGCACCAGGAAGTGGGCCGTGGAAGGACTGGCATACCTGACCCTTGATGCAGATGTGAAAGATGACTTCGTGGAAGACGAGCAAGCCCTGCAAGCTATGTTTGAATTAGCCAAGGTGCTTTCCCCTTACCTTGTTCTCTCATTCCTTTGGTAGCATCGAGCTCTCCAGAGTAACACTGTCTCCCCAAGACAGCAAAGTTGTGACCCCAAAGTCTCATCTGTATCTAGCCTAGCAAAATTTCAGGTTTTCAGCAGCTGAGACACCTCAAGCTTGTTCTCATCCTGGTCTTCTCCCAGGAGTGTGGAAGGTTGCTCTTACCTTTACTATCAGTAGGTGTTCCTGCACAAAAACGAAAAGCATCAAGATTCTGACAGCATCTGATGAGGCCACATCCTGTTTAACGTTGATTTCCATTTTTCCCTGACCTGGGGATAAGCCAATGGGCACTTCAGCTAGGACTGCCACCATGGAGGCTTGCAGTCTGGGGACACGTTTCCCTGCCACGTTCTCTTCACCCTCACATGAACTTGTATGTTTCTGTGCAGATGAGTGACAAGACTATCCTGTATTCTGTGGCTTCTGCGCTGGTGAACTGCTCCAACAGCTACGACACCAAGGAGCTGGTCCCGGAGCTGGTACAACTGGCAAAATTCTCCAAGCAGCACGTGCCTGAGGAGCATCCAAAGGTAGGTTGGAGGAGATGCTCAGATCTGAAGATTTTCTTCAGTGTATTGCTTGTCACAGACCTCAGGCCTCCTGGCTCCCAGGCTATGAGGCTGCAATCTCTGTGCTCTCCAGCCAGGCTTGGCTGTAGTCGAGCAGGATGGGGGCTGCTGAGGAGCTGACCCCTTTCCAATGTCCCCCCCTGCCAGGACAAGAAAGATTTCGTTGTGAAGAGAGTGAAGCGGTTGCTGAAAGCCGGCGTCGTCTCTGCATTGGCCTGCATGGTGAAGGCAGACAGTGCCATCCTGACGGACCAGAGCAAGGAGCTCATAGCCAGGTGCCTGCCTTCTGTCCTGGGAGCCGGGGGTGCTGGGCTGAGATGGGTGCCTGGGCTGGCTCCTTGTTTGTGGGGTGGTGCCTATGGGGGCAGGATGAAACGGGGGTGGAGAAAAGGCTTAAGCACAAAGCCTTTCTTAACCTATTTCATAAAAATGCTCGTGCTGGCATCGAAGCTGGCTTACGGGGCTGTCTTGCAAGTCTGCGTTGCGAATTTCTAGTCACCCGTACTGGTTATTGCCGTCTGGCATGGCTGTTTCACTGAGCGATGCTGTGCTTTGCAGGGTGTTTCTTGCATTGTGTGAGGACCCCAAGGACCGCGGGACCATCGTCGCTCAAGGTGGTGGAAAGGTGATGACTCTTATCTGCCTGGTGTGCATCTAATGTCTGTCGGGAGCCTACAGTGAGGGAAGGCGGCAGAAAAGCCTGAGCTGTCCTGGTAGGCCCTGGGGCACAGACTGGCTGCAGTCTTAGCTCTGCAAGCCTCTAATGAAGCTTGCAATGAACCTCTAATGAACCTTGAAATAACTATTTGTCAGCTTCCAGCTCTGGCATGGTGCATGTATGAGAGCAAATGGAAAACATCACTGTAGGCTACTGTCCAGACCCATTTCTCCAAGAGACAAATCTTTAGGATATTTTAAACTTATCTTAGCATACATCAAGGCCATCCCGTGAATCTTCTCAGGGGCATTTAATGCTTTCCTCTGTGTCACTAGGCCCTGATACCTCTGGCTCTGGAAGGTACAGATGTTGGCAAGATAAAGGCTTCTCATGCTCTGGCAAAAATTGCTGCTATTTCCAATCCAGATATAGCATTCCCAGGAGAGAGGGTAAGTTAAAAATATATATATATAATAATTAACTTCACTAGCAAATGGAAATTGCCAAGATCTGAAAGCTGGAAAAGCGGTGACACGTGTGACATGCTCTGTCATAGGTGTATGAAGTGGTGAGGCCCCTTGTCAGCCTGCTGAACACAGAGAGAGATGGCCTCCAGAATTATGAGGCTCTGTTAGGTCTCACTAACTTCTCAGGAAGAAGTGACAAACTTAGGTGAGTGTACCTGCTTTTTGACCTACCTTTCTTTCCCATACACTTTATCAGGAGTGATTTTTTTATTTTATTTTTTTATCAGGAGTGAATTTCAGTTCAATGCTTTTCTTCCAGGACTGCAAAGACTGATTAATTTGAGCTACCTTTGGCAGAGATAAAAAGGTCTTAGAACAGAAACATTAATATAATAATAATCAGTAAGAATAATTGCATGTTTTCCCCTAGAAAAATGAAAAACAATGTGAATTCAATTGGAATTAGATAAGGGATGAAGCATGTGTCATGAGTTTCACGAGCCGTGGGCTCAGATTTATGTCAAGCCCTTCCCTGCCTCCCCTCTGTCTGCAGTTAATATTTTAGTGTGACTATGGCATGTCCCATTATCTGTTTTGACTCCTCTTCAACACAGGATGAAGATAGTCAAGGAGAAGGCATTGCCAGACATTGAAAACTACATGTTTGAGAACCATGACCAACTTCGACAGGCAGCCACAGAGTGCATGTGCAACCTGGTGGTCAACAAGGAGGTAACTCACTCTGCATCTCAGACCTGACTCCACGCACCAGCTTGTGAGCCACCTCGCATGCATAACTGTGTTGTCTCTGGATATCATGTGGTGTTTTTTTTTCAGGTACAGGAGCGGTTCGTGGCTGATGGAAATGACCGGCTGAAGTTGGTGGTGTTACTGTGTGGTGAGGATGATGAGAAAGTGCAGAGGGCAGCAGCAGGAGCCCTGGCCATGCTTACGGCAGCACAAAAGAAACTCTGCTCTAAGATGACTGAAGTGGTAAGACCATCAGTAGAATTGCTGGCAGTGTAGAGGTAACCTTGAAAGGGGCCTGGCTCAGTGAAAATGCTCATAAGGAAGATGTAGTCTACCAGATGGCTAACAAGGAGCTTAGTGGTGAAGCTGAGACCCAGGTGTGCATGCTCCTAGTTCACTCAGGCACAAACTAAAACAGTCTTGTTTATATCAGCCTCCGAGACTTCATCTCAGATGAAACATTTTTATGTCGCTATTCCTCAAGTGAGGTCCAGCATACTAACATCAAACAAGGTTAGGAATGCAGAATGGTATTCAGTATAGATCCTTAAAACCTGCCTTACGTAACCTGAAATCCAAACCTTGCTTCATTCAGAAATGAAAAGAGCTTGATCAGTAATGTATTGGGCTTCACAGATACCAAAACATCTCCGCTTCCTGCAGAGATCTCTAGTCCTGAGTGCAGACCCTGCACAGCAATAGCTGAGGCTGACAAACCCTCTGTTAGTGGCACACATGCTGATGTTGGACACTGGGGTTTGTTCGAATACAAATCATCAATCAAGCCAAAGGAGGGGCTCAGGAGAATTACTGGGGGGAGAGGACTGCTTCCAGTCACCTCAGCTGTGTTGCTTCTCTAGCAAGATTCTCTGCTCAGAGATTATGCAGCAGCATAAATGTGGAACTTCTGTTTTATGTGGTGCTAGGGTCACGAAAACTCCTGATGGGGGGGGGGGCGGGCAATATGTGAAGGGGTTCACAATTTTGGAGTCAGGTTTCCTTAGATACAGAACCAACTAACCATACCTGACATAAATATGAAGAGGTGAGTCCCTGTTCTTCCGCTGGGACATGCCTCGCCAAACTTGTGTTCTTGGTTGAGGTATTCTTCAAACCAGTACTAATGATATCTCCCTTCCTTGAAGACCACCCAGTGGCTTGAAATCCTGCAGAGGCTCTGCTTGCACGATAACATGGAAGTGCAGCACCGTGGACTGGTCATCACTTTCAATTTAATCAGCGCCGACAAAGAGCTAGCGAAGAAGGTGGTGGAGACAGAGCTCCTAGAGATCCTGACCTTCATCGGCAAGCAAGAAGATGATCCCAAGAAGCAGCACATCATTAATGTAGCACGTGATTGCCTCACAAAATGCATGGATTATGGACTGATCAAACCTCTCTCTTGAGCATGAGGAAATGAAAAGTACTGAAAAAGGCTGAGTGGGGAGAAAAAAAAAAGCTACTGGGAAACGAGGAGAACAGAGCCATGAAGAAAACCTATTCCCATTGTCAAGGCATAGACTAGAGCTGGGGGACAGTTTTAGGAGATCAGAAACTGTATTAGGGAAAGGGTGACATTTGCATGAGAAATTTGGAAAATGTCCATCTGAATAGATTCTAGATGGTGTAAATTATTTCTTTGTCCCCATTCAGCTGATAATACTTAAAAGTTTCAAGGCCTAGCTATGGTAAGAGTTGGTTGTTCGGGAAATGTGCCAGGGGCTGTTGAAGAAAACTCAACTGAAATTGGTTCTGCAGCCATCCACAGCTCCTGGTACTTCAGTAATTGCTACCAATGATGGAACCAGGAGGAGGTTTAATTGCATCCCATCCTGCATTCAGAAAAGAAGTTGGCTGTTAGTTGTGTGCTTTTTTTTTTGTGTTGTTCATTTTTGGTATTTTTAAATGTTTTTAAGTGGTGTGTCAGAGTTTGAGGCTGGAGGATGAACTTTTAATAAATTTATTACTTCGTTCCATGTGGAATCTCTACTCTTCTGCCTAAATTAAGCAAATGGAGGATCTAGGGCAATTCCCAATCTCAAGTTTGCTTCATATCCAGCAATGTGAGCACAAGCTGAATTTACACCACTTGCAAAATAATCTAATGCTGCTCAAAAGAACGCGTGAAGGCACTGTGAAAATAGGCTATATGAAGAGGCAGCACTAATGGGATAAGCTGGCATTCATATCAGGGCACGCAGTGGGCTCAACATGGAATTTTGAAACTATCTCACTTAGGAAAGAAGAATGAGAAGAACACCAGGTGATCAAATTAAATTTTTACTTTATTGAAGTTTACAATCAAGCACAGATTCTTTACGCATACTATGCACACTGATCACAGACCCTTGCTTTAATTAGCAGAGGGGAACAGAAATCTGAGTATACAGTAATTACAATCAACAATGATCTAAAAATGAAGTACATTCAACCATTTCTGATCATAATAATTGTCAGTGATTCTTGTCTGATAGGCACGGCATGATTAAGTGATTGAAGTGTGGGGATCATGAAAGAAACCACATGGGTAGTCTTTCCTAGTTGCTGACTGAAGAAAAAAGTGGAAGGTGCCTCTACCTTCCAGAAGTTAGAGAAGCAAGAATGTTTAAGCTAATAGGTTTGACAGTTTAGAGGCAAATTTACTTGAAGGATGGATTCCAGCTGTCTACAACGTCTTGTTTTTGCACACACACACGATAATATTGTTGGTGCTTTATGCTAGCTGGGTAATCAGAGTGTTTTCCCAAACCAGATGAACCGTAGGTCATTCTGTAGTGGAAAACAATATGAAGGTTCATGGGTTGCTGTCAACTAGCCTTCAGTTTTACATGCTCAGTTTTAGGAATTTGAGATCTGCCCTTTGCAAGTACTTCGCACCTAACTACAGAGTTTTACATAACCAGCATGTCTGAAACCAAGACAAAAATCCTATTGGTACATAAAGGCAGTTAAGCAAACCTTTTCTTGTCCCACTAAAACTACTTTGGCATAACTGGGTGGTTCTAACCCATACTGACTTACTGAAGTTGAGTGGGAAGCTACTCCTACAAAAGCTATTTATTTGTACGCTAGTTAAAACATGGAGAGAAGACCTCAATTTGACTTTTCTGGCTATCTGAATGAAAGCTCTTTTTAAAAATGGCATCTGACACTGGATGCCTGTGCTGTTTGGTGCTGTTCTGAGCAGTACTATACATGTAGGTACAGGAGTGATTTCTTTTCATATCACCAGTACTCATAGAACAGGTGTAGATTTAAATTAGCTCTGGATGCTACACATACTAATACATTTTCAAAAATTATATCCTGATATGGAAGGGGATTAGGAACAATACCAAACACAATAGTTCTTTCTAAACCAGAGAAACGACGGAAGCTGTCAAGAATCGTGTACCTCTCTAGTCCTCCGTCCATTTTTCCTAGGAATATTTTTAACTTCCTCTCCTTCATTTTTAATGTCAGTATTTCACGGTATTCTTCTACTTTGTCATCTCTGTAGCACAGAATAGCGATATCTTCCTCAGAGTAACCTATCTTAAGGTACGTGCAGCAACACTTTGCCACAGACTCTGCTATTCCATCTTTGTCCTTTTCCTCTACTGTTTCACAAAAGCCAGGCACAGCGGAAGCACATGAGGCTGTACGTAACAACTTCTGTAAATGTTTTTGTGGAATATTTATAGCAGGGTCCTCTACAATCTTCTCCATTTTGTTTTTTAGATAGCAAAAGATGCTGTTAGCATTACGAACCACTTTGGTTAGTGACTCAACAGGATCGTGCCATCTTGGTTCTGGAAGACCAGTTGAGAAGCTGTGACTTGTCTGCAAGTAGTCCAAGAAAATCCAGAGAAAGCCAGGCTCGGGGAGGTGTGGTGATGAAGTCAGGTCCAAGGCCTTTTGATACCAGTCACCGTCCCCATCTTGGAAATTCTGTGCTTCATCAATTATTATGTGCTTCACATCATTAAAGGTTTTCCTCAAAAAGGCCACTCTCGTCACAGCTTGGCAAATATTTTTCTGTCTACAGAAGAAATACAAGCAGATTAAAAACAATGTCTTTGTGTTGTAAACTACTAGTTACTTGACCAGAAGGAAGTGAATGCCAATGATATTTAAATCATATTTATTACTACATGCTCAGGACGTCAAGAAAAAACAAAAATCAAGCCTTACTCAAAATGCATCCCAAATACACACTTCAAACACTATACCCACCATACCAAATATGCTAATCAGTACCCAGCTATTTTAAAAATGAAGGTCAAATAATAACATGTTGAAATGAATAACTGGAGGAAGGACTTACATCACAAAATCTCTCAGAGGCTGGTTCTCACATATGTAAAGAACCTCCTGTTGTCCACATTGAAACATACTTCTTATTTTCTCTATGATGTTCAGTGCCACGATAGTTTTTCCTGTTCCTGGTAGACCGTAAACAAACAGCTTCTTAGTTTTGTGGAGGTTTTCTGACAACAGCTGGTATTGTTTCATGGTCAGGACGTTCAAAACCTCAGAACCAACACGATCACTTAAAAAGGATTTGAAAGTCAACAAAGCTATTGTGAGAGAACGCAAGAGGTCTTTCAAGTTTTTTCTCTTGATTAGGCTGTAGTTTTGGGGATACATTTCTTGAATGTTCACATCCCCTTCTTCATGGTTAAATACGGGAGGCAAAATCAATAGCTTTGGTATTATACACAGCTTGTGAATATAGCCCCCAGTGTTGACTAATTTCTCCTTCAGCTTCCTGGCTGTGCATTTCGAGTATTCAAACAAATCCTTAGAGATCTGATGCTTACAGACCGTGTAGAGGATAGGTGGCCAATCCGTGGCTAGTACAAGAATGTCACAGATTATGTCTCGGTTTTCTGGCAAACCAACATCAACAGCCCAGCTTCTGGAAGATATCACAATTCCCTCAGATATCTGCCTCAATTGTTCTTCCATTAAAATCTGCAACTCTGGATGCTCTTGAAAAAGGTCTTCAGTGAGTTTTTCTGGAGTATATATTATGCTGCGGGATTTTACTATCAATACAGAGCAAAAGAAATAGTCGGTGTTAGTTTAAAATATGCAAATCCAGCCCTCCGAAATGATGCTGTGGGAATTAATAGCGGTGAAAGGTTACAAATTCAGACCCTCGCTGCTCGAAAGCCCTTTTCTGCTTCTTCAAAATTTTCCTCACCCACTCCACATATTTCTAGTTTCTTTTGAAAAGACTGCATCCTCGGGGAACTTAATCCTTTTTCCTAGCTAGATATCAGTCCCTTTGCTAGAAACACTAGCACATGGCCAGCTTATGCCAACCTTTCTCAGTATATTGGCCTAGCAGACAGAGAAATGAAGATTAACAAAGAAATCTGTAAAATAGCCTCTGGACACCTGGCTGATCTTGCAATACCACAGAAACACTGGATTGTAACTGGGAGGAAACACTCCACTCTGTTCCCAGCCCCAGTCACCTTTCCTATTTTAGGCTGATTCCACATAAACTTTTCCTCCCATCTTTCCCGTTTTCACTGGATTGTGAAAAAACGTTGGCAGGGCTGTGTACAGTCCCCAGAGAAGTTCAGCTAGCTGAGCTCTGTCATGTATACACAGCATGTCCTGCAGAATACCAGTACTCTGTAGGGCTCACCAGACATTTGAATGCAACACTGCTGTCAGAGCTACAAAATATTTCCAGCTTTTTCACCTGTTTAAAGAATGTTTTCAAACTCATCTTTGACCTCGACCACAGCCTTGAGATTCATCATGTAAACCTATCAGACAGTGAAATCAACGTGTACACCTACCTGGAAACAGTTTTTTACAGAGATCATCAACATTGTCAAGGCCCTGGTGCGAATAAACTGGCTTGGCAAGGGGTGGCCCCTCTGACAGACTCAGTGCTAATGTAAAGGTCTGAGACAACCCTGAAAGATCTGGAAAAGAGAAATAAAAATGTGATATAGTGTGAGCTTTTGCTGCCCATTACTGTAAGGGGCACAAGCAGTCGTCATGCTGATTTCAAAACTTTCACTCTTCTTAAAAAAGAAAAAAAAAAAAGCGATGAACAAACAGAAACTTTGGAACTCATGTGGGCAGCAGCTGATTGGCAACAGAATGGGCCCTGGCCATCGATCATGGAGCTGCTCTTGGTTTTCTTATCTCATTAGTTGCCCCTGTGACCTCTAACCCCATTAATGATACCCCTTTCACTGCCCAAGAACTGGCCAATGAACAATTTCTCCATCCACAGCTCTCTCCCTACTGGACTGGCAGCAGCATCGGAGAATGTCACAAAAAGTAAAGAAAAGTAAAGAAAAGAAGAAAAAGTAAACATTCAGCCCTAAAGCAAAAACTGAACTCTGGCCGTTATGTACAATAACACAGGTACTGGGGTCTAACCTCCAAAGCAGTCCTTGTCACCTTGAGGCATAGAGACCTCCTGCTGCAAAGGCAGTCGATAGCATTGGTATTAGCAAGCTGCTAGTCACCATGCCTAGTCACTGCAGCCTGAAACCAGCATTACAAAAGGTAACAGAAAGGCAGGTATTTACCAAGGGCATGAAGTCAAAATTGACCATGAGTGGTCAAAATTTTTAGTTTGGTTAGGCCCACAAAGAACACTGAAAAGCAAGTAAGATTACCTAAGGAAAACAACAAGATCGTACAATCATTGAACAGCCCAGGTTAGAAGGGACCTAGAAAGATCACCAGGCTCAACTTTAAGAAAATAAAAGGGAATATGGAGAACAGAAGGGGATTGTCTTGGGTCTTTTGGACCTGGATCAGCAGAGATCATCCATTTGGCCCATTCTTCTGCGTTCAGCTTCTTGATAGTGGTACCTTCCACTTGCCACGACTCTGGGTCTTTTGCAAACACGGCACAAGTAAACGGCTCAATCTTCACAGCGCAGACATGGCCACGGTGCTTTCCAGCCTCATCATATACTTCGAAGATTTTGTGTTTGCACATTATGCTGTGTTTATATCCTCTATTACAAAAATGGAAGACCTTTAATTTGTACTCTATGTGTTTGATTAGGTGGCTTAATTTTTCAACGTTCTCATCATCACACATGAATCCCTGTACTCTCCTGTCGTCATCTACACCGATCCATAAATATCCGCCACGTGCATTTGCAAATCCAGAGATATACTGAGGCAATATTTCGTTAACACGCTTCAAGAAGTTGTCAGTAGAATAGTGCTTAAATTCCACATCTGCTGACTCCGTGAAATTCAGCGTCTCTCTGTATTGCAGTTGGTCCCTATTAAATAACTCTGCAACATTGTCATTTACAATATCCATGTCTTCTTCCACATCACTTGCCTTACTTTTCTTGGCAGGTGTTTCTGGGCTAAGCTCTCTTCTGGCTTCATCTTGCTTTTCTTCAAGGAACAAAGTAGCTTCAGTAACGGTCATGTGGGAAAGAAAAGCACCACATTTTGAATACAACCCACTGCTCAGGGTACAGATACGTGGCTTTCTTTCTAGGGATGCTTTTTCACTGCTCCATGTTTTAACAAAAATCAAAAGGTAATTATCTTGCTGTTTGAAGTCCAGGTATTTTGCCAAGTCTGCAGTCAAAAGAAGAGATCGAAAAGTTTCATGCAAATCTAGTCCGATCTCATCTCTCTGTAAGCTGTAGTCTTCATTTTCAATCTCTGCTTTTACCACACCTCCTCCAGAGTTTAGCAAGGCACACACTGCCGAGGCAAGCGTGTATTTTTGATCTTGTTTTGAGTTTTTTGGCATCTTTTTTCTTGCTTTTTCACCAAAACATATTTTTCCTACATTCAAAACTACTTCAGGATACTTTGTTGCTGAATCAACCCAGACCCACTGCGTTGGTTGATGGTCCTCAAGAGCCATTCTGGACCTGAAACAATTGTACAAAAATTGCTTACCATTTATGTGAAAACATCAATCTTCCAAAGAGTTCCAAAAAAAATTAGCTAAACAGAGGCTATCCTTTAAACAATAAACACACAATTACAGGGATAAGAGATGCAGAATAAATTGTAGTAATTTGTTCCAGCCCCAAATGTACTTGAAGCTTTGCTTTTGGGGAGTCCTTGTGTTTTCCCTATGCCACCTCCTGATAGAGCCAGAGCAGCAGCATCCTTCAGTAACCCACAGCTGCTAGTCTCTCTCACACACACTGGTGCTCCCTTTAGTGCTTACTTGCCGAAAATCCAAAAGCCTCTCCGTGGAAATTTGGCCCCAATGTCCACTTGTTTATATTTTTGTCCCTGAGAATGAGGGATTGTAGGTACCTTGCTGGTGTCAGTCCCTCTGAACGCAGAAACAGCCTCAAATATCTTTTCTACAGCTGGACTCATCACTGTCTTCAAATTCCCAGACTGCACAGCTCCTCCTCCTCCCGTCTGTCACCTCTTGCCCAGCTAGCCCGTGAGCACAGGCCAGGAGAGACAGCTGGGTCAGAGCTGTGTTTCACTGAAAAGCCCAAACTCAAAGCTGTTGCAGGTAAGATAAACCTGGAGACAGCAAGGCTGCCTCTGCCAGCTTACTGATGGGGGAAGAGGAAGCAACTTGCTGTATGGTTGCCAGTCAGGGGGCTACAAAGTGAGATTCAGCTGTGCCACAGCAGCCTTGGGGCTTAATCCGTCTTTTCAGCTTTTCTGCATTGAAATTAACTGCAAACATTAGAGGGACCAGAATGCCCAGGCAAAGGGACTCTGATGAAGACTATTCCTAACACTGGGAGGGCTACCAGAGAGCTGTACGGAGACCCTCTGTTCCCACCGGCCATGAACATATTTAATAAACCACCTGCAATAGGGATGCTGTGCAGAGCAGCTGCTTGAAGCCTCGGAGGGGACTGTTCTTCTCATACTCATCAAGTTTCCCTCCAGCTTCCTGCAGCGGGACAACCTGGCTGACCGATGGGATCTCAGACTATCAGCAGGTTAACAGAGGAAAGGACTCACCACACCTCATTTTCGTAGTTCTGGGCTAAATCAACAAATCTCAAATATCAATTTTAAATCCATAAATAAGTTCCGCATGGCGGAAGCAGACGACAAAGCATACAGGATATCTCATCTCTTTTCTCCTCAATCTGCCCACTCCATTAAAATCTCAGAGAAGTTACACTTACTTTTTTGCTGGTTGCGGTTCTTCTCTGCCGATTTTGGTTTCTTTTCCTTTGTGTTACCTGTGATCAAGCATGCACGGCGTCCACAGACTTCGGTGGAACTTTCTAGTTCTATCCAAAGTTCCTAAGCGGGTTTTGGTAGGAGTCTAGTCCTCCAGAGCTATTTCCCGCCTTCCCGCCCTCTGCCACTCTTCCAATCAGAGCAAAGAAAACAGGAAAAAAAAAAAAAAAAAAAAAAAAAAAAAAAAACGAAACAAAAAAAAAAAACTGAGAAGAAATCCCCCAACCTACAGCATTTACATATGGCATTGTTTGCTCAGCCTGAAAGGCTGACCTTTCATTAAACCTCAGAGCTGCAAAATCAGATAGCCATAGTTCTGGAAGCTGGGAAGCAGGATAGCAAGCTAGAAAGCCTCATGCAGAAAATACGATCTGCTTATCTACAGGCACAGTATTTGCAGTAGGAGATTCAATTATAGAGTACGCTAAAGCTAATAATTTTATACTGAAATCATGCCCATATACAATTTTCAGCAGAAGCTAAAAATTGGTATAGGTTAATTTGTTTTCAGAACTTGTCTCTGTGAAAGAGGGGCAACTTTGGAGCATCCTCAGTGATACCTCCCTCCTCGGGTTGAAATGTCAGCAAAGACACTGAGACTGGGGCTATAGTGAGAAGACTGAAATCAAGGAAGGTAACAGCCTTGGTTCCAAAGCCTTGAGAAGGCTCAAGCAGCAGTAGATGCGTGTGCCCTGATTTGCTCAGCAAAGCTGTGGATTTTTTGAGACAGGAAGAGAGGAGACGGAGTAATGTGAAAAAAAGAGCAAGTTAGTGCAAGGCTGTGCAGAAACTTACTTCCAGGACAGAAAGGAAAATAGAAACAGTCTGACTGTGAGCAGACATACAGCTTAATTTACAGATTAAAAACGCTTTTTACCTTTTACTTCCACAGAGGGTAAAAGAGATGCTGTATCCGGGATGATAACAAACACAGCAATAATACTTTCTGTTGCACAAAAGCTGACGCTGCCGTGCCACGAAGCGAAAATGAAAGTCGCTGTGCTAAAACCGCTGCTAGCTTTCAGGAACGGGAGCCTGCCTGTCTCGGAAGAGTTTCTGAGAGCCATAAAATGGCCACTTTTAGAAGGAAAATTTGGGAGCAATGTATCAGCTGCCCTCCATTGCTCTGCCACTCGTCTTCTCCCTTCTCTATTTTTCCCCCTCCCCACTGCCTCGGGGAAATGACCAGAGGAGGGGGAGGCAGGCGCTAACAGAACGGGCTGCATTCTGGTGCCCCAGGCTCCTGTTCATTCATTGCAAAGTGTGGATTTTTCCCGGTTAATTTTTTTTAATGGAGCCTGCCGCCAGTTCCTGGTGACTTCCTTACCTTCCCTGCAGGCGTATTTTTCTATGTGGGCAGAGCGTCAGAATGAAACCAACAGATGTGTGGGCAGGCTAAAAAATAAAATAATAATAATAATAAATAAATAATTATGAATTTTTAACTCCTGAATTTCTCTTTGTGCCTCCTTTCTACATCACAGAACTGTACTTACCCCTCTGGCCAGATCCTCTTCTTGATCCAGCGCAGAAAAGCCCAGAGCAAGGCTAGAACCCTCCTCTCAGTGTGAAACACTAAGGTGCAGGCTGCTCGGCAGGAATTTCTGGCAAATTGGTGCTCGCCAGAGGGACAGACAGACTGACTGGCTCCCGGCCTGCCCGAGCACCTTACAGCAAATGCCATCTACCCCGCTGGCCTTAACCATGCAAGCAACTGCTTTGGCTCCTCTAGTAATCCACGGTAGGACTATTCTTTTCAAAGCGCCTTTTGTTCAATTGGTGGAATATTTTTATTTATTGTACCACTCGTGGTTGTGTTTTTTTTTTTTTCTTTTCCCTAAATGTTTTTCCCAGCGATCCCCAAGCCCATCGTTCCCCCTTCTGCTGAAGCAGTTGCAGCCCTTAGAAGGGAGCCTTCAAGGCTGGAAAGGATGAGGGGCATATGTCACTATATGGCTGAGGAGGCAGGAGGGAGAGGTTGGAAATGAGGAAAAACTGCGAAATTTCTTCTCAGAAAGAGCAGTCAGGCACTGGGACGGGTTGCCCAGGGAGGTGGTGGTGTCACCATCCCTCGGGGTGTTTAAGGGAAGGTTGGACGTGGTGCTTAGGGTGGTGGTGCTTAGTGGGTGACATTGGCAGTAGGGTGATGGTTGGACCAGGTGATCTTGAAGGACTTTTCCAACCTAAATAATTATACGAAGGCGAACGGCTCCCAGCAGGGCCCGCCGCCAGCTATGGCCGCGCCCCCCCCCTCCGCCATCACCTCAGGCCTCTCGAGGCGGGAAACGCTGCCTCCGCCCCGAGCTCCCCGAGCTCGCTTTCTATTGGCGGCCTCCCCCGTCCGTCGGTAGAATCCCGCGTCTCTATTGGCTGTTGGCCGCCGCGGGGGGCGGGACGAGGCGGGGAGCTCCGCCTGGGCGCGGCTGTGCCTGGGTGAGCGGGGCCGTGAGGGGAGCGGGGCCGGGAGGGCGGGCGGAGGGGCCGGGAGCGGGGCCGCTGCGGGGTCCGGAGGCGATGGCGGGGCCGGGAGGGGCGGTGGAAGCACGGGACGAGGTCGTGAGGGGAAGGGGACGGCGCCCGGCTGGCATCGAGGGGCTCCTCCTCGCCGCTGTGCCCGCTGCTGGCTCCCCTCGGCCTCCTGGGGTCCCAGCCCCCCTCAGCTCCCCTCAGCCCCCCTCAGCCCCCTTCAGCCCCCCTCAGCTCCCCTCAGGCCCCCTCAGCTCCCCCTCAGCTTCCTCCCTCCCTCCCCTCATTGCTAAGGGTGCTGCAGCCCCGTGTTATCCCTCCCTAGGGGTTTTGAGGGGAGAAAAAATGCTCTGTGGCCGTGGACGAGTATAAAACACAAACCAGGGCCTGCTGTGTGTGTGCTGGCAGGTCAGGGTTTGGGTTAATGCCCGCTCTGTTAACTTGTGGGGCGGAGGTGAACAGAAATGTAAAGGTGTGTTGGGGAGAAAGGGCTTCTGCTGGGCCAGCTAACCCTTTGGGAAGGAGAAACGGCGCTAACGAGGTGGCACAGGCTGTGTATGGACCGTGCTGGTGGCACTAAGCACCACCATGGAGCTGGGTGCAGGAGGCAGAGGTACCAAGCAGGGGCTGGGTTTGTCGGTTGTGGAACAGCCGCTGCTGTCTCACCTCCTGGGGACGTCGGTAATTTGTCTGAAATTCTGCCCTGTAGAAAGCTGTGTGTTCCTGAAAATAAATCCAGAAGTTCTGTGTGTGTTGCTGTTTCTTTGTTCTCTCCAGGAAAAAAAAATCCCCACACCTGGAACTGGAACTTCTCTGTTCTAGTTCCTGACCTGGAAGTGAGCTCCTTGCTGAATGGAAATAGATTTGCCCGAAGCAATGATGAGTGAAGTATTCTCTGAACTGGTATTGCCGAGACTTTGCGTCTTTGCTCTGACCAGGGCATGATCACGTAATCTTCTCTCTGAGCTTGTTTAGGCAAAGCTCATCTGGAGCAAACAATTTCGCTGCTGCCTGAGATGTTTTGATGCACCCTAAAAAAACGGTGGAAAAATATTACAATTTGTTAGCAGTGGTGTTTAGCAGTACAAAAACAATGTTGATTTGAAAAGTGAGCAGTACAAATACTTGTTCGGATTCATGCATCCTACTGCAACACCAGATTTAGCGCAGAGCTTGCAGTAAGAGGGGTTTCTCAGTGTTTCTACCATGTGTGCCACGGCTTATAAACCTCCAGACACTCTGCCTCTGTGTTTTCTCCATATTGGGGAAAAAAAGGCATAATGAGGCATTCCCTGGAACTCTTCAGTGGAGATGGGTTTTGTTGCATGTGATGCACATGGATTTTCTGAGAGAAGGATCCTGGGAACACTTCTTCCTTTACACCCTCAGAAGGGGCTAGGCAGGGATCCCACAGCCGAGTGCAGCTCAGCACAATTTGTGGCTGTTTCACAATGGTTCATCTAGTGTATGCGAGATGTTTCTTTTCCTTAAGCTGTGCTACAGACACCAATCTTTAGTTCTACATTGGAAATAGAATAATGCGACTCAGCTTTCAAGGTTTTTAAAACTAAATGCTGTGAAGCAGAGCAGATTCTCCAGCTGTAAGAAGTGGTGTATATCTCTACTCGGAAAGCCCAGGAACAGTTTTGCCACAGCAAACATGCGGATAGTGTAATGAGTTAAACTGAATCGTGATCTTCTTGCCTTGATGGACCATTCAGATATCTTTAGTCTATGCTTTACTTTCAAATGACTCCTTTGATTATAGAGCGGATTAGGTTGGAAAGGACTTTAAAGATCATCTAATTGCAGCCCCCCTGCCATAGGCAGGGATGCCACCCTCTAGTTCAGGCTGGCCAAGGCCTCCTTGATGTCACGAGACTCGCTAAAAAGTACCTGAAAGGGTCATCAGGAACAGAAACACACAGACTGCACAGGCAGACACAGGGAATTTTAGATTCTGCTGTTTTTTGAAATACGGCAACTTTACACTGATATCTGACTCAATAGTTAGAAGTTAGTGAGGGCTGGGTTAACCCAAACCTGTGCGACTGCGTGGGGATGAAGTGCAGGAAGAAAGACAGGGCTAATTGAGCAAGTGCAGTTATGGAGCTACTCTAATGCAATTTTTTATTCTCTTCCAGGTTTTGGTGACAACTTTGCATACATTTCTCTCTGCCTGTGGAGAAGGAAGCGTCTGTGGGGGTATGTACCCAGGAGTAGAGTTACAGTGAGAAGCCAAGTGCTTTCTGTTGAGGAAGTGGGGAAGCCAACTCAGTTGCTAATGCACCCGTTTTGAAGTGTCTAGGTGAGAAGTGAATGTGGCTAGATGGTCTTGAAAAGATTTGCCAAGTCAAGTTCTGACAATGATGTATTGGGCAACTCCAGGGCTACTGTTACGTTGATGTAATTGTATTAAGCAATAGTGCAATGGATTGAGGATGCTTCGTTCATGACCACAGAACTCACAATTAATATGTAAACCCAAGGGTTGGTTTAATAAAGCTGGTGGTCCTTTACAAATCTTTTTCTCGTCGATCTTTAGACCATCATTGCGTTGATAATGCAGTTAAAAAGCAGATAGAAGGGAATGATTTTGTAACCTGAATCAGCTTCAGAGCTTTGTTGTACAGCAACAAACCTGATAAACTGATACTTAATTGACTACTGAAGACAGCCCAGTTAGAAGCAGCAGTCAAATTCAAGCTGGTATTCTGCAGCCATCTGCAGGAGCACTAAAAATCTGCCAGGTAACTGCTGAGCCTGGCACCATCGTGGGCTTAATGCCTGCTAGTCAGATAGGCATTAAAGAGCAATTTAACATTCAAAAGAGTAATTACAGCAGTTCAGAACTGTGAGGCTCAGATGTGGGTGGTTCTGCGCAGGTCTTGGAGCTGCTGTGGAGTTGGCCAGATCTCAGTTTGGCAGGGACGGCGTTGTGCAGCATGGTATGGGGGAGATGGAGGAGAAGGCTGCCAAGAGCTGACAGGAGGACATCCAGGGGCCATCTAGAGAGGGGAACAGGTATTAGTCCTGGGAGAAGGAGGGACAGAGGCCCTGGAGAAGTGTTTGTGCTGTTCAGTTAGTGAATCCTCCTGGATCACAGGGGAGGATGGCGCAGAACTTTGCCAGGAGTTCTGCTGTGCTGGCAGGTCAGGCTGCGCCAGCCAGTATTCTGTGCCAGGTCTCTGCTCAGCTTCTCACTGAGCAACAGACAGGTAAATCGGAAAGGACAGGAAGGATCAAAGGAAAATAAACCTGTCCTGAAACTGAATTGTCAGTTTTATTTAAATGTATTTAAATGAGCATCAGTGTCAGTGGGACAACCAGGCCACATCTGATCAGGCAGGGTAAGGCTGTGCAGCAGCAATGCAGCCTCTTGGCACGGGCTGTTCACAGATCTCTGTGTATGAAGCAAAACTGAGGTAGCAGGTGATGTGAATTAATACCCAGCTGTATTAAAAGGGGTATGAAATGGCAGGAAATCTTGCACCTTGACATGGTTTCTTTTTCCAAAGAGATGTGTATGCTATTGCTGGTCTTCTAAGAGAAGAGGGGTGTCTGTGGATCCTGTAACTGCTGGAGAAAGGTGGCAGTTTTTATTAGTGACCCACAGTGGCAAAGGTGGAAGGGTCTGGAAGTTGTAAAGAGATGATATGACAAGCATAGGGGACCCACATAATTTGTCACAGTACGTGTTTTCCAGAGCATCTTTGGGTGGATGAAAATTACTGTATTTTTTAAGACTCTTCAATAACCTTGCTATCTTGCTTACAGGTGAGGGAGGATATTATAGATTTGTATCTTCTGAGCACAGCTAAGATGGGGTAAATTAGATCACTGGTTCAGTGGATGAAATGTTAGAGCGTATCTCTTAATCTGGGAAGACCATGTACTCTGCAGCAAGCTTCAGCTTCATGTTCTGTGAGCAAGGAGACCGATGTCTGGAGTAGCTAACTGCTGCTCCCTAAAGCCAAGTCTGGAAAAAAGCAGCTTTCCATCTTACAAAATCGTGTGTCAAGCCAGAACCAGCCATAACATCACATGCATTGGCTTTTTTCTTCTGTTCAATGAAAGATGCTTCACTGCGATATGAGTGTGCTATGTGGTTGAGACTGGAACAATCGCGACATAATCCTTAATTCAAACATAGACATTAAAGGTTCCCAGCCTGCAAAATGCTAATCTTTATCCATGGTCATCATCTGCAAAGGTGGAAGCAGCTTTAGTCTGTGTTATGTAAATAGAACCACTAGCAAGCTTTTCCCAGTATCAGAAAAGAAATACAGTTGGATTCTCAGTGAAGAAAGAATCTTGCTTTATAAAAGCAGACACCAACAGATTCAAAGACACGTCTAACAGTTCATCAGTTGGCACAGTGCTGCTTTAATCAGGTTTGTCATTTTTCTCCCTTTGGAGAACACACACCCTCCCTCCTGTGTCCCTGTTTGTACATACCAACCCCTGTGCCTTTAAAGAGTCAGAAGTCTTAATTTAGCACTGTTGGTAGGAATGAAGGGTGTGATGTTCTCATTAATTCAAAGGTGAGCAGCCTGAAAACGCAGGGTGACTCCTAAGAATAGCGCGATCAGCAGAGAGGTCTGAGCCCGGCTCTTGGACGAGCCTAGTGCCAGGGCCTGCCCCAGGCATCGCGAGTGCCTGGGGGGCAGCTGAGGGAGGACGAGCTCACCCAGACAGTTCTTCCCACCTAATTTGCTAGCTCATGCCCTCAAGCAGGACTTTCACCAGCGATGTTCTCTGATCTGCGTTCATATTATCTAAATGAGCGCTTCCTCTCCTTCAGTTGGTGCACGAAGGCGTTTCTGTGCCAGCTGACAGGCAGGGGCTGTCCAACCCCTCCGAAACTCTGCTGCAGGAACCTTACTGAAGGTTCTGAGGGCAGCAAAGCTCCGTGCAGCCAAGTTCAGGGGAGCTTCAGAGCTGATGAGCTGTAGGGGTTCCCCTGCACTGCCTGGGGGGAGGAGGAAGAAGAGAGTGGACAGGGTAAAGGTGTTTTTAGCTTGCTTTTATAGCTCCCCACTGCTCTTGTCTGTTAGTAGCAAGCAATAAATATTAATCTCCCTACACTGAGCATGTTTTGCCCACGACAGTAACTGATGAGTGGTCCCAGTCCCAGAGAGCGATCCCCTTTTCTTATTTTCTCCCCCTCTTTGAGGAGGAGGAGGCGTGAGAGAGCAGCGCAGCAGGGTTCATCCACCGCCTTCCTTCCCAGCCAGTCCCCAGCGATGTCTCGGGCAGCACGGGGCAGGGCGTTCAGCTCTCGGGCGAGTACAGTTTGACCAGGTGCTGCAGCTCCGTGGCGTAGCCGGTGACGGGGCAGCGCTGGTGAGCCTTCACGTAGCCGTACACGCAGCGGTAGCAGAAGACGAAGCCCGACGTGGACAGGGCGGTGGCGTTGACTCGGACTTTGCGGCACAGCGGGCACAACGTCTTCAGCTTGGGTAAAAGGACCGAGCCCTCCCCGTGGTCGAGATGCAGGGGGGGCGGCGGAGTGGGCAGCGCCGTCAGGGATTTGATGGTTTCCTGGTTTTCCGAGGAGTACCACCAGTCCAGGAACTGGAGGAAGAACACGCACACGGCCAGCCCGCTGGACAGGGAGAAGGCGATGCCACCCAGCGCTCGCCTCGCCGCTGACTGCACTCGTGTTGTGATGCTGGAGCAGGGACAGAAGATAGGGAGAAATCATTAGTAAGGCGCATCGCTGCCTGCAAGCCATGGCAAAAAGGCTTGGGGAGTAGCAGGGTACTGCTTTCTACGGCTCCTTAACGCTAAGCTGTGACACCAGCAGACCCCTTGTTTGTAATGGAAACATCTAGGATGTCTCCAATTCTCTGTGTGATAAGAAAGCTTCAAGTCTTGTTCCAACTAAACGAGGAGAGTTTGGATTGAGGGGACCCGGACCAGAGATCATTTCACCCCTGGATCATCCCTGTGCAGAACACTGGCTGTGGTAATGGCTGTGTTGCTGCTCAGAAACATCTAGTACCCAGGTCCAGTCCTCTTAGCAACATGTTGCAGCCAGCTTCCCTTAGGTAAGGACTGAACAGCTGGGGTGCCAAGAAAAAAAAACAAGGCACTTTTATTACCACAGAATGCTGTGATGCTAATCTCTGCTACCTGTTTGCTTATTTACACTACTCGTGTTCCCTTTTGGAGCACAAGCAAGCTTCTCCCTGAAGAGTTTCTGCAGAACAAGACGCTTCCACCTGCAGAACCTCCTGTAACTTGAACCCCGTGCCGTACCTGTGTGCATGCCCTGAGGGGGGCACGGGCACCTTCCTCTCCAGGCTCTGGATGTCCTCCGCAGTCAGCCTGACCAGGCGGACGCCGGCTAGCCGCAGCAGGGGCGAGTGGTGCTGCGCCTTCCCGAGGATGTAGCACAGCTGCTGGACCAGGAACCAGCCCTCCCAGCTCATGAGGACAAAGGGGTAGGCGGCTAGGAAGGCTCTGTAGAAACGCTTCCAGGAGGATGACGGGGGGTGGATGGAGTACTCGTCCTCCTCCCGGAGGCTGGCCACCAGCCTCTCCAGCTTCCCCTTCAGGTAAGGGACGAGGACGAGCAGCAGGAGGGACCGCCAGTGCTGCTTCTTGGGCAGCCCGGCGGCGGCCGGG
This sequence comes from Anas platyrhynchos, assembly GCF_047663525.1. NCBI lineage: Eukaryota > Metazoa > Chordata > Aves > Anseriformes > Anatidae > Anas > Anas platyrhynchos. The sequence continues at coordinate 6,579,005 of NC_092606.1, forward strand.
GCTGGCCGTTGGCGGCCTCGCAGCGGAACCCGCTTCAAGCTGTAGAAGTTTTCGGAGAAGGAGGCGCTGCAGGTGGCCAGGTAGTGCTGCTGGAGCAGCAGGTCCAGGACGGCGTACGCCTCGTCGAACCAGCGCCACAGCCAGCCCAACCGCCCGGGGTTGGATTCAGCCAGCACCTGCAGCGAGAACACGGGGCAGGGATGGAGCTGGAGGCAGCGCGTGGAGTTACGGGCACTACAGATAAATCACCGCTGTGGTTTGGGGCTGGGTGCCTCCAGGCTGTGAGGCTGCCCCGTGAGTGGGGCAAAAAAGGTGAATTTTGGTGAAGGAAGGCTCAGCAGGGTGTCACACAGGGAGGCTCCAGCCTCAATATCTGTACAAAGTGATCACTCACTTTGCCTTCAGCACCCAGCACCTCTCCCTCCACATTTGGTTTGGGGCTGGGTGCCTCAAAGCTATGAGTTTGCCTCACAAGTGGGGCAAAAAAAAGCGAATTTTGGTGAAGGAAGGCTTGGCAGGGAGGCATGTAGGGAGGCTCCAACCTCAATATATTTACAAGGCAATCACCCTCACTGCCCTCAGCACCCCTCAGCACCCAGCAGCTCTCCTTTCACCTTTGGTTCGGGGCTGGGTGCCTCCAATTTGCGAAGCTGCCCCGCGATTGGGGCAAAAAAAGTGAATTTTGGTGAAGGGAGGCTCAGCAGGGTGTCACACAGGGCAGCACCCAGCCTCAATACCCACACAAAGCGACCTCCCTCAGCCCCCCTCAGCACCCCCCCACCCCCGCAGCCCCCCCCCCTCCTCAGGCAGCACCCATGGGTGCCGGGGGCACCCAGCGCAACCCCGGGGAGGGTCCCCCCGTGCTGGGGGCGGTCTCACCTTGGCCAGGTGGCGCAGGGCAGGCCTCAGGGCGGCCGTCAGGCTCTCCTGGGCCACCGCCTCGAAGACGCTGGGCCGCTGCCCCCCGCCGCCATCGGCCGGGGGCGCCGTGAGGTGCGCGCCCAGCTCCGCCATGGCGGCCGCCCCGCCGCCGGCGGGAGGCGCTCTAGCCCCGCGCGCGCGGCTCCTCTCTATGGTCCTCTCTATGGTTTTTGGGGGAGGGAGGGGGGGGGCTGCTTCTCGCGAGGCCGCCCCGCAGCTTCCGCATCCGCCCCGAGGCCACGCCCCGAACCCGCCCCCCCCCCCGCAGAGTGAGCGGAGCGGTGAGTGGGGGGCACTGGGGAGACTGGGGGGGACTGGGAGGTACTGGGAGGGGATGGGGGATTGGGAGGGGTGCAGGGAGGGGCTGGGGGCGCTGGGTAGGGGGACTGGGGGATACTGGGAGGGGCTGAGGGGACTGGGAGGTACTGGGAGGGGATACTGGGAGATACTGGGAGATACTGGGTAGGGGGACTGGGGGATACTGGGAGACACTGGGTAGGGGGACTGGGGGATACTGGGAGGAGATACTGGGAGGTACTGGGAGGTGGTATAGGGAGGGGCCGGGGGCACTGGGAGGTACTGGGAAGGGATACTGGGGGATACTGGGAAGGGACACTGGGGGTACTGGGAGAATGGAGGGGGTACTGGAAGGAACTGGGAGGGGGTATAGAGAGGGGCTGGGGGCACTGGGTAGGGGTACTGGGAAGGGATACTGGGAAGGGACACTGGGGGAGTACTGGGAGGAACTGGGAGGGGATATAGGGAGGGGTCGGGGGTACTGGGAGGGGCTGATGGGACTGGGAGGTACTGGGAGGCTTACTGGGAAGGGATGTTGGGGGATACTGGGGGGGATGAGGGGGTACTGGGAGGGGCTGAGGGTACTGGGAAGGGGTACTGGGGGGGGACGGAGGGGTTACTGGGAGGGGTTATAGGGATGGGCTGGGGACACTGGATGGGGTACTGGGGGATACTGGGAGGTGCCAAGGGGACTGGGAGGTACTGGAAGGCTTACTGGGAAGGGGTATTGGGGGATACTGGGGGTGTACTGGGAAGGGACACAGGCTGTGGTTGGGGATGCTGGTGGGGGTATTAGGTAGAACTGGGGGGATACTGGGGGGGGTTGGGGTGAGGAGTTGGGGGGTACTTGTGAGATACTGGGAGGGGGTGGGGTACGGGGGGATACTGGGAGGGGATTCAGGGATAGGGTGGGGGCAAAATACCAGCAGGGGTTACTGGGAGTGGGTGGTGGCTCTGGGGAGGGACTGGGAGGGGATACTGGGATGGGGTGGGACGATCACTGGTGGGGCACTGGGAGGGGGGTACTGGGATAGGGGGGCCATTGAGGGGGGGGACTGGGAGCGGGCACTGGGCATGGACGGGGGATGTGCCTGCAACTGGGAGGAACTGGGAGAGCTGTGGGAGGTGCTGGGGAGGTGAGGGGGGCGCCGTGAGGCTTCAGGACCCCTCCTCCTGCCTGCAGGCGGGGGCAGCAGCCAGATGCTGGGGGTTTAAAGGTCAGCGCCGGGACCAGCAGGGCTCCTTCCTTGTAGCTGAACACGATCGGTGTGGGGCATTCGGTGCTGTGCTCCTTTTCCCCTGGGTTTCTCTGTCACCTGCTCCTTTGGTCGCTGTGAAACGAATTCGGGGTGACCCAGGTGGGCTCAGAGCCACCAGGAGCAGGAGGAACACCCCCAGAGCCTCCCCCGGGTGGTGTGCTCAGCTGGCATGGCAGGAAGGGAGGAAAAAAATGAGCAGAAAAGGAGAAGGGAGATAAAAACCCAGTCCTGGTGCCTGGGCAAAAAGTAGAAAAAGGAGGGGAAAATAGGAAAAAAGCCCCGTTTGGACGTGGTGAGGGTCGCGGGCGCTCAGGCAGCTTGTGGCGTGGGGAGCAGCACGCTGCACACCCCCTGCTTGTTTTTCAGGCAGCGCCTGAGAATTGTTTGAGTCATGTTTGTTAGGAGCTGGCAGCCAGAAGAAATGCTGGCTCGCCGCACGCGTTTGGGTGCGATGCGCCCAGCGTTTGTTTTCCTGGAGCTGCCGGGGCTGATCGCGGAGCTCTGGTAAGCGCCTGCTGGCCCAGCATTGGTTTTTGGTCCATAAACGTGCAGGGCAGCCCCGAAATCACAGGCTCGTGTGCCTGAGGAGGTGGGATGGAAGGTCGTGGCAGAGGGATTTCAATTTCAAGCTCGAGAGAGCTGAAAAGTGAAGGCTTTGCTTCGCAACGAAACTGCCGGCTGTTCCGCAGGGTTTAGGAAGACCAAAAGTAGGAAATAAAATGCAGGAGCCCCGAGGGAGGCGTTGCAGAAGGGTTAATGGCTCTGCCCAGCGAGGTGCAGCCTGGAGCTGGATCGTTAGGGGGAGTTGGCAGGTCCCTTTGTCTCAAACTTCCACTTCTGGCTTCCAACGGGCAGTGCTTTTTTTGGAAAGCAAAACTGTGTACCTGGGGGAAAGACAGGCACAGCGCCTGTGAGATCTGCTGAGTGCAGGCAGTTAAAAACTTCCTTTTCCATCCTCAGATGGAGCATTGAGCAGGTTCTCACAGCCTTTTCCAGCTCATTGCATTGTGTTTTCACTGACATTGTCCATGTGAGCCCTCCACGTCCCTGGGTTTGCCGAATAACACCAGCAGCAGGTGCAGGATGAAGGCTGTGTGTGTGTGCACGTGGGGCGTCTGTTCCTTCCCATACATCGTTTGCTCACCGATCCGTTGTTCCTCCGAGTTTCTGGGTTGCAAACTGGCTGTTCCATCTCTGCTGTTTGACTCCTCTTTTCCGCTTTTATTTTCAGGTGTCTCAAGGAGCTGGAACCATGACGGACTCCAAGTACTTCACCACCAATAAAAAAGGTGAGTGTGGAGCAGGAGCAGAGCACTAGAGGTGGTGGGTGGCTATTTTTACTCAGCTCCTTTAACTTGTGCTTTTCTGTTAGCTCTGCCCCTGATTCTCATCTTAATCACCCAGGGAGAAACTTCCAAAGTAGGTCACATGGTGGTAAAAGACAAAAGTGGTGTAATGCACAGTTCTGTGATGCACCAAGTGACCCAAATTGTTGCTTTTTCAAGGATCAGAGAACAAAACAGTGGGGTGTGTGTACAGGTATGGTCAGAAACAGAGGTTTGGTTGTAGGCTGAGAAGCTCAGGACCGAGGAAGGTTGTTCAGATGGGCATCATGGGATAAAGTTGATGGAGAGAGATTAATATTTAAGGTGAAAGCATGCATCTCTGCATCAAGCTGACGCAGATAATGGGGTTTTCTGCTGCTTCTTCCTTCAAAGTTGCAGTGAAATACGTTTGTTTTCCACGTGTTCCATTTAACATTCACTGGGCTTCCCTGTATGTGTGGTGGTCACCTCTCCTCCGGGCAAACAGCAGCAGTTAAAAACTGGAAGGGATCCCTGGGGTTGTTTCACCCATTCACCTCCCCAGGGCAGGACTTTGTTTGCTGGAACAGTCCCAGGCAGATCCTTTTTTTTTTTTTTTTTTTTTTCCTTTTCCCGACATGTTCTCAAACAAAACATTGTTTATCCTAGCTCTGGCTGGCTGCAATTTAAGCCTGATGTTGCTCATCCCTTCTCTGGGAGATGTGGAAATGGTTCACATTAACCTCTCCTTTCCAGAACGGCTGAGTGTTTCTAGTGAATGCTCGCTAGTGAAAAAACCACAGCGCTGCTCCGTTTCTGAGCTCATACCGAAGCGTAATGAAACATAAAATAAGCAAATGCAGCTCGCTTCGTTCTGAGGAGCGCCTCTGGCTGTAAGTTCAGCGCTGAAGCATCAGCTGTGTTTTTCTGAGATGCCTGCAAGAGGCCAGGGCACACCGGGTGAGCTCTGGTGAGCAAGCTGCTGCTCAGCTCCGGGGCGTGATCTCGGTGTGAGTGATGCTGGCATCTCATGCTCAGGCAGGCGATGCTACAAGTGGTCACTGCCCTCTTCACACAAAGCAGTGACTTCTGTTCGGTGTGAAGTACACGTTGGTCTTCTTGTGCCAGGTTTGTTAGTAACTAGTGCTGCTGCTCTGACAGAGTGGCATCGGTGTGTAGGAATCGAAGGCTAGGGGCTAGGAGGTATTTTGTCAGAGACGTTTTGATATTTGTAGTGAACATGTCCTCCTCAGCCTGTAATTTCTAGTGGCAGTGCTGCTGGCTGTCCTTGCTGGGAAAGGAGTGTTACCCGTCTCGCACCGATTGCTGTGTGTCTGGAGCAGGCCTGATAAGCTGCTTTCTGCATGCATTACCCTGTTTTGCAAACTTGCTGTGCTGCTTTTGTGATCCAGCCTGAGCTGCCTCCCCATGCAGCGCTATCTGGAAGAACTGCCATCATGCCAAGGCTGCTCTGGTGACCTCGGCATCAGGGCAGGCTGTAGTTACTTGCTGCTTTTCTTAGCAAGAGCTCTGTCCTTCTAGCCCGGGAGGAATTTATTCCACTGGACTAAATTTGTGCTTTCCCATCTCTGTGAAGCGTGGCAGTTGTGCTACACTGCAGTCTTGTTCTGCTCTTTTCTCACTGCCCCTGCAGGAAGCGAGTGCTGATGGGCAAAACTTAAAAAGTCTGGGCTAAATTCCTAGCTATGTTTGTTTTTTCTTGCAGGCACGATTCTGGCGTCTCCAAATATCTTCTCATTCTGGTTATATAACGATTGTCTCTGAGAAACAGATGCTACAGGGATGTGATTTCATGTTCTGAAAGTGGGAGAGCTGCAACGTGCAGTGTGGTTCTTGTTAACGGCTTTCTCATTAGCAAGGTGTAGCCCGTGTCATTCTGAGTGTTGCAGCCTTGTTTCTTGTTGCACCATGTTCTCCATGAAGTCTGACAGCTTCCACGTGCGTTGGGTTTATGGGAACAACAGGCCAGAAGAATAAAAAGTCACTCTCAGGCTCTCTCTAAAGCCAGACCTTTTTCTGCACCCAAGAACCTCAATCTGTTTTTTCTTCCAGGAGAGATTTTTGAACTGAAGGCTGAACTCAATAATGAAAAGAAAGAGAAGAGGAAAGAAGCCGTAAAGAAAGTTATTGCAGCCATGACTGTGGGGAAGGATGTCAGGTAACAGCAAACTTCACCTGTAGCAGCTCTGGTTCTGCTGGGCATCAGTCAGGAGCCCCAGGCACACATCTCTGTCAGAGGCTTCATGGCAGTGTGGTGTGTTGCCACGGAAATTAAGATAAGATAAATGTAGAGCTATGACTTCATCTAAGGATGGAGGAACAGATAAACCGGAGGGAAGAAAAAGTCATCTTTTTGTCCGCAACACTTGACCTTCATGTTTAGATCTCTACATCATACTTAGAGCTGCAGATGTCCTTGTGTAACTTTCTGCTTTCTTCTGCAGTGCTGTTTAGAGGCTGACTCTTGATATTTGAGTGAAACTCAGCTTATCGGTGTTTCATCTCCTAACCTCTTAAGGGTTTACCAGCTTCTTTGTAAATGTCTTGCATTACCAAAACATTTTACCAAAGCATCCGTTTTTCTTGTTGGTTAATTCCCAGGCCTGGCATGGTAAAGTCTTCTTGTTTGGTGAAATCCCTAATTAAAACACTTGAAAACTAATGCCTCATTTTTTAAACCTGTTCTAGACACTGATCTATGTTAAAACCCATAAAAAAAAAAAAAAAAAAGATTAAACTGTTATAAAACTGTTTTGGGAGGGAAGTGACCTGTCATTAGACTGCACGATAATTAGAGTTGAACTTATTTTCTTGGCTTCCTTGGTGTTGTTGCTATCCCTTTGCATACCGTGTGATCTCACTGCTTATTCTCTATTTTTGCTTATCTCTTGTCTATCCAGCTCGCTCTTTCCCGACGTTGTGAACTGCATGCAGACTGACAACTTGGAGTTAAAGAAGCTGGTGTACCTGTACCTGATGAACTACGCCAAAAGTCAGCCAGATATGGCCATTATGGCTGTCAACAGCTTTGTGAAGGTAACTTGTTCCCACAGCTCATCAGAAAGCAGCTCAGCACAGTGATTGTCACCATTTCTCCTTTGCCCTTTAGCCTTTCTGAGCTGTTGTTGACCTCAGCTTTTGGACTGGAGTCTCTGCTTGTGGAGGTGCACGTAGGGTAGTAGGAAATAAGGAGTTGACAAATCTGGGACCTTTCACTTGCTGCCTCTACTTATTGCAGAGGAGATGGTTTAAGTGCTGCAGAAAGTGGCTATGAGGGAGCAAGCTCCAGGAAAAGCTGCTTCTATCATTTTGCTAATCATCATGGAAGACCACCTGCTGTCACTGGATGGCAGGATAGATATTTTTCATCTTCCAGCCTTTGTAGTAGCTCTGTCATACAGATATGTATTTTTTTTGTATGTCTCAGCTGTGCGCTGTATAGAAAACCGTTATCTGTGGTGAAAATGAAAGGCAGTTCAATGGAAAATAACAGCCCGATTGTAGTGTTGCCTTTAGTTCTGTTGTCAAGTTGCCTCTCCTTATCTAGGAAATGTTATTTCAGTCTCATGTTATGTAAGTTAAAACCTGGCACTTAGAAAAACTTTGAGGCTCCTCCCGAAGCATTACAAAATTCCAGAAACTGGGGAATCTGGTGGTGGTTTGAGTTTCTAGTATGTGTGAGGCTGAAAGGTGAGAGGAGCTAGGCTGAGAGCAGGCCTGTTCTGGCCAGAGATGATGTCCCTGCCTCCCTCTGCAGGCTCTTGGAAGGAATGTTGTTGTCTGGCATACCCTGAAAGCGTAATTCTGTTAGAACAGGCTAACAAACGTATCTGATGTCTATTTTGGCAAGCTGAGGGACAAGTGTTTGTAAAGAGGAAGTGTTGTGCTAGTCTGCCCTAGTTCAGTGATTCGCGTCAGGTTCCCAGTTCAGGGTGGTAAGAGATGTCACTTCTCTTGTGTGCTTTGAAACTGATGCCTGGATGTGTTTCAGCTACAGGATGTTAAAACAGTGAAAGGTAAGTGTGCCTTACTCTTTTGTAGGTCATTTTGCATCCATCCTATTTTAAGGTGAATATGGAGTAGTGTTGCTCAGAGATGTGGGTAGATTGGGTGGGGTAGGCTAAGAGTTTAGCTGTAAAACCTACTGAATTTTTAAAGTTGTGTGGAAAACTATGCAGGTTTGAAATTCAGTTGTCTCATCAGAAAAGTGCCTCTAGCCTCGCCTTTGCCTGGTGTTTCTTTCCTTGCAAATGTAAGGGATGCTTACGTCTAAGCCTGATGGCCTGTGAAAAACAGGCCTTGCTGACTATTGTGTTAAGTTTCATTGTTGACTTTTTCCCATTATATTATCTTGCTCCTTTAAAGCAGTAAGGCTGGAAACCAGTATTGTATTTTCTTCTGAAAGAAGCCTGTGGATGGTGAGAGATCCCTTTCCAGCACAGCTGGACTTTAGATTTGGCTGCTAGATCATGTTGAGGGAGGCTTTTCTTGGGGAGAAACAAGGGATGCAGAGATCACAATTTTACTTTTTTGCAAGCTATCATAGCCTGAAAATATTCTGAGATGGTACAGAACATTTCTGTGAACCGGTAAGTTCCACCTTTTGTCCCCGCACTGAATTCACTGCCTTTTTTAGCACTTAATCAGAGAGAATGGCTTTTGTTTGAAATAAGAACAGCACGGTTCTGACCATAGGTAAGACATTAGTGGCTAGTGGCACGGATTTGATGACTTTGTGTTCTGCCTGCCTGCAGGACTGTGAAGACCCAAACCCTCTCATCCGTGCCCTGGCTGTCCGTACGATGGGATGCATCAGGGTGGACAAGATCACAGAGTATTTGTGCGAGCCTCTTCGCAAGTGTCTGAAGGATGAAGACCCTTACGTTCGAAAGACTGCAGCTGTCTGCGTGGCGAAGCTGCATGACATCAATGCCCAGATGGTGGAGGACCAGGGCTTTCTGGATTCTCTGCGTGACCTGATTGCAGACTCCAATCCCATGGTAATGTACCCGTACTTCCCATGCACTGCCTGAGTTTGGAGCAGGCAGGTAATCAGGAGTGTGAAGGCTTTTTAATTGCAGCTGATGCACCGTGAGGAATGCATTGATTAGAGAAACACTGCTTAGGAAAATAGGAAATGGCTTCTGTTCTTAGGTCTGTTGGGGCTTTTGCCTGTTTTACCTGTCTTAAGTACTGCAGCAAGTTTAACCTCCTGGTCAAATGACTCAGAAAAGCAGGGTGAGAAATATTCTTTTGGAGGCTGCTACTTTGGCTACAGCCCCTAGCTGTTGCCTTCTGCAGGCTTTGGCTCTTGGATTGAGAGAGTAGATGAATTCACTCACTAATCCAGATAAATCCACTGGCCTGTAATGAGCGAAGGGAATTGCTGCTTGTGTTTTCAATGAAGTTAAATGAATTGCCAGAGAAGAGGTGGAGGTCAAGACCAAGAATTTCACAGGGGTAACTTAGCAGCTAAATCTTGTTTTCACAGATAAGTGTCTATTTGCATATAAGCATTTTACGCTTATTTTGCAATTAAAAGATGGTGGACAATGGACTGAAGTGCCCCGATGCATAATCCTTTCATTCAGCATGTTTTTCCTGTGATTTGCCAGAATTCAGTGAGCATACTGCTAACATTCTGATTCTACCAAGAGGGAAAACTTCTACGCTTTGGTTTAACACAGAGTTTAAGGAAGTGACTGCTTTTTTTTAAGCTCTTCTAGAGTACAGATCTGATGGTCTCTGCTTAAAGACATCATTTCACATCATGAGGGTGGGTCTAACAACTCATTCTATGCTGCATGAATCAAACCGTGTAAAGCAACGTGCTGTCTTGCTGTAGCTATCTTTGGGCAGCTCTGGCTGAATCCAGTGTGGGTGGTGAGGTACCACCCCCTGCAGTAGAGAGCGAAGGCTGCTGTCTGCGTTTCTTATGGCTTCTTAGAAATAAAACCAAAGGTGTCTGGCTTTCACAGGCACAAGTCTGTGAGCAGTGGTGCATACCAGAAGATAGAGGTGCCTATTACTGCTGGTATCAGTCTCTTTTACAAGCTCTTCTCTTTTCATGCCTCCCCGAATTTATTATGCCAGGCTTCTGCATGAATACTGATGACTACTTGAAGATGCTCTCTCTGTCTTGGTAATTTTGAGCCATAAGGAGAACACCTGCTTTTTATGAATTTGATATTGAGAGTGCCTTACAGCCTCTGAAGGTACTTGATTGGGCTGCTTTAACTCCACTTAAATACTGGTCCTGACCTTCACTGGTTCATGGGCCGTGATGGAGAGCTGTGGGCAGGCACACAACCTGCTTGTTTCCTAGCCTTGGTTCCAGCTTTCTAATTTCCTTCTCCTGATTCCAGCCACATGGATGTGAGTTGAGGAGCTCAGACTGAAGTGCTGCAGTCCTTAAGGAGAAATGAATAAGGTTTTGATTGCCCTTTTTGCTCGTTGATCTCCGTGGAACTGTTTTGGTAAATGAATCAGTGGCTGTTAGGAGAGAACTGATACTTATTTCAAAAGCACATTAACTTAACACTGACTGAAATGAATAGAGAGAAGGGGAGAAATATCAAAGGGCAGTATATGCTTCATTTGATAAATAAACCAGCAAAAGTAGCATAGGGATTCCTAATCAAACATCAGTACAAGCAATGAGCTCCCTGGTGGTAATGAAGATGGTCTGGGACAGAAAATCTTTGCAGCTGAAACTCTGCAGGACCCGTATCATACTTACCTGCTTGCCCTGAAGCTGAGGATTCACAGCAGGAGAACACAATTTGGAGGAGCGATGGTGAGGAAGGAGGGAGACCTGTGCTGTGTTTTCAGATCTGCAGACTTGGAGAGGATTGTGTGACCATTGTTTGGTGTTCTGGCTTCCCAGGCAGACAGGGCATTCATTATGTTCTCGCTTTTTAAGCGTGCATGGGGAGAGATTTTTATCAGTTTTGGGGCCCTTATAGATGCTGACTTAATGCAGTATTTAATTTGGTTACAACTTTTAGTAGATACAGATATTCCTTCGAGTTAAATTTGTTGCTTTGGTCTCCTTTGTGCCTCTAGCACAGTTGCTCCCCCAAGCACAGGAGTTATCCATGCCTAATTAAGTTCATCTTCTTAGTCAAGCTATCCAGCTCATTCCTGCTCTCTCCATGTGAAACTCAAGTGGGGGGTTGCTTGCCAAATAAATTATGTTTATGTGCAAGCTGGTATTTATCAAGGTATTACTCCATGTGGAAATCAGGTGGAATGCAGCCCTGCTTGGAGGCTTCTGTTAAGTAAAAAATGTATCAGTATCAATATCAGATCTCAAAAGAAAGATTAATGAAAAGAATGGTACAGATACATCCATCCTTGTGGCATATTCGTCTGTAAATGGTGCATCTCATTTATTGCAACTTGTTAGCTAAACCCATTCATGTTTTTGTTATTTTAAATGCTTCTTTGATATCTGGTGGAAACAGGCATATTAGACGTTTAATGAAGCAGAATGTTTTTAGACAGGAAATCCACACTTGCTCTGTCCTCTGAAAAATGAGGATTTTTAGTAGGAGCTAAAAAAAACTCCTGTTGAAAGATAGTCCTCAAGAAGGGTTTCAGTCCTCTCCTGTAACTGGCTGCCTCTAGCACATGAGCAGGCACTCGCTGCTCAAGCTGGGTGCTGTGCAGAATAACAGCTCCATCTGTGGCTTGTGATTGTGCAGGGATCAGGGGGTGTGAGCTCAAATCACCCTCCTCACAGAGGTGGCTGATGCTACGTTGGAGGTGACCTTGTCAGAAACACTCTTTTCAGTATTTTTGGAACTAGCAGCTTATTATCACAGAATCACACAAAAAAGGGACTGGGGATATTCGGGGCTGTAAAGGTGCTTCCTTGAAGAGGTGCAGGGCTGAATCCTTGCAGATGAGCTTGCTGTAGCTGTGATTCAAGGACTGGCACCTGAGCCTGGTAGTTCACTGCCTGCTTCTGCAGCATCCCCGTGGTAGCTTTGCTGCTCCTCCTGAGTGAACTAATTCAGACTCTAATTGTGTCTGCATGCTATGGGTATATATGGCAAGCTACCATATGGGTTGGTGGCTTACTGCGTTTCAGCTGAGTACCCGAGATGTCTCTTTCTGCAGGCAGTGGGCCAGGAACACGTACAGTGACGTGGTTTGGTTACTGTGTGGTTACACTGCAGGAGTCTGATTATGGCTGGAGTCTTTAATCTCATTTTGCATGTGGGCCTAAACTGGTGGGGGCTGCCCTTTGTCACTTGGCATCCTGCTGAAGAGTTTCCCTTCACAGAGTGAATCCTTGCTTCTTCCAGACGTGTCTCAGGGCAAACACCTTTCCTTCACTGCTCAGCGTTTCCTCGTGTGAAGCTCAGCAGAACAAGGTCTGAAAAAATATAAAGCTAGGGCCTGGACTTACGTGCTCTTGGACTTGCTCCATCCTAAGGGCTTTTCTTGCTGGTGGCTTTGGTATAATTCAATCCGGACAGCCTGTGCTGCCCCTGATCCTCACGTTGCTCTAACAAAACAGTTTGAGGAGGACACCCCAGGATTTGTGTGTTCTCACACAGGATGGCAGATTTCTGCCCAATGCCGTTCACACCCAGCGTTAGCAGATGATAGTGAAGTGCGAGGGGTAGGTCTCTGACGTGGCTGTTTATGGCCAGGGGCTCTCTGAAGTATTTTGGAGGACAAACTTCTTTTTTTTCATCCTGGTGTTTTGTTCTGACACTTGTGCATCGGACCTGGTGACTGATTGCCTGTCATTAGAACACTGCAAGCTCTGAGCCCTGGTGATGGAGAACAGGACCACGAGATGGCAGCAGCTTAAAACAGAACCCAAGCTGTTTATAGTTGGACACCTTATTTTGTAACTAGTTCCCTTCTGGCTTTTATCACTGCGCTTCTTGTTTTTGCCCAGGAATGTAAATATTAGCAGAGAAACATAAGAGGAAATCCATCTTAAGCCTTACTGGTCTTTTAACATCTGAATGGAACAACATTTCCCTCTCCAAACACTTTAAATCCTTGACCTCCTAGGGTAACTATTAACCCGTGGAATGATTTTCTTGTCAATCTGTGTTCTCCATGAGGCTTAAGTTTGGTTGGTGTCGCCTTCTCCCAGGTCTCTGGGTGCTATTGGATTTCGAATTCCTTGTCGCATTTCTTCTCATATTCTGCCCTGTCACCGTGATGCCCTGGATCGCAGCTCTCACAGGTGTGGCTGTTCTGCTCCTGTGTTTTCCTGGGCTGTGTGGACATAGCACTTACTCGTTGTCCAGGAGCATGTCATGTTTTCCACCATCTGTGCACCCCCAGAGCTTATTGACGAAACGCTGCTGTGAATCCATACGAAGTAAACTGAGATCACAAAACAAGCTGGTTAGCAGAGGCACCGTGTGTGTGGAATGCAGTTGCTCTTTTGTTGTGCTTCTCTTTTTGCCTTTAGCGTTTAATAACACGCAGCAAGAAGGGAATCTATCGAGCCCTGGCAACCAGAGGAGACGAGGTTCCTCTTGATTTAGTCACAATCCCCTCTAGCAGCATCAAATTTTGGACTAGACTGAAAACCCATTGATCTGTATCACAGTGTTCTCTTCCTCTCCTGCTGTGACTGCAAGCCCTGTAGGTTCCTGCTCTGCCAACCAGAACTTCAGGTGTACATTTGGTCTTCCTGGAAGACTTTATGGAGGAAGAGTTCTTTCTCCTGCTGTTTATTTTCTTCTTTCTCCTGCTACTGGCAAGCTGCGGGTCCCTCTGGGGCCGGATCTGAGGTATGAGCCTGTTCAGGAACAGAGGCAGCTTTTACCTCCTGGGCTGTCCTCTGCTGTGTGCTTTGCAGGAATTTTGTTCCTCTTTGTCTGTGTAATAAAGCTGAGAAATGAACCCCTTGCTGAGAAGCTGGTGGTGGTCCTCTGAGTCCCAACAGGGTTTTGTGGGAAGCAGAATTTGGGACGTGGGACTTCTCTTGTCCGACTGGGGGTGGAACACCACCTTTTTCACAGGCACAGGAGAGCTTTTGTCTCTTGGGGAAACTTGGACTTCTCACGGCTTTATTTTTTTTCCCTCTTCAGCTGATGTTTTATGTAGTGCCAGGAGTGAACCGCTGCCCAGATGACTTTGAGATTCCTGCTTGTGAGAGCTGTAAGGACTGGGAAATTCACACTAGTGTGGAGCTGAGCCCTGCTGGGAGCTGTGGGCTGTGTCAGCAGCCTGGGGCTGCCCCCAGGACACCCTGCCTGCCTCGCTGGGTGCAGCATTTCTCTTCTTTTCAGCCTGGGTGTTGCAGTGAGGGCTGTCTCCTGGTGCCAATCCTGTGTGTAGGTTGTGCTGTGGTTTTTAAATGTGGTGCTAGTGGAGCTAATATTTCCTTCTGGGAGACACCTCACGGTGTTGGTAGGCATCAGTCGGTGCAATTGTTGACCCAGTGTTGCATGTATTAGTTGATGAGAGCACTGCTTAGGGGCTAATTAAGTTGAGTGGCTTCACACTGGGGCTTTTTGTAGGGTGCTCCTGCTGTTTACCTGAGGCTGCTTGGGAGGGAGAGTAACACTTTCTGCAGGGAAGCCAGACAGTAGCAAGCTGGAAATGAAATAGGGCCGGGTCGCAGAGCAGCACGCACAAAACACTGCTTTTCTCTTCCTTCTGGGTGCCCTCGCTCTGGCAGAGATGCGACACGTTGTGTAATAACGCACGAATTTCCATGACTGCACCGAGTCTGTCCTCACAGACCCCTCGTTCATAAAGCCTAATTGACAAACTCATCCCTCACAGCTTGTCTCCTTCCAGTTTTTGCTGCCAGTGTGCCTAACTTCCAAAGTGTTGGTCTTGCTGAATAGATCCTTCCAGGATTTCTGGTATCAGTTAGGGTGCTGGGGAATTCTGTCAATGTGTGCCTAGATGTTATGTTTTCAATCAGAACAAACACTTCTAGCTATTGACAAACACAAAGCACTGCAGCTGTGATGTTTTGTTACCCCCAGTTCTCCCTCCTTTCAGGGCTAATTAAAGTTTTTGTTGGTATTTGTCTGATGGCTCCCTTCTAAGGAGGCTGCTTGGTTGAGAGAGACCCCTGTTTGCCACTGGATGGTGCCAGTGAGAACCTCTGCAAGGAAAATTGCCAAAGGACTTACTAAAAGCTGTAAAAGAAATGCTTCTGGTATGTGATAGGTGCTTGTTCCTACAGTGGGTGGGAGAAGGCTGAAGCCAGGCTGGGGTCTGACCCCAGTGCTTTCTGGAAGAGGCTGAGGGGGTTGCAGATCCTCAGTGGCTTCCTGCAGAGCTTGGTTTCCTGCACTAGGATGCTCGATTGCACCAAGGAGAAACCCTTGGTATTGAAAACATCCTTGAGCACCTTCCTGCTCACCCACCATGAGGGGTTCGACAGCTGGGGGAGCATGGTTTCCCATCTTATAGCTGACACATCCTGAGCTTGCAAGGACAAGAGCAGGAGCAGTGTTTTAGTGTGCCACCAAGTAGTGTTCTTCTGCAGTGCTTTGTACAAGCCGGGAAGTGCAGAAACCAGTTAGGGCAAGCACGCCATGGGAAACATACCACTTCGCCTTCCCTGCCATCGCCACCTCCAGAAAAATTCATCCCACTAGCAAAAAGCAAGCAGGAGGCCTTCCCCACCCCACCCAGGCAATTTCTGGCTCCCCGGGCAGGAGCTGATTGCTTTCCAGCAATGCATTTCCAGAGTTTTAGGCGCTGAAGCACAGCCTGCTGGAATGAAAGTGGTGGAAGACGAATGACTTCCTGAGAACCCTGTCACAATTCGAGCTGGACAGGTGAGCTGTTCCTTCCCAACACTGTGCTGAGACTGGAGATGTTTTAGTCTCCCAGATGTAATGCTCTACGCACGTTACATGCATTGACTGAGATATTCATACAGGCTCTCTGACTTGCCTGCTTGGGCCATTTAAATGAAAGGTGGTGCCTGGCTTTCTTGAGGATGGGAGCCTCCAGCTTTCCTCAGCATCTTTTCAGAGCCCCTTGATTTTTCTTCCTTTCCTTCCTTTCCTCCTCCCTTTAACAGAGCAGTGAGCTGAAGGTTCCTGCTAGGCAGCAGAACGTTGTATTTCATTAACTACATTACACACTTGGTTTAATTTCCAATTAGCCTGGGCTGCTAGTGAAATAATCTGATTGCTTGGGCTGTTCGGTGTTCTAGAGCTGCCGAGCATCCTTCCTGCCCCCCGAGCCCCTTTTCCATGTGGGTTGATAGGCAGACACTCAGGTTTTCACCCACCCCCTTTCCTCCTTGTCGATGTGCTTGATGCCATTTGCTCTGAGCTAAAGGTTTGAGCTGCCAGAAGGAATAACTGGCAAACGAGAGCTCCTACCTCTGCAGCGCTGTGCGAGGTCGGATCCGGTCTCCTGGGCTGCGGAGGGGGGAGTTGTCTGTACGTGGGTTTAAGTTGGGTTCTCGCTGAAACTGTAATGCAGTTTTAAGTGCAGGCTTTCGTTTTTAATAAGAGCCGGCGAGATTTAGTTATCCTGCTCCCAGTGACACTGCTCTGAGAGTCTTAAGTTTGTTGGGAGATTGGTGCCAAGAAGCAGGGTGATTGTCATTCGGCTCAGCTGTGCTCCGAAGGGATGGTGCTGTGACTGCCTCTGAATAATGCTGAAATGTACCCGGGGTGGCTGGATATAAATCAGCAAGCCAGCAAGCTCTGATGGTGATTGTTATTACTATTTAATCTTCAATCTGTTCTGCATTTGTACTTTCGGGTTATTTTTTAGGCTGGTTCTTATTGAAAGACTGTATTTGTAGTGAGTCAGGTGAGGCGTTCTGCCATGCACATCCCTGAATACGTGGTCTTATTTCAGCTTTTATAAGACACGGCTTATTTGTCCCATTTTTCTACATTTTATTATTTTCTAAAACAGTGCTTTTCAGTGTTTTTACTCCATTAATCTTTCCCTCAGACTTGTTACGCATTTGGATTAAAAAATAAAAAAGCAGTTAACTTACAAGCTTTAGCCTTTAAAAACGACGATTTCTGTTTATTCATGGGTTTGGGCCCCACTTCTGTGACTAGTGGCCTGTTTTTTCATGGCTTTTTGAGAACTAGAACACTACACTGGATGTTAGGTTGTCCTTTGAGTTTGCTTCCAATATGTGGAATAAGTCCTTTAGCTCTCAGCTGGTTTCTCATCAGCTAAACTCGTTGAGTGTTCTGAGAAGCAGAGGATGCCCTGCAAGGAGCTTAGGGCTGGTTTTCTCCTCAACCAAGGTATGGCATCTGCTGTGAAATGTCTCCAGTTCAGTGGTCTGACTCTTGTTGTTCTATACCAAACATAAAGCTCCAGCTTTACTTATAATTTGTCCCTCAGTATCATCATCTTTGCTACTTGTTTTCAAGGTGTCAGCCTTGAAAACCTATTTTTCAACTGACACATCGCTTGTTTTATCACCTTGCTCTTTGCACTTGCTGTTGGGTGCAGCTGGACTTCGTTATCTCGCGTTGCTGTGCTCAGGAAGGGGCATCAGCAGAGCTGGAGACAAATCTGCAGCTTCAAGGCTGAACTTTTCTTTGGCTGAGTCCTGCTGAAGTTGGTGGGGTGCTGGTAATATTGCTACTTACAGAACACTTTTTTCCGAATATTTCCAGTAACATGGACGTGTTTGCCAGAGCATACCAGTTATTTCCCCAGGTGCTGTAATTGTTGTAATTCATGAAGCCAGCGGCAGTGCCAGTGAGGAGAGGTGAGCCTGCCTACTTGAACCAGTGTTTATGTTGGACCGCTTCCTGAAATCTGTTTTCGTTTCAGCTGTGCTGTGGCTGTGTAAAAAGCCTTGAAGATGCTAATTATTTTTGTTGGCATACCATAACATATCAATATGTTCAGTGTGAATCGCCAGCAAGTATTTATTTATTTTTTTATAAATCAGCATTGCTTAAAGTTTGTTGAAGACACTCCCCATCCCCTTCCACCTCCTCTTTAGGTTCATTACCTTGTCACCATGCTGACAGCGGTGCTGTCCTGCTCAGGTAGAAGGTGAGGACAGCAGTGGTTGTGGGCTATGAGATTGTATCTGCCAGCCAGTCTGGCAGAACCAAGCTGCCACCAAATGTTTCAGTCCCTCCCAGTCTTTTTTCTAGCACGCTTTAGGGTGCAGCCTGGGGTCTTCTTGGGCATCTTGCCATCTGATGCTCCTTCTAATGGATGCTTTTAATGAAAATCTGACACACTTGATCCAGTGGGTTGCCATTTAGTGTCCCATCCTCAGCTGGATTTGGATACTTGCATTCATACTGCCCTGCTAGTTCCTGAAAAGAGCCCCAAAAATCCTAAAAGCAGGACCTTGTTTGCAGCCAGGTCTCTGGGCTGGGGTCCCTGAGGAGCAAGCAACCCACAGCAGCAGCATTTCTGTGCAGCCTGTGCCTGTAGCAAACCCCAAGGGACAGACTTGGCTTAGCCTGCCAGGGAGGAGACAAGTGCAGCTGCTTTGACTTGTACTTGCCCCAGGGCTTGGGATATCCACGAGGTCTAATTACTGCAATGAAGTTGGTGTTTGGCAGCGTGAGTTCATTTGCAGAAGCGCAGCCCTGTGCCTTAGTGCAGCTGGCAGGTAGCTTTCTGCAGTGCTTTCATTCTGTCCCTTCCTTTTTTTTTTTCCCCTAAGTCCTCATTTCGTTTTATAAGTGCTTTTTCATAATGGCTTTGAATTTTTAAGTTGCTTTTGTGGTTTGTTTTCACTTGCAAATTTCTGAAGTTTAATGAAATTAGAGCTCTCTCTTCAGTTTTATGCTGCGTCACATTAACCATTCAGGAATTAGGCAAATTAAATAATGGCAATATCTTAATAAGTAACAGCAGCATATCTTAATAAGTAACTCATTAAAACAGCACAGGAAGACAGCAGTTCTGATTGCTAATGGTTTTGGTGACAGAAGGCTCATTCAGCTAATGAAATTCATAAAATCTTGGATCAGAATCCTATCTGTGACCTCTAGGTGTGAAATGCAAAACAATCAACATTGCTGTGCCTGCCTGGTGACTTTGGAATAGATTCGCTTAATGACAATGCAGCCTCTCTTCTGGTCGCACTGTTCTTGTGTTGTGTGCTGCATCAAAAACCTCTTCAGTCATCTGAGAAACACGAGATTTTTAATAACATCTCTGCCTTAATTCCGTGGAAAATCTTACAAGGCTTCATCTGAGCAGGTTTGCCTTTTGAGTTGGGGATGACATGGTATATACACTGTAGAATATCCTGACGATGCCTCTTCATTGGGTATATCAGTTCTGTGTGTCAGACTCGGGTTTAAATCCCTGTTCTAGTTAAACAAATGCTTATGCTCGAAGGGAACAAATAGAAAAATCTTCTATTTTTGTGTATGAATTCTGCAACTCTTCTATTTTAAAGGTCTTCGCGTGACATCTGTTAAAATAACTTCAGAGCTTGAGCATGGAAGTAGGAATCAGAAGCTTGTATTGCTTCTCACTCTTGTCAGACTGTGCCCTTGCCCTCCTCAAGGAAGCACATTGCTTTCATCCATGCGAAGAACAGGGAAGACTTTATATTGTCTTAAGTACAGCAAGAACGTTTTCAATGCTGACTTGTGCTTTAACAGGACTCCATAAAGTGCCTCGCAGCCTGTTGGGCTCTATGGAGACTATTTGCGATAGAAATATGCCTTATTAAAAATATAATGGGAGCTGGCCATCGTAGGGAAATTGTGGGTTTGCTTTCCAACAGAGTGACCTGGCAGAATTGCTGCAGGGCTAAAGGCCACCTGGCACCTGCCTTCTCTTACAGGGGAGGTGGTTCTCGTGTCTTGGATTGCGTTAAGCTGTGTATCGTAGGGCTGCCAAGGGGAAATCGGGCAAGAGGCATCCCTCCCTGAATGAAAGCAATGAAAGGTTTGTAGACCTTGGCTGTGTCAGTTGAGCATCTGGTGGAAGAGGGGGGAGATGAAGCTTCCAAGGTGGAAGCCTGGAGCCTGCAGAAGGTGAGATGTTCTGCTCCATCCCTGTGGGCATCCTGATGCCATCTCTGGCTCCTCCTGCTGCAAGGTCTCCTGTGAAGTCATGGTCCCAGGTCCCTGTTCTGTCTAGGGACATCTTTATCTTTTGTCTGCGATAAACAAAACCATTTTCAGGTTGTAACTTCTCTAGCAAAATGCTCTTTACACCTGCTCTGCCTGTCCATGTTTCCTGTGTTTGTCAGCAGCCCCCTCCTGCTGTGCTGCTGTTCTTTCACTTCTTCCCCAAGAGACTTCACATTTTGGCAAAGAGTAAGGCTGCAGTTGAGCTGTGGGCTCTCCAAGTTTTTGGGGGTTGTGCTGGGTCTCTGAAGGCTCTGATGACTGACACGGTGGCTGCTGCGAGCAGGCACCAGGATCTCCGTGTTTTCCCCTTGAAACCCGTGTTAAGCTCATGCTAATCCCCATCAAGCCTCTGCAGACATGCTAGCAGGGAATACATCTCCTTGTCTCCTCTCCTCCCAGGTGGTAGCGAACGCCGTGGCTGCTTTGTCAGAAATCAGCGAATCGCATCCCAACAGCAACCTGCTGGATCTCAACCCTCAGAACATTAACAAGCTGCTGACAGCTTTAAATGAGTGCACGGAGTGGGGCCAGATCTTCATCCTGGACTGTCTGTCTAACTACAACCCCAAGGATGATCGTGAAGCTCAGAGGTATGTTGGATCCCGCTCTCTGCACGGACCACCTGGGGTTATTTGGTAGAAGAGCACTTGCAGGCTTGTGGCAGTGTCACCTCCCTGAAGAGGGCTTGTGTTAACAGGGTCTCTGTGTTCAGGGCTGTAGCAGCACAAATAACACTTGAAGTACAAGTAGCTTAAGGAGGCAAGTTTGGGGAATTTGGGCTGATGCTGGAAACCTGCCTATTCCCTTTGCAGAACCAATTTCTTTTGTTGGCTGACTTTTTTTTTTCCTCTCCCTTTAAAAGGCCAGACCTTACTGAAATTGACCCTACTAAGAAAGCACCAGCCCAAGACCAACACTATAACAATGTTAGACCCAGCTGGAAGCACTATTTGGGGGGGGGTTCTGTTCTAAAGCAGAGCGTTCAACTCTTTTCTGCTAATTTGAGAGGCAAAAAACCCTTAGATTTTGGGGGCTTCCATACTACTGCAGGTCTGAGGCTGGAAGGTTTTTTTTTTTCCCCACTAATAGCTAGTCTGTGATAAAAATTAAAGTTATTTTTTTAAAAAATACTTATTACTCCAAATTCTCCCTTGTGCTTCTACTTTTAGTTCTAATGACTAAAGCTAAATACAGAGACCTTAGGTTTAGCTAGTATTAATTCACACACTTCAAGCCTCCTCCTGATCTGTGTCCAAAATGGCAAAGTCAGATTTTGTACCCAAGAAAACAAGGAACAAGCAAGGAAAGTTACTTGGAATCGGGGAATTCTCAGACTTGATTTCATGTAAAAAGTGGGATGGAGGGGAAGGAAGGGGCACGAGCCCACAGGAAAAATGTGGTCAGGCCGTCTGTGATTCGCTGGGTTTCTTTGGTAACTCTGCTTTTTTGAGGCACATCAGATAATCCACTTTTTTAAAAAGGCCTGCCAGTAGCCTTGCTGATTTTTCCACCTCCCTCCCCCTTGTGCTCGAAGAGGCTGTGCCAGAAAGCAGATATTAATGAGTGCTAGAAACCTGCAGAGATCTCCGGGGTGCCAGGCTAGTATTGTCCTAGCTCTGTCAGAAAGGGACCACTAGTCTGAGCAGCTGTGAACATGTCCCAGTTCCTCATCCTTAATTCAGCTACAGTGGAGTGTAAAACTGGCTGGGCAGTAACGACTTCTCCTTTCTGTGGAGTTTGACTCCTAGAGCCTGTCTTATTGCAAATAGAACGGCAGCACCTGCTTTCTTACAGTGCTCTCATTTACAGCACAGCCCATACCACTGCCCCCATGCATGGAGAAACTGAGGCACGGAGCAAGGAAGCAACTTTGGCTTCCAAGACCTCAAGCAATGAAGTTGGGGATGGCCTCTGGCTCACTTCCAGCCTCTTGTGCTCTTCTCTTAGCCCTGCTGCTTCCTTTCCAGAGCAGCTGAAAGCAAATCTTTCAGATAAACTTTAGGGAGGCACAGATGGGAAGAAGATTGTTCTGGGTTAGCAATATGCAGGAGGGGGTGGGAAGAAACTTGACAGATGCTGTAAGAAAGACCATATGAACCCAAACTTCCTTTCTGCTTGGCTTGGGTTGTTTAGGATGCTGTTGACTATAGGATCCGCTGAGGCAAGTAGTCAAGCCCAGACTTGGGAGGATATTTAGGTCACTCTTTGCCTATATCTTCAGAGCGATGGAAATCTTCTTTTTTTTGCAGAAACAAATGGCTGAAATGACAGCAACCTCCCCCCAAGCAAGCCAGAAGCGTGTATCACCTCTGAGTGATTCTATGGGGGCTGAAGTGTTTTTTCTGGTAGCGGTTCTGTTAAAGTTGTGCTTGTAAGTGACAGACAAGATCACAGAAATAGGAAAGAATACCACGAGGCAAAGGAAGAGAAAGCTAATAACTGAATGTGCGTTGGGACTTCAGTGCTGAGAACTGGAAGAGTTTCTGAGCTAGCTGTAGCAGGAGAGAAACCTGGAGCTGTGACAGAAGTTGTTCTTGTTTGCTTCCTGCTGTGCTCAGGAAAGCAAGGCTGCCTGTTCTTGGTAAACAAAACCGAGGCAAAGAAGGGTCTGAGGAAGCTGTCTTCAGCCATGCGCGATCTCCTAAGTTCAGATAAGATCTGAAATATTTGACATTTCTGAAATAAATGCAAACCCTCTCTTACTCCTCTGTTTCCAGTATTTGTGAACGGGTGACCCCTCGGCTGTCTCACGCCAACTCAGCAGTGGTGCTGTCAGCAGTGAAAGTGTTGATGAAGTTCCTGGAACTTCTGCCCAAGGATTCTGACTATTACAACATGCTGCTGAAGAAACTTGCCCCTCCGCTGGTTACCCTGCTGTCTGGAGAGCCTGAAGTTCAGTATGTTGCCCTGAGGAACATCAACTTGATTGTGCAAAAAAGGTAAAACCTTGAAGGAGTGTTACTCCTGGGTGTGTTATCTCAGACCTTCAGGTATTTCCACATACACCAAACTGCATTTAATCCAGGTTCAGCCCTTTCAAGGGATGGATTAAGCAGTCTTGTGACTCTGGTGGCTTATATAAGTTGTCTTTGCAGCACACTCGTGATACCAGTGTCATCCAGTGCTTTTTTACCTGCCTCTCTCTTTGCTGCCTTTTTAAGCACAGTGAGAAGTGTCCTCCTACTACACTGTAAATCAGATTTCATAGAGGGAGGAGGGTGTAACTGCAGAGGTTGTAGTGACCTGTAGAAACTCAACATCCTTTATGCTATTTGCTCTTGAGCATAGAACCAGACTTGTGGTATAATGATGTACAGTGGGTTGGTTTTTTAACCAGTTTACCTCCACTCACATGCCTGGGTACTGTTGGTCCCTACTGGAAAGGTGGGATGACACCTTTTTACCTTTAACTTTTTACATGTTTTTTTCCTATTTTTTTTTTTTACCTGATAACATTCATGGAAGAGCTATTGTGTAGTGGCACCATTATCTTCTAAGTGAAAGCAGACAATGAGTTTGTCAGTCAGCAGGTTCTGCCTTGAGATAAGGGTGTTACACTTTCACTGAAAACACTGATGTCCACTGACTGCCCAAAGTGCTTGGCTCAGCAATTCAAATGGACATGAAGACATAGATATGGTTAGATACACTTAAATTCTGTATTTTGTATTTAAATAATTTTCTCTAGTCTGCTAACTTCCTTCATATTGTTGTTTGGTGTGTCTCAGACAAAATAACACCATTCTGCTTTGCAGTGAAAGTCTGGGTAGATTTCTAAACTGAAGGTACCTTTAGTTAGGATAGAGCCCAGTGTTTGTACCAGTCTTGGGTGAGACAACATTTTGTTTCCTTCAGGCCTGAAATCCTGAAGCAGGAAATCAAGGTGTTCTTCGTGAAGTACAACGACCCCATCTATGTCAAGCTGGAGAAACTGGACATCATGATCCGCCTGGCTTCTCAAGCCAACATTGCCCAGGTCAGCTGAAATTGTAATGGATCCTGCATCTGTTCTGGGGAAGGTCCTGGGGAGAGGATGTGTGCGGCTATTGCCAGTGTCTTGGCTGTTAGACATCGCTGTCCCTGTGCTCTTTGCAGCTGCTTAATGGAAAGTATCGCCTAAATTATGGAGTTGCCTCCGTAATGTAACTGGAGGTACCAGGAGTCGTGACAATTAGGCAGATCATCTCAGAGATTACATTTCCAGGAGAGCTGATGTCTCCTGTCAAATGAGTCACTGCTAGAGCTGAGGTTAGAACGAGAGGCTTGTTTCAAGTGAGAGAGGTGTGCCTGTAATGGAGGCATTCAAAAAGGTCAAACATTACTGAAGTGTGACTTTCAAGTGTATTAGTTAAATTATTACACCCTTGTACAGGCATTCTTCAGAGCTACAATAACCTTTATTTTAACTTAACTTGCTTCTAGGGTGGAAACTTCCCAAAGCTAGAGCTAAACTAAGTTGAGACCACTTTACAGTACAGATTCTTTTGGTTTTAATGTAGTTTAATTCAAATTCTGAAAAGAAAGGAAGCATTCTCAAATGCCACCCTGGTCGCAAGCCCTAATGGTAATGCAGAATGAGTAATGCATCTGGCTAATGCTCTTATTGTCCTATCATAATTGTCAAAAAGCAACTTCATTTAATGTGACGTTTTTAAGCAGCTCTCTACAGCTCTCTCCTCTGTTCTTTGGGATTTTTTTTTTGTTTCCCTTGTTTGTTTTGGAACAGAGCAAGGTAATTCGTGCCCCTTTTGTGACGGGTACATGGAAAACATTTTAAAAATCAGTTTGCATGAGAATGTATTCAGAATTTTCTATGTGTTCTTGGTAGGCTCCGTACCAATTTTAATGCATAATGTTTAGATAATGCAAGTTGTTTGGATGAAAGGCAGTAGTGTCTGGGGGGCACAGTCTGGAACTGGGATCTGCAGAGTAATAAATAAATCCTTTCCTGGTTCTAAAGAGGCATTCCGAAAAACAACCTAAGCTTTGTCAGAAACACACCCTGAAATGAGACCCACTGAGAGCAGGCTTCCACTCTCTTCCTCCCCATGCAGCTTGTCAAGACACTTAATCTGCATGCCTGCACTAGACCAAGGCAGCACAGTACTTGTGTCTGAGGTGCTCAGACTCGAGCAGCATTTGGACAGCATAAACTACCAAACCTGGGTGCTAAGTACTGTGCAGTGTAGATCATCCAAGGCAATAATAAAGCTTCAAAACACAGATGTCCCGTCTACTCCTTGTAGATTTATTTGTCTGCAGTCTGGCCCTTCAAGGCCTCTTTATCTTGTCATTGTTCTGAGGAATTGGCATTCGCTATAGATTTGTCAAACAACTGTCTTGCTTTGTGCTGTTCAGTTCTCCCTTGCAATCTATTGGTGACATCAACGTGAAGTCCCTGATGTCATGTGTGAGAAACTGAAACACGGGATTTTGAGAGGGTGTAAATTGCATAGGATCTTTTTTTGTAATCATGTTTAAAGTGATTTTATTTAAGATAAAGTGGCTTTTTATTTAGTGGTGTGTAAGATCCCAGTAGGTCTTGGTTTAAGCCCTTGTTCAGTTTCCATTAGTCTCCAACCCCCAGAAGAAATCTTACTGGGGAGAAAATCTTTACATTGTCTTTAAATTTGTAGAGGTGTTTCAGGATGTCTTCGGATCTCCTCCTTGTCCTCTTTCCTGATCCAGCAGGGATCCAGGGATTCATCTCAGCACAGAAAAGGAGAGACCAGAACTTGTTGCTTAGAGCTTTGCATACGGTAGCTGTAGAACAATAAGTACAATAAGCTGTATGTAAAATCTATGTGCATGGATATGGTGAACCCTACTTCGCTATAGCATCACCGTAAGGACGAGTTTGTAATATTAAAGCTTGGTGGGACTGGTCTTGGTCAGGGGATCTTGATGGAGCCATGTTTTGGCTTCAGCCAGCCTGAACCAAGCCTGGCTGCCTACTCCAAGCCATTTTTCCTCCCAGCAGTGTTGGTTTCAGAGGTAGGCATCGACTGCAGGGTTTGACTGCTTGCTTTGAATGTGTGTGGCTAGCTGTGGAAGAATTCATCCTGCATGTATTCTGTTGTTCAGGTGGCATCGCTTGTCAGGTGGGCATTCTCCCAGTGTGACCCTGGCCTCATGTTGGTCTGTTTGCTTTGCAGGTCCTGGCAGAGCTGAAGGAATATGCTACGGAGGTGGATGTTGACTTTGTTCGCAAGGCTGTCCGAGCAATCGGTCGCTGTGCTATCAAGGTTGAGGCAAGTACCTGAAACTCGGGGTTTTCCATGCTTCTCAGACTTCAAAAACAATATTAGGCTTTTCCATCTACTTCCCATATTATGCAAAATTTCTTTGCTGCAGTGCTGGTGACAGTGACCTGGATACATCATGCCCCAGCTGAACAGCTTAGCTGTGAGCTCTGGCTGAGTACATTGCAAGAGGGTGGTGTGCTTCTCTCAGACCTCAGCTTGCAGGCAGGGCAAGGCAGCAAAATCAGTCCTGATGGAATATTTTACTGTGTTGGCACCAGTGGAACAATGACCACTTATTCACGAGGTCCTCCTTTAACAGCTGTGGTCTGACCTTTTGAAGGGGGAAGGAAAAGAGATTGTGCAGAGGAACTCAGTACTACATGTTTTGTATCCCCCCTCCTCCCTTCAGCTGAACAGAGAGAGTTCAGCTAAGAGTTAGGGGGTCTGGGGTCACTTAAGAACAACTTGCACAAACACGACTCACTCCCTCTGCTTATCTAGTTTTGAAGGTTCGCATATCCTGTGGCTTCGTTTGGGGTGTGCTCTCTTTAACCTAGCTACTTATGCAAATACGTTCCCAAGAACCCTTGTAGTTATCCAAAACAACAGTTTGAAATGTCCTCTGCCAGTTGAACATCCACCAAATGCTCGTAATAGAACAGCTTTTAATTTGTTAAACTCCCTGCAATTAAATCCAGCGTGCCTGACAGGAGCTCAGAAAGGCTGCAAAGAGAGAGATGACTTATGCCATGGTGTTGATACTTTTCAGTAAACTGATAAACGACTGTAAAATGTCACATAAGTGGTCTAATTTCAGCTGAGCTTATTTAGCTTTTGCTAAAGTGTATTCCCGTGAGCACTGACTGGCAGCAGATTTAAATAACCTAATCATGCCTGGCTGAGTACAGTGTCAGTGCACAGGTTTCTCTTGTTGCTAAACCACTGTAGGTCTGCACAAAGAGGGCACCAACTTCGTCCTCTTGAGAGGATCGACAGCCTCTTCCTGTGCAGCTTCCTCTTCCCTCCTTTGGCTTGTAAAGGCTTATCTCTGCAGTGGGCTTCCTTTTAAGTGGGGCCAACAGACAGGTGATCACTGCCTCTGTGTCAAGTCTTCGTTTCAAAATACAGAGTGCTCCCTCCACGCTGCCTGCAGGCAGGAGGCTGTCTGGGAGAAGCCACAGCAGTGACGGTAGGAAATGCTTTTGAGCATGAAAGAGGGCGACTGAGAAGTTGAAAGGAGCTGGTGGCAGCCCTTTTTGTTGGGGTCTTTGTGCCGTGGAGCACAAGCTTGCTTTACTGCCCAGCAGGGACTGCTCAGCAGGACTTGGCCCCGCGTCTGCCCTGGTTTCACATGACAGGTGGTGTGTTCTTGCAGCAGCAAGATGGTTTAGAAGTTTTCACCCTTTCTCACCCTCATCTTCTCCACTCTTCATTCCCATCCTAGATGCCATGCCAGAGTTGCGTTCAATACACACAGGGCTGATGTTAATGCCCCAGCAAATTTGCAGTGACCCTCTAACTGTATAATTGGGAATTTCTCAATAAGCTGAGTTAACCTTGATTTTTTTCAGCAGCGCTCCTTTGAAGACACTGCTGCTAGAGATGAGGTCTGTTTACTCCTCTGACAAGAGCCAAATTTAAGAGGGCAAATATAGAACAACTCATTACAGTGTCCTCATCTCTAGGTTAATCCCTGTCCCCTGCGCATCTGTGTTTACTAGAGGCTGTTTGTTCTGTGAGTTATGACTAATGGAAGAGCATTTTCACAGCCATCAGTGTCCAGGTTCCCAAGGCTTAGAAATCTGCTTTTTGACACAGGACGCAGCCGGCAGGAGCTGTTGATGAATGAGTGTTCACAGGGAACCTCAGCTCTGCCTCCAAGGATCCTACCTTTTGTCTAATTATCTCTCCTAGAAGAGTAAGACAGTAAAATAAATTTGTCTGCTGTGACTTGAGCCGTAGAGCTAGTGTGGCAGTACCTTTGTTGTGCAGCAGTGCACGGTGCTATGAGTAGCAGAGGTGCTTATTTTGGAAATGTAAGCAATACGCATGCTGAACAGCAAGGCTAGTGGATTTTGTCCGGGTTTAAGTTGTGTTGTGGGTTTGGGGGACATCAGATTGTTTTGCACGGATAGATTAGCTAG
This sequence comes from Anas platyrhynchos, assembly GCF_047663525.1. Classification (NCBI taxonomy): domain Eukaryota; kingdom Metazoa; phylum Chordata; class Aves; order Anseriformes; family Anatidae; genus Anas; species Anas platyrhynchos. The sequence goes on from NC_092606.1 coordinate 6,607,251, forward strand.
GGTGAGAGGTAGCTTGGGTGCGTCTGCAGCAGACTGTGTGGTTTAGCATGAGGTAAAGGTATCTCTGGGGTATCTGGGGGTTGTCTGTTGGTTTGTTCCACGGGCAGCAGTAGATGAAGAAGCCATCTGCCCCGTAGATTGTAAGGAAACAAAGCCCTGCTCCTGTTCCCTTCCGAGGAAAAGGAAATGACACGGATGTCATAAGGAAATGACATGGATGTCATAAGAACAGTGATTATTCTAGAGCAAAGGAGAAACAGCAGGCACCGTGTTAGAGGGGGATTTGTCTTGGTTCCAGGACGTTCTGCTAGCAGACGAGCTCTTAGAAATCTTTGAGGCTTATGACCGAGTGTGGTAATTCAGTCATCTTGCAGGCTTTTGTTCGGTTCCTGCAGAACACCAAAGCAAGTTGGGCTGGTTGGTTGTTCTTTCTCATGCCAACTCAAGAGTTCTTTTGGGGGCACTCTTTCATCAATTTGCAGAGCACTGCGGCCCCTGGGGACACCCACCTTCAAACAGCAGTGTGTTTACAAAGGATGGGGTGAGCTGGGATGTGTTTTGTTGCAGGGACTTGAGGACTGCTCTACTGAGCATGTGCCCACGTGATGGCTTGCCTTCCAAGGGACTTTTGGGCTCGAAATCAATACTGTGTATTTCAAAGTGGATGTAGTACTCTTCCTGGAAAAATCATGCTTCAAAGCATCTAAAGAAAAGAAAAATAAGCCTTAATTTGTTTTTCCTCGAAATCTTCATCTCCTGAAACTTTGCTGCTTGCAAGCTCTGAGAGGGCTGCATTTGCTTGAGCTGTAAACAGCAAATGATGCTGTAGATGCTGTAAAGAGGATTTGGCTTAGGACAGATTTACCCCAGGTAAATCTTAAGGTCAGTTGATAAATTGCAAGAGATGAAATTACAAGCTCTGGAGCATCGAGCCTGTAAGGACTTCGAGTGAGGTTCCTGCTGTGAGTGACATTGGTCTGTGTTGAGCCAGGGCCCTTGGTCAGTCTCCAGGAAACTGAAGAGACGTCCAGTTCCCAGGCTCAAATCTGACCAAGAGAAGAGATCAGAGCAGGATGTTGTCAGGCTGTCTTTTTACTGCCTCTGTAGCAGTGTAGTGCATATGAAGTCATGCTAAGGAGGGAGAGGTATTGTATCAAAACCAGAGGAGTTTAAATATTTGTATTTGGTGTGGATTTCAGGGCAGAGTCTCACGGTACCAGTTTGCAAAGATGGTGCAAATGCTGATATATAAGGTGCCTCCTTGGCTGATCCCCGTGCTGGCATTACCACTGTTTGTGCTTGTAGCCTGTGTTTGTAAGATACCACTGCAACAGTCACGAGGGCAGAAAAATATCACAGTGAGGTTTTTAGTCTTTGCTTGTCCCAAATTTAGCCGTACAAGTCATTGGGTTTGTCCTTGAGATTTTTGCCCATTCTCAAAAAAACGGATTCCTGCAACTTACTCAAATGCCATTTCATTCCTCTGCCTCCTGCCCAGCCTTCGAGAGCTGTGAAAGCGGAGGGGACTATTAGCTCACTTGAATTGAAAAATCCACCTACGATGCTATTGTTTGTGCCCTACGACATCTGTCTTGATCCTGAATGCTTTATGAATGTGCTGATGGTGACTGCCTAGGCAGTGTCATGAGCAGTCTGCTTCTCACATTAATCACCAGCTGTGTAATGAGGCTTCGTATGTGCTCTGCTAATAGCCAAATCACTATCCTTATTTCAGGCTCTCTGTTGCTGGAGTTTTTTGCTCCCGTGTTGTCCTGCCTCGCTGCTATTTGGGAACAGACCTCCCTGAATTGTTTGCCTCTAATTCCAGTTCTTGTTCCCGGAGCATGCCAGTGACCAGTCCTTGTTATCCTACAGAGTCTGTGGCTGGGAATTAGGAACTTAGTGTGAAAGCTGCATTGGCAACAGCTGGCTTTCTGTTTATGACTGTATTTTCACACATTGCTAGTGACCTCAGCCCCAGCCCTGATTGCCATGGCTTGGTCAAGTCCAAGAGAGCTCATTCAGTGACATGTTTCACCTGCTAGCCAGCGTGAGGGTGGTGTAAGTAGTAATGCAGGCAATTTTCTTAATGCCAGGTTCCTCAGCATCTGCTGTGGCAGAAGTAGTTCTTCAGCTTGTTTTAATTGTGGTGTTTGTGTTCTTCCCCCCAGCAATCTGCAGAGCGCTGTGTGAGCACGCTGCTGGACCTCATCCAGACCAAGGTCAACTATGTGGTCCAGGAGGCCATCGTGGTAATCAGGGACATCTTCCGCAAGTACCCGAACAAGTAGGTGAAAGTACTGCAGCGTTTTTGGAAGCTTTTGTGTGTTTTATCATCACAGTACAGCAATGCAAACCCCAATCAGCGTAGCTTACCAGGCCACTGAAGCCAAGGTGGTTTTCTTTCTGAAAAGCAGTGTCCATTCTGGTCCTAGCTGCTAGTGTGGCAGGATTTAGATGTCAGGTCTAGACAAGATACCAGCCTGACAGAATTAATTTGAGTGGAAAGCTCTTCCTTCCCCCAACTCTGTATGCATGCTAAGTATAAGACTTCATCAAAAGCAAGTAAAAATCTCGCAGAGGATGCCAAAAAGAAAAAATTGACCAAGTTTGCAGCATTAGGCTTCTGTTTTTCCTCATCTCTTTTAGAAGGCTTGCATACAATCTCCTGGAAGTTCATGGCTTTCATGGTCTGAAATTCCAGGCAGATTGTGCTGAACAGAATGCTGCTGGCTTTCTCCATCAAGTGTTCTCTCTGGCTTGGGCAGTATTCAGCTTATTTTAAGCAGTTTGTGCAATAAAACACTGTCTCTTCAGCTAGAGAATAGTGCAGTAGTGTCTTTCAGCAGAGACTTCATGATCACCTTAAAAAGTAATATGGGACATGTGCAGGTCTCTCTGGCAATTTCTGCTGTCAGTTAGAAGATAGATTGCATGCTTATGACAGGGATACCCACGCACGGGGATTGGGGAAGCTAAATAACCAGTGTGGGGTATTGTCTGTTTAACAGCAAAGCCTCTGGGGAAGTGTGATATCCAATTTTAGAGCTGAAGTCTGAAGATGCCAGTGAGGCTGCAGGGTCAGGCACAGATTCATGGTTTGACCTGTTTGGATAAAACATCCCTTTAGCAAAAATGAAAGGGAGGCAGCTTTGTCTTGAATTCTATATCTGGGTGGTCTTGCTGATTACAGAAACTGCGAAGCTCTTGAGAACCCAGTGAGATCTTAGCACTCAGCCTGGGGAAAGAAAAAGCCTAGGAATACTGTCAGTTGAGTGAAAATGCTGTTTATTTTGTGTTGTGTAGAAATACTAGACATTGTAATTCAGTGCAGGATTCTCTGCAGAGTGATGTGGGCAAAGATGGAGTAATGCAAGTTGAATTCACCCTAGTAACCCACCTGTATTCTGATAAATCAGGTACGAAAGCATCATTGCCACCCTGTGTGAGAACCTGGATTCCCTGGATGAGCCAGATGCCAGAGCTGCCATGATCTGGATAGTGGGTGAATACGCAGAAAGGATTGACAATGCAGATGAGCTGTTGGAGAGTTTCCTGGAGGGCTTTCATGATGAAAGTACTCAGGTAAAAATTGTGTTATACGTCGTGTCTGTAGTGCTTCATGCAGTGTGTCTGTGGGACCAATTGTAAGCATTACTGTAGTGGTCCGAAATACTGCCCAATGAAAACTTAAGTATTTAGCTAAAATAAAACACTTGGGACTCTACAGACTTGTTTTGGGGTCTTAACTCCCAAACTTTTTTGGTTTTTTTGAGGGTTTATAAGACAGAGTAGTAGGGCTTCTCCATGTTGGATGCTTCTTGGGGAATAGCCCTACTACCAACCAGAACGTAAAGAAGAATGGTGATGAGATGCATCACAATATTACATAAATCTCAGTGTACTGATCAGGGCCTTGTTTGCAAAAGTATTTTACAACGGGCAAGAGTCTGAGTTTCATTATACTGAGTTTCCCTGGCAAAGAATAGTGTAATGCATGGGATAGTTAGAAAGCATGGGATGTGAATTTCATACTAGTAAAGGATATTGAGACCTGGGACACATAGCTAAAGCAAGGCTGACTCTAATCTCTCTCCTGTGTACCTTTCTCTTAGGTGCAGCTCACCCTGCTGACTGCTATAGTGAAGCTGTTCTTAAAAAAGCCTTCTGAGACCCAGGAGCTGGTTCAGCAGGTCCTCAGCCTGGCCACGCAGGTAAGCCAAGATGCACAGTGAACCAGAATCCTCCAGCCCGTGTGCTGGCCTGCACTGTGGTGTGTCCCATCTGTTAGACTGATCAGCCTCCCTGGTAGATAGGGTTCAGGCATGTTTTCCTCTCTCCCAAAGAGGAGGGGTTTGACTCCATTAAGAGCTGCTCTGTGCCTGTTACCATGCCATCTGGCATCTGCTTTCTACTTCTTAGCTCTTGCTTCATCCTAAATCCTTCCACATTCCCCCACCAAATTAAATATTAGGCGCAGGGTAGAGTTCTGAAGAAACCAAAATACCTTTTCTTTGAAAGGTGGCTTGCAGTTAAAACATCTGCTGCTCTGACAGAGGGATAGGGCCAAGCAAAGACTTTTTTCTGTGAACAGCAAAGCTTAAACGGTGCTATAAAAACAAAAGAAATAAGGTTTAGTTTTTTCCTTTGTACTTGGATACTGTCAACCAGCGTGGTAGCTTTGTTGGAGGCTGTAACAGTGGGTTAGGATTCCAGATTCATTATGCATGAGGAGCTGAGTAGTGAGCTCAGATCACTGCAGGTAGGGCTGGGCTCGAGCTGTAAGAAAGGAGTGCTGTAGTTCTGGAGGACAGAAGCAGAGATGTGGTGGTGGTAGGAGCGAGACCTCAGCTGAACCTACTGCACTCCCTGTGCAGTGATGTAGCCCAAAAAGAGCATTTCCTCTCCAGGCCTACTGCACCAACCGAGGAAAATACTCCTGACTGCACTGAATGGGCAGCGATTGACTCCAGGTTTTCTGCTCAGAAGCAGCCATCAGCTAGCCTTTTTGGCCCTCTTTTGCTGGAAGAAGTCGTGGCTATGGACTTCATGATACTTCTGCTCATCCAGCTGGGGGTGGTGCGTCGGGCAAGGACAAGAAACCTACCCTGCTCTTCTTGCTTCTGAGTGTTCAAAATCCGCTATTAGGCGGGCTCTTGGCTCCTCTTCAGAGAGGGCTGGGCTAGGGGCCGGGTATATCATTTGTCTAAGCCAACAGAGGAAAGGTACTAAGTGTTAAAACCCACTCTGCTGAGTCATAAAACACTTAATGGCACCCTAGGAATATAATAGGCGTCTGTTTTTTCTCTGTTTGTCACCAATGTTGATTCAGTCTGGCTTTTTTGTATTTTATATGAATAATAAGTCAGGACAACCAGCTGAAAAACACTAAAAAGCCTTATGCTTCAAGGTCTGATTTCTAGGTAGCGATACTGTTTTTCACTTGAGTGGGAGAGTAATTACACGTGTGTTTCTTTCCCCCAGCTCAGGTATTGTTGCACTTTGAGTGCCTCTTAGGGTAAGTCTGCACAGCAAACTGCAGGTGTGATTGTAGCAGGAGCCAGTGTAATCCAGCCAACACTGGTAAAAATAGCACTGAAGCAGCTGGGGATGGGAGGGACACAGATGTGGAGCAGTGATCAAGGTCCCTAGCAAGCCTGTAACCTAACGGATGGCACGGAGCCTCTACATCTTCATTGCTGTTGTCTGTCTGGCATGGGTGGGTGACTGAGCTAGCACGGCTTCATTGGTATGCTCTGCAGGTGTGCATGCAGGCCCTGGAGACTGGAGAATTAGGAGCAATGTGGAAAGGAAAGATCTGAGCCTCTTGTTCCAGTAGATTTACTAAAGTTTCAAGTCTGTTTATTTGGCTGTAAGAAGAAACAGTCAGTCCTGAATCTGGATGTGCCTGGAAGTAGGTAGGAGCGCGTGGTCTTTCATGTCTGCCCTCGCAAAGGCCCTGTCTGATCTTGAACTGCCTGCTGAAGGCAGGATGAGGACATCCTGGTAGGGATTGCTAAGGGCAACGGGTGTAAAGGGTTCACAACTCCGCCATCAAACTGAGAAACAGCACTGCAGAGAAATCTGTCAGTTGACCCAGACGATGTATCTAGGTCCTTGTGAGCAAAACGAGTTTAGCGCGCCCAGCCTCATTACAAGCAGAGGTTTTGCTGTGTGCCTGAGAATGTCTTGAGACAGAGGGCAGGGAGGCAGGTTACAGCAGGTCAGCAGCAATGTGAATGAGATCACAGAAGAGCAGAAGAAATGCCAAGGAGGAAGGCTAATGAGGTGTAGGATATATTGCCAGAATTTTACAGGGGAAAAAAAAACCTCAGTAGCATCTACCCTGTTATTCTCCTGATGTGGGGTTTAGAAATCCCAGCTCTTTCTTCAGTGAGCAGTTTGAACGTGTTACACTACAGCATGAAACCTACCCTTGAATGCTAGCTGCCAGCCATCACCACTTACTTTGCTGTTCTGGGCAGAGCTGTTTGAAAAAGAGAGAGACTAATTCATGCAGTGGCAGGAAAACAAGGATATTATTGACAGCTGGAGAACTGATGGGGTGTCTTTACCACGTACCATTAGTATCTCCCCATACTTCATTAGACAACTAAGGTGCAGGATAAATAAGGGCTCCTTCGTTGTGAAGAACATTCCTTATTAAGATCCCTCCTGTAGCTCTGCAGGGTCTCTTTGTCCAGTGAATGGACCCTTGGTATGTCATATATTTCTAGGAATCCTGGATCTTTCTGTTGCAATACAGAACATAGCATGTTTATTCTTAGTGTGCAATTGTCATTTTCATTCACTCTCTTTTCTCCTGTCCACAGCCCCTTGGAGTTCTCCTGATTTCTTTTAAGTGGCAGGAGAAGTTGGAAAGCAGTTGATAATTTTGTGGGATGGAGCAGCTGGGGGATGTGTAAATCCCGGGACTTTTTGCTCCCTGACCAGATGGGCCAACTCTTTGGTTAGGAAGCCAGGCATTAATGCTTAGGGATTTGTTTTTAATTTTGTGATGTTCATCACAACAGTTTATAACTTCATTCTGAAATTGGTGGCTATCACTGGGTGGTTGTTTTATTTTTTTTCATCCATTAGAGCCACTGCTAGAAAAATTAAGTGATCTTAGGAGTTAGTCCCGTTTAGAAATGTGACTGATGCATTGCTTTGTCGTAGGACTCTGACAACCCAGACCTGCGGGACCGTGGCTACATCTACTGGCGCCTTCTTTCCACGGACCCGGTGACTGCCAAAGAAGTGGTCCTGTCAGAAAAGCCCCTGATTTCTGAGGAGACCGATCTGATTGAACCAACTCTGCTGGACGAGCTGATCTGTCATATTGGATCTCTGGCTTCGGTGTACCACAAGCCACCCAACGCTTTTGTGGAGGGCAGCCACGGTATCCACCGCAAGCACTTGCCAATTCACCACGGGAGGTAAGCTGGGGCAATGCTGGTGATAATGAGCAGGATTGGTTGTTTCTTCCTAGCAAACAGTCCTAAAGATGCATGGGTCTCCTAAAACGCTCCTTGTTTTGTTTTTTGTTTTGTTTTTAACTGATTGTGTAGGGGCTTGTGGATCATTCAAGGAGCCATTCATTGTAGGATTTAATTCTGGGTGTGTAGTTTCTGAGTTCCTGGGTCAATAGACAGGGGAAGTATCATATAACTTCTCCTCACACAAGAACTTTAATGTTTTTGGGGAAGCCACTAGCTCTAAGGCCTCTGGCTTGAGAGCTGGGCTAACAAAGCAGAAGGTGGGTAGGTGGTGAAAGGGCATACTTCAGGAGGAGGAGCAGTGAAAGCAAGTGTCTTACAGAAGGGTATACTTTGGTTGTGTAAGACTTTTTGCTTCAGTGATGGGACAGCTTTGCAAGCCTAAGTTGCATAGAATAATACCAGGTTCCTGGAACTGGCAAGAACAGGGATCTTCTGTAGTTAGAATGTGAAATGGGGAAGGATGAACGAGGCTACCTCTCGGTGCCTGTAAAGCAAGGGGAGCGTAAAAGCAGTCTAGGTCTTGTCACTAAAAACTGCTCAGGCTTAAAACAAAATGCCTAGACGGACGTTGTTCTGTCTAACCTTTGGGGAAAAAATGCTTCGGCTTATTATCTGGAGCTTTAATGTTTCCCCATAATCACAGTCCTGAAAGTGGGTTAGGTCTGCAAGAGCAGGCATTGCAGCAGTCCCAGGCTGTGGTGGTGCTGCTGTTGAGCCTGTTCCCATGGTTCCTCGTTCAGGTAAGCAGTGCTATTTGCTAATGGTATTAATTACAAATATAAGTGTGCTTTACAGCAGGAGGCAAAGTATCCAGGCTTACCTTTTAATAATATTCCCAAAGTGACATTTGGAGTGCTATTTTTTGCCGTTGCACCAATAAATCAGTGTGTGATGCTGCTTCTTTTCTATTTTCTGATACCACTTCTCTGCTATTCTTAGCAACTAAAGCTATTTCTGTCATATGACTAGCTTTGAGAAGCTGAATTGTTTTCTCCCTGCCTATGAAATCAAGTCTGGCTGCACTGACCCAGGACCAGCAAGCACGAGTCTACCAGTCAGGCAAGAAAAGCAGCGGATGCTTTGCTCAGCTTCAGGATTTGCCTCAACAGCAAAATAAGCTGGGTTTGGGGGTAGATTTGGCCTCCCATGTTAGCACCCTTCCCATACACTTGTTTCAGTACAGAAATGAACAGAGGGGGTTAATTAACTCAAGGAATTCAGCTACTGCAGGGAGCAATCTTTCTACTGGCTTCTGTATATACAACACACTCGAAGCTAGTGCCCAGGCACTCAACTTTACTCATTTTTTTTCTGCTTATAGCAGCGTTGTACGTTGCCCTTGTGTTGCTTACTACTGAATTACCCATTACTTCAAGAGAAAGCCTTCCGGGCTTAATCACTAGTGGTAAGGGGAAGAAGCCAGAGCTGGGGAAAAGTGTAAAGGGCTGAATGCTGATGCAGCTTTAGCCTGCTTGGTAAATTAAAAAACAAAAACGTGTTGTTGTTAGTGACACGCCAAGCTTCTCCAAAGCAAGATCACCCATAAAGAGGCCCCGTTATTGTGACTTTCTGCTTTCCTGTTAGCAGAAGGACAGATTGATCAGGCTGATGCCAAGGCCTCCTTGCACTGTGCTCCAGTGTACCCAGTGGCCGCTTGCAGCCCTGAAAGCATACAGAGCAGCTCCTGGGTGCAGGCTGTGGCAAGCCTGAATCTGTGCAGCCAGATTTTTACTGGATGCTGAGAAACCAGTTTGCTTTTTCCTACTGCTGAGGGTGTGTGAGAAAAGATGCACAAAGAGGTAGAGGAAAATTTGTCATCTTCAAGAAGCTTTTGGGGTCATCTGCAGCTGGACACCCTTACAGCTGGCTGATGTTATCTTTGCTACTTCTGCACTCTGGCGATGACTGTTCTGGTGGCTGACCTGTCCACTGCAGACCGAGGTTTTCCTTCAGATTGTGCAGTGAGATAGTGGTGGGAGTGTGGGGATGTCTGCAATGAATGTGGCTTAAGAGAATAAAGATAGCTTTTCCTTGAGTAGATGGGCAGAATTAGCTGTTTGGTGCTTTTCTGGGTACAGACGTAGGAGGAGGTGGTTGTGGTTGGCAGAATACCCTCCCTTGCAGTGGATGCAGAGGTGTGTTTCCATACAAAGCACTGTAGGACAGGAAACCCAACCGCTTGCCACTGTCCAACACTTTAAGCAAGAAAACCTTTATCAAGTCTTTTGGCCCTTTATAACCCTCATAGTCTTAATTCTTTTTTTTTCTTTCCAAGAAAATACAAAGATGCATATACAAATCTCGTTAAAAAGCTCTGTTCTGTACAGCAAATAGAAGGCTCGGTTGGTTTTTTGTTATTTTTTAATACAAACTGACTTAGCTTCAGCCCTTCCTCATTTCTTGCTGGGCTTTGGGGCAACTGCAGTTAAACAAGACCTTGAAGGATTGCTTTATCTCCATCAGAAGAAGGATGAGTAAGTGTTGAAGAGGTGTAGTGTTAAAGGGATTATATACTGGGAACGAACCAAGTGTGTGCACTACCAGCTTGTAATGTGCCTCTGCTCATACATGCTGTTCTTTCCCGTTCTCAGCTTGGGGGTGGGAGTGGATCACGGTAACCACTCGCTCCTCAGAAATGTTTTAGCTGGCTGGTCGGCATCCTCAGAAGTCTCCCTGCTGAAGGCAGAAGCAGAGAGGACAGCTAATATTCGTGCTATTAGAGGTCTAAAGCTTTTAATGCAAAGAAGCTTTCGATCCTTTCTGTCGCTGCTTGGTAACTAATTCATTCAGCAGCCCTTATGCTGCCTCTCTCCCTCTTGGCACCAAGTTGGTAGCGGCTTACGCTGTGGTGCTAAAGCTTTCCCCTCAGCAGCTGAGTAGGGATAAGGAAGAGGATCGTGGCTACTCAAAACCAGCAGCTGCAATCCTTAGAAAAGAGCCCAGTGTTAAAACACCTTGTCAGGACACTAATTCCCGTGGCATTTCTTTGCAATTACCTGTTGGCTGCATCCGCAGAAATACGGGCTGGAAATAATTCTGTCAGTTTCTGTTGGCAGCAGGACACAGAATAGACTTGAAGTTATCTAAAATATTCGCGTGTCTGGATTTAAAGAATAAATATGTTGTAATGAGCTCTTCAGGAGCGACAGTGAGTGTTACTGCTTTTTTTCCCCTCGTAAAACTCGGTGGCAAATGGATATAAAAGATAGCCAGACTGCTTATGGTGAGAAACCTTTGGAATATGTTTAAGAGTCATTTCTAGACTAGCAATTAGTAAGTCTACTAATGCAGAGAAAATAATGTTATTGGTGGAAGGGAGGTACTAGTTTTAGATTGAGGTCTTTAATTAGGAAAGTGGTGGACCTTGGTGCAGGTCAGTAGAAGGTGTTAAATCTGGATCTGTGGGGAGCGGGTGAGTTTGTCCTGGTTAGAGTAAGGGCTTAAGGGTTAATATCAGTGTTAGGTCTCAGGAAACTGGGATTTTTTCAGGTTTACATGTAGCTCTCCAGGTCCCGTGGGCTAAAAATCACCTTCTTTGGCTTCTTCTGAGTTGGGAAATATTTGTTTTCAGTGCTGCCGTCTGTGTAGCACATAGGGCTCATGATTTGCGAGAGGTCTGTGATTCTGCTAGGGAGCAAGATTTCACCCCTGAAAATTCCCTTCTCTGAACTGCAAATTGTGCACAATGCATGGCAGGTCCCTGTGCTCAAAGCATGTGTTGAAGGACCACTTGCCAGAGCAGAGCACATGGCAATGGTTAGGTCAGCTGCTAGGATAATCCTTGAGCTGCCTCCTGCTTGTGGGCCACCTCTTGCTGCATTTCCCCATGCTGGCAATCCGAAGCTGGAGGCTGAAGGCACCCAACATCTCTCTTCTCTGCCTCTTGTTCCTCCCACCCGCAGCACTGATGCAGGCGATAGCCCCGTGGGCACAACAGCCACCACGAACCTGGAGCAGCCCCAGGTCATCCCGTCGCAGGGCGACCTTCTGGGAGACCTCCTCAACCTGGACCTGGGACCCCCCGTCAACGTTCCCCAAGTGTCCTCCATGCAGATGGGCGCCGTGGACCTCCTGGGAGGAGGGCTGGACAGCCTGGTAAGCAGCGTGCTCTTTACCTTCAGCTGATGTGAAATAATTGGAGCCGTGCTCACGTCTGCAGAGCCTTCCCTTGTGCTTGTGATGCTCGGGTCCTTAAGCTCCCCAGTGCTGACACCTCAAACTCCAACAGGATTTAAGCAGCACCAATTTCCAGCAGGTTTTCCTGCTGTAAAATGAATGGTGCTGCATGCAGTAGGATCCCCGTGGTAGCGGGCATGTTTGTTTTCATGCTTTTTCTGCCTGTAGGAAAAAAAAAAAAAAGTTGTTTTAAAGATGTAAAATGCCTCACTGTTTTGTAATTAATTCTGACTCCCATTCAGGAGGGCGTTTGTTCCACCGCCTTCCCACCCCTGTTGAATTTCAATGCAAAGCTCAGGGCTGCAGGCCGCAGCCCTGGGTCACCCCGTTTATATATTCTCCAGAGTGTGTCGTGGTTTAGTATCGGTGATGTCTTAATTGCAGTTAGGTCGAGAGGGAAGCGCTCTGCACAGCCCTCCCCTTGCTGCAGCAGCCACAGGGGGGCATTCAGAGCCTAAAAGGGTCAGGCCCTGAGTACAAATAATCACACGTTGCATCTGCTCTGGGGTGAGAGCTGAGGAGGAGCTGCAGTGAGAGGAGCTGTGGCCTGACACTGGTGGCAGCCAGGCAGGGAGAAGTGGGCACTGCCAGCCCCGGGGTGTGCTCAGCCTCGTGGCTCAGCAGTGGGATAAGAAGCAGGCTAGCTGGATTGGCACCGTGTAACCCCAATAAGACCACCCCGGTGAGCACAGCTGCGTGGGTCGCAGACCTGCAGTGGGTTTGATTCGCTTTGGTGTGAGGTTTGGCTTCCAGGGAGCTGGGCTGAGTTGTCTGTGTGCCTGTTCAGGTGTACTTCAGTTCTGAGAAGCAGGAGCAGCTGTAGGAACCCCACTGCACCGGATTCCTGTTTGCCAAAGATATATTCTTAAGCTGCTACAACCTTATTCAAGCAGACATTAAACACCTCTCCAGCTCTGGTGTTCCATGAGCTAATGAACTGGACACAGGCTAACCCATACTGGTGTTGGTGGAGGTCAGTCTGTGCCAGCTGGGGGTCAGATGGCAGCTGGGGAATCTGCTCTTCTCCCAGGGATAGGGGACGAGGGCAGGTTTCAGCCCGTGTTGCTGGGAATGCACAGCTCAGGGCAGTGACCTTGGCAGCCTTTGCTCTGCATTGCAAGAGCAAACTAAGAGTAACTAAGCAGCAATTCAAGATGACCAGGAGTTAAAATTCTCTGTTCATGCTGTCTCCCAGCCTCCTCGCAGCCCTCCTTCCACCTCTTGTAGCCCTCTGTTCCTTGTTAGTATCAGAGGCAAATAAACGGACACAGCAGAAAAGGACTAAAGCTTAGGTTGGGGAAAATATTCCAGTTGGCATGAATGGGCTTAATTCAGTGACCCACTTGGGCAGGAGAGCTGTTAGTTGACGTGATAGCAGGCTTTTACTTCATTTTTTTCTTGAGCCTTAAATAAATGGATGGGCTGTGGGGTGGTGTCAAACCAAGCGACTGTTTCTGGACAGTGGTGCCTGGGGCTGTGAGTGCCAGCAGGCGCTGTCTCAGCTGCGTTATTTAGATGGTGAGAGCACTGAACAAAACCCTGAATGATGTTTTTCCCCCAGAATGCTTTCTGCTGGAGCTCTCTTGGATCAAATATCCCATCTTCTCCTTATCCATCACATGTACAGGCGAATTTTGGCCTGGTAAAGCTCTGTGTTTCTCTGGCTTTTCGTTCCCTAATGAGCCTGGTCTGTGTGCAAGTGAGTGAGATCTGCCTTTGTTTATTGCTGTGGACATGTGTTTAAAAAGAGCCCAGCTGAGTTACCCTGAGCTGGAATTAACTAAATTGCTCGGCAGCGTCTCTGCGCTGCTTGGCCAGCCAAGGGGATCGGCACTTGGGTCTTAGGCAGGGTTGTGCAGGGCCAAGAAGAGAGGCTCAGGATGCAGGTACGCCTCTGCCTGACTTGTAAATGTGGTGAGAGGGTGAGAGGTGTCCCCAGGAGCCTCCTGGAAGAAGGGCTGAGCTCCTCGCCCTTCCCTGGGAACTTCACTGGGAAGATTGAACACGGCACCCGTTCCCTTGCACGGAGTGATGTGAGCAGTCTGCCTCTCTTTGCTCAGACCAAAAAGACTTCATTTCACTTTAGCTCCTTGTGCTGCAAGAAAGTAAGCCTGTCTGGTGCTGGATGGCGAGGCAGAGTCTCTCTCCGTGTGCACACTGCTTTGGTCTCTTTTCCCATCCCTCTTATTGCCTTAGGGGTCTGAAGAAGGGTACTGGAACATGGGAGGGGGCTGATCTCAGGCAGCCCCGAGTGTTTCCAACAGGATTTTGCCCGCAGTCCTTTTTACGACTCCCAGCGAAGGAGTTTCTCTCACCCCTGCTGTCAGTCTTGGTTTTCTGCTCATCACAAGCAGATCCCTTCTGGATCTCAGCTGACCTGAGAGGAACACGAGGTATTCAAATGCAGCAGATTTTCTGCATTATGGCTCTGGCACCATCTCTACATAAGCCAAGTGGGGCCGTACCTCGGGTGACCTGTCAGAGCAGAGCAGTCTCACGCCCTGCTTCCATTTTGCACACAGCTGCTTGGAAACCAACTTCAGCCTCTCTGCTGCAGAGGAAGCAAATGGTTTGGGACGTGCTCGAGTTGATGTATGAAATCACGGGCTGCTCCTGCCATGGGGAGGTGGTGTCGGTACTGCCAGTGTCGCAAAGGCAGCTGAAGGTCTGGAAGAGGCTGCTGGCAGGCTCCCAGCCAGCGCATCACAGCCACTCAGTGTCACGGGTTGAGCCCTTTGGATGCTCCACAGAATGGCTTGGGTTGGAAGGGGCCTCAAAGATCATCTCGTTCCAAGCCCCTGCCAGGGGCAGGGACACCTCTCACTCGATCAGGTTGCTCGTTGAAGGTCTTGTATATTTGGTAGTGCCTTCTTTTTGGGGAGAGGGTGTCTGTCTGCAGAAGGGTGCTCTTGCAGCCAAAGTCCCAACAGGACTAACCCGGGAAGATAACAGAAGTGTTAACTTCCACGGCAGATGCCATGCAGCATTTGTTTCTTAAGCTGTAGTGTTGTTTTCTTGCAGGCATTTGAAAGGAGACGGCACGCTGGAAAACTGGATGAACACCAGATTAACATTGTTTGCTTGAATTTTCCTCGGTATTGTTAGGTTCTTATTCCTATGGCCAGTGAGACTCCAGCTGCTTGAGAGGTTAATTTCTTTAGGGAATAACCCGTATTTTATCTCCATAGCGAGTCCTGTAATTGGTATTAAACGTAACATGCATACCGTGTGTGCACAGATGCTGAGCATGTGTTAATAATTTTTTTTTTTTTTTTAAAAAAAGGGCTTTAGTACAAGAACAAGATCTGCTTTGCCAGAACTGAGTATGCTCCGCAGTGTGCCCCTCTCAACCCCACACAGCTCTTCTCCTCCTCGCTTCTGCTTACTTTTCTGTAAAATGCTGACCAAGGTCACGGTTACCAAGCTTGAGATCTCCAGCTCTGAAGTGTTACTTGGTGATAGCAGCCACTAATGTGGGAGAAGCAAAATTTGCTCGGACAGCAAGTTGCAGGATGCTGAGAGCTGGCTTTGGTGCTCTCCCCTTGCAGCAGCATCCCAGCGGCTACGCTCCGTGCTGCCTACAGGCAGCTCTCCAGCTCCTCGTTTACTCCTGATGCAGTCCTACAAAGAGCACTGTAATAAGCCAGGGTCGTTTTGTCTTTTAAACCCTTTTGTGTGCTCATTTGCTCTGAAAATCCCAGGGCACGAGAGCTCTGCTGCCCGGCACACCGCGTGGCTCGCCGTGAGCCGAGCGTTCAACGGGAGCTGGGCGCCGTGGCAGGGAGCCAAAGGGGCTGGCTCCAAACTCGGAGGCAGAGCAGTAAATCTGTAGGAATGGACGGGCTTGGATTGTCTGTTATGTAAGGATTTTATTTAATACTCTACCCACTCATCTACAAGAGTATTATTGATTCAGGGCTGGCAGCTCATGAGATTGATTTATGTCCCAAATCGTAAGGCTGTTTGATAAACACTGGATATCCACGCTGTGATAGCCCCGGGGTCTGCAATACCTGCGCTGCTGTGATCGCCGTGGGCTGTTCTGCTGGAGCTGCTGCCCTGTGTGTAACCAGGTTGGATGTTGGAGCTGACCCCAGCTGTCTCCCCTGCACGATTCAGGGCTGCTAGTCCTGAAGTGTGATTTGGGGCTAGGAGCTGAGCACCATCTCGCCCTTTCCTGCAAGACATCCTGGGCTCCAGGCTTGGCAGCGAGAAATAAATCCTTGCTCCTCCAGTCCCGAGTGCCTGCTGATCCCAGCAGCTGGGGAGCAGAGGCTGCTGGTGTGATCCTTCCCAGTCCAACCTCTTTCAAGTGGAGAGGCCAAAGCTTGGTCTCAGTGAACGATGACCTGGCTCGTTCAGGTTGATTAGGGCCTCAGCAGTGTTTTATTCTGAAAACATGCTGCTAAGTTATTTCACCTGCTCAGAGCAGGGAGCCTCACTTGGCTGTGGAAGCCCAACAGCAGCCCCCAGTCTGCCCTGGGTGCCAAATTCTTCTGCTGGCTCTGCAAGTGGCTTGCCGTGTATAATCCTAAGAAAGTTGCTTCATTTCCCTTTTCCTGGAACTACAGCGTGAGCGTGGCTATGGTAGCTCAGGCCTAAAATCCATTTATGCAGCGAATGTGATGCTTCCCCAGGGCTCTCCTCCAGCCTCCCACAATGATCTGAGCGTCTCCTTTCATCCAGGCTGTTCTGGTTTGATGAGCTACAAAGGACATCTGTTAGGATTTCTGACAAAGGGCACATGGCCGTTGCTGGAGCAGTGCTGATATGGGAAAGGAGCTCTTCTGGTGGGTCGCTCATTCATGTCTTATTAAAGGCTATTCAGGCTGTTACCGTCGTAGGACTGCTAGGGCTTTGGGGAGTTGCTTTTTTACACTTCAGAAAACCAAAATGGTTAGTGCTTAATTTGATTTGCTGATGGAAATCATTCAGCGAGGCAAAGCATTAGCAGCAAGTGCTCCTGAAGCAGGTGGCCGCAGCACCAGCAGTGTGACCTGTCCTCCACCACCTTTGGCACAGCTGTCCTTGGTCTGGGCAGTGGTCCTGCTCTGCGAGCCTGCCTTGGCAGCCCAAAAACAGACAAGAGAAGGCAAGGAAGGTACTGAAAATGTCTGTGTGGGAGCCACAGCTGAGTCTGCAACAAGATACCTGCAGCCCCCCAGGAGCTCAGCCTGTGCACGCTCAGGCCTGCAGTTAAGAAGATGTCTTGAGCAGGATTAGCCCAGATCAAGCGTCCTGCCAGCAGCTCTGCTCTCAGCTCTGCTCAGCCCTACACCTGATCTTTGTTCAGTAAGTGCCCTGTGTGCCTCGCTGCCATGTTCCCGAGTGCATGCCCTCAGCCAGCTCCTTGAGCTTAACTCTTGGTTTGGGGAGCGAGGGAGGGGGGAGGCAGCAAATGTCTCGTTTCCACCTGTGAATTCTCACTCCGTGACGTGCGTGGCTGCTCAGAAAGCTCTGGCTGTGCTGCAGATGCAAGGCAGCCTGGTCGCTGAGCCATGGTGCTTGCAGTGTCAGTCCCTGGCTCCTCCCTCCCGTTATTTCTTGAAGCTCCAAATATCTCACGTCATGTTGCAGAAGTGATCGTAGCCCCTCCGGATCACATGAACACTTCAGCAGAGTCACTTCATTACAAAGCTACTGTTAAAATGCAAATAAACCCTGCTGGTGCAGTAACTCCAGCAGTGCTGGAGTTCATAAGTCAGGACAACTGCAAATCCACGTGGCCGCTCGAGCACTGTCATAGCAGGGTGGTTTTGGTGGGACGAAAAATGCCCTGCAGAAGGGCTTTGTATCGGGTGGCCGGGGCTCCGTGCTCATCCCCTGCTTATCACCTCAGACAGAGGCTCTGTGCTCTTTACCAAGAGGCGAGCCTGCCAGCTTTGGGCTCAGGATTGGGGTTTTATGGTGCTGCAAGCTCCCAACCCCAAGCTGCCCATCGGCTCTGGCAATCTGCTCTCGGGGCAGGCAGGATCACAGCCTCCCTCCCTCGGGAGGGGCTGCCCGGCCACCAGATGAATGGAAACGGTTAAGCAGAGCCCTTGGGAATTGGTTCAGCATCGCCTCACGCCTGACTAAGATCTGCTTCTTCCCTTCTGCCTCTCACTACAGATGGGAGAAGACGCTCGGTGGGTAATTGGTTCCTGTCCCCTCTGTCTTCCTCCTTCCCTCATACTCGTGCTGCTGCTACCATCTCTTCGCCTCTGGAGGCTGGAGGAAAGTTACCTCTGGGGTGTCTCAGGTGGACTGGGTGCTCGGGACCTGTAGTTTCTGAACCAGGTGCTGCGGGAGGGTGACAGGCAAGAAAAATGGGGAAAGAGGCTTGTGTGCTGCTGGGATGGGCAGCACGCCCCAGAGCTGGTGTGGAACATGCTGTATTTGTTATTTTCCCCCTTTAAATCTCTATGTAGACGTGTTGTCACTTCTTTCACTGCCCAGGCAGAGCCAGCTCTGCCCGCAGGGACGTGCTGAAGCTGCCCACCCCTTGGAGCTCGCTGTGCATCAGCATCACCCACCGGCAGCGCTCGGTCCTGAGCACAGGAGCCACGAGGGTGGCAGACCCCTGAGGAGCAGAGCTGGGCTGCAGCAGGTCAGATCCTGGCATTGCCAAGAGCTCTTCTTACCACGAAGCAAAGATGCTGGGTGCCATTTAGGGATGTAAGGAGGCTCGTGATAAATTCTGAGCCAACAAGTTTTTCTTCTGCTTGTAAAGCTGGAGACTCGACTCAGAGCAAGCAACAAATCCAGATTCTGCTCTTACCCCAGGGCCTGACAGCCAGGGAAAATGGAAGATAGACAGCTTGAGGAACCCCAGAGGTCCCTCCTCCCCTTGCTCGCAGCGAGCACGTGGAGATACCAGTGTAGAGGTTTCTTCCAGGCTGGATTCCTAACCTGCAGCCTCTTGTGAGGGTGTAGTAGGAAATGGTAGCACAGTTAACATCTGGCTCGATTATGCAGAATTATTCCCTCATTTCCATAATACCCTTTGTAAAATGCTTGCTGCTTGATAAACCAGTCTTCCTCCTGCCTCAAACAACAGTACCAGAAATCCTCCGTGCATACAGTCAGCTGGAAATGAACTGGATTATTTACAGTTTTTTTTTTCCTCTGGACTTCACTGCCTGTCAGCAGAAAGTGTGAAGTTCATCTGTGTGCAAGACTGTGAATAGAGATGAGGTGTAATAGATGCATTTATTACTCCTTAGTGAGCCAGTAACAAGGTGTAAATGATCTGATCTATTCATCTAAAAACATCTTGGCTGAAGAGCAGTCTGTAGAACAGAACTGTGCTCTGCCAGGCGGTCTCAGTCAGAGACCTGACGGTGTAATCAGTGCTATTTTATAGGCTCAGTATTAATTGGATTTGAATCTTCTGGCTGGCTTTCTCTGGTCTGATTGATCCTTCTTTTGACTTTGCAATCGCTCTATTCTCTGTCATCTGAGTAAGTAAAGAAAAACTGGACTCGTGCACTGCCCAGCAGGCAGCAAGGGGCTGGGGCTGTGTGCGGAGAGGCGGCTGTTGCAGATGGTGAGGGACCCCCTATAAAATTCCCCAGGACCTCAGGTAGGGATAAACTGAGACTCAGAGGGGAAAAAGGGAAAAAAAGCGATCTCACTTCTTCCTACATACATGTCATCAGGGCATGATCCATGTCTGAACATGACAAAAACCCGCGCTAGGCAAAAAGCACGGCGGTCTTCTGAGCAAGAGCCTAGGACACAGCCCTGGAGATGTCTCTGTAGTGAGCAACTGCTGCGGGTCTGTGCTTGCTCTCCTGGCTCTCAGTCACCTGTTGAGAGCCTTATAAATATTCACGGAGTGATGTTGTACCTGCCAGCAGCACTTGTAGCCAGGTTTGGCGTCTGCCCTGAGCACTGAAATCTCTCGAGTGCGTGGAACGGTGCGGATGTTTAAAAATGGGTTTTGTCATGGAGAAAGTGGTTCAGGTGCTTCACAAAGAGAGTTCCTGGTAGGACAGCTGCAGGATGCCCTGGGACACGGGCTTTGGGGAGGTTATAGTGTTCATGGAGGGTGTATGGGTGGGCGCAGCAGCTAGTCCAGTTACCTCCAGATGTGTCTGTAGCTCGGCAGAGACCATTACCAAAACACCCAGTGCGCTGCCAGCTCTCCACTATTCGAGTGGCCCATTAGGTTAGGAAGCTGCTTTTGCCTTCTCCAAGGGAGGGGCAGCAGTCTTCAAAGGGAAAACAAAGCTCATCTAAACGGGCTTTGGTGAGAGCAGCTACCTTCCCTTCCCTTTGTTCCTGCTCATTGAGAAGGAGCAGCGTGGCAGCATGGCACAGCGCCTTGTGGTTTTGCCGTCCTTCAGAGCTGTTCCCTCGAAAACTAAAGCGCTCAGGAAGCGAGCTTCCTGTCAGGTTTATTTTTATTCCCTTTCACAGTTACCCCACTGGGTTTTGCAGAGCTGCTCGGGCCCGCTGGCAGCCAACATTGTGGGCTGAAGGAGAAGCACTGATGCATGAAACGTGGCGGATTGCGCAGGCTGTGGGGCAGGTGACAGGCGCACGAGGGAGCGAGGTTTGGGGTTTTATTAACCTGACAAAGGCTCCTTTCTGCAAATAGGTGCAGGGGGTACTTCTCCAAACAGCTCTGCTCATAAAATAGCTAAAAAAAAAAGCCCCTCTGTTCCCTGTGCTTTCCCATCATTGCATTTCTGTCTGTCCTGTACGTGGCCAGCAAGGGAGACGTGCTCGCAGCGGTGCAGCCGAGTGAGCTCTTCCCTGGCCCTCTGACCCTCGGCTTAAATGAACTCGGTCTTTCTCTCCTCTCTCTCCTTCTCTCTTTCAGCTTGGCAGTGACCTTGGCGGGGGCATTGGAGGAAGTCCGGCAGTAAGTGCCATTCCGTTTTTTTCCCCACCTTAAAAAGCTGCTCAGAGCTCGGGGTTTTTAAACACAGCCTTGCCCATTATGTGCGGGAAGATGCTCAAATCCCTGGAGAGGTTCGAAAATGGACGACTGGAGCCAAAACCCAAAGGTCCCAACCTGTGTTGCTTTGAGTCAAGCTGTCACCTGGGCTCTCCTAAGAGCAGCCAGGGCCAGAGCTGTTGACTCTGCTTAGCTCTTCTCTCTCAGAGCTTTTCATTTGAGCACCAGCATTAACATTTCAGTACCACGTGCAACTGCTTTGGCAGCTGAAAGGCCAAAGGTGCTAACCTGTGTGCTGGTAACCCAAAGCCAGTGTCACCAGGGGCTTGTCAGAACTGAATAGCTTTTCTCCTCCCAAAAAGCCACGTACAACTTATCCTGGTATTCTGGATCCTGCAGAGGTGCTCTGAGCTTTCCTACTAAGCACAGTCAGCGCTGCGCTCTGCCTGCCCCTGGCTTCCTTTTCTGTGCCTGTGCTCTGAGAGCATCCTAGTACCTCGAGCGCTTGCCCAGGATATGGGAGACTTTCAGGCTGCTTCAAAGCACCCTTGGCTTCAAATGCGTACCAGCTTCTTTCAGGAAAGCATTGGAAAATGATGCAAAATGGTTTGGAGACACAGCAGGCAGGAGGGAGTGTGCCTCCAACCCATGGTCAAAAGCAAGCTCCCAGAGAAAGCTCCAGTCCCTCCTCCTAGCACTGCGTAGCCAGTAATTCAATGAGAAAAGCATACTCAGTTCTGGAAGGAGGGCCCTTGAAACACTTCTTGTGGCTGCAGTCATTCTCTCTACTCCTTTCCCTGTGACTCTTGCATTCCTGTCTAACTTCGGCATGAGGGCAGAGGAGAGCCTGTGGCACGGTTTGCCTGTAGCCCCCAGGCAGCACGCTCCAGAACATGGGAGATGCTTACTCTGCAGAGATCACACCTCCAAAGTCAGGTTTCTGCTTCCCTGGGCCAGCATAAACCCACCACCCAGTTCCATAAAACCACCACTGCTCCCTGTCCGAGGGGTTGGATGTAAAACGCCCCATCTCAGGTAGGTTCCCGAGCACAGAATAGTGGTGAGATCTCAGCCCCAGCACCAGTATTTCCTGCTGCCTGCCTCGGTCGTTCTGCCTGTTCTGGGCTGCTGACTGGTGAATCCTAGCCTCAAGCACTTAATTCCTCCTGCTCACAGTAAGACAACTTGGAAGCATAAATTGGGTGGGACTGTTCCCCTAGGAGCTGGACACCTGAGGCTTAATGCCCCAAGTTTGGTGTCCTCCGAAGACCAGGGGGAAGGATTGCCCTTGTTGCAGAAATGTTGTCCTCAGGCAACAGAGCTCTTGCTTTGGGTGGGAGTACACGATACAGTTTTGCCTCCCTTGCTATCTCTGGATATGCAAAATCTTGCAGATTCCTGAAGACTGGTACAATTGAGGGAAGATTTGAAGCATCTTGTCTTTTCCCCGGGCTTACATAGGGTAGCTCCAGAAAGCACACTGTCTTTTTAGGAAGGAGCAATGGAGAAGAAAGATTCCTCTATGGTGGGAATAGATTACTGAAACTATAAAAATGATGCGAAAGCTATTGCATGGTTGAGGTGACAGCCGAGTATAGGGATTAGTTGCCAAGAGCTTTCGAATTCAAATGCATTATTTAGCACTATTGGTAATTCTGCAGGGAAGCTGCAAACGGCTTTAAAATATTTAGGATTTTGCCCAAGTTCATGCTTTATTTAACAAATAGCGTTCTTCATATGAGATACTAATCGGTGCCTGTTCTTTTTAACCCCTCCAGGTGGGGCAGACCTACATTCCCTCTTCTGTGCCAGCCACCTTTGCCCCTTCGCCCACCCCAGCGGTGGTGAGCAGTGGACTCAACGATCTCTTCGAACTCTCGTCTGGTATAGGCATGGCTCCCGGAGGATATGTGGCTCCAAAGTCTGTACGTAAGGGAAAAGAACAACCTCAGTATGTTGCCATACCTTGGGCTACAGGGACTGAAACTGCTCACATGTCCCCTCTGTTGTTGGTCTCAGGTGCTGTCGGGGCATCTTTGTTCAATTCTTTTGCGTTATGTTTGCCTAGGTTTTTCCTGGACAGAGTAAGTGGTTTGTAAGAGACAGTAACATCCTTCTGGTTTGTTATTCTTTGTTGTTATTTTTGATTTAGTTTTCTTTAGCAGCTCCTTCATGTTTCATGTGACAATGTTACTGTAAAGAATAGCATATAGCAGCTGTGCAAATTTCAATTTTATCGGACAGGTGTTTTTGGAGACCTACTCTCTCAACATGCTTCCCCAGGACACTGAGGGCAGGATACCATTAGCTACAGTTTTCCTGGAAGACTCATTTATTTGAAGGAATCGAACATGACGCTGAAGATAAGCTCGTGCTTGGGATGAGCACTCCACAATGTCATGCAGATAAATGCTCTGTTAGTGACAGAGGTCTGCAGCGTTCATTAGATACCCAGTGTGTGATTTTGGTAACAGGCTGTAGAGCAACCACAGGGAGTTCAGGGTTAGCTTTCCATGCCTCAAAGGGAATAAACAAAAATTTGCACTCTTATTAAATCGTCAATGGGCATATAAACTAAAATCAGCCAGAGATCCTAGATTTCATAGGATACTGCAAAGCATACTCAAAACTTCTGGTCTGTGGCTGCTTGATTATGTACTGTATAAGACCAAGGACAAAAGAACCCACTAATTCTGAGCTAAGTACTTCTATCTGAACCACTCAAATTTGATATTTTTTTTCCCCACAAATATTATTTGGGAATCCAGAATACAAACAGCTAATAGTATTGGCCCTGTGGTTTTATTTGGTACAACTTTAGTACTGTCCTGCCTCTAATAGCCCAACAAATCCTTGGAGAAGCCCCTCTGTTGGTAGACACGGTAAGTCTCCTGTTAGTGTGATGGACACAAGCTTTCAGTGTTTCTTGTGCACGCCAATGTTAAAATATATTTAAATTCCTACGTGAATACTTTGAACAAATATACATTAGGAGCAGCAAGCTAATGTCTTGTTGGTGAGCTTGATCCTTTCAGCACCCCACATTGTATCTTCCTTGTAGTTTCTTTAGCATCTGTGGGCTTAATGTGCCGAGGTAGCAGGATTTCCTAACTGAAGACTTTCCTGTTAGGAAAACTGTGCTTGTTTGTCTCCAGGCTACACTTCTCATGCTGAGTGAGATCTCTGGTGTTCCAGGTTTGGCTGCCTGCAGTGAAAGCTAAAGGATTGGAGATCTCTGGCACGTTCAGTCACAGGCAGGGACACATCTACATGGAGATGAACTTCACCAACAAGGCTTTGCAGCACATGACCGACTTTGCCATTCAGTTCAACAAGAACAGGTAAGAAAGCAATAGACTTTGTCTGCGATCTTAAAAAGCTTGAAGGTCCTATGACAAGAGTCTGTCTGCACTGCTAGATACTGCTACCTTTTACGTGGGTGTGTGATACAGCCTGAACCCATCACACCACAGTTCTGTGAGAGAGATGAAAACACGAACTGATAAATCCATGACGTTTTTCAGTTGTCCTGGTACTGCAGCCTTCCTCCATTGAGGAAACAGGCAGGAGATGGTCCCATCATTCTCCTGGCTTTGAAGCAGCATCTTCCCCATTTCATCTCTGCAGAGTTTTAAAGCCACCTCTTGAGTTGTTAGGCAGGTTAGTGGTTTTATAGCCAGTAAGTGCCCTAAGGAAAGTGAGAGCATAAACAGGAAAGCATTTGAGCTGCACAAGTACTAATCCCAAATGACTTTACCTCCTGACTTAATTGCTGTGCTGCCCCTCAAACTGTCTGGAAGTACAGGTCTCATTAATAAAGCTATTTGTCAATGAAAAAGTTGCAAGGTAAGTGCCTACGGCACATGTTTTCCCAGTAATTGGCAGCCAAATGACTTTGTCAGAAGGAACAGCCACTTCAGTGTTTAGAATATACAAATTGTTCTCAGAAACACATCCTAGCCAAGAGATGTGACATGGCAGTGTAACCCGTGTCTTCCCATAAGTATCCTTCCCAGTCACAGAGCACGTAGCATGCTTTGTCGTGAATTGTTGTGAGCAGTGCATCGAGGATTGGGCTGATTTTTATCAAGGCTGTAAGGAGTATCTTGTGACTGAAGTGCCTCACTGATTTCTTAAGATCCCTTCACAGGAAAAGGGTTCTCTGTAAGAAAAGTCCACTGAAACCATCTCTTCAATATCACTGTTAGCCTTGCAAATTTGGGATTTCTTGGGACGAATAATATTTACTTACAAAAGACATTATGCTACGTAACTCTTAGTAAATGTTCTCCCTGGACTGCTATATTTTCTGGAGAGTTTTTGTTAAGCTGCTATATGCAAATGTTTCATGCAAATTGGTCTGGGGGAAAAAAGGCATTTTGTGTTTGATTTTTTTCCCCATACATCAAGCTGTGTTCTAACCACACCTACATGGTGCTTCTCAAGGATATCAGTTTAAATACTGTACGGTGAAACAGCAGGTCCTCCTTTTGCAGCATATCAGCACATGCTTTGTATATAATCTACTACTATTTACTCTTCTACAAATACTTTTCTTGTGTCACCATTTTCCACTGTGTCTGTGTTGGAAAGAGCTGCGGTGAGCTGGCTCTGGGTTTAAACGTTAAGGCTTGTGGTTGGGAAGTTTCTGTTCCTGATGCTACTAATCACCTTCACTGCAGTCTTGGGATAAAGCATGGGGGGAAAAAAAAAAGCTAGAGCTCTAGTGTGCCATAATATCAAGGCCACTTAGGAAAATACAACTTTCTTTCCCCTCAGAGAATGAGGAAAAACACCAGGGCTTTTGTCCCCCAAGGTGAAACAGCTGCAGAAAGCAAATCACATGGCTAGGCCCTTGCTGACAGTTCTCTTTTCAGCTCCAAAGAGCTGAAAACAGGAGAACCAAGAATGGTGCATCTGCTGGTTTCAGAAAGAGTGACACAACCAGTACACGTGCAGCTGGCTTTGTGCAAAGACACAATCAGTTTTCAGTGCCTGAAATAAAAATCCACACCTATACATCTTTGTTCCTATAAGTGCTCTCTCACCTCTGAGTTAATGTGAGTGCTGCTAAAGAGAAACACGATCAGAAGTAGGCACCCAAAGTATCTCATGCATCTGCACTTCCACGTGCTTTTGAAAAGAAGCCCTGACATTGTGCAGAAGTGTTAAGCTAGATGTTAGCTACTTTACCTCTTCTCTACATTAAGCAGAGGTGCCTGTGGAATTAAGTGCCACTTGGACTGAAGAGGCAAGCAAACATTTGCTTTGCTGTGGTGTGTGTCCCCAGCTGAAGAAGTCTCAAACTAAGCAATAAAGCCAGGATTAAGTCCAGGCACTGCCACTGGGGACCAGACAGCCGGCTCATTGATTTATTTGTTCTGCAGTGCTCTGTTACAAACCACATATTCCTCCTTGCTTATGTATTTGTTTCTGTAGCAGCTTCAGTTCCTTCTTCCATAGCTCCCAGTAATAAACAGCCACACGGTGTGTGATGTACTCCACTGCAGCTCTCTTAAGAGTGAGCCCAGAGGCCTGAGCCTGCCTCCTCATTCTCCTAAGTTCAGATGCCGCTCCTTGCTGTGCGGGCTGCTGCTCAGCACACAGTCTGTTGTCATGCAACTGATTGAACTGTTCCCAGATGCTGATCCCCTGAGCAGGATGTGCACACTGTCAGGGAGACCGCCCTGGTTCACTTTTCTCTGCTTTGTCCTGCTTTGAGTATCTGCTGTGGTGCAGTGAGCTGTGTTCCTTTTCCTGGAGTAACAGCAGGGGCAGCCTAGGAGAGGACAGGTGAGCCAGCTTGTGCTTGGCAAAAAGGTGTAGAGGTGTTGGGACAGCATCTCTGGCTTTGGTTTCCCATAGAGTCAAGCTGGGGCTCCCAAAAATGCAGTACTGCTGTCATCACCTCTGCTTTTCTCTTGCCCAGCTTCGGAGTCATCCCAAGCACCCCGTTGGCCATTCACACACCTCTGATGCCAAACCAAAGCATTGATGTCTCCCTGCCCCTCAATACCCTGGGACCAGTCATGAAAATGGAGCCTCTGAACAACCTCCAGGTAAGAATTGCCCCTCCAGGGCTGGGGGAAGATCAGCTACTCGGTCTGGTTTGTTTATCCCAACACAATGTGGTAAGACTCTAATAACAAAATCCTATGAATATAGGGTAACCAGGCAAAGCCAGAAGGTTATACAGATGTGGGCTGTGAGTCTGGCCAAAACTTCTTCCTGTTCCTTCCTCTGAAGCAGATTCCTTGAATTTTGTTACTCGCCTTTTCAAATACTTCAAAGCCAGTGCTTATATCTGTGTAAGGTCTCTGCTCCAGCAACACATTTGTGTTAACACGTCATGAGGTTTGGTTGGGCTTATGAACTGGAGCTGGTGTGAACAGAGCGAGCACGTCCCTGTGGTGGAGCAGGCAGCGAGAAATACCAGCAAGGATTGAGGCAATTAAAGGAGTTGCAGGAAGGATGGAAACTGCCATGTGATCAGTATTTCTCTAGTGCTCTTCACTTCCAGGTGCTCTACAAAGGCATCGACATGTCCTTGCCTCCAGATAGATGAAGCCAAAGCAAACAAGATGTGTCCTATGAAAGGCAGGGCAGAAGTGACATAAGCAGTGAATGTCTCAATAACGAGGCTGTTGCGTGCACACCAGGGACAGTATTCCATAAAACAAGCTTATTGTCAGGTGGGGCTGCTGCAGGCAAGACAGACCAGGGAGTTATTCCCCATGTTTGGACCTGGGGCTGTCTGCATCAGTACTGGCATGCCTCAAGGGCTGTGGTCCTCACCTGGAAGGATCCTGTCCCCATTGCTGTCACCTGCAGCTGTCCTGGGCTCCGTGACTGTCCCTGCTCTGTGTAGCTGGGCCCTCCAAGATGCTTTTCCCAGTATCCAGTCAACGTGCACTGCAGCACGTCTCACTTGCCTCATGCCTCCAGGAGAAGGGAACTAGGCTGGGTTCCTGTAACGTAGCAGTCCATAGAGGGGAATATTTTGAAGCAGCTCATTCTCTTTTTAGATTGAGAGTGCAATGAAAGTTACTATTTATTCTGCCTGAGCAACTGTTTTTTTTCCCCTACTCTTGACTTCCATTCTGGGGCTTATGACTTATTGATGAGTCTTTGGGCAAACAGCTTGAAATAGCTTCTCTGGCGCTCAAACGAGCAGTCCTACACTCAACTCTGAGCTCAGTCATGCGACTGGGGGAGCATGCGGACAGGGAGGGAATTACATGTGCTTCCTTCCACTGGGCTCTTCTGCCTTGTAGAAAATCTGGATTCCCTTTGCATCCATGTCACGAGGACGTGTTGCATCACTGCCTCTGGGTCAGCTGGTGTGAACTCCACCACTTGCTCTGAAGGGAGCAGAAGTCGTCTAGATGATGTGATGTGCCTCCATAACACGAGAGACCCTCTCAACGAGGCATTCTCAAGTTGCTGCTTCCTTTGATCAGGAAGGAAGCGAAGTATTTGGGTTATTAAATCTCTAAAGGAATCAGAACGCAGTTTCTTGTAGCTTCTGCTGCTAGAACAAAGCGAAGAGAAAACATGCGAGGAAACCTCCAGCTACCTTATATTGAGACAGCAGAGCATTCATTAGTGCCAGACTTAGCTGCTAATTTGCTAGCGCTCTCATTGCCATAGAAGTTGGCTGCCCTTTTACAATTAGGGAAGCTGCCATATGGAGTAATAGTATATTTCTCTGCAAAGAGTTGAATCATGATAGCAGATGCCAAGTTAAAAAGAGCACTCCCCTTACTTTCCTGACAGCAGTGGGTTTGATGGAGATCTGTCATTGCCCTGACAGCCAAGGCTCTGGGTTTGTTTTGTGAGTTCATGTAAAAATGATCTGTCTCGAAACATTCAGAAATCATTTTGGTGACCTACTTAGGGAACAATTTATAGCACAATATAGGAGTAGAGAATACAAATGTCCCTGTATTCATTGAAGAACCAAAACACTCATCAAGCTGAATTTGCTTAATGCAGTTTTTCTGAGCTGGGGAACGTTGAAGTAGATTCAGGGCTGGTTTGAACCTGAGGACCTCCTGTTCATCTCCTATTCTGGCAGGGCCTTTTCTGTTTTAGTAACAAGAAAAATAAGTCCTCAAGTAACCAAACGGATAGCTTTCAACTTTTTGTCATGTTAATTAAGAACTTCAAAGGCTAGTTGTACATTCCTTAGGCAACTATTTCGGAAGTAATGAACTCAAGTCTTGTTCAGGTTATTTTTATTACCATTTCTAATCTTTCACCCGGTACAGCTGGCTTAATCTTAACACTTGTAATTATGGGAAGGTACTAAAATATTTGACAAGTTAACAAAAAGCCCTTTTTACAAGAAGATGAAAGCTGAAATATTTTCAGGAGTTTACGTAGGTAAAATATAACTACGGTTCCCAACTAGACAGTCATCTGATGCCAGTTGTCTTGCATCCTGTGCTAACGATGAGCAGACTGCTCCCTCCCATCCCAACACAGCGATGCTAATTTTCTTGACCCGTTGAGATTCAGGTTCGACACCCAGTCAAGCAATGATTTATTCAAAGGATAAGGCCAAAGTTGTACCGGGCACAGCACTGTAGGGCTGAATTCTCAAAGAGGAAAAAGGGGTTCTGAAATTGGATTTTGCATTGGTGAGGAACTGTAATTCTTTCCGGATGGTTCTTGGTCTTAAGGCAAAATTTGGAATAAGAAGATGCCTGGAATTAGAGCCCTCCTATGCTACCATTGTTCCTAATAAATGGCCTTTCAAGGGCTGTGAAATGCTATGAAATCAGAATACTCTGTTTGTTCATCTGCGTACACAAAAATTGCTCCCATAACCGTGGGAAAGGGTGAAGTGGAGCCAGCCTGCTGAGTTTCTGAACCAAGCCTGACTGTCATGTCACAAGGCTGATAATCTCTTTTGTGAGATGGTAACTACTTGCAGGAGTCGATACAATCAAAAACAAGCTGCGGGGACTCCCGGAGCTGTAGAGAGGCTGAGCCTGGAGCATTGCTGTTCTCTGGGGATAAACATTCAAAATTGACAATCAGCGCGTTGCCTTCCCCAGTGTTACCTGCTGTCAGCTACCAGGGCTGGTAGTTGCAGCTACTAAACACACAGCTGAAAGAAGCACAGCTTCAGTTTTCCAAAACGCCCATAAAATGTTTTGGACTGGACTGGCAGGCACAGAAAGGGATGATCTGCCAGCTGCATTTCTTCCTGGAAAGTGACACTTGGAAATGGAGACTTCTCCCTTGCCGCGAAGCAGTGTGAGGTGCAGAACGTTTGTATTTCTTCCAGTGACTTTGGCAAAGCGTTGTTTCCGTAAAGGCAGATGAAGGTACAACTTTTCTCAATGAGAAAAGATCAGCCAGGCTAACACACCGGATCGTACCTACCCTTCCAGGCTCAGCTCTGCTCTAACTCCTCACCTGCGCTCCTCCCCACCGCGGTTTCTCACTGGCAGTGCAGGGTTGTCGGAGCTCTTGTTCAGGAGAAGTGTTAATGCATCCTGGGTCACAAATGCAGAGCCCTCAGCACTTGGCAACAGATTTCACGGTATCACCTCTCCACGAAAACAAGGCTGAGAACTGGCATGAGCAGCGAGTCCAGGCAGATGTCATTGCCTTTGGAGCCCACTCGATAAATGGCACGGTACTGGCCTGTGTGAGCTGTGTCAGGCTCACGGGACCAACCATCAACAGCCTTGGGTAGTTAAAAGTGGAAGGTGGTTTTTTGGGTTTGTTACCTGGATTATTTTTTTTTCAACAGCCTTTACAAATGAGAGTTTTATTCCAGCATAGAGGAGAAACCCCAGCAGGCTCTCCGAAGTAACACTCACATCATGGCTCGACATCTGCGGCTGGCTCCTAGCTCAGCTGTGCGAAGCTGTTGGTTGCTGAATGAGGACGGGTCTGGCACATGGTGCAGCACGTTTTACCAAATGTGTGTTTTGAATTTCTCATCCAGCCAGGCGAATGTGAGCGTGCAGCCCTCCCCCAGTAACTCGCTGTTCTGACCATTGACGTAAGCGATGTGCCTGCAGCCGGCCAAGGGCGCAGCACCCAGCCTGGCCCTGCACGCACAGCTCCGCTGCCCAGGCTTGGGACTTGTGCCTGTAGGTACAGCATGAGGCTGGCAGCGCCTGTCAGGCGCCTATAGATCCTGAGAAGCCGACCTGTCAAAGAGAATGAAGCAAAACAGTGAGCACTCCCTGGAGGCATCTGACAGCCAGAGCAGCAGACTGTCACAGAATAGACCATGACCTTGTACTGGCAGAGGTAAAAAAAAAAAAAAAGACTCTGCAGAGTAGAGTTCTCACTTTAACAGTTTGGCTGTTACCAGGCTCTAAAGCAAAACCAAACTCGAAGTAAATCCTTAATTTAGTGTAGGTGCTAATGGGATTCCAAGTGGGTATGTTGTGTACTTGCTGCTGATGGGAAGCATCTGTGTTGCTTTCAGACTTGACTTTGAAAGTTGGTTCTTACGCTCAAGTCTGGGATTTAAAGCGTCAGAAACCCATGCTATTGAAGAAAATAACTTAGCGTTGTTCCTTTGAGGTATCTCTTCCCCAAAATACCGTATGTTGGCCATCAGAGCGTTGCACTACAAGGAAGGACGCCAGAAGGGTAGGGGGATCATGCTGCAAGGTGAGCAAATATATTCCATAGGTTACTTCTGCAAGTACTGCTTCCTCTAGTCAGATGGTCACAAACAAAATGTAAGTAACTGGGAGCCCTGTGCCAATTTCTAGTGTTTTCAGACCTTTTCAGCAGTGAAGCATCACATGAAAATCTGGCACCTTTTGACTTCTATCCCTCAGAAGCTTTGTAGTCTGCTTGACTAAATTCGCAAGGTAGTAATTTTTTTCTCCTTTCAAAAAGATTGCAGATGGAAAGCCATTTTGATTCAAAACGCTTCTGTTTAAACTCTCAAATGTCTGAGGCTGGAGCTCTTGTTAAAGATTTAATAGTTCAAGTGCGGGTCGACAGGTTAAAGCTGCGAAGCCCCAGGCAAAGTTAGCCTGGACCGGAGAATTTATTGAACGCGAGTGGAGGTTCCTTTCAAGCATGTCAAACCTGGAGAGACTTCTCAGCTACTGATACCACTTCAAATGTCATTGATTGTCTTAGGCCTGTGCTCTCACCTAAGGAGCACTGATTTTTTTGGGCACGTGGCTGCTGTTAGCTGCTCGGTTTCTCACAGGCTCTGCTCTCGATCTGCTTTCTGCCTGAGGTTGCTTTTGCAGCCCGTCAAGTGGCACTGGATGCTCCTGGGGCTGAGGTATGCCCCTGGACAGCTGTTAGCAGCCGGCAGAGCCTCTTAGCCACTTCTTGGTCTGTGTTCCCCTGCCCACGTGTCTGCAGGTTGCTGTGCCTGGACCTCATCTGGGGACCACGGTGCGTGCCTGGCTGCTCTGAGAAGTGCGTGGTGTTTCGTGCTGGAAGCTGTCTTGGAGAGCTTGCCCATCTTGTCCCAGCGCTATAGGTTTTGGGAGGCTGCGTCGTTTTCCTTTCCTGCTTGTGAAAATTATTTGTACCAGCTGATTCCTGCATCGTTACAGATGCCTGTGAGGCAACATGGGATGTCGTTGCTCAATCCAGCGATGCGGTTTGGGGGGGGAAGGCTGATGTGTGGCTTGCTGTGCTTTGCTGGGAAGAAATTACACTTCAGAGCATCTTAATTGTGTAGCTCTCCAGAGCACAGCCAAAGCAGCTTACTCAGTATGTTTCTGCAGAGTTGAGAAGCAGGTCAGCAGATACCTTTTTATAGCATTTTTGGAACTGCAGGGACAGGGTTAGCATATTAATTTGGTGCGAGCCTCTAGAACCGTGACTGGAGAGAAGGCACTGCTTCCCAGCCCCTCTTGGAAGGATCCTCTGCTGTATGGCAACAACAATTAGCTCCAAAAGCTAAGTAATCCCTGTTGTTCTAAGGCAAGGCAATTAATCACTAAATCAGATTTGGGAGAGATCTTGGGTCACGCAGCATAGCCCCTGCTCTGCTTTGTTGTTTTGCTACAGTACCTCTTACTGCCAGCGTTGTCAAGGCTCATTTTAAATACTTCAGGCACACTGGAGCTTCTCTCTTCATCAGGAGAATTTTGTGCTGCTTAATAACGCTCACTATCAAATTTTCCCAGACATTTAGCTTCAATTTTCACTCTTCTGGCTTATCTCCATGTCTGTTGTGTCCCAGCAGAGCATCTCGAATGGCCACGCTGCTGTCCTTTCCCAGGCTCCCCTCCCAGACTCAGAGGTGCATTTTTGGCTGCTCACCCAGTATTTTTTAATCACATTTTGCAGAGGTGAATCACTTCGGCCCAGCCACCAATCTGCTTTTACCCCTCTGGGTCCTGGAGCCTCTAGCTCGAACATCAGGTGCTCCAGCTCCCAAATATGACGGCAGCGATGGAAGCGTGAGGCAGCTCCCTGCTGAGGGCCAGTTCAGTATTTTTTTTCTGGGTTGCACCATAATTTACATGGTTTCAGTAGGCTTTAAACTAATCCCATCTTAAGCTGATTTGCGCTGGGGAATTAAATATAAGCTACTACCTTTAGTGATGGCTGAGAGCAGAAACCTCACAGGCTGTCACGTCTGCCTTTCGGCTGTGCTTTGCACTTCTGGGACCTTCCCAACTGCTGGAAGAGTTCGTATGGGGTGTTCATCTCCTACCCCTTGTCCTCTGGCGTGTGTGCTGACTTGGGTTTGAATTCTCTGGTTTATTCCCCTCCCTTGTCTACCCTCAGCTATTTTTACAGACATTTGGGGGTGTCTTTCTAAACCTGCCACTGTGGCACAATAGATTTGCTCAGCAGAACACTAATGTATGTAATTATTTAATGCGAATGGAGGTTGCCTTGGCATAAACCTTTGTAGCAGCAAATTTATTGCTTTGGCCTAGCATTCAGCATGGTCTGGTTTGTGTTTCGGCCGGGTGACAAATTGGAGAACTCCTTCTGGGATTTTTCAAAGGAAGTGGGAGCTCAAATGGCTCCTGAAAGCCAAGGCTCCTCCCCACGCAACCTCAGTTCCAGGTCTCTCTTCCAGCCTACGTTGCCTTCACTGCAAGCGATGGCAGGTGTCTGCTGAACTGTATTCCCGTGACAGGCTATCGCTGTGCAGGATGATGCAAGGAGAGCGTGAGAGGCATAGGAATAAAGCCCAGAGCCACGTTTTCTCTGCTATGTTATGACAATGCACTTTCTCAGCCCTCCCATTTGCTCCTGCTGTACCGTCAGCTCTCAGCCTGGGGAAAACTGAAAGTGAGGTTGCTCTCGGTGTTGGCAGAGTTCAGTTGGTAACGTGGCAAGCTTGTGTGATAAAAGGCAGTGCAGTGCATCTCCCTGGCTGGCAGAGTTTAACAACACTGAGAATTAAGTCTTTTGTCAAATTCTTCTTTTTTTTTTTTTTTTAAACCTCCCTGATTGCTCCATAGCAGAGCTTCCTTCCAGGAATCACCACCCAGCACATGTTTTCTATGCACGTTCATTCTCTACACAGCTTTAACTAAGGCAGGAGACTGGGAAAATGCTAGGAGGAAGGTGCAGTGAGTGGATCAGCTTCAGGCTTTCTAGGGAATGACCAGGCTGTGAGACGTTGAGGATGTTCAGATGTGACTGAGAGCTGGGGTTAAGGAACAGGGGGGTGGAGCTGGGGAATTGCAAGAATTAGATGAAAAAGAGGGGTGATGGAGAAGCTCCTGTGCAACATCACAGACGTGCTAGGAGATGTGTGTGGCCAGGACAGAGGAATTTGCCTTGGGAGGTGGAAGAAGTGAGGGGAGGGAGAGGAGAAAGGAGTGAGGATGCTGGTGGTGACCCCATCAGTGCAATTGTCTCTGAAGCAGCACAGTGAAATGCTCCCAGGAGAAGATTGGGCAGCTTTTAGTGAAAATGGAGTGGGCACCGAGGGGTGGGACTGATCTGTCTGAAACTCCACTCAGCAACATCTCTCCAGGTGGTCTCGTGTTCAGAGCTGCCCTGTGCTAGGAGAGCACTGCAAGGGCACGGACAGGCGGCGAGACTGTAAAATCTTGGGACCCTTTTGGACTTCCAGGCAATACAGATGCTTTAACCCCCCTGTTTCTTCTGTAACAGGTGGCTGTGAAAAACAACATTGATGTCTTTTACTTCAGCTGCCTAATTCCTCTCAACGTGCTTTTCGTAGAGGATGGCAAAATGGGTGAGTGCTTTCAGGTCTGCGGGCAGCCTCCCTGAGCCAGACTGCACTAACAGTGCCCAGCCAGGTACAATCGTCCTGTGGCTGAGATTTAGATGTGCCTGGCCATGATCCATGGCCGTGGCAGCACAGCTCCACAGCCCAAACTGATCACTGGAGGTTTGACAGCTCTTCCCTGTCATCCTGCGACTCCAGTAGCTGTGCTTCCAGGTCCCGCGTCCTCTGCTCTGATCCTGCCAGACGAGGAGTGGGTCTGTTTTCTTTGAGACTGGTTTCTGTTTTGTTTTCTTTTTTTTCCTGATTTTTTTTTTGTTGTTGTTGTTTGGTTCACTCAAATGGGTGCAGGATTTGTCCCAGCAGCACTTTCACACGTAGCACTATTTACTGTACCACTTAGCTGCCCGTTCTTTACTAAATCGTTGTTTGAATTGGATGGGAGGCTGCTTGAACAGCAGCATCTTAGCTTTGACAGTAACATAATCCTAAATGTGTAGGTCTCCTTCCTTCTTGTCAAATCCCCCATGTTCTTGGTTTGTAAGCAGCTCACAGACTGTCTTTGATTTGGGGGGAGGAGAGGTCTGAAAACCACCAAAGCTTTGCTGCTTTTGCAGTGCAATTGAGGTCATTTAGAAGCAAATCCTGCATCTGACCACACCAGGGCAAAATGTGACCACGAAGCCTTTTGTGTCCTTACCTTGTATCATTCTGCAGTGATTTAATTAATGCCCTAATCCTGCGAGGGGCCGGGGGTGCTGATTGTCTTTCTCGTTTGTAGAGCGCCAGGTCTTCCTCGCGACATGGAAAGACATTCCAAACGAGAACGAGCTGCAGTTCCAGATTAAAGACTGCCACCTGAATGCCGGTGAGTAGCTTAATCCTGCCGCGGGACGAGCTCTGAGACCCACCTTTGATCCTCTCCTTGTGAATAGCAGTGCGTATGGGCAGCAGGGCCATGGGCATTGTGCTTAGGAACACAGCAGCCTGTGAGCCCTGCATCCCAGGGCTATAAAAGCACAGGTCCATAGCTAGGTCTGTGAAAGCACATCTGAAGCCCCACATCTTCGATTCCACCCGTCTGCGTCTTCCTTTCAGTCTGCATCTTGTATTCTTTTATTCTCTTTATAACTCTGCTCTGTAAGCTGCTCTTTTAGACAGAGCCAGACGCTGCGTTGGGGCTGCGCTTAATCCTGTCCTGCTGCTGGTTGTGCCAGGCAGTGTCGTACAGCCCTGCCTTTACCCTAGCTACATAATCCTGGGCTGGACTCTTCACCTTTCAGCATCTTCTTTTGCCTTTCTCTTGTGGCAGAGTAATGCTACATGCCACTGCAAAAATATTCTGCCATGTACTGAGGACAGGCTGTGTGAGAGAAGAGTTTTGAGATGCCGTAGTTAGGTGCTGCCTGGATGTGCCCTGATCGTGATCCATCCTGTTTCGTTCTGCCTTCAGGTATCTAGCTGCCCCTGCTTGTGAGCCTTCTTGCAGGTGTGACCTTACTACTGCAGGATGAGGGAGTGTAGGGAGTGAAACGTGGCCAGCTTAGCGGCTCTGCTCCGTATCGAGAGGTTCTGGACGGGAGCCAAGCGATTCTACCAAAAGCTGCTGTGTTTCACAGAGGAAAAAAGTGTCCCTATTGATTACAAACCCCGTAACCTTTTTATTCTCTCGTGTCTGCTATTACACAATGAGCACCCTCTTGCCTCAATTGCAGAAAGAAACCATGGGTCTCTTTGTACTCATAATTATTACTATTTTTGAATATAAAAGATGGAGCACGCAAGAGGGGGGGGGGGAAATAGCAGCTGTTGAACCTTCTGACTTGATTTCACTGTGGGGTTTCAGACGAGAACAACCTCTGCACCTCCCCCAGCCCTCCCTCTGCTCCCCACCACGCTTGGCACTGCCTCCCCCTGCACTGCAGCGTTGCCGTCCCTGATGCCTTCTGCTCCAGCCATGCCCTCGCTGCACCATCCCCAGCTCTTTGTACGTCAGATCAAAAATGCTGGTAGCTTCTCTGGGTCGGCGCTGGGGTGTCGTGGTCCTGGTTAGCAGAGGATGTAGCTGGGAGGAGATGTGCAAGGCTGGGAGGATGAGCTCTGGCAGGGTGGTGGCCAGGTGATCCCACAGCCTGGTCCATGCACCCGTCTCCCTCCAGAAGGAAATGGTAAAAAAAAAACAAAAAACAAAACATGGAGTGGCAGGTCCGAGACAAGGGGGCTTTGCCATTCAGAGGGCAGATGTTGCCCAGCCTGCTCTAGTCGGTGATGCTCGGTGGAGACCACGTTAGTGGCTCACACCAGGAGGTTTCTCTGCAGAGCTGTCTGTGCTGGAGCTAGCACCCTGGAAGTGGGGCTTCTCCTGAGTGTGGCCAAGCACTTCGAGGCTCCAGAGCTCTCAGGGTCTGCCAGCCTCTTGCTTACGTGCGGGAGAAAGTGGGTCATGTCTCACCAACAGATTTCAGACGCTTCCATCAGCTGAAGTTTCTGTTCCTGTACTTCCACTGCAGACACCTCCTCCCTCTTGCAGCTCTGTGGGCTGTTTCCTTCCTTGACCACCTGGGCTTTGGCAGGGAGCAGGCCAAGAGCTTGCAGGAGGGAAAGCTGGGAGGATGGTGTGTGCTTGTCTTAGTCCTCGTGTTCAGCTGCTGGTGCAACCCTGACGCAGTCTGCTGCTCGCCCTCCACCTAAGCAGTGACCGCCTTTGGCACAGACCGTCTGAAGAGCACCACGCCTGTCTTTGCAATAATCAGGCGTGCCCAAAAACTGGTGAGGGCTGGGCTTCCAGCACCCTCAGGGCCAGAGGCTCCTTGTACCGTGGGAAGTGTCCCCTGGTGCACACCAGGGTGGAGGCAAAGTAAATGGGGTGAGCTCTGACGAAAGCTGAATCCAGCTGGCAGCTGGGCTGTGCCAGAGCAGCGCTGCCTGCTTGGTCACACGCTGCAGTAGGGCAGTGATCTTGGAAGATTCACAATCTTGAAATCTTGATCCCTTGTTTCAAATCACCTTCTTTCAAGGCACCTTGTTTCTTTCTTCTGCGAATAGCAAATTGGTGTGGGATATAAAATCCTTGGGAACTTGTTCCTCGTGGAGGAGAGGGATTTGTGTTCCGAAGCCTTCCTTGTGGGAGATGCCAAAGCAGAATGAAGCTCTCGGCCAGGGCAGTTGGCAGGTCTGAAATAATTGAAATAATCACACGGAGCTTTTGTACCACCGCATAAAATAAGGTACACAACAGCTGCTGGAGCAGAGCTGTGCGGAATAAAGTCTGCAGCTTTCAATGACTCTTAGAAGGTGCTGGGTCTCATAGCCCAGTGGGGAAACTGAAGTTTTAAGTAACTAAAAAATAATAAAATAAAAATAGAAAACGAGCTTGGAACGGGGATTTTATGGAGCTGGGCTTTCTCTGTCAAGAAAGCAGCTCACGAATCTCGTGTACATCCAGGGCTGTCTGTCTGTCACACTGCAGCAGCCACCTTACAACACCTCCTGTGTGAACAGCAGCACTTTCCCCGGGTTCCTTCCTTTGTTCCTGCAGACAAAAAGGAGATGGGCACACGGGCTGCCGGTGGAGGTGCTTCTGTGTTAGCCTGCTCCGAGGCCTTTGTGGGCAGAAGACTCATCCTGTGCCCATGAGGCAAGTCAAATAGGATTGACCGGAGCTTTGATGGGTTGGAACGGGGGTGGCAGAAAAGGCTCGTGGCCCTGGCAGCTCAACCCATGCCAGGGCACGGAGCAGCTGGGAAATTTTGGCTGCTGCAGGCAGCAGTGTGCAGCACCGCCAGCCGAAATCTACAGCAAGGTGCCAGGCTGCGGGGCGAGGAGCAGGAGCCCTGAAAAAGTCCCAGCTTGCTGCTCCCATCCCTTCCTTTCCCAGCATCTTTGTTCCAAAAATACG
Organism: Anas platyrhynchos; assembly: GCF_047663525.1. Classification (NCBI taxonomy): domain Eukaryota; kingdom Metazoa; phylum Chordata; class Aves; order Anseriformes; family Anatidae; genus Anas; species Anas platyrhynchos. Next base: position 6,645,884 of record NC_092606.1, read on the forward strand.
CAAGCCCTGGATCCTTGGAGGTATCCCCACGATCTCCAGCGACTCCGTGAGGGATGAGGGCTTAATTTTGGGTGAGGGATTTGGGCTCGGGTTCCCAGCAGTGAGAGCTGGTGTGGTCCTGAGGCTGCTCTTCGGGGCTGGGGCTGTGTGGAGGAGTGTCTGGAGCTGTGCTGTGGGGCCAGGGTGTGCTTGGGATGCTCTGCACATCCTGAATCGATCAGAGCTCCGTTTCATGCATCTGCCTCTTTAGGAAGAGCTTATGATAGTGCTGTGGAGAAAGCTGGATGCAGATACAACTTGCAATGAAAACGCAAGGTCATGGTTATACCCCTGCAATCTCATCTATTACGAGTCCAGAGCTAATGTAATTGTTCTGCCTTAAACAAAAAGCGGGATCTAGTGCAAGAAGCAGGCAGTGGCGTCCCCCTCGATGGCGGGGAGCACGAGCAGCAGGCCCTGGTAGCGTTTGGGAAGGGCCCAAAACTGCAACGTCCTCAGCACTTTTTCCTTTGGAAATCATCCTAATGACTGCTAACGAGTCCTGCTCGTACTGTGACAGTTTTACCCGGCGCTCGTGTCATTCGTGCCTGAAAATAGATTCAGAGACTGCTACGGCTCCGATAATCCGGGTGCTGCTGGTGCAGCTGCGCCGAGTGAGGTTTCCCCTGCAACCGAACACGCGCTCAGGCTCCGTTTGCTGCCTCTCCGCTGCTTTTCAACGTGCTCGGTTTGATTAAATTTTAAAGGACCACTACATTAGGCTAAGATATGCAAATCAGATTAGCTGGATGATTTTCTTTTTTTAAATTTTGCTTACTCAAGCGCACTGAGTGAAAGAGCACAAGCTGACTTGCACATGGAGCCTGAATGCCATTAAACAGGAGCTAATTAGTCGCTGTGCTGTTCAGCAGTTCTAGCAACTTTGGGTTTTGCTGCCTTATTGCTGGTCCTTAATTTGGTGTGAAATGACAAATTCGGTGCTTGGAGCTGAACGGGGCTTTATCGGTGCGCGGCGGTCGTTCGTTTTTTTCCCAAGTGATGCTCCAAGGCTAGGGCTGCAAGAAATGGGATTTTCTTGCTGGAACAAACAAGTTGCTCAGGTGTGTTTAGGTATGTGGGGATCTAGTACCCTGATCATTTGGTAAAGAACCCTATTACCTGGGAAATGGAGGTGCTGTCATAATACTGACCCAAGTGTCTCCCCACTGGATCCGAGTCTCCAGATCCCTCTGGTGTTTGGATGCAGCCTCGGCTGGCTGCTCAGAACCATTCGGGTGCTGCTAGAAATGGAGCAGGGATGTTTCCAGCCGCCACAGCACAAATGCAAGGGTCAAGTTTTCCTCCCTGCCAGCCAGTGTTCATTGCAGAGTGGAGGAAGGTCCGTGTTCAAAGAAGGTGCCCTGTTGGTGTTAAGCTGGGTATCTTGGGTGGTTGGGTGCGAAGTGAAGCTCTTCCGAGGCAGGGTAATCAGAAGTGCTGTTTAAAAAGAAAACCAGCACTGAAAGACAGACTGATGTCATCAGCTTCTCTGACAGTGGTGATGGGGAAATCTTTCTGTATCCTCCAAATGTGACAAGGAGCACTGAACCAGAAGAAAAAGCCCCGCAGAAAGTTGCGCAGCGAGGCTGGATGCAGACTGCCGGCCTGCAGAAGGGCTCGCGTGGCTCTGGGGTGGCTCACAGTCCCCGAGCACTGCGGGATGGGGCCGTGTGTGCCTGGCAGCACCACCCAGCCCTAACCCTGCCTGCTGCGGGGCCTCGCTGGGCGCTGTGCTCTCGATGGGGAGCCACAGCCCCGTGCAGAGCTGGGTGCAGCTCTCCGCTCCCAGCAGCTCTCTGCCTTCAAGGGCTGCGCTGTCGCACGGCATTAGCGGCCCTGCCTTCAGCCAGGCACAGCCTGGCACTGTTGCTTAGCAACTCTGCCCGATTTCCAAAATCCCAAATCCCCACACTCGCTAGCACAGGAGGGATGGGAGCTGCTGCTGCTGCAGCTTCCCGGGGCGAGAGGCGGTAGGAACAGCTCTTGGCTCGCACCCATCCCCAAATCTGTGCTGGGAGGAGGGGGCAGGAGGTGCTGGGCACCCCGAGCATCAGCACAGCGTTGCTCCAGGCACCTGGCTGAAATGGGGTGTGTTTGGTGGGATTTCATGCGCTCTGCTGGGGATAACTGAGGTCAGGCAGGGAGGCAGAAGCAGGCTGTCCTAGGAGTCGACCCGCCTTGGTTTCCCTCCCTGTACCCCCACAGGCAGGGTGCAGCCCGCAGGGGGCTGTGAGGAGGAGTTGGGGAGAAATCACCTCCGTTTGGAGCCCGGAGAGCCCCTGTACGAGGAGCTGCCCCCAGCAGAAGCAGCGGCTGGAATGGCACGGGGTGCCGGCATGCAGTGGAAGGCTTTGGCATAAAGCAGCTGCTCCGTGGCCCTGTCTCACATCCTGCACCCCCTCTGCTGCTCGCCTCATGGTGGGCTAGCAGCCCCACAGCTGCCCAAATTTCACTTCCCCACTTGCAGCCTTGCTTCCGACCCCGTGCCCACGCTCCCCAGGGATGAGACTCCTCTGCTCGGGGATGAAGATCGCTGGAGGAAGGGAGCTGAACCCTTGCCAGCACCTCCGCTTCCCAGCTAGGTGTCCAGAGGGGCTCCGAGCGGTGAGCTTTAACCACAGCCCCTTGAAATTGGACATCAAACATCAAATCCCCTTGAATACTGCTGTCCCTCGCAAAGAAGGATGCGCTCTGTGAGCCAGCACTCGGGCAGCACGCCCTGCTTTCCCACAGCCCCATGGCAGCTCTGGCTGGCTGGGGTGGCCCAAGGAGATGGGATTTGGCCTCCTCCCCGATGGATGAGATGTCTCCAGCACGCATCGTGCCCGGGCTGTGGCTCCCTGCGAGCAGAGGGCTCCACGGTGCCCGCTGCCCTGATCTGGCAGAGTTTGTTGTGGGGAGGAGGAGTAGAGGTGGGAGGAGGAGACAGAGGGAATGAGGGTTTTTAAGCAAAGGATCTCATTAGTTCCTTATATCTGCCAGTTTCCATAGTAACTGGGGAAGAGAGGAAACCTAAATCTGAGCGTGTCTGGGTAGCTGGATGCCTGCACCCGACCCGCACGCAGCCACTCTGCAGCTCGGGGAGCACAGGGGGTCACGGGCTGCCCGCGGAGCCACCCCATGGCCATGGGGTATTGGGGCTGCCCATGGAGGAGCAGGTCTGTGCACCACCCTATGGATTTATAGGGCCCTTTGCTGCTTTTACCCTTCCATGGTGTGTGAGCAGACCCAGCTATCCCTCCTCTAATCCCTCCGTACAGCAGCACGGGTATCTGCTCTCAGCAATGGGAATTTACTGGAGCAGTGACATGAGGGTGCCCGTCCCTGAGCCTCCCACCCAAGCCTGTAGCCTCCCCCCTTGCTGGCACCCGAAGGCTGAGGCTCGCCCTGCCCTGCACCGTCCCAAGAGCCAGAGGCTGCTGGGCTGGGGCTTCGTGTTCTGTGCATTTGCTTCTGTTCTGGCTTCTCCGTGATGTCCCTTGGAAACAGGTGTGTCGTGGTCATGTCCATGCAGTTCTGCAGGTGAAATCACCCATCTGTGAGTGCCGAGGTCACACAAACTCTGTCACAGCCCTGTGCTGGAGCAGATGGGCAGCGGGGTTCTGCTCTTTGATTACTTTAAAAAAATAATAATATAAAATGCGGGTAATGGGGGACAGGGGAAGGATTTTGATTACTTTATAAGATGTTGGATTGACCAGAAATGTTGCTCTGTGAGTGAGAGGGGGAAGCAGGAGGAAGCTGGCACCCAGGTGCACCTCAAGCAGGGATCTTCCTTCTCTGCCCTCGTCTTCTGGCTACCTCTGGGGCAGCCTGCCTGGGGCTGCTGGGGGCTGTAGGTACAGCAGAGCCCTTGTACCCTCTGAGCTGCTGAATCTCAGCCTTGTCAAGGTGCTGAGTTCTCCTGGTCCCTGCCCAGGATCACATAAGTGAAAGCCCTGCAAGATCAGCGAATACTTAACAAAGGATCACAGCCTGAAAAGAAAGAGGTGGCTCCACAGAAGCAAACAGGACTTTTTTCTTTGTCATAGCTGCTCCTGTCCCCAGAGACATCTCCGGGACAGAAGTCAGCGTTTCCTTGTGTGCTTGCATCCTGGGAACGCTCCTCTGGGCTCTGCTGTCTCCACCGATGATGAATCTGAATTAACAGATGTGTTTTTCTTCCTTTTTCTCTCTGAAGACACCGTCTCCAGCAAGCTGCAGAACAACAACGTGTACACCATCGCCAAGAGGAACGTGGAGGGCCAGGACATGCTCTACCAGTCTCTGAAGCTCACCAACGGCATCTGGATCTTGGCTGAGCTGCGCATTCAGCCGGGCAACCCCAACTACACGGTGAGGTCGCGGGGACATGGCTGTGCCTCGTGTGCTTGTTCTCAGGCAGATGCTGTTAATTTGACCCAGGGGCTAGGAATTCCTACTGGACTGGAAAAAAAGTGATACACAACAGAATTGCTCTGTTACCAGCGGGTTGGGATAATGCCCACTCAGCACCGAGCTTTTATTTGCCAAGGTTACCCAGAGATAAAGCCAAGAGACATTAGCGAGAAAGCTTTGCCAGGACACCCTTCCCCCTCTAGTAAACAAGAAGAAATTTATGCCCTGCTGGCTCCTGCAGCAGAGCCTGGCTGTCTGGGCGTCGGAGGCGCTTTGGGCTCGTGCTGGCATCAGCTGGGGCTGGTGGGGAGGTGCTGTCTGGCCGGCATTGCGCACCCCTGTGTAGCCCTTCCCTTTCTTTTTACTCCTCTTCTGAGGATCTGCATCCCCTTATTAAAACATTTCTCACCTGGTGGAATTCCCACCAGGAATTTTAAGAGAAATCCCCGCTCTGGGGAGCTGGAGGGGGAAAGCAGGCGATGGCAAGTGCTTCAACATGTTTACGACGAGGATTGATGCCACCACAGTGATCTTGGCCCAGTCCTCGCTTTCGAGAGGGGCGACATCCAAGTTTTCTGCTCAGTCCTGACAGATGCAGTGTTGTAAGCAAACACACCCTCAGGCATGGCGCTGTGATTTACAGCGTGAGGGCACGTCCCTTGTCACAGAGCCGGGCACGGCGGCCCCTTCCTTCGTGCCCACAGAGCTGTCTGCTTTTGGTAAGGAATTTGGGAACCCCGACGTGGGTGTTTGAATCCATGCACTTCCTCCTGCTCACAGCAAGCTCTGAAAAAAAAGCATTTAGATGGTAGTGATGAAGAAAGCAGTTCCCAGAAAAAATATTTGGGGTGACTGTGACCGCTCACATCCATTTTCTGTCCCCCCCATGGTGTAGGTCAGTTGCCTTCATGGGCTCGGCAGAAAGCTCCTGCCTTCCTCGGTGCCACCCCTAACCTCTGCTCCCCTCCTCTCTCCGCAGCTCTCCCTGAAATGCCGAGCTCCCGAGGTGTCCCAGTACATCTACCAGGCCTACGATGCCATCCTGAAGAACTGACGGGGGCCAGCCCGTGCCTCGCCCTGCAGGAGGAGGAGGGAGAAAGGGGCCCCCAGTCCTCCTCTGCCGCCGGTGCAGGGAAAAAAGCACTCGTAACTGGAAGCAGCTGTATTCATGTGTAGGATTTCAGTCAAAGGCACTGATTAAACAAGGTAGCAATTAGTATCCACGTGCTAACGATGATAGGGAACAACCCCTTTGGTATTTTTAGCGTCCATTGAGTTTGTAACCACTGCTTCGACTACTCCCACACCCCCTGCCCATCACTCCTTGTCCGTTCTCGTGGGCTTCTCCATTTTGTGCCAATGTTCAGTGTTTTCTAAATGGCTTTAGGTGTAGTTCTGATTTTGTAAAATACTGCTCACTGGAGGAAAAAAAAAAAAAGCAAAAACCACATGTCGGCTCATTAAAACAAGGCAAAATTGTCAAAAACATACACTGCACTTTATTTTATATTTTTTATACATTTTTGAGTTTTTTTTTTATTGTAATTGGGTTAAAGGGAAAGTGATTCCAAGGAAGTTTTGGGAGCCCCCGAGGGCTGTTAGGCTCTCGCAGGGTGAGAAGGGCCTCGGGGAACTAGGAACAGAGCCATCCGCCTGGTCCGTGGAGACGGACGCGGCCCTAAAGCAGGGGGTTTTTATTACACTTGTTCCTCAGCCTCAGCTCTGCTCTTGGTGGTGTGTTTTCACTCCAGCCATCTCCCTGGCTCGTGATCTGCTGATTTAAGAAGCGAGGCTCTCCTTGGGTGGGGAGGAGCTGCGGACCTACACCCGTAATGGGGCAGCAGGGTTGAAAAAAGGGAAAGGAGCCTGCTTTTAGAGCAAAGGGCCCTGTGCAGAGCGTGAGGTGTGGTCTCTCCTCACCCTCTGCAGCTCCTCTTCTCGCTCGCTCTATGCCTGCTGCAGCCGAGCTGCCTTCTCGGCCGTCCCTTGAGCTGTGCCGCTTTCACCGGGCCCTCCCCTAGGCTGCTGTAACCCTGAGCGTGGCAGCGCTGCTTTCCCCCCAGGCACAAGGGCTTGGCAGGACCCTGGGGTGCTTGGCTGCTGCTGACCCCATCCCAGGGGGCTGAGCAGCTCTCCCCGTTCCTCTGCTGTCCCCCAAAACCCACCTGTTGGCACGCTGGGGGGACGCTTTGGGCTTGGTGGTGTTTGCACCCCGTTTGCCAAGTTGAGCAGACGTTGGAAGCTCAGTTCTCCGTGCCCCCAGGCCCATGGTGACAGATCCCTCGGGTTCCTGCTCAGCCCCTGCCCTGGCCCCTCTGTTCCTACCCGTCCTTAGGGCCAGGACCGCTTCCCTTTCCCATCCACAGCCGTGGCCTCACCACGTTGCCGCTCACCCGCTGAGTGCTGCAGCAACAGCAGTGAAAGCAAAGCCTTTGCATGCCCTCGCTCCGTCCATAGCTTGTCCTGCTTTTAAACCAAGCCCCTGCCCAGCACAGCTTCGCCCTCCCCAGCATGCTTTGACGCCACCGCCCCCCCAGCAAAGCTCTTCTGCACAGCAACCCCCCCGGTGTCACCAATTGCCACATTCAAGGTCAATAAATGCTTTATGGTGGGAGGTGGTTTGTTAGGACTCTGGCACTGTCCACAGCCAAGAAGCCAATGCTGGGAAGAGGTCAAACTGCCCCATTTATCCAGCCCTCAGCCCCTATAAAGAGAGGAGCCCCCAGCAGCGCACGGGAGCTGCAGGACCCCGGCAGAGGTGGTGTCCCTGGATAGGGAGCCCTGTGCTCCGCCGAGGCAAAAAGTGGGGCAGAGCTGGAGCAATCCAGCCCTCGAGCCCTGCCTGCGTGTGCTGGGAGGTGAAGTGCTCCAACGCCCGCAGGGACACCGCAGAAATTGTTATTAGAGCAATTAACGAAGCACTGGCAGCACCGGGTGCAGGGCTGTGTCAGGGCAGGGGGATGGCAGAGGGTCAGAACTGCGCTCAGCCTCGCTCTGCTGAACAGCCGGGGCAGCTTCGATGCGGGGAGGGGATGCTCAGCACCCCTTCCTCCTGCCAAATTTCCTCCCAGCTTTTGGGGCACGGGGGTGTCTCCGTGCCGCAGGGCAGAGCCTGGGCTCGGTCGGTGACGTTTCGCCCTCCCCTCCCGCCATGCCGCTCGGTTGTTCGCCGTGTAGCTGTGTTGCTCCTCAGGCTTTACCTGGTGTCCATGTCAATAAACTCATTTCCACAAAGCCGTGGCTGTGGTGTGGCTCTGTGGGGCTGGGGACAGGGTCTGCTGCCCCCAGCTGCTGCCCGCTGGGGTGGGAGGCAGCTGCGTGTGCGCCCCGGGAGCCCCTCATCCCGTTCCCTGCACACAGCAGGCTCCCCAAAATAATTTCTGGGGCTTGCACAAGGAGGCACCGAGTGTCCTCAGTGCTGCTCCTCTGCCTCTGCCTGCTGCTCTCTTCCCATCTCAGAGGGCAGCGTGCGGTGCAGGGGGCACCAGCTCCTCGGCACAGGCAGCCGAGGAGGAGCAGGAGGGAGATGGATGTGCTCATCCGGCCCTTTCTGGTCCCCAGATGGGCTCTGTGTTCCCTGACCCGCTTTTCCCAAGGGGAAATGATAAAACAATAAGAGATGCTGATGCATTCAGAGTGCTCTTGGCCCATGCTGGCGCCTTGCAGAGGGTTTTGCCCGTCGCCGGTGCTGTCTGAGGCAGGGTGGGTTGGGCTGCAAAACCTCTGCGGTGGCAGCCGGCCCCAAACGAAGCCATCGAAGGGGCCGGGAAAGCAGCAGCACGGGAAGCAGGATGAGGGGTTCCCTCCTGCAGAACAGCCCTTTCCTTCGCCCCTACCCAGCTCTGGATTAGCAGCACGTGGAGGTGAAGTGACTCAGGACTGGGAGGGCAGGGAGAGCAGCAGCCCACCGTGCCCCCAAAGGGATGGGGGCAGCGTTCAGTGGGAACCCACAGTGCCGTGAGCCCCCGGGGCTGCCACCGTCCCTGTCACATCCCAGGGCGAGGGGAAGGGTTTGTCCCTCCCCACAGTTCTGCCAGGGGCTCCTCGGGGAGCACTCGGTCTTTGCTGCTGCTCTGGATTTACCGGCACGCTCGTGCCCTGCAAACGGGGACACGGCGACCCTGGGCTGTGCCGTTCCCTGCAAACTGGGTTTGCTTCCTTGGCACCGTCAGTCCCCAGTGCCGAGAGCTCAGGTGGCCGTCCCCAGGCTTGGAGCTGCTGCAGGGGGACCACACCATGGGGCAGGAACCTCCCCAGCTGCTCCGGGTTGCTCTGGCTGAGATGGGGCCAGCCAAAATCACCGGGCAGGCTCCCCAAAACCACTGCGGCTCCCAACAGCCTCGCGCATCCCGCTCCGTGTGTGTGTAAGGGGTGACAGCAGGTCCCCAAGCCCATGGGGCAGAACGTGGAGAAGCTGTGACAGCCCCTGAGCCCTCAGCCTCACTTGTCCCCTGCGTGCCAGGACGTGGGAGCAATTTGGTGGCCGATTTTAGGTTCACATCCATCTCCCGTGGCTGGGGCTGGGTGAAGCCTCCGCGCCGGCGGGGACGCGCCAGGATCCGTCCCCGCTCCCTTCCCCCCGCCACCGTATATTAAATTTCACAAATAAAACTGCAAGTGAAGAGCATCTCAGAGGGAACTGCTAAAAATAGCCCCCAGGCTGGAGCCTGGATTGTGCAGGCGAGTTGGTTTGGTGTGCAGCCGCGATCCCTGCCCTTTCCCAGAAACGTCTCAGGCTGAGCGCAGCTCTCCGGCGGTGCCAGGAAGGGCTGCTGGGGGGCCGGGGGAGAGGAGCAGCACCTGGGGCTGGAAAAAAACCCACAGGGACACCCGAATATTTCCCTAGATGTGAGCACCAGGCAGCTTTGCAGGAAAACAAGCCCCACATCTCCGAAAGCCTGGGGTTGAGGTGCAGGGAAGGGCTCTGCCTGCCTGTGCCTGGCACCGACCTCAGCCCAGCCGTGGCGCAGAGCAGCACCGAGGCTTTGCTGGCTCCCCGTGTCCCCCTCCCCAGTTGTGGGGCCGTGCCTGCTGTCCCATTTTCCCCTGGGAAGGAAGAGGGATGCTGTGGCTGTGTGCTGATGCTGGTACCCTCCTCACCCCGGAGATGAGCCCCTCTGGATGATTTTTTCCCAGCAAAAGGTGTCGGTGAGGCTGGGGGGGCCCGGCTGTGCCATGGCCGGTGCTTGGGCTCTGCCAAGCCCCACGGGGGTGTCTCGGTGTTCACTGGAGTCCTGGGGAGCAGGAGCAGGGCTTGGGGGGCACTTGGAGGAGCAGAGAAGCTGGGGGGAGCCCTTGGAGGGGGGAAAACTGGGCCCCCACCTGGACCCACAGGCACCCCTTTCATCGCCATGGGGTAAAAGCTCAATGTGGGGTGTCCCAAAAACGCAGCTTCTGTTCCCAAAACGCTCCTTCCTCCATCCTGCCTCACCCCACACCGAAGTGGGAGCACCCCCCCGGGACAGGGGGGCTCGGAGAAGCCCCCACGGAGGGGCCCAGGAGCACCGAGCCCCAAAGCGAGCGGGGCGGTGGGCGAGGGTCCTGCCATGGGGAGGGGGGGTAAAAAGCTGAGGGCACCGGGCTCCCCCCCCCCACGGGTGCTGGGCAGCGAGGGGGTGCCCGATCCGCGCTGCGGGGGCCATGGGAGGGTCTTGTGCCAGCGGCACCTCCCCAGAGCCCCGGCAGGAGAAGCGGTGCCCTTCGCGGCTCCCTGCGGAGCGCAGCGGGCCGGGCATTCCCCGCAGCAGCTCCCGGGCGCTGCCTCCATCCCCGCCTGCCTCCCTCCGCGGGCAGTCCCCGCACATCCCCGCCCGGCCACAGCCTCCTTCCCTCCCCGGGCTGAGCCCGCAGCGCTCCGGGCACTGCCCGCCCCCTCCCCGGCCTCCTCCAGCCCCCCCCTGCTCGGGCATCCCCAGCCTCAACCCCCCCCGGGGGGCTCAGCCTCCAGCCCCGGCCGCCTCCCGTTTGCCCCCCCCCGACCCCCGGCAGCCCCATCCCGGCCGTGCCCGGGTTCCCCCCTTCCCCTTCATCCCCCCCCAGCCCTCCCCGTGTCCCCCCCCCCCAGCCCCCGCCGCCTCCCGGTCCCCGCACCGGGCTCTCCGCATGGCTCCGCCGCCCGCCGGGGCGCCGCCGGCCCGGGCCGCCGCTGCAAGGTACCGGGGGGGGGGGCACGGGGGGAATGGGGGGGTGATGGGGAGGGGGCAAAGTTGCCGCTGGGAGGGGGGCAGCGGGGTGGGGGGACCCCGTAAAGTTGAGCGGTGGAGCTAAGATGCTCCCCCCCCCCCCCCTCCTCCCTAGTTGGGTATGGGGGGGTCTGCGCCCCCCCCCCCCCCAAGCATCCCTGTGGTGCTACAGCCCTTTAATGGGCACCCCGGGGGGCGACCCCAAAACCCCCCCCCGCTCCCCTCTGCAGGGCTCGGGTTTGGGGAGGTGATGCTGGCCCCGTGGGGAGCGGGACGGGGCCGGCTGGGTCCTACCCCCCCGGGGTGGGGGTGGGCAAATTGGGGTGCCCAAGGTCACGGTGCCCCGGGGCCGTGCCCGCAGCCGGGGGTCACATCCCGGCCCCACAGCCCGTGGGGTGCTGCCGGGCTCGGCCTCACCGTGGTCCCCCCGTGGCCACCGCCGCGTCCCCACTGCGCGCCTCAGTTTCCCCCGGTGGCCCCAAACTGCCAGCGGGCAGCTCCGGGTGTTTCGGGGGCAGAGCGGCTTCTTGGGGCCTGTGGGGTGGCTGTCCCCGTGCGTGGGTCCCCGTCTGCCAGCCGGGAGGGGGACAGGGTTTTGGGGACCCCCGGCAGGGTGTGAGGGCAGCGCTCGGCTCTGCAGCTCGGGCACCCCGCGGTGTCCTGCGGGGCTGGGGCTGCCCGGCTGCGTGCCCCCGGCCCCAGAGGGGAGCTGGGGTCGCTTCTAGGAAGGGGAAGGGGCTGTGGGGACGGGGCTGTCCCTGCAGAGGGGTGGCCTGGCCATGACAGTGCTTTCTGCTGGCACAGTGAGGCCCTGGCGGGGCTGAGCCCCCCGCACCCCCCACCCCAAGGCACGCGGCTTGGGAACGCTCCGGGCACGGGGCTGGGGCGCACGGGTCCCCAGAGGCACTCGGCACCTGCGGGGTGGTCCCAGCCCCGTGCCATGGCCCCAGCCCCATGCCCAAACCCTCCCTGCTGCCCCTGGGCTGGATCAGGCCCTGCTGAAGGCCCCCAGCCCCGGTGCCGGTGCTGGCCCAGCCCGGCCACTCAGCACCCGCAGTGGGGATGTCCATGGCCAGGCTCTCCCCGGGGTGAAGAACCCCATGGGAACGGGGTGGCTGGAGCCCGCTGCCTTCTGGCAGCTCGGGGAGCGCTGCCCTGTGCTTTGGGGATGTTTTTCAGGGAAAGCAGACGAGAGCAGCAGGAATTGGTAAAAGCATCCATGCCCCGGGAGAAAGCACGAGCAGGTTCCTAAGGATGGGGGCCAGAGCAGGACCCATCCCATTGCCCCTGCTGCTTCCATCAAACCCCCATTGCCAGGGGGCGTTCGGGACCCTCAGACCCAGCTCCTGCACCCGTGTGTGTGGGTTATTGCCCCTCGTGCCCCCTCCACGCCCAGCCCTACCCTAGGGCCCCCTCCTGCCTCGCCACGTGTGCCCGTGGCTTGCGGGCTCGCCCCGTCAGCTGGCTCGGAAATTAGCCTCCATCAAGTTAATTGCCAAACCGCTCAAAGCCTGAAATTAAACATTAAAGCTGTCGCTCGCAGGCACAGAGCGATCCCCTCCCCAGCAAGAGGCAGTTCTGGCTGTCCAAGCGGAGGGAAGATGGATTCCCCAGCTTGGGGCGGCACCGGAGCCACTGGGGGTGCCAGGGGACGCGTCCCCTGCTCTGCCAGGCCCGGGGGGACCATGAGCTGCTGGGCCCTCCCCAGGAGGTTTCCTTGCTCTGGTGCCAGAGGGGCTGAATGTGCCTCCCGTGGGGCTTTGGAAAGGGCAGGAACCAAAAGGAAACCCAAAGGAGAAGAGGAGCGGTGGTGAAATAGGAGCAGGAGATCCCCAGGGTGCGGCGGGAGGGAGGCGATGGGCACAGGGTGGTCCCCAGGGTTCTGCTGCCTTTTAGGAAACCCAGGTGAGACCCTTCCTGGGACAAGGCTTGCCCAAATCCTGGCTTTTTTGGGATGGGGGACCCTTGGCTCTTGCAGTGTCCACACTGGGGACATAGCCCAGCTCCTGGGGGACACCCATAACCCTTTATCCACCTCCAAAACACCCCAACCCACAGCACCAGCGGGGTCTGCGGGGCATCCCCAGCGCCTGACCTCTTCCCCCTTGGCCTTGCAGTGAGGGGCTGTCCCGGCGGGGACACGCATCCTGAATGGGGCTGAGGCCCCCTGCGCGGGAATATGCAGCCTCGGAGCCGCGGGGGCAGCACCGGGGCAGCGGCCGGCGCGCGGCGGCGGCATGGTGGCGACCTTCAAGATCGCCGTGCTGGGAGCCCAGGGCGTGGGCAAGAGCGCCATAGTCCGGCAGTTCCTCTACAACGAGTTCAGCGAGGTCTGCGTGCCCACCACGGCCCGCCGCGTCTACCTGCCCGCCGTCGTGATGAACGGCCACGTCCACGACCTGCAGATCATGGACTTCCCCCCCATCAGCGCCTTCCCCGTCAACACGCTGCAGGTAGGGGCGCCGGGGGGAGAGCCGAGCGAGCGAGCCCCTGCTCGGGGTTTGGCTTACCTAAACGCCGAGGACGGCGGCTTCAGAGCGGCAGGATGGGATGAGGTGGTTGGTTTTGTTGTTTTTTTTAATTTATTTTTATTTTTTTTAATTTATTTTTTTATTGCAGCTTAATCGCCTAAAATGATTTCCAGCCCTGGAGGGGCGCTTTCCCACCCCGTTTCCCACCCGATGGGGTGCCCGTGGCTCCGCTGGGTCTCCTCGTCCACCTGGGTGCTGGGGCAGGGCGCTGGGATCCGTTCCCATCACTGTCCTGGGCCAGCAAAGGGCTCGGGGAGCGCGGCCAAAACCCTTGGGTGAAAATCTCAGGCGTCCCGGAGAGCCAAAGCACGGTGCACCCATTGCCTGAAGGCCACCCCTGTTGTGGGTTTGGGGTTTTGCTGTGTTTCTCTGGGGTTCCTCTAAGCCTGCTCCTCTTTTCCCTATGGGAAAGGCCGTTTTCCTCTCTATGGGCTCGTGTTTACCCCAGTGAGGGGTTCCTTACACCCCTCACCCCGCAGCGGTGCCTGGATCGATCCCAGCAGCGCCGACCCCGCCGGCTGCTCCCCAGCCCCGCAGCTGCCACCACCACCGCCTGCGGGGTCCGGTGGGGAAAAAGGGGATTTTAACCCCGTGCCGCTGGCAGGGACGGGCTGTCCTGTATTTTTAATCAGTGTAATTACACCGCTCCTGCTCCCTGTGGGGACGGGGTCAGGGGGGCTCTGCGGGGCTCCGCGCTTGCCCGAAGCTGCGGGGCAGGAGGTGAAGGGAGCGCTGGGGGGGGGGGGTTAAAAATTAAACGGCGTGTGCAGGGAACGAAAGGTCAGCGAGAGACACGGCCCGAAATAGCAAAGGGTAATTTATTGGCATGGCAGACGACGCTCACATACTCAATTAACTCCGTGCCTCGCTGTGCGCAAGGGGAGGCGGGCGGTGGGAACAGATGGAGGCTTCCAGGGCAGGGGCTGCTCCGAGGGGCTCCCGGAGGGGAAGGGGGCACCACGGCGGGGGCAGACAGCGGCCGGGGCTGCTGGAGGCATCGCTGGGCTCCGCTCCTTGCCCAGGAGCAGCTTCCCCGCGGAGATGGATTGGGAGAGGAGCACGGCCCCAGCTCCCCGATGTCCCACTCTGGCCTCGAGCATCCCCAGGAATCCACACGTGGATCTCTCCGCGATTTCCTCGGGTCCTCGGTTTCATTTAGCCTCGTTCCCGGAGATCATAAACCCAGGAGGGACGATTCACCATGTGCTCGGGCTTTGCCTGGGGAGCCTCGGTGCCTGTCCTGCTCCGTGCGCTCCTCTCCTTCCCGGCCCAACCTCGGGAGGGATCCTCGCGGAGCCGCCCGCACGCGCGGTAACCCCGGCTCACGGCACCCTCACCACAGCCCAGAGGCACCCCCCAGAACATAACCCCCTGGACACCTCGGGGGGGGATGGCTCCATCCCACAGCGGGGACGTGCTGGGGATCCACTGGGATCCACCGCGTTGGATCCACTGGGAAGCGGGGATGGGCTGCACTGGGGACACTGTGATTTGGGGCTGGTCACTGGTGCCACTTGTCCTCAGCAAACCCCGCTCCCGAGCGGCCGCTGCTCCCTGCCTGTCCCCAGGTCCCCTTTGCTGTCACCTTCCTGCTGCCACCTGCGGTGCTGCAGAGCTGCTGGCCTGGGACCCCGCAGCCTCCCCTGCCCCAAACCTGGGCTCCATCACCCCGAAACAGCCCAACGAGCAGCTCTGGAGGGGGGGAGCTTTACACCCAGGCTTTCAGCCCCCTTCCCCCAGCCCCATTAAGGCTGCCCCTGGGTGGAGGTGCAGAGAAAGGCTTAAATCCTTTAACGCTCCCATCCAGGACCCCACACACCTGCGACGTGCCCAGGGGCCGGATCCTACAAACATCTTTCCCCCTACAAACGCGTCCGGCCCCCAGGCGGTGTGGGGCGACCCCCGGGGCACGCCAGGATTGATCCCTCTCTGCACCTTGCAGGAGTGGGCGGACGTGTGTTGCAGGGGGCTCCGGAGCGTCCATGCCTACATCCTGGTCTATGACATCTGTTGCTTTGACAGCTTCGAGTACATCAAAACCATCCGCCAGCAGATCCTGGAGACGAGGTAGGGGCCGTTCGCCGGCGGGGGCATGCCAAGAGTGGGGGGGTATCGTGGTGGGGATGGGATCCTATAACCCCCTGCTGAGCCCCTTCCATCCCAGGGCAGATATTCCTGGGGAAAACACCTTGGGGTGACACGGGGCCCCCTTGGTGGCCACGGAGAGGGACAAGGGGACAGGACGGGAGGTGGCACAGCTCTCTCACGGCGTGCCCAGGTGCCGGGTAGGGTTGGGGCTGGGTTGTGGCTCCGTGTCTCTGCCCTCCCTCACCTCCCTCACCGCCCCAGGGTCATTGGCACGTCGGAGACGCCCATCATCATCGTGGGCAACAAGCGGGACCTGCAGCGGGGCCGGGTGATCCCGCGCTGGAACGTCTCCAACCTGGTGAAGAAGACGTGGAAGTGCGGCTACATCGAGTGCTCGGCCAAGTACAACTGGCACATCCTGCTGCTCTTCAGCGAGCTCCTGAAGAGCGTGGGCTGCGCCCGCTGCAAGCACGTCCACACCACCATCCGCTTCCAGGGTGCCCTGCGCAGGAACCGATGCACCATCATGTGAGCCCCCCCGGACCCCCACGGACCCCTCCCCGGGGCCGTGTCCCCGCAGGACCCCCAGCCCTGCCGGGGTGATGCTCTGTTGGGAGCCGTGCTGGAGGCACCCCGGGCGTTGCTTCCCCTGCGGTGACACTTGGGGACACGGCGTGCACGGCACGGGGCCAGGCAGGGCGATGCGGTGGCCGCTGGGGGGTCGGGTCAGGCTGGGCCAGGTGGGGCCCGGAGGTGAGGGGTGAGGGAGGACCTCAGCTGGATCCTCGCTTCTCCGCACGAAGGAGCCGCTCGGGGAGAGCCCCACGGTGCCACCGACCTCAAATTCCCACCTCAGGGCTGAGCGCTGCCTCCCTGCGCCACCACGGCCCGAGCTGGTCACCTCCGTGGGCTCTTGCTGCTCTGTGCCTGAGCCGGGCAGCCTGGTTTGGTTCCCCTGCCCCAAAAAGTGCTATTCCCACCCCCACCAGCTCCCTTTCCTCAAGCCTCGTCCTCCCTGTATGCACCAGCCCCGCAGAGGCTTCGCCAGCCCCCAGGTTTTTAGGGCCAAAACAAAACGCTGGGCACAGCTCAGCACCCCCGACCCAAAACCCAGCATCCTGACCCAAAAGGCAGGGGTTCCTGGCTAGGCAGGTGGTGCTTCCAGGTGGATCCAACCCCTGCGGGGCTTTTCCCAGGGGAAGCTCGCGCCCATCCATCCATCCGAGACGGGGACGGTGCCCACACAAAGGCAGCCTCCGAAGCAATAGGGAGCTGGGGTTGCATTGCCACTTTTATTTCTTAATTCTGTGCACATTCCTAATGGGAAAATGAGCCCCTCCTTCTTTTTTCTTTCTTTCTTTCTTCTTTTTAAATTAATCTTTTGGCTGGTTTCCGCTCCGGACTGCCAGCTCATCTGCAGCTTGTCCTGGAGCCCGGGAGGCAAAGCGCAGCCCGAGCTCGTAAATGGGGCCGGGTGCGAGGGGTGCAGGTCTGGGCTTTGTCCCCGTGTGACACAGGGACACTGTGAAACAGCCAACACCAAAAGCCCGCTGCCTCTTCCCACCGACAGGCTCCATTTCCCAGAACTGCTGCTGTCCTGGTAACTCTCGCTGTTAAGAGTCCTTCCCACTGAGCTCTAGCCCACTGCATCCAGCCTGGCCTCGCAGCCCGGCCATCGGTCGGTCCCCGCATCCCTGCTCCAGCCTTGCCGTCAGTCCCTGCTCCATCCCTACCATCAATTCCTGCTCCATCCCTGCTGCCCCCATCACCTGCTTTAGGAACCAAAACCCCATCCTCTTACCCCAAACAAAATAAGGAAAAAAAAAAAACGCACAGAAAAGTCGAGGGGAGTGCGCACAGGGCGCAGGGCTGGGGGAGAGCAGCTCCCATCCTCTCCATCCCTCACCTTCACGGCAAGCCCACCGTGCCGCGCCGCCGGCCCAGCCCCATCTCACCAGGATTGATCAGCCCACGTTACCGGTCTCTCGCTAGCTTTACCCCTCCAAATTGTTTGAGAAGGAAACTCCTTGGTAAATGCTACTAATAAAGCATTTATACCGTGCTCCGACGTGCACATGTCAGCGACTAAGCCAATACATTGTTTGTTATAACCCTGTAGCCTGCAGTTTATAGCACAACTAGTTACAGGTTTTTATAGCATCTATTTAGTATTTTGGAAAAAAAAAATGGTTATAAATATAATTGTTATATTCTATTGTACTTTATAGCCAGAAGTTATATTAGTATTAACAACCCTCCCTGCTCCGGCAGCAGTGCCCAGCTCCCGGACCACTGCCAGGAGAGCGGGATTGGGGCCGGGACCCCTGGCACAGCGGGGCTGGGGGCTGGGATGGCAGAGGATCAGTGCATCCCCTGACCCCTGCAGCACTTGGGATCAAACCGCCTTGCCCCCCTGCCCATAAATATGCCCTCATCCCAAAGTGTTACCGCTCTGCCACCACCTCCTCGTCCCGCTCTGTGTTTCCTCGCTCGGCTCTACGTCCACGCAGAGATAACCTGCTGCCGAGCTGGGGGGAGGCTGAGGATGTCCCCAGCTGTCTCCAGGGGCAGAAAGGTGGAAAAAAATATATCGTTTTCTGCCCCGTGTGTGTGTGCTGAGCCAGGAGGTGTCACACAGCCCGAGGTGGGCTCGGTGCAGCCCCGATGAGGATGCTCGCCCTCTCCTCCTCCTGGAGGTGCATCACGGTTTCCAGGACCTGGCTCCCCTTTCCCCCTGGACTTCTCGTTGGAGATTCCCAAGGCGTCTCCACCTCCTGAAATGCCCTGCACCCCTTTACTTGAACCCGAATTAAAATCAGGTCTGTCCCCCTTGTTCTGTACCCGCCTCGCTGCTCCTTGCTCGTGGCGCCGGACCGCTCGCAGCCCCGCCGCGGCGCTGGAAGCCCCCTGGGGACACCGCGTTCCCCCTGGCAGGATCCTTGCCACCAGCAGGGCTCGCTGCCCACGGAACCGGTCACCGAGGACTTCTCCCTCCCTGCCCACACAGAAAAGCTGCTGGGAGAGAAGAGGCTTTGGTACAGCTCTTATTGCACAAGCACCGACCGCTGCCGCCGCCCCGTGCCACCCCTGCGGACGCGTCCTTGCCGGAGCAGCCTTAATGCAGGGGGGGCTGCTCCAAACCAGGGCCCGTGGGGAAATGCCAGCAGAGCATCAGGAAAATCGTCTCACCCTGCCCTGAGCTCAGCAGGCCGGTAGGGCTCTGCGTGCTGGAAGGCTCAGGCGTCCTTGGTTCCATTGCGCAGATGGGGAAGACCGAGGCACGCAGTGGTGTCCCCAGAAGCAAACGCCTCGCGCTGCCTGCGCTGACCTCCTGGGGCTCAGCCCCCAATTTGGGCACCGTGGCTCTCACAAGCAAGCGGTCCCCCAAAACCCAAGGGGTATGGGGTCAGACCCACGCCTCCTCATCGTCCTCGGTGAGCCAGGCGCCGCTGTCGGCTGGAGAGGGCTTGGTTGTGGGGTGCGCGCCCCCGGGCTGCGGGCGTCGCGCCGGGGCTGGGGGGCGATGCTGGCCCCGGGCACGGGGCAGGCGCTGCCCCAGCGGGGTGGGGATGCGTGAGGGGCCCTTCCCGGGCCGGTGGTCCCGCCGGGGACGCACTTTGGGCCGCAGCTTCAGCTTGTAGATGGAGGGCACGCGCTCGGGTTTCTTCAGGCAGCGCCGGGGTTTCGGCAGGGTGGCTGCCCTCGTGCCCTGCGGGGTCTGGGCCCCCGCTGCCAGCTCCTCCGTGGTCCCCCCAGCTGGGAGGGTGGCACACTGCGGGGTGGCCATGGGGGGTTTTGGGGCCACCCAGCTCTCCATCTCCACAGGGCGCAGGGGCTGCCGGTTTTGGGAGAGCTCCTCCAGCACCCTGTCGTAGCCTGGGGGCTGTGAGTGTGCCCAGCACCCCTGGAGCCCCGAGCCCCCCCTGCCATGGCCACAGGTTCCCCCCGGTTCATCTGCTGGCACCCCGGGGCTCTCAGCATCCTTGGCTGGTGGGCTCGTGGCTGGGTGGCACCGCTGGGGCCCCTCCCCAGCAGCACAGCCCTTGCACCCGTTTGCAATAGGGGACAGAGGGGTCAGGGGCCGGCAGCCAGCCGGGCTGGCTTTGCTGGGGGGTTTAACACTTCTGTCCCCTTTTGGAGCTTGGCTCAAAGAGTTTTGGGGTGGTGCTGGATGGCCACGTCCACAGGCTGCCCGGTTCCCTTCCTGGGAGCTTTTCCTGCTCTGTGATGCCCCCCGGGCATCGCGGTGCGGGGAGGAAGACCTGACCTTGATGGGGCTGTGGGCACGGGGCACGGCGGCAGCAGGGACCCCTGCTTGCTGCAGCCTGGCAGCCCCCACGGACGAGTTCCCCCCTTGCTGGGTGGTTTTTGGAGGCAGCGGTGCCCGACTCTGGGCACTGGGGGCCCTGCCCCTGCCCTGTGCTGCTGCAGAACGGGGGGTCCCCAGGATACTCCCAGGTGGCACCTCGGGGACCCCCGCACTGCCCCGTGTGCCTGGGGCCCGCCGGGACGGGGTAGGTGCCCGCTGCGTGGCCCCACAGCCGGGGGTGCTGGGTCGAGCGGGGGACCTCGGCGGTGGCTCCCGTGTCCTACAAGGAGAGAGAGACAGAGGGGGGTGCACAGAGCCACCGCGTCCCCCTGCATCCAGGGATGGGACAAAAAGCACCCCAAAAAGTGGTGGTTTTGGGGTACGAAGCCGCTCTGCACCTCACCTGCCCGAAGGGACCCTCCGGGGCTGCGCTGGCTCCCGGTGAGGGCTGGCACCCGGCGAGGGGGTGGCGGGGCGCAGAGGGCCGGAGCGGGGGGCCTGGGGGGCGCGGGGTCCCCATGCCACGGGGGGCAGCGGGCTCTGCGAGCGGCTGACCAGCAGCGAGGGCTGCCTGCGGCCGGGGGCCGGGGGGGCTTTGCAGAGCTGGACCTCGTGCTGCACCTGCTGGGGGGGCCTGCTCCGGGTGTGCTGCTTGTGAGCTGCGGGGGAAGACGGGGCTCAGCCACCGCCACCCCCTCCCCATCACCTTCACAGACCCCAACCCTGGGGAGGGGTTTCCAGGACCCCCCCCCACCCCACCCCAGTGCTGTCAGCCAGGGATGCTCCCCGCAGCCCCCAGCACCTTGCAGAAGGGATTTGGGCCTCGCCAAGGTCTCTTTCCTTCCCAAAGTCTGCCGTGACCTCTAGCGGCCACCCAGCAAGAGCCATACCCCAAAGCAACGATTTCCCAGCGAAACATTGGGGTTGGGGGGCCTCCTGCTCCTGGAAACCCCCATAAGCAGCGATGAGCCCCCCCCCTTTCTCCCCTCCCAGGGGCACGGGCACTCACAGAGCGAGGTGCAGCGGCACGGGTCGTGCTTGTCCAGGTAGTGCTGCAGCGTGTCCCAGCCGCCCCCGACCCGCACCATGACGTGTTCCCGCAGGATCTGCACGAGGAGCAGCACCATCAGCCCCGCTTCACCCAGCACCATCGATTTGGGGGGGGTTTCATCTCCCTTTGATGTCCCACTGCGTGTTTTGTCACCCCAGGGAGGGTCTGGCCGGGGTGGGAGGCTTTTGGGAAGCTCCCTGCTCCACCTGAGCCCTTTGGGAAGCCCTCCACACCCAGGCAGGGGCTGAGCATCAGCCCCAAACAGGGTTCCCATCACCTGTAGGGCCAGCTTAGCCCCAAACAGGAGGTTTTGTCCCACACCCACAGATGGTTACATCCATGCAAACCCACACCGCGGGCCCCAGCTGCCCTATTTTGTGGATAATTATCAAAAACCCTATGTTGGCCCTGTCGGGGGATGGATTTAGGGAGCTAAACTGGGAGCTGAGGCAGGACTGCTGGTGCCCACACCCTGAAAGCCCCCCAAAACGGGCTCACCCGGACAAAGATGAGGGTGTCGGAGTCGCCCACGCGGTATTTCCCGTCCGATATCTTAATCATGGGGAACTGCACGGGGCAGGTGCAGCGGCTCACCAGGTGCTGGACCTGCGGGCAGCGGGGATGGCTCTCATCATCCCCATCATCCCCATAATTCCCATCCCCATTATCCCCATCCCAATCATCTCCATCATCCCATCATCCCCATCCCCATCATCCCCACCATCTCCATCCCAACCACCACCATCCCCTCCATCCCCCCCCCACCCTACCATCTGGTCGAGGTTTCGGAGGTCCCGGGGTTCCCTGGGGGGCCGTGGCAGGGGGGTGTCCTTGGGGGGCAGGTGCAGCTCCTGCCGCAGCTCCTCCTCGATCTCCTCCTCCATCTGCACCAGGGTGGGGGCGCGCATGCCGAAGCGGGCGGCGCGGCGCGCCAGCTCCAGCAGGCAGAGCACGAAGTTCTTCTCGTTCTTCCGCAGCACCAGGTCCTCCGTCTCGAACATCAGGACGTCTGGGGCAGGTGCACCAGGGGACGGGGACAAAGGGGTTGTGGGGGGGGGCACAGGCATAGAGAAAACCCACCCGCGGGGGTGTTGTTTCCCTGAGGAGCGGCTCTGCCCACCTCGCTGTGCCATCCCACGGATGCTGGGAGCGTGGCTGGGTGCAGAAAGGGTTGGGATAAATTCATGGGGGGGATGTTCCCTTGGGCATCTCCACGCGGAGATGCTGAGGCTGTTTTGTGGCATCCCAGAGCCACACACACACAGCTGGGTGTGCTGAGGACATTTCACTCCATGCCCATGGCACTTCCCAGGCACCGCTGCTGGTGGGGACACGGTGACAGCCCCCAGGGTGCTCCCGGTCCTTATGGCCGAGATGGTGCCGTGCGTGGCAGGGCCGTGCGCCCTTGTGCCCTTCCCATTCCCATCCCCATTTTTCCACCCGAGCAAACACACCCACCACGTGCCAGCACCCCACAAAGCCACCGCCAAGCCAGGAGGAGTTTGTGCGAGCCCAGCTTGGTGCAGAAATCCCAGCTCGGGCACTGGGGTGGCACCGGCCTTGGGCACACACGGGAAAACACCGAGGGCGATGCCAGGAGCAGCTGGAGGGGAACTGCACACCACATCCCGGGGCTGCTGGATCCCGAGGCCTTACCTTTAATCCCCATCTCCTTCCTGCACCACTGGATGAAGTTGGAGACGTTGTCCCTGGCCTGGAAGGTGCCCGGCTGTGCCGCCAGGTTGCAGGCGACACCGGCCGCGGGCAGGCGGAGGCGGCGAGCTGCGGCGGGGCAGGCACGGGCAAACTCCCCGGCAGCTTGGGCAACGTGGTTGGCGTGGGAGCAGAGCACGGCCCCCGTCTCCAGCACCTCCAGGAAGGTGCCCGCCTCGATGTCCAGGTCGTAGAGCTCCTTCAGCCACTCGGCCAGGTCCTCCTTCATGGCGCACAGGTACTGCTGGCTGGAGCGGTAGGGACGGATGCTCCTCTCCGCGGCACCCGGCGCCCCCCACATCGTGCCATAAAATCCCGGGCTGGGAGGAGGCAGAGGGAGAAGAAGGGCGATGGGGACACAGGGAGCTGCCCCACCGTGTCCCCAGCCCACCTCCCCACTCACCCCGTGCTGCTCGCTCTCTGCCACCAGGGCCACCAGGAGGGGGACACCGCTCGTCCCCTCGAGGGCTGGCTGCCTGTGGGGTGCCGGAGCCCTTCTGGGGTCTCAGGGCTGTGCGAGGCAGCCCCGGGAAGGGAAATGTCCCTCCTGGGCAGTGGGTGTTTTGTTTCCTTCCCAAGTGCTGCTCCCTTCTCCTTGGTGACAAGGGACTGGCTGCAAACACTCCCCGTTAACCCTCCAGCGCCTGCTGCTCCTCCAGGAGCCCCGCTCCCTCTCTGTGCCCCGGAGGTGGATTTGCCCACTAAATGCCCCCAGTTTGGGGCAGTAGAGGGCTAGAGGGCAGCTCCTCAGCACCCCAAGCCATTCACAGCCCCAAAAGAGGGGGGATTGCCCCCTCCCCACCACCCTTACACCTGCTTGCACTGCAGGTGAAGTGACCTGGGGGCCCTGTGAGCCCTATCTTCAGGGCTCGGTGCCACCCAGCCACAGCTTTGTACCCATTTTACAGGCCCAGATGGGGGTCACTGAGACCCCCCCTTGCACGCCCACCCTCCCCATGGCAAGGAGCCTGCACAGGCAGGGAGCACAGGTACAGACAGGTACGAGGCCAATCTCAGCATGGGTGCAGCGTGAGGACCTCCGGGCACAGCACAGGGACGATGCTCGGACCAGCCCCTCCGCACCCTCCCCATGCACACCTTGGCAAAACCCCAGGGTTTTGCAAAGTTGTAGGGCTGGGGCAGAAATCCCACGGGAAGAGCTGGTCCTGCCAGTGGCTGTGCTCCCAAACCTTCCCATGGGGGTTTCTGTGTGACCTGGAAACGCAGCGGGTAGCAGCAGAGCCACCACGGCCACCGCCTGCTCCGGGCTTTGGCAGCGAGGTGCAGCCCCGAGCCCCAAGTTTTGCACTGTGTCAGGGCTCAGCCTGCAAAAAAAAAAAAAAAAACTCAATCCTCTCCCCCAGGCTTCTTCCTGAAAAAGCAAAATGAAAAAAAAGCCTTTGGGGTTTCTTTGCCCTGTGCTCCCTTGCGATCTCTGTGCTGTGAGGCCCTGAACAAGAGCCAAGCTCCTCCGCAGAGGGCACGGCGCCAGGAGCTGGGGCTTCACGGCGATCACCACGGGGCACAGCAGCGAGTGGGCACTCCGGGAATCTGCAGCCTCGCAGGGCTCCAAACCAAAAGCTGTTGCAGAGCACCCCAGCTCCGAGGTGCTGGTGCAAAAAGCAGCTCTGCCAGTGATTTCTCACACCTTGGGACTGGAAAAGTCTCTGGGGAGCTCAGGGGGGTTCCTGCTGCTCAGGGACTCCGTCCTCTGCCTGCTGCTGCTGCCTTTGGTGCCATTTTGGGGGAGGCAATGCAGGAATCCCAGCTATTCCCCGGGGTGGGGAATGCGCAGCGGGCGCCTGGCGTGCCCTGCAAGCAGACGAGGAGGAGAAAAGGAGCCTTGTGCCACAGAGGGGACGGTGACACGGCTCGGGGTGCACGCTCACCCCCTGGCCCTGCACCCTGCGGGGTGCAGGAGCTTTGGAGAGGGGCTGGAGGCACCGACCGAGGTGTCCCGACCTCTGCAAACATCCCCACAGCACCTCCGCCGCCGCCTTCCCCTGCAGACAAAACACCGCCCGGTCAATGGGCAGCGCACGTGGGATGCCCGGCGTGTCACGGCATGAAGGAAAGCAAACAAGGGGAGCAAACAGCTCTTGCTTTCTCCTCCTGCAGCTCCTTGGCCAAGAGGCAGAGTCAGCACCCCGACGGCACGCACCCGACGCCTGCTTGGGGAAAAAAACAGCCCGGCTGGGGCAGAGCACGATGGTTTCCTGTGGACGGGGGGGACCCATGGTCCACCACCCACCCTGGGAAAAAATAATATTATTAACGCATCACAAGGCGTGGAGGAATCCTCCATAGCTTGGGATGAGGCAGGGAGGAGAGGTTCCCTGTTTTCTTCAGCATCTTGTGCTTCACAGGGCTGCATTTTGGTGAGACCGATCCCTTTCGCACAGAACCTTGGGGCAAACGGAGCCGTGCCCACCCCGGCCCCAAAGGCACACACATGCATCTTAATTCATCCCTTGCAGGAAACACGAGATTGGATTTTAAAAAAAATATGAAGGCATGGCATGAAAACAAATGGCAACAAATCCAGAGGTTGGGTTTATTTGCCACCAGGAGCCCTGGGGCTGGCTGCGAGCGATGCTGCAGCACTGCCACTCAGCACAGCCCAAAACACGGCCCCGGCTCTTTGGCAACACTGAAAAATCCCCTGAGATTTTAAGCCGTGTGGAAGGGTTCATTCACAAACGTCCCAGAAAACAACCCAAAATGCTCCAAAATCTCAAATCGGAGGAGGTTCCACAGCGCTCAGCCCCGTCCTGCCTAGGGAGGGGGTTGCTGGTGTTTGCACGCACGGAGGTTGAGCCCTGGGGACCCCACGTTCCCTGGGGGCTCTTGGGGACAATGCCCGTCCTGTTGGCAGTGGTGGGTGCAGTGGTTCGAGGTTTGTAAAAGGAACAAGGACTGTGCGGCCAGGCCGTCCTCATGAGCCTGTGTGCATGGACACGTCCATTTGTCCTGCTCGCCGTCTCTTGCACAGTTCAGCCTGGGCCCGTGGTTATGTCCAAATGTCTCTTTTCTTCTTGTTTTAACAGGAAAACATTCCCAGTCACTTGTTTAAAAAACACCCAAGCGCTACAGCACCCATGGGCAAGGCACTTCTCTGCCTGATCACCAGAAAACAAGAAATAAAGTAGCAACAAACAAGTCCTGGCTTGGAAGAAAGGCACAAAACAATCCTGAAAGTCATCAGAAACGGGCACAATTGCAGTCTCCATGTTTTCTCATGGGCTTTTCCTTTTTTTTTTTTTTAAAGAAATGCCTCCTCCCCAGCATCACAGCCCACCTGGCGAGGTCGGCCCTGCTGGGCTGGAGGCTGCGTGGTCCCAGCCCCATCCCCGCAGCTCGGGGACGCCGCTTCGGGACCCCGAGAGCTGTCCTGAGACAGCAGGGCCCATGCTGAGGACCGAGGTGGGGCTCAGCCCCCGTTTCATCCCAGCACGCTCGGGAACGATGCTCAGCGGTGGCGGTGGGGCTCAGAAGAGGGCCTGCCCCCCGTTGGCGTCCCAGCAGCCCATCCACGGCAGCTGCGTGGCCCACTTGCCCGTGGCCACCACCCGCAGCTTGGCCTGGTCGAAGCGCCAGTACCGCTCGTCCCGAAAGAAGTAGACGGAGCCGTCGCGGCGCGCCAGGGCCCCCGTGGTGCCGGGGGGGACGCCGTCCCAGTCCCGCAGGCTGCGGGGGTAGTAGGGCTCCAGGGAGAGGCTCTCCTCGCTCGCCACGAAGTACTTGGCGCCCTTGAAGAGCACCAGGCGCCGGAGCCGCTGGAAGTAGAGGGCCGTGTCGGGGTGCCGCGGGAGCCCGCGGGCGCTGCACTTTTGGGGGAAGCCTGGCAGCAGGGTGGAGCCTTGGTAGCGCCAGCATCGGCCTCCTGGAAGAGAAGGGAGAGGGGGCAGAGCACAAAAATGTGGTGAGGGGGACACCCCGGGGGCTGATCCGTCTGTCTCGGCCACAGAGGGGCCACCCAGCCCCCCGGTGACACGGCTGGCACCACCATGAGCACGTCCCCGTTGGGTTTCCCCATGGACCAGCATGGGAAGAAGCAGCCCCCGGGGCATGAAGATGTGGTTGTGGGGGGAAATGGGGCTCGTGGGGATGAAGTCGTTGTGCTGTGCTGCTGCCCTCATGCTGGAGGAGGGATGAGGATGAAGGGTTTTGTCCATGGGTTGGGGAGAGGCTCCAGGTTTCTCCTGCCCTGTGCCCCCTCCATCCCATCCCACCCAACACGCAGCGGGGTGGGGAAACTGAGGCAAGGTCACTCGAGGGGCTAAAGGGACAGCTGGGAACACAGCAGGGCCACCACGCTGTCCCCTAACCCCAGTGCAAACCTCACCCTCCTCCTGCACAGCAGGACAGACAGCCCCACGGCCCTCCCGGGCTGGGACAGCCAAAAACCCCGCTGCAGCCAGAGGGATTGGGGCCAGCCCCGGCGCCCGCCCTCCCCGCGGAGCCGTGGCACTGCTCTGCCCCAGACAAAAGCCCCTTTCTGCTCGCAGGCCGTGCCGGGTCAGGCCCCGCGGAGGGGGGCTTTTGGCTCTCCCCCAGCCGGAGCAACAAAGCCCCCTTTCTGACGGGCTGGAGAGTGGTTTCCATGAAAAGCTCGGGCTGACCCCGGTGTCCTGGCTGCCTGGGCTGCCCTTCCTGTGCCCCGCCAGCTGTGCCACCACCGGCAGCTTGCAGATGGCAGCAAGGCACCGGGCACGGGGGGCACGAATCACGGGCACCGTAACGCGGTGCTCATCCAGCTGCCAGCAGCTGCGCATCTCCAGAGAGCATTTTCTCCCCAAAATGCATCTGCTTTGAACCTGTGACCAGCACAGCAGCCAGGAGCCGGCACCCCCAGCACCCAGCGACACCCAGCACCCCGGCACCACACCAGGCTGGGGGTGCAGGGGCAGACCCGGACGGACAGAGCAGCACAGGACGGACAGACACCAGCCACAGCCTGCGCCTCACTGACCTTTGAAGAAGTAGAAGCTGTGGCTGAGCGGGGAGCAGGCGCAGGCGTCGATGCCGGCAGGGAGCCCGGGCCAGCGGGCGTGCAGGGGCTGGGGCTGGCTGGCGTTGCCGCTGGCTGGCACCACCCAGAAGTGGCCGCCCTTGAAGATGTACAGGTTGTCGTCCACATCTGCTGGGCAAAGGGGGCCGTGAGGGCAAGAAGCACGGTGCCAAAATCCCAAATTTGGCCCCAGCCTGCTGCCCATCACGTTCCGCATCGCCTCTCATCACCGCCACCGCCCCCAGCCCTGTGGTGTCTGGGGATGCCCACACGGGGCTGAGGATCAGAACCCTCCTGTCCCACCTCGGGGGCTTATCAGTGTGGGGAGAGGTCACTGAAATGGTGTGGGGTTTTGGGATAGGGCTCACAGACACCCACCAGCAGTCACGGCGTCGAAGAAGGAGTGGCAGTAATAGGTGCTGGCGCCCTGCCGCTGCCGGTCCTCGCCGTACAGGTCCCCGCTCCAGTCCTGGAAGTGAGTGAAGACCCTTCCTGGCAGCTGGATGGCCGAGCCCCTAGAGGGCTTCCCTGGGATGGAGCAGGGTGAATCGTAGAGCAGGGCATGGGAGCAGGTTGCTCACAAGGCTGGCAAGCCATCAGAGGGCACCAGGTGCTCCGTGTCACACAGCCTGGCTCCTATCACCCTCTGTAATGATGGCGAAGACCCTTTGGTACCCCAAAAAATCACGCACTGGCTTCTCCCTGGATCATCCAGTACCCATCCTGCCCTCCTTGCAGCACCCATGAAGGGACAGGACCCATCCCCACCACGCACGGAGCCCTCACCCCCTGCACGGACCTGCTGCCATCCTGCTCCTCCCTCCCCACCGAGGTTTTGGGGAAGCGATGCTCACCGTACAAGTTCTGGATGGCCAAGATGTCATCCCAGCTGAGGACGAAGTCCTTGCTGAGCTTCTTGTAGTAGGGGGACATGAGGGCGCTCCGGGCGGGGGAGTGCTCCAGCCCCAGAGTGTGGCCGACCTCGTGCGCCACCACCACGAAGAGGTTGCGCCCCTTGCCGCTGCGCAGGGACCAGCGCTCGGCGCTGTCGAAGTGGGCTTCTCCACGGCGGGGGAAGAAGGCGTGGGCCAGGGCACCTCCTGGGGACGGGAGGGATGTCAGGGGGTTGTGGGGGCAGCACGCAGCCCCCGGTGTGAGCCCAGGGCAGGGGGGGCATGGGAGTGCTTAAATAGGCACCGATTTTGGCCCAGCGGCAGGGTTCCCAAAGGAAAACCAGCTTCCCGTGGCTATTTGTGCACCCACAAAACCCAAACCAGTTGTGCCTGGAGGATGGGGTCAGGGCAGGGGGGGCTGCTTGGAGGCCACCAGCATGAGCCCACCACGAGCACCCCAACCTGGGAGCTCCCGAGCTCTGGGGCCAGGACTCGGGACCCTCCATCCCCATCGCTCACAGCGTGGGCACCTCGGGAAGAGGGCCTGGGGGAACAAACCTGGCCTCCCCCCAGCCCCGGGAAGAGCCCCCGTTGTAAAAGAGAAGCTTACGAGGGGGGAGCGACCAGCACCTGGCCCATCGAAGGCGTTGCTGAGCCCGTCGTTGTGGTCCCCGTGGAAGAAGGTGAGGCGGATGTCGGCCGGGCCGTCTCGTGCTTCCCAAAATACCAGCGAGGAGACGTTGCTCCAGAGCTCGAAGGCGGCCCGGACGGCCAGGCGCACCTCGTGCTGCGGCAGGTACGGCGGCCAGTTCACCACCCGGTACGTCAGGTGCCGCTTGTGCCACTTGCTGCCTGCGGGACGGGACGGGCTCAGCGCCACGGGAGGAGCTGGGCCACCCGGTTCGATCCCCCTGCCCTCGCCTTGTTGTGCTTCCCACGGCCAAATCCAGCCCCTGCCCAGCTTCACGCCCAGAAGAGGCAGCCCAAGGATGGGCTTTCAGGGAGGCAAAGCAAAGGAACCTCTGAAAACAGGGGGGGCAAGGGGAAAAGGATGGGGAGGATGCTGAAACTCAGGGGGAAATGAGGTGTCCGTGTACAGGGCTGGAGGTTCACCAGCCCCAAATCTCCCTGGCCTGCAGCAGCTCTTCCCTGCTTCCCCAAGCTCCCTCCCTGAACATGAGACCACCATAAGCCTCCCACCGTCCTCTGACCATGCATCGGGGCAGAGGCACATTCCCGCAGCTGCCGTGCAGCATCCTGCCCCCCCAGGACCTCCAGCAGCTGGGCTGGGGGGGCTCACATCTGGCCGGGGGCGTGCAGGAGTGGGAGAGAAGCTGCGGGGCCACGCTGGGAATACGTGGGTGCCAGAGCTGGTGCCGAGGCGTGGGAGCAGCGACAGACCTCCGGCACCTGCGCCTGCTCCAGACGGGTGGGGAAGCCACAGGATGGGGTTTCACAGCGCTCTGCAGACACCCGGGGGCAGCTCTGGCAGCCCCCTGCCAGCATCCCCTTCTGTGGTCCAGGAGAGGAACTGCTTGCCCCCCCAGACCATCAAGCAGGGACTTCCCCGGGAAGCCCAGCACCGCCTGGCCCCGTCCCAGCAGCTCCCCACCAGCTCTGGAGGCTTTCACAGAACAAAGCCCTGGCTTTTGCTACAGCACCGGGGTGTCCGAGCCCAGCAGGGTGCCGGACGCGTGGCGGCGGTGCCGGTGACCTGGCCGAGGGTCCCGGCGCGGCTGGCAGCGGGCTGGCTCACAAAGCGCTTTGCTGGCTCAGCCGCGGCGGCTTCCTGCCCCTGGTCGGATAAACAGGCAGCTTAGCACAAAGCCTCCAGCCTTCCTGCCCGGCGCCGGGCTCCCCAGCCTCCCCTCCGCCCCCCCGGCACAGATGTGGTGCTGCTCCGTGCCTCTTGCCACCCTGTCAAGGAGCCTTTCGGGGTAGGGGCTGCTGGCTCCGGTCCTGCTCTGCCTGCTGCCCACTTGCTGTGGTCTCCCTGCCCGCAGTCGCATCCCATACATCAGGGATTTGGATGGCAATCCAGAGGCACAGGGAGCACCAGGCTGTCCCCTGCGTCTGTCCCCCTGGGTCCGTCCCCCAGCACCAGCTGTGCCAGATGCAGAGGCAGCTTGGCACGGCGCTGAGCCCTGCCTTAATCTCACCCTCATTTTTCCCATGTCCCACGCACAGCTGGTCCCAGCCCTCTCGCTCTCTAGGAATCAGGCGATTCATCCACAAGAGCTCACAGGAGGCAAGAGGCCCAATCCTGGAGACCCATGAGCAAGAAAATCTGCTGGAAGCAGAGTCAGACCTCATGTGCCTTTGCCCTGTGTCAGTCCTGATCCTCTGCACTGTGCCACCGGGGTCAGGGTGACCTGGAGGCACCTCAGAGCCATCAAGCTCTGCCTCCCGAATTGCTGAGCTTCCCCACGAGTGGTCCTTGCTCCCCTTTCCACCACAACCCTCCAGGAAGACTCCCCGAGCCCAGGCCCTGCAGGATGCCGATGCTCACCGTGCTGTGCCGAGCGCCGGTGCCGCAGCGCAGCGGGGTGGCCCCAGCTCTCCCCATCGCCCGTGCCACACCGCGGGCGGCCCATCTGCCGCAGCGTGGGGGCATCCAGCACCCCGCTGGGTGGGAGGTGGCTCACCCGCTGGAAATCCCTGCAAAGGAAGGGAGATGTCAGCACCCGGTATTTTAAAACAGCAGCGCCCCGGGTTCCGTGCCGGGCTCTGCCCCGCGAGCTTCGCGCCCCGCTGGCAGGAGAGCATCCGGGAGATAACACCAGGCACTGCCAATCCCAAACCCTCTGAGCTCTTCCAGCCGGCCAGATCCTCGGCCTCGCTGCAGATATTATTGCAGCGGGGACAGCCAGGCCATAAAAGGCAAATAACGCAGCGCCGTGAGGCTGCCAGCCAGCGGTGCTCCTCCGAAGGACCGCTCGGGGGTTTGGCTCTGACAGCAGGCGAGCCCCGAGCGGCACAGAGCACCCCGTGGAGCAGCGCTGCAGGATGCTGGTGTTAAACAAAAAGCTCCTACCTCAGCGCTGCCGTGAACTCCACGGGGCTGTGCGGGCTGGAGTGTGCAGCTCCCAGGTAGCCGTACTTCTGCAGGAATTGCTGCGGGGAGACACAGGAGAATCACAGAGTTATTGGGGTTGGAAAAGAGCTCCCAGGTATCTGCTCCAACCGTCCCCCTTCCACCACTGTCACCCACCAAACCATGTCCCCAAGCACCACGTCCAACCTTCCCTTGAACACCCCCAGGGATGGTGACTCCACCACCTCCCCGTCCCAGTGCCTGACTGCTCTTTCTGAGCAGAAACATCTCCCAATTTCCAACCTGAAATTAGAGGAGCAGCTCAGGGCGTGTGAGGTCAGAGGATAAAGATTTTGTGGGAAAGAGCGTGGCAAACCCAGGGCTGGGCAGAAATTCCTGCCTGTTGCTTCGTTAGACTTCTGTGATTCCCACGACATGAGCACACGTGCGCACGGCAGTGCTCAGACAGCTTTCTGTGCTTTTCACTCATTTTTGACGGCTCTTGGGTTTTTTGGCAATCACCCGACGGAGACAGAGCAGGGAACATTGCTGCCACGGATTCAAACCCGCCGCAATGGGGTTAGCAAAACCGCTTGCCCATCTCTAACAACCAGCAGCTCAACACGCCGATCACAATCAGGGATTTCTGTGGATTTCACCAGGTCACCAGGGCTGGGTCGGGCAGGGTCAGGCCCCGAGGCTGCCCCCAAAAGGCTGCAGCCTCTCCCCGGCCGGCCGGGGCAGGATGTGCTGCTGAGCAGCAGACACACGCGGGGCGCAATGGGCTCTGCCAAGCCATTCTTCTCCTTATCGTCCACTGAAATGGACGGAGATTGTCGGTCTGAACTTGCTCCAACACATAAATTGCATTTCAAAGAAAACAAGTGGCTGCCCCCGCTGCCCCCGGCTTGCTGAGGAGTTTAGCAGCAATATTCCCAGGAATGCTCCACGCCCGTCTTCCCCATCCCACCGGGGACGTTTGCTGCAGACCAACCCGCCTCCCCGCATCCTGTTAGCGGGGCGAGGGGAAGGAGGAATGAAAAGGGCTGGGGATGAAAAGGGAAAGTGGCTGTGCTGCACGGGGCAGCAGGGCTGCCTGCTTTTCACGCCTCCTCCCAGCCCATGCCGTGGCAGGACAGAGGCAGGAGGAAGATGAGAGCTGGGTGCTCGGCGATGTCTGGAGGGGCAGAGACATCTGCTCCTCTCTCTGGGGCTGGGTTTTTACAGCATTCCCCTCCAGAGTTAGCAAACCACCAGCTACACCCATGGATGCACAGCGATAACCCCGAAAGGTCGCACTGCTGCTGGTAACTGAGGGCTGCAGAGCAGGAGGAAAAGTCCCGGGTCTCAAAAGCCCACCGTGGTGTCAGCCTCTCCTCCCACCGCTCTTCTTTCCCTCAGCATAACAAGCCCGAGCTGTCTCCCCTCCCGTAACCTAACACAATCCCATCCTTGAAGCATGAAAATGGTTTTTCCCTGCCATGATCTCATGAAAACCCATCTGGCCGAGTCAGGGCGCGGGGCAGGAACGCAGCCCAGCAGCTGTGCTGTGATGGCACTGAGCTGCTCGCTGCTGTTACCGTCCCCATTTCCTTGGGTGAGAAACTCAGCCCAAAGCAGGCTGTTTCCCTGCAGTTTTGGGACCGTTTCATGCTCAGGTTCTCGTGCACCGTCATTTTACCACGTTTTCTTCCACCTAACACCTGGCTCCTGGGACGCAGAGGTGTGCAGGCTCGAGATAAGCAGTTACTGTTATCCCCCGGTGATATCAGACCTGGAAAGAGCTAAAGGAAAGGGATGCACCGACCTCGCACTGTGTGAAGGAGGAATACAAAGTCCCCTGGAGCAGGGACTCCTGGGGGTGACAGAGGAACCGCAGAGCCCCGTGTCTCAGCACCCCTCACCCCAAGCTTTGCTCAGAGCCCCCCCGGCAGCTCCTGTGGCCCTGGTGCTGAGCCAGCAGCCGCGATGCTCAGCCCCGGCAAAGCCCTCTCCCTCCTGCCCCGACGGGGAAGGGCTCCTCTCCATACAATGGGAGAAGAAAAACAGCAGGAAGCCAAGGGCTGAGCATTGCCGTGAAATATGCCCGGCTCCCCCTCCGCACGCGGGGAGGGAAACGAGAAGAGGAAAGGTCTGGGGCTGCCCGGGAGGCAGCGGAGCCTCGGGTCTGCAGGAGATGGAGGGGCCCTCCCCGGCCCCTGGCTCTCCACGGGGGCTGCTCACAGCCCTGGGAATGGGCTCTGCCGAGGGCTGCAGCCAAGGAAACACCTTGCCCTCGACTGCAGGCACCCCAGGTGGAAGACAGCCAACAGCACGCACAAGCAGACCTCCCTCCTCGGAACCGGGATAACAACAGCTCAGAGACAGCAGGCTCCCGTCCCGCCCCCCCTCCGGACACATTTCTGGCCCGTTTCCACTGTTTAAGTACCAGAAACGCACGGACAAGCCTCTCCCCCTGCCTGGCAGGCAGCTCGTGCTGCCTGCGGTCCCTTCTGCTGCACCTGGACACAAAGCCCCTCTTTCCCCTCCGTTCCCCTGAGCACAGACCGGTGTCTGAAGCAGATGGCTAACATTTTGTGCCTCGCTTTTGGAGGACATTGGCCACGTGGCAAAGCCAGCAGCATCCCAAAAAGGCTGAGCATCCCCAGCTCCATCCCGTAGCGTTTCACCACCAGGCATCACCACGAAGCTCTCCCTCGGTTCCCCCCCTGCAGACACGATGGGGCCTGGCCCCGGGATGCTGTCAGCATGAGCAGGTTTTGGCAGGAGCGCCCGCAGGTCGCTGCCTGCCGGGATGCTGCAGCGCTGGGAAGCCTTCATCTCTCGCCACATTCCTGTCTGCATTCGCAGCCCCTTAGGCAGAGCCCTCGTGTCTCTTTTGTTTAAGCGTGTGCGTAAGTGGATGTGTAAATATTATACACGCATACGTACAGAGACACACAAGAAGGGAAATTAGCAAGCACAGAGCTCGGCTTGCCTGCCATAGAAAGGGTGGGAGGGGGTGACCACACCAGCTAACCCTGTACGTCGACGAGGGGCTGATGAAACCCCCAGCCCTGCTGCTGTCACGCTCCCTGCTGTGCCTGATCCGGCCCCAAAGGCATCTCTTCTCCCACCCACACCCTTAAAACCTGCTTTAGCAGGGAATTATCTTCTTTCCCTTGAAAATGCGGAGCTGGGGAACACCGTGTCCGGTGGGTTTTATGCTCCCTTACTCTTCCTTCACACGTGCCCTCCTCGAGCGGTGCAGCAGGGCTGTTTGGGCTGCTGAGCATCAAGCTCAGCATGCTGTGGGACAGGAGGACGAAATATTGCATCGCCTAAGAGAAAACAAGCACCAGGGGCTGAAACACGGCACAGAAACTGATGGAAAATGACCCAAAGCACTCAGGGAAGTTTTTCCGAAGGTGACTAGCAGAGCGGCTGACAAACCAGTCTGATCACGCAGACTGGTTGTGCTCTCCTGTCTGAGGGAACAACGGGAGAGAAAGGAAAGAAGATATTTGGTCTTTGCCATCACCAAGGTGGAAACAGGGAGCAGGAGTGCATCATGCTCACACCGCACCGTGCCGTGAGGGCAGCGCCAGGAGAACTCCTCTGCTCCTATGTTTGCACTGCCGAGGCCAAAGTGGGAGCACTCTGGGGAGGTTTTTCTTCCCCTTATGTCAATCAGAAGGAAAATGCGAGGTGCCCATTTCAGGAGCATCCCAGCTCCATCCCCATGCCATGGAAGAGCTCGTCCAGACGCCAACACAGAAAGTGAGCCCCGGGTTTGCCGAGGTGGAGGGGAGAGCCCGAGGCTGTGCCACTGCAACACTGAGAGGGGAAGGAGAAAGGATAAAAAGAATCAAAATAAAAACCAGAAAGGAGAACGCCCCAATCCCTTCTCGCTCTCCATTTCCATTCCCCACTTTTCTCAAATTTCACACCGATTTTTCCTCCGGCCACCACACCTTCAAACACAATCCCTGCAGGGACTTCATCGCCCTTGGCACCAAAACCACGGGGACACACACTTCGCTCTGTGCCAGGCCAGCACACACACACACACCCCGTGTCTTTTAAAGCCCCCTGGCATGGGAGCAGCTCGGGCACCGCCGCGTCCCTGCTGCCTCCCCATCCCAGCAGTGCTCCCGCACGAGCCAGGTGTGCCGAGCTCCGTGCTGTCCAGCACCGGACCTCCTCCTGTCTGCAGTCTGCACATAACGAGACGGTTTAATATAAATGTGCTTCGAATTAAATATCCAAGCTATTTTTTTTTTTTTTAAGCTGCCGTCGTAACAAATGCAATGAAAACAAGGGCACGAGCCAGGAACTTAACCCAACTGGACGCTTTCTCAGACGTTCACATCTAAGTTCGCACAGCCCATTTTTGTTAGCACGGGATATTTTAAAAGCTATTTAAAAAAAAAAAAAAGAGAGAGAAATAACTTTAGAAGTGAAGTCTGATGTTACACGAGAATTTCGGCTTCCACTGACAAGCAGCTGAACAGCTCCGTGGATTTGGCCATGCTTTCTTACCCCAGCCTCCCGGCGTTTATTTATCCAGGACATTTATCCCAGGGGCACCTCGCATCGCTGCGGGGCACGAAGGCACCGGGGCAGCTCCCCAAGCCCCCAGACACCGCAGTGGGGGTCTGTCAGCCCTGGCCTTACAATCTGTGGGGTTTTCAGCGCTGGTTTCACTCCCTTCAGGCAGAGCTTTGCCAGCTTTAGGATGTCCACGCAGCAGGGACCACGAGCCAGCACCCCAAGGCTGAAACCCCCCAACCCCAAGGGGACACCACGAGGGACACAAACACCCCCCAAGGACCCCATACACACACTTTCCACCCCCATCCAGCCTCCCTGGAGCCGAAGCAGCCCCCAGCCCCAGCCCCAGCCCCAGCCCCAGCCCCAGCCCGGACCCCCCCGGCCGCCGCCGCCGCCCTACCTCCGCCTGCCGCCGCCGGCTGCCTCCCACCGCCGCCCCCCCGGCCGCCAGCAGCCCCAGCACCAGCACTGCCCTCAGCACCACGGCCATGCCCGTGTCCCTGCTCCTGCTCCTGCCGCCGCCGCTGCTTCTCCCCCGGTGCCGGTCCCGGCTCCGCTTCTCCCCGGCCCGGCCCCGGGGGCGGCCCCTGCCCGCCCCGCCCGCAGGGCTGGGCTCCTCCGCACCACCCCCCCCTCCTACCTCCCCCGGGGTCCCCCCTCGTCTCCTTCATCCCTCCTGTAATCACCGAAGCCGTGGGGATCATAAAGAGACCCCCCCCAAACCTCCGGACCCCCTCACGCCTCAGGGTGTGGGGCTGAGGGGGGCGAGCCGTCACCACCTAATTTTATAAATCAGCCGGGGGCTGGGGGGCACCGGGGGGCTCTAAGGGCACCCTAAGGCACCAGCACTGCTCCCCCCTTTGGATCAATGCCCGTTTGTTCCCCTCACACCCTCCCAGCCTGGCTCCCCTTCGGTCAAGGCAGGGGACCCGCTCCCATGGGGGTCTCCAGCCCCGTCTCCACGCTGTGCCATGAGGTGTAGGGCAGGGAGAGCTGCCCCATAGCCTCACCCCACACCCAGCTCTCTCCACCAAGGCCGGATCCTTCTCCTCAGCCTCCCTGGTGCAGAACAGGACACACACTGGTGCCAATTTTGGCCAAAGTGACCGCCATGGCCTCAAGCCACACAAAATGGTGGCCAGGCCCTAACACCCGACCTGGGCATAGCCCAAGTTGCTTCGGGCTCTGCTCCTCTCGTCTGGTTCCCCCACATCCATCCCTCTTTGGGGATTCTCTGCTGGAGCCCAGCAGTTCCCAACGACAACAAGTTAACAGCTCTGTTTACTCCCCGCAGTATTTTGTTTGACTATTTTGTTTTAATATGACTAAAGCGAAAGGATGTTTTGATTGTGCTCTGGATCAGAAAAAAAATAATAATAGGATGTGACTTATATCTGCTTTTGTTTTCATGCCAG
The DNA here is from genome assembly GCF_047663525.1 of Anas platyrhynchos. NCBI lineage: Eukaryota > Metazoa > Chordata > Aves > Anseriformes > Anatidae > Anas > Anas platyrhynchos. Next base: position 6,683,060 of record NC_092606.1, read on the forward strand.
CTTCAACCACACACCTATTTGAAAGCTGCCGGGCCTCTTCCTCTTCTTTTGAGGCATGCCAAGCCCCGCAGCTCCTGCAGCATCTGCGGAGTGCAGCTTGAGGAGAGCCGCAGGGAGCCCGCAGCCTCTCACTGGGCCCAGAGCAGCAAAGGGAGGCTTTTCGGGACATGGGGTTTCGAGAAGGGGATCAGCATCACGGGGCAAAATATGGGGTGAAATAAGGAAGCAGGGCACGGAGAGGCTGGCAGTAAGGCCGGGCTGGCAGACAGGGAGGGCAGCGGCACGATAAGGAGCGCTTGCGCAGGTCAGAGCCGCGCTTCCTTTCAAAACAAGAACGGCCCTGTCTGCAAACGCATCCGTGTTTGGTTCATCTCTAGGAAGCAACCAATCCATCTGCTGTTCGCCTTAAGAATATCGGCGACGAGAAAGTGCCTGGCTCAGGCCCAGCGGCAGCAGGAAGCTCCATTCCTGCTCGGTGTAAGGCAGGGAAGGGGCTGGGGGGCACCTGCACCCCACCTCCCTGACCTGGTGCTGTGTGATGCTGCCGCCTCGCTCCATACCCGATGTGGCACCCAGACGGGGAAGAATTCGGCCCTGGGGCGCTGGGTGCCGAGTCGCAGGTCTCAGCAGGTCCCGGTGCACAGCACGGGGATGTTTATCCAGCTGTGCTCAGGAGAGAGGCATCAGGAACGGAAAAGCTGTCTGCCTTGTGGAAAGGTGGACAGCTTTCGGCATCTGGTGAAAGCTCAGAAGTGGGCTGGAAGAGAGCTTGAATCCTTACGGCTTCTGCCCTAAAACTGAAACTCCAGAAGTAAAGCCTGGAGTTAAGCCTTGGCAAACAGCTCACTGAGTTTTACTGAAAAGCTCTCAGAAGAGCACGACCACTAGATCCAAACAAGCTCTGGTTGCCTAAACAGGGCAGATTTCTTGAGTCTCTAAATATACGGCCATCTCCTTCACATTTAACACAAAAGATCAGCTCATTTGCTCAGCTACTTCGATTTCAACCCCCTTTCCCAAGCTCCTCATTTACCATTAATGTCCGGGGGGCTCGTTTGCAAGGCCAGTGCGGGGCTGAGCCGAGCCCAGGCATTGCCACTGGTGAAGGTGAGTGCTGGAGCGGCTCAGAAACGGGTGTTACGAAATAGCACCGCGCCATGTGAAATTTCTGGGTAGCTTCAGTGTTTACCGTAACTGATAAGCAAATAGCAACAGCATTACTCCCCTCTGGCAGTTTCTACAGGGGATGGATGTGATGTACAAGAGCTGCCAGTTAAAACTTCCAGTGCTTCGCTCGAAGCGCGCGTTCGCGTTGCTCCATTTCAGCCGCTCCAGCTGCCTCCTCTGCAGAGCGGTCGTTGCTCAGACATCTGCTGCTCAGCAGCAGCTGGAGAGCAGCAGGATGGGCTGCTGGATGCCACTTTTGGGGATGTTAGGAGCAAATCCTGCTGCTGCGGGGTGCTCAGCTCTGCAGCACGTTAGGGCACAGCTACAGAAGTAGCCTGTGGTAGGACAGCACCCCGAATCTCTGAGAGGCACAGGACTTTACAAAGCTGTGAGCCTGCCACAAGGGCAAAACTCTCCTGCTTGGATAGTTTGATAGTTTTCTTGTGTGCTTCATCTGCACACTGTAAGTTCTTGCAAGTCTAAGGACTTCCCGTGCCTTTAATGCGCAGGATACGGAGCGTGCCTAGTCCCGTACCCTGTCTTCAAGACAGCCTGGAGCAGATGCTTATCACAGGGGAAAAGAAAAAAAAAAGGAAAATGCAGAATCTGTACATGCTTTCCTTGGCTTTACCCGCAGCATGTGGAGCTACCGGGAAACCGGTGGGGTGAAGGGGGGCCACATCCAGCCCTGCAGCTGGCACTGCTGCTCGGCACAACCCTTCCGTGCTCGGAACACCAGCTGCCGTCCCACAAACACACCTGCACGGGTCGGGCTTCCTTTGCTGCGAGCAGTTTTGACTGAATGCCACCAGCTCTTCGCCCAGAGGACTGCTGCAGCCACGTGCATCTCTTTGGGATCAGCACATCACCTGTGCTCCAGCAAACATCATCGTATCAGAAAACTTTGTGAAAAGTAGGCTCTTCTCAGCCCTTTTGCAAGTTCTCCAGCAGCATTAGCAACACCATCTACTGTGGACAACATCACACAAGCTCTTTGCTTCCCTGGAAATCCAAACTTTCATTTCTAGATCAGGCAAAGCAGCAAAGCCCACTGCTCTCCAGACTCATGGAGTTTGAGCAGCTCACAAAGTCGTGTTACTTCTCGGGGCGAGGTGGGTTTGGCCATACAGAGACAGCTCTGAACGTATTTGGCTCTCTCTGAAATTGTTTAGCTATTTTTGTTGCATTTCAGCTCTGTAATGATCATATGCTTCTTCTACATTGGCATCCTCCCGCTACGCTTTTCTCTATAAAGTCATTGTTGAGCTTGGCAAGTGCGAGATGTATTTTTTATAAATAAACTGCCAGCATTCCATACAGTACTGATTTCCAAAACTAAAACCTCGCTGCTTAAAAAAAAAAAAAGGAAACTAGATCATAAAAGAGATGGAGGAATCAGCACAGAGCTTTTCCCAGCTCAGCCTGAGCCTGTTTGCTCTGCGGGGACAGCCTCTCTGTTTTTTAGACAAGTAACTACTGGAGAGAAATTCTAAGTAGGATTTGTGAGATTTGCCTTTTATTTTCAGTTCAGCTGTTAATCTGCTAAAAACGGAAAGTTACGCATTTGCAGATACCTTCCTTGCCTGTTTAAAGAAGAAAAAAAAGCAGCAATTCTAGCATCTAGAAAACTCTAAAGCCTTTTGATAACAAGCACTGACCATTAGTAGAAGACTTTATTTGCATAGCAGCACAGAGCGATCTGCTTCACCAGAACAGATGTTACCACGTCAGGAAGAGCCAGGATTCATTCAACCCTCGAGATACTAACTACTGATTATTTTTTTTCTTTTAAGTTTTTTACTTTTCTTTTAACCTCATTAAAGCTTACCCTGCTGAACTTAAGGTAGTTGCTGAGAAAAACTGCAGGGCTATAAAGGATTTTGCAGAAACAGCTGGAGGCCATGACATGGTTAAACCATCATCTGGGTTTATGTCTCTTACAGAACGTATCTTCCCAGGCTTCTCCAAATTAATTTAACTCTCTCTACACCAAAAGCAACTGAAAACCATATGTGCCAGCAACCGAGTATCCCCATTTCCCTGCCTGACTTGCAAGTTTTCTGTAAGACAAAACAGCTGGTGAAGAAGTTATTTTCACGGTCTTAAAAAGCATGCAAGAACACAGGTTGCCTTGCCCCAGTACAGAAGAGATCCTAAACAAACACCCTGCAGCATCACTGCCAGGCTGGGAAAGCTGTGAAGGTGGTGACAGCTCCAGCAGTCCTAGGGCTTACATGAATACTGGTCTACTTGGTAATCCAGCTGGGCAGTGACTGTTTAAAGGCAAAGTGCTCTTAGCCTTGGGGAGAAAAAAGCTTGGGGGCTGAGAAGGTCCTAGAAGGAGCTAGAACTGTTCCCAGTATTAAAAGCAGCAGTTTTTCCAACCACATCACTTTCCCCAGAGGGGCACAGGTGACAGCCATAATGTCACTAGGACACAGGTGTCTTAAAACTCTGCTGTATTAAGAACCAGCTGGCCGGAGCTTGTGATGAATGCCTCGTCTGACCAGACCCCTGCTTTCCAGGATAAACCTTAAAAAGGCACAGCATAGTTATTACAGCTACAGCCAGGGGTAATGGCTGATTTGAGCTGTTACCATGACCATGAATGCACCCCCACGCTGGGGAGCTGGGTTACAGATGTTAACACAAGCTATTTTTCTTCATTTCTTTGTAAGCTTTGAAAAACGTGGTCGAGGGGCATGGAAATTGTGCAGCTGTATGCCCAATTACCTAGATTTTAACTACATCCCCTGAAAACTTGCATTTGTAGTATTTTGCACGCAGGAATTTTGCACGACCAGATTTTTGCTCTCAACGAAATGCTTGTGCTGAAAAGGCAGCGCTGGACACAAGCTGACCGTGGCAGCTTCTCACTGACTCCCACCACACCAACACACTTCCGCAGCGTGTGCAGTGACCTGGAGCGAGGAGGAATGAGAATCGTTGCCTCTTCAAACCTTGGCTTCAGTGCTGAATCCCAAATGCTTGCAATGTGTCTATCCGGACCTCACCCACATCTTTTCTCTGAGATGAAACTGCTGCACACAACTCGTTTGCTATCACCCACACATCAAAAGCAGCAATTAAAAGGTAATTTGTTACGTATCGCTGTACCTTTTTTTTTTTTTTGAAGCCATCCCACCTTGTTTTTGGAGTTACTGCCTGGACACGCTGAGCTCCTGGCAGCACGAGAGCACACTGCCATCTGCCTGCTCCTTAAGAAGGCTGCAGGGCACATCACAGCGTCACAGAAGTGCAGGCAACACAGGACTTCAGCCTCAGAAGGAAATAAGAAAGGAGAAGTGGACAAGTCTGTAAGTCTGGGATAGAGGGCATGGATAGCAGGTAGGCTTGCCGCTGACTTAACTGCAGATTTTTGCCAATAGCGCAAAGCTCAGGTCAAAGAAGCAGTGGCATTTCAAATAAGTCCCTATTTACTACTTACATGTATGTCAGGACCACAGGAAGGCAGGGAATTTGCAAAGAAGCACATGCAACTTAAGTAACTGGGAAACGGTAAGATTTCACAAATAAAACAATCAGCATTTATTGTTGTATTACAAAACACTTCATATTTTGGCAATATTTTACAGTTTATCCTTTTCCTTCTTAGGGCCTGTTGAAGAGGTATGGGGGGAAAAAAGAAAAGAGGAGAAGGTTGAAATCAAGATTAAATTTTAATGTCTCACTTAAAAAAAATCCTCCCAGACTGCCCCAGTCCCTCCCACCAAAATAAAAATCTAGTTTCACTCAGTTCCACTATCCGAAGAGGCCATGGGTGAAGCGGCAGGCAAAACTCTGGCAATTTCACTATCCAACGGGTCAAGAAGACAAACAAAACATTCACAGTGGTCTTCAGTATGGTCTGTTGCGTTGATCGTTTCTGAAATCATTTCTGAAAGGGAAAGAAAAAGTTGCAAGGACATAACAAATAGTCCTTTCAGTCAAACATCTCCACACCTACTGCTGTGTACTCTGTTGTTTTTAGATAGCTTTATCCAACAGCGCTCACAAAACACACTCAGTAGGCAAACTGACTTATTTTGTCCCAAAGCTCCTATCTGTAGTTAATATTTTCATAGCACAGCTGCGCACGCACACACACACACAACGCTCTTCTCCCACAGTCCATATCTCTTTTGCAGTCCACACGCTGTACAACCAAGCAAGGGCAAAGAGGCTGCTTACCTTCCTCCCATTTTACCACCATAGCCTCCTCCCCGATCACCGCCTCTGCCACCACGTCCTCGATACCCTCTTTCTCCTCCATAGCCACCTCTCCCACGAAAATCTGGAGGAAAATGCAAATCAGCACATCAGTCAGGTTTCCCAAAAAGCTGAAGAAGTCGTTAACAATTTTAATACTACAGAAGAGACGCAGCAGTTTGAACTGATCTTCCACACACCTCCTGACGGACGTGAATCTTCTGGTCTGGGCTCACCACACTGGTTGCAGGAGTTCCTGCGAGCGAAGTTCATGTTACCACAGCCCCTAGAAAAGACAAGGATTTCCCAGACTTAGCTGCTAAGAAACTCAGAGGGCATGAAACACCACTGCCCAATTAAAATGACACTTACGGGTTAGGACAAACCCAATCACCATTTTTGGGTTCCCCACTTCTACCCTGGAAGCCCCCACCTCTTCCATATCCACCTCGTGAACCTGTAGACAAAATTATAATCAGAATAAAAGAGGGGAAGTGCCTAAGACCTATACATGAGAAAAATCTTTTAAGGATTGCCCCTGGCTTCAGAACTCAAGTGACAAACAGACTTCCCATGTGGAAGAAAGAGTAAGTGATTAAGGTAAATAGCAGGAGATCGCCTACTAGGCGAGCCACGTTAGGAACTCCGAAAGGACAGAGAGTGGGGCCAACGGCAAAAAATTGTACCACTGGAGAATTCAGCCTTCAAAAATTACTTTTTTAATCCTTCACTTATTACTAGATACCAGTTAGCTAGAAGGCTTGGGGAAAAGAACAGAAGTTTCAGGCACTGCCAAACCTCAATGGCATTTGATATCCTGAGGTTAATGTTAATGCATAGCTGAGGTACACATGCTTACATGGACAGACTTAGAATTTAGGCTGATGAGGAAAAATAAGAAGCAAGAGTAGCACAGGGTGGCCAGAAGAAGACCACAAGAATCTGCTCCACTACATACTTCTTATAAATTCTTTTTCATCAATAAAAGGAAACTTGATCAGCTTGAATTGCCAGGGGATAAATATAAAACCACCATGTGCACTAATAAAATGTCATAAAGATTTCACAATGTATGATATCAATCACAGATGGCCTGATTTAGTCACAGAACAAAAACTTAAGAAAACAACCACCCGGATTAATGCCAGCATGCATCGAACACAACCCCAGAGACAATACAGTTCTTGCTTTTTGTATCAAAAAGACCAAGAACTTTTATACCAACTAAATTTGTTGAAGATTTTTTTTTTTAAATCAGCCTACAGAACTGTCTGATTTAAAACTAAAATGTGTTGACAGCCGCCACACAAAACACGCTTCCTGTGAAATGGTAATTTATATCCAGCAGGCTACTGATAAAACTGGATTATGTAGAGAATCAGGGAAATTAATGTCTATTTAATTAAAGGAGTCAGACCTCCAACTGCTGCTCTAAGTCAGTAACAGCTGAATAATTTAACCTGCTTAATACCATCTGCAAGCATTGGAGTATCTCAAGACTGTGCTGTTCAAAGCAAACATTCACTGCTAATTCACAGCTGTCTCTGTAGAACCTGTACAGCCTCAAAGTCATTGTCATCCCTTTGTAATAAATGCTGAGCCATGATCTGGAGACTTTTCAGTTCAGAAGGAAAGCAGAGATTCTGTGCTGTGCATAGAAGATTACAGATCTCACTTAAGTTCTTAAGTTGGTTCAACTCTTATTGCTTATTGCCAGAATCCAAAAGGCCCATACACTTTGACAAATCACTGCTACAAACTTTTTTTTTTTTTTTTTTTAAACTGGAAATGGTTTAGAAAAGCATCTCATTTCGTGGAAAGGATTCTACAGATTTTAGTCTCACCTCGACGTCCACCACCTCCACCTCCCCTCATGAATTCAGGTCTTCTAGTTGCAAAAGAAACCTTGATAACATTGCCATTGAATTCTTTTCCTGTAGAAAGACAAAGTGAGAGTAAGATCAATAGACCTCCCGACAACATAGCAACTAGTTCAACAGAACAGAAGTGTTTTGCACATGCAGACTGAATTAAAACCTTTTAAGACACAGGGAATCTGGAGTCATCTCTTACTTCTGAATGCACTGGTCCAAATGTGAGATGACAAACACTAGGGTACTTAATAGTTTTTCCATAAATCAAAAGATATTTCTTTTGATTAAAATGCAATCTGCAATTTGTAATTTAACTAGATACGTAAGAATATTTTTGCTATTTTCATGGGCAGGTGCATTACAAGTCCACTTCTTTCCCCAGGTAGGGCAACAAGGCTTTTGTACAATTCAATACCCAGCACAAAAATGAAATACTCCCAAGTAAGGGAAAGACATGACTTCTTTCAATACAAGGTCTCAGTTCTTCATAGATGCAAGGTTTATTACAAAGCAAGCAGAGCTGAATGAGTATCTAATGTAGTTATATTTGACCTATCCCCCAAAACAAAAAATGAACTGTATTTTATTAGCAAAATAGCACGCCATGGCAGACTTTTATGTATTATCATTTAACACCAAGAATGGACTATGCACTTTTGTTGCTGCCCATTGTTATTAAAATTCTGTGAACACACAAGGTCACTGGAACAGGCTCTTCTTTTTTTTCCTTTTTCAAGCTTACTACCACCAAAAAAAAAACTATCATTGCAATTTCTGCATCAGGACTGATGAGTTTTATATTAATGTATTTCTGCAATCTGCTATCTTCCTCTATTGAACATATAATTAAAAAAAATATTCTCCACTGCGTGTATACAAAGCACTTGGCTCAAGATTGCTGTAACCCTTGCCAAAATCTGAAAATGCTACCACATCACTAATAATATCAATACTAACACCGTAGGAAATCCTTTCAGCTGTTAATTACAGATTACAGCTCTACAGGACTGAACAAGAAGTTACGCTCTCCTGAATGACATGAACACCAACTCATGCTTTGTGCAGGGATGACTGAGGTGTAGCAGCAAATCTAAAGTGTTTCTTTACACATTTTTGGTCTGAACCCACAACTGCTTTGCCACTGAATAAAAGAGAAATCCAGCACACACAAAACACCATGAAAATACAGTTGTCCCTAGGAAAACAAAAAGTAGCATACTGTCCCCTGTGAGGTTATTGTTTTGTTTTCTCCACTGCTTGTTAGATTCATGAATCACAAAAAGCACAACTCATCTCACTCACCATCAAACCAGTCAATTGCTGCTTTAGCAGAAGGAGGGTCATCAAAAGACACCGTTGCTTCTCCCTTCGGTTTGCCGGTATCCTTATCTGTATAAAGATTTATCATGGGTTTGCCAGTCTTTTTGTTGGTCTGAAAAGAAAGGTCATATATTTGGCAAAGGAGAAATACTGGTAAAGTCAGTTCAGAGCATAAACTGTAACGGGTAACTCTCATTAGACAGAATATCCTCTTGGAGCTAGCTTTGAGAACCAAATGCTTTTGACTGAGGGATACTGACTGACTGTTCTCCATGAAATAATGATGGGCCCCGTTTTTACAAAAATTGAGGTCAAGTGCAGGAAGCCCTCATTTAGAACTGCAGAAACAGAAGGAAGAGCCATAGGCTGAAGCATACTTGCTGAAGGAGCAGGATGCATAATGGATAGGGTGTTAAGGGTTATAAAGACTGAAAAACTGAAAGAGACACGAAGCAATCTAAATGTCACTAAGTAAGCTGGCAGCACCAGCAGCTTTTTTCAAATGAGCTGTCATCTGGGAACCCAGATAAAGATATTATTTTATTCATAACTCCCAGGGAGTCAGAGCAAGCATCTGCCTCAAATGATACAGTACATCTCCAATACACTAGCTCCACGAGCTCTCTTCCCTCTTACTAATGATTTCCCATTTCACATACCTTTATAATACCTATTTGTTTGAAATAGTCTGCCACTTGGTCTGTTGAAACATCTTCTCCAAGTCCTTGCACGAAGATGGTGTTGTTGTCAGAGTTGTCAGACTCTGTATCTATCAAAAAACAAGTTACATTTACCATACACCTTTAACATTTTAAGCTTAGATCCACACCACCCAGTAATTGTCCCTTAAATCCCAAACACAACTTGTGCGAGATAAAAGATGAGCAGAAAGCATGATTGTGAGGTTAATGTCAAACTCCAAAAAGGCCTGCACAGCACCCTCAGGTGCTGCAGTACATCAGCCCAAATATGTTCAACAGCTGAGCAGCTGTTTGCCACCCACCCAGCTTGTCCATGCAGCTGGGACATCCGAACCCACCAGAGAAGCGTATGCTTTCAATAATAAAGTTTAGCAGAAATGTTACAGCAGCAAAAAGCATTTGTTTGGCTCAACCCAATTCAAAGTTCAGCAGCAAATCCCTACTTGCTGCAACAAAAAACATCCACAGATTCACATGCGCTGTAATAAAAGGAATCTATTTTAAGACAAGCTTTAGCTAAATTGTTTGTCAACCATGGGAATCACAGCCCCATCTGTGTCTCTAGACATACATTTTAAAAGCAATGACCTAAGAGCAAAAATCCACTCACAGCCACTGCTTGCTTTCTTACCAGCATCTGATCTCTGTCCATAATCCCTCTGACCTATGAAACGGGTTAAAACAAAAAAAGAAAAAAAAAGAAAGACTATTTTTAGCAAAACGTTTTCAAGTGACTCTTTTTAAAGACAAGAAAATATTTCAAGTATGTATGCAATGCATCTAAGATCTAAAACATTAACCAGAGATTTAGAGAATATTAAGATTAAAACGTTCAACAGAGGGTGTCTGTAGGACGTTACTGTGTTCTTTAACTTGCAGCATGTAGCAGTTGCCACACTGATGCTATGCTGGTGTTATCTTGCAAATGCTGGTTATCAGACCACCAAGCAGTTTACCAAGGTGTTTTTTCCCCCTCTAAGACCTTTCTAAGAAGCATTTGTTACGACAACAACAACAAAATAAAATGAAAAAAAGAAAAAGAAAAAAAATCTGGTGAACATCACCGCCTCCACAAATTCTTTCATGCAATTGGACAAAGTAGAAATCCACCTTACTGCTAAAGGTTTGGCTATTAAAACTCATGAACACACCAGCCTCACCAAAACTCTACAATGCTTCTACGAGATAGTAACAAGATATTGGTGGCTTTTAGATTTATAAAGAATTTCCACTGAAACATTTTTGGATACTCGGCACTTACCACCATAATTTTTGAAGCCACCACGGTCACCACCACTGCAGAGGAAAAATTGAAGAAATGATTTCTTCCTTAAGTCTCTAAGCGCTGAGCCCAAGGCTCAAACTACAGTTAACTGATCACAAGTTGAGAGTTACTCTCTAGCTGCTAAAGCACCCTCCCTGTGTTCTCCTCACCAATCATTCACGTTCAAGGATTAAAATACAGAATAATCTCACAGGGTGCTGCACTGGAGAAGTGTCCTTAAGAGTCATTTAAACTAGCCCACACAGGTATCTTTGTTTCAATACTTCCTCCCATCCCCTAAACCAAAATGACTGCTATTAAGAACTGGGTTTTAAAAGGGAATCCTTATTTTCATGAATGTTAATGGGCTTTAATTGTAGGTGTAATTGCTGCTTTGGAATAATTAGTACTTTATACTTTCCTAGAAATGAGAAGAGTTAAAGTTAATTAACCTCCATCGTTAGGCATTTATATACTGGGGGCAAATCAGCAGCATCAGCCATTCTCTGAGAAAGGGTCTGGGGGGAGCTGCTGCACGATTAGCCCATTACAGAGGTGTGTGCATGTGAGCTTCAAAAGCAGAGGCCATCAAGTTTTAATTCATTCATTCTGCAACCTGCGGCACAAAACGTAGACCAAGTTAAGAGATTAGACACATCAATTTTCAAAGGTTAGGAGGGGGAGCTGGAACAGGATGTTACGCCTCCGATTATGTGCATGAAAATAAACCCTCGCTCTTTAAGATGTAAATATTTGCGCAGGTAGGAACTTTCACAACAGCGATTTTAATTGCATCCGTGCTATGAATACAATGCAATCGATATTCAAAACCTTCAGGAAAAATACAACCACTGGATTTTTTTGGAAAGTCAATAAGCAAGTGTCACAAAGACCACCTCGCACAGCTGCCTGCCCTCCCCTGTGTGGAAGACACAGCTGCCAGCCAAAAATTGGGCAGGTTCACCTGCCACCAGCCCTGGCAGCTTTCATGCTCAGACACTGCAATAAAGCCAGCCCAAGCTCAAACCCCGAGGCAGGGGGCTGTCTCCAAGCCCCAGGAATTTTGTTCTGGAAGTAATGCACGGGTATGAGCAGCATCTCCAGCAACGAGCTTGACAGCTAGAAGGTGCTCCAGGTTTTAATTCCATCTGCCAGCTCTTGGGGGTCCTGACACAGGACACTGGTATCCCAGCAAAAGGCAATGAAATAAAACTGAATTTCTGCTGCCAATTTGTAATTTATACTCCACGGAAAAAATCTAAATGCTAAATTGCCTTGTTGTGTCTTCTGCCACCTTCAGTTCAGTTAAAGAAAATGTCATTATAACCCAACAATTTTCAGTAGGACACCTGCTTTTCTAAAATTTTAACACAGAAATAAGACACAACAGTCAATACGTCAACCATAGAAACGATATCAAAGCTTTCAAGCCCTTGATTATGGTCCCAATTCACTGGGACAGCATTATCCAGCACACGTATGTTTTGTTTTGAAAGTGTACAGCAGCACAGACATAAATTTTAAAAACAAAACCCAACAATCTAAAAACACGGAGAAAGTCCATGACCAATACAGCCAAGATGTTCCAGGACGTGAGGATTTTACTTCAGATGCTGAGGTAAAACGTGTGCACCATGACTCAGAAGCGATGGAGCTGGATATATACAATGCACAGGCAGTTGTAGCCTAAAGCCTCATTTAACTTTGCAATACATATTCTGTGCCTTGGATTGCAAGCGTTAGTGCAATCCAATGCTTTTCAATTACTGTTTTTTAATTAAAGGCTGTAGAAATATGTTTTTGCCCACATGTGCTTCAGCAGATTATCTCCTGCTCAGTCTCCCACGACTGACCCAACCAAAATCTGCAGCCGTTCAGCAGCAGATACGCTCACTGACGGGTGAGTGCCTTCCTCCACTTCGGAGTCCCTGCCCACGTGCACTTTATAACAAGGCTGCAGTGTGTTACACACATGGGAGTGCAGGGCAAAGCTTCCTAAGATCCTCGGGAGGCGTGCAGACCTGCTGCAGGAACTGAAATCAAACAGATGAGCTGATAGGCAGCCTCGCATCTTCCCCTCTCCGAGACCTGAAGCGTAAGCCTCAGTGTCAGGAACTGAGCCACTTTCAGAAGATGTGGAACGTTTAATTTCAGCATTTCACAGTCTCTTGCTTCATCCGTCTGGCACACAGATCAAACATATGACTGACCAGATGCAGTTTGGGGTTTTAGCACTCAACGCAAGGATCACAAACAAGTTGCTAAGACTCAGCAAGACCACCACCAAAGGTAAAACAGAAGAGAACTGGAGCAGCCAGAGAGTGTACGTGACACCATTCACGGTGGTAAAACTTACTGCTATGAAAAATATTATCAGCTGCTCTTCCATACTTGGTCACACATCTAAACATCATCTACTTGAGTGTAAATGCAGTTCACCTGAACACTGCTTACCTCAGCTGGGAGCAATTCAAATTACAGGCTCGGTTACATGGAAAGCTCAACGCTACGCAGACAAATGATACACAGAAGTGATCAGATATTGGCAGCAGCAGCACTAACAATTCAGGAACCAAATTTTCACCTCTGACGTGTATCTATGCCTCATCAAGTGCGTGGGAGTTACATGTAAGGATGTGATTTTGCAAACAAGAAAGGAATGCTTAGAGCACTCCTTGTGAAGTCACCGGCAGATGGCTTTTTCTGCTGCCCGTATTTATTGCCTCTGCTCATGTTTCCCCAAAGCCTATATGTGCTTGAGCTTAGCCTCTTACAAGTTAAACATTGATTTGAACACAAACCACCCCATTATAAAAACCTTGTGCGTTATGCTGGAGTTTCTTGATACCGCAGCAAGCTAACTCCCACTCGGAATGGCTAATATAGCAATTAAGCTGCGTAAGTAATTCCTGTTTATAGTGCAGATCTGGAAAAGAACAAAATCTGCGTTGAGCAAAGTTAGCCATACCCCAGAATGTGGTCATCAAAATTCTTTTTGAAACTGCACCAATGTAATTTCACTAACAAATTCACGAGCAAATTCAATGGCAAAGCTGCTCCCGTTTGGTCCAGACTCTAACAGAAGGGCGCTTGCGTGGGTACAGGTACTCGACTGGCTGAATGGCTCTTCTGAGGTGGGAGAGAACAGCCCTGCTTTGTATTGCTACTGGATTTCCCACTTGCATGCTTAATCAAAACAATTCAGTCCCATAACCACAATTAGCAATTAATTCCTCATTTTTTAGATGAGGACTAAGAAGAAGAAGAAAAAGACTTGTTCTACAAGGGAACAACCTGGTGTAACCGCTTTCTAACCCTAACAACTCAAAGAGGAGCCTCTTCTATTACGGGTTAAAGAAAATGATTTTGTTTCTTAGCCAAAAATGTGACTTTTTGAGATCATCAATTTTCAAAGCTTCAAAATGAAAGGGCAGAAAAATCGAGTACTAGATTCCCAAAAGATGTAATTTAAGATCATTCAAAAAATCTGAAGAATACTTTTGAAACCCCCAGTTACTAAGATTAATAAGTGAACAGCTGACATATGAAAATAATTATTCTCTATCATCATATCAGCTAGGGAAACTGCAAAGCAATTTCTCAAGATATTCTTCTCAGTGCTGCATGACTTTGAACAGGCACAGAAGAAAAATGAGTGCAGAAAGCGTTCGCTACAGTGTGCATGCAGGTCATTCTAGTTTTCAGAATAATGATTCACACCTTAACTTTACCAAATGTATTTTAAAATATTTGATAAAGGGTACTCATAGAAATGTGAGCTCTCAACATTTAAAAATGCTAATTTGATTTTACCCCAAATCTTCCAGCATTTTTTGCACTGCCAGACTCTCTGAGAGATACACAGGGTAAGCTTCTATGGGCTTATTGGAGCTGGCAAGAATCCTGCAATAAAACAAATGTCCAACCAGTGCCCAAAGTCTCTGATTTCACTAGTGCAGGACAGCAACGTGCCAGCAACCAAACGCCTTTGAACAGGATGCGTTCATTGCCCAGCACCACAGACTAAATTAGGCAATACAGCTGTGAGAACACCAGTGACTGGGTAACGCTTACTGATGAACAAGCTGCAGCAAGTTTCCCCTGCTTTTCATCACAAGGGAAGACAATTTTTATTGCTAGCTGGCACAAAAGAGATTCATCTGCTAAGATCTCAAATCAGCTATTAGTCTTTTTCATAAAGTCCAGGAACAAGAAATGAAAAAAATCGAAACCAAGCACTATATCATTTGAGAAGTCTGTTTAGGTGATTTAGAAATATCGATTTTGTGTGTTGACAGTACTCGTTTACACATTAGTTTCTAATCATAAAAATCAAAGCCTATTTTACTACAACAGTGCAAACATCTCTGTAGATGAGATTGTTAGATAGATATTTCCTAATGGCTATGGAATTTCCACAATTTAAACATCAAAATACAATCAAAGTTAAAAAAAAAAATGAAGTTCTTGGAGTTAGAATTGACATTCCTATACAAGCTGTCCTTAGGAAAAAAAAAAAACAAAACCCAAAGAAACAAAACCAAAAAACTGCCCTGAAACTCCACATTTTCACAGGACCAAACACGATTTCTTACCCGATCTTAGCTTCCCCTCGACCACAGCTTGCTATATAATTTAACCTTTTACCCTTTTCCAATAAGCATATGACTTATGTAAAATACATTTGTTAAAAGCAGAATCCCCAATTACAATTGTGCAAAAAGACTGAAAAAACACTGACAGTCCTTTAGTTTCATAAAAAAATTCAATGCAAATGGCATTAAAGACTGCGTCGTTTAACAGAAGCAGAAAGACTTCACAATAAATATCTCTAACGTCTTCCCACTTCCATCGAGATCCCCCCATCTCTCCATTCACACCTTCACTCTTTTCCTTCTTTGGGCTTTCAAGTCCAGTGATGTACTATTATCCACGTGGACGCGTGAACAAAAATTTTCTTTCATTTTGGAAAAATACGGTAAGAGGCTTTATTTTCACAGACATTAATTTATCTTATTTTCGTCTTGCACAGACAGAGGTTTGTTTCAAAGCAATCAAGCCTACCAAATGTTTTTTGAAGCTCACATTTATTTCTCCTATTGGAAAGGGCATAGGGATATGAAAAGACCTCATCCATGGTTTAAAAACAAATGTTCAGGTTTAACTGTAAATGAACTTAGAAATTATTTAGCTAGTTAAGTTTACATTAATATTAAAAATTGCTGTGTTTTTATATAAGTAACTGCTACCATGTCTAATTAAAAGAGGTAATGGTCCACCTACGTAATCCAAATAGCAAACCATGAAGTACCATCTGGGACAACCTTAGGAGAAAGCAAACTTTAAATGTGGTTTAAAAAGAAGTATTTTTTAAAGTAATTTAGTCTTAACATGCTGTTGGATTACTTTATTTTAATTAGATCAGCTCACATGAATGGCACTGTATACTTAATGTGCTTTATCTGGAGTTTATGCAATAACCCAGAGTTGTGCAGTCTGCTAAAGGGAAAGTGATGTTGGCAAGCAACGCTGCAAAGCTCACTGGAAGCCTCAAAATTCTTCCTTTGTATGAATGAACACTCTGCATCCCACAGCCATAACACGGAGGTACATAATTAACTGTCACAATCGGCTACATTTTAAGAAATAGCCATGTAATTTGTCCTAATTCAATAGGATTAAAACAAAGGTTCCAGTCTCTCGGACCTACGAGTGAAAAAAAGTCTACAAGCACAAAATTTAGTATGTGCATAAATCTTCTTTACAGGGCAGGGCCTAGGTCAATGGCAGACGGGGAAACAGAAATGTAAGCATTAAAAATTCACCTAAAATAAATGGGTTTATACTGACAGCTAAACCAATAAAAAAAGCTGTATTTTAATTAAAGATTAGAACTGAAAAAAAAAAGAAGTAAAGAAAAAACAATGTTACTAGAGTAAATCAAAAGATAAACTTTTGATTAAAAAAATATTTAGGAAGCAGAAAGATAATTATCTAACCTTACTGTAATGATTTGTCACCATAAAGTCAAAATACCTCCCTGCCGAAAAGTTAGCTGCTTTAGCCATGAATTTTATAAAACCGTCTCAAACCCTGTCTGCTGGTTTTCTCAATATTTAAAAAAAGAATATCATAGGTTTTAAATATCCTATTTCAAGTGATGGGTTCTGGCAGTTCTTTTATTGCAACTAATGTAATATAATATATAGCTATGTGTCATAAAAATCAAATACTTTGGTCTCAATCTGTCTGAATGTAAATGCTTTTCTCGGGCAAAATGCATTTCTGCTCAGTGCAGGAAGGCTTAGCTTTAGAAACCAACTACCTTCCATTTTTGGAAATCTAAATCAAGTTAGGAATAATAATAAAATTTAAAAACAGCTAAATAATAAGATAGAAGGGTAAAGAACTGCAGGCACTGAAATGAGATTACTTACCTATATCCAGACATATGACCTCTTCCATCCATGTCATAGCCCCCTCTACCTCCTCCCTGTGACCCGCCATATCCTCTATTATCTTCTCCATACCTACTCTTTTCACGACGATCATCTGAAGGGGAACAAAAAGACAAAACATGAGTAAGTTGCAGTGCAAATGGCAGCCCTACAAAATTCCTGCCCTACAATTTGTTTTCCTTAAGTCTGACACTTTCTAGATATAAGTGGCAATTTCTAAATATCACAGTTCCATTATCTACTCCAGGGAGTAATGGAGCAAAGTCTGATTTTGCTCCAGTTACATTCCTTGGCTTCCAGCACCACACATTATCTCAAAAAGCAAACACCGTCTATTTTAATTTTCATATCACTACTACATTTTCCAAATTTTTAACACATATTGTCTAAAATATACTTTTCATTATACTTCCACTTCGCCTTCCTAGTTTGCAAAAGAAACCACTGAAGGCAGAACAAGGATGAGTGTGGGCCCAGCTGCTTGTGTCAAGATTTTGCAGAAAAAGGTCAGTCTTACAATTCTCATTTCTGTCTATCTCAGAATTCACCAATACAGCATAAAGCTGGAATGTGAGGTAGAAAAGCTTGTCATGACCGATCAAGACATGTCATCTTCACACAAGAAAAAGGTGCAAAATAATTTATAAGAAAATTTCACCTAGAGCTTTAGAACTCAAGAGACATGAACTCTGCAAGGATGCCTCCAACAAATGCAACCACAACACTTTCAGGGCCCCAGCAGTTTTTCATCTCCACATAACATTTTGAAAGTCTTAACAAACAGAACATTCCCCAAGAATACCAACATGGAAAAAAGAGCTTTTCACTATTCATCAAGTTATCAGTTGGATTTTCTTCCGCAGACAATTTCACAGTGTTTCTGTTCAATTTTACTAGCCAATATTGAATTCAACCTCTGAATTTTACCTTGGCTGTTGTGGCTATAGCTTCCCTTCTGAGACTGGTAGGATTGCTGGGAGTGGCCATATGAGCTTTGGTGCTGGTTATAGCCTGACTTTTGGTCATATGAGCTCTGGTGGCCATACCCCGACTGCTGGTCGTATGAGCCCTGGTGGCCATAGCCCGACTGCTGGTCGTATGAGCTTGACTGCTGGTCATAAGAGTCTTGGTTTTGTCCATAGCTTGACTGCTGGTCATAAGAGCTTTGGTGCTGACCATAGTTTGACTTTTGTTCATAAGAGCCTCTTCCACTTAAAATAAACAGAATGTGTATTAATAGCTAAATGTTCACAGAATAGAGAGCAAAGTAATGGCTGAAAACACATAACATTGCTAAAAAACTCCTAGTCACAGTTACCTTCCAAGTCATTACTGGCATATTGAAATGAAAATGCTGTACATTTCACCTCTGTTGGGACGTATCTGGCTTCCAGTAAAACCAAGAGAGAAAAGCATGTATTACTATCACTTTCAAGACGTCCTCAATTTCCACTGCACATGAAACTTAACAGCAGTGCTCCCTTTACATGTTCCAGTACAAGGTTGGCTCCCCAGTCGCGTGACAACAGCTGATGCAAAGCCAATGACCCACAGAACACCAAACCCTCTCCTACAGAGCAGTAGGGAAGACACAGGCTGCTCACACTGTATTGTGCAGCTGCTACTTCCAGTCTACAAAAAGCCCTCAAAACTTTGCGTTACTGAACTGCACCCTATCTTCTGGTGTTCCACCATTTTGCCAAGAACTTATTCTAACTGTAGTGATGTCCTCTAACAAACTTGCAGTTCTTCCCATTTTAGTGCCATCTGTATATATTATCCAACCAGCTTTTACCAGAAACATTGACCTCTTGGATATTATAACCCAACGTGCCTCGAAGTTCTAAGAGGGAGTCATCAATAACTCTTCTCTGACTATGTTATTTAATCAACTTTACAGCAACCACAAGAAAACCTCACCTACACCACATGTCCCTAGGCTACTTCCTAATTCAGCATGCAAGGTAGAAGCAGAAGTATTTTGAAAAACTAGATATGCAAGGCAATTATTGTTCCAGTTAGGTTACACTGTCATAGCAATAGATTGCATAAATTTATGAGAAATAAATTGTATCCATGGAACACTGACTGTTACTCATCTTTTTGTTTTCCCCCAGGTGCTTCATTGCAGCTTAACTGTATTACCTTTCCAGTAACTGAAATTAATCACTGACCTGTCACCCTTTCTTCTCTTCCTCCTCCCTTCTCTCACCTTTTTTCAAAAAATGAGGCACCACATTTGTCATTCTCAAGTCTTTATCAATCTTAGCTGCTCCCCAAAATGCCTCAGAAAACCAACCAAACAAAAAGCTAAAAGCCTACAGGAAGTTTCCAGCAGCTTTTCAAAGAACTCTAAGATGAAATCCATTCGCACCAACCAATCTCAAACTATCCCATGTAACTAAATACTCGTGTAACCTGCTCTCTCCCAGTTCTAGCCTAGATCTTACCTTCAACGTCACTAATCCCAGTAACAAAGAGATTGCTAAGACTTTGTTTATATCTTAATTTCAAAAAAAGACAGAAAGACAGGCTCCTTTAGCTTTTTCACCATCACCAACAACAGAAGCCATCACTGAGAGCCTCCACTATTTGCAGTTTTTCCTTCCTCCCTTCCCTCAGGAAGCGAGAGCTACGATTTTGTGATCATCCTCTCCAAAGCTATCATTTTTACCATCCCAGTTTCTCCTTATTTGTTACAACCATACATAAAACAGTTTCCCTCCAATTTCTATTTTAATTTTCCTGGTCAAAACCAACTGTTTTGGAGAATCTACGCCCTACTGCAGTGTTTTTCCACCGGATGTCCTACAGAGCTAAAAACCACGTTATTGCCTAGTCTTGTGTATGTTTGTACAACTCTTAAAAATTCTCAGGAAACAAAGCAAAGATAACCAAAACTTAACCATGTACCTGCCTTCCTTTGAGATGTGCAAAGGACACTCTACTCTGAGTGACATCACCTACAGTTCAGATTAAAATCGTGCTTGTTTATATTAAGATGTTTGGCAATAACAACTACAAAACCAGAAACCAAGTACTGGTTTGCTGAAGTCCGGATTGTTATATAAACCTTGCAAAACAAAGTAAGAATTTTTGGACCATGAACACAGGAATGAGCTTTAGTGCGTACAGTGTATTTTAATAGGCCACTTGAGCCTCATTAAAGAACTACCGTAAGACGTGACCTTAGAGTGTAAACATGGAGCTTGCAAATTACACAATAAAGGTATTCTAGCACCAAGTGGCCTTTTAACTCATTATGGGAAGCTGGACTGTGTTTTCCAGGATATTTTCAAAGCTGCATTATTAATCCCCCTGAAACTAATTTGAGTACAACATTTAAGAAATAAAATACATTTTTAACTGTGTAAAGTACTGAACTAAGTGCAGTAATCCCACTTCTGTTCATTATAAAGCTCTTAAAAGTGGGAATTTTCAGATGTTTGTTGGTTGTTCTGTTGTTTGCTTTTTATTTTAGCAACTGTAGCTGGAAACTTCTTATAGTTCTAGTTAGGAACGCACAACTATTAGACAGTAGTTTAAGCAAATATTGCTTAAGCTTCCTTACCCTCTGGACGACCCCTTCTGCTGTCCCTGACTGCTGTAAGACTGCTGGTTGTATGAGCTCTGATTCTGATTATCATAACCGGATTCATCATCATACCCCTGGGAATCTTGTCCATAACCTGAAAATCAAGGAAAAAAAATTTTCAGCAAATATTCACCTTTTAATTACTGCCAATGAATGTAACAAGCTAGCCAAACCTGTTTGATTTTGTCCATAGTTCCCATGATAGTTTCCATAGTTCTGTCCATAGGAGGAATTGTCTCCACTCTGCCCATAACCAGAATATCCCTGTAATTTAAATAACGTATTCAAATAAGTGCAAATTCCACAGCAGGTAATTGCAGTTTTTCTTTGCTAGACACGACTGCAAACAACAAGCACAAACTGAGAACATTTCTTACCAGCCCTGACATGGCCAGGAACAAATTTTTATTTTACTCAAACATCTGCTTTGAAAGACACGATGACTTTTCTCAACTTACCTGTGTTTGTCCGTAACTTTGACTGCCCTGATTGCCATAGGAGGAATAGCTGGAAGAGAAAAACACAGCTAGTAAGCTTTTACAGCACTGGAAAATGAAGGCACTTTGGGTGTTATTTTAAGTTTCTTTTCATTTTGAAAAGAGGTGTTTCATCTGAGTCCTGCAGTTTTAGGCATATTAGAAAAGCATCAGTATGGTTGCCACAGCTAATTGGCAGAGCTATAAGCACTTATTTTAATTTCTGCTGTGTTTCAAGTGTAAATTTAAAATACTTGAAAGTTGGGCTTACTACAATTTGATAGGTTCTTACGAATCACAGAAAATTGTATCATACATACCCATGGCATTTTAACTTTTTCAGTACATTCTCATAAAGTTAATTTTATTTCAGTCAGTTGCTGTCAATTTGGTGTTTGCTGGACAATTTGACATCACCACCATCAAAAACCGCACTAGCTTTCGATTATACTTACTCATTATTCTGCCAATTTAAGGTTTCATGAACTTACAGAAGAATCATGTGCTGAAACTCACATCAAACTCAGATATAAACTCAAACTCACATACTGCCAGATGCACAGAACCCGATCACTTTCCTTAGCACAGTCAGTATTATCCATGAATCTCATGCTTCTGTAAGAACACTTCTCTTTTACTGATTAAAATACAACCTCACCCCAAAAATCTTACAGCTATTTTTAAATGGCTTTTAAATTACACTATTATGAACAGTTTTCAAAGTTTGTTTGTTTGTTTTTGTTTTGTTTTTTATATAAAAAAAGTCCCTCTACTGGGCAAGTCAAATATTAACGTGGCCATCACCTTTATGCTTGTATAAACTTTGACTAATACCTCAGTGAGCAGCTTAAGGCAGACGTATGAAAATATTTCTCTATATCCATGACATTTCAAAAGTTCTTCTTATTAAAAGATAGCCTTCCATTTCAACCCTCCTTGTTTTCTTCCCTTCAGGAACATCAACTTTTCTCTGTTTTATAAGGATTCTTAATAAAGGCCCAAGGCTACAAGCTTTCTACAACTGTTCCTGTCAAAAATGTTATCAACACCATATCACACTCCAAGATTCAAATGCCTTGCTGGGAATCCTAAATTGCCTTTATTTTGCACATTTAATTGCCAAGAGAAAGAAACAAACAAAAATACCATACCTCTGCTGGCCCCCGGACTGACTGTAACTTCCCGAATCTAGAAGAAGAAGAAGTAGAGACATGTTGAGAACTTCCAATTAATACTTTATTCCTCTACTTAATATAAAAGGAAGAATTTGGGGGAGAGGAAGGAAGGTGTAGACACTAGACAACGCAGGTACTTTCCCAGCAGAATCTGAGAGCTGCTTCTGGCCAGCAGATGAGAAATCCTGATGGGGAGAAGGGGAGCACAGCGTGGGGGGGTACAAATGCTTTGAACTTCTCTCTGTGAAGCATCTGGATTCCATTTTCGTGGTGCATCCTCAGATTCAGGACTGCACAACCCCCTCTAATGGCTACTGAATACAGTCCCATCAGCAAGGCTCAGAATGCAGCTGCTTAATTAATCAAGCAAAGCTAAGTAGGCCAGGCCCACCCCATTGAAGGCACCCTACAAAAGCTCTGCCTAGCACAGAGACAGAATCTGGAGATGACATTTCCCTTGCTGATAGCCCCAACCACGCAAGAATTAATTCATTTACATACAGCTTGTCCAGACAGGTATTACAGAGGTTATTGCCAATTAATCTAAACATCAGATATCATGGAAATGGATTCTTGAAAGACAAACACACTGGAAGAATATGGATTTCAGAATACAATTTCAAGTAAGAAAAAAGAAAAATCACTGAAATTGATTTGAAGTATGGCATCTAACCTGTAAAAGCTATCAATGTCACAAAAACAAACACGCAAACTAATACCTAAGCTGGAACTCAGTTCCTAAATATGCTGCTTTGCCTTTATTGATTTAGCTTACCACATTTTGTCTTGTTAATGGCAGAAAGACAGATTCCCTGGCTTCTGTAAAAAATTCAAATTTCTGAGTACTAAGAGCTGTCTCAGCACCAAGGGAAGCACCAAGCCCTACAGACTGTCTCCCCAGCTGGCCACACGTGCCAGGAGTGGGGCCGTAGCACCCACACGCTTTGCTCCACCACCTTCAGGCCCTTCGGGTGCAGATCTCCAGAGCGGGCTCCAGCACTTCATGGCCACGGCCTCCCAGCCACACGGCCTCTGCTGGCCTTGCTGCTCTGTGCAGGTGCCTCAAATCCTGACCTTTACGCTTGAAGTTTCCATCTTCTGGTCAAAACCCAGCACCGGGTTCTCTCTGCCAGTACTGTCAGTCTGGAAACAGCCTCGGGATGCTCCTGGTCCTTCTGAATCACCCCAAGAAGCGGTACAAACATTGGGGTACCACAGTCTAAGAACGGATGCCAAGAACTGGTTTTAGTCTTTCCCCTCTCTCTTTCCCTATATCTAACCACTACACCTGGAATTGCCTAAAAAGCTGAAGCTGAGGGTGAATTCCAGTTCAGGATGAATGCCATAAGCCATACACAAACAGCTACAACCATTCTGCAACGAAAACACACACCAAATCGCCCCAAATCTGCTCAGTGTACCTCCCTCCCCTGCTCATAACCCCACTCCTGCCAGTGTCTACTCACACGTGTACAGGGCAGGTCAGAAATTTTTTGTTATTTCCATTTGAACGATAACAAAGCTTCCCATTAAATATGTTGCAGCATTTAAAAATGCCTCACTTAAAATTTATATGCCATTAATGGTGCTAATTAAAGCAAAGAACACGAGGGGTCATCTCAGGAAGAATTCCTGAGGAAGGACGTAACTTCCTCCGAACTACAGCAGTGCAGTTCATCCCCGCAGCTTCTCCCTCACCAACTTGTGCCAAAACACAGCGTTTTGGAAGGAGACTGAAAGCCACCAGATAAGGAGCCCGTAAAATATGAATACATAGAAGCGGAGGAATTTCCTCTATTTATGCATTTTTGTGCGTGCCAAGCAGCCTTTCTCAGAGTGCTCCCCGGCCTCCTGAGGGGTTCATTCTGGTGGGCTCAGGAACCTCACAGTAGCTCTGCAAACCGCATTTTTTGCTGGAAAATGACGGATCTGGGGGCATCTTCCCTGAAAGCAGCCAAAGTTCAGAGAGAAAGGTGCTGGGAAGGAGGGAGGGGCACAGCAGAGCCCCTCCTCACACAGCCCTGGAGCCACATCCCAATTAAAACACGGTAATTGGGGGGGGGGGGGGTGTCAAAATTTGGGGGGGGGGCAGGTTCTGAGGGGGGCTGGAAGCCACCCACCCCTCACTCCCCCGCCCCTGGCAGAAAGGGGGCGTGGCCTCGCAGAGCCCCGCCCCCATTGGGAAAAGAGGGCGTGGCCACCCCATGCCCCGCCCTATGAGAAAAGGGGGCGTGTCCACACTGACCCCCCCGTGGAGTGGGCGTGGCCTCCACAAAAGGGGCGTGGCCTCCGGGCGCCATCAGGGGGGCGTGGCCCCTCCCGCATCCCCCCCTCCCCCCCACCCCCTCCCTCACCCCGCGGCGCCCTCTCCGCTCCCCCCCCCTCATTTTCTCCCCCCTCCCTCCCGGGAGGCTCAGGCCCCGCCCCCCCCGCGCTTGCCCCGCGGCACCCACCCGAGGCCATGGCGGCGGCGGCGGCAGCAGCGGGAGGAGGGGGGGGGGGGCAGTGACCGAGCGCCGCGCCGGCCGCGCGCGCACTGAGGCCCCCGCAGCTCGCGCGGACTGCGGGGCCCGGCAGCCAATGGCAGCGCGCGGCCACTCCCACCCGAGGGGGGGGGGGAGGAGGAGAGGAGGGAGGGGAGCGTACCAAGTGCATGGGGGGGGGTAGGGGGATGATGGGGGTAGGGGGGAGGGGGGGGGTTGGGGGGGGCTTGGGGGGGGTTGGAGGAACCTATAGGTAAAGTAGGGGAGGTAAAGGGAGGCAGCTCGCAGGGTGCTGGGGTTGGAATGGCTGGGAAGGGTCTGCGGGGGGGTCTGGTGGCACCATCAGAAGGGAAGCTGCGTTGTCAGAGCACAGATATTAAAAAAAATATATAAAAAAATACAAATATTGGCTCAGAAAGCGAGTTTCTGAGACAAGGGGTCGCGGGCTGGCAAGGCGCAGGGGGTGTGGAGCAGGAGGTGTTGCTGCACAAGTGCAGCTGGATCAGGAGCATTCACCCTCGCTGTGTGAGAGCAGCCGCCTGCATAGGAGTTTGTCCAAAAAGTTGCCGTGAGACACAGCTCTGTGCTTTGTGTCCAGTGGCTGTACCCGCACCAGCATTTACAGGGCAGCTGGGGGAACGGCGCTGTGAGCTTTTACCTTTTTTTTTTCTATTTTAGCGGGATTGAAGAGCATTCTCTGGTTCCAGCTGAATGGGTTGAGCAGCTCTGCAAACAAGCCGGGTTGTTTCTTTCCCCCGGGGCACAGCAGCAGGAGGCCCATGGCCTAAGATGAGTTTCTGCAAAACAAGCAGCGACTTGGAGGATAAATCTCAAAAGGGTCAAGGTCTCTGCCTGTCTTTCGTGTTTCTCCTTGAAAAACTTCATCATCTCCTCCAGCCTCGGTGCCTTGTCCAGCACCACCGGCCTTCCTGGGCCTGTGACAAGCTGGGACCTTTTGATGAAGGCTCCCTTTGAAGTGTGCTGAGGGATTAGGGCAGGTCCCAAACAACGCTCCAGGGGCAGGGTGGGGGAGATGGTATTTGCTCTGTGTAGCCTCTCAGGACCTTTGTGCTCCTAAGAGATGGAGGTGTCCATAGAAATAGAAAATGGCATTGAGACTCAGAGCTGAGCTCACGTATTTTTTGCCTGCTGATAGATCTGGGACTCCTGAATGCTTACAGCAGACTCGGAGGGAAAGCTCATGTGCTGTGCTCCCCCTTTGCTCCCAAACAAAAATATTGAACCTGGGGTGGGGAAAAGATTTCAGATTTCAGACCTTGGCCCCCTGCTCATCCCTATCGGATGAGAGGGAGCTGGCAGCAGGGAGCGTTTGTGGCACTCGGTTGTTTAGGGCAAGGTGGGAGCACCGGGAGCTGGATGAGGCGCGTCCCTGCTCAGCTCCCACCACTCTCAGAGCAAAGCCTCTCTCTTTTTCTCACTTTTTTCCTGCTTTATCCTTCTCACGCAGGTCCTTCCCTGGCCCCTTCCTCTGTTGTTTCCTTCAGGCAGCGGTGTGTCCGTCACGGAAGGGGAAAAAATAAAGAAGGGAAAGGAAAGGAAAGGAAAGGAAAGGAAAGGGGAAAAAAAGGAAAAAAGGAAAGGGAAAAAAAAAAGGAATGGGAAATAAAAAAGGAAAAAAGGAAAGGGAAATAAATGAAAAAAGGAAAGGGAAAGAAGGAAAGGGAAATAAAAAAGGAAAAAAAAGAAAGGGGGAAAAAAGGAAAAGGGAAACGAGGTTATTAACATTAAACAAAAATAGAAAAGGTGGAGGAGAATTAAAAGTTTAAAAAAAATAGAGAAGGAATTAAAATTTAAAAAAAAAAAGAGAGAGAATGGGGATTAAAAGTTAAAAAAAAAAGAGAAAGGGGATTAAAACTTTAAAAAAAAAACAAAGGAAATGGAAAGGGGATTAAAAATTAAAAAAAATAATAATAAAAGAGGGATTAAAAAATAAAAAAAGGGAAAAGCGAGGCCCGTCGCCATGGCAACAGAGGGCCCGCCGCGCCTGGCGTTGCCATGGTAACGGCGCAGGCCTTCCGGCGGCGGCCGGAAGCGGGGCGGCGCGCGGCAAGATGGCGGCGGGGTGGCGGTGCCCAGCGGCCGGCAGCGCCCTCACCCTGCTGCTGAGCCTCGGCGCCTCCGGGCCCGCGCTGCTGCGGGGCGGGGGCGGCACCGGCGGCACCCCCGAGACCCCCCTGAGGGCGGGGGAAGGTGAGGGGGAACGTGCGGGGCCGCCTCCTGCCCCGGCAGCGGCGGGGAGCGGGGCTGCGGGGGGGGCCCTGAGGTGTTCACAGGGCTGGGGCTGGGGCTGGGGACCCCCAGGGCTGCTGCTGAGAGCAACCGGCCTGAGGCGGTTTGGTTCTTTATTTGTTGTGGTAGCTGATTAGTAGGGCAGGTGTAGTTACTGGGCGGTCGTTTTTATGTTGGAAATGAGGCGTTTCTGCTCAGAAAGGGCAGTCAGGCACTGGGACGGGTTGCCCGGGGAGGTGGGGGAGTCACCGTCCCTGGGGGTGTTCAGGGGAAGGTTGGACGGGGTGCTTGGGGACAGGGTTGGATGGGTGTCTGGTGGTTGGACCAGAGCTTGGAGCTCCTTTCCAACCTTACTGGTTCCACGTCTCCTTCCTTCTCTTTTAATGAGACCAAAATTTACTATAGAAACCGTTGACTTTTTTCCAGTCACCACCCCAGGAAGCACCCGGAGTCAGTCCATCAGTGCAGTGCCCACGACAGCTCTCTTTCTAGCAGTGTTTCATTATTTACGCCTGGTTTTAAACACCCCAAGCTCCCCTTTTGCAGCAGGGTAGAACAAAAAGCAATACTTTCTGCCGGCTCAATCTCACCCTGCTCCAGCTAACCAGATCTATTTAAAACAAATCCCCCTTCTGGTGGCTAAAACAAACCCCTCGCGGTCCCTGCCGCTGTGACGTGCTGCTGTGCTCAGTCCACAGGCTGCTCACCTACATCTTCAGCTACGACGACGTGATATCCCTGAGCTGCGGCGCTGTTCTCGTCTGGTACTTTGCAGGCAGCTTTGAGAAGAACGTGGGCACCGCCAAGCACTGCTTCCTCACCGTCCTGTTCGCCGTCCTCTCCGCCCTCCTGTACCTCCTGCTCGCGGCTGTCGTCTCGAGGGTGGTGGAGGTGGAGGACCCCAGGGGGTTCATGCCGGTGGCGTTTGCCATGTTGGGGGTGTCGACCACACGCTCGCGGATGAGGAGGGCTCTGTTCCTCGGGGTGAGGGTCCCGGTGGTGCTGGTGCCGTGGTTTCTGCTCTGCGTGGCGTGGTTTATCCCCCGCTCCTCCCTCCTCGGTAATATCTGCGGGCTTCTGGTTGGGGAGGCCTGTATCCTTCCAGGGCCCAGTCCTGAAGCACAGCGTGGGGTCGCTGTTTGTGAGCGTGCTGCAGCTTTAGGGCATTTCCTTGGCTCTTTTCTGCACCGAATTCTCACCGGCTCTACTTGCCCGCAGCACACCCAGCTCTGCATTGGTCTCTCGCCCTCTGCTTCCACTTCGTGGCTTCAGGGTGTGCAGAGATCCCGGAGCTGAGGAGGGCAGCGGGCTGTGGGGATGGCACTGGGTAGAACTGAGAGAGTTCTCCAGGGAAAATGGGTTTGGAGCTGGAGGGGGATGGTGCGTGGCTGTGTCAGAAACGAGGATGTTTTGTCTGAGGGCCTCCTTGACGTGTTGCTGGCTTCAGATGGGCTCGGCTACTGCTTCTGCCTGGATATTCCTGAGTCGGTGAGCTCTAAGCTGGATCGGCTGTTCCCCTTCACCCTGCTGAAGAGAGTGCCAGGGCTGAGATACATCCCGGGGGCATCGGCGGAGAGGAGAGCCTCTGAGAGCGTCAAGTAAGTGCGGGAGCTCCTGTGAGGGTTTCTTGTCAGGTAGAGAAATTTTGGGGCGTGAGGTGGCACTGAGCCACCCCTAAAAGGTTTGTGTTTGTATCGACGCACGCAGAGGTAACAGCAGCGTGAGAGCAGAGTCGTGCAGCTCTGCCCTGACACCAGGGCTCCTGCCGTTTGTTCCTGGCCCTGTTGTGCCCCGGGGCGTGATCTTTATTTGTCTTTGCCCCGCCTGCCAGCAGAGCTGTGAAGTTGGTCACGTCCAAAGCTATGGTTGGGAACTGGAGGTGCCACCTTGCTGTGCTTGTGTTCAGCATCAAGCAAGGCAGCTCTGCCAAAAAGAAACCTTGGCACTTGAGCTGATGTTCGGGGGTTATTTGAATTTTGTGTCTATCGCAGTCCCTGAGCACTCTCTGGTATTTTGTTCAGCTCAGAAGTCCGGGTCAGTTTTTCCCCAGCTCTAAGATGCCACCTGAGTTTGGCAGAGGAAGGCTGTTTCTCTACGAGGAGTTAAATTCCACGTTCTCTTGAAGCCATAGGCTCATTCTAAAGCATCCTGAAGTGTTTGCACCTACCCTCACCTGAGGGGAAGCCATAAAACAGAACCTCCCTGGCAGGAACACGCTCCCAGATCCTGTGGGGCAATCAGCCTGAGCCCGAGTGCTCACAGGGGAGCCCAGGCAAACCCAGGAGCGTGTTGCCTCCTCCTGTCAGCGCTGCCCCTGCGAGGAGGGTCACTCTCGCTGCAGCAGAGCCCGTGTCTGCACCACTCCAGTGCTGCTGCTGGTAACTTGTGCTCAGTCTGGGCTATGCACCTAAACCTGCCCTCCTTAGGTGAGCTGCCATCAGCGGGCGGTGCGGGCTCAGAGGTGTTTACAGAGACATTTGGCTGTCGAGCAGGGTGTGGGAAGGCGTTTGGAGGATGTTTCCATTTCTGCAGCTCAATTTGCATCTCTCTGCGGCTTAGGTGCAAGTCTGCTGCTTGCTTCTGGGCCTTCATTCTTCTTGCTTTGATCCCTTATTCCCGAGTGCGAGCTCTGAGCGGGTTTTCAAGCTCCAGGAAGCTGCAGGCACCGAGTTGCCAGCAGGCAGAAGCTGTTTCTAGGAGGCTCTGCCTCCTGTATCGCGTCTGCCTCCACAAGCGGAGCTGTGGGGGGAACAAACCCAAGCTCCCAGCCCCCGGCATGAGCCAGCCCCTTTTTTTCACTGGGATCTGGTGGTCACAGCTGTGTGAGTGCTGCCTCGATTCCCTGCTGAGCTCGTGCGTGGGCCGGGCAGCGCTCCTGGAGGCCCCGAGGCTTTGGCTCCCAGGCAGATCCTGCTTGATGCAGGGTGAGTCATGCCTTCTGCTGGCAGAGGCTACTTCTAGACCTCGCTTCTGAAAGATTCATCTCATCTGTAGCTCTCCTCCTTCCCTTTTGCTCTCTACCCTGGCTCCTGCTTCCACCAAAGGCCTTTCTGGTTCTCGATAGGTGACGCCGGGCAGCTGTGGCTGCTGCTGAATGGCTTAGATGGGAGGCAGGGGGGTGTGCGTGGAAATTGGGAGGCCTCGTAAAGCCAAACCCTGCAGCGTGGCTGGCATGTGCAAAAGGAATTTTGAATGAAGAGATTTAGGGCTAAACCCTGCTTGTTCTGTGGGTTGGGAGTGGGCACATCTGGCCCGGGTGACCAATATCCCTATTTTTACCCAAACAATGCTTGTAACAGGGTTTCCTCCTGTTGTAAGAGACAGCATTTCTCTGATGGATTGCAGCAACTTCTGTGAGTGTTGGTCAGGAGGAAACCTGCCCCTGGGGCACTTCCAGCAGCAGCGAGGCAGCGCCAGTTCTGGAATAACCTTCCCTTTTCCTTCCTGCCTAGGATCACCCCTCCGCCAGGCTCGTACCCCACGCAAAGCTCCTGCAGCTCCTCGCCTCCAGCTCTTCCCACTTTCCCCCCGCAGCACCCCGCTGCTCAGAGCCCGGGCTTCCAGCACAGCTGCACGCCAGGACACGGCCCCGCGGGGGGACACACAGGGGCTC
This sequence comes from Anas platyrhynchos, assembly GCF_047663525.1. Taxonomy (NCBI): domain Eukaryota; kingdom Metazoa; phylum Chordata; class Aves; order Anseriformes; family Anatidae; genus Anas; species Anas platyrhynchos. The sequence continues at coordinate 6,713,645 of NC_092606.1, forward strand.
AGCACAGCTCTGCAGCAGGACACGGCCTCCTTTCCTCCCCCTCCCAAGCCAGAGGTGCCTTCGGGGACTTTTACCCCCAAATCCACGCCGGGGCCTCGCCGGGACAGTTCTGCCAGCCAGGCAAGTTCTCCATCCCACAACATGTGTGCCCACCAGGACTACAGGCACCCGTGGGCCCGGAGCCCCTGGCTGGGGTTCAGCAAGCCCCGGGACATCCAGCAGCCCCACTCGTTCCAGCTGAATTTTCCAGGATCCAGGTGTACTGATCCTCCCGAGGGCAGCGGGGCTCCTCTGGCACGGGAGGACTGTGTATGGTGCTCGTGCGGCAGCTGGCCACTGTTGCTGAATGGGTTATTTAATTGTTTCCTTTGGAATTTTGATACTTTTTTAGTATTTTCTGCCCCCCTAAACCCCCCTAAACTCATCAACAAGGCAGCTCAGATATGTGAAAAATAGTGTAAGTGTCCTCAGGGGGGGATTTTGGCCGTTTGTGCAGCGAGCATGACACCAAGGAGCTGGGAGGGACCTTGAGAGAGGGTTAGAAGAGTGAACTGGAACGATGCCGTTCCACTGGGGTGCTCACATGGCTCAGCTGGAGGTGTGTTGCCCACCAGCACTAGCACAACCTCTCTGTTTCCTTCAGAGGGGGTGGGAAGATGTGTGGGAGAGGAGTTTCCAGCAAGGGATGGAGAGCAGGGCGCTGTGCGGTGCTGGTGGCAGAGGGGTGGGGTTGGTGGCACTTGCTGGGCTTTGTTTCCCACCGTGCTGTGCCCGGGAGGAATCTCCTCTTTCTGTCTGTGAAACGGGCAGGATCTCAGCTGCTGCGTTGATCAGCTGCTTGGAGGTTTATTCTCAGAGAAAATAACAACAAGAAGTGCTGCGTGAAGCTCCAGGTGCCTTTGCTGCTCTGGGGAATGGCCTCGCCGTGCCTGCCCTGCCTCCTCAGGGCTCCTCCGTGCTATCCCAGCCCGCAGGTAGGAGGCAGCATGGATGGCTGCGTGCCCCAAAGCACCCACGTGCCTTTTCCTTTCCCCCTTTCCCCTTTTTGGGTGCCTGAGGAGGCCCCGTGTTGCTGCACAGCACCTGTACCAGCAGCTCTGCTGCCACGGTGACGCGTGGCCTCGCAGGGGCTTTTTTTGGGGGCAGACTGCAGTGAAAGCCGAGGGCTCAGACCTCAGCTCTGTGCTCGTCTGAAGCTGCTTGCAGAGGTGGAGGCTGGAGAGAGAGAGGGGCTTTCTGGGGGGTGCAGCCCTCGGAAGCAGCCTGTGGGGGCTGGAGTTGGTGGCTGGCTCCATCCTGGTTGTTTCCCCCCTCCCTGGGATCTCAGGTGGGTTTGGTTTCGTGGTCCCGTTCCTCCCGAGCTGCTGGCAGCAATTGCGTTGTTTAACGTGGAGCAACGACAGGATGAGGAGCTCGCCTGAAACTTAACAGGGAAACTTCAAAAAGGAACTTTAATACCAGGAAGGAGCTGCTAGAGATGATTGAAGCCCTGATGTTCCCCTCGATTAGTGCCTTGGTGCCCTCCCTCGTGAGAGCCTTCCCCCGAACCATGACATTTTCCCACTCTTGTTTCCAGAATCGTGCAGAGAACCCAGGAGGGTGACGAGGACTTCCAGTATCGTGTACCCTCAAACCAAAAGCTTGAAATACAACTGGAAACAAACCGCTGTGACTCCTGGTTTGCTTTCAAGTGGGGAGAGCTCTCCTGGGGTGGGCTCAGCCCCCAGGGACTGCAGGGTGGGGCCGGGGCAGCAGAGCTCCTTCCAGGAGGAATCTAGGGCTGGGATTTGGCTCAAAACCCCTTAAAAGGGCTGGCAGGGAGGGGTGGGACAGGGTGGGACGCGGGCAAACGCGGCTGAAAGGAGGAATGGGATTGAGGAGAGGGAGGCAAACATCAGCTGCTTGGGGTTGGAGATCTCAGATGGGGTCACTGATGGCGAGTTGCAGTTCCAGGTCCCTTCCTTGGAGGGGAGGCAGAGAACTGAAGTTCCTCGTTCCCTCTCTGCTTTTCTTTTTTCTTAAAAATCAATAAAACTGCGGGATGGCTGCCCCGGGAACACGCTGTCTCCGAAGGTTTGTTACTCCGTGTCCTGCTGCGTTCCCAGTACAACTGGTGCTCTGTCAAAGCTCAGGGTCGCTACTGCACCTGGAAGCAGGGTGAAACGTGACCCCAGAAAGCCCCTCGGTCACCCCTCTGTCCCCAGGGGGTGACAGGAGCGTGGGGACGAGCACTGGGAGCTGGCAGGGTGCTCGCCCTGCACACAGGGCAGCGGGATGGGTGTTCTGGCAGAGCCCAGCTCCTTCCTGCTGCTCTTCCACCCTGCCGTGGTGGAAGGAGGGCGGCTTTGGGGTCTGGGATACCCGCTCCCCTGCTCACCCCCCTGCCCCGCAGGGTGTCCCCGACCCCTCTGTCACTGCGGGGCCATGCCTGGGGACCTGGATCTCTGCGGCTCGCTGCCTCTCCTCGGTGCCCCTGGTTCACCCTCATGGACTTTGCGCCCTCTCCGTGGGCGTCATCGGCTCTGATCTCGGCCATAGGTGATAGCAGCGGGACCGTGGCCCCAATGGCACAAAATCCCCCCTGGATGCCCCACACCTCTCCTGCAGCCCTGTCGTGGTGGCTCACCCCCTGAGCCCAGCCCGTCACCGAAGTGTTCCTGTGGGGTTTGCAGTCCCGGCGTGGGGAAAAACCCCAAAAGAGAGCCGTGGCCCTCTGCAGGTTGTGAAATTTCCCCCAAAAAGAGACGTTTTTGGAGCCTCTTGAGCGATTCGGGTGGCGGCCAGGCGAGCTTTGCCTGGGAGCCCTGCCGAAATGCCCAAAAAGTGTGTGTTGTGCCCAAAGCAGGGCGCTGAGTCTGTCTGTGTCCGTCTGTCTGTCTGTGCACGCCTGTACCGTGCCCACGCACCTGTAGCTGGCCTTATGGCCGTGTACCCGTGTCTGTCTGTCTGTCTGTCCATATGCTTCTATCTGTCCGTGTACCTTTGGCTGTCCGTATGTCCATACACCTACACCTCTATGTCGGGTACCTGTCTGTCTGTCCACGTACCTACATCTGTCTGTCCGTCTGTCTACGTACCTCTCTGTCTTTATGTCCATATACCCATGTCTGTCCGTGTGTCTGTCCGTCCATGTACCTACATCTCTTTATGTCCATATACCTATATGTCCGTCCATGTACCTATGTCTGTCTGTCTGTCCTGTACCTATGTCCATCCACCCGCGTACCTATCTGTCTGTCTGTCCATCTGTCCATGTGTCCATCTGTCCATCCACGTCCCTATATCCGTCTGTCTGTCCCCCCATACCCATGCTATATATAGGGTGGCAGGCACTGTATACCTACCATACCTATACCTGTCCCCATACCTCTGTCTGTCTGTCCCTGTACCTCCATCTGTCTTTATCCCCATGTACCTATATCCGTCTGTCCGTCCACGACCCTGTCCGTCTGTCCACGTTCCTATATCCATCAGTCCATATACCCCTGTATCTGTCCCCCCATACCTGATGCTGTATATATATGGCAGCAGGCAGGGTATATCTGCCATTCCTATACCTGTCCCCATACCCCTGTCCGTCTGTCCGTGTACCCGTGTCCGTCTGTCCGTCCGTGTCCCTATACCCATGTCCCTATACCCATGTCCCTATACCCATGTCCCTATATCCATTCCCCCGTCGCTGCCCCTTTAACGCCCCCCCCCATTTGGCGCGCCGGGACCGTACCACCTCGGGCAGGACGGGGGGAGCCAAACTCCCGCGGGGCCTCCCCCTCCGGCGCCTCCCATTGGCTGCGCGGCGGGGGCGGGGCGGGGCTCCCCCCGCTGCGGAGTCGCGGTGGTGCGGGCCGGGCTGCGCGCGGCGGCGGGGCCGGGCCGGGAGGGGCAGAGCGGGGAGAGCAGGTGAGGGGGGAGGGGGGGGCTGGGGGGGGGGTGTGGGGTAAGGGGGGGGGGTTATGGGGTGAGGGGGGGGTTATGGGGTAAGGGGGGGTCGTGGCTCCTCTGCTGGGGGGTTTGGGGTGTGGGGGGCTCGCTGCTGGGGGGTTTGGGGCGAGAGGACCCCGTTTTGGGGGGTTTTTGGGGGTGTTAAGGGGGGGTTTGGGGTGCTGGGGGGTTATTGGGGGGTTGGGGGTGAGGGGGGGTGGGGATGGGGGGGGCAGGGCCCTGTAAGGGGGGCTGGGGGTGTGGGGTGCTGTTAGGGGGGTTATTGGGGGCTGGGGGGTGTTATTGGGGGGCTGGGGTAATTGGGGGGGCGTTAGTGGAAGGATTGGGGTGGGGGGGGGCCCACTGGGTGGGGGGGTCTGGGATTGGGGGGCTGCGGGGAGCACGATCCTATTAATGGGGGGCTGGGGGTGAGCAGGACCCCGGTATTGGGGTCAGATCCCATTATTGGGGGGCTTGGGGTGAGTAGGGCCCCGTTACTGGGGGGCTTGGGGCGAGGAAGACCCCGGTATTGGGGTAAAACCCCGGTATTGGGGTGAGCGGGGTTGCTGGGGGGCTTGGGGTGAGCACAGTCCTTCTATTTGGGGTGCCTGGGGTGATGGGACCCCATTACTGGGCTGCCTGGGGCGGGCTGAGCCCTGTTATTGGGGGGTCTCCTGGGGTTTGGGGCTCCCCCACTGCTGGGTTCCCCCCTCCGAGGGGCTGCTGTGCCCTGGAAGCCCCCCCGGGGGCTCCTCCCTGCCCTTGCCCTGGGAGCAGGGAGGCTGATAGTGATGGATAATGGGTTGATAGATAATGATAGGTAACGATTGGGAGGAGAAAGGTGCCATTTAGGGTTTCTGCCTAATCTCAGTAAATTACCCTGCTGCAGGTAATGAAATTGGGGAGCTGCCCCCCCCGAGCACCCCGTGCTGCCCCAGCGCTCGGTTTTCCTTCGGGCTCGTATTTTATGGGGTGTTTGCTGGGCGTTGGGGTGCGCACAGCTCCCGGTGCCTCGTTTTGGGGCCGTGCTGGGTCCCTGCAGCACGTGGAGGTGGCTCCTGCGGTGTAAAAAGGTGGGAAAAAAAAAAAAAGCCTCGGAGAAGGAACGGGGTGGGCAGGAGGGAGGAGCTGCCGCCACCCAGCTGGCTTCACCCTTACAGAGCTCGTAAATCTCCTCGTGCAGCCTCTCCCCGCGGACCTCGGAGGGAAATCTCCTGCCCTGTCATCACTTTGAGCCGCCTCCCGTTCAATCTGCGGGGTGGTGCCTGTGTGGGGTTGAGCAAGTGAGTGCTTTCTGCAGCTTTTGCTTTGCTTTCTCCCCCCCCTGACCCCAAGCAGCTGCGGGGGGAGCTCGCCGGGACCCCCGGTCCCCCCATTCCTGCTCTGCAGGGAGGCGTTTGGTGCCGCTCGCCCTCCGTGCCGGAGCTCCTGGGCACCCTCAGCGCCTGCTCACGGAGCTGTGGGAGCGAGGTAATGAGTTTGGTCTGACCCCACAGGCTGGGGGGGCACCCCTGGGTGCCGATGGGGGTGTGGGGACGAGCTGGCAGTTACCCCTGGTGGCACTGAACTTTGTGCTGTTGCCTGACCCGAGCCCTGCTCGCGGGGCTTGCAGGAGCCCCGCGGTGTGCGCCTGCCGGGGTTGGTTTCTGCGGGGTCTCAAATTTCCCAGAACGGAGCAAATAACAGCAGGCTGCTCCTAATTCCTCACCCAAATAAATGTTGGGGTCAGCTGTGTGCTGCCCGGTGCTCGGAGCCCTCGAAGAGGCAGGGAGTGCCCGCGGCTCTGGTGGCTTCTCCGAGGCCACCGGGTCCAAAGGGCGGCCGAGTTCGGTCCCTGGGGGCAGGTGATCGAAGTGTGCCCAGAGTTGTTCCTTTGCAAGGAATTCAGGAGGATTACTCATTAATTTTCTTCTCCATCCAGACCAGGGGATGGGGAGGATGGGGCTGGGTTTTCCTCCCTGGAAAATCTCTCTGAGGGGCTGGTGGGCAGCTCGGGGGGTTGGGGGGGGTCTGTCCTGGTGGCGCTGGGTGACTTTTTGGGAAACGTTTGAGCGAGCTTCAGGCTTCGGAGGAGGAAGCTGGTGGAGCGCCTGCGAGGATTGTGCAAGCCCTGGTTGTGTAACGGGGCCGCGTGTGCAGTTACTGGAGGTACGAGGAGCAGCCGGGCGTGCGGAGGGGAGGAACAACGGTGAGCCGGGTGCCTCCTGTTCTGCGGAGAGCCATGGCTCTTCCAGGAGATCTCCTTTCAGCCTGGGTTTTCTTAACTTTTCCTCTCTTAAGTAAATCAACAACCCCTCCAAACACACTGCTCCGATCAGAGGTCTGCACGGACCTCAGGGTTAGGGTTAGGGTCAGGGTTAGGGTCAGGGTTAGGGTTAGGGTTGCTGGATGTGTTTTCGCCACGTCCCTCTGGTGCTCACCCAGCCGTTTGGTTCCGAGCAAACCTCTGAAGGAGAGCAGCGTTGGAGGCTTTTGCCACCCGAAGGTGGCCTGCAGCTCCTCCAGTCCTGCCCCAGCTTCTCGGCGCTCGTTCCCCGTTCCAAGCGTGCCCTCGACGCCCTGGGAGGGGAGGCTGGGGAGCAGGATTAGCCAGCGGAGGAGCTCAATTCACCTGCCCCGTCTCAGGTTTTGTTGATCCCCTAATCCTGCAGCCTTGTTTTTCTCTCCTGCACGCTTGTTTATCCGCGCTGGCTCCTGTTCATCAGGTGCAGGTGCCGGTGAGACGCCTCCCACCCCTGTGCAGGTTTTTTTCTACCTGGGGAAGGGAAGGGACAGGACAATGCCTCAAGTCCCTTGGTGCAGTGCCCTGCCCTCGCTGCTGGCCCCACCGTGGCACAGCACCTCTCCTCGTGTTCCCTTCCTGGCTCTTCCAGCTGCTCTGCTGTCCTTGCTGGGACCTGTTGGCCAGAGAAAGCCCCGGTGGGACACCAAACGCTCCCATACGCAGCGTTTCGCCTCCAGATGCACGCTCCACATCTGTTTCGTGCTGAAAATAACAATTCTGCTGATGTCTGGGCCGGTGTGTCAAGGCCCGCTTGGAAGCGACCTTGCACAGCGAGGAGAATTTGTTTAAAGCTGTGGGTTTTATTTTTAAGGCTTCTTCTCCATGGTGCCATATCAGCGGTCACCGTGAGCCAGCAGGGATGTTCCGGGGCACGCCGACATCCCCGGCACGGAGCTCCCGGCGCTGGGATCGTGAGAGCTGTGCTTCTGCTTTCTGTGCTAACCCAAAATCTGTGCTGAGTCAGGGGCACGAGGGGCGTCATGTGGCTGCAGGAAGCCAGAGGGGCGCCGTGCCGATTTCCGAGCTTGATTTGGCTCAGAAAACCCCCAAAAAAGCTCAGCTGGCTGTGTCGGTAGGCTCAGCGGTGCGGGAGGTGGATCTGGGGCAGGAGGCACGGGTGCAGCTTTTTTTTTTTGGTGTCATCCCGTAATGCTGCCCCCAGCCGCGTGCAAGAGAGGGAGAGCAGTGGTTCCTTTGGGGTTGCTGACCGCTTGTTTTTTTAGGGCACTTCCCCTTCCTTCTTGTTATAATGTCATGTAATACCTCGGTGCTGCTATCCAGGTGGCACAGAGGCACCTTTAGTCCCCATGGAAATCCTGGGGGATTAAATCAGCCCCAGTGATCTGCAAGCTGCCGTTACCATGCAAATTCCCAGGTTTGGGAGGCTGAAAAAATGGGGGAAAATGCAGCAGAGCTGCTTGGCTGCAGCCTTTCTGAACGGGTGAGTGGTTTGGTACCTCGCGTCCCGGCTGAGACGGGTGCTGTGAGCAGAAACCAGGAAATTAAAAAAAAAAAGTGGGAAGAGATTGAATGTCTGCCTTATCTTGGCCGAGAGTACAATAAACATTGGGGATAGAAGAGCTGGCCTTGAAGCTGATGGAAGGGGAACTCGTGCATCGTGCTTTTTGTCCAGGAAAGGGGGCTGAAGATGGGCTATGGCTGGGGATAAATGTGCTGGCGTGGCCGTGGCTGCCCTGAGGTGGGCTGTGTGTCCTGAAAAAAGCATCCTGAAGGCTCGGAGGTGTTCCTGCAGAAGAGCTGGGGGTTTCCCGCGTGTGAGCAGCCACTGAGGCTCCCTGGGGAAGCCCCCGTGGATTTTTTCTGCTGTAAAACATAAAAAAGCAGCTTGAGAGCTGAGCAGGAGCCCGGGCTGTGCGCGAGGGGGCGGCTGCCTGGCGGGGGCTGAGCTCTTCCCGCAGATGAGCCGGGGTGGCAGCGAGGATTTGGGGTTCATCAGGAGGGGAGGCAACGAAGGAGCAGCACTTCCAACACTTCTCCTCCCCGGCATTTCCCTCCCTGGGTGCCAGTGGCTGGAGCAAACGGGGAGGAGGAGAGGAGGGAGCCCGCGGGGAGCTGCTGGCAGCCGGGCTCCCTGGCCTGGAGGTTTAGTCTGCGGCTGGGCAGGAGCACAGCCAGCCCTCGCCTGGCTCCGAGGGAGGGGAGGACAGGGTGCCCTGCCCAAAAGGAGCAGGCGTTTTGCTCGTCTGCAGCCGCATTGCTCGCATTTTTCTTCCCACCCCCTGCCTGGTGCCATCTCCGCCAGCCCAGTGGTAAATGGGGAGCTCTGCGGTGCTTTAGTGCCTTTGGTGGGGTGGTGTGCCAAGCTCCTGGCTAAATTAAACACCTGGTGGGGCTGAGGACCTGTTGGGATGCAGAAATGCCCAGGAGCCTGTCCGGGATGGCAGGCAGCAGGCTGTGGGTTCCCCCGAGCTGTGCAGGAGCTGGATGCGTCCTTAGCAGGGGTGGGCTGGGGTAAAAACCGGCTGCTGTGTGGTTTTGGGGGATAAAATGATGGGCTGGAGGGAGAGCCTGGGTGTAGGTTGGGCAAACTGCTGTGAACGAGTTGGTGGCTGGTGCCTGCTCTCACATCCCACAGGATGCTGCCCCGGGGAGTGCTTCTGCAATTTTGGGGTCCTTTGGTGTGGCTGGGGTTTGGTTGGGATCAGCACCTGGCAGCAGGGCAGACACAAGGGGAGCGGGGTCAGGGAGCCACCTCTTCCTCCCGACCCCCTGCGTTCCTCTTCCAAGACCTCCCCCCGTCTCCCTCCTGCCCCCTGAGCATCGCCTTCTCTTCCCTTCCCAATTCCCCGAACCTGAAACCTCAGCCTCTTTTCCTTCCCAGCCCAGGCACAGCTTGGGGTTTGCTGCTTCTCCCTCGGTCCTTTAGGACAGCCACCCAGGAGCTCCTCTAGCCGAGCCTCTGACCCTCCTCTCCTGCCCTGCCACGTCCCATCCGCGGCTCTGACTCACTGCTGCGTGCGAGTTCAAATGTCCATGGTCTCCCTCCCGGCTTGGCGAGCTGCCCGAGCCCGAGGAGAGTCACTTTGCCCCCGCCAATCGAGTTTGGAGTTAATTATCTCTTTGCCTGGACACAGTGTGCCCTTGCGTGCCCGGATGATAAAGCTGCTATCGGCGCAGCGGGGTTCAGAGCCGGGCAGGGCAGGGGGAGGGGGCGAGGGGTGGCCCAGGGGGGGGCAGAAATTGAGCTGGGGAATTGTGCGAGGGGAAGGGACGAGCTTGGCAGCACGGTGAGCCACCTGGGGACGTGCAGGCACCTCGCTGGACATGAAAGGACCTCGCCGAACCTGGTGGAAGCTCTCCAAAAATGCCGTGGGGCTGCCTGGTGCTCCTGGAGCTGGATGCGTAGTGGAAAAGCACCTTCCCAACAGCCTTCAGTTCTGTTCCTCTGTGCCCGTGTGCTGCCGCAGGCGTTCGGTTATTTATTTCTCCTAATTTCTCTCTCCTTCCAGCCTCTCTGATCGCCATGGGGGACGCAGGCGTGGGCGCGCCTCCCGCGGGCAGCGTGCAGCAGGACTCCTTCTTCAGCATGACCGACGTCTTCCTCATCTCCCTCATCACCGGGCTCTTCACCTACTGGTTCTTCTTCCGCAAGAAAAAGGAGGAGATCCCCGAGCTCCCCAAAATCCAGACAGCGTAAGTAACAACTCGGGGAGGGGGCAGCGGCTTTCGGTCTTGGTGCCAGTCCCCCTGGGGGCTGGGACTGCAGGCTCCCGGGAGCAGAGGGCTGCTGGCTGTGTCTGAGGGTGTTTAAATGGGATTTCCAGCCTTTCCCTCAGCTTGTTCCGTGGGGTTTCCAGATGTGGGGTCTTTTTGAGCTGTGCGTTTCCTTCACAATGCTGAAATCCCCCTGGAAGAACCAAGCTCCAGCTCTCTTACCCTGCTCCGTGGCTCAAATCAGTAATTTGTCTTGCCAAGCGAGGCGAGAAGAGGCTTTAAAATCCCCTGGCTGCACTTCAAAATGCTCCGGGATTGCTTTGGCTGTTCTCTTCATTTTCTGATAAGTCACAGATAAATCTGAAGAAAGACGAATTTTGTTCTTAAGCAGGTTTCTTCTGTCGGAAATCTTATCTGCTCTTAGCTGTCAGGAGAAGAAATAGGGCCTTGGGAAATGGGGGATAGTTTCTGGGCACGAGCTGCTTGGCAGCTCTTACGAAACGTGCCCGGCTTCGCTGCCTGGCCTCTGCGGCAGCAGGAGGCTGGGGAGGGACGGGGAGGGGTCCTTGTTCCACCCCGTCTGCTCCCGAGGATTTAGGGCCAGGAGCGAGCTGCGGCAGGGGTGGTCTGGGGGAGGTTGGTTCTTCGCCTGGCACGTACAAAACTCAACATCAGTTTTCTTGCTGGCCTTTTTAAGCCCATTCCTTCTGTTTCTCCTGGGAGCAGGATAACACGGTTGGTACAGGCTGGAAACCCTGCCCCGGAGAGCTCGGGAGCCGGCGCCGTGCGGTACCGTCCCTCCTGGGATCCGCTCTGAGGATGCAGCTTGCCCCGGGGCAGAAAGCCAGCTCAGTGTTGGGTCTCTGCAGAACCTAACCTCTGTGTGGGGTGAATCCTCTGTGTCTGTAGGGCTGGGTGCAGGCTCTCTGCAGCTCCCTGCTGAGCTGGGAGCCGGGTGGGTGGCTGCACAGCCACGAGGGGCAGGAGCTCTCCGTGGATGGGTCAGGTGAGGCTGTTTGGTGATGAGCCAGGGCACTGCGCAGGAGCCAAGGCATTTTGTACTCCTGTTACCCCGTGTGGACACAGCACGAGGTTGCGGGCCTCTTATCTCTTTTATCTCCTCGGCTTCTGTAAGTTTTGTGAAGCCCCTGGGTGATGGGAAGAGCAGCACACCCCTGGTGATCAGCTGTAAGGCAGGCTGCACGCACCAGTGCGCATTTCCTGGGTGGAAAGGGTTTGGGAGAGGAAAAATGTCCCTGGCTGCAGTACCACGTGGCAAACAGGTGTGTGCGAGGCTGATAGCAGCTATCAGCGAATGATTCCCAGCCTTATCTGGGGCATTTGTTTTGTTGAATCAGTGAAATACTTTCCCTCCCGTGCCCGCAAGAGCCGTGTGGATGTGTGCGTGCGGAGCCGGGACCGCGATGGGGCACGGCCAGAGAGCGAGCGGAGCTGAGCTGGCTGCAGGAACAGCACCAGCAGCTGGAAGTTAGATCCCGACCGACCCCAAAACTCCCATCCTGCCTGTCCTTGTGACATCCCACCAGCACACGCAGCTCTTCCCCAGGCTGCCGTGACCTTGCAGAGAAGTGGCGCTGCGGAGGAGCTCGCCAGGCACCCCGGGTGTCTCCTCCTGCCCCGTTGTGCTGCGGGACCCTGAGCTGTGGGTATCATTTAGGGACCATTTAGGGACTGCCTGGTGGGTTTGCCCATGCTGTGCTGCCTCCTCTGCCTGGCAGACAGCTGGGTGCAGCTGCTGCTTGTGAGCTGCTGGGGAGGAGCAGCACCTTGTGTCCCCGACAGCCAGGCTGGAAGGCCGCGGTGCTCCCGACCTCGTCTGACACGGTCCCGTTTTGGCAAAGTGACAGCCAGGCAGGTGAAGAGTGAGAAAAAAAAGCCTTGAAATAGGTTTTTCTATACAGGAAACCTGCCCCTGCTGCAGCCCTGGTGTGGGCATCACAGACCCGTCATGGGTGATGGCACGTCCATCCCCTGGGGAGTGGACAGCAGCCTCCTGCAGCTTTGGCACTGTTATTTCATGGCACGTTTGGGTCTGGGAGGGAAAGGAGTTGGGGAAAATAAGCTCGTTCAGCCTTGGATTTCCTTCCCTGGGGTGGGGCTTCCTTGCTGTTGAGCAAGCAGATGAGGAAAGCAGGTCACCATGGGGCAGGGCAGGGAGGTCTGGACCCACGGAGGCAGAGGAGCCCTTGGCTGGGGCTGTTTCAGGCTGACGTGGAGAACCTTGGCCTTTGGAGGTGCTGCCTTGCTTCAGCACTTTCCCTCCAGCTGCGCCTCGACTCACCAAAACGTCCCGATGTGCCTTATCTGGCAGCACGGGGGGACGGTTTCTGACACAGCCCTTTAGCCCCCAGCTTCAGCCTTGAGAGATTGGGGGACAAAAGGGTTGGACAGGGGTTCAGATGCGTTGTGAGGGGAGCTGCCTGGATGGGTTTGCTGCAAGGTGTGAGAGTGCAAGCAGGGGCTCCATCCACACGTGGGCTCTGGTGCCGTGGTGCCCTTTTGGGAGCTGCCCACATGCCTCAACCAAGCCAAGGCACAAAGAAAATGCCTCTGCTGCTGACTGTGGAGGAAGAAATGCACCAAATCCCCTGTTCTGGGTGGGATCTGGGTTGGGTTCACTTTCTGTGGCCCCGCACAACCACGCTCTCCCTCTGCCTGCGTGTCTGGGGTCCCGGAGAGGGGACAGAGCTGGGACCAGGTACAAGCTCCTTGCAGGCAAGACGTGGTGTACCTGTGCTGTGTGACACACGTGGGGCAGCCCAGGGTGCTGCCACCGAGGATTTGTAGCATTTTGGCCATTTTCAGAAGTAATCGAAGCCACCAGCACGTTCCCAGCCACCTGCTCTGCAGATGTCCCCGGGGAGAGCAGCTCCTGCGCCCCGTGCAGCCACGGCGAGGGTGGCTGTGTGCCCTCTCGGTGACATTATTGGGGCATGCACTCCTTTTCCTATTTCCTTCCCCTCGGCCAGGCCAGCTCTGCGTGTTCCTCAATCACAGATTTCCTCCCTCCCTCCCTCGTGTGCCTGCGGTGCACAGATTGCTCCCCGGGGAGCCACGGGTGAGCCCCCGATGGGCGCACTTGGTGCCAGCCCCCCCCCATCCTCCTCCCCCTCGTCTTTGACGTTGTTTGGGGCAGAAAGGGGCTTATCTCGGCTCTGCAGCTACACAACCCCCTTCCCTGGTGCTCGTCGGGTTTCCTGTGGCAGGAATTGCTCCAACTTCTCAGCCTGATCAGCTCGCTGCTGCCTGCGTGCGTCAGAGGCAGAGACCCGCTCCGATTCCATTGGGATTGGGACCCCGGGGGGAACAAACTCCTTGGGGCCACCCCCGGCGTGGCACTGCTCACGCCGTGCCTGGAACCCTTTCATTCAGCTGCGACGCTGACTTTTGTGTTTTTTTTTTTTTGTTTTGTTTTTTTTAAAAAAAGGAGATATCTAAAAGCAGCTGGATACAAACCGTTTCCAAGGTAACGGGGCTGGAGGAGGGTTTTGTGCCCTGTCCCCCCCCCCTTCCCTCCCTGCTCCATGGGGACGGGAGAGGGACGAGCGCTGCGGGGAATCCTGGGAGGTCTGGTTCCCTGCTCCTAATTCCTCGCTGCCCCTGCTGCCAGATGTTGCTGCCGCGGCTTGGGGCCGCGCGGATCCGCTCGGGACCTCCCCGAGCTCCTGCTATGACCCGCGCCGGGACCTCTTGCGCCGCCTCTCTTCTCCTTAACAAAAGGCTGACGCCTGGCTTCGGAGCCCGGGGGGAGCAGAATGGAGAGGCCTGTCCCTGAATCCCCACCGAGGAGCTAAGTTAGAGCCTTCCCCCAGCGCTCCCCCCGCAGACACGGCCGCCCCGGGACTCTTTGTTTGCCTGTGCCCTCGCCATGGGATGCGCCTACTCGGTGCCAGGAGAAGAGGCGGCTGTGGCCAGGTGAGTTTGTCTGCCCCACGAAGGGGATGGCTCGGAGCAGGGGGGAGCTCCCGCTCCCCCCAGGGAGCTGCTTGGGCAGGAGAGTGCAGGGAGAGCCGTGCCGGGAGGCATCTTGCTGCCAGGAGGTCCCTGAGCGCACGGAGAGCTGTGCCGGGGGGCACCTCGCCGCCAGGAGGTCCCGGCAGTGGTGCCCGAGCCAGAGCAGTGCGTGTCCAGGTTGGTTTCTCTTCGGTGTCTGCCTGTGCCTTCAGTAGGCAGGACATTTTGGGGGGCTCTGGGAAGGAAAGGTGTGCAGCTGAACCGAGACCGAGGCTTGATGGAGCGGAGACTTTGGTAACGTTGCTGAGCTGCCGGTGATTTCCTCCCCTCCTCCTGAAATCGAACCAAAAGGGAGCTCTTTGGGCTTGGGCTCTCACCGAGGGCTCTCAGCCTGCACACACTAAGCTAACGGAGTTAATCCCTCTCCTCCACCCGGCACTTCTTCTCTCTTACAAACGCTACCCTGAGCTGTCAAACTCTTAAGAGCGGTCGGTGCTAACAACGTGATTTTCTGCTACGTTTTCTTTTCGTTCTCTGAGTAGTGAAAACGAGCGTCCTTTCTGTCTTCAGGATCTGTGCTTGGATTTTCAAGCCGCCGTGCTGAGGCGGTTTCAGGGAGTCCTGTAGCTCTTTTTTGCAGAAGCCAGACTCGTTTCTTCTGTGCCCGAGCCGCAGGCTGCTCCACCACAGCCCCTCGGTGCGGGCTCGCCTCCTTTGAAAGCCGACCAGCTCCGTGCGTGCCCTTTCTTCTTCTAAAGGGAGCTCGCTGAAAAGATCCCAAACTCTATTTTTTTTTTTTCTCCTTCCTCTCCAAGCGTTCTGTCAAGCTGCTGACCCAACAGCTATTGTAGCTGGATGGGACGCACCCGCGGCAGCACGGGAAGGCCGAACGGGGGCACAAAGCGTCCCTCCTGGGAGCACTGCCTCCATGGGAAGCTTTTTTGGGTAGCGTTGGCTCATCTTTCGTTCATGCTGTATGGGAATGTAAGTGCTGGGTGCTGTGGGGCCTGGTTACGGAGCTCCTTGTGGGGTTGGGGTGCTCGGGGGCGTGCTGGGTTGGACGCCCCCCACCCCGCTGCTCCCTGCGTGCGCTCTGCGAGAGCCTGCGCAGATCCCCCCCTCCGAGCCACGGGGTTTAGGAAACTGTTAGTGAGCTCTGCACATTCTCACATGGGCCGGAGCCAAAACCATTTGTTTTTTGCCTGGAGGCTTCTCTCTTCCCACAGGAGACCCAGCCTTGCATTCTTCCATTGTGAAAGAGGAATGGGAACGGGTCCCGCGTTCCCCCCTCTTCCACAGCGGGGCAGGCAGCAAGTGAGCTCCTGGCACTTGTCCTCCTGCCTTGAAGAGGCTCCGGTGGCAAATCTGCTGCAGCCACAGGGCCTGGGGGTGCCCGGCTTCCACCGGGGCTGGGTCACTCTCGTGCTGTGACACTAAAAACCGGTGAATGCGCTCAGGGCGCTTAGGGCAGCCGGGTTCTCTTGGCATTCCACCTAGCAGGGTAGCTGTAGCAGGGCGAGCTTCTGCCTGGCTGATCCTGACACTGGTGTGGTTCATCCCTCGTTCCAAGCAAAGAAAGCCACCTCCGTGCCCTCTGTGCTGGGGACAGGAGCCCTGGTGTGGGACTGAGCACCGCGGGACCCCGAAGGGCAGCGGTCGCCTTGCCAGCGGCTCCAATCCGCCGCGGAGCCTCTGTGTGTCCCTGGGGCTCCCGGCTCTGGGATTCGTGTCTGGCACGCTCTGGGAAGGTCTGTTTTGAGGTCAGAACAGCTGGTTTTTAGCCTTGTGTGACTTCAAGCTTGGAGAACCCGCCCCTGGGGGCATGGCTGAGAATGCAGGCAGAGGGGGGAGGCAGGGAGCGCTCCCGTCCCTCCTCTCGCACCGTGGTTAATCTGAAGGCATCCTCGCATCCCAGCTCCATGAGGTCCCCTCAACCTGCCCGGCGGTTACGGAGCAGTTTTCAGAGTTAAAAGTTTCCTGCTGCCCGGGGCTGAGCTGCTGGGCTCCTCCTAGCAGCTCGCTGTCCTCTGCTCTGTGGCTGTGTGTGCAGAAGCCACCCTGCAGCTGAGCTGAGTGCTGGGCAGCCCTGGGACAGGCTAAACACATGTTTGGTGGGGAATCTCCCTGCTTTGAAAGCCTTCCTGAGACCCGAGATAGGTTGGGGAGCTTTTTTTCCCTACTTGCTTATTCCTGACCTTAAAGAGCGTGCTCATCTGAGCGGGGATTCCTCCTGTCTTTCAGACCAGCCTCGCCGAGAGACAGCAGCTTCATTGAGAAGATGAAGAAGACGGTAAGCTGCCTGCGTGCACGCTGTGCTGGGGGGGTGACGGAGCTGGTGGCATTCCCTTGCCCCCAGGGACTGCCAGCTGCCAGCAGGGGGGACCTCTTTGCCCCCAGAGACCTGTCTGCTGCAAGGAGCGCCCAGAGACGGGGAGGCAGGAGCAGCTCGAGCGGTCTGTGCACGAGGGTTGCTCTTAGAGAAAGTTAAAGTGACAATTGGATGCAAGAAAAAAAAAAAATGTAACATGAGATGGAATTCAGGAGGGAAACGGCAGGGACTTCAAAGTTGTTGACTGCCAGCTGTGTGTCTGTGGGGCTGGTTCCCGAACCTGGCTCGCTCTGAGATGGGAATTGCACACAGAGCTGGCAGCTGCTGGCTGCTGGACGGCACGCAAGAGGAAGCTTTGGGAAAAGCAAGGGCTGGATACGTTTCCCATTGTGCATCAAAGTAGCTGGCTTGCTGCAGAGCAGGAGCTCCTGTGCTCGGGCACTTCCCCAAAGCTTTGGCAAAGCTGCTCTCATCCAGGGAGTTCCCCGCACAGCCTCGAGGCTGAGAGCAAACCTCGAGGGGTTGTCCTTTGCTTTGGTTTTAGTCCTCCCCGAGTCACCTCGGAGACGAGCAGGGCGATATTCCTGCTGACAGCTCAGCCTTGAGGTTTCTGCCACGATCCTGGTGGCAGCTCCAGGACGAACGCAGGCTCCTTCCAGCTGCAGGGCTCCTGGTCCCAGGCTTCTGTGACGAGAAGCACTTCCTCTGCGCCTCTGCCAGATGAGTAATCACCATTTAACGGGGATTTCTTCTTCTCTCCAGGGACGCAACATCGTGGTTTTCTACGGCTCCCAGACGGGCACGGCGGAGGAGTTTGCCAATCGCCTCTCCAAGGACGCTCACCGCTACGGCCTCCGCGGCATGGCAGCAGACCCCGAGGAGTATGACCTGGTAACTGGGACACAAGCACGGCCTCGGGATGGATCATATCCACCCAGCAGTCCCCAAAAAGCAGACAGAGCTTGGCCACGGGGCTGTTGCCCTGTTGGCGGTGGTACTCAGAGGAGCAAAGGAGGTTGAATGAGGTGGAGAGGTGCTGAGGTGGGCTCGGTCCTCGTCAGCCTATGGATTTGGGGTGAACTCTGCAACGTGTCTGGAAAGGGAGGGTAGCCTGGGGTGTTTGGGAGCCGTGTCACACTGTTATCAGTGTGAAAAATGCTCCGTGTTCATTCTGTAGTCAGCATTGGTCCCATGGGCCTGCAGCAGCCTGGCACAGGGGCACTGATGTTCCGCTCTCAGGATAAAACAATCCTGTCCCGTACAGCCTAGACAGAAAACCCAATCGCTTTTTTAGGGGGCAGCAGTGCTGATTTCACCCCAGCCCCTGTTGTAATTATTTTGCCGTGCCGTGGTGCTGCTCTGCGCAGCGGGGCTGTGGCTGTGCTGTAGGAACAGCTGTGCCCGATACCCCTCTCGTGGGATCCCTGGAGCTTTATTCTCTGCTGTGTTGCAGTCGGACCTGAGCCGCCTCTCCGAGATCGACAAGTCCCTGGCTGTGTTCTGTATGGCCACGTATGGGGAGGGCGACCCCACGGACAATGCCCAGGACTTCTACGACTGGCTGCAGGAGGCAGACGCCGACCTCTCGGGTCTCCGGTTCGCAGTAAGTCAATTCCTTCCCGTTTCTGCTGCATTTGGGCAGGAAAAGCCCAAAACCCTCCGCTGTGAGCTGCTCCGTTCCAGTTTCTGCTGCATTTGGGCAGCAAAAGCCAAAAACCTTCCGCTGTGCTTGCACGTGGCTTGGGTAAAGGCACAACATGATGCCTGTGCCTCGTCTGGATGCGGTCCCTGTTGTCTCTGTCTGCACAGATATTTGCAGGCACGTATCCGGGGGCTTTAAACGCAGCTGCCGGAGCCCTCTCTCCACTCCCTAAATCATGAGGGTTCGCTGGCGATGCCTCGCCGCAAACAGCCCAGCAGGCATCGAGTGTAAGGTCTGGAAATGAGTTACAGACTGCTGCTGCTGTTCAGAAGCTAATTGAGCAGCCCTTGGCCACATCTTCTCCCACAAATTAAATCACTCGGAGGAGTGCGTGGCTCTTCTCCTGTGCCGAGCTGAATAATTGGCGGAGACACAGCCACCTCGCCTAAACCCCAGCCAAGTTCCTCAGGCTGCATCACAATTGCAAAGGGAGGGGAAAATCCTCTGCTGGAGAGGCGAAGCTGCTCGGCACAGAGCAGCCAGGAAGCGTTCGCTGGGTGGTTTTTGGGAGCTGGGGGGGACACAAGTGGTCTGCTGGCAGCACAGCCCCTCGCTGGCCCCTGGGGGAGCTGGCACAGGCAGCTCCTGCCTGCACGTCCCCTCGCTGTGCCTGAATCCTGGCTCGGAGCAGAGCTGCCAGCTGAGCGAAGCCAGGGGCAGGTTGTAACTCAGAAAGTTCACAAACAGCTGGTAGGGACCCGGGAGAGTTACTGCTGTCTGCCTTCTGCGTTCCTTATCTCATCATCCTCTGCCTGCTGCTGGCCAGGGGAAATCCCCTCCTTGCTGCTCCGTGCTTATCAGCATTCTCCTCCAGGTCTTCGGGCTGGGGAACAAGACGTACGAACACTTCAATGCCATGGGGAAGTACGTGGACAAGAGGCTGGAGGAGCTTGGGGCTCAGCGCATCTTTGAACTTGGGCTGGGCGATGACGATGGCAAGTGAGTGGCTCGGCTCTAGGGGCGGTCTGAGCTGGCTAAAGCAGCGTGGGAAGGACCTTGGCAGGGAGCTGGATCTACTGCCAAGGCAGAAATTAACTCCTCAGGGCTGGTTGTGGCAGCTGGCATGGCCCTGAGTGTGTGTCTGGTCCCTCTCCTACAGAGATCAGTCAGATCCCTGGGTCCCTTGAGCATCCTGGGGAATCCCGAACCTGGGGAAATCCCACATCAGCTTTAAATGCCCGTAGCTGTGTTCTTTGCAAGGCTTCACAGCCTCTTCTGCCTTTGCCCTGCTGCAGCTCCCCTGATATCCCAGCCATGGATAAGCTCCTCCATCCCCGTGGAGGAGCCAGGCTCCATCTCCTTGTGAACTGTTTGTTTTATGCCAGAACGCAGCCCTGCTCCAACTCAGAGCTCCAGAAATGTCTGTGCTCACCTAACACCCTTCTGGCAGGAGCTTAAGCGTGGAAATTACATCAACCTGGGGCTGTGCCTCCAAGGACTGCAAGATTTAATTCGAGGGCTGTGCCATGTGTGGGAGGCTCTGAGTCTAGGAAAATGAACCTTTCCAGGCGACTTAATGCCAGGAGTGGGCAAGGGGGAGCTGAGTTGGGCAAAAACCGAGTGTGAATAACAAAACCCTCCTTGGCAGAGCGCAGAAGGGAGGGGTGGGTGGTGCAGCAGGCATCCCTCCCATCCCCTTCGTGCCCTGAAGATGCTCTGAGGCTGGTCTGTGGGCACGTGGAGGTACCAAAACTGCCCGGCTCCGAGGGCAAATGGTGAAGGAGGGGGTTCAGAGGGATCTGGGACGGCTCCTCCGGGAATGCCCCTCTGGGAACGCCCCTCTGGGAGTGCCCCTCTGGGAGTGCCCCTCTGCTCCCTCGTGGGCAGCGTTACTGAACCCCTCTTCTGCCCTGCCTAGCCTGGAGGAGGACTTCATCACCTGGAGGGAGCAGTTCTGGCCGGCCGTGTGTGAGCACTTCGGGGTGGAGGCCACAGGAGAGGAGTCCAGGTGGGTGCCAGGGGGATCGACCCCCGTTAAGTGGTGGCTGCAGCATCAGGCTGGAGCCACTGCCCAATTCCTGCGGGCTGGGGGGCGCACAGGGGGCAGGTCAGCGAGTGGGGCTCTTGGGACTGAGCCTGTCCTGGGGCAAATTCGAGTGCAGCTCTGGAGTTCTGGTTTGAAGGGTGGATGTGCTGGGTGCTGGGTTTTTTACCTTGTTGTTCCCACTTTGACTTTTTTCCTCTTTCCTTTCCCCGTTTCTCCCAGCATCCGCCAGTACGAGCTCGTGGTGCACACGGACGTGAACATGAGCAAAGTGTACACGGGTGAGATGGGTCGCCTCAAGAGCTACGAGAACCAGAAGCCGTGAGTGCCGGGCTGCCCTACACGGGGTGTGAGGGGTCAGGCTTCAGCTGCTGCTGCTCCTGATGTTTCAAACACCACAGGCAGGGTCATTTTGGCAGCACAGCCATGGGGCAGATGTCTGCCTGAGAGATGTGGGCTCAGATCTCCCCTGGGACTCCTGGGGGATCCCCAGTTAATGAATTATTGAGAAGTCGGCTGTGTTCACAGGCGCAGTTTTGGCTGCTAAGTTCCCAGCATTTGTCTCGAGGTCAGTCTGGAGCCTTTCGTCCCCCAGAGTAATTAACGCACGATGGCTGCTTGCAGCATTGCTGGGGGGAGATGAATTGTGTAAATGAATTCCAACCTGAAATGTCGCTCTGAGACGTGACACTCCCTCTAATCCCCTGTTGCATCACTTGTTCTTCACGGGGTAGGAGCTGTTGACTGCTGGGCTGTGCTTACAAGGAAAATAATCTGTTTTCTTTGCCAGCGTGGGTAGCAGCAGGATCGTAATTTGTTTCGTGCTGTGGGGTGCTTTGAAACAAGAGCCGGGGCAGCCCCGTGCTCCGATGGTGGAAGCCTGCTCTGGAGCATTCCTGGATGAAAGCAGAGCTGCGAGCCCGCGGGAGGGTAACCCAGAGGTCCTTGTCTTTCCTTCCAGACCTTTTGATGCCAAGAATCCCTTCCTGGCCATGGTTACAGAGAACCGTAAGCTGAACGAGGGCGGAGAGCGACACCTCATGCACCTGGAGCTGGACATCTCCAACTCCAAAATCAGGTAGTTGCCCGCGAGAGGCTGCTCCCCTCTTCTGGCTGCAGCCAAAACTTAACAGTGCCCCCTCTTGGCGCCTGGACCACACACCAGGTACTCCAAATCAGGGTTTTCTCCCACCTTTGGGGCTGTACCTGGCCACCCTGATGAGCCCCTCCATAGCAGGCTGCGCATCCATCCCACCTGGGCAGTGCCAGCTGCAAGAATTCCCTAATTCAAAGAAAAAGGGAGCAGACAAACTGTGAGAGGCAGGAACTGGGGATGGCTCATGCCTGTTTGCTTGGCTTAGATGTACGAGCAAAGGGAGGCTAGAGCCCTGCTCTTCAGCCCTCTTGCTGGCTTAAATTCGTTGGTGTGCTTGTGAGAAAGCACGGGGCAGGGAGCTGGCCTGTCCTTGCTGGAAGTCTGGCCTCGTTAAAGTCTCTGGCAAAATTGCAGTTATCTTGGAGCTTCCCCAGGTTGTTAAAACCAGTATTCCCCAGTGGTCCCGTGCTGCTCTGCCTGCCAGCTCTGGGGTCTGGCCCTGCAGGTGCTGTGCAGCAGCTCAGCTCTGCTGTCCTGCTGAGCCCCAGCCTGTTCGTCCCCCAGCTGAGCAGCTCGGGCTCGGCGTGGGCGAGAAGTGCCAATTTTCATCTCTTCTCTTCCTGTTTTTGTACCAGGTACGAGTCTGGGGACCACGTGGCCGTGTACCCGGCCAATGACTCATCCCTGGTGAATCAGATCGGCGAGATCCTGGGCACGGACCTGGACACGATCATGTCCCTGAACAACTTGGACGGTGAGTGTGGATCTCCCCTGAGCATCAGCAGCTCTCCTTCTGCCACGGCCTCTTGTCCTTGCACCAGAGCAGAGGTCAGATCCCCTTCGGGATTGAGGCAAACGGGGACATCCCGCGGCCACTCCGAGTGCGCAGCCATTTAGCGGCAGCGGCTCGGAGCCTGCTGCGAGCCAGCCGAAGTGGGTCAGTTGTGAAATGTCCTCGCTGTGCCCATCCAACAACACGTTACGTAACAGCACGCTCCTAATCACAGAGCACCAGCCCACCAGAGCATCCCTCTGCTGCTGCTGCAGCCCCAGAGCTCGGGAGGAGCTTTGGAGCCTGAAACGCTGGTGGTGAGCCCCTGGAGGACGCACAGCCCTGGGGACGGAGCTGTCGGAGGAGAGCTCCTCTCAGTGCTGATTCAAAGAGCTTCTCTTGGGCATCGTTCCCAGCAGAGCTGGCCTCTGGCAAGAGGGAGCTTGCAGCTGCTGCCCATCTTGCTCCCAAAGCGGTGAAGCCTGCGCCAAGGCATCAGAGCTGCTGGCCCAGGAGCTGGCTCCTGGTTTGCAGAGAGCGACTGGCTTTAATGCGCTGCTGGAGCTCTGTCCCAGTCTCTGGCCTCATATCATCGTTTGTGTCCCTTACGGTGCTCTTAGTTTGCTAAATTGAACAGCTCCAGCCTTGGCTGCTGCTGCTTCACCTCCCCGGGGGGCTGTGAGCACAGATGTCCGTGGCCAAAGGATGCTTCTGAGGGCAGGTCTGACGGAGGCATTAAGAGCATGAGGCCAAATTAGCCCTGCAGAGCCCCCTCCTGCTGGGCCTGGCAGTTCTCTGGGTGTCTCTGCCATGAGCTCGCCCTGGAAAACTACTCCCACCTCTGCCTGGGCCCCAGGCTCCGAGCACTGCTGCTCTCCAGGCTGAGGGCAGTGCCTTCCGCGTGGCCTTCCCAAGGTGTCTGTGCAGTGACGCTTCCCATGGGAGGCAGGGAACAAAACTGCGTCCACCTCCTGTGCTGCACACAGCTGCTGGCAGCAAATCTCTAATTTAACAAATAGTTACTGGTTTACTTTTTTTTTATTATTTTTTTCCTCTTTCCTCTCATCTCCTCCAGAGGAATCCAATAAGAAACACCCCTTCCCCTGCCCCACGTCGTACCGCACAGCCCTGACGTACTACCTGGACATCACCAACCCGCCCCGCACCAACGTGCTCTACGAGCTGGCGCAGTACGCCACCGACAGCAGCGAGCAGGAGCGCCTCCGAAAGATGGCATCGTCCTCTGCGGAGGGCAAGGTGGGAGCTGCAGCCCTCCCAGCACAGCTGCTGGGGTGAACTGGGGCTGGGGAGGGGGACCAGAAGGGGATGTGGGGCCGCTGGGCGCCCTGTGCGGGGAGCTCTGCGGGTGTTTGGTGGCTGCATGGGGTCACCGTGCGTGTGCCCTCCTCGCCCGCAGGCTCTCTACCTCAGCTGGGTGGTGGAAGCCCGGAGGAACATCCTGGCCATCCTGCAGGACATGCCCTCGCTGCGCCCCCCCATTGACCACTTGTGTGAGCTTCTGCCCCGCCTGCAGGCCCGCTACTACTCCATCGCCTCCTCCTCCAAGGTGAGCTGCGGCACCACGGGGTCCCTCCGTGCCCGAGGAGCGGGGTTACCCCGACCTGTGTAGGGTCCGCAGGGGGAAACCGGGTGTCCCACGCTGCAGCCAGCTGTGGGGGCTCCCCGTCTGCCTGCCTCTGACGTCCCCTCCCCGCAGGTTCACCCCAACGCCATCCACATCTGCGCCGTGACGGTGGAGTACGAGACCAAGACGGGGCGGCTGAACAAAGGGGTGGCCACCAACTGGCTGAAAAGCAAGGTGCCCAACGAGAACGGGAGCAACTCCCTGGTGCCCATGTACGTCAGGAAGTCGCAGTTCCGCCTGCCCTTCAAGCCCAGCACGCCCGTCATCATGATCGGACCGGGCACTGGCATAGCTCCCTTCATCGGCTTCATCCAGGAGCGTGCCTGGCTCAAGCAGCAAGGTGAGCGCCCAAAAACCTCCCCGGGCAGGAGCTGCTGCAGGGCTCTGCTCTGCGGGGCCGGCCAGCACCTCCAGCCTGTGCTGGCCACACGCTGATGGGTCAGGGACGTGGGCCTGGCAAAGCAGGGGCTGTGGAGCTGGGTGAGGAGCTGCCGAGTGCTTTATTGCAGCACCAGGGTGCTTTGAGCTCTTCTGGCTGCAGAGGATGTTTGAGGGGCAGACAGACCTAAGGCAATTTTTTGACCTCCGCAACCACCTCCCCAAATAGCCAGAGTCGGGTCGCTTACACTCGTTTCTAACAGGTGTAGCTATTGAATGAGTTTCTCCCCTCAAACAGAGGCAGCAGCACAGCGCTGCCAGCCCCGAATCACACAGTCATTAGGTTGGAAGAGCCCTCCAAGATCACCCAGCCCAACCTCTGACCCAACACAAGTCCTCCACTAACCCATATCCCTGAGCTCTACATCTAAACGTCTTTTAAAGACCTCCAGGGATGGTGACTCCACCAGTTCCCTGGGCAGCCCATCCCAATGCCTCACAACCCTTTTGGTAAAGAAGTTTTTTCCTGGGCGAGCTGGACAGGGGGAGGTGGGGGTGGCAGGGCTGGGGGATTAACGTGGACCCTGGGACCCCACAGGCAAGGAGGTGGGCGAGACGGTGCTGTACTACGGCTGCCGCCACGAGCGTGAGGACTACCTGTACCGCCAGGAGCTGGCCCAATTCCAGCAGGAGGGCGTCCTCACCCAGCTCAACGTCGCCTTCTCCAGGGACCAGGCTGAGAAGGTACCGCTCCTGCCCGCTCACCGTGGTGCTGGGGGGGGGAAATAAGGCTGGAAACACGCAGCCCGCTGCCAGGGAACGGCCGTGGCAGTCACGGGAAGCCCCAGCTCGTCTGGGTGAGCTGTGGGCCCTGTGACAGCTCCTGGGGGCACGGGGACTCTGCCCCTCTCACCTCCCCCTTGTTCCCTGCCAGGTTTACGTTCAGCACTTGCTGAAGAAGAACAAGGAGAACATCTGGAAGCTGCTGCATGACGGAAACGCTCACATCTACGTGTGCGGGTAAGTCGAGGGGTGGGGAGGGGATTTTGGGAAAGGGTTCCTATTTTTTGGCAAATAAGCGTGACTCAGCTTACCCACTGCTCCATGTGCTGGGCTGAGCAAGCCCCCCACATCTGGGCGTTCAGAGCCAACCAGGGCTCGGTGGCCCCGTGTCCCCACCTCGCTCACGGTCCTCTCCTTTCCAGGGATGCCCGCAACATGGCCCGGGACGTACAGAACACTTTCTACGAGATCGTGGCTGAGTATGGGAACATGAGCCAGTCCCAGGCCACGGACTATGTAAAGAAACTGATGACTAAGGGCCGCTACTCCTTGGACGTCTGGAGCTAAGAGCGGGGCTGGTGGGGCCAGGGAGAGAACGGATCCCTGGGATGGGCCTGTGGGAGGCAGGAGGTGCCTGCCCGCTGCCCCCGTGGGCGACTGCCCCGTCCCCAGTCTCCAGCGACCCCAGTGTCACCCCCAGCCCCTCCTGGGCCGCAGCCGACTCCAGGACAGGCTGGGTGGAAAGGGCTGAGAGGGGCAGGGGGGTGGCTGGGGCTCTGTCCCCGGTGTTCGCCTTGGGGTCGGTGACAGCCGAGGGACGGGTGGCACCGGGGGAGCTCTGGGCTCCTTCCTGCACACGAGGTGCTGCCTTATTCCTGGTGCTGCCCAATTCCCAGAGCCCCAGGGCTGGTGGCCGGCTGCTCTGAGGAAAAGGCAGAGCCAGCGCCCAGCTGGGACCCCGCAGGCACCCCTCTCCTTCCCCTGCCGCCCTCCTGGTGGCTCCTGTCCCCTCTGGAAGAGACCTGCTCTGGGGTCACGGCTGCCGGGGCCCCGCTGGCTCCCGTGGGTCCTGCAGCCGCCGGCTCCCCTGTGCCCAGCCCCCTCCGTCATGCTGTGTAGGCTCATTTTTTTAAATACTATTTTTATTTTAACATCTTTGTGATTTAATCATGGAAAAAAAAAAAAAAAAAAAAAAGAACGAACTTTTCAGGCTTTCCAATGACTGTAAATTATTTAAATATACTCGCCCTTGGAATAAAAACACTGTTTCTGGAGCTTGCTTCCTGCCCTCCCCTGCACCCCCTGCTCAGACGAAGGAGGCAGAGAGGCAGGAGCAGCCTCGCAGCCTTCCCTGCGTGGAGGGGACCTGGGGAAGAGGCAGCAGCTGTGGGATCAGCTGGCAGGAGGCTCGGGGCTCCCCGAGGTGCCAGGCGCAGGCAGGGAGGTGAGGACAGCAGCGGTGCTCAGCAGGTGGCTCGGGATGGAGACACGGCTGCACTGGAAATGCTCTTTGGTTTCCTGCATTTCAGGAGTTCCCTGCAGTAGTACCGGGCTTTGGGGACACTGGATCCTGCCCGGGGTGTCCCTGCTCCGGTGGCACGGGGGGGGGGGGAGCTGGCAGCTCCCAGCCCCGCTCTGCTCGGCCCTCCCAGCCCCAGCGCACCCCATGCTGGTGTGGGGGCTGCTGGGGATGGGTTTCTTCCCTCCCCACCACCTTCCTGCCACAGCCCACAGCCAGGCAGAGCCTGCAAATTGTGCCACGACCCCAGCAGACCGAGGCAGCGCCTTCCCTTTATTATTTCTGCACGTGCATCCTGCAGAGATGCAAGCCCAGGGTGCTGCTCACACAGCTCGAGTAAGGCCTGGGGCAGGCTCATGGTGCTCTCACCCTTTCCCCGGCCCCAGCTCAGCCCCCCCTGCAGCGAGGAGGAACCAGGGGCAGCCCATGCTGGAAATCAGGGTGTCTGCATGGCCCCTAACCTTCCCCACAAGCCCAGGGGGCCTCTGCCTCCAGCACCAGGAGCTGCCCTGGCTGCAGGGCTGGGGACAGGACCAGCCTCACACCCAGCCCCGTCCCAAAGGGTGCTGATGCGAGCTGGGTGCCCCAGGCTGCTCCCTGCCCGCAGCAGGGCGAGGAAGAGTCGGGCTCCACCCCAGAACCATCCTTGAGACTGTCTTCAGGGCAAAGAGGAGGGAAGCGGCTGTCCTGAGCCCCCCTGCTCCTCCCGGGGGAGGAGGGCAGGCAGGACAGAGGTGCAGGGTGCTCCTGCTGCCAGGTGAGCGACACGGGCACAGCTCCAGCACCGCAGCCAACGCTTCTATTCACGAGCAGCCCCCGAGCTCTGTCCCACGGAACGGGGAGAGACACCCACGTCCGGACAGCATCGAGGCGAGGAGCTGGGAATGGAGGACGGAGCCAGCGGGGAGAAACAAACAGTCCTGGCCCCCGCTGCGCCCCGCTTCAGTCCCGCTTGGTGTCTTTGTTCTGGTTCTGAAACTTCTGGTGGACGACGCGGAGGGTGGTGAAGAAGTTCCCCAGGAAGAGGATGAAGAAGGGGAGGCCGCACATGAGGACCTGCGGGAGGCGGGGGTCAGCGGAGGGATGTGCCCGGCGCAGACGCTCCCTCCCCGGGCAGCTGCTGGAGCCCCCCCCTTACCTGCCACTCCTTGCACTCCGGGTGCTGGAGCATCCTGAAGAGCGTGACGGCGTTGTACAGCTGCCAGAACTGCAGAGACACGAGGCTTAGCGCTTTTCCAAGGCTCAGCCCCGTGCTGCTGCTCATCCCAACACCTCCTCTGGGCACAAGCCTTGCATGAGGCCAGCCTGCCCCGGCACGGCACCAGGATCACAGCGCTCAGCCCCCAGGGGACCCAGCTGGGACATTTTCCCCCTTCCCTGCCACCTTCTGGAGCCCTGCAGCAAGCCCCCCACCAGCTTTTTCGGCCATCAGCCTGACCGAGTCAAGGAGGAACTGGACCTCGGGCAGCAGCTCGAGAGCTGACGTTCAGCAGGGTTTGGGGAGGGTTGGCAGAGCCAGCCCCGCTGCTGTACTTTGCACATCGCTCGAGCGCTTGGCACAGCTGCCCCACCTCGCTAGCCAGGCTGTGGAGGTGGTGCTTCGGAGGAAAAAGGAAAGGCTCAGCCTCTGCAAGGCACAGCAGGAATGCTCTACAACTCATCCCCCCCGAGGATCGGTGCGCACTCACCTGCCCGAAGAAGAGGAAGGGGAGCAGGAACGTGAGGCCTCGCCACATCCAGGACTGGAAGCCCTCTGCAGAGGATGAAGGTTTGCTGAGAGCACGCTCGTTACGGGGCCGCATGGAGCCAAGCTCCTGAGCTCAGGGGCAGGGAGGTGCAGTGGCCGTGTCCCTCACTGAGGCCCCGAAGGCTCACGCAGCCTCCCCACGGGCACTTGTGCGTGCAGGGAGGACTCAGGCAGGTTTTCCTAGCCCTGGGGTCAGTGGGGACTCTGGAGGAAGCTCCTCTCGTGGGACCACCCTCCCAGCGAGCTCCCTGGGCTGCAGAGGCCGCCGTCTAGATTGCTGCTAACAGGAACCACAGCTCCCACTTAGCTTAGCACCAGTTGTACTGGGAGGGAGGCTGCCAGAAGCCGTGGGCCCGGGAAAATCAGTGACAGCAGCTCTGGGACAAGCAGCAAGGGGAATGCTGGCTTACCCACAGTGAGATCCATGTTGTGCCTCTCGCCCAGCGCTCGGAGCCGGTACAAGCACCCGCTCTGGTAGTAGTACTGGAGGAACTGCACAAAGCCTGCAAGGACAGGGCGGGTGAGGGCAGGAGGCACCAGTCTGCGGTGCTCAGCCCCGGCATCGTCCCCACCCTGAGACCTTTCTCGCCCCGGGGAGGCCAAAAAAAAGAGAAAAGCCAAGGGAAAACCCAGGAGAGCTGAGAGCTGTGAGCAACCACAGCCAGTTTGCCACATGTCAAGAGCCCAGCAGGCCTGGCAGCACTTACTCTGGTACATGGAGAAGGAGAGGAACTGGTTCCTGAACATCTGGTACATCAGCCCGTCCGGCCTGGGGAGAGAGGATGCTGGTTGGGGCGTGCGGGGCTGCGAGGAGATGCCTTCAGCCCTGCCTGCCCCACGGCTGTGGTAACGGCACCGCTGCCACCAAAACAGGGGGCTCCCCAGCTCGGGTACCCCAGCGCAGCTCCCCCGTGTCAGTGCCTTGTTGAACAGTTTGCAGTGTGAAAGTGTCCGGCCTGGGGAGCCACCACAGAGGCTGGTGCAGGGGTCAGGAAAACACTGCGGCAGCCCTTGGAGGAGGATTGCAACACTTTGGGGTCGCGTTTCCCAACCCAGAGCCCCGAGTGGTGCTGCCTGCCCCGCTGGGTGCTGGTGGCTGCTGCTCTTTGGAGCGCTTGGGCCCGGTGAGGGCTGCGTGGAGCTGCCCGTTAGATCTCAACATTCGTGGAGCAGGAATAGAGCTACGGGTCAGAGCTTGTAGGGCCAAGGCCCCGTCAGCAGGCAGGCTGCAGTCCCTACCCCCAGGAGCCGAGGGGACGCAGGCTTACCAAGTCAGCATGACGCCCGACAGGAACGTGGAGACGTAGTGGTGGAACACCCACCAGCCCTTGATTCTGGAAGGCAGACACAGGCCAGGGGTCAGGAGTTGAGATCCAAGCACAGCCCAGGGAGGCAGAGCCAGCCATGTGCCAGCCACCCCCTGGCTCCCAGGGCAAGGCGAGGAGCAGGGATGGCCACGAAATGGCTACAAGCAGAGCAGGGACCCAGCGCCTCCAGTCCAGGTGGCACTCGGGGGCTGCTCCGGCTTCCCTGCCACCTCCACACGGTGAGTTCATCCCTCCCACGCCAGCAGCTGCCTCCTAAAGCCAGCTCGTGCGGCTAATTACCAGGGTTTGCTACACGCCCTGAGTAGGAGGCATCAGCTGCTCCCTTGGGAAGTGCAAAGCTGCACCATGGCCCCACGGGGGGGGACCAGGTGGCTGCACGCCCCCTCCCCGAGCCCCCAGGGACTCACTTGGATCCGTTGTTGATCAGGATGCTCTCCCGGATGGTGAGGGTGCAGTAGTACCACACCAGGAGGAAGTTGAAGACGGCGTCTGTCACCCTGGGGTGCAGCAGAGCGGTGTCAGAGGGCAGCAGTGGGGCTCAGGCACCGAGCAGCAGCAGCTGCAGGACACCCAGCACCCAGCCCAGGCTCACCTGGAGTTGAGGAGGAACCGACAGGAGAAGGACACGATGAGCAAGATGATGGTGAGGTAGAGCTTGAACTTCTCGTACTCGTCTTTGTAGGCAAACCTGCGGGGAAGCACAAGCTTGGAGCAAGGTGGCTGCTGCCAGTCTGCGTCCTCCCATCCCGTCCTGCCCAGCTGGGCAAAAGCGCTGCTCTGCTGGGAACCTCTCGGAGGTGTGAAGGGAAATCCCTGTCCCCGGGCACTTCTGAGAGAGCAAACCACGCTGCGCTCACACTGGTGAGCAGGGGGGCTCCCAGGGGAGCCGGGCAGACCGGGGTCTGGTCAGCATTTTTTGGGGAGCTGATGGAATGGGATGGGGTCAGGGCTCTCTGCTCAGCACCTCCCTGCGTGTGGGGGCTGAGGACCAAGCCCGGCGTTTCCCCAGGGGAAGAGGAGGGGGCTGGCCATGACTGTCCCTCCTGGAAGTCCCTGACGTGGGGGAAACTCAGGCACAGCGTTGGTGGCAGATCCGAACGGTCTGTCCCAGCACGGCCCCGGGAGCTGAGCAGAGCCCAAGGGCCAGTTCTGGGAAAGGAAGAACTGAACAGAGCAGGGACGGAATCTGCACGAGGTGGGCCAAGGCAGCCACGTGCCCAGGGGAAGATTTATGGCTTCCTTGTGACGAGGGGCTCCCAAATCCCCCCCCGAAGCACACACCCGCCGTGACACAGGGGCCGTACTTAGCCTGCTTGCTGAGCAGCGTGACGTTGACGTTCCCGAGCACCAGACTCAGGTACAACCTGGAGAGAGAGAGCAGAGGCGTGCGGTGGGCACCTGCCCAGGGCTGGCTGTCACCTCCCTGTCCCCATCCCTGTCCCGTGCACGGTGACAGCGGGGAAGGGGCACACGAGATGTTTTCCAGCGGGTGCTGCCAGGAGGCGTGCGTGCTGCTGGCATCCTGCCCCGAGGGTGGCAGGCGGGTGGCTGAGGGCAGAGCCACCCCCTCTGTTGGCACCCAGCGGGTGCTGGTCAGGGGTTCAAGGGCAGGGGAAGGTGGTGGCGGGGCCCAGGGAGGTTGGGGCTGGCTCCGTCCCAGGCGTCCTGGGGCAGCAAGGCGGCTGCAGCCAAGGGCAGGGCGACAGCAGGGTCGTGCCTTGTGGTGTTACAGCTGCTGGGGGCTTGTGCTGCACATCGAAGGTTTTTGTCATCCCAAAAAGGACCCTAAGGTTCCCTCCAGGGGTGGAGGTGAAGGATCTGGCCCCGGGGACAGCTTCCAAGGGCAGCAGCCACCTCCCAGCCCTCCGCCTCCCCCAGGAGCTCCTCTGGCAGGGAGAGGATCGGCTGCGGGGGGACCCTGGCACCCGCAGAGCCCGGCTGTCCCAAATCCCTCTGGAAAAGGGACTGTGAAGCACCTCTTACCCGTTCTTCTTTGGCAGATAGGCCTCCATCTCGAAGAAGACGTTCTGCCGCTCTTTGATGAGGCTCTGGGTCTCCTGGATGGACTCCTGCTGCTCGGGACTCGCGTGGGCCTTGCATCTGGGGAGGAAAGGCAGGCGCTGGCAGCAGGGAAGCCTCGGTCACAGCCCAGCACGGGTTGGTGTGATGCGAGGCTGTGTCTCGGACAAGGACACCCCAAGGACGGGAAGGACACACGGGAGGGAGTCGGCACCTCCAGCTGCACGGAGAGCTCCTGCGGGAGTTTTTTTGGGGGTTGCTGGAGGGAAGGGAGCAGGGGTGAAAGGGAGGGGGCAGCAGCTCTTCCCAGCTCTTCCCCCCACCAGGTGGGCAGCTCAAGCTGCCAACTGCAGCCTGAGCACAACTGGGGAAGGGAAAGCCGAGGAAAAAACCTGCCTGGATACAGCCAGACCTCAACAGCCCTTTTTTAACGTTTGCACTGGGGAGAGCTGGGAGCACGTGCAGTAGCCCCGTCCTCATGGCTCTCTCCTCCCCGGCTGTCTCAGGATGCCAGCTTACTTTTTGAGGGACAAGGACAGCTCCTTCAGCCGCTTCTTCTGCCGTGCGATGGAGCTGGAGATCCCGTCCTGCAGCTTGGTTAGCTCCTCCAGCTTCTGCTTGTACAGCTTGTGATTATCCTGGGCACGAGAGAGAGCAGCACGCTCCAGATACCTGCTCCAGGAGGCCGCAGGGTGCCTGATGCCCACATGGAGAAACTGGGCAGGCTCTGTTATTTTGGCAGAACCCCCCAGCTGCAGCCAAGGGGCTGTGATTCAAACACTGCTGTGGGGGGCACAGAGGTGGCTTTGCTGCTGCTGTCACCCCAGGTGCCCGTGGTTTGGGCCAGGCCCCCCCCGGTCCTGCCCTGGGATGTTGGAGGGAGCCCCTGCTCCAGGAGGGCTCGTGGTGGGGCCGGCTGCAGGGCCCCACGTGCCGCTGTCACCCAACAGCACCTGGGTAACGCTAGATGCCATTCTTCTGCTATATTTAGACAGGAAAGGAGAGAACCGCGCTGTGTCAATGCTCCTTGTCCCAGTCAGCTGAAAAACAACCTTAACCCGGCCGCGGGCAGCCCCGGCGCTGCCACCTCCAAAGAATTCCACGCTGCTCACGACAACCCTTGGACTAGACCTTGGTGCAGACGCGTTTCAGGCTCTGCGCTTCTTATCAAGCACTTTATCAGCAGCTGTCAAAGCCCTTCCCAGCAGGGAAAGGTGAAAGCAAGGCACAGAGGAGGGAAATACCTCAGTCTCCCTCCTGGGGTGAGCAGCGTGGCCGCAGCAGGGGGGGGGAACAGATCCCAGATGCTCCCCGCTCCCCCAGCAGTGATTTATGTCCCAGCAGCACGTTTGTGCTCCACAAACCCCTTTTCCTGCTCCTGCTGCTCCCAGGTAGCCGGGACCCAGTGCCGTGTGTGCCACCTGCTCCTAAAGAGCTTCAGGTCTGGGTCCTGCTGCTCCAAACCACCCCGGGACCACCGCGCTCCGAGGGGGCTTCTGGAGAGATCGTGCCAGGCCGGGGGGGCTCAGGGCTATAGGATGGAGCTGTCACATCCCCAGGGCTGGCACCAGGCTGTCCCCACAACCCCTGTGGAGCAAGAGCGGGTTTCTCAAAGCCTCCCTTGCCCCAGATCTGGGCACAGCCGCCTGCAACAGCCGCGGGGGGGAAGGAAGGAGGGGAAAAGGGAACCGGGGCCGGCCGGGAGGGGGGGGTCGAGCAGGAGGTGCCAGCCCCTGCCCAGGGGCAGAGCTCAGCCTCTCCGGGGAGGTTTCGCGGAGCAGAGGGGCACGGAGCCATGGGGGGGGGGGGGTTGGTATTAAAGGGGGGGGTCCTGAACCTTTTGGGCACAACGGGGGTGCGGCTGGGTGGAGGCTGTGCTCGGTGCCCGGCGGTACCTGGATGCGCTGGTAGCCCTCCTGCAGCTCTTCCCACTCCCGCAGGCAGTCGGCGGCCGAGGCGCCGCTGGCCATGGCGGAGAGGCAGCGGAGGCTGGAGGCCGGCAGGGAAAGCAGCGGAGGAGGAGAAGCAGCGAGGCTGGAGGCCGCCAGGCACCGGGCCCGGCGCTGCCGCCGTCTTCCGGGCACGCCCCGAGCCGGGAGAGGCGGGACCGGCACCGGGAGGGGGGGACCCGGAGGGGGGCTGCCGGGACCCGGCCTCCCCCGAGCAGCCCCGGTCTCGGTTTGGGGTGTTTGGGTTCGCAACGGGGGTAACGGGTGGAGCTACCCCCCCCCCAACGATGCTGGGGGTTAGGGGAGGATGGGGAAGGGCAGGGAGGGGGGGGGGGGAGCACCCCGAGCCACGCGGTGATAAATGCTTAGCATGGAGTGCAGGGAGAGCCCAGGAGGGTTTTTGTGTAGGGTTTTTATTTTGTGGTGTCCGTGGAAGGAGTCGGAGTGCTGCAGGGCAGAGGGGCAGCACGGCTGGCGTGGTCCTATAATATTACCAGGGCCTCCAAAGTGGCTGCCAGGCAAGGTCAGGTCGCTGGATTTGGGGGGAAGCACGGTCCTGCCTGCCAGCCAAAACCAGAGGGTGAGGGTCCGGTGCCTGCCAGGGTCTGCAGAGACTCTTATGGAACAGGGGAGCTCCTGAAATGGGGAGGTTCTGCCCTCGTCTCCCTGGGCTGGGACCAGGTGCAGTCAAATTCTAAATTTGCCTTTCAGAGGGAGCACTGATGACTTCCCCGTAGCTGGGGCAGGAAGCAGGCCCGATAACGTGGCCATAAACCCGCTGGCTTACAGAGGAGGCAAGTGGTGCTGAACGGGCCGCGTCC
This sequence comes from Anas platyrhynchos, assembly GCF_047663525.1. Lineage (NCBI taxonomy): Eukaryota > Metazoa > Chordata > Aves > Anseriformes > Anatidae > Anas > Anas platyrhynchos. The sequence continues at coordinate 6,747,572 of NC_092606.1, forward strand.
TGCAGGCCTCGCCTTCCCCAAACCACCTTTAGCAACGCAGGCACACTCCCCTAACGGCTCCAAAACTTCACCCAGTATGATAAGAGCTAAAGATGAAGGAATTCCATTATGTTAAGAGCTTTTTCAACTGATTTCCGTTAACCTTCTACCTACGGGACAGATGGTGGTGCGGACAGGGAAGCGTCTTCCCCTGCTGGGTGTTCCCTGTGCTGTCAGTAGTTTGGTTCGGAGATGTCTGTGATCGTGGTCCCATAGATCTGGGCCTCCCAGTCTGAAAGCTGTTTCACAAAGCCCCGGTGCGGTCTCATGTTCTCTTTGCATTTCAGAACGTGGTCCCAAGCTTTCTGGAAGTCGAAAGAAAGCAAAGAAGCGTTAGAAATTTGAGCTGAAAAATAATTTATTGTAGTTACGCTAAGCAGCTACATTTGTGAACAAAACAGCTTTGTATTTACTGCCCGTGATAGACTTTGGCAGATAAGACTTTGGCTACCAAAGCAAGGACATAACGGATCCAGATGTGAACTTCAGAGAAGCCTTTCATCTTTATACCCGGCTTTCCTGGCTATGAGGATAGCTCATGCTTCTTTCATTAGCTGATGTGTTTCTTGTATTGTTTACGCTGACAGAGCAGTGCAGTCCTGGATTTTCTGCGCTAAAAAGCCATTTCTTCCATGGGTGATAAGCGAAGCAGAGAAGTATCAGCTATTTACAGGCAAGAAACCAAAGTTTGCACATTTCTGAACTGGTGTGACCTGGTGTGGCAGAGCGGCTATTAAGCTCCAGTTATCCCACCACGTTAATTACAGCCATCTTAATGATTTGTTAGTTCCGTGTAATCAGCTAGGAACTCTGCTACACAGAGGGCAAATCCGCCAGCATTACTCTGCTTTGCTCAGCTACGTCCTGGGGTTTACCCAGTAGTGCTCATCTTCCTGCTGATTCCCCCCAGCAATCAGAGGATTGCTTAAGTGTAACGAGACCAAAGGTCACAAGATAGTGCTCCATTGGTTTGCTTTTTTTCTAATCTCAGCAATTCTGCAGGCTCTGAACCTCATCTTCCAATATTTACTCCTCTGCCCATGGTATGTGTGTCTGTAGTTCCTCTGAACCCCGCAGATCTACTCAGATTGATTCCTAATAGACTGAGGGGCCACACGTCCCAAATCTGTGTTTCTTTTGCAATATCTCTGGAAATTTTCACAGATCTCTGCCCAGATTGGGCAAAGGGTCACACAGAAATCTGTTGAGTTGCTTTAGTCTACAAGAAACAAACTCATCTGCCAGGAAAATCCCCCAGGAAGGCTTTGCCCAGGCCAGCTGCAGGACACCACAGCGCTCAGCAAAACGCTGAGACCAACCTGTTGATACCAACTGGGAGAAACTGCAAGGATCAGCTTTGACTTTTGCTCTGCCATCACAAACGTCTCTGGCAGTTTAGCATGCAGGGGAAAACAGCAAGGGAATGGTTATCGATGTGCTGGGGCAATCACACCCAGCATTACTAGCAGAGACCAAATAGTGTCTGCTGCCCAGCTGGCACGCTCAACCCGAAATTACCCTTTGGCACACACCGATGGTAAGAGATTTCCTCTTATGTTGCAAATGTTTGCACAAAATCAATTAAATGATTAGATACAGACCCAGCTCCAGTGAAGCTTGAATCAATCCTTTCAGGCTCCCAAAGGAGGTCACGCTTTCCAAACAAAGACAAGACTTTTAAGGAGAAACCTTTCAGTTCTCATGGGAAAAAGGCTGCTCTGTGCCAAGCAGGCAGCACGAGCTGGTGCCTACAGCAGCACAGTGCCCGTGTTTTGTCCCCAAAGGGATAAAGGGCTGGCATCTGGGGAGAGGCTGCCAGTCTCACCACGCCACAGGGTCATTCTCAGCCTTCATTCCTTATTTTTCATATGTTATTCAGAGCTCTGGAACAGAATGTACCATCCTTTTCACCTGGGTGTCCCTCCCAGGCTAGTGTTATCCCGTTCCAGATTTCTTTACAGTGGTGTCTGTGGGAGGGGATTGCTTCTGGGGAAATATAACAAGGTTTCAGAAGTCAGTGCTGATGAGCCCAGCGGTAAATCAGAGCTCTGCAGGTACCAGGGTGTGAACGTCCCTGTAACCACCTGGCATTAAGAGACGGGATTAAGTCTGGTAGCTTCCAGACACTCTTTTTCTCAGATCCAGGAGAGTGGAAGAGCTAAGATCTGTAATCTGCTTTATTTTTATAGCCCTGTGGTTAAGTAGGGAAATACAAGAATATCACAGGTGCCAGGTAAGAGCTCAGAGATCCAAAATCGCACCTAAGCCGCCTCCTTAAAGGTACAAGATACAACTGATGTAAGAGAATCTCTTACATTGTTAGGTGGATAGTCTGCATGAATGCACAGATAATTTCTTTCTTGTTAACACAGCAATGAGGCTTCGGGAACAGAAATAAACTTCAGACCCAGCCAGTATCTGTGGGAAGAATGACAGTGATGTACCTTCAGGGAAAACTGGTGGGAATGCATAAGATAGGCCATGGTGACTGTGCTGCTCCGGCTTATCCCCAGGGTGGAGAACACCAGCACTGCTCCGAGATCCAGCTGAGCATCTGAGTAAAGAAATGCCAATCACAGATTAGTGATCGGGGAAATCAAAATTCCAGTTGTAAAGTCAAGCTCTAATTCAGTGAAAACTGACAGGCAGCTAGCCTGAGAGACAGGAACCGTCATGAACCTTGATAGGAACAGATGGGCACTGCCAGCTTTTGTTTCTATAACCATTTGCCTTTCTTAAAACCGCACTGAGTTAAAAAGTGGCTTTTTTGAGGACTAGAATCAAATGACAATGATCAGTCAATGCTTCGTGACAGATCAGTGTCACCTTTTTAGCAGGTGACTGTGAGAAAAAGTGGCCCACCAGGACCAAGCAGCTGTGGTCAGCATCACACCAGCAACTCAAAACTCTTCCAGGTAGGTTTAAAGCTAACAAAATGTCTGTTGAATGCAAACCTCACTGTTGTCCACTCAAGCTGGAGGAATTGGCTCTCAAACTGGCAGGGACTTGACTTCAAATCCCTTACCCCTCCGTGGGGATCACCAGTGGGAAGTACGTGCATGGCAGTTAGGGTGCTGTTTTTCTCATGTTGTGCATGCTTTGCAGTGGAAATCTGTAAGGCCAGCAAACTCATTTCCTACAGAAGCCAAGCCCACTTGGCTTGAGGATGCTGTCATTCACTGCTAACCACATCAACTCTGCTATCTATTTCCATAATTTAGTAATAAACCTTTTACTTCTTTCCCTCCCTCTCCAGAGTAGACAGCACGACGTGTTTTTGGAATATCAGCAACTGTGCTCTAGAATTTGTAGGGCAAAGCCTATTCTGCTGTTGCTGAGAGGTTGTTTTCTTTTTTTTTTTTTTTTTAAATTTTCTTCCAAGCACTCTTCCAGGCTGGGTAAAAAGATGGGGCAAAATGCAGGACAAGTAAGTGGATATCAGCGTGTGGGTTTCAATGCATGCCAGTCATGAAATTCAGTTTAGGACTACAGGATTATATCCTCAGCTTTCACTTCCTTGTTTTTTTGTGTCCAATTGTTATTTCTGACTTTGTACTTGCATTACAAGTTCTGTGGGGACAGAGTGGTCTTTTGCTCCTGGGTCTGTAGGGCACTTAGCACAGCAGGGCCTTGGTCTGAGGCAGATGCTGTTTTGTAGGTGCAATACAAGACAACGACGCAGGTGGACACCATCATGGGATGAAGCTGCAGGAACTATGCCTGCCGTGCTGCTGCAGGTACTGAGCTGGTATGTTTTTCTTTGCCCTTTCTGATATAATCAGCTGAAGGCAGGTTTATGTTGTCCAACCTGAAAGTTTCTCTAGGCCCTACAGCGAGTCTGCACAGCAAACCCCAAGGGTTGAGAGTGTCTCATGGTAAATTCTCCAATGGGCATCACACTCCTGCTCAAATAAAGCTCCGGTGGTTGAAGATTTGGGCTGGTGAGTCGAACAGTTGTATTTAAACACAAAGGAATAGGAGGGGATCCTGTGAAGTCCTCACAGACATCCCAAAAGCCTTCTCACACCTAGTGGAAAGCTCACTGCTATGACAGTGAGGTGTTCTTTAAAGTGAGTACTCTCTGTCAGGAACATCAGTGTCAGATGCCCTCTAAAATCTCCTCTCTGTGTCAGGCTGGTTACTGAGACAGCTCTGGTGTACATTCGGGTGTGGGCTGGCTTGGGAGTATGCTGAGATCTTGAAAGATTACGACCCTCCCGTTTGAGCTTCCTGCTGGAGTCAATTGCAGTCACTCCCATTTAATATCTCAGAGTGAACAAGGGCTCAGGAATTCCAGATCAGGAACAACTCACCTATGAAATGACAAATGGTGGGAAAGGAAGAAAAAAGATTTGCTTCGAGTGAATCTGGAACAGATATATGGAGATATTTGTCTTCTGCAAACCTGTAAAAAGAGCACGCAGCATTACATGGGCCAACAAAGCAACTGTGGGGGAAAATTGTTTGTTAGAGGCAAGATGATAATTTTGTTTGCTGTTACGTGTGTGAGTTTTTCATCATTAACACTACAGTAAGGGATTGTTATGGTAAGACACTGAGGCACACGTAATACAGAACCAGCTTAATTACTGATTTTGCATTCCACGTGGTATCAGCATTGATGCCTTAATTTTATCCTACAGCCTCCCTTATCTGAGAGCTAAATGAAAACAGATGAACTGAAAGCAAGAGTGCCTTCGCAGCGTGCACGTTAGCAGTTATGGCAACAGGGCTCCATGAGTCACTTCATGTGGTTTTCTGTGACAGCATCCTCCCGCTTCTAGAAGCTCAGAGAACTCAGCTCAGAGAACTAATGGCACAAAACACCAGTGAGGCATTTCTGAAATGTGAAAGCACGTCACACAGATGGCAAGGGGAGATCACACAGGGTACAGAGACCTTTGATGTCTTCTGAAACCAGAGGCAGGAGAAATGCCTGCTGGTACACGTGTCCTGAGGTAAGTAACTGGACTTGTTGCTTACTTTGCTTTGGCCAAGACCCTGAGAAATGCCACTGGATTTTTCATTGGATGAAATGACATTTCCAGCACAGCCTGACTGAGCTGAGCGGTCATGGACAGAAGAAGTTAAGGAAGGAAGATGAACAATGTGAAACATCAATGATTTAGCTTTTACACTGATGTGTTTGTAAGATTTTGCTCAGAAGGCTACTGTTCTACCTGAAGGATGGTGGCATGTAACAGACTGGAAATGCTGAGGACCTCCCAGTCCTCACAATCTGTCACAGTAAATGGCTACAGGAATGCATTGCTGCTGTGCAAACTCTTGCTATGCAAGTAGAGATCACAAAACTGAGTGTGAAATAGCACCCAAATCTGCAGTGAAAAAACAGAGTTTTCCCTGGAAGTTTATAGGCACTTGCTGCTGTGATGCTGTGCCACCTCACAGGCACAGACATCAGTGAGAATACACCCTGAAAACTTACAGTGTAGAAGGCTGCTCAGAAATATTGACTTGAGCTTTGATCTTCAAATCTTTCTGAATTTGTTGGTCACAGGCCTGCTTGAAATTGCCCATGTATAACTTTGCAGGCAGTATTTCTACAGGGTACAGCTGGAAGTTGTCTAGTTCCTGCAAGGAGAGAAGCCGTGGGTTCAGTTCAGAGCATATTTGCTCTTTTAGCTCCTTAAACAGAAGTCACGTAGAGAAATGAACACACACTTAGTCAGCAGCCCATGACACATTTGAATGTAATGATGCATTCAATCACCCGGACATTCTGAAATATGGAAGTCTTGCTAGATTTAGTGAGAATAATTAACAAAAACACTGTCATTGTGGCATTACTTGAAACAAATCCTAACTAAACAGGTGGAAGAATATATTCTTTGCAATGTCTGGAGGAACCACAGCATAACGGATTCATTTGATGTTTTCTCCGGTTATCGTTCACAAGGCCAACTGAAGTCATCTGCCACCTGCAGAGCTGCAGGTGCAACGTCGTGGCACAGCACAAGTCCACAGAGATTTTGTCTCTGTGCTGCCGAAAGGCTGAGAACAAAAATATACAAGTAGGCAGCAGTGCTTCTACATCCATAACTGATACTCCGTAATGCTGCATCGGAACAAAACTGCAGCTCAACAGCTTAGAGCATCAGAGAGCAACAGCTTAAACTGAGCTGAGGAGGTAATTCTGTGTCCAGCTGAATCTGCTGGGGGAGTTTAGCAGTTTGCTGCCCCTCACAAAGGAGCACAGTGAATTCATTTTCTGTGCTGTAGCATCCCGCAAGGTTGGCACTGTGTCGTGGGCTGCTTCGTGTGAAGCAGATGTGAAGTAGTAGGAATTGGACACAAAGGATGTTGCTGTACAGTGCCCTCTAAATCTGCCCTGCTGCAGGTCCTGTCCTAGATGTGAAAATAGGACAATTGTTTCTCCCAAGTTAAATAGATCAATGTTTGCAGGTGAAACCAAACAATCAAGGTACCAGTGTACCAGTGGATGGCTCCTTTCTTTCTGGGCCTATTGAAGCAATGCTCCAACATTTGCTTTGTGACCCTTCCAGACAAAAAGCTTTATAGGCATGAAATACAGGGCTTGATAGTTGCACCTCTGTCTGGAAACATTTACTGTGTAACATCTCAGATAACCTCATATAAAAGAGATTAAAGAGGAGCCTGCCTTATTTCATTGTTTGCTACTGTTTGTTTAGTTATCTGCACTCTCCAGTAGGCCAGTTTTGGGGTTATCAGAGGAGGCTTCCTTGGCTGCTTCCACGAGCTAGCTTTCACGCAATAGGAGAGGAAAAAAAAAAAGACAGTGTGGCTGCAAAAGAATTTGTGGTGACACTCGGGGGAAGAGCAGTAATTTAAATTACATTTAATTCCTTTGTTTGAAATTACTCTGATAGCAGGCTTACAGCACCACTTAGCTATTCATTAGCTATCATCAGATGAATACGAACGCTCATGTCTTTTACTTGCAAATTGGCCTAGTCTCACCTGAGGCATCCACAGTATCTTCTGAGTCCTCAGAAAATGATAGCAAGCTGAAAACCGCTTGTATCCTCCCCTCAGGACCAGCACGGGATGGCGGGTGAATTGCTGCAAGCTTCTGGCATGTCGGACGGCAGTTCCTTCCTCGGCATCTAATGAGATCAAAAAGCTATTTGCTGGGGCAGGTTTAGTGTGCCTCCAACAGCCCTGGGGGTTAAATCTGGCCCTCTGGCACCACCAGCAAACTCCTTTTCATTTCATCTAATGGTCTGGAGAAAGCCTTGTTAAAAGCCAGACTTATTATTTATGTAACTGTTGCTGCAGGTCAGTAACAAGCTGCTGCTCACCTCTAGTCCTATTCCTCTCCTGTTTTCTTTTGTAAGTCCAATTAAAGTTTTTATTCTCTCCCCATTATTCTTTGGGAAATGCTTGTAATAAGTTCCCATAATAGCAAAGCATTATTAGTATAAATCTAGTAATTTTAGTTGCATGGAGACCCTTTTCTATAGCCTACAAAAGGAAGTGAAAGAGGTGTCTTGAACACATTCTTCCCAAGCATTTCAAACACTCCCTCAGCGAAGCAAATCATATGAGAGATGGTTTTGCCCCCTCCTTCTTCCCCTGGATCCATCTAGGTTGCCTCTAGCTCTGCCTGCTTTAGAAACAGATGAGTGCAACAGAAACCTGCTGCTGACTCTTCACACCTTCCATGCTCATGTCTCATCACCAAGTACTTCTGAATGCTTGCTTTGTCCATTCTGCTTACACTCCCAGATTTTTTTCTTAAAAATTGGGGTGTGGGCTAGATGTAGTCTTTGCTAAAACTGCAGTAGCCTTTATAAAGCTGGTTGGAGCCAAACAAATGTAAAGAAGTGGTTCTGCATAGAGCAGCACTCCTGGCTAGAGGATGTGTTGCAACTATACATTTCCATGGTTCAAAGAAGCCTGAACAATTACAGGGAGAAGTTTCCAGCTTTTCACACTTTTCAGTGAACTCCATTACCTCAGCACCCACGTTAAAGCTACGTCTTCTTCAATGTGATAACGTGAAGGTTTCGTAACCCTCAGAGAAGGAAATACTCACTCTGTGAACATACGGAGCTTGAGTCAGTGTTTTCAGTCTCTGAAGAACCATTGCTCCCTGAAAGGCAACCGTTGGACAAGCTCAATTTCAGTGAGATGTGAAAAAATAAGAATAATTTAAAAGATCAATTCCTTTCAAGCAACAACTTCAGAGGGGTCAGTCTACAGATAGGAAAGCAGGCCTGCCAGGAAGCTCACTAAAGTAATGAGGAGTGGGAAGAATACCCATCCTGCAGTGAGGTCTTCACTGACATGAGTCACAGGTACCTTTTTCTTTCTCCTCTTCCTCATCGTCAGACAAGTCTAAAGAGCTGGTCTCGCAGTCATACACCACGCAGTATTTGACACACGCAAGCTCCTCTGCATCCGGCACCAGGTACTCCCCTGTAGGGCTCTGACAAAATCACAGAATTCTATCAGGAGCACAGCTCCACGCTTTTCTTGTGGCATCAACACAAGGAGAAGAGATTGGGTCTATGTCTGTGCTTTATGCCGAAAGACCCAGGTAGAATTCAGAAATCATGCAGGCTGCTCCAGATTGCTTCATCTGCTGCAGTGGTAAAGATGTCAGCACTGTCCTTTGTGAGACAAGCCTGCAATATGTCAGTTCTTGTGCAACATTTTCTTGATACACAGCCTCAGCGTGCCAATCCTTTGGGCTACTGAAGCCAGCTCTTCTGTGTGACAGAACACATCCCCCCAGCGGCAGAACTGGAGCATGGCTGAAGGAGGCAGGGGAGAGGCGAGGACAACTCCCTTGTTTTTTAAGCCCATTTCATGTACTGCTAATTGCTAAATGCAGAGATTATTTACACAAACTGCAATCCTTCCTCACCTGTTCAATCCTGCGTGCTGTAACAATGTGGCTCTCGTTGTACTCGCGCTGAGTACGGGCATCTGGAAAAAAAAAAAAAAAAGATAACCAAGGTGGAGCAATTGGCTTATTTGGTGCTTTTAAGGTAGAATCCTGCTTCAAATTCAGCAAGTGGGAATTCAGGCACCAATGTCAGCAAGAGAAAGACTCTGTTTCTTATAAATGGAGACTTTACACATGGATAAACAACCCCCAACACTGATGTGATTCTAAGTATGAGCAGCACAAGGCGATGCCAACAGCCCCGAAGCTGCCCTGAGCACGGTGCTGTGCCCTCCAGCACCTCCTGAGGAGGGCACACGGCAGGGCCCCCATCCTGCTCCCAATCTGTCCGACCCCCTGACCAAAAGGTGCAGTGTGTGGCACCATTTGGGGACTCTGGGCACCCCGAAGGACGCAAACACTTATCGGGATGCTTTGTGTGATGGCCAGCACCTCTCGTCTGCCTGCCTGCACCGCTGGGAGCAGGGCAGGGGGATGCAGGGGTCAGGGAGCGGGGAGCTGGATGCGGGATGGAGTTGAAGCAGCAGCCAGGATTATAAATAAGTAGAAAACTTCCTTATTTATATTTTACTCTCCCTGTGGGGCCAAGTGCCACACGGGGCCGCTTTCCACTCCGCATGAAGAACGACAGCAGCGCATCCCTGCCTCACAGCGAGCAACGGGGCGGCCACACACCCCTCAAGCAAGGCCTCGGTGACCCACAGGAGCCCTCCCTACGCCTTCACGAGCCCCGTGAGCCCGCACAGCTCCTGCCCGTGGGCGTCCTCACCCAGCAGGCTGAGGTAGTTGTGCTCGGCCAGGCGGGGCAGGCGGCGCTGCTGCTGGAGGGCGTTGTAGAGGCGGCCGGGCTCGCACAGCAGCACCCCCGCCATGGCTCCCCGCGGACCAGGCCGCGCTCCGCCCGTTGCCATGGCAACGCCTCCCCCCCTTCCCGCCCAGCCCGTTGCTAGGGGGTGACGTCACGCGCCGAAACCTCGCGATGCTTCCTCGGCGCGGCGGCCGGGTGGATGGGGGGTGAGGGCGGGGAGGTCTCGCGAGAACTGGAGGCGGGAGGGGCGGAAGTCTCGCGAGAGGCGGAGCTGTGGAGGTCGTTGGAGTCGCCTCAGCCGCTGCCGCCGCCGCCATGCTGCCCCGCATCGCCCGCCCCGCCGCTGCCGCCGCTGCCCTGCGCCGAGGGTTGGCCACCTCCGGGCCGGTGGGTGCTGGGGGGACGGGGAGGGATGGGGGGGAACGGGGGGGGACGGGGGGGGAGCGGGGGGAAGCGGGGAGGGGGGTGGGAAAGCGTGGGGGGGGGGTGGAGGGGGAGATGGGCCTAGTGGGGGGGGCTGGGTCCTGTCAGGGGAGGGGGGGATGGGAGGGGGAGGGGGGGGGGGCTTGGGGGTGATGGGGGTGATATGGGGGCAGGGAGGTGGGTACGGGCAGGGGAGGTGGTGAGGGGGTGATGGAGAGGGAGCTGGAGGTGGTCCTGGCAAGGGGGAGGGGGTGAGGGGGGGCTGGGGGTGATGGGGAGGTGGTGGGGGGGTGAGTGGGGGTGATGGGGGGGAGTTGGGAGGTGTACCCCGTTAGGAGGAGGTGATGGGGGGGAGCTGGGAGCTGGGCACAGGCAGGGGAGGTGGTGGGGAGATGACTGGGGGTGATGGGGGAGCAGGGTCCTGTCAGGGGGAGGCGGCAGGGGGTGTCTGAGGGTGATGGGGAGGGAGCTGGGAGCAGGTTGTAGGGATCGGCCAGGGGGTAGAGATGGGGATGGGGGATAGCTGGGAGGTGGTAGGGGGTGCCCAGGGGTGATGGGGAGCAGGTTGTGAGGTTTGGTCTAGGGTGGTGGTGGTGGTGAGGGAGCTGGGGGCAGTCAGGAAGAGGCAGTGGGGGGGTTGCCTAGGGATGGGGGGGGAGCAGGGTTCTGGCAGGGGCAGGTGGCAGGGGGTGCCCAGGGGTGATGGTGAGGCAGCTGGGGGCAGCTGGTGGGGCTTGTCCCAGGGGTAATGGTGGTGGACAGGAAGCTGGGAGCAGGTTGTGGGGCTCAGCCCAGGGATGATGTGAGGGAGCTGGGAGCCTCAGCCTGGCCCTGCACAGTGCAGGCTATCCCCGTGTGCCTTCTGGATGGGGAGCTTGCAGCTGGCCCCCCTCACAGTGGGTGCTCAGTGTCTGAGCGCTGGGTGATCCTATCAGTGAGGGTGTGCAGGGAGAGGTGCCAGGCTCTGCACTGCTCCCTTCCCATTCTCAGTGCGTGCCCCAACTCTCAGTGCGCTGAGAACTAGGGTGGCAGCTGCAGCTTTAGCAGTAAACCTTTAATACGTGGTATCCCTGAGCTGAAGGAGAGTTCACACAACGCTCTCAGACGCACGGTCTGATTTTTGGGTGGTGCTGTGCAGAGCCGGGAGTTGGACCCCCAGGTCCTTGCGGGCCCCTTCCAGCTGGGGATGTTCTGATTTGGGGCTCCTGGTGGCAGGAAGGGCTGGGGAGGTGGAGAGACCTCTGCCATGGAAAGGAGACAGCTCTGCAGTGCCATGTGACAGAAGGGCTATCGGAGCCATAAAGATATGCCCTACAAGAGAGAACTGTGTAATTATTAGGAGTTGTGTTTAATTGCAATGAATTTTGACTTAATGGCATCAGCCCAGCCATAAATACGGGGCACAGCACCAATTAATGCTAGACTTTGCTTTCCCTCAAAGAGTTTTTTTTGCTAAATTGCATTTCTTGCAGTAGCAAGGACATTGAGCTAAGCCGAAATTGATTAGCTTCTGGGCGGATTCTTTCTTGTCAGAGCATAATAATTAAGCTGTTCATGTGGGGCCTTGCAGCAGTTAGGGCTTTATCTGGTAAGACAACGTGATGCAGAACGTCACCGATCATTCTGTCAGCACGTTCTGTCTGCAGGAGCCTGTGGTCCTCACCAAGTGTGTCAGAACATCCCATTTTACAGTTCCTCTCTCTTTTAAAGGAGCTTTCCTCTAATTTCACAATGGGAGGGAGTCTTCAAGAGAAATCACTTTCTTGCAGAGAACACATTTGAGTAAAATTGGTTCACCAGGGCAACACAGCAGGGTTGATTTTACTTCACGCATTTGACCAAAGCTGGGATTTGGTCCCTTAATGTTCTCAGAAGCCTGCAGCTGAGGAGAGCTGATCTTCTGGTTGCTCTGCCTGGCCTCGCTTCTACCTCAGCTGCAGACTCCAAAGAACATCTGCAGCTGATGTGTCCGAGCAGGGAAGCTCAGAAGTCCTTGGGAAGGTGTTACGATGATCCCTTTGTGTGCTTAGGCAATCCAATTTGCGTAGAGCTCGATAAGAAGTTGGGAAACAGAACGAAAAGCAAAGAAAGCGTGGTGAAATCCCCGGGGTCGCTTCTGCAGCCACTAGCAAAACATCTCAGTGCATTTCTCTTGTTTTTTCCTCAGAACAATGCCAAGGTGGCAGTGCTGGGGGCGTCGGGAGGGATTGGGCAGCCGCTGTCCCTCCTCCTGAAGAACAGCCCGCTGGTGAGCAGGCTCAGCCTCTACGACATTGCTCACACCCCTGGCGTCGCAGCTGACCTCAGCCACATTGAGACGAGAGCGACTGTCAAAGGTTTGTGGGGCTGCTGCCACCCCTCGTGGGAGCCTAAACCTGCTGCAAGGCTAATTAGGGCTCCGTTGATTGGATTGATGTGTGTGGAGATGGGACTAGCTCCTGGTTGCGCTGTTGGAGGGGAATTCATAATAACTGGCAGGAAATATCCAGTAAAGTCATACCGAGGGGAAAAAAAAAGAGCATTGGAGTTGAAAGTTTGTCTACAAATGGACTGATGCTCTCTGGGTGCCTCCATGACCTGTGTGTCACTAAAAGGTGACATTTTACTTGGGTGTGCCTGTCTCTTCTCCCTCTGCTCTGCTCTTTTGAGACCTGCCCCCAGCTCTAACACGGAGCTGTTAGAGCAAGGCCAGAGGAGGCCACGAGGATGCTCAGAGGCTGGAGCACCTCTCCTACAGAGCCAGGCTGAGGGAGCTGGGGGTGCTCAGCCTGGAGAAGGGAGGGCTCTGGGGAGACCTCACAGCAGCCTGCCAGGGCCTAAAGGGGGCTGTGGGACAGCTGGGGAGGGATTCTGTCAGGAATATAGGGATAGGGCAAGGGGGGATGGCTTTAAACTAAAAGAGGGAAGATTTAGATTAGATCTAAGGAGGAAATTCTTCACTCAGAGGGTGGTGAGGCACTGGCACAGGCTGCCCAGAGGAGCTGTGGCTGCCCCAGCCCTGGCAGTGTCCAAGGCCAGGCTGGATGGGGCTGGGGGCAGCCTGGGCTGGTGGGAGGTGTCCTGCTCATAGCAGGGGCTGGAGCTGGGTGATCTTTTAGGTCTCTTCCAACACAAACCATTCTGTGATTCCGTATTCTGGGAGCGCTGGCTGTAGTGCCCAGCCCAGCTTTTAGGACAGTGAATGTTGTGTATACGCAGTGGGAAGGCCCTGTTTTCACACAGACGGAGGTTCCCACCACTCCTACTCCTTGAGTTTTGAAACAGTGAAAATAAAACATGAAACTGGGTCCACCCATAACTTTACTGCTTTGCTTCTCAGTGTGAGTCTGAATTGAAGGGTAAATTAAAATCAGAATTGTGTGCTTTTAGGTATAATTTTGTACTTCAAGCTGTCAGGTACTTACTGACAAAACCATAACATCTGAATGTTTTCCATTCCAGGCTTCCTGGGACCTGAGCAGTTGCCAGAATGTCTGAAGGGCTGCGATGTTGTAGTTATTCCTGCTGGAGTCCCCAGAAAGCCAGGTATGTTCTTCCAGGGCTTCACTGTCTTGTCTCTGCAGTACTTCTGTTCAAGGGGCTGGTGCTTCACAGCGCTTCCCTTGTTGGTTGGGATGGGAGTGGGCTGGTAATGATGCTGCCCTAGAGCTTGGTGTGGTGTCAGCCACCTCAGTTAGCTTTTGTCACTTGTAAAACGGGGACAAACACTGATTTCTGGGGTTCCTGTGTAAGGGTGAGGAGCAAAGACGTCGCACTGCAAGTGATCCTGAACCTCCCATAGGATTTCTTGCCCAGAGCGTTACCATGTTCAACAACTGGTTCTTTGTTTCCTTTCTCAGCAGAATAATAATAATCCATTTGTTCTGCGTTAATTGTGTGGTAACTTCTCCGAGCATCTCCGAATGAATGCTCTTAAGTCTTCCTCATATCCCTGATTCGTTCCATTTCCACTCTTTTTTTCAGTACCCTATTGGGAATGCTACAAAAGCCTAGACTTTAATTTCTTGTTCATCCTCACTGTGTACTTTTCATGGTTAAAGTGGATGCTGCAGCAGAAACAGAGGTTGCCACTTCTGCATCTCGCAGTATTTTGCAGAGAGCAGTTAGCATTCGAGCTGTAGTTGTTGAGGTGACTTCAGAGGGGAGGAGAGTTCACCCAAGGAGCCATTAGGCTGCGCTGAGCACCCCGGTACTGATGCAGGTCTGCAGGGTGATGCACCACCTCTGGCTGAAGGGCAGCCTGATAGCTGGCAGCCGGGCCGGTCGCTACTGAAAAGTGCTGATCTGTCTGAAAGGGCAGGTAGCCTTTATCAGTGGGTTACCTTTGGAGCCAGTTCCTTATTGCAGCAGGGGAGCTTTCTCTTGATACATGAAACCAGGAGCTGAAGCTGGCATATCGCTGTCCAGAGCAGGACACTCTGATTGGGTAGCCTGCCCTTTAGTGAATAGGCTGCGGGTAACTTAAAATACTCTGCTGGGTGTGTTCTAGGTATGACCCGCGATGACCTGTTCAACACCAACGCTAGCATTGTTGCTACTTTGACAACTGCCTGTGCGAAGCACTGTCCAGAAGCCATGATCTGTATTATCTCTAACCCGGTAAGCATTTCCTGGAGACCTTCAAAATGCAGACAAGAAAATCCAAACTGAGAACACTGGAGTAATCTGTGAACTGCTGTTAGTTTGGAGCAGTATCTTTAAGGTCTATAAAGTACTTGTAGGGGAAAGAAAACCTAAAAGCCTGGCTCTATCAACACATTTTTTTGGGCTGTATCAAAATCAGATTAAACTTAGATATAAAAGTGCTTGATATCTCAGCTTCTGTTTGACTGTGGTTAATAGTGCATACTGTTGTGTTAGCTGGAATAGAACAGCTCAGGAAGGGAGGAGCCTTTGTAACATGAATGAACAAGTTACTGCCTTAGTGGTTATTTAAAATGCGCTAGTTTTGGCCTGACTGTAAATTGCTCTTCCTAGTAGGAATTGAAGTAATTGGCTAGAGCTGACTTGGAGATGCACTGTTTATTTACTGGCCTGTTCAGTTCATGAATTGGCTTCATTATTAGCCTGGTTCTAATGAACGCTTGCCTGTTTTTGCTTGCAGGTTAATTCAACCATCCCAATAACTTCAGAAGTCTTCAAGAAGCACGGTGTGTACAATCCCAACAGAATCTTCGGTGTTACAACACTGGACATTGTCAGAGCGAATACCTTTGTGGCTGAACTAAAGGTACGTCGTAGAGAGGGGTGCCGTGTGCTTCTGTCATCAGATCTACCACAAATGCCTCTAAAATCCCTGCACAGAGCTAAAGCAGCCCAGCTTTATGTGGAGCTAGAGCTGGAAGCAACGATTCCCTGTTCCCACTCTCTAGAGGAGCCCAGGGATAGGGTTTCTTGCAAAATGTAGTTCGAGAGGCTTTGACCTTTCCTTTCATAGCTCTCCCCTGTGAGCGAGCTGCATGTTTGCCTTAATTCTCTTGGCATTTTCAGCCCTGCTGGTGCAACCAGAGGAGGGGGTTGAATTGTAGTGTATCTTCCCAAGTCATACTGTGCTGCCAGTTGCAGGATATTCTGTGGGGTGTCAGGAGGTGCAGCAGTTTCACTGCTCTTAGTAGCCCTGGTGGGGTTTGGATCTTTGCTGCTGTTTATCTTGCATTAATGTTGCTCTGTACTGCCTGAAGTTGTCAGAGTGAATAACCTGGAGCTAACTGTGTACATCTGGCTTTGTCCATGGAGCGTAGCTGCCTCTGAAGCTTCTCCTCTCTGTCTCGTGGGGGTTTGTGGATGTGTTCAGATACAGAAGGAAGAAAAAGTGTAGTGGCTTTAAATGGTTTTCTCGTTCCTGTGTCTCAGAATCCGGAAAACTTCATGTTTCCCCTAGGGTTTAGATCCAGCTCGAGTAAGTGTTCCAGTCATTGGTGGCCATGCAGGGAAGACCATCATCCCTCTGATCTCTCAGGTAAGTCACGTAACTGCTGCGTGTGGCGTTGTGCTGCGTGGTGTTCCTCCTCAGTGAGTTACAGCTGATGTGAAGTGCCTTTGTGATGGCATGTGGCGTGCTGAGATACAAGAGTAGGGAAGACTGTCTCAGCTGTGGCTCATTTTATTCCGAGATGAAGTGCAAGCTACTCGAAGGTAAAGAGCTAAATCTGAGCTCCTCTGGGTGGCTTAAATAGCAGCACTCTTTTTTTCCCTAGAGCAGTTCTGGAATAAGAACTGAGGGGTAGTGTGGGTGTTCAGATATCTTGGCAGTGTTTTCTTTTGTCACTTTTTTGATGGCAGTTGTATGGTATGAATGCTTTGCTACAGCAGAAAAATTAAACTGCTTTTACCATGGTGGACTAGAAACCCTCCTGCAACAGCCAGTGTTGAAACGAGGAGGCACAGCTCATCTTGTGTGGGGAGATTGCTTCAGAAATGACCGGTTGTCAGAGGGAGGCTCCCTTCACGTGTCTAATGCAGAGTGAAATGCAGCTCTAAAGCAGGCTGCAGCTTTGTGAGGAGATGGCCAGGAGATGGCCAAAAGCAGCCAGTGGAGAAAGGGCAAAAAGCTCTGCTCTCAGCGAGGAATAAAGTGCCCTTCACAGAAGGATGGTCTTAGGGAATAAAGCAAGGGCTTTGGAGCTGAATGCTGAGCGGGTGCTTTTGCTAGAGGCAGTCAGGGCAGCCCCAGCTGTGCTTAGCAGACCTGGGTAGCTGTCTGAAGGTTCACTGACTTCTTAAATACCTCTTGCAGATGGGATCCTCCATAAGGCTCTAGACTTCCATAATGCCACAGTGACCCAAATATTTATAAGGTGGCTTTTTTTTTTTCCCCCCTAAAGGTTGTTACATGCTTGGAGGGCACCTGTCTAGTGCAAAGGACTAGATGGTAGCAAGTAACCATGGCCAGCCCTGGTTTTGCCATCAAGCTGCAGTTTGTCTCTGAGCAAACTAGGCATGACTAGCGTACTGTTGGAGTTCTTGCAGCAACCAGAATCCTTAGTGAATGCCTGCAGCTGCTGGCCAGTCTGTCACACCATCTGGGAGCTGGGGTAGTTGATTTTTCCCCTCTGAGAACTGTTGGTAACGACTGTAGTGATAGGAGAAGTATCACGTGGGTGGCCTCGTGCTGGAGGGGTGCTGGTATTTGATGCTAATTTATTTTTTCTAATCCAGTGCACACCAAAAGTGGACTTCCCCCAGGATCAGCTGGAAAAGCTTACAGGGAGGATTCAAGAAGCTGGCACTGAAGTTGTCAAGGCTAAAGCAGGAGCAGGTTGGTTCTTGGCTACAGCTTCCAAGTAATTCTTATCGTCCAGCTGAATGGACGCAGTCCTCTTTGGTTTAATCTTATTTACAACTGCAAGGCAGAAATAGGAACTGCTGATTGCAATCCTAGCTGCTCTCCCACGTCAGTGACTGCCTGAGCTGTGGCACTAGAAGTAGCTCAGTATGTAGGGAAGACCAAACAGTACTGGATCCTGAACGTGTGTGACTTCAAAAATCATCTTCTCTCATTAAGCTCTTTCCTTCTGTTAATCTGGTGAACTGCATAGCAGGTGGCTTCTGCCTTCTCAAACTGGCTGTGAGCTTGAAGTCAGTGACGCTGCAGCTCTGTAAGCATAACAGCGTGGAAGCCTTTGATACTAAACCAAGTACTGAATTTAAATGTGATCTGTTCTAAAAATGGTTCAACTCTTACAGGATCTGCTACCTTGTCTATGGCCTACGCCGGAGCTCGCTTTGTGTTCTCCCTGGTGGATGCCATGAACGGAAAGGAAGGGGTTATCGAATGTTCCTTTGTGCGGTCGGAAGAGACAGAGAGCCCCTACTTCTCTACACCTCTGCTGCTGGGAGTATGTGCTTCACGTGGTGGGGCTTAGAAACAGCAGTTACTGGTGTAGTCTTTAGATTTCGTGTTTTTTACTCAGTGATTTCAATTCAGTCCAGTGCCGAGTATCACTAGGTAACAGCTGAACGTATGTTTAAGAGTTCTTGGGTATTTGGGTATTGCAGGTAAGCAAATATCCCATGTTTAAATGTTTGCTGCTGCTTTTATCTGCTCTCAGACTGCAGCTCACTGAGTAACCAGCGATTCAGACCTTTCTTAAGAGGTCATGTGTGCCCCAAGTTGGTGCCCAGTTATGAAGAGCTTTCTTATGGTTAAGGAGAGTCAGCAATCTGGTCTCCTCAGCTTGATCTGCTACAAGGAAATTACTCAGAAATGGAGGCATGTGGGGAAGCACTGTGTGAATTAGGATTAATAGGTTTCCTTCCGAGTTCAGTAGAGGTCCCAAAAGCAATGTTATTCTAACCCCGTGGGCAGAGTGAAAGCAGTGACATGGCTGCTGGATGCAAGGGATGGTGTACGTTGGTTTGGGTGGTAGCTGGTGAAGGAATGGATGTAGAGGAGGATTAAGGGGGAAGCGTTTGGATTCAGGCATGAGATTTTGGAAACCCAGGAGTGCAACTCTGAAGCAGGTTCAGATTGCAAACCAGTGGCAAATGAAGGGTGTACACAGAGGAGAGCTGAACGGTGGTTCTGAGGGCAGGAGAAGGCACAAAGGAGCAGTGGGTATCAGTCTCCCCTGGAAGGAGCCGAGGGGCTAGCTTCAAGTTCTACACCCCAATGAGAACAGTGAATGAGAAGTTTGTGAAAGCTCTAGAAGTCACTACAAATAGCAAAAAGCCTCACAGCCTTGCAAGGAAGCACAAGGTTTGCAGACGGTAAAAGTGTCAGAGGTCCTAGGCTGGGTCTCCATCTCAGTTGGGCAGTAAGTAATCAGGGCTGTTAAGTTGCTCTCTAGGTCACTGAATGAATGGTTAATCCTTAAATCCTCTTTCCCTCAGAAAAATGGCATTGAGAAGAACCTGGGTATCGGCAAGATCACCCCCTTTGAAGAGAAGATGGTTGCTGAGGCCATGTCGGAGCTGAAGGCTTCTATTAAAAAAGGAGAAGATTTTGCAAAGAACTTCAAGTGAAGCGTTGATGATGGGGAGGAATTCCAACTTCCTTAATTTATTAAGGCATCATGTCACTTTACAACTTCGGGTTCAAAGCTCAGGTTTTGACTGAAGTCTGTCTGTACCAGTATAATTGATTGTTGTCAAAGCAGAGTCTAATCATCAATAAAATGGCCTCATTTTTTTCAGCGTACCAGCTGGAGTTGTCCTGTTGTTTCTGTCTTCTGAAGGTAGAAGCTGCAGGTCTCTGAAGCGTTACCGGTGAAATCAGCCTCTTAAAACGGGTGAACTAATTGCTGGATTTTGTGAGAGACATCCCAGGGAAGGGGCTCAGCTGTTCTCTGCAGAAGGAGAGGTGATAATGCAGCCTGACAGTGATGGGCACTTCAGGGTTGTTAAGGAAGCTTAAAGTTGTGTTTCGTATTTAAAATAGTCCCGTATTTCTTCCCCAAATCATGAGATCTGACTAGGTAACACTGCTCTGTGGACAGACGTGATGGAGCCGAGGAGGTGGCCAGCTTACAAAGCTTCCACCAGTCCTCAGACCTCCTTATATACTTCCACTGGTCTCTGAAAGCTGCAAAAGAAGCTACCTTTGAAGGCAAGGTTGGTGTTTCACACCCCTGAAGCAAGTTTTTATCTGAAAACCCAACCAGAGAAACGCAGTTTCTGGGAAGGACGTACCCTGCGTCGCTTTCCTGGTCCTGCTGCTTGGCTACGCTGCAGCTCCTCCGAGCTCGCAGCTGTGCTGCTGCTTCGGTTTTGTCTCGGGCTGCTTGTTCAGCACAGCAGCTGGGAAACCGGGGATGATCAAACGGGATCGGGACAGGTTGAAGAGGCTTGCAGGAGGGTGTCTGATCAGAGTGATCCCAGGGGTGTTTTTTCAGGTCGGCGCATTGCCTCTGATACATTGTGTTGCCGGAACCTTACGTAAGTTGACTTTTAAAGAGTTAGTGAAAGAGCACAGCGGTTGCAACGTCAGTCCTGCTGTAAGAAAATAATTAAAATGCTGAGAGTGACTTCTTTCTAGTTAGGAACAAAAGCCTTGATTTAGCATCTGCATAGATTTCTTTTACATTCATCCCCTTGTGCATATAAAAATAAACGTCTGCACGAAAACGGTGATGACAAGTTCTATCGCCGACTTCTTTGAAGGTAAGCTTTAATGAAGGAAGCTATTAATTCAGTCTTCCTCCATGCTCTGTGGGCTGCTTACCCTATTGCTTTGAATTGCTCTAATCCACGTAGGCTGAATTCTAAGTTGAGCAGACGCTGTTTTGATTAGCTGGAGGAAATGCCAAAGCCCAGCACCTCTGGTTTGAGCGAGACAACCTGATGTTGAAGGTTCTCTTAGGGAACAGAGCTAAAGGCAGGAGATACTGTTTGGTCACTGGCTTCATTTCCTCCTACCTCTTGTATTCTAACTCTCCTGAGATATTCGAACTATTTATTTTTTATTTATTTACTTATTTTGATCTAGCCCATCATCCTGAAACAGATCACACAATTACCACACTGCTGAAGGCTGACAACGAAGCGCTTGGCTCTGTCCCTCTGTGGAACACGTAGGCAGAGAGGACAGCAAGCCCAGCTCTTGTGCCTCTGTCTGCGGCAGCTCAATGTGTTAAAGCTTGGTTTCTTTACAGAAATAGTAATGAAATGGAAGGGCCGGCACTCATTACTCAGCAGGCTTGGAACAAAGTGGTTATTAGGTGGTATTAATAGAATTAAAGATCACGCTGGGGGCAGGGGAGGATGTCCCAGCCGAAGGACACAGAGGATGGGTGGCACAGGCCTAGCACGTGCGACCTCGAGGTTGTTCAAAATGTTCAAACTGAGGACTGGGAAGCTCGTGGTGGCCTTGGCAATAACGCAGGCTGCTGGGAGGGGGCTCTTACAGACCCATCAGCAATTCTGTACCCAGGAGCAGGCAGTGGGTTATTTAATCAGGGTGTTTGTCCTCTGCAGAGCGAGTGGCCTGCTCCTCCTGCTCATGCCCAGGCTGCTGGGAAAGCCTTGCCTCGGACCAGGAGGGATGGATGTGAGCTGCACTTGTTCCAGTCCTGCTCCTTTGGGTGCAGCAGGTAGAGCAGATTTCCGAGGGCTGGAGTGTTTTGGGACTTCTGATGCAGGGTGCAGTTTGAGCCCTGGGGAGGGAATCAGGGCGCACCCTGGCAGAGGTTCCTGGAGGAACAGGAGCTAACTGGGTGCTCCTGGGGGAAGTGGAAAGGTCCATGCGCAGGTACCCTCAGAGGAACAACCTCGTTCTTCTGTTTTACCCATCTGCGTGGATTAGGGTGATGTGGCAAAGCACAGAAGAGGATAAAACGAGGAGAAAAGCAAATGGTGAGGTTTATGGCTTGGCTATTTCATCACCCTTGGTGCCCAGGTGCCTTCAGGTTGGCAGAGTGCAGGCTGGCAGCCTTCACCCACATTTATTCCTGGGAAAAGTTTTCCCTGTTTCCCTTCCTGGTTCCCAAGCACGCGTTTGTTTAACGGGACCGTGTGTCGGGGCGGGGTGCCAGCACCCGTCCCTGTCTGAACCCTGCTGGGATGGAGCCTGCAGTCTCCAATGCATCTCAAACCCTCACGGCGAGCACAGCGGGTGGGTTTTAAAGGCAGATTGGGGAGAATGAGAGCTGGTGCAATATCCGTCCCCATAAGGAGCTGTAATCCTTCGGGAAAATCCAGCCCTAAGCCCATGCGTGGTGGCTGTGCCCCCTGGAGCCTCCTCTCCCTGGGGACACTCAGGAGATGGCAGCAGCAGCTTGCCTTGGGCAGGGCTGGGTCCTGGCATTTCGGTGATGTTTGGGAGAAGCAGGGAAACAACAAGGGGGAGGCGTTTGGGTGCTGCTTTACGCAGAGCATCCTCAGCCCGTGGAGATCACAGGGGAACAGGGAGAGGAAAGGGGCCCAGAGGGTGACGCCGAGGGGCTTGAGCATCGTCAGGAGGATCAGAAACCACCCGAGCTGCAGCTCCAGCTTGGCAGAGGTCTCTTTTCCCCCTCCTCTTTCCCCTCGTTCCCTTGCCTGGCCACGGGCACCGTTAATCCACCACGGCCACATTCGCTCTCGATTTACTCAAATGCCTCCGAGCTCTCCCTTCCCTCCTGGGCGCCTCGGAGCGGGTTTGTTTGCATTTACAGGGAAACCTGTTAATAAAGGCCACCGAAGGGACTGCTCTTTTCCCGGCTGCAGGAACAGATGGCGGGGTGAGGGCGGCGCAATTAATGCGTGGGGGGACTCCTGCCGGGGCGGAGGGCACCCCGGTGGCACGGGGAGGTGGGCGATGCCCCTGTAGGAAGGGCTGTGATGCGGGGAAGGGACGGTGGCACGTCCACCCCAAATCGATGGGAGCCTCCAGCCGCGATCGAACGCCCCAAGGTCACCCTGGGATGCCCTGTCCCCATCGCAGCCACCGCCGGGCTGCCCCTGAGCCCTTCCCCTGCGCAACTTTTTCTTTTTTTTGCAGCATTTCTCGGCTTTTTCCTCTCCCCCCGCTGCCTCGCTGGGCTGTGTGGGGCCGCTGAGCACCACACGGGTTTGGCTGGGCGGGATGGGGCCGTGGCCGTGCCCACAGCACGTGGCGGGGCCGCTCCCGGCCGCCCTCCCTCGTGCGTCGGGAGGAGGCTGGCAGCGATTTTTTTATTTTATTTTATTTTTTGGACCCGCAGTGTGAATCCTCGCAATTAGGCCTTGTTCTGCTGCCTGCCTCGTTTGATCTCCTTTAATTATTTATCGCCGATCTTTCCTTCCCCGGGCCTGGCTTTCTTTCAAGTGAGGCTTTTCTCCCGCTCCCCCTCCGCCGCGCCTCGCTCCGGCTGCCTCTTCTCCTGCAATTAGCGGCCCCTCTCCCCGCTCCTTCCCTTCTTCTCCCCCTTTTGTTCTCTGCCAGCTCTTTCCCTGCACCGCAGAGCCCAGCTCCCCCCTCCAGCTCCCTGCCTGCAGGTTTCTCTCCCCTTTTTCCCTTTTTTTTCCCTTTTTTCCCTTTTTTTTTCCCTTTTTTCCCTTTTTTCCCCTCACCCCAGCCCCTGCCTTCCTCCAGCCCCAATGATGCCGTAGCAAACCCCAAAACGGCCCCGCTGCGAGCCCTGGCTCCCCTTGGCAAGGTGCCGGGGGGCTGCTGCCCTCGCAGCGGGGTCTCCCCGCGATGTTTTTGCCGCGGGGAAGCCCGGCCACGTCTCCCCATCCTCTTTGTTTCCCAGGCCCTGATGCATTATTCAGCGCTGCGGACGCTGCGGGTGCTGGAAAGGGAATGGCGCTGCACGGGGCACGTGCTCGCCCCGGGGATGCTGGATTTTTTTTTTTTCCCCCTTTATGGGGTCTTTGTCCCCTCTGCCATCAGAAAAAAAAAAGAGGGAGCAAAGCACCCCGCGGGGCTTCTCCCATGGGGCAGCGTCTCCTCGCGTCCTGGTGGGGATGCAGAGGGGAGAAAGCGAGGAGCGGAGCGCCCTAAAAACAGCCTGGGGATGCTGTGGGGTTGTGCTCGGCCCCTTTATCCGGCCCCAAAGTGCCTCCTCCATGGGATGGGGTTGGGGACAGGGATTGGGATGGGGTCAGGGATGGAGATGGGGATAAAAATGCATTTGGGGATGGAACAGGGACAGGGATGGGGATGGGGAGAAAGGAGAGGGGTGGCTGCACCCCAAAGCCTCCTATAGGTAGCAGCCAGAAGCAGTTTGTAGGATAGATCCCCCCTCACCATCCCCATGGGGTCAGCAGGGTGCCTTCGTTAGCTCCCCGCATGCTAACGAGGAGACAAAGCTGGGGGCAGCTCCCCAGGGCTGCAGCCACCAGGTGTGGGGCGGTTTGGGGCTGGTTTGGGTAACCCGCCCCTTGCTGGGAGCACAGCGGGTGGATTTGGGGTGCTTCGGGGTTCCAGCCCTCGCTGTTACTGTGCAGGGAGGATTTGGGGGCTTTGGGGCCGCCTGTCCCTTGCCATGACCGGATTTCAGGCAGGTTTGGGTAACCTGAACCCCACTATGGGGGCGTAGCGTGGCCCTGAGCATTGCAGCACTTTCACCTGGATTTTCTTTCATTTTTGCCCTTTTTGGGTTCAACACAAACCTTTTTGGGTTCAGCTCTCCTCCTTGGGCCTAATCCCGCCCACTGTTGCTCATGGTCAGACTGAGCAAAACCTTACTGGGGGCACTGGGAGCTCCCCCCCCAAACCCTCCTGCTAGGTGGGGTATGGGAAGAGGTGGGGTACAGGGTGGGGTGTGGGGTGGGATGTTGGGAGGGATATGGGGTTGGATGTGGGGTAGGGTGGGCTATGGGGTGGATGGGATATGGGATGGGATATGGAGTGGGATACAGGGTGGGATGTGTGGGCTATGGGGTGAGATATGGGATGGGATACAGGCAGGGGAGGGATGTGGGATGTGGGATGTGGGATGATATGGGATGACATACAGGGTGGGGTAGGATACGGGATGTGAAGGTAGGATGTGGGATGTGAAGTGGGATAGGGTGGGATATGGGTTATGGGATGGGATGTGGGATGAGATGGGATATGGGATGGGATACAGGGTGGGGTGGGATATGGGATGTGAAGGTAGGACATGGAATGCGAAGGTAGGATATGGGATGGGAGGTGGGATACAGGAAGAAATGGGATATGGGATGGGATAGGATATAGGATGGGATTCAAGGATGGGATATATATGATGGGATGGGATATGGGATGGAATGTGGGATGGGATGGTATATAGGATGGGATAATATATAGGATGGGATTTAGGGATGGGACATAGGATGGGATGTGGGATACAGGAAGAAATGGGATGTGGGATGGGATATAGGGTGGAATTCAGGGATGAGATATAGGATGGGATGGGATATGGGATGGGATTCAGGGATGGGGTATGGGATGGGATATAGGATGGGATTCAGGGATGTGATATAGGATGGGGTGTGGGATGGGATATAGGATGGGATTAAGGGATGGGATGGGAGGGGAGGGGGGGTTGGGGTGGGAGCCGGGCTGAGGTGCAGGACAGTGTGAGACAACAGGGGCCTGTGCGGGACGATATGGGATGACGGGGGCCGATTGATACGGGATGATACGGAACGATAAGGACCGATAGGGACCGATTGGGGCCGATAGGGGCCGACAGGGACCGATAGGAGCCGATAGGGACCGATTGGGACCGACAGGGCCCGCGTGAGGCGGGGCAGGCCGCAGGCCCTGTGTGGGGTGTGTGTGCACTGCGCCCTCCGGCCGCCAGGGGGCGCTGCGGGGCGGTGTGAGGGGGGGGGGGCGCTGGGCGGGCTGAGGCGAGCGGAGCCGAGCGGAGCGGAGCGGAGCTGTCCGCTTCAGCACCGCCGGGAGGGGCCGGGTGAGCGGGGCCGGGGGGGCTGGGGGGGCCTGGGGGGGTGTAAGGGGGATTTGGGGGGGGTATAAGGGGGATTTGGGGGGCTAAAGGGGGATTTAAGGGGGTAAAAGGGGGATTTGGGGGGGTATATAGGGGATTTGGGGGGGTATATGGGGGGTATGGGGGGGCCTGGGGGGGTATAGGGGGGGTATATGGGAGGTATAGGGGGGGTATGGGGGGTGTTGAGGGGTTTGGGGGGGATTTGGGGAGGGTGTGGGGGGTTAAAGGGGGCTTAGGGGAGGTGTTGGGGGGTTAAAGGGGGGGTTGGGGGGTTAATGGGGTTTAAAGGGGGGTTAAAGGGGGTTTATGGGGGTTTGGGGGGTGCAAGGGGAGCGGGGGGGGGAAAGGGGGTAGGGGGTGAGGGGAGACGCCATGAGGGGGGTTTTGGGGTTTTGGGGTGTGGGGGGGTAAAGGGAGAGGGGTGGTTGTGGGGTGTTACCTGGGGAGGGGTCAGAGGAGTGGGGTTTTGGGGGGGGGTGGGTTTTTTTTTAAGGGACAAACGGGGAGTAGGGAGATGCTGGGAGACCCCATGGGATGGGGGGGTGGGGGGGTACCTAAAAGGATAGAGGTGTGATTTGGGGATGGTGTTATTGGGATGGTGTTACTGGGGGGACAGTGGGGTTGGGGAAGGGGGGTCGGACAATTTTGGGGCTCCTCAGGAGCACCCCGTGTGCACGGTGGGATGGGGATGGGCCGGGAAGGGCCCGACGGCCCCATGAGACCCCATAGGGAGGGCTGGGGGCTCCCTGTTGGCCCAGGGCTTGCGGTGAGGAGAATGCACGAATCACCCCAAAACCCGGCCCCAAAACGGGGCAGGTTCCTAAAACCCTCTGTGGGGTTTGGGGGGGGCAGAAGGGGCAGGGCTGGGCTGCCGGCGGGCTCTGTTATAGGGTCGGGGCGGCTCGGGGCCGGGCTGGGGTCCTTCATCCCCTTGGTGTCCCCACTGTGGGGGGGTTCGGGGCTCGGTGTCCCCGCTGCGGACCCCCAGGTCCCGGGGGTCCCATCCTCAGCGTCCTGATGGAGGCAGCCCCGCTCCCTACGGCACGGGGGGGTTACAGGAGCTGGCGGGGGGCTCCTGGGGCCAGAAGGTGGCCGGGTTTTAGGGCAGCGCTGCCGGGGCTTTGCCCGTGGTCCCCCCCACCTTGGTTTCCTGCCCCCTAAATGGGTTTTGTCCCCGCAGGGAGATGCGGCCTTGCCCCGATGAAGGGCTGCCCCCACAGCAGGGGTGCCGTGCCTGCTGGGCACCCCGCGTGCATCCTCAGCCCCCCCAAATTTATGTTGTGGGGGCGCAGTGCCTCCCCCTGAGCACCCTACAACCCGGGAGACGGTAGCTGGGCTGCGACACGCTGCCTTAACCCTCTCCGTGGAGGAAATCCCCAAAAACCCCCCAAAACCCCCATCCCCAATTCCCCTGCCCTGATTTCGGCATGCCATACGGGGTCGCAGGCAAGCGGATGGGGCCGAGGGGGGGGGGGACAGAGCGGGACCCCCGCTCCTCGGCGTCCCCAAAGCCCTTCGCCTTCCTTCCCAGCTCGTGTCTTCTCCCGGCCAGGTGGCCCGCGGCTTATATAACGTGCTCAGCCCCGGAACAGCTCCTCCCGTTACACAACGGGCACCGCGCCCGGGGGGGGCCCCTGCTGCCTGCCCACCCCCCCTCTGGACCCCCCCCCTGCACCCCGTTACTGCCGCGGGGAGGCGAGCTGGTAGGGTCGGGATCGGTGCCGCAGCCCCCTGCTGCTCTGGGGGCTCAATATTTGCTGCTTTTATTATTTTATTATTATTTTATTGTTATTATCGTCGTGCCCCCCCCGGCTTGTCTGCTGTAGGGGCGGATGGGGTGAGGGTGCCCCCAGGGGGGTGTCCCCAGCCTGGGGGTGTCCTTAGGGAGGGCTGGGGGTGTCAGGATCCATCCCTGGCCCTGCTGGTGCCTCGCTGCTTCCCCCGAGCCCCCGCTGTTTAAGCACCCCCCCTTGGGGTGAAGGCTTTGGGGGCAGCGTGATGTGGGGTGCTGGGGGGCTCCTGGGACAGGGGCTGGGTGAAATTTGGGGACTTTGGTGTCACCTGTGCTGTCCCATGCTGTGCCGTGACACCGGGGCTACCAAAACCCACGGATTTCGATGCTGCCTGCAGGACACCCTCCCTCACACATTTGTTGGTGTCCCCCCCCGCTAATAGGTTGCATTTTGGGGCTGGGAGCACACCCCAACCCCTCGCCTCCCTTTGGGGTCCTGGCTCCCCTGCAGAGCATCTCCCTACTCCTCGGAGGAGCCGCGACACCACCCGTCCCTCTCCACGCACCACCATCCCCCCATGCCCACCATCCCATGGGGTCCTGCCCCTCTCCGTGCCCCCCCGGACCCCCCCGGTCCCATTTTTTGGCACTCCGGGAAGGAGCCCAGTTGCTTAGCAACTCTTTGGCTTCTCCGCCAGCCTCCTCAGCTATTTAAAACACGCAGCCACGCGCACACGCCGCGTACGCACGGGCAGCAGCGAGCCCTCGCCCGGCTCGCCAGCCCCCCGTTAGCCCTGACGGGGTGGTCCCGAATCCTTCGGGTCCATCCCGGTGTCCCCCCGGCTCTGGCCATGCTGGGTTTTGCTGCGGGATGGTGCGGGACATGGCTGGGGTGTCCCCAGGGATTGGGTTTTTGGGGTGCCCTTTGGGCACCCAGCGCCTTTCTGCTCCCCAAATTGTGGGGTCCCCGCGGGCTCAGGGCGGAGCTGACGGGCCGAGCCTTTGCAAGCTGCTCTCCTTCTGTTTTCTTTTTTTTTTTATTTTTATTTTTCCCCTTCTTGGAGGTCTGACTCATGGGTTTTGGCACCGGTCGGCCCAATTAAGAACAGCAACCCGAGACTTTTCCTCCTGCTGACTCCAGCCGGGTTTTCTGCCTTCGTGCAGCCAGGCGGAGGCCTTCTCCAGCCACCTTCAAGTAATTAGCAGCCTGTAACGAGGCTGGAAATGCTTAGGGTGGAGGATGAGGATGGGAATGGAGATGGATGGGGATGGGATGAGGATGAGGATGGAGATGGAGGATGGGGATGGGGTTGGGGATGGAGGATGAGGATGGAGGATGAGGATGGAGGATGGAGGATGGGAATGGGATGGGATGGGATGGGATGGGATGGGATGGGATGGGATGGGATGGGATGGGATGGGATGGGATGGGATGGGATGGGATGGGATGGGGATGGGATGGGTGGCGGATGAGGATGATGATGGAGCTGGAGGATGGTTTGTGGAGGATGGGGCTGGCCCCTCTCTCCGTTCCCCGGAGCAGGTGGGCTCTCCTCCTTCCAAACTGTGCCGTCTCGGCGCAAGCTGCCAGCAGCAGCTGAAAGCTTCAGCCCCCTGCTTCCTGGTGCTGCTTCCCTCCTGTAAACAAATGGGAGATTTTAAAGGGAAAACCGCTGCTCTTCGTCTAAAGGGCAGCCATCCCCTCGGGGGACCCCGCAGCAGCCGGAGCCTCCCCCGAGGGACTTTTGGCCTTTGGGGGGGCTCAGCACCGGCCTCAGGCCCTGGCCAGAGGCTCGCCGCCGTCGCCCCGTGTCTGGTGCAGCTGGATGCGGCCAGAATTAATTGAGCACCGGCCGGAGGCGGCTTTAATTAGCGCAGCAGCAAGGGGGAGGCCGGCTGGGTGGGGGGCACCTGGGGGGGTGCTTCCCTCCCCCCAGGAAGGGGGTGCCCGGCCCTGGGCACGAGTAGGGAGCTGGGTGGGGAAGGATTGGAGCAGGCAGCTGGGGAGAGGTGTGTTTGTGGGCAGGGAAAGCTAAAGGCCAAAGAGGTTTGGTGGAATAATGTTGATGGGGATGGGATGGGGGCGCAGCATCTCCAAACGTTTCCAGAAGCTGAACCCAGGCAGCAGAAAGCGCCTGTGAGGTGAAAACCCATTTTGATTTCCCACTCCCCAGCCCTAATGGTGGCTCTTGGAGTGCCAGCGGGGAGGATCGGGATCCCAAAACACGAGCACAAAGGGCTCAGCAAAAAGGGATGAGCTGGATTCACTCGGGAGTTCCCCCAGAGCTGCCCCCGAAGCCCTGGCACGGCGGGGCTGGGACCTCAGGCGGCTCGGTGGCACCGCAGTGGTTTGGGGACGGGTGGCAGCACTCGCCCCGAGACGCCTTCTGTCCCCCTCTGCAAGGCGGCCGGGGTCTGACTGCCAGCGCTTGATGATTTGTGGGTAATTACTGCAGATAATGAAATATTTAACCGTCGTGGTTAGAGCTGTGGAGAGCGCTGAGCCGGGCGGGGAGCCGCTGGCCTTCGGGCAGGGCTGATATTTGGGGAGGGGGATGGAGGCTGGGGACTGGGGATTGGGAACGAGGATGGGGATGAGGCTGGGGACTGGGGACAAGGATGGGGATGGAGGCTGGGGATTGGAGATGAGGATGATGAGGAGGTTGGGATAGGGCTGAGGATGTGTTTGGAGGCTCAGGATGAGGCTGGGGATGGGGTTGAGGATGGATTTGGAGGCTCCAGGCCATCCCCGCCGTGTTGCGTGGCCGATGACTGAATGCTGCGGAGCTGACAGCCCCCCTCCTGCAACGTGTCCCTTGCAGACAGGGTGTTTTTGGGGTATCTCCTCTAGGGACAAGGGGGCACAGACCCAGCCCACCCCTCCGGGGGCTCCTTCTGCCCCAGCACGCTGCGCTGTTGGCACCGGGGGTGCAGGGTTTGCTCCGTTTGCTTTTTTTTTTTGTGTGTGTGTGTCCATCCAGGGCTTTTGCTCGTGGCTCTGCTTCGCTATTTATAGCCGGGTGGTGTTTGTGGGTAGTTTTTTTTTTTTTTTTTCCTCTTCCTTTGTTTTCCTGCCTGTGCCTGTGCCGTCACCGAGGCAGGATTGCTGTTATTAGCTATCATGGGGAATATTACTCACGGCGGAGCACTTCCCCTCCCTGCCACCCCCGGCCCCTTGTCCTCAGCTGCCTGGGGAAGGCTTTGAGCCAGCCGGGGGGGGCTGGCTGCGTGACACCCACCCGGGCACCCCACTGCTCCCCCCACCACCCCCCCGAGCCCTCCCGGGTACCCGCGAGCGGCCAGGACCCATCTGGGGACCACTGGGTCCCAGCCCCTCTCCCCCTGCCCCGCAGGGACCCTGCGGAGGGGACGGGGACACGGATGGGGACGTTGGACGTGGCTGCGGCGATCTTTGAGCAAATTGCTCGCCGATCGACCCGGGGGTGTTGCACAGAGTGAGGGCTCTGCTCTGCTTGCCTCCAGCTTCTTTTGCAGAAAACGGGAGGCTTGAGGATGAAATTAATTCCTGCTGGGGGAAGCAGGCAGAGGCTGCTGCTGCAGGAAGCATCCCCTCCTTCCCCCTCTCCATCACCCATGGATGAAACCTTCCAGCAGGGGAACATTTCCCATTTGGAAGCTTCCCCATCCCCACATTTTTGCCCTGATGAGGGAAAGGCAAAGATTTTGGGGAAGAGCAGCCCCGCAGCCGGGTTTCCTGCAGCATCTCCCACCCAGAGCCACGCGGGAGCTGGGCAGCTCCTTGCTGCAGGGCATCGCAGGCCTCGAAATGCGGGCACTGCCCTGCTTGCTGGAGCAACGATCCCAGCCCCTCCAAGGGCTTTAAAACCCAGAGGTGCCTCCTGCAGCTCCCTGTGCTGCTGGGGGTCCCCGCGTGGCTGGGGTCTGAGGGGACTCGGGCTGTGCAGAGCCCCCCCCTGCTGTGGAAACGCAGCCTGCTGGCTCCTGTTGGCGCGGTAATAACGGGGAAAAAAATAGAAGGAAGAACGCCGTGTAATTAAGCAATCAGCTGCCGTCCTCGCCGGGCAGGGCTGTCAGGAGATAAATGACGCGTGGGGCAGCCGGGGGCAGCGGGGAAGCCGGGATGTTCCCGGGGCCCCCCGTGGCACGGCAGCTCTCCATGCTGAGCCCCTGTTTTTGGGGTGCTGGGGGCACCCCTGCCTGCCAAACGGACCCCATTGTGCCCGTTTCTTCTCCGTGGCTGCCCCAGGCAGGGCTCGGAGGCTCTGGAGGGGCGCAGACAGCAGAGCTTTGCCCTCAAACCCTGCTGCCCCGGCTCCGTCTGACCCCACACGGCTGTGGGTGAGGGCGTGCTGGCCGGGAGGTGACATCTCCATAGAAATCCTGCCGTAGCCGTGCTGCTTTCCGCGGGTTTCAGCCATGGGAATCAATAGGCTTTAATAATGCAGGAAGGTGCGCGGGGAGGACGGGGATGTTGGGCCCTGCTGCTGCTTTCACAGCCGTGCTGGAGGAATCAGAGCTCTCCACCGGCTCCGCGTCGCGTCCCGAGCTGTGGGCAGATAATTTTACAGCCGGGGGCGCTGGGTGACCCGCTGGGTGTGCAGCCACGATGCCGGGATGTGGCAGGGCGTGCTCGTTCGCTCCTTTTCACTCCTTCTCTCCCAGCCCTTCCCCTCCTCGTCCAGCTCTCCCATCCCTGACTGTGCCATCTGAGCCCCTGGCGTGGCCGTGCCAAAGGGACTTGGCTCCCCTTCTCCCTGCCCTGCTTTTTTTTTTGGCGTGTGATGGCATCGACGCCCACGTGCCCAGGTTGGGTTCACGCTGCTGTCCTTGTCACCCCTGTGACAGGGTGTGCAGGCAGCGCCTGTCCTCAAAAAAGCCTCTCAGGCAGGGTGCTGCCAAGGGGAGCACCTCTGAGGTTCAGCCATATACACAAAGACACTTCTCCAAGTCCAAAATGAACGTGGGGGGAGCGTGTGTGCATGGGGGGTGCTCCGCCTGCACCTTTGGTCGTTTTCCTTTGGGTAGGGCTTTGTGGGAGAAGCGTTTGTGGGAATCCGAGGTGCAGCAGGGGGCTCGTGTGCTCAGGGGTGCTCCAGAGCTGCTGGGATCGGGGCTGTCACAACCTGCACAGACACCCAGTGGGGCAGTTTGCGCCTTTCTGGCTGATTTGGGATTTTTGGGATCTAAGCACGGTCGCAATTCTCCTTCCCCACGGCTTGGGGACATCATCCAAAGCCCAGCACAGCGCTGTCCCCTCCGAGGGGCTATTTCTGGAGCCTCACAGCCCACAGCAGTGCCACTGAGCATCCACCCAGCACCATCCCCAGCGCTGATGCACCTCTCTCTGAGATTTTGGGTCACAGCAGAAGGGAACGAAGCCAGGGCAAGGAACTGACCTGTGGCTCTTCCTCCCCCCCCCAGGTGCTGCGTGCCTCCAGGCCACCCCCCCAGCACCATGGCTCTCTACAACAACGGGGCCAACGCGCCCTCGCCGCAGGAAGCCTCCAACGGCTTCGCGCAGCCCGGCGCCTCGGGGACGTGGCACAAGGCCGAGGAGGAGGTGAGGCTGGCGGAGCCCAGCCTGGTGAAGAAGGCTCACCGCGAGATCCTGGACCACGAGCGCAAGCGGCGGGTGGAGCTCAAGTGCATGGAGCTGCAGGAGATGATGGAGGAGCAAGGGTGAGTGCTGGGTGCTTGGGGCTGGGTTGGGATATCCCGCGGTTGGGCACCCCCGTTGGACACCTCCTGGCACCTCCTCCTGCCCCTTTTTCTCTCTAAACCACCCTGAAGTGGCAAACGTCCTCATTTGGGGAAAAAAAAATGTCTTTGGGTGGATTGGGCTGGTTTCTGCAGCACCTCACGGGGTCTTTTGGGATGAGAAAGGGCCAGTCTGTGCCTCACGGGTTGGGGAAATGAAGCAGAGCTGTGGCTGAGCCCCAGGTGAGGCCGGTCCAGTGCTTCGGTTTGTCCCTGCCTCCCCTTTCACCCTCCAGTTTTGGGGCTAAAGCCTGACTGATGGAGCAAATTCTTCAGCGCACGCAGGGCGACGGGGACTGGCATCAGCTGCGGAGAGGGAAAATGGATTGAGGGAAGGCTTCGCCAAGGCTTTCATTAAGAGCGCAGCCGTGACCTAGAATTAAATTGTCTCACACAGACTGGAATAATGATTACGCCTAATTTGTCGTTATGGAAATAAATAAGGCTGACCTGGCGCCTTGGGGAGCCCGGGTCCTCCTTTCGGGTTCCCGTGCCCTACGAGGAGCCTTACTATGAGTAGTAGTAGTAGTGCAGCGGGTAGTAGCGCTGTGGTGATGGGTATTGTTGCTGCTGTAATTGTCTTTGCTGTTATTAAGGCTATTAATAACAGTGGGGACAGGGATCTGCCGAAATGATAATGTAATTACAGCAATAATCTTGGCCGACCTGGTTCACCCCCCTCTGCGTGGGGGCTCTCCCGGGGGCTGCAGGGGAAGCTCCCCAGGGGTTTGTGCCTGGCCGTGGCCCCTGAGCCTCAGGGATTTGTCTCCAAGGGCAGAGACCCTGTGGGGTGAGGTGTCGTGACAGCAGGGGAGGTTTTTGGGGGATTTAAGTGCTCCCTGGTTCCCTTCAACGCGGATGGATCCCGCCTGCTCTGGATCCGCCCGCTCCAGGCTGCCTGCGGGGTTACTTGCTGGCTGGTGCCTGGATTTCTTCTCTGGAAAAGGAGCGTCAGCAATTTCTGGTTCCTTCCCCACCCTGTTCTCTGTGTTAACAGCAAAAAATCCCTCTGACAGGGTTAGGAGCAGCCACTCTGCAGCCAAACCTCAGGCTCCCCTTGCTGCAGGGCTGGGGGGAGCCTTGGGGCAGGAACGCCTTTACGGGCAGGATGGAAGCAGATTTTGGGGACCTGCCAGCCCCTGTCCCTCTGCATGGCACGGCCAGATCCAGCCCTGGGGTGCTGCTGTCCTCCTGCCCGTGGCTCTGATGACAAATGCAGCCCTTGAGCCGTCTGCAGGCTGCTGGAAACGCCTCGTGGAGAGCTCTGAGAGCGTGGTGGGGCTGCTGGAGCAAGCGGGGAGAAAGGCAAGTCCCCAGAAAGAAAAGGAGAATTAAACGGCCCCTTGGTGGCCGTAAACTTGGCCACGGTCGCCTGTCCACCACCTCCAGCTTGATTTCATGTCCCCACTCCGATAGCACTGCCCACGTTAATACCCCACTGCAGCAAATCTTTGCCTGCTCGCCAGTGGCCCTGGGTGAGGTGCAGAGCTGCGTTTTGGGGGTGCTGCTTTGTTTTTAGGGCCCCCCAGCCCTGGCGTGCTGCAAGGCATAGGGAAGCAGCCAGGGCTGCCTGGTTCACTGCCCTCCTCCCGCTCAGCAGCCCTTGCCGGCTGGAGCATTAATGAGCCCGTTTCAGTGCAAATGAGCTCGTTAATATTAATCCCCATCTCGTTCTGGCGGTGGCAGAGCTCTGCACCCCCCTCACCCTCCTGCAGGACGCAGCCCAGGTGCCATCCTGTGCCTCCCCCTCCCGGGGATGCTGCCGAGTTGCTCCACGTGGGCATTTCCAGCGCGGCACCGCTGGGTTTTGGGGTCAGGGATGCGCCCGGTGCCCTTGTGCCGCTGCGGGATGCGGCACAGGGCTGCCCGGCGCGGGCTGTCACCGATCCCTCCAGCGTCTCAGGGACAGCTGGAGCGCCGTGCTTTGCCGCGGCTGTTTGCAGATGCCAGGGACAAAGTGATTAGTGTCTCTCGTTAATAACCCTGCAGTGGCCTGAGTCAGCGTTCGGCGCTAGTGCAGAGCTGGCTCGGCTGCGGGGCCGCGGCGCAGCGCGGGGATGAGCGAGGGGATGGAGGAGAATCCCAGCCCTGCTGGCTGCGAGGACAGCCTCGTGGTCATCCTCCTCCTGCACCTTCCTCATGGCCCCTTCGTCTGGAAGAAGGGGAAGTGGGGCTGAGAAGGGCAAGGAGGGTGGTGGCAGGGCTCCAAGTGGAGGGCCCTGCTGTCCTCCACCCCTCGATGGCCGTCCCAATGCCACCTCTCCTCCCCAGCCCCTCTGGCCACGCGCCAGTCCTGGAGGTACGGAGGTCATCAGCAGGGCCCTGCCCTGAGTGCCCTTCTGTTGGTCACCCTGCTCCTGTCCCAACCCTCGGGGCACGTGCAGCAGCCCCTGGAGGGCCCGCACAGCATCCCCGCCTGCCCTGACCACATCTCTGCCCATCCAGGTACTTGGAAGAGGAGATCCGGCAGAAAGTGGGGACCTTTCGGCAAATGCTGATGGAGAAGGAAGGCGTGCTCACCAGGGAGGACCAGCACGGGCGCCAAATGTAAGTGAGGCAGCTCCGGGTCGGCCCGTCTGTGTGTCCGACTCGTCTGTCACACGTTGTGCTGCTTGTCTGGGAGACATCCCGGGTGGCCACCAAGGATGGATGGATGGATGGTTTGTTAGATGGTTGGTCGGTTAGCTAGTTAGATGGTTAGATGGTTGGTTGGTTGGTTAGATGGCTGGTTGGTTGGTTGGTTGGTTGGTTAGGTGGTTAGATGGTTGGTTGGTTACATGGTTAGATGGTTGATTGGTTAGAATATTGGTTGGTTGGTTAGATGGCTAGATGGTTAGATGGTTGGTTGGTTGGTTAGAATGTTGGTTGATTGGTTAGATGGTTGGTTGGTTAAATGCTTGGTTGTTTAGATGCTTGATTGGTTGGTTAGATGGTTAGATGGTTGGTTACATGGGTGGTTGATTAGATGGTTGGTTGGTTAGATGGTTGGTTGGATAGATGGCTGGTTGGTTAGATGGTTGGTTGGTTGGTTGGTCGCTTTGTTGCTTGGCTGGTTGGTAGGAGGCAGGTTTGGCCTCTCTGAGGCAGGGTACTACCTCCGGAGGGGTTCTCCTGCTTGGTCTTTGGGCAGCCTCCAGGTGCTGTACAGGCCAGTATCGCAGTGCCCATCACAGAAGACGAAACCAGAGCGCAGGGTGCTCAGCTCACCCATCAGCTGGTGGCAGAGACCAAGCCGCAGGTTTGGGGTGCAGCACGGGGTGCAGATGGCTCCAGCCACTCGTGCCCTGCCTCTGCCTGGCCACAGCTGTCACCAATGTCACTGGAGCAGAGCAGGCACCAGCTTGGTCCTGGGGAGAAAGATGAGATGTTCAGGCCATGCCTCACTTCTGCCTGCTCCTGCTATTTGGTTGCTTTTCCTGCTCTCTCCAGGGCTGAAATCACAGCTCTGCCTCCATCCAGGCAAGGACATCGATTTGGAGTCCTTGCTATTAACTCCATAATGCAGAATAATCCTCCTGCCCAGCTGCAAAGCTGGGGTAACTCACCTTGGGGATGGTCTGGGAGGCTGCCTGCTGTCCTGTAACCCCAGTAAGATTCGCGTTAGCAGTACTAATCCTTAATAATAGCAACAATAAATAATATAAGAGGCCCAGGCAGGGCTTGAGCCTGCTTTTCACCAGCACAGACCCGGAGCCATCCCCAGAGTCGTGCCGCACCTCTGTCAGACTGCCGTGAAACCCAGGAGCCCCGTGGAGGAAGCTGCCCCAAGCCGCTGTGCCCCGTGCTGCTGCCTCCTCATCACTCCTTGTGCTGCTTCTGCCCCGGGATGGGGCCTGGGGCTGAGGTTTGCTGTGCAAAGCAGCACTGCTGCTGCTGGGGACGTGCCACCCGCTCCTCCCGCCCTGCACGGGACCATCCCCAGCCCCGCGAGGGGCTGTGCTGGCTTGATGATGATTTATCTGTGCGCTGCTTAATGGCCCGGGCAGCGTGGCTGGCCCGGCGCGCACCATCCATCAGCCTGGAAACCAGGTCACTTGGGACAGGAATAGATGCTGCAGGTTCACTGAATATTAATGCTTCATTAGGGTCAGGAAATCAGGGCGAGGGGGAGGCGGGGAAGCCGTGGCGGCGGGGGCAGTCTTCCCCTGCCAGCAGCCTCCCAGCGGGGACAGGGCTGGGCTGAGCCCATCCCGGTCGGGGTGCGCAGCCCCATCCCCATCCTGCAGCAGCCACGAGCGTCTGGGGTCCTCCTCCAGGCAGGGATCAGTGGGATAAACAAGGTGTGGGATAAACCAAGGTGCCTGGGTCACCCAGGTGTCCGAGCATCCAGGTGGCGTGTTAACAAGTGGCCTTTGCCCGTGGGACCTGAGTCATCTTCAGGGCATCTTCCCGAGAGGCTGCCCAGCTCGTTAGGGCTGGCGCTGTAACGAGCACAGAGGTGCGTTACGGGCACCCCAGCAGCCGTAGCTGTCACCTCTCCCCACCGGCAGGCTACCTCTGCAGTCTGAAAGGTAGTCGTTAGATTAGCCCCGGGGCTATAAATAATAGTGCTGAGCTGGAGGGAGCGGCCTCAAAGCACAGGAGAGCTCCAAGGAGCACGGAGGTGCTTGGGGGAAGCTGGGAGGGGATCCCAAAGGAGGGGGTTCCCCATGTGTGGGGACCTGGCCTGCAGAGGTCCCCGCCAAAGGATGTCCTGGATGCAAAACCTCTGCACTTGTTGAAGGAGAGGCTGAGGGAGGGAGCTGCAGCAGTGCTTCAGATAAACACGCCCAGCCTTCTGCAACGGCTGGAGGCTGGGAGAGCCCCAGCGCAGGCACCTCGTGTGCTGGTCCTGTTCCAGCACCTCCCTGGACGTCTACAAATCAGCCACTGGGCTGGCTGGGCTGCGAGCCCGAACCAGCTGCTCTCATTTCAAAGCACACGCGAAAAGCTCGGCATCGGCTGCGGAAATCCCGAGGGGAAACCGAGGCACCGAGCAGAGCCGTGACCACCTGAGCCCCGGCTTGCTCTCTGCACCCTCGCAGCTCCTGTCTGTGCATGCACAGCCCAGCCTCACGGCCCTCTGCTGGCTGAGGGGCTGCTCGATGGCCAGGTTAGGGGGCCTGAAACAAAATGCAGGCGTGTGGCAGGAGGGGAGGTGTGAGTGGGGCACTACAGGCTGAGCACAGCTGGCAGCAGGAGCATGAGGCCCAGCACCGCGACGTGGTGCCGTCTCAGCTGCCTACCGAGCAGAGAGTGCAGCAAGAAATTATCTCCGTTTGCTCAGCTCCCTTCTTCCTTCCCCCTTTCCGTGGTTTGGTTGCTGTTTGAAAGGCATTTTCGTGGAAAAGGAGGGTCAGGAGCCGAGGGGCTGCGCTTTTCCAGCAGCTTCCCCTGCTGCCAGCCCCCTGCTAGCACATCTGGAAGAAGCCAGGGTGGGACACCAGCTAAAAATCCTGCTTCCTGAGGCCACATCTCCTCCGGGGGGTGAGAGCCTGGCCTTGTTTGATGTCGGCACCCCCCAGGCACAGCACCACCCAGTGCAGTTACCCAGAGGGGATGGAGAAGTGTCCCCAGTGCCTCCACTTCCCTGGGGATCTGCCCTCGCCCAGCACCCGTGGCAGCTGGATGCTGCGGGATGTGTCCCGGAGCACCCACAGCCTCTGGGACCCGAGGACATCCAACCCACGCGTCCTTCTGCTGCCAAGGAGCTTGAACACCACCTGAGCTCTGGCAGAAAGGGAAAAACAAAAAAAAGAAGGGGAAAAATAACATCTGGCACCATGGATCCTGCACCCAGCACTGCTCCTGGCTGTGCCGGCGGCACTGAGATGCCCCGAGCCCGGTGCCACCGGTGCTGGAGGCAGCTCGTCCTGTGGGTGGCCATCCCCAGCAGTGACATTGCTAGGAAACATTTCATCAGGGCTCTTTGACGTGCTTTTCCTGCTCCACCTCCCTCTCCTGGCTGCTGTCACTGAGCCCCCAGACCCCTGGCAACATTTGGGGCTCGGGAGCTCAGCTGCTGCCCCACATCCTCACCAGGACATCCCCAGCCCACCTGATGGGGATGGATACTCTGCCCTGGGGGGATTGAAATTGGTCCTGGGGCTGATG
Organism: Anas platyrhynchos; assembly: GCF_047663525.1. Classification (NCBI taxonomy): domain Eukaryota; kingdom Metazoa; phylum Chordata; class Aves; order Anseriformes; family Anatidae; genus Anas; species Anas platyrhynchos. The sequence goes on from NC_092606.1 coordinate 6,786,640, forward strand.
GCAGAGCAGGAGGGGGGGAGCTGGGGAGCTGGGGGCAGCAGGGAGAGGCTGGCCAAGGGCTCCTGGGTCCCTCCTGCTCTCCGGGTCCAGCCCGCAGCCCCGGTAGTCAATGGCAACCTCCCGTCCGTTTCCATGGCAGCGGGAAAATTAATGTTGACGAAGCTGCTCGAGAGGGAGAGGAGACCCTGGTGGCTTCAGGCCTGATGTCCCCCCCTTCCTCGCCTCGGCTGGCTCGGGGGGACGTCACCCATCACCTCCCGTGCCAAGCCTGCAGCAGGCTGGGCACCGGTCCCAAAGCCCGGATCATCCCGGGAGCTCCTGCCACCAGCCGGATAATCCCCAAATCCCCGGTCTTCCACCAGCTCCTCTCACCCTAATCCGTCCCCTGCCACCCACCTGGGCTGACCCCGCTGAGCCCCACGGGGCAGCACGGGGCTCTGAGTGACACCGGGGACAGGGAGGTGGTGGTATGGCCCTGGGGATGTCCCTGCGGCAGCCCAGCGGTGACGTGCTGCGGGGACAGGACCCCGATAAGAACTCAGGTGTCACCAGGGTGTCCCACCCAGACCTGCCAAGCATCCCCTTTCCTGGCCCCAATTCAGCTCCAGCATAGCCCCGAATTCATCCCGCGTCTCCTCCTTTGGCAGAGTGATAGAGAATCACCACGGGCTGGACGGGGAGGACTACGCGGCACAGTACCCCGAGTACGGCGAGGGCTGCCTGCTGCAGTGCGACTGCTCGGCCGAGTGCTACCGCGACGACAGCAGCCACCGCGAGTACAGGTCTGGCCACGGCAGGCAGAGGGTTTTTGGGGGACAGAGGGATGGATGTCCCCGCGTGGTGACCCCCCGTGCACCCTAAATGCATGCACGGCGTCCTCATGCTCTGCCTCGGCACAGCCACACCACGCTCAGGACACCTAGGTCAAGGTGTGATGGCCACGGTGACGGTGGCCAGGGCACGGTGACGGTGGCCAGGGCATGGTGGTGGTTTTCTGTTCTCACCCCAACGCTGCCTGCTCTTTCCCTCAGGCTGAAGAGACGGTCCAGCAGCTCCACCTCGCCGCCGCCCAAGAAGAAAAAGAAAAAGAAATCGGGTCACCGCCGGAGCCGGTGAGTCCACGGTTGTCCCCATGCTGCCCCCGAGACCTGGAGGGTTTGACCCTGCAGCTCTGCTGGGTCTCCCCAAGCAGGTCCCCTCCCTGCTCACCCCGTCCCAACAAGCTGAAGGCTTTCATTGGGGATTTAATGATTTGGGGTCATTAACCCAGCCCTTGCTGTGCTCTCGGGTTGTGGCTGGGGGCTGCAGGGTGCTGGCGCGTCCGCACCCGGCTCCATCAGCACCCAGCCTCCCTGGGAGGGCAGAGCACAGCCCCGCACAGCACCGGGCAGGATTTGGCTGCTGGGAAGGGGCTGGCTCCGTCCACCACCCAGGTCCTGCCCCAGTTTGCATGTCCTGGAGCAGTGGGAGGATGCTGTCCTTACTGTCCCTTTCTTCTCTGCCTTCCCTGCGGCAGCAAAAAGAGGAAACCCGGCTCGGAGCGCAGGTGAGTGTCCCCCTCCTAGCCCCCCGGGGGAATTGGCAGCTCCAGCCCCATCTCCTGCTGGAGGCCGTGGAGCCCACGAGGTGGCAATGGGACACAGCGGGATCCGGCCGCCCTGGCACCGGGGTTACCCTGAGCTGGACTCTCCTTTCTGTCCCCTGGAAATAAATCCCATGCAATATTCGTGCGTCCCAGGGGTTGTCTGGGGACGTGGGGTGCCAGGGGTTGGTAGGTCACAAGGATGGGACTTGGGGTTCCTGCTGCACCCCAGCTCCTTGCTCCCACACTAAAGGCCCCCAATTCCCCCCCATCAGCTGCGACAGCTCCTCACCCATCCGCAAGGAGAAGAAGAAGAAGACTGGAAAGAAACACAGACGCGACAGGTAGGATGGATACGGCTCCTCGAGGCGCCGTGCTCCCAGGGCTGGGGACAATGGGGCTGCTTGGTGGCTGCGGGGAGGGCTGGGGACCGTGGGGAAGCCCCCGGGGCTCTGGGACCGGCGTGGGTTGGCAGCATGGGCAGGGCAGGGTGCTGGGTGGCCCTTCAAGGGGGCAGGCAGTTCTCCGAAACACGGGCTGTCATCTCCTGGTGGCCAGGCTGCCCCTTCCAGCGACCCAAACTGGTGGTTCCCAGCCCCCTGCCCTCGTCCCTGTCCCTGCTGTCCCCTGGGGCTGCCCAACCTTCGCCCCCCGCCACGGCTCACCGTGTCTCTGCCTCCTCTCCATCCCCAGGTCTGAGTCGGGGTCCAGGAAGAAGAGAAGACACAGGTGAGAGCGAAGGCAGCCGGGAGCCATCCCACCGCCACCTGCGCTTGGTGCCAGCGTCCCCCTTGCCCCATGGCCAGGCTCTGCTGGTTGTCCCCCACCCTTGGAGGTGGCACGGGGCCACCCCATGCTCTGGGTGCACGTTGGCCAGGGCTCAGCAGGGTGACCCATCGCGCCGGACATCATCGTTGCCCCTCTCCCCCTCTCCCATCTCTGCCTTTTCACCTCTCTGCCCTCCCCGCAGGTCCCGCAGCCCCAAAAACAAGCGGAAAGAGAAAAACAAAGAGCGCAAGAGGTGAGGCGCCGCAGGCAGGCGGCTGGCAGGGTGCTGCCCTGTGGGGCCAGCCCTCCCCCAAACCTCCGAGCTGCCCGGCACGGGGGGGCTCAGCCTGCCCGTCGGCCCCGGCCGTCCTCCCCGCAGGTCCCGCAGCGAGTCGCCGGCCTGGCGGTCGCACCGGCGCAGCAGCTGCAGCTCGCACAGCGCTTCGCTCTCCTCCGACTACAGCAACTCCAAATCCCCCGGCAGGTAGGAGCACCCCCGAGGGGGTGTCCCCAGGGTGGGGACCCTTGTGGGGAGGATGTGAGGGGAGCAGGGCGATGCTGCAGCACCAGGGGTGCTTGGAGGTGGTTGGAGACGCAGCACCAAGGTTTCAAACCAGATGGGAAATTGTAAACTGGGAGAAACCCCAGAAGCAATTTCTCGCCCCATTTCGTGCTTCAGCAAAGCCTGTGCTGCAGCCCCAGCTTGGGTGCCACCTCCGTGCCGGGTTGGGGATGGAGGGGACGCGTCGGCCACCCCCCTGACTGTGCCGTGCCCCTCAGGCTAAGCCCCAAGCACCGCGAGGACGGCCCCAAGGGCAGCAGCGCCCGCTCCAGCCGCAGCCCGTCCTCCTCCTCGCCGCGCCGCTCGGCCTCGCCGCACCAGAACGGGCACAAGGGCAGCGCCCAGAACGGCCGCCACAGCCACGGCGCCGCGCTCGAGGAGCCGCCGGATGTACGTAGGCTTTTCTTGCACCACGGTTCGCTGCCCTCTCCTCTTCCTCCTCTTCCTCCTCCCTCCGCAGGACCCCCACCCCCCGGCTCTCCTCTCCCCTCTTTCCCCACTCACCCGGCCACCATCTGGGGGGCACTGGTGGCGTCGGGGTCGGGGAGATGGATGGGGGCACCGGGTGCTGCCCGTCCCCCTCCCCGGCCGTTCTCTGGCTGCACAATGTCCCCCCCACCCTGGGGGGTGCCAGCCCCTCTCACACGGCCACTCCGTGGATGTCACACCCCGGGGTGTCCCCGATGGCTCAGTAGGGTCACCACCAGGCTCAGCGCTGCCCTGGGAGTGGATTGAGCCCAGATGGCTGAGAAATGGCTAAAAATGGAAAAAATTTCCCTGCCGCTGCCAGCCCATCCCAGCACTAAGGTGCCGGTGCCAGCGGGACCCCAGCACCAGTCTGGGCACTGGTTTAAGGCCAGGAGAGAGCTTGGAGGGGGGGCTGGGGCTGGGTGCTCACATTTTAGGCACTCAGGGTCCCCGCTGCGGGTGACTCAGGGCTGACAGTCCCCAGCCCTGCCAACTGCCCCGGCAAAACCCCGCTGCGCCGGGGCCGCTTGTCCCCGCAACGCTCCCGCTGCCCCAGCGGGACGAGGGGGCCAGCCCCAGTTTAACCAGTACAGGAGGGGCTGGGAGACCACCAGAGCCCACCTCTCGGGCCCACTTTCTTCTTTGCTGTGGTTTCGGCTCACCTTTTTGGGGGTGCGGGTGCCGAGGAGCCCCCACCCCGGGCACCCAGCATCGCCCAGGCCGCACGAGCTCCCTTGGCTCCCCGGCTCTAGCGGGACTTTTCTCCGACAACTTCTCTCTCTTTCTCTCTCTCTTTCTCTCTCTGTTTATTTTTTATTTTTGGTTGTTTGTTTGTTTTGTTTTTTTTCTTTTCTTTTTAATCCCATCTGTGTTTTTCTTTAGCCTCCCATTTGAAAAAAATCCCAAACGGTAATATACAATTCCATTTCTTGCTCAGCAGAAGCAGGGAAGAGGGGGAGGGAAGGGCAATGAAACATGCTTTTTTTTCCCCCCTTGTTTTAGTTTCCTTTATCATGATTTCTTTTCTTTTCCTTCGTGATGTACAGAAATGCAAACGATATATATCTCTTATTTTTTTTTCCCCCTGTCGTCGTCGTGTTGTTCTAGAATTTTTTGCTTTTGTGTGTGTTAATGTGGAGAAGAAAAACAAAAAAAAAAAAAAAGAAAAAAAAAAAAAAGAAGATGTGTTTTCTAAATATTTACGACCGTTGAACACTGTATTTCCATTCTCTATATTTTGAACACGGAATTTAAAAGGGAAGATAACCGAGCAGCTCTGAACCGAAAAGGGAGCGGGCTCACCCCAAAACCGAGCCGCAAATTGCCCTTTGCCTCCTTGAATTGGCTGTGGCCCCACTGCCCATATGGCAGCCAACCCTGGCACCATGGGGATGTTTTCCCCGTGGGTCCCCACGTGTGATCCCGTTAGGACGGGGCCGTGGGGGCTGCGGCATCCACCCAGCCATGACCCCTCCGGGCTGGGACCCCCGTGCCACCCCGTGCTGCTCCCCGAGCATCCTCAGCATCCATCCTGAGCTCGGCCCCACAGACCAGCAGCAGCAGGGCTGAGCGCCCTCCGCCTGCCTCAAACCCTCCAAAACCACCAAATTCAGCCCATTTTCCCCCAACGTCCACGCCCGGGCTTCCCCAGCTCCCCAAGCCCCCCAGGTGCCCAGGGCCGGGGCGCTGCGTGGGGTTGACTTCCCTTTTAAATGCCCAGTCCCGTCTCCATCCATCCCCGCCTCCGGCTGCCTGCCCATCCTCCTCGCGCTCGCCCTTCCTCCCCATTTCTCTCTCCTCCTCCTCGCTCTCTCTCCCACACGCACTCTCCGGCCCCAAATTTCTCTCTGGTTTTCTTGGGGCCTTTCCCGGTGCCGACGCCGCCCAACAAACCTCCACGCGTTGCTCTCCATCCGCCGCTTTCCTTGCATGACGTTTGGGATCGGTGACGTTCGGCAGCCACCTTCCAGCCCGAAAAATGCTGCCGGGTAGGGGCCGGGCACAACACGCAAGCCGGCAAACCCGCCGCAGCCGCGAAAGCCACGGGCTTTCCATTGAAGTGAAATAATGTATAAAAAAAAGATGCAAACGAGACCAATTTAAAAACAAAAAAAAAAGTCTAAGCAAAGCAAACTTGATTAGCAAAGGGGTCTAAATCACATTACTAAAGAGTCATTGTCTTTTTCCCATTCTGCACTCCAAATGTGGAGATTATTGTTTTCTTTTTTATTATTGCATTCCTGTCACTGCCAATTCAGAAGGTAGGTATTTCGTCCACCTCTGCACGTTCACTTCTGCAGATGAGCCTGTTGAAAAGCACCGTAGCTTGATTTAATGTTATTTTCTCTTTCTTACTTTCTTTCTTTCTTTCTCTTTCTTTCTTTCTCTCTTTCTCTCTCTCTCTTTCATTTTGTCTCTTTTTGGTGGCTATATATAATTTTTTTGATTTGTATGGTTTTCCCCAGTTAGCTGCAAAGCCATGCTCTTCTCTTACGTTCTTCTCTTTGATTTTTTTGCCCTGTCCATGTAATATTTTTCTTTCTTTCCGCCTTTTTCTCTTCCTCTTTTCCTCGTTCTGTTGGTAGAATGCATTTCTGTGTGTTTTAGCCCTCTGAGTTTGTGTTCGTTCCCACAGACGGTACAGTTACCATGAGTCGGTTTGAGTTCCTCCGTGCTTCTTAGGGGCTGGCTAATGAGACCGAGCACAATTAGCGAAAAATAGAGGCAAAGAGCAGCAGGTGAACCCCAGTGCATCACAAGGAGTCACTGGGGCACGGGTGTTTTGGGGTGAAGGACTGGGAGGGAGGATAACGAACGAGAAATTTGGGGAGATTGGGATTTTTTGCCCCTCCTGGGGCTGTGGTCATGGTGGTGAGCTGGAGGACCGGGGGAGAACATTTTGGGGCAGCGGTGGTGAAAGGCTGAGACCTTCCATGCATGGGAAGGAACCAGGCGAGGTGAGAGGCAGGACGGGGAGCACAAGCACCCCAAATGCATTTTCCCTTTGGGGCCAGACCTTTGCAAAGGATTTTTTGGGTTTGTTTGTTTGTTTTTTCAATAGAAGCCCCCTTTGCCCTCCCCATCCCTCTCCCTGCCTTGTGGGTGTGAAGCCCACATCCCCACAGCATGGATAGCAAATACGTGTGCGAATAATGCGCTCGGGAAGAGGACACCTCGCTCTGGCTTTCTCTTTCTTCTTCTTCTCCTTCTCCATTTCCAGTTTTCCCTCCCCAAAAGTAGGGCTGGGGACAGGTGTGGCTGAAGCCCCCATCCCCTGTGAGGATGCAGCTGGTGGGGCATTCATTGCCCCCACCACTTCTCTGCCTTGCCGGAGAAATTGCAAAAGAAGTTAATTGTTAAAGCAATCATAAAAATGCACCAAACCACCCCATTTTGGCTCTGGCAGGTGGGGCACACTGCTCTGTGGCTGTAGGGGCTGGCTCAGCCCCCTGGTCAGTGGGGACAGGGGCATGATGCAGGACAAGCCACCGGCGGGGTGGCCTCGTGTCCCTTTGTCAGCATCTTCATCGTGGACCCGTGGTGCATTGTCTGCTTCTCTTTTGGGGGAGAAAAGCAGCGTTTAGGATTAATTGTATTTGAGGCAAAGGGACGGCGAGGAAACGAGGTCACCGGCTGCCCCTGGGTGCATCAGCACCTCCCAGCTCCCCATAGGCCCCACCAGGTCACGCAGGATTTACCCCTCTGTGGGCACTGGGGGCTGCCGGGGGAGAGACCCCAAAGCTTCCCCATCGCCCTCTGCCCCCCAAACCACGTTCACCAGCTCGGTTGGGGCTGGAGCGCCCTGCACCCCAAATCCCAGCCCAACACTCGGGGCTGTCACCGTGCCGGTGGCCCGATGTCACCGCCAGGTAGCTAGGAGGGGTCCTCCCGGTGTCTGAGCGTAGGAGAAGGGAGTTGTTTTGTTTTATTTCTCTCCTCTCGCTGTCTCTGTCTCTCCTCCTCTCTCTCTTTTCTTTCTCTCTTGCATTTTTGTGAATCTAATGATGCACTTATATTGCCCCGCTTTTCCCTTCTCTTCATACCTTACCTACTAAAGGAGGAAATGCCACTTTTTTGGTAAGTGGATGTTAACCAAGAGGGACTTAAAAAAAAAAAAAAAAAGCATATAACGGAAAAAAAAAAAAAAAAAAAGGAAGCAGAAAGCAAAGTCTGTGTTGAGTGCTGATGAGGACTTAGCAGTTCCCTGCAGAGTCACAGCTAACAGATCAATGCGTATCCCAGGAAGAGTTCAGAGACATTCGTTTATCTCAGTACCGATGACATTTGTGAAGTTTTGGTTTGGTTTTTCTTTGATTTTGATGTTTTCTTCTTTCTTTTGGTTTCTTTTTCCCTTCTCGCCCCCCGCCCCCCGACTCCCTGCCTTGCCCTCCATCGTTGCTCTGTGCCGTCTTCCTCGTTTCTTGATTTGTTTTAAGCCAAAAGCCGTACTATCTATAAAACCTATGCATATATAAACGTATAGATATCTATATATGTGCATGCATCTGTGTGAGCAGACCTCCCGCCCCGCGCCCGCCCGGCCCCATCACCTCTTTGATTTCACCCTCTCTCCCACTGCTCACTCTGATTTATTCCCCCCCTGCCTCCCCTCCTCTCATTTATTTATTTTTTTCTCATTTTCCTGAGTTTGTTTGGGTTTTCCGCCCCTTTTCCTTTCACCTTTCTTGTTTGGGGCGGGCGGGCACTGGGGGTTTGCTTTATCTCCTCTCCAGGTGTCCGGGGGGGGGGTCGTTTCTTTCCCCTCCCCGACGACTTTGGGGTTTCTTGGATTTTTTTGGTCCCTCCCTTCTTCCCCAAACCCTTCTTCGTTTCTTGGTTGTTTTTTCTTTTTTTTTTCTTTGGTTCGTTTCCTTATTATTTTTTTTTTTTTGCGTTTTTGCATGCGGAGGTTTGCATGACCCACGTTGTTGAGGGCGAGAGGCTGAGGAAGGTGCAGGGTAGCGTCTGTGTAGCCTGCCTTAATGCGATGTGCGTTGACGTTGTGCGCCGAGCCCCGGCCCGGCGCGCCCCGTTAAAAACCTCTTTCTCCTTCTTTCTTCTCTTCTCCCCTTTCCGCCTGTCCCCCCTTTTTTTTTTCTCTCTGTCTCTCTTCCCCCTGCCAGAGGCCGGCCTCGCCGTCCCCCTCTCCGCGGCCTCGCGGCAGGACGGACCCGCCGTCCCCTCGCGCCCGTGGCGGCCGTCACGGCGCCCGCTCGCCCTCGCCGGAGCGAGCCAAGCACGGCCACCGGCACCGCTCCCGCTCCGCCTCGCTGCCCCCGCGACACCGCGGCCAGGCCCCCCGCCAGCCGCCCCCCACGGGGCTCAGCCCCAGCGGCTACAGCAGCGACTCGGAGGGCTCGGGCTGCTCCCACCCGCTCGGCCCCGACAGGACCCACGGCGCCCACGCCAAGAAGTAAGGGGCTCTCCGGGTGCCATCACGGAGGAGCCACAAATTGGTTCCATAGGGTTGGGGCTCCAGGGTTGGGTGCAGGTTGGGGGACGCCAGGATGGAGGCTGGGGGGATGGGGGAGCCCCATGGTGGTGTCCCAGTGAGCAATGCAGTGCCTGGATGGCTCTGTGGGGTTATGGAAGATCCCGCTGTGGTGAGGCTGCACCTTGAGTGCTGTGTTCAGCTTTGGGTCCCTCACTACAAGAAGGACGTCGAGGCCCTAGAGCGTGTCCAGAGAAGGGCGACGAAGCTGGTGAAGGGTCTGGAGCACAAGTCCTGTGAGGAGCAGCTGAGGGAACTGGGGGTGTTTGGTCTGGAGAAGAGGAGGCTCAGGGCAGACCTCACTGCTCTCTGCAACTCCCCAAAAGGAAGCTGTGGGGAGCTGGGGTCGGCCTCTGCTCACAGGTAACCAGTGATAGGACCAGAGGGAATGGCCTCAAGTTGTGCCAGGGGAGGTTCAGGTTGGCAATGAGGAGACATTTCTGCTCAGGAAGAGCGGTCAGGCGTTGGGACGGGTTTCCCAGGGAGGTGGTGGAGTCTCCGTCCCTGGGGGTGTTCAAGGGAAGGTTGGACGTGGTGCTTGGGGGCATGGCTCAGTGGGTCATAGAAGTGGTTGGGGGACAGTTGGACCAGTTGATCTCAGTGGTCTTCCCAACTTTAATTATTCTATGAGTCTATGATAATCAGGGTGTTTTCAGGGTGCTTCTGCTCCCCCGTGGTCACAGAGGGAAACGAGGAGCGGTGGGGACACCCTGGGGACGTTCCCCCCGCTCTGCCCCTTGCAGGGTGAAGGAGCGGCACCACCGGGGCCGGCCCAACAGCAGCTCGGAGTCGTCGGCCAAGCACTCTCGGCACGGGGCCTCGGAGCGCAGGAAGAGCCCCTCGCACAGCACCGGGCACCGCAGCAGCTCCTGGAGCTCCAGCGGCTCCCTCTCCAAGTCCCGCTCCCGCTCGCGGGAGAAGAGGGCCGGGCGCAGCCGCAGCCGCTCGCCCTCGCAGAAGAAAACCGCCAGCAGGTCAGCTCGGGGGGCACGGGTGGCATGGGGGGCACGGCTCGGGGCTTGGGGTGTCCCAGCTGGAGAAGGGCTGGGTGTTCCTGCAGTCCCCCCCCGGTGCTCCTGGTGCCCCTGACGCCCCTCGTCTTGGTTTAGAGAGAAGGACAACGAGCCCCGAACACGCCACGGTGACCCCGATCCCGCCCGGGCCCGGCGCCGCTCCCGAAGCTACTCCCCCATCAGGAAGAGGAGACGCGATTCCCCCAGCTTCATGGAGCCCAGGAGGATCACCAGGTGGGGCCCGGCACGCGCAGACACCACCGCTGGCACGGCCCCTGGCTGAGCTGTGCCCCCAGCGAGCCCCAAAGGGGGGGGGGGGGGTGGCAGAAAGGATGGGTGGGTGCGTTGATGGTCTGGAACACAAGTCCTGTGAGGAGCGGCTGAGGGAACTGGAGGGGGTTGGGCTGGAGAAGAGGAGGCTCAGGGCAGAGCTCATTGCTCTCTGCAACTCCCCAAAAGGAAGGGGTGGGGAGCTGGGGTCAGCCTCTGCTCACAGGTAACTGTGATAGGACCAGAGGGAATGGCCTCAAGTTGTGCCAGGGGAGGTTCAGGCTGGAAATGAGGAGACATTTCTGCTCAGGAAGAGTGGATAGGTATAGGGACGGGTTGCCCAGGGAGGTGGTGGAGTCACCGTCCCTGGGGGTGTTCAAGGGAAGGTTGGACGTGGTGCTTGGGGACAGGGTTCAGTGGGTGACAGTGGTGGTAGGGGCACGGTTGGACCAGATGAGCTTGGAGCTCCTTTCCAACCTTAATGGTTCTGTGAGGCTGTGGGTGGCTGGCAGAAAGGATGGATGGATGGATGGATGGATGGATGGATGGACGGACGGACGGACGGACGGACAGATTGACAAACAAGGAGCTTTGAGGACAGACACATAACCCTGAGGATGAATGGGAGGATGAACCAGGCTGGCCCTGCAGCTGGGTACCCAGCCTGCCTCCAACACCACAACCTACTGCTCTCCTCCTGTTTGCAGACAGCAGATATGAACTCGTTTTACTTCCAGCAAGAAGCCCAGCCCCAGAGCGTTGCCTCCTGCCCTCCAAACGCCGTTTTCTCCTCCCTGAGCCCTTACTGACTCAGGCTGCGGGGCTCCAAGGCAGGCAGTGCTTAGTGCCAGATGAAGCAGTGTGCACATACAGCATCTCGTTAGCATGCGGTGCTGGCCACATTATGGGTGCGGAGCTGAGATCGCCTCCTGTCCGACCTATTTGTCTCCCGTGCTATCAGCGGGGAGATCGGGGGCTGTAGCACAGAGCTGGCTGGATTTTGCTTGCTCTGGAAGGATTTTAATTTCTCCTGGGCTGGATGTAAGGAGAGCAGGCAGGAGAAATGCAGCCTGTACGCTGCGCTAAAGCTCTCTGCAGGCTTCCCCTGTGAAATACATGGGCCAGGAGAGGTCCTCCCAGCCCAGAGGAAGGTTTCTTGCTCGGGTACCGGCTGGTTCTGCCCTTCCCCAGCTGAAATCCCCCGGGGACAGAGGGGCTGCCAGCACGTGGCCCAGAAAGTGACAGCCCCACATGGATGCAGGCAGCAGGGACACCGTGGGCATCCCTCCTCGCAGTCCTGAGCTGGATTTTCCTGGGATGCCCCGAGGAAGGTGGCAGGGAGGAGCTGTGGGGACAGGCTCGAGGACACAGCCCGTGGTCCTCACCATCCCAGGGGACACCAGCCCCGTAGCCTGGCCAGAAGCCCCCTTCCTTCGCCCTCCTGCCCTGTCCTTGTCCCCCTGCCTCCCCGGGGCCCAGCACCGCGTGGTCCTGCCTCGTCCCTCAGTGATGCCAACGTCTCCTTTTCCATTTCATCCCAAGGTTCCTCTCGGAGAGCATCGCCGCGGGCCTGGCTCCCAGGGTAACCTCCCCCCTTCCTCCTCCTCCTCCTCCTCCTCCTCCTCCTCTTCCTCCCGGACCTCTCCGTGTCTCCCCGGCTGTGTCTCTCTTCGGTCCCACTAACACCGCTCACCACAACGTGGGCTGCGAGAAGGGGACAAGGGGCTGCCTTGGCCCCCCTCCAGCCTCCTCAGGGACCCGCAGGGCTCCGGGCTCAGCGTCCTGCACCAGCTCCAGACGTCTCTGCCCCCGGTCCCCCCCTCCCCGCTGTCCCCCTGCTCCCCACGTCCCCGTAGGAGCCGGGGAGGGTCGGACCGCGGGCAGCCCGGCGCTCGTCTCCCGCTAATCCCTAACGTCTCTTTTTCAGCAGCTTTCAATCTTTGGTGGCTGGGGAAACACAAAAGCCACATTAACCTGCTCACTTTCTGTCCTCGCCGCTGCCTAATCCAGGACTAACAGCCTGGGGGGGGGACCCGGGGAGGAGGAAGGGGCCGAGGGGGGGCCGGATCCTGACATCCCCAAGCCTGGGGATGCGTGGGGCCGGTGCTTGGGCCCGTGCCCCCCTCCCTCCTCTTCCCCAACCTTCAGCAAGGCCCTGACTCGGTTTCCCTTTTCCCTCCGCAGCGCTCGCAAGCGTCCCATCCCCTACTACCGCCCCAGCCCCTCGTCCTCCAGCTCGCTGAGCACCTACTCGTACAGCCGCAGCCGGAGCCGCAGCTATGACAGCTACAGCACCAGCCGCAGCCGCAGCCGGACTCGCAGCCCCCCCAGCCGCTCGCGAAGCCCCAGCCGCAGCCCCAGCTACAACAGCCGCAGCAGCTCGGAGAGCGCCGGCTTCTGAGCCCCGCAGCCCCCCCACCCCAACCCCGGGAGAACCCCCCCAGGAGGTGGAAAACCCCCTGGGGGGGAGCTGCAAAGGATGGACCCGGTGGTGTGGGGGGAAAGTTGGGGGGCGGATGGAAACCTTGCGGGGCAGTGGGCGCCCCTCAGTCCCCCCGGGTATTTTGGGGGTCGGGAGAGGGGAGGGGGGGGGATGGCTTCTTATTTTTGCAAACGCCAGGGTGGGGTGGGACGGGGTGGGCAAGCACAGAGCGAGGGAACAAATTGCTTGGCAGAGACCTTGGACCGAGCCGGCGGGGCCCCCAGCGCGGTGCGCTCCCCCCGGCGGTGCTTCTTTTGGCTCGGTTGGACTTTTCTAGCACGCCCAAAATCAGCGTGTTTCTGCTGCCGACACCGGGGCGGGGAAGAGGACACCCCCGGGGACAGAGGTGACACCTCTCGGGGGGGGTCCTGGCAGCCCCGACACCCGCGGAGCCGCAGACGAACAAAGCGAGGAGCAGCCCGGTGTCACCCGTCTGGTCCCACGTGGGGCTGGGGTCCCCCTGCCTTGGTGCTGTGCGCCCCCTGCCCCTGCAGAACAAATGCTGCCAGGTCCCCTGGGTGTCCTCGTGAGGGGGAGCTGACAAATTTGGGGTGAGGTTGTGCTTTGGGATGCGCCCCACAGCGCTTGTGGGGTGCCCTTTGGGGTGCTCCCCGCCTTTCCCTTGCTTTGGACGCCTCTGGGCTCGTGCGCGGAGCCGCGTGGTGCATGGAGAGGCTCCTCCGAGCGCCGGAGCAGGGGGACCCCCGGCAGGGCACGAGGGGACAGGGCTGACCCCGAGACCCCCCCTGGCTACCTCCTCACCTCGGTTTGCCACCCACTTCCCGATCCTAATTGCTTCCCCGTGCCACTTCCCCGAAGAAACGCGGCCCCGAGTGAAGGCTTTGACTCCTCTTCTGGAAGATGCTGCCACTGGTGCCCTGGCTGTGGCAGCCGGGGTTTTGCTGTGCCTCGGGGCCCAGCGGGCAGGATCCGGCCCCCCCCCGCTCCCCTTCGGCCTCCCCCCGAGCATCCCTGCGCCCCTCCAGCAGCTTTTCTAAATTTCATTTTAAAAAGAGAGGCGGGGAGGGGGGGATGACAAGCACGGGCCGGCCGGGTGCTTTGCTGACAGCCCCGGTTCTGCACCATTTTGCTGATTTCCCAAAAAAAAGAAAAAGCCCTTCCTGGCTGCGGGGGCTGCTCCCCAAACCCCGCTGCGTGCTGGCCCCGGGGCGCTTTGCATTTAATCCTTGTTGGCCACGCGTTTTCCGCCTGGCTGGAGGAGGACGAAGCAGCTGAGCCTCCCGGGGTGGGGAGAGCAGCTGCCGGGATTAACGCGCGGCCCCGCGGGGAGAGCCGGGCTTTGTGCGGCCCTTGGACACCCGCCTGCAGCCAGCCCGGGGGCACTGGGGGCACTGGAGGGACTGGGATGCTGTTTGGACGCCAGCCCAGGTGGTGACGTGGTGGTAGAGCTGGTGAATGGGTCTCCGGAGGGCTGCGGGTGGGCACCTCGTGCTGGGTGCTGCTCCCACCTGCCAGCACCGGGGAGAAGAGCGGGGTGGGTGCTGTGTGCGTGACCCCCCCCGTGCTGCCACCAAGCCAGCAGGACCCCTTGGAGCAGCGTCCCCAGGAGCTGGCCGTGCCCCCACCCAAGCCCCTTGGTTCCCCAGCCCTCCCAGCAGAGCCTGAGCTGGGAAGGAGGCCGATTGCCCAGAAAAGGAAATCAGAAAGAAATCGGCTTTCCTGGGGATGGAGGAGAAACACCTGCAGCTCCCCACGGCTCGGGGCAGGCGGCGGGGTCTGGGTGTGCCCATGGTAGGAAAAAATGGAGATCCTGGACCCCGAGCTGGGACACGAAGGGCGTGAAGTCCCTGCAGCCCCCCTGCCACCCCCGCAACTGCGATCCCCCCCAAAACCATCCCTCTTTCCTCTGGCCACGGCACCCAGCCCTGCACCCCCGCATCCCCCCAGCATCGCCCCACTGCTGCACGGGGACGCTCGGAGGCATCCCCCAGCCCTGTCCCCGTCCCCACCCCAGCGGCCACGGCTCCCGAAAGCGACAGAGCCCCGACTGCAGCGACGGCGCGGACAAGACAGCACATCAGGGAAAATTTCCAGTCTTCCTCTTTTACAGTCTCTGTCTCCTGCCGTGGAGGGAGCTCACTGGAACAAATACTCTGTAGAAATACTTCAGTATTTTCCTCTCTCGCGCGCGCTCTCTCTCTTTTTTTTTTTTTTTTTTTTTTTTTTTTTTTTTTTTCCTGGGTTGTGAGTACAGCTGTAGATTCAGTGAGCTGGTTCAACTACAATAAATATACAGTATATATTGTAAATGGCGCTGCGGGGCACGGAGCGGTTTCTTTGCGGGGTTAATTCTGCTCCTTCCCTGCAGGCTCAGCCCCTTCTGTCCCCGGGACCCCCCCAGCTCTCCTCCCCTGCCCCCTGCCTCCTGTCCCATCGGTTTCTGGCTCCTGGTGAGGGTGGCACCGGCTGCACCCGATGTCCCAGAGCATCACGGCGGGGGAAACCTCTGGGGGGATCCCTGATGCTGGGGAAAATTCGCATTTCCTCGCAGCCTCCGTGCAGCTCGGGGGCTTGGGCTCACACCGTTCCCTGCGCCGAGTGCGTCAGGTCTCAGCTACAAACGTCTCCTGGCCACGCTGGGGTCTTAAAAACCCAGCCCCAGCACTGCCAGGGATGGGCAGAGCCTGAGCAAGGAGGGGCATCCCCCGGGGGGCTCAGTGCCCCCAGACTGTCTGACTTAGGTGCCGGGGCCCCAGTGGGGTTGAGGGGCTGGAAACTGGCCCCAAACGGGCACCAAGGGATCCCAGAGGGGTGTGTTTGGACATGAGGGCAAGGGACTAAGGGAAGGAGCCGTCCTTCCCCTGCCCCGAGAGGGTGCTGCCCCCACCAGCCCCTCTCCAACCCATCAGCCCCATCAAGCCCTACTGGCCCCACTGGGCCCCAGAAAGCCCAATCAACTCCATCAGTCTCTATTGGTGTTATTGGACCCTGCTGCCTCCATCAGTCCCCACTGCCCCCATTGGCCCCATCAGCCCCTATCAGCCCCATCAAGCCCTACTGGCCCCACTGGGCCCCAGTGAGCCCCATCAGCCCCTATGGCCCCATCAACCCCTACCAACCCCATGGCCCCCGTTGGCCTCGATCAGCCCCATGGGGCCCCACTGACCCCCACCAAGCCCTACACCCCCCCTTATATCCCCACTGACCCCCATGGCCCCCACTGCTCGGGGTTTGGACAACCTCACCCCAACCCGGCCAAGCCCCGGCGGCCACCTGGGGGTCACAGAGCTGGGGGGGGGGCTCCAGAAGCTTCTGGCATGGGCTGGGTGACGCAGTGGGCACAGGACCGAGCACGGGCTCCTCCACTGACTCATCCCCCCCGCTGTGCTGGCCCCCCCAGCACCCTCCCCACGCCGGCGCAGACGGCCCCGGAGCTGCGCAGGGCAGGGATTGTTTTACGGGAAAGGGCTGGGAGCGCTCCAGGGACCATCCATCACCCGCCAAGCAGCCGAGCCCCCGCCGCGGGGGTGTGCGGCCGGGGGGCTCCCAACACGGCTGCGCACGGCCTGGGAAAGCTTCTGGTCCCTTCCCGGGCCCTGCTGCGATTTCCATTAATAGCCAGCTGAGCCTCCCGGCTAAAAATAACCAGCGGGACGGCTTCATAAGGCCCCGCGCCGCCGGCCCCCTCCCAGCACCACGGCCCCCGCGCATCATGGCTGAGCGCCGCGTGCCCTTCACCTTCCTCAGCAGCCCCAGCTGGGAGCCCTTCCGCGACTGGTACCACGGCAGCCGCCTCTTCGACCAGTCCTTCGGGATGCCCCACATCCCCGAGGATTGGTACAAGTGGCCGAGCGGCAGCGCCTGGCCCGGGTATTTCCGTCTGCTGCCCGGGGAAAGCGCCTTGGTGCCGGCGCCGGGCTCGCCCTACGGCCGGGCGCTGAGCCGCCAGCTCAGCAGCGGCATCTCCGAAATCCGCCAAAGCGCCGACAGCTGGAAGGTCACCCTGGATGTCAACCACTTCGCCCCCGAGGAGCTGGTGGTCAAGACCAAGGACAACATCGTGGAGATCACCGGTGGGTCCGCGGGGTGGTGGGGTGCTGGGTGGTGGGGCCGCGGGTGGGGGATGAGGGGTGCACCGGGGCTCTCCCCGTTCACTGGGGGTGCTGGTGGTGGGTGTGCAGGTGTCTGGGTGCTTGCTGGGGAGGGAGGGCAAGGCAGAGTGAAAAAAAGGGGAAAAAAAGGAAGAAAAGGGGAAAGGGAAGAAGAAGGGGAGGATGAAATTAAAGGAAAAGGGAAAGGAAAAGAGAAAGGGAAATGGAGAGGGAAAGGGGAAGGGAGAAGAGAAGGGAGAGGGGAAGGGGAAGGGGAAGGGAAAGGGAGAGGAGAAAGGAGAGGGGAAGGGAAAGGGAGAGGGGAAGGGTAAAAAGAAAGGGAAAGGGAAAGGGAAAGGGAAAGGGAAAGGGAAAGGGAAAGGGAACATGGAAAGGGAAGATGGAAAGAGGGAAAGGAAAGAGGAGGAGAAAGGACAAGGCAAAGGGGAAATGAGAAAACAGCCGAGGAGAAGAAGGACTAGCACTACAAGAGCATTCTTGCAGGGTGCAGACCCCCCAGGGGGGCACAGGTGGCTGTGACGAGCCCCACGGCATCCCGAGCATCCCCGGAGCGCCGCGGGTGCCTGGGCGAGGGGCGTGGTGACAAAACGCAGGCCCCCGCGGCACGGAGCCAGCAGCGTGCGCAGAGTGCTGGGGAGCCAAAACAAAGGCGTTGGGCACGGGTCGGGGCCGTCACCGCAAGCAATTCGCTGCCCTGGGGGTTGGGGGATGCTCCTGGAGGGGCCCAAATCCCTCCTGTGGGTCAGCGCGGCTCCGGGGTGCTGGTAGGGCACAGGGATGTGGGATGGGCAGGATCGGGCTCTTCCCTGCTGGGCGCTGACCTCCGCTGGGTTTCTCTCTTCCAGGCAAGCACGAGGAGAAACAGGATGAGCACGGCTTCATCTCCCGGTGCTTCACCCGAAAATACACGTAAGTACCAGGGCGGGGAGGAGATGGAGGCCCAGGACCCCCCCGGCACCCTGGGGACCTCCTCCCACCGTCCACCCTGGCCCGCACACAGCGGGGTCGCCACCAGCCCATATGGGGAGGGCGATGTCCATGGCCTCAGGGCCGTTCCCAAGCTCTCCCCCTCTCCCCCGCAGCCTCCCCCCCGGCGTGGAGGCCACGGCCGTGCGCTCCTCGCTGTCACCCGACGGGATGCTGACGGTGGAGGCGCCCCTGCCCAAGCCGGCCATCCAGTCGGCCGAAATCACCATCCCCGTCACCGTGGAGAGCCAGGGCAAGAAAGACGAGCCGGCCAAGAAGTAGGAGGCACCGAGGAGGAGGAAGAAGAGGAAGAGGAGGAGGAGGAGGAGCCCCCGCCGCTGCCCCCGTGGAGTGCACCCTCATGCCTTGCCCCCCCCCCCCCCCCCCCCAGCCCCCTTTGTATTTTTTATTTTGTACTCGCCCGGTCACCCCAGTGCCTTGAGTAGATGGGAAGGAGCAGGTGGTGTCAGTGGGAATAAAAAGTGGTGAAAGAAACCTGCCCCGTGCCCGCTGTCTGCCGGCCAGAGCCCCCCAGCCCAGCCCTCCTCACCCCGGCCTCCAGCACCCGGGGTCTCCACCTCCTGGGTCTCCAAACCCCGGGTCTCCATGTCCTTGGTCCCACATCGCGGGTCCCCAGCAGCCCAGGCTCAGCACCACGGGGCTCTGTACCCCGGGCTCTGACATCTCAGGTCTCCAAAACCCTCAGCATCACACCTCCCACACCTCAGATCTCAATTTCCCGGACCTCCGATGTCCCTCGTGGCTCTGACATCCTGGGGCTCCAAAATTCGGGGTCCCCACAGCCCAGTCTCCTCCATCCCAGGTCACCACAACCCCACACCTGGCACCCCCGGGCTCCCAAATTCCAGGTCTCAGCACCCCACAGGTCACCCACACCCCACCTCATCCCTCCACGTGCCCAACCTGCTGGGTCCCCACACCCCTCAAAAACAAGCTGTCCCCCCCAGGTCACAGAGGAGACCCCCAGAAGATGGGAATGGGGTCCCCCCACCCCCAACCCCATGCCAGGGTGTTCCTGCCCCGCTGTGCCCCCTCCTCTCACCCCGTGGCGACGCCTCAGGTGGATGGGGGGGGGCTCCACACCCAGCCCTGGCCCCAGCTCAGGGCCTGGTGCCACGCAGAGGGGGGGCCACGCTCCCCGTGCCCCCCACGTGCCCATGCCTCAGCGCAGGGGCTTAGGGCTGGCCCTACATGGCCGCGGGCAGCAAATCCCCCTAATCCCCCCTGAGTCATCCTGCAGGCAGGCAGCCGGTGACCCGGGAGGAATCCTGCGGCTGGGGGGCCCTGCTGCCAGCCCCCCCCCCCGACCCACAGCATCCTCCTGCCCCCCACCATCACCCCGCTGTGCGTGCTGTGCCATTTTGGGGACGGGTGGCCACGGCAACCGGCGCGATGGAGACGGTTGCCATAGAGAGAGCAGCTCCAGCATCGGGGACCAGCAGCCGGAGCTTGTAGGGGATGGGGATGGGGGTGTCAGTGGGTGCTGCCCCCCACCCCGCAGCACCCAGCCCCTGGCAGGCTGCAGTGCCCCGATTTAGGGCCAAATCCTGCCTGGAGAGCAGAGACATGTGCAGGGATGCGCACAGGCACTGCTGGTGCGCATGGTGCCGGAGCTGGGGGGGCGCTTCCCTCTCCAAATGGGGAAACTGAGGAGAGGGGGGGCATGGTGGGGGAGATGTGGGGTTAATTTGGGGTTTGGGAGGTGCTGGGCTGGGCTCAGCCCCAACCCCGTGACACCCCCGTGACGCTGGAGCCCTGGGGAAACCGATGCACCACGGTGGCGCAGGTGCCAGCCCCCAAATGTGCCATCGGGGGGGGGGGCCAGGAGAGATCTCCCACAGCACCCACCCAGGTAGCCCAAGGGATGTGGGGACACGGGGACAGCAAGGGGGAAACCAATCGTGTAAATCTGGATGATGGATGGTGCAGGGGAGGCGTCCTGGCAGCGAGGGGGGGGGCAGTGAGCACGGGGAGGTGGCCCTGGTGGTGAGGTGCCACTGCAGGTGGAGGTGGCACCGCTCTCCCATGCCCCTTTTGTCACCGTCCTGGGGGTGTCCCCAGCCCCTTCCCCAGGGTTTTTTGGCAGCCCCAGAGGCAGGGGCCCAGCCCGTGCCCACCCCGCAGGGCTCAGGAGTCACCGAGGGGTTCCAAGGGAGGGGATCCAGCCCCAGGACCCCGCCGTGCCCACCCTGAGCACGCAGAGACCCTCCCCACCGAGCCCTTCCCTCGCCATTTCGGGAGCCCAAGCACCACCAAGGTGCCCGGTGGGGACCCAGCTGTGATCCCAGCTCTCCCCCTCCCCCCAAATTGCCATGATTTGGGGCTGGGGTCCAAGCCCCCGACCCCGATCACGCCACCCCCTGCCCCGGACCCCCAGAAACTCGACAGACGCAAGAATTGAGCAGCGCTGACGTCAGATCTGTAAGTTTATTTGCTCAATGTACGACGGCTACATAATGACTCACATTCATGATATTCCATCACTGAGGAAAACTGCTAAGAATGGTCCGTGTGTGAAATAATTCCTTACAGAAACACGGAGTTGGAAAAATAATCACTGATTAGACCTTAAAAATAGTTCACTGCATAACATGACAAAAAGCACAAACAAAGGCTCATTCAAAGAACACAGTCATTGTTCTCCTACACTGTAATAGTTATAATTTCACCATGACGAACACCAGACATTAAGATTAAGCTAACACTGGTGTTTTCTTTTGCTTTTTTTTCCTTTTTAAAAACAAAATCATATATAATTGCATGTCACTATAGCAACATCCATAACAGATCAGTTTGTTACGATCACTATTTGGTAGAGCAAACTTTACCCCCAAAAGAAAAATAAATTAAAAAACTTTAAAAAATTTTTGAAGACTATTTTGTCATAGGAATACATAACATCTACAGTATAAGTTAATAAATTTCAAGCTACTGTATAGAAATACGACACTAGCATGCACAATATTGTATCAATAGAGTAATGGAGCAGTAATCATTTCACTGGAGAGACAGTATCATAGGCAAGTGCATTTCTTAAAAAATGAAAGAAACCATTCAAGCTGCTTAAAAATCAAGTCCCTGACCCCACTTCCCCTTTTAGCCCTCTTGTGCGATCTCTCCTGCGTTAAGTTTCCTAAAGCAGCCAGAGCAAAAGCCGGAAAGAAAAAATAAAATTAAAATAAAATCGGTTTTGTAATTCCAGTAAATCACTTCCAAATCATACAGCTGGGACAACACTGCTCACTGGACACGACGGGAACTCAAAGGAAGGTGAGAAGCCTACACAGATCTTCCAAGTCCACGGCATTTACCGGCGGCTCGCTGGCCGCGGCTGGGGCGCGTGGCACGCCGCCGACTGCAGGGCTCGGCAAGGCTCTCCGTGCAAAGGCACCCGATGGGAAGCTTGGCTAGCGTGGCCGGGGCAATCTCACCTCTCAGCGGGGAAATCGCGGCCCCTGCGGCTTCGTTGGAGGGCAGCGAGGCAGGGCGGGTGCCCCCCCTGCCACCCCGGCGGGACCGGGGGGTCCCCGATCGCCGCCGCCGCCGCGCGCTGCCTGCGGACGGGCTCTCGGGAGGGAGGATGAAAGCCTGCTTCGAAATAAAGCTGCCCCGAGTGCCGTCCTCCCAGCCACGAAGCTTTAGTTAAAAAGCTCCGCGGGGCAGCACGCCGCAAGCCGGAGACCAGCAGTGAACTTCCGACAGTTATGCAAGGGGGGAAAAAAAAGAAATAGAAATTTTACGCAAAATGGGGTAAATATTACCTGCTAAGCAAACTCAGATGCCCCGTCTCCCACCCCCAACCAGGTAAGACAGATTTGGAAAGGATTTTGTTAAGAAGAGAACTAAGTTCCTGGGCTCCCGATGCTTGATAGAAATGTCTATGATTGTAGCTCTTCCCTTGAGGATTTCTCTACCAAATTAGTTTCTAAGCTCCTGAAGTTCACTCATTACACCACAAGCTTCCCCAGGAGAAAGAAAACGCACCTGGCTTCCCTGATGACAAACAAGGGAGCCTGGGTGCTGCGGATCTGCTGACAAACCTCATGGTACAGTGGGAGAAAGTCAGGCAGAGTGAAATGGCAGTGCAATCCCTGAGGAAGCAGCTGTGGCACCTTAAATCAGGATGGTCTTTGAAATACCAAACACAGTACATGACATACAGACCTGAATTCTCTTTTTTTTTTTTTTTTTTCCTCTTAAGTGGCATTTTAAGTTTAAACACTTCCCCCTTTTCTAATTAAGTTCTTAAACCTTTTGCTGTGGACTAAAATAGTTTAAACAGCCGCTAGCCAAGCACCTGTTAAGCTGTTGACCAAAAAACTAGAGCAGCTTTGATGTTCCTCGGGCGGGCGGTCTTCTTGCCTTGGGCGACACAGAATAGCTAAGCCAGTCCACAGGCGAGGACTGATCAGGAAGGCAAGCCAAAAGAACTAGCAAAAGAAAACAGACAATCAAAGGCTTGATGTCATATGGCTGTAATGTAGAAATACTGTAAACTGCAATTTAGTGTTAATACTGTAAGCTACCCTAATAAATATCTTAAAAAGATTAAATGGCCTAAATCCCGGGGCTTTGCAAGTCCCAAATTCTTTAGTCTTTTTACTTATTCTGATTCCTTTTCAATTTGGGGATTTTAAGCTATGCCCTGACAGGCAGAGCGCTCCAGGGAGACGCCCCGCGACGTGGTACAAACACACGGCACTTGAACTGAAGAAACAAACGCACAAAGCCTTACTGGAACCACAGAACTTCCTTTTTGTGTTGCTTTTCTTAAAAACGAGGGCCATTCCGTTCAAGTTAATTCATCTTTAAACCCTTTTATTTCTAGCAATAAAGTTAAATTAAAGACAGCTCCACTTGTATTAATAATCTACAGAACAGTCCATATGCCAGTGAGGCTGCTATTCCATACCAGCACAGCCAGCCTGACTTCCACTAGTGGTGTTTTGGCAAAAATGTCAAAGAGGCAATCAAAGACAGGTTGTGGGGGGCCTCCCTGGGAAGGTGTCCCCTCCCGTTCCCTCCCCCACCCCTGACCCCCCCACTCGTGGGAAAAAAATAAAGACTGCAGTAGTTAGCATCAGCGTGCGGCTGCCAGTCCATCTGGGGGTCTAATTGTTGCCTTCTCCACCGTCGTCGTCTTGCTGATCGCTTGTCCAGAGCGTTAGGTTGTCGCGGAGGAGCTGCATGATGAGCGTTGAGTCCTTGTAGGAGTCCTCGTTGAGGGTGTCCAGCTCGGCGATGGCGTCGTCGAACGCCGTCTTGGCCAGGTGGCAGGCCTGCTCCGGGGCGTTCTGGATCTCGTAGTAGAAAACTGAGTAGTTAAGTGCCAGGCCGAGCCGGATGGGATGGGTCGGCTGCATGTGCTCCTTGCTGATCTCATGGGCTTCGCTATAGGCTTTCTCCGAAGACTCCACCACGGTCGCCCTCTTCTCACCAGTGGCCACCTCGGCCAGGTAGCGGTAATAGTCCCCTTTCATCTTCAGGTAGAAGACTTTGCTCTCGTACTGCGTCTCGCTGCAGTTCTTGATCAGGTAGTTGTCCAGCAGGCTCAGCACATCCTGGCACACGGCTTCCAACTCCTTCTCTATTTTCTCGCGGTAGGCCCGGACCATCTCGATCTTCTTCTCGTTCCCATCGGCAGAGGTCTTCTGCTCGATGCTGCTGATTACTCGCCAAGAAGAGCGCCGTGCCCCCACCACATTCTTGTAGGCTACAGACAAGAGGTTCCTCTCTTCGTTGGACAGAGGCTCGTTCAGTTCTGTCACCTGTAACGAGAGAGGAAGAGAGAAGAGAGAAACTCGGGTTAAGCCACAGCCACTCGCCATTCCCGTCACCATTTAGCACTCGGGTGCTCCCCACGTGGAGCGAGGTGTGGAGAACGCAGCCAGCTCGCCAAATCCCCAAATCATTGGGCATCAGATCTCCTCCCAGCTGGGAAATCGTGCTGTGGTCCAGCCCCCCAGCCAGGGAAGGGATGGCTTTCATTCAAGGCATTCTCCATCTTAGCAGATCGGCGTTTTCCAGAACGAGAGAAATCCACTAGGAAAAAAAAGATGCATTTCACCTGCAGGATGAGCATCAGACATCGAGAGGCAGACGTGAGGGACCATCAGAGCAAGAGGGTGGAGATGTTGTAGGGTTACTAGCTAGGAGAATGGATTAACAACACAATTCGGATACGGCACATTCATCTTTTCCGCTTCCCATGAGCATGGTACGTTCTTTTGAGATGCCTCAAGAATACGTTAAATGTTAAAATTGTAGCTGCCTAAGGCATCTGAGATAAGGATTTAAAAGCTCACATGGTAAGAGTATGCTCTTCCCACACAGGATTTTCTTCATTGACGATCAGAGCGTTAATGCACAGTATCGCTTCCACCTGCCTCACGCATCACGGCAATTTAGTCATTACAGCGTGCAGCAACAGAGTGATTAAGGAAGGAGACGACGGAGCGGAGCCTTTCCACAACCAGGCTGCCAAACACTGCCTTGGGCGCTTGAGTTCCTGGAAGCGCTGCACTTGGTACCGTGACCTCCTTCCACTTCCATCGCTGGCTGAAGGTACCAGGACAGGACCCGTGAGCGGGGCTGAGAAGCCAGCCAGGCATTGTACAAGCCATACGGCCTTGCTAGAGCTGGGCAAGCTCAGAGATGCGTGGGCTCCTTCCACAGCCACCCGTGGGTGCTGGGACAACCCTGCACAGCCACCTGGTTGCGTGCTGACAGCTGCCATCCCTCGTCCGAAGGGCCCACACACCCCGGGCCCTGCCGCGTCTCCTCTCCGCAGTCACTTCCCACGAGGATTAGGTCACGGTTTGTAAATGAAAAGGCTTCTGCAAATACTGAGTCATTTCTGCAAGGGCGAGGTTCGTCCGGGGCCCAGATAACCACGGTTACGATGGCGATCAGGAAGCCGAGGGACTGGGCCGTGAGGGGCAGGTGACCCACCCAGGATCTCACTGGAACGCTCACCTCGCTCCTGCCACCACAACAGCTCGTCCCAGCGGCATCCACCTCTGTCTCCAGCTCCCCCTTGCTGCTGCTAAGCCGTGGCCTGCCCAATTTGTGCTCTCCCTGACCCAAGTTATTGCTACGCCACAGTCTCCCCGGTGCTCCCCTCCAGCCCCCCTCTGCTCCTTTTCCTGAGGTGCTTGTGCCCACAGAGGGCATGAGGCAGAGGCTCAGCCGTGACATCCTACACGACCCATTTATAGGCACTTCTATGGTGCCTTGTGCCATAACATCACACGTGTCTAGCCGCGTTTTTATAGGACTTGACATCTTGAGATGGCTCTGTTCGTTCTGCCCTTTGCACAACACCTGCACAAACATTAATTAGAGATACTGTGGTATAAAGCCAACTCTCGGAGATAATCGAGAACAATTATGGTGTCCCCCTGCCCTAGGGCTTTTGGGTTGTCCATCCTTGGAGATGGGGGCAAGAGGCATCCAGAGATCCCAGCCCAATATATGACCTAACCTTCCAGCTATAAATCCCGAGTGTCCAACACCGGCTGCTGTAATACTACAAGAGACTCGCTAATCCCAGAGGTTTTCTATCTCGACGCTAATTACGGAGGCTGATAACCAAGTGAGGTCATGCTTTTAGCAAGATGCTCGCCGAGCACACCAGCTTTAAGTTGGGCCCAGGCGGGTGGATGGCAGAGCTACCCCACAGCCCTGCCTCCAGATATTCCCTGCCGCAGAAGGCACACTGCAGTGGGCTCACCTCCTCCCACCACAAGAGTCTTGCAGGAGGACAAATTCATTAAAGCTACAGGGAGTTTCGTAGGATTAGCTTTGCCATCAACATTTTAAATTTGAAGCTATTAAGGATTACGGAAGAAAGTCGCCTGTCAAAATCCTTTCAAAAAATAAAAAAATAAAAAAAATTGCTGACAGATGGAACATACACCTGTGGAGAATGCAGAGATTTCTCCAGGGAGCCTGCGGGGAGCTTATCAAAGCAGGAAGGGTTCCTCATTAGGCACGTCACCGGGAGCACTGCT
This sequence comes from Anas platyrhynchos, assembly GCF_047663525.1. Lineage (NCBI taxonomy): Eukaryota > Metazoa > Chordata > Aves > Anseriformes > Anatidae > Anas > Anas platyrhynchos. The sequence continues at coordinate 6,812,348 of NC_092606.1, forward strand.
AGGCCTGCTGCCACTCCCAAACCGAGTCCCAAAATAAAAGCTGCGACACCGCTATGGTCACAGCGATTATCGCAGCTGCCCGTTGGAAAGATGAGAGGAAAAAAGTGCTCACAGCCCTGACAGCCCTGCCAGAAGGCCACTGCACGGCGGCTTTGGGCTGGGCACTTACAAGGCCGCAGCGTGACCGCGGGGTACGGGGCACAGCCTCACAGGATCCTTGTGCCACCCAGCTACTGCTACATGTGGTGAGGGTAGCTCAAGAGCCAAAATAAATAAGTGAATAAACAACAGCTTGACATTCAAAGGGCTTGGCAGGAACCGAGCCAGCCTCTGACTGGGAGCCAGAGCTCCCTTTGGAGCTTTATTTCCCTGGCTGGCGGCACAGGGAAGCAGACCTGGACCTGCAAACCTACGTACCCAGCCTCGTTTCCCCCTCGTGCCCTGCAGATCAGCAAGGCACTGAGGGGCAAGGAGACGTGTCTGAAATGGAGCCCAGTCTTGCACGTGGCATAGGAAGGCCAGTGAAAAGAGCTGGTCCATCCAGACACACAGCTGGAAGCCTGACAGACACAGCCCCTTCAGCCCGGAGCGGCCCTGCTTGAGGAGAGGCACAGAGACTGGAGGGCCCCCAAACAACAGAGATAATCCAACAGGAACGTACTGCGAGTTTAGGGTTTCTACTGCTCCAGACTCTAGAGATTTGCAAATCTCTAGATTTAAGAAGCCCACCGATTTGTAAAAGCCCTTCAGAGGCAACACGAGCCCTGAGGGGGTTCTCCCAGTTTTGCCATTACACCCTTGAGCTCTGACCCAGCTCTTGGCCACCAGCTGGTGAGTTTGCTTATTCCAGGACTCTATTCCACACTTCTTGCATCAGTAAGGTCTGAAGGAACCATTTCTGAGCACACGTGGCCCCTTCAGCTACAGAGCAGCTGCAGCAGAGGTGCATCACAGGGTTTAGTTTTCCCCACTTACCCTTACAATAGGTTTTCATCGACATTTTTAACCAAAGTGCCCACCCATTTATGGCTGCTACCTCGTTTTGATGTCTTATCTTACAGCACACAGCAGAGCAAGCTGAACAGACGCAGACATTCTTCCCCGGGGAACACCATCAACAACTTAATCCATTTTATAATCCCCAACACTCGCTTTTCTGATTGCCCAGGAGAGATCTCGAGTCCCTGAATACACGAGACACCTACAAGGAGCCAAGCTTTCCTGGAGAGAGACAACCACGGGAACCTCGAGCTGTCCACAACATGCCACCCTTTCAGTGGAGCAGTCACCAATTACCACAACCCTGTGATCCTGCACGTGGCTGATTGACAATCTGATATTACACACAATTAACGGCAGTGATGTAGGGCCAACAGCTGCTGGCTCCCTTCACAGGCCTCTCAAACACCTCGCGCGGCCTGGAGGGGCCTGCCCGAGCCCAGCCCTTGGCCGCTCACTTCTTTTAGGCTAGAAAAGGGCCATTTCTGTGACACCCTGTGAGTACAGCCACAGCTCCCCTTCCACCACGACACCCAACAGCCATTTCTTCCTCAGCATGTGTCTTCACTGTTTGATCCGTGGCTTCTGCACCTTATAATCCAGCAGTTACCTTCCAACAGAAACCTGAGCTATCACCTCATTTTCCCTCATGGGGCTCACTAGTCACACTGAGGCCTGGCTTGAAGGTCCCATTTTCTCTTTCATTTTTTTTTAAAGGTAAATAGGCTTTTAAGACAACATTGGGCCTGAAGTCCCGCCAGTGACATTCTCACTGAGTCTGAAAGCACCAGCAATGGGAGCAGCCATCTTTAGACTTCTATATCACTACCTGCATTTTCTGTCCCTGCTTCACTCCATATCTAGTTTCTGAAGAAATATCTTCCTTCAAGCGCATTTAATCCTTGCCATTACCTTGTAGCGTGATTACAGTCGTGGCTAAACGTCACACGACTGAGTCAAGAACAGCTTCTCCTTGAACACTCAGGAGCAAGCTGTCCTAGGAAGCCATCATGCAGTTGGGAAGATGCTTTTCTTAAGCACTGTCCTACTTTGACACAGAGTAGGCGTGTGTTAAACTAGATCTAAATCAAGAATCTTACCAGACTTCACGGGTTCGGGTCTTCTTCACCTGTATTCTAGCCTCCTCCCTGACGTTATACTTCTAAAATGGAAGTCGTATCATAACTACTCCTCTCCTTTCTGACCTCCTCCACCATCCTCTTGTTTAATCTGAGCATAGCTGGGGAATTTTAGGCTACAGATAAGACCCTTCGTCTCATCTCAGACAAAACCAGAGAAGCACATGCAGGCTGTGGGCAGAAGTTAGTTCCCCTCTGCTGTCTCGTTCAACTCTTTCAGGATGAATAATCATATTCTGGTTCCCATTTTGAAGTTCTCAGGGGCCATCACAAGACAGTGGCTGAAAGAAGCTGAAGGCACACTGAGGCACAGCGGATGGTTCTGCCATTACGGTTGAAATGGCTCATAATCTATCACGGAGCAGTGTCTGCAAAGTAAAGCTGCTCATTACTTGGAGCATAACTGGATCTCAGAGGATACTTAGGTACTCCAGACACTGATTAGGATTTCTGCATGCTCCTCCAGTTAACAGGAGCTTTCATCATACCCTGTAGCCTTTACTATTTAAGGCAACTTTGAACCACCTGAGACAAAGCCTCCAAAATTGAGAGACATGAAAAGCAAGAGCTCATTTATTTCATTGGCCTCCATAGCTCAACAACTACTTAAGCCAAAGTAAATTTCATCATACGACACATGAGTTTGATCAGTCCTTAGAGCCTGCAGATCTACTTCAGTTTCAGCCTGGCTCTGCTGGATTTAAGCTAGACAAAAAAAAAACAAGTTTCAAGTCCTTGGGTCATTGCTGCCTCAAGTTTCTGCATGCAAAAGGTCATAAGGGAGCTGTGGTGAGAGAGCCAGTGCCAGAAGCAGAACTCTGAGCCGTTCCCATTCTGCATTTGATAGCGCTTCAAGGATCGGCCTTTATCTGCAGAGCTGCAGTCCCAATGTTTGGTCTAACGGCTCAAGGTTTTCCTGCTACACAACACCTGGGTGCCAAAGATTTGCCCCACCAGCTTCTTCTGCAGCTTTTCAGATAAGACAGCCCCAAGGGAGCATCTCTTTGTTTTCCACACACGGCCTCTAGGTATGGTACTGGACCCTGCCATCCGAAATGGTTATTGACTTGAAAGAGGACAGCCCAGACACGTTGCAGTGGGGAGGAATAGCCCAAGCTTCCCAGCGTGGGCAAGGTGTATGCATTTCAAGTGCCTCCATGCCAAGCTACACACCATTTCTGAATTAGCATTGCACCATCTTGTAGCAGGGAGCTGCGGCTACAGCTAGTATTTGCTTGGAGTCATTAAGGATTCGAGCCCAATTCTTGCTTTCCTTATGAACACCCTGATTCCTGTTAGCCCTACAAAGAGGCAGGCTATTTAACAAGATGAAAACCGGACGCAGGACAACTTGTTTTGCTGTCTTGCTGCCACTAGCTGCCTTGTACCTATTAAAAACCCTTGGGAAAAATCATCAATCTCTGCTGGTCTGATGCCTTCCTACCACCAGATGGAGGAAGCAGCAAGTCCATCCACATCAGGCTGAGCATTTCGAAGCACTGTCACTCAGGGCTCATCACACTGCCTCTGACAGATGGGATACCAGCACCTTTGCCTGCAAACTGCAAAGGAACAGAAGGGACGCCAAGTTATTCCTTCCCCAAGATATGGCAGGCTGGCAAGCAACATCTGCCCACTCTTGCATTTCTGCAAGCACCGTAGCAGCAGCCCAAGATCACCACCCTGTTCCATCACTCAACAGCCCGAGGAGCTCTCCTGCCTCAGACTGCTTGAAAATATTGTTCAAAATGTGCCTTTTGTATCAGCTTTCTGCAAAACATGCAGCAGACCAGTATGGCAGCACGCCACTGCCGTGGAAGCTTGGATATGGTCTGGGAGCACGCCAAAAGTTTAAAAGGGATTTATTCTGAGTTATTAGAAGGAGAATGTCGATTCATTGATGTTTTGAGTTGCATGAAGAAGCTTCTTCAGGCGTCAGTTGAGCAGCTCTTGAATAACTGCAGTCTTTTCCTCAACGGCATTTTGGTTATGCCGAAAGAGATGGACTTTTTCCATCCAAGTATCTTTCTTCTTCAGAGAAGCCCATCTGTTCACAGCATTTTTAGCTGAAGAAACCATCCAAAGGACCACCACTGGTCATTCCTAGAGCCTTACGACTTGGTTAATACAGGCAGACTCACTCTCCTCTGCTTTATGGTAAAAACAGTAAAACCAAGCAAGGCAGCCTCTAGGGGATCCTGGCGCATCAGCGGGGGCAAGCTAAACAAACCAGGTTCCACGCCAGGAAGTGTGTCTGGTGCTGCTGGGAGCTTTAGCTGCTTAAAGACTTACCTCACAGCTTCTAAGAGCACTAATCTGGCTCAGGTATTAGTGTTTCCCTACTCACCTTCAGCCCCACTGCTGGGAGGTGAGTGACCTGGCACCACATCATCGCATCCCTCCCGGAGCTCCCAGGAAGGGCCAGGCCACCACGAGATGTTCGTCTTCGATGTGGGGCTGGAGAAATGACCGTGTTGTGTTGTACCCACCAACCCCATTCAGACGGACCGAGTAGAGAGAGGAGAACCAGTTTCTCCTCTGGTTCATCTTCTGGCTGCTGGAAGCTGCTGTCTGCAGCCCTTGTCCTGCTCAGTGCCTGCGGGGCTGTGTCTGGACGAGGGGCAGAGGCGTGCAGGAGCAGGACGAACCAGGCAATTCTCGCCTGCTCGCAGGGCTTCTCCCAGCGAGAGGCAACTGCCACAGCTGGCAGGCTGCTGCTCCAGCAGGATGAAACGGGAGAAGCTGCCACCATGCAAACAGCTCCCCTGCAGCTAGCACAGAAGGTTTTTAACCGCTTCGTTTCATTACCCCAGTCGCTTTGGGCAAGCCTGCTCAAGGCGAGGTTCTAGAAGCATTTAAGAAAAACGGTTTTGCTCTAGGTCTTCTGGTCTGCAGAACCAGCTGCTCCTTGCAGTGTCTGAACCATGTTTTACCATTTTAAGCCAGAGCCCCTCCAGAACACCCAGGTGGACTCCAGCGTGCCAGCCCCACGATGGGTTTAATTTCCACACCGGCGAGCAAGGCGATTATCCCTCCAGATGTACTTTGCCCTCCCACCGCTTCAGGGATTTCAGGCTTGATCTTACACACCTCTACTAAAGACAATTTTATTTCTTAAATGGACTTGCAGAAAAGCAACTCGAGTCTTCGCTCTGGCAGCTTTCTGGAGCACTGCAGCCAATTTTCAATGGGTACCCTTACAAGGAGGGTCACTTTACCAATCCAGATCTGACTGCAGATTTAACTACCACTGCCTGGCTCCGACCATCTCCTCCCAGCCCCATCCTGAAGCCCACGGGACGTGTACCACAGATCTGATCCCAGCTGATCGCAGGTGACAGAGCCCGTAAGCACCAGGGTCTTGACACCACCAAATGCGAGAAGCCAGGCTCTCAGCTCCAAGGTAATGAAAAATTCATCCCACGTAACAAAGCCCCACAGCATAAACAGGCAAAGCTCCGATGACTTCCCCAGCTGGGTGTAAATCAAAGCCTGTTAATCCCCCCTAAATTCTCATTCACTGCTGAAGACCGAGCGTTAGTCTTTTACAAGCGCAGATCTCCTGCCGCAGCTTTCGGGCGTATGTTAGCGCACTGCACGGCAACGGCTTCTCCAGCTACTATTAATAAACTTCTTGCTGCAGAGAAGCACAACTGTCCAAACAAGATGTCCATCAGCAACCTCGTTAGCCCTGAAGCTCAGCCTTCTCGCTGATATTTTCCTAGAGCCTTGCCGAAGCCACCTTAAAGAGGAATCAGAAGCACATCGACGCGCCAAGCGGCTTTGCCTGATACGCAAGCAAAGATTCGTCCCGAGCTGGCCAACCCATCCAGCAAGATCAGAAGGAATTTGCAAACAATTAAGGAATGCTTTGTACTTTGAGTCCTTGCAGACTTGCGTACGTCCGAGCGCGGCCGCCTCGGACGCCCATAGGCTGACTCAGTCCTAACATCTCCTTTAGGGAAGAAAAACATTAAGCACTCTAATCCCTAATCTGGGGATCACTTTAAGGGAATCTCATGCCATCAGGGACATGTTCTCTAGTTACTCTCCTGCTGCTGTTAACTAATGCACTGCCCTTGGTCACCAGATCACCGGTGCCGGGCCAAAAAACAGGTTTTAATACCCAACGGAGCATGTGCTGGGTCATTCTTCAGATGTGACCAAACCTATTTTAGCACAGGAGAAAAAAAAACAAACTGACACCTCCTCTCCCTATTGACTTCTTTTGTCTTCCTTCATGCCCTGCAGCTGCCACAGATCACCTGCTCGGTGCATTTTTTGCAGCCGCGCCGTCATCGCTCCATTTTCAGCCGCCTGATCTCAGCGCCAGGCTTTCAGCCCCAGCGCCGTGCCAGCTCCTGAAGCAGGTTTGGGCTTGGCGAGGGCACGGCCAGAACACATCTGAGCGGCGTGGGCGTGCAGGACGAGCAGTTCATCCTCGGGTTCACAAAACAATGAAAAACCTGCCATCGGCGGACGTTTGCACCTAAATAAGCAGACAAAGGCTTTTGTTTCGCCAGCACCAGTAAGCTCTGCTTTTGAGATGGTGTTCTCTGCATTTCCTGGAACCCTGGCACTGTTGCCTCATCATCTCAGTTCCCTTTTTCTTCCAGAATTTACCATTTTGGAGCATTCCCAGATGCCACCGCTCCCCGTTACGGCGGAGAACCACAGCCACCGCGCGACGCCTCTGTGCGCATCCAGCCGGGCTCCGGCAGACCCAGCACAAGAGCTGCAGCCCCCCCAAGCTCCAGCCCACAAAAAAAGGCAGCCGCAGGCATTTTGTGGGGCCAGAGGGCCGAGCAGCTCGGCCTCGCTGCCTTTGTGTGCCCAGCCCAGCCGCACAAAGCCCAGGGGATCCCGAGCTCCTCCCCGCGACAGCACCCGCGGCACGGTGGGGCAGGAATCCCGTATCTTGACATCTGGAGGGAGGAGCCGGGCCTTTTTGCTTCAATAAATAAATAATAGAGTGCAGAAATGGCTTTTTGTCGTCGTTTTCCTTCGTTTGGGGATGGGAGGAGGGAGCGTTCATTACGCCAAGCAGCCAGGAGGAAGGAACAAGAGAAAGCTGAACGCGACAGCAGGGGCTGGGCCGGTACCAAACCACCCCACAGCCGGCTGCTTGTGGGTTTATATCCTTCCCCTTTCCCACTTGCTGTCAAGAGGCTCATGAATTGCCTCCTGTGCTGCCCAAAGGCTTGGTTTGCTCCATGCCAAAGGGAAGGGAGGCAGGAGGAGGATGCAGGTACCGGGAGGGGACTGTCCTGAGCCAGTCCAGGAGCCTGCACAGGAGAGCACGGCCAAGCTTGCAGGCAGCACAGCACAGAGCGTGGCTGGTCTGGGCTCTCAGAAAGCCATTTTGTCTCCACAGGGGGAGAAAATAAAAAATAATAAACAAATAAATAAATAAAAAAGACTTCCCACACCTGCAAAGGCTGGGAGCTGCAGAGGCAGCAGTACAAACAAGAGCATTTTACCTGCCCACTGCCAGTGTGAAACCAGCCCCCGGCTATCGAGCTGAACATCCCCAACTCGGGATGAAGGCTGCAGAGGCTGAGCCACAAAACCACGGTGCCAGCACAGCCAGCAATTCACAGCCACCTCCCCTTCGTTTGAGCAGGTGGTAAAATTGGTTTCCAATTATCGCCTTCCAGCAGGGCGGCCGTTGCTTCAGAAACCACTGAAGTAAATACCTGCTCCTGTTTTTATGGATTTATTTGTGTTCTGCTTCCCAGATACCAGGTTGCCATTTGTCTGAATGAATCACAAACATGAGTCTAATAGGAGGGACAAAGACTTCAGCCAAGGGCAGGTTAGTTACTCATCTTTTCAATAAAAGGAAAAAAAAAAAGCAGTTGGTTAAGGCTTCCAGCCTTCCAGAAAGGTGTAACGAAGGCATGAATAGCGAAGGAAAGAGGGTCTAAGCTGGCTCCAAATCACAAAAATCCTCATTAAAGCATTACCTTCCTGAAATCTATCTCAAGTTGCAGAGCACCAAAGAGCAAAATTGTGCCTGGAAGCACCACGGATCCATCGGTCAGCCTGAGACAACCAAAGCCCTGCGGCACAGCTTGGCCACGGCAGAAGATGGTGCCTGTGTCCTATCTGTCAACCAAGTGCCTGGGAAGCCAGGCAAATCCCATTTTTTCTGTGCTTTGCACTGCAGTTATTCCACTGCATGTCCATATTTCACCGCCAGTCGCGGTTCAGGAGGTGGAAGGGGGCAGAAAAACAGCAAGCGGCTTCAGCTCTGCAGTCCTACAAGCCCCAGACACCGACCCTGGCGAGGAAGGGCTCCCTCCAGCTCAACCACAGGCATTTTCAAGCCACCCCTTCCTCTGCACCTGCCTGCGGACCACCCGATGTTTGGCTGGGACACACAGAGCAGCCAGACCTCCTTGCTCATCCCTGCCACACTGGCACTGAGCCCCCAAGCCCAGCACCTCAGCCTCCAGGACATGGACGAGCAGGGACAAAGCCACCTCCCAAGAAGCAGCTGGTTCCTCAAGCACCAGCAGCTGGACCCCAAAACTCAAGCTTTTTGTTGTTTTTCTAGAATATGTGACCCTTGCCCACAACGCTCCAGGCATTCCTTGGATCACTTGGCACGAAGCTGCCCAGAATGGAAGCTGAAGAGCTCAGTGGTGGAGTTGGTTCATCGTTTTCTGCCCAGGGAGGTCTCTCCAGGTCCAAAGCCGTGACCACTGCTCCCCTCTCCCAGCCACGGCAGCCCAGGGAGCCCCATCAGCTGCACCATGAGACATGTTTCTTCTTTTATCCTGCAGAGTCAGAGCTGGTCATCGGGGATCGATTCCAAGCTCAGCTGAAGCTACAAGCATGTATCAATCAAAGTGGCGAATGTGCAAGCACATCTCATCTTTCCCCATGCCTCCTGGTGCACAGGGCTGGGCGCTCAGCGCTTCGGCCCCACCAGACCTGCCCCAAAACCAGGCAAGGCTGCGATGGGATCACCCCCAGAGCCCCAAGGGAGCACCAGGTCCTTCCAGATTTAAGGCAGGAGGCTGGACGTGAGGCTGAGCAGCTCAGGGGCTTGGCTGGTGCCCTCAGTTCAGCCACCTCCTCCCAGCACAACCCAAACCCCAAAAGCATCCGCGGGCAGCTCCGTTGCTGCATGGAGGGGAGCAGAGAGGCAGGAGGCCAGCATGCTGCTGGGAACTGGTAAAGGGCTGGATGCCCAGTGACATCGCCCAGTTAGATGAGACAAGATGGGAGTGCTTGGGCTCCAGAGGTCCAAGAGTTCAATTCAGAACAAGCACGAGAAGAAACGAAGAGCAAAACAGCTCCCACCAAGCCTCCTGCACTTGCAGGGCTGGCCAGCACACCAAATTCCTGCTGGTAAGCCCAGAACATCAAAGGGCCCTTGGAGAGCCCTTACCCAAGACCTTCAGTGTCTCCCTGTACCCGAGGCACCTGCAGATGATTCAGCAGCTGTGTTCTCCAACACAGCCTCAACAACTCCCATTTGGTTCAAGGAAAGCTCTTTGTGATCAGGCTGCTCCTCGCTATCACACTTGGCCAAGCCAGAAGAGCCCAGAAGCGTTTTACAGGACTGGCTCTTCCCAAAGCCTGGAGATAAGACTTAGGAGCTCCCAAAAGCTCAAGGACTGGCCAGCTAACAGGGTTAGGGTCCCTCCTCCCATTATCCCCCCATGTCCACACAGGGCTTCAAACCTCCTTGAACCTCACAGGGTGCCAGACCCCAGCACCACCCCAGCCTGGGGGTCCCCTGGAAAGGGCTGGGGCAGTTTGGGGAGAGCCACAGCTCGCTTTGGGTTGCTGATGGGGTTTGAGCAGAGCCAAGAGAACTCAGAACAGGGTGTCTGAGGGCACAGAGCTTCCTACAGAGCCTTCCCCAGCCCACCAGGTGCCATCTGCTGTGGCCACCCAGGCACCCACAAGGTCACCTTGAGCCTGGAGAAGCCTACACAAAATGGTGCCAGCGAGGCAGCCGGGCCGAGAACCCTTCAAAACTCCTGTGGCAGCCAGAGAAGGACCACATTTGGTAGATACCAGCAGAAATTCTGCACCCTGGCGCTGGAAATGGCTTCCCCAGAGCCTCCCCCAGCCCTTAGGGGAGCGCCACCACAACAGCTCAGGCTGCAGCCGCCACAGCCGGCCTGCCATGACAGGCCTCCCCTCCCCTCCTCGGCCTGCTCATGAGGTGCAGGCACCCCTCAGGCACTGATCCACACTTCCTGAGGGAAAAATCAGCGTTCAGCTGGTCACAGGACTCGGAGGGTGGCAGCTTGCAAGCCTGGCGAGCAGACGTGGCAGGAGCCCACGTAACCTGCGTGAAGGACAGGCTGTGGTTCTCCACGCCCGGCCTCCTCCTCCTCATCCTCCTCCTCCTCCCACAGCAGCCATTTGCTGCACCAAGGCTCGGGCAGCGGCTTTTGGGCATCCCCAGCAGTCACCCACCAATATCCCTCACCCACAGGGCATGGTTGGGACCCCAAGACAAGCGACCAAACATTCCCCTCACGGGGACCTTCAGGTGGCCTGAAGGCTCCAGCACGTGCCCCCGTTCCTACACGGTGGGTAGGAGCAACAAAACAGCCCCTTACCCTTTTTACCCGACCTCTACCCTGCTCAAGTCACAGCATTTATCTCGCCAGGAGCTGGTGGGGCTCCCGTGGGTGCCCTCCCATGGGTGCCCTCCCAAGGCCAGCACCGCACCCAGGCGGCTCCTGGCCCCGGAGCCTGGCGCGGAGCCACGGCCGCTCCCTGCCCGATGGATTTCGATCCCGGGCCCCGGCTGCAAGGCTTGTGAGGAGGCAGAGCTGGACAAAAAGGCAGCTCGCTCCCAAAAAAAGCACTGTGGGGCAGCGAGGGAGGAAGGAGAAGGTTCTCAGCTCGCCAGCCAGGGCTGATTGCAGCCCCACACAGCCCAGGGGCACCACCAAGGTCACGCACAGGCAAGGCCTGGTGATGTCTCACCCCTGTTCCCTGGGGTTTTCCTGGGGCACCCCAAGAAATCTGCTGCATGAAGGAAGAGCCAGGTTCCCACAGCAGCACCCGCTGCTGGCACGGCGACCCTAAAACTCTAAATAACCCTACAGGGCACGAGGGGCAGCAGACAATGGGGGACCCCATCACTGCTCCCATTTTGAAGCCTCACCACCAGCCACGGGTGCCACAAAAACCTGCTTATGGGGCAAGATCTACGGGGAAAATGAACCCCTCAGGCACACGGCTGGACTTTGGGGGAACCCGACCCCGTGAGGGGACGGCGAGCTGCGGCGACGCTGCCCCGGGGAGGACGTGAGGCAGCGGCGAGCTGCGGGCTGCTGCATTCCCCGGGCTGCGTGCTCTCTGCTACCACCTGGGCGCATTGCAGCTCGTCCCACCGCACAAATGACATCACTGCGCGTTGCCACGGAAATCGGCGCGAGGTCACAAGCCTCCCTCCCGCACGGCCGGGGCTGGGGGCTGGGCAGCGGGGAGAACGGGAGCGTGAGGTGCCCGTGGGAGCGGGGATGGAGTTTGGGTGGTGGTGGCATCGCAGGGACACGGGGAACAAAGCTCCGCCAGCTCTGCCTTTTGTTCGCCCTGGCGGGAGGCAGCAGCACGACCGTGATTCAGTCCCCGAGGGCCAAGGTTATGTTTCACCAGGGCCAGTAGGGGCTAAAAGGAAAAAAAAAATTAAAAATAAAATAAAAAGCATACATGCGATCTCTAACCACAAATTGGGGTTCGGGACCCGGCCCCAGCAAGCAGGTTAGGGAAATCCCCGTGGCAGAAATCCTGCCCCGAGCCTCGGTGCTGAGTCTGCAGGCACATCCCCTGCTGGCTTTGTGCTAGCGGCTGTGCTCCCCGCCCGGAGCCAGCCCTGCTGCTGCTCCCCCAGCTCTGCCTCCCAATGAATGGCTGCTGGGATGGGGCAGCGGGATAAAGCCCACGGTGCGGCAGAGGAGCAGCCCGGGGGGGTTTCACGCGGAGCCATCTCGTCCTGGTTATCCGTACCCCGTCCCTTGAAAAAGCCATCTCCGCCCTCCTCCCCGATCGCCGCCCGTGACAGTTTTGTCTGCTTGATAAATGCAAGGTTATTGTCAAAATGGTGCAATCTGGGCTCAGCGAGCTGCATCCCAGCCAGACTGCGACATTCCCAGATCAGCATTCCCTCCTCATCAGCAAGGGAGGACACCCCAGCTCCTCTCAAAGGCTCAGACCTGACTAAGAAGACAAACATAAAGAACAGTTTTCCCCTTTAAAGCACCCCCTCCCTCCCTCCACCCAGTCTAGCCTCTCTGCAATATGACAAATGCAGAATCTTCTGGAATGACTTGATCCTGCCTCCCACGATTGCTTTGTTTGCAAGATCAGATCAGAGATATGTTTTTTTTTACTTTCTTACATTGTCAAAATGTCAGCATTGAAGGGGAAGCGTTCGGTGTCACAAATCAGATCAGCCTGCTATATGCAGAGTCTTTATTTTAAGAGCGTGAAATGAATACAACATGACTCAATTCATAAATCTCGAAACAAGTGCAGCAAAAAAAAAAAAAAAAAAAAAAAAAGAAACACACAGAAGGCAAAGCCCTGGCAGCTAAAGGCTCAGCTCCTCGGGGTCAGGGAGCCTCGCAGGGGAAGGAAGGGATGCACGGGGACAGCGGCGTGCGGGCAGAGCCCCCCAACCCCACCCCATAGCCTCACCCCACGGGGTGGGGAGCCCTGTGTGGGGCTGGGGGCAGCGCCGCACCCCACGGACACCTCTTATGGGATGGGGACGGGGGCTACGGAGGGGATGGGGACACCGGGAAAGGGTTTGGGGCAAAAGGATGGGGACCACCGATGGGGGCACGGCGCTGAGCGGCTGGGGCAGGGCCGGGGGGGCTCAGAGCTGGAGATACAGCAGGGGAGGGGACCCGGCGACAAGAAGGGGGGACCGGGAGGGGTCCGCGTGCCCTCCCCCACCCCCTCCCCTCCCCGCAGCCGCCCCCTCCCCACCCCGCAGCCATCCCCAGGGGGCCGGGGGCAGGGAAGGGGCTGGCGGGGGGTCCCCCCCGTGCACCCCCAGACCCGGACAGGCAGATACGCGGGCAGGCAGCCCGACCCCGGGCGGACACTCACGTTTTTCATGGCAGCCGCCATGTCGTCGTAGCGCTCGGCTTGCTCGGCCAGCCGGGCCTTCTGCACCAGCTGCTCGCGGTCCACCATCTTCGCGGGGGGGAAGCCCGGGAAAAGGGGGGGAAGGGCAAGGAGGGGGTCTCCGGGAGGAGAAAGAGGAGGAGGAGGCGGCTGAGGAAGGAGGAAGAGGAGGAGGAGGCGGAGGGCGAGGAGGAAGCGGCGGCTCCCGGCGCTGCAGCGGGGACGGCGGCGGCTGCTGGCGGGGCTGCGAGCGCGCCACAACCCCCCTGCAGGCCACGCCCCCCTAGGGCCACGCCCACTCAAGCCCCGCCCCCTTCTTTCTCCCCTCCCCGCGCGCGCGGGGCACGCTGGGAGTTGAAGTCCTGCCCTCATTCACCCTCCCCGCATTGCTCCCCCTCCAGGACTACATTTCCCAGCGTGCCCCGCGCGCCGCGCCTCGCCCCGGCTGGCCGCTTGACAAAATGGCCGCCTCCCTTCTCCTCCCCCCCCCCCCCCCCAACCCTCCCCCCTCCACCTCCACCATCCTCCTCCCTTCCCACCCCGCCCGGGCCGGGCGCGGCGGCCCCGCTGCTGATTCACCGCTGGGAGGGCCGCGAGGCCCCTTCCCGTGTCCCTGTGTCCCCAAGCACACACTGAGCCCCCCCCATCCCCCGCCATGTCGTGCCCGCTTCCCCGAGCCCCACCTCACGCTGGGGTTCCCCAGCATGGTGGCGGCGCGGTGCTGAGGCCCGCCATGGTGCTGAGTCACCCCACGGGAAGGACGCCCTCAGGCCTGGGGTGCTCGGTGGGCTGTAGGGAATCACAAAATCACCGAATGGGGATGTTGGAAGGTATCCCCAAGGATCCAGGCCAGCCCCCTGCACAGCGGGGTCACCCCAAGCACCTCACGCAGGATGGCACCCGGGTGGGTTTTGGGGGTCACGCACAGAATCACACAGAATTAGGTGGGAAGAGACCTCAAGATCATCGAGTCCAACCTCTGACCTAACACTAACCAGTCCTCCGCTAAATCATACCGCATATCGGGTCTCCAGAGGGGGAGACGCCACAGCCCCTCTGGGCAACCAGTCCCAGTGCTCTGTCACTCTTAAAATAAATAAAAACCACAATTTTCTGAGTGAAGTAGAAGCGTGCCTTCACTTAGCACCTAGCAGAGCTGCTGCTGTGCATTAGGAGCCCCATAAGAAGCCATTATTGAGCCCTTTTTCCTACAGCCTATCGATAACGCCATACTTAGAGGATGCGCCAGCACTGTGGGAAGGGAAAAGGTTTTACAAAAGGTGCTGACTGTGGTGGAAGCATTCATCCCTGATGTATTTTGGTGCTGGCGAGTGCCATCACACCTCTGCCGCAGCAGCTCTGCTCGTCCCCAGCCCTTCCCAATGCCACCATCCATGGAGATGTCATCACCATCATGGCTATAGCTGGAGGGACGGGCGGGCCTGGCGACTCATCCATATCACCTGCCGGTCCCCTGGTTTTGTGGTTTTTCTTCTGAAATATATCAGGAAACCCTTGTGGCCCCAGGGCACACAGTGTGCTGGTTTTCCTGGGGTGATACCAGCCACAGGTGACTGTGCCTATCCCAAACCTGTGGAGATGGCCTCACCCAGGTGGAGATAAACTGGTTTGGAGATGCTGGTAGTGCTTTATGATGGTGAGCAGCACAAATTTTGCTAAGATCTCCATCTTTGTTGTGTTTTTAGTGCTGCTTTACAAGCAACAAAAATTGTATTGAGTGGATTTGTTTCACTCACACAAATGCCTTCTTCGTATGCAGGTTCTGAAAGAAGAGATCACCTCTTCTGACAAATAGTTCCTTAAAACCAGAAATACGTGCAGATCCTCTCCATTTCCTTCCTGAAATAAACCACTGCTTGTCACATTCCTTCCCCTCCACCCTCCTTCCTTTGGCCATCTTGCTCAACAGCTGACCAACACGTTGTAGCTCGCGGGTGAGGTTGGACAGGTTTCCAATGAAACCGACGTTAAACCTTCCCCACACCCTGCAGTTTTTCAGCTCAGGCTGTTCAAGGCTCCTCGAAGGTCCACGTTCACCAGGCCGAGCTCCAAGCATTCGTAACCAGTGGATGGAAACCCCACGGCGATGCACCACGCCGTGCTGTTCTCCCCTTGAAGGCGTTTTCTCTCACCAACCTCAGCACCAGCTTGGTGTTTTGGTGGGCCCACACAGCTTTTTGCCTTTACAAAATAGAAATTTTTCTCTTGTGCAAGCCCAGTGAAGCCAAGCACAGCTCAGGACTCTCGAGTCTATGGCCACAAACGTGCTTCAGCGGCACTCAAGGGCTCTCCCATCCCCTCGCCCGCGTCCCCTGTGTCTCCGGCCTCACACCCCGCGGCACACGCGGTGCCCGGCTGTGAAAGCAGCCATTGTGCCCTGCTTTTGTTTACCACGGCGGCTGCCCCAGGGCAGCGCCCGCACACAACAGCAATTTATTCCTCCTTTATGATAATGGCGCCTTCGTTCTTCCAGCAAGGGGCGCAGCCTCTAGAGAGCTCAGTTTTTGTGTTGTTTTCGGTATGATACCAGCTTTGGGGATAAAATTTGAGCAAAAAAAGTGGAAAATGTAGGAGAATATTAAAGAACTTTGTGGGTCTCAAGCATCTTCTGTGTTTTTTCAGGTGTTGCTACAGCCACAGGGCATCATCCAAGCCAAAGAGGACGATCTGCCACAACGAAATCAGGTCTCCGTGTACAGACCAGCCCGGAGCTGTGTGCTCGTCCTGGACACCCAGGTTTTAAGGCTTTCTGAGTGATATTTCCACACGCGGGTCCAATATATTGTTCCTCTAGCTTGCAAAAAATAAATAAAAATAGTATTAGCCCTTAGGTCCCAGCCCTGGATCCTCACAGGTAAGACGTAACACAAGCCTGGGCCTGAAGAAGCGTTGTGTGCCTGGAAGCCTGTCTGTTTTTCCAAATATATCAGCAGGCCTAACAAAAAATATTGCCTCTCCATGCAAACCTTATGACACTTACCTAGTAATTTGCAAGAGTATGGCGGATTCGCAGCTAGCCCAAATCATTGCAGCTCTCCTATTTCTGGTGACTGTGCATATGCCCCAGCCCGAGCAAATACTGATTTATTCCTGTCGAAGCACCACAGCAATAAATACGTCTCACACAGCAGACAGTTTTCTTCCCCGTCACAGGTCAGAACGCAATATTCATAATGCTGTAAATTCTTCGGGATAGCGATCAGGCCATAATATTTATCTGTGATGTATCCAGCCCCCTTTTTGCTCCGAGGCATAAATCAGCCCTCCTCACACCGCTCCGTTATTCTGTTTTACAGACCAGGAGGCGGTGTGGGGGGGGTTTATATGGTGCTGAGCTCGGTGCTTCTGGTGTGTGTGATCTGTCGGCCCATCAATAAAAAACCTGCTCCTCTCCACCTCTGCCTGGGACGTGTATAAACACCCGAGCACGATCCCAGAAGGCTGCAGGTTTGGGGAATTACAAAGACACAGAGGATGTGGGTCTGTTCTGCAGATGTCCCTGAAAAACCTGATAACCCTTATTCCGCCTGCGGTATTAAAATAACTCGGGAGCGTTCAGATGTGCCACTTTGTTCGTTCCCGTGGCCTGGAAGACAAGTCCTTCTCCTCGCATTTCCCTGCCTTCCTACGTGCTGCAAATGCCTTGTGACACTGCAAGGGAAGACAGCAAATGGTCTTAGGCTTGGAGGCTCGCTTGTTTTAGCTGCTGACTACTCCAGGAATTTGCCCAGAAATCTTTACCCCCGGCTTGCTGCGGGGGGCACCTGGGTGAGGGTGGCAGCAGTGGGTGTAGGGGCATGGCCCACTCCTGCCTCTGACCCTAAGCGGTGTCCCCAGCACCCTGGTGCTTGGGGACCTGCGTGTCCTCCGTAGTGGCATCAGGGACGGGGTGCTCAGCAGCGGGGAGCACGAGCGAGGAAGCTCAGGGGCTGTCCCCACCGGCAGGAGCCCTGTCTGACCCCATAGCTGCAGTCCTATGCAGGATTTATGGCATCCTCATTCCCTCAGTGTTACAACACCTCCTCGGGGACACATCCCTGGCTCCAGCCAGAGTGCCCTGCAGGTAGACTTGAATATCACCATGGTGAAAACCCCCAGGGGAACAGCAGAGCAGGGGGACAGGGGGTGGCACTACCCAGGGCCAATGTGCAGAGCCGGGATCAGGGTCTCCCCACACTGCTCCTGGTGCTCGCAGGAAGCCTCCAGCCCCACAGCCTTCTCCCTCTGCTCTGTCGTGCACCAAAGCTGGGGGTCCCAGCAGCCCTGAGGAAGCCACAGGGAGAACATCCTTCCACCTCCTCTGCGGAGCTGCAGCGCTTTGTGCTCAGCCCCGGGCTTTCATCCGAGGCTTTCTCAGCGCTTCCCAAGCCCAAATTAATTCTGCTGCAGCAGCTGCCCTCCTGCGCTGCTCAGCGCCAGCCCTGCTGCCTGCCTGCACCGAGCTCGCCGCGAGGAACCGGGGCTAAAACCTGCCCGCAGCCCTCACCCCACATCCCTGGAGACCATCCCGCTCCCCGCCGGGGCTGCTCGGGGCTGGGGTTTTCTGCTGCATGCTGAGAGCAGCTGGGGAAATGCAGCACAAGGGGGGGGGCAGAAAAGGAGCTCAGAGGCAGGGCACGGGGCCAGGGAGCTGGGAGGGGCAGCAGCAGGAGCCGGGGAGGCTGGGGATGGAGGATGGAAAACGGGGATGGAGGATGGAGGATGGAGGATGGAGGATGGAGGATGGAGGATGGAGGATGGAGGATGGGGAAGGGGGCAGCCGGGACCCTCCCCTCGCCCCACGTCTGCCTGCATCTGCTCGTTAGCAGCAGGCTGGGATTTGAGTCACCAGCCGAGGCGGGGAGGGGGCCGGGGCCCTGCCAGCTGACGCGCCACCGCCGCTGGCACGGGGACAAGCGGGGCTGGCTCTCGGTCTCAGCCCTTGGCGGATGCGGGAGGCGGCGCGGTGCACCCTGCAGCACGAGCAGCAATTCAGGGCAGAGCCCTGCAGCAGCCCCAGGAGCTCGGGGGTCCCAAGCAGGAGCCCTGCAGCACCCAGAAATGCAGTGGGGGCTGCACCAGGATGCTCCCATCTTGGAAAATCCCCCCCCCGTGAGCCTTCCCCGTGGCCCCAGGAAGGATGCTCGCATGGGGATGGTCCTGATTTTAGCTGGAGTGGCCTCGGCTCCTGCTGGGACACCAGCCCTGGTGGGGACCGGGGGTGCAGAACCCGGTCCCCAACCCCTCAGGGACACAGGGACCAGCCACACACCGCCTCCCCACGGGGCGTTAATAATTCAGCAGGCGCAGCAGGCTGGGGTGGCAGCTCTTATTTAAGGAGCCGATATAAATACCGCCCAGACAGCGCTGATGGAGCCTGAAAAAAAAAAAAAAAAAAAAAAACCAACAAAAACCACAAAAACCTGGCTGTCTCGGCCCCTCCAGAAGCACCCTGGAGCCTTGCAGGGCCGGGGGGCAGCACGGTGCAGGGTGTCCTTTGGGCTCGGGGCGCTGTGTGAGAGGTGACAGCACCTGGGTGACATCCCCACCGTGCCTCAGTTTCCCTCTGCAGCGTGTCCCTTTGTCCTGTAGTGGTGTTGGGGACGCAAAGCAGGGCTGGCCCTATGTCCCTGTGGGGGTTGGCACCAGGGAGGGAGCTGAGAGGGGGTCTCCACACCCCAAAATTAAGGTGCCAGGTGGAAAGCTGCCCCCCACCGCTGCGGGGTTGCCGTTAGTGCCATCCCCTGGTCACAGACAACTGGGGACAGCTCTCTGGGTGTCCCCACACCGCATGGTGGGGGTCCCACGGGGGTCCCAGAGCCGCCCCATCCCTGCTAAAGAGGAGAGGAGCACAGAGCCGCACGGAGCCACACGGGGACAGCCAGCACCCAGCACGCAGCAGGACCCCATCCTCCCCCAGCCCCCCATGGCATCCCCCTAACGGGCATCCCCCCATCCTCAACAACCCCCCCCAGCCCCTCCGAGCTGCTGGGGGGGGGGGACGAGGACCACCGGGAGGGACGGGGCTGTCACATCCAGCCCCGGCAGAGGCGGCGGGCGAGCCGCTTGCTGCAGTCTTGCTGCGTGGCTCTGCAGCGTGACTCAGCACAGCCTCGCCCGGCGCTCAACCCCCCCCTCAGCCCCCCCAGCACCCCCAGCCCCACACGATGTGGGGCAGAGGCACCCCACATCACTGCCACCCTCCCCTGGCAGCTGCCCCACGCCCGGAGGCACCCCCCCTGCCCGTGTCCCCCCCCTCCCCGGGAGCTGCACGGCTCCCCGCGCTGCAGCTCCCGAGCATCTTGCAGGCTTTAGGAGAAAGGATTTAATTTTTATTTTTTTTTTCCATTTTATTTATTTATTTTATCCATGGGGGATGGGACTGAAGGATGCTGGGGTCGCATGGGAAAACCTTGGGGTTTTTAAAGCAATTTGGTGATCTTGGAGCCCTCCTTTTGGGGAGGATGGAGACCCCAGGCTCAGCTTCTCATGGCACCAATGTCCGCGTCCCCTCTCGCTGTCACCCAGTGGGGGGGAGGCTGGAAAAGGGCTGAGCACCCCAAATGTCCCCGTGTCCCCCTGGCAGGGCAGGAGCTGCTCACTGCGTGTGCCGTGCCGTGACAGCAGCACGTGGCACGGCCCCAGGACAAAGCACAAGGCAGAGGCGAGCGCCCGGCCTGACCCTGACAGCAGCTGTCCCCCGCGGGGAGCCTTGCGGGTGTCCCTAAGGAAGGTGACAAAAGGGGACAGCCCGCTGGGGACAAGGACAGTGTTAGGGGGGGGGAGATGGAGCTCGGAAGGGGCTGATCCTGCACGGAAGGGGGGCGCCCATCACCCTAAATCAGCCCCTCACCCTAAATCAGCCCCCTATCCTAAGTCATCCCCCCCCCACCCTAAATCAGCTGAAATAAGGTGCAGGACCCCTGCAACACGCAGGGAGCATGGGAGCAACACCGGGAGGGGGAATTTGGGGCTGGTGCCAGCTCCCAAACCCCACCACAGCTGAAGGCAGAGCCCAGACCCCCCCAGACTCCCCAAACCACAGCCCCCTGCCCTCGGGCTGTGCTGGGACATCATCCTGGGGGGGCCACGTCCCCACATTGCCACCAGCTCTCTGCTCCCGTGCCTCGGAGCTGGATGTCGCCAGCACTCGGCAGCCCACGTGGGATGGCTCCCGCCAGGGAGGAGCGGGTGGGAAGGGGGGGGGGGGGGAAGGAAAAAAAAAAAATAAATTAAAAAATTCAATCCCACAGCCCACGGGAGAGGAGATGAGAGATGGGAGGAGGACCTGCAGCCGCGGCAGGGACGAGGAGAGGCTCCGACCTCCGTGCGCCCCAGGGCTGCGGCCATGCGGACCCCCCCCCTCTCCCGGCGCAGCGGGGGCAGCCGGCCCTGCGGCCCCCCCAGCTCTGTGCGCCTTGGCCAGCGGGCTAATTGCACCAGTGACTCTGCAGATCCCGAAATAGCTGCTGGCTGCGCCGGGCTGACGTCACCGTGAGACACGGGAGGCGCGGGGAAGGAGGACGCAGCGCGGCGGCGGCGGTGGCGGACACATCCCGCAGCCCCCCCCCCCTGTAACGGGTCCCCTTGTCCCCAGGAGCCCCCCGCAACAGGGGATGGGGTGGGCAGGGGTGCTCCTGGGGAAACTGAGGCAGAAAGGAGGGCTGGGAGCGGAGCTCAAGGTCATCCAAGTGGTGCTGAGCACAGGGGGGGCCCTGCAGGGTCTCGCCCCCGGCTGTGCCCGGTTATAGGTTCGAGTGGGATTGCCCTACAGGGGCACGGGGTGCGTTGGGGGGAGCGGCCTTGCACCACGCACCGAGCCCAAATCACGGTGAGGCGACCCCACCAGCAGCTCATCCTCCACCCCACCAGGGAGATGGGCTCGTGCTGGTCCCCAAATGGGACCCCCGCCCACCCCGAGTGCCCCCAGACCGATAACGGGGATAAAAACCCAGCTCAGCACCGCTGCCCCGCAGCACGCAGTGAGCCCAGGGCCCTGCTGGGGCAGCTCCAACCCCCCCAAGGGGGCTCGCAGGGCTCTCGGGGTGCCCGTGCCCCAGTTCCCAGCGCTGCCGAGCCGAGTTATTGTTCTGGAACACGGTGAAACCGTTCCAGCCTCCTCCATTTCCCCTTGCTCATTGCTGCTCCCTCCGCCTGGATTAATGGGTCTCCTCTCCCCGGCACAGACTCATTCCTTATTCCTAATAGGCCATAAATCCCGGCCCCAAAATAACCCCGGCTTTTGCCCGGACCTCGTGAAATATTCATGCTCTCTCCCCCCGGCCTCTGCGCCATCCCCTCCCTGGGGACGTTGGCAGGAACTAATCGATGGCATCGACCCGTGCGGGGCCGCAGCTGCTCCGGCCGAGGACAGGGGGGGGGGAAGCAGCTGATGCAGCACGAAAAGGGGAGAGCCCTCGGCACCCCGCTGTCCCCGTGGCCTCCTCCCCGCTGTCCTGGCAGCGGGTGACAGCAAGGAAGGGACAGGGGATGGAGGGGATGTGCCCATGGAGTGCCATCAGCGCTGCGGAGCCCGTCCAGCTGCACAGCACCAACCCCGCAGCCTCCGGGGCTGCCAAAGCCAGCCGGGAGCACAGCCAGACCCCAAATCCCTCCCCTGAGCCCAGCGGGGTCCGAAATCGGTTCCCGGCTCGCTGCGAGCTGCTGGGTGCACGGGTAGGGTTTGTGCCGACCTCACACCGCCAAACCCGAGCCCCATTCGTGGGGGCATCGCCTGTGCCGAGCCCCGGAGGGGTTGCAGAGAGGCGAGCGCTCACTTGGAAAGGGATTTTATTTATTGACAAAACAACCCCCAAAAAAACACATGAAAAATGGAAAAAAATAAAAGGGAATGTGCACAATCTTATTAACAGAAGAATTGTACAGACACGGGACCCAGGGGGGAGAAGGGGCTGTGCTGCGGGGCGCCGCCGTGCAAGGGGTCTGGGAGACACCAGCCATGGGGACACGGGGACATGGGGACACGGGGGGTTTGGGGGGCATGGGGAGGCTGCAGGGGGCCCCGTCTCGCCCTGCTCCCCGGCTTTTTGTGGTTGTGCTGGGAGGAGCAGGAGGAGAGGAGACGACGTGGGCACAGGGGGAAATTAGGGGGTGGCTGCGGGATGGGGACCCGTGTGAGGATTTGGGAGTTTTTTTGGCATTTCTCCTGGCGGCACGGGGAGAGAAAGCTCGTCCGTGGGTTAAGGGGGGGTTGAAAAGCAAAGGGGAGAACGGCAGCACCTCGCTGCGGAGCAAAGGGAACCTTCTGGAAGCTTCTGGGTGGAGTTAAGCCCTGGGTGACGTTTCCCAGGTACAATCCCGCATCATTTGCACAGCAGCAATCCCATTCCTCTGCCCTCGCCTCGTAATCAAAATGGCTGAAACCAACCCGATTTCACACCAAAGCCTGTTTGTTTTTTTTTTTTTTTTTATTTCTTTTTGTGTTTGGTTTTGCTTTCCAATGGGCAGTTTGGGGGGGGACAAAGCTTCAGCCAAGACTTGAGGAGCTGAGGGAACCCAGGGCTGACCCCAAACACCCGAGGGAGCCCCGGGCAGCGCCCCGAGGGACCAGAGGGGCTGCAGAGGCAGCGGGGTGGCTGTCCCCAAGCTGGGGACCCCGGCACCAGGAGCCACTGCTGCCGAGCCCCAGCTGTGCCGGCGGGTGGTGCTGGGGCACAAATTGTGCTCGCAAAGGTTTGGGCCCAGCAGAGGCTGCTGGTGGATTCTCTGATGGCTCCTATGGGGTTGAGCCAGTTAGGTTTCCCCCCACAGAGGCCTCTCCCTCCCCCGGCTGTCTATTTTAAAGGATTAAATGGGAACGCAGCCCCTTGGAGACCTCTCCCCTTCTGCCCAATTTGGGTGAAACGAGCCGTCAAGGCGCACGTCCAGCATGATGACCCAAACCCATTCCCCTGGGAAACCGGGCTCGAAACACACCCCGTGTCCAATTGAACCTCCTTGGGGCGCTCCCACCCACATGATTTACACCCCACTGCATTAAAAACCCCCACGGAGCCCCCCTATCCCTCCCCAGCTCCTAAACCCCGAGCCCCCTCCCTGCCATACCCACGGGCGGTCATAGGAGGCTGCAGACGGCGCCGGCGTCCTCGGAGTGGTCGCAGTTGTGGACGTCCCAGCGGATGTGGGAGCAGCTCAGCAGCGAGGGCTCGCTGCCCTTGCACTTGAGGTTGTCGAGGAAGATGTAGCCGGCCCCCCGGCCGTAGGGCGCTTCCCCCGGTGCCGCCACGGCGTGCCCGCAGCCCAGCCGCCGGCACACCACCTCGGCGTCCCGCAGGTCCCAGGCGTCGTCGCACACCGTGCCCCACTGTGAGAGGTGGAACAGCTCCACGCGCCCCTCGCACCGGTGGCTGCCGTTCACCAGGCGCAAGGAGCCTGCGGGGAGGACGTCAAGGTTGGGGAGGGATCCCCAGCGGTTAGGGGAGATGGGGCTGGTCCCAAAAGGAGCCTGGTTTCCCCCAGTCTCCATCCCAAGGAGCCCCCGGGGGCCTCAGGGCACCTACCGTCCTCGGGGTGGGTCGGGGCTGGCGTGGTGGCGGTGACGGTGGCTTCTTGGGAAGGGTCGCCCGAGTCGTCAGCACCTGGAGCAGGTGGGAAGGGGTGAGAAGGGCAGTTTGGGGGATGTCTGTGGTTTTTGGGGGCGGCTCGCAGTCCCCCTGTGAGCAGGCAGGGGGTGGGAGCTGGGGACAGGCGATGTGGTGTGGCAATGGGGTCACTGTGCAGCGGGGAGCACCCCTGGGAGCAGAGGTGGCACCCAGGTGTCGGCCACCACCTGCCAGCATCCCGCTGCTGCCAGCCTCCCCAAAACAATCCCAGAACATCCCAAATGGGAAGGCACCCACAGCATCCAACACCCGGCTCAGCACCAGGTCCCCAAAACCCACCCCGTGTGCCTGAGACCACCACCCCACCACCCCCAAACCCACCTTTTGGCTACCGCAACCGACCTCACCGTGCCAGTGCCCGACCGGGGTACCCCAAACCCCATCTCCCACTGCCCAAATGAGCACCCCACGACCTCTCCTGTATGATGACCGACCCCGGCGGGGTGCCCACCTCGACAGACGACGCCGGCGTCCTCGTGGTGGCCGCAGTTGTGCCGCCCCCAGCCCAGGTGGAAGCAGTCGGCCAGGCGCGCCTCGCCGCCGGCGCACCCCACGTTGTCCAGCAGCACGGGCCCGCTGCCGAACCCGAAAAAACCGAGGACGGTGGCGGAGATGGCGGCGCCGCAGCCCAGCTGGCGGCACACCACCTGGGCGTCGGGGAAGTCCCAGTCGTCGTCGCAGACGGTGCCCCAGGTGCCGCCGTGCCGCACCTCCACCCGCCCGCGGCAGCTCCCGTTGCCGTTCGCCAGCCGCACGCCGGCACCTGCGGGAGGGCAACGGCACAGCCACGGTGGGGGGGGGGGACCCTAAAAGGGTGTGGGGGGGATCCTAAAAGGTGGAGGGCGGGGATCCTAAAAGGGTGGAGGGGGGGGTCCCTAAAGGGTGTGTGGGGGACACCCTAAAAGGTGGGATCCTAAAGGGTGGAGGGGGGGTACCTAAAGGGTGTGTGGGGGATCCTAAAAGGTGTGTGTGTGGGGGGGATCCTAAAGGGTGTGGGGAGGGATCCTAAAGGGTGAATGGGGGGATCCCTAAAGGGTGTGGGGGGAGACCCTAAACAGGTGGATGGGGGGATCCTAAAAGGGTGGAGGGGAGGGAACCTAAAGGGTGGGGAGGGACCCTAAAGGGTGGAGGTAGATCCTAAAGGGTGTGGGGGGTGATCCTAGAAGGTGTGTGTGGGGGGATCCTAAAGGGTGGGGGGGGGAGGGGGGGAGGAAAGGGGTGAAAGGGGGGTGATGGGGGGGAGTGGGGTGATGGGGGGGCATGGGGAGGTGGGGAGGGGGCGTGGGGAGATGGAGGGAACAGCATAGGGGGATGGGGGGGTGTGGGGAGATGGGGGGAGCCCCTGGGGAGATGGGGGAGCCCCCACGGGTTTAGGAGGTAGCTCTGTGGGTATGGGGTGAGCACCGTGGGAGGACGGGGTGGGCTGCGACATCAGGGGAGCCCCCTGGGGATGTGGGGTGAGTCCCTGGGGGCAGGAGGTGAAGCCCTGGGGTGCCCCTGGCATACGGGGTGAGCCCTGGGGTTGTGGGGTCATGTTCCCAGGGCTGGGGCAGGGGCACCTCGGGGTGGGGGCCACGCCAGACCCCGTGTGGTGCCAGCGGCGGCCTCCCACTTACTTTCCATCGGGGAGGTGAGCAGCGCGCTTGTGGCCACCTCGGTCACTGGCGTGGGCTGCTCGCCGCCGTCTGTCACCGCTGGGACAAGGACAGGGACACGGGGACACTGGGGGGGGTCTGTCCACACCCCCCGCTGCCCCCCAGCCCCACGGTGTCCCCATGGCAAAGTCACTTGAGGGGCCAGGAAGAGGGTCTCGGGGATGTGCCATGGGGAAGGGCACCCCGGAGAGCCCCAAAACCTGACTGAGATGCGCCTGGGTCCCTTGTCCCCCGGGTGGGGACAGCCCAGGGAGCCACCAGCCCCTGGGGCCACCCCCGTACCTGTGGCCGTGGCGGTGAGCGTCTCCTGGTAGTCCAGGGCCACCGAGGTGGTGAAGGACGTGATGGTGGACGTGTCCAGCCCTGCGGGGACACAGAGGGGACGAGAAGGGAGAAGCTGCAGAGCAGCTGGAATGGGACACGGAGCGGAGCGGTGAGAGGGCGTGGGGATGGAGGGGATGGAGGGAGATGGAGGAGGTGGAGATGATGGAGATGAGATGGTGGAGGTGGAGGTGGAGATTATATGGAGATGGTGGAGATGGAGATGATGGAGAAGGGGATGATGGAGATGATGGAGGTGGAGATGGAGATGCTGGAGGTGATGGAGATGGAGACGATGGAGATTGAGATTATGGAGATGGAGATGCTGGAGGTGATGGAAATGGTGGAGATGGAGATGGAGATGGAGATGGAGATGGAGATGGAGATGGAGATGGAGATGGAGATGGAGATGGAGATGGAGATGGAGATGGAGATGAAGCTTCCCCTTTCATCCCCACTTCCCACACGCTGGAGATGGAGCCTCTCCAAGCCCCACAGAAGTGCTGCAGGACATTTCTGAGCCCTGATACACCAAATATTCAAATCTGGGCAGGGGCAGGAGCAGCGGGGGGCACGGTGGAGGCAGGCAGCGTGCAGCCAGCCCCACCGCCAGCTCCAAAACCGGGTTCCTCGAGGTCCTGCCCCACCTGATGGGCTCAGAGCGCTGCCACCCATCCCCGTGTTTGAAGGGCAAAGGGGCACCCTGTGGGCACCCAATTTCCCCCCAGTTACCCGCACAGATGACCCCGGCGTCCTCGTGGTGGCCGCAGTTGTGGATGCCCCAGCCGAGGCTGTAGCAGGCGGCGAGGACGGGCTCGCTGCCCTCGCAGTTGACGTTGTCCAGCAGGATGCGCCCCGTGCCGTAGCCGAAATAGGCGTTGCTCTTGGCCTCCAGGGCCCGGCCGCAGCCCAGCTGCTTGCAGACCACCCCGGCGTCGCTCAGACCCCAGTCGTCGTCGCACACCGTGCCCCAGCTCCCCCCGTGGAAGATCTCCACCCGGCCCCGGCAGGTGTCCGCCCCGCTCACCAGCCGGACGCTGCCGTCACCTGGAGGGGGACAGAACAGGGGGACAAACGTCTCGCCGTCCCCCCGAGCCCACCGACCCACAAGGCTGGGCTCCGGTGGGGTGGAAGACACCTAAGAGGGTGGCAGGGGGGCTGCTTTGGGGCAGCACGACCGATGGGATCCTGCATGAAGTGCTGGAAAAAGGATTTGGAGGATTTGGCTCCAAAGGTGGAGGTGCCGGGGGGCTGCTCCTTGTACGCAGCCCACCGGGGTGGCTGGAGGGGAAGGATGGGGCCATGGTGGTGGTGGTGGTGGGGTGGTGGTGGGGGTGCTGTTCTGCTCTCCCCTTGGAGACCCCCCAGCCGGGCCGGGCTCCCAGCCCCTCACCTTCCCCGCTGCGCCCCGAGACCGTGGCGGTCCTGCTGGTCGGTCCTTCGCTTGCTGGCGTGGGCAAGAGCTCTGCAGAGGGAATGAGAGATGTCAGCCCCTGCCCGGGAGGTGACCAGCACCCAGAAAAGCCTCACAGAAAGGATGCAGAAGCTCGGCTGACCCCAGGACTCCTCCGGGAGACCCCTGGAGCCGCCAGCTCCCCCCGCGCGCCCCTCTCCCCGTTACCATTACACACGACGCCCACGTCCTCGTAGTGGTAGCAGTTGTGGATGCCCCAGCCGTGGCTCCAGCACTCGCTCAGCGCCGCCTCCCGGCCCTTGCAGTCCACGTTGTCCAGGAAGATGGGCCCGCTGCCCTGCCCGAAGGTCATGGGCGCCGGCAGGGCGATGGCGTGGCCGCAGCCCAGCTGGCGGCACACCACGTTGGCGTCCACGATGTCCCAGTCGTCGTCGCACACCGTGCCCCACGTGCCGTTGTGCAGGATCTCCAGGCGGCCCTGGCAGCGGCCGGGCCCGTTGGCCAGGCGCAGCTCTGCGAGGACGGGCACAGCGAGGTGCTCAGCGGGCCGGCCACGAGGTGCCAGGCACCCAAAACGTCTCCGTTACAAAGGGTTTGGGTCCATCCTGCCCCAAATCACCGCTCCTTGGGTCGAACGGGTGGCTCTTGGCCAGCTGCTGGCTTGCTGACCCCATTACTAACACCCAGTGAGCTTGATGCTGGGGACACGGGCACCCCTGCACTTTTTTTTTGATCACACAAGGTGCAAAAAACATCCTCCTGGATGTTTGCAGCCTGGGGATCACCCAGCCGTGTGCCACCGCGCGGCTCGGGTGACGAGGTGCAATTAGCAGGTTGCTGCTCGCCTCGATGAACGCGGCCACAGCGGGTCCCCGGTGGGAATTGGTGGCAGGGAAATGCTTCCCCAGGCTGCTGGCAGCGGGGACTGCGTGTGTCTGTGTGTGTGTGTGTGTGTGTGGGAGCTGCCCTCCAGGGACTTCTTGGCGGGGGCACGCTGAGTGACACGGGGACAGGCAGCCGGCGGGGGCTGCCAGGGTTTCCTCGCCTGATAACGAGCAGCGTGGGGCTGAGAAAGGATCCCTATTTCCCCTCCCTAAAAGAAGTTCAGCTTTCTGCTGCCGCTCTTTGTTCCAACCCAACATGCCTCCTGTCTGAAGCCCCGTTTGGAACAAAACCACTTATTTTTTTTTTTTTTTTTCAGCTGCAAAACCTGGATGAAAGCGGCTCGGAGCGAAGGACCTCACCTGGGAACGGCAGCGGAGCGGGCTCGGAGGCGCCTGAAACAGAGGAGGCAGGGTCAGGGCTCTCTGGATAACCGCACGGGGATGCAGGGAGCAGGGCTGGGACCGGCTGCACGTGCTGGGAATTATTTCAGCTCAGCCCCAGAGGAGCTGGCAGCTCCAGCCCCCTGCGTCTCGCCCACCACCGCCCTCGCTCTCGGCTCCCCGTGGCTCCCCGAAACCCTTGGATGGAGCTCGGCAGAGAGGTGCCAAGGGTGCCTGTTAGCAGCCTAATGAAACCAAGCTGCTCTCCTGGCGTGCGCCCGGGAGCTGCTAGCTTGCAGACAGAAGGAGCCTTTCAGTGCTGCCTCTCCTCCCCGCTCCCCCCGTTGTCTCGCTGCCAGCAGCTTTGCTTTATGGGCACGGCGAGCGGCGGCGGCAGCAGCCCCTGGAGAAATGGTCCTGCCTGCCACCACGGGGAGCCTGCTGGTGATTTCCTGATGGCAAACGCTGCGCCGGGCAGCTCTCTGTGCATTGTAATTTATTTTTTTTTCCCCACAACGCAGTCAGCATTTTGCAGGCTGTGTGTTTCTCCGCGTGGACCAACACGGCTGATGGGGTGACGCCACTCCAAGGGTGGCCCCGACGCTGGGCGAGCTGCAGGGTGCTGCTGCTGGTCCACGCGGATCTGCCTCTTGCAATCACATTTTCCACCTCGCAGTGGTGCAAGCACCTGGGAAACACCCGCCTGCTGCAGCATCCCCACCGGGGAAAGCTCAGGATGCGGCCCCAAAAGCACGGGGACCCTCAGGACCCCTGGCAGCAGGGGTGGTGGGTGCCGGGGGAGGAGATGGGGCACGTTGATGGGGTGGGCGCACAGCAGGGCTCACCTGCTGGGAACTGATCCCTGCAGGAAACAGGAGCCCGGGGGATGCTGCCAGGAGGAGAGGCTGGGGGGAGATGCCAAAGGGTGGGTGGAGGTGCCGGGGTTTTGAGGAGTGATTGATCCTGGCTTGGGCGGGTTTTTGCCACCTATTCCCAGCGGCGGGTGAGAATGGCTTTGTTAAATATTCCATATTCATCTCCCGTCCATCAGGATCAAAGCTCCGAAGCGTTCATTTAAGAGCATCCTCCAGCAAAGTCAAGAGAGGCCCGAAAAAATGCAGGCGGTGCGGCCGCGCTAATGAGGAAACCGCTGTTCCTGGGGAACTGCCACAGCTCCCAGCTCCCTCTGATCCAGCCTCACAAAGCCATAAAAACAAAAAAATAAAAGAAAGAAGAAGGAACTGTGTAAAGACAGCCCCTCTCCGGGCACATTCCTAAACAAAAGCACCAGCCAGGAGGACTGCTCAGCCCACAAAAGCACCGTGGGGATGTCCTGGGGATGCTGGCAGCTGGCTCGCTCCCTCCCTCTCCACACAAGGACAATTTGCCCACTGCAACAAGCCAGGAGGAAGACCTTGGTGCCTGAAATCCCCCCACCCCACCGTGCCCAGCCAGCGCTCACCCGTGGGGCCGAGGAGGAGGAAGAGGAGCAGCAGGGAGGCAGGCAGCGCCCCGCACACCGGGCACAGGCCAGGGCTCATCTCCGCTCGAGGGTCCTCCTGCTGCCCCTGGAACACACAGACACCAGGGTTAGTGATGGTGGGGGTGGCTGGAGCAGCAATTGTGTCAAAAAAAAAACACTGGAAGAGGTGGAAAGAGGCTCCCCATCCGCACGGGTAATTCCTAACCCACCACGTGGACGTGGCACTCGGCACAGCACGCAGCCCCCTTCTGGGAAGTGAAGGTGCTTCGTGTCACCCCAGCAAGTCACGGCCCTCTTTTGGGGAGGCTCCTGGCATTGCTCCTCTGGGGCTGAAGGATTCACAAGAGCAGGAAACCCAGCAAAAAGCCTCCGAGGCTGCGCCAGGCTCCCACCGTGCAGACATGGAGAAACCCTCCCTGAATTATCGAGCCGGCTACAACCACGCTCAGCCCTCTCCATCACACAGCTCCTCTCCCTCCCTTGGTGCTCTCCTCTCATTAAGGAGACACAATTCCCCCTCCATTTGCTGCTCGGTTCAAAAGATGGTGTAGAAAAGGTGAACATCAGCTCTGCTGGGTGTGAGCTGGCAGGGACACCCTGCACCCAGCACGTCCCCAGCACCAGGCCATGAGTGCCATCCTGAGGACACTATTTCATGGAGGCTGTGAAGCCAGCCTGTAAATCTTGCAGAGCTGGAGGCTTAAAATTAGCCTCTGCAGCTTGCACGGGGCTTCTTGGAGCGATGGGCACCGCTGCTGCTTCTGCTGGTGGCCACATAGGGCACAGCCCCGTGCACACCCCTGCTCCTGCCGCGGGGCTGCTGGCGACCCAGCGCTCGGAGGAGACCCGCCAGCACACCAACGGCTCAGTTACGGGGCAGGGAACTCAATCTAGTCCCTAACATCGCATTTCTCAATACTCCATTCATGCTTATTCCGCCCCGAAGAATGTCGCCTTTTGTCCTGCCGGCCCTCCCTGCTCCGCGGCACAGAGGGGCTGAAAGACGGCCGGCACGCTGCCGTGGGCCAGCAGCCCCTCGGCATGCCGCCTGCACCAGCCCTGCTGCGGGCGAGCATCCACCCCATAACCACCCCATATCCACCCCATAACCACCCCACATCCACCCCACATCCACCCCATACCCTTCCCATATCTATCCCGCATCCACCTTGCGTCCATCCCACATCCATCCCGCATGCATCCTGCATCCACCCCGCATCCATCCCATATCCTCCTGCTCCAGCTGCCCCTGGCAGGCATTAAGCACCGCAATGCAAGCTGCAGCCCCAGCTGTCCCCATCAAGATAAATCCCCACTTTCCCTGCAGATCCCAGTAAATAAACCACAAAAACTCTCATCCTCTGGACCGGACAGGACACATTTGCTGCTGGACCAACCCTCTTCCAAAAGCAGTGTCATCAATCCACGTACCTGTTCGGTATTTTCTTTCCAGGATAAAGGCGGATGTATTAAATCCCAGAAATAAAGATTCTCTTCGGAAGTCAAGAAAAATTGCTGGCCGGTTGGTTAACAAAAAGAAAAAATAATTGATGAAATGAATGGTGCCTCTTCGCCCAGGCAGGAGGCGGTGGGGATAAGGCAGGAAGCTTTTCTTCCAGCGCGGGGGCAGGTGCAAATTTTTTTAGAAAATGACAAAAAAATAAGAAGAAAGAAGAGAAAAAGGATCTCGTCCATCGACCGAGCAGCTCCAGCCTGTCATCCCGTGCCACCCTGGGGCCGGACGCTGCTGCTGGCAGAGGAAAGCTCACGGTTGTGGGGTGGGAAGGTGCCCACGCCGCCCCATTGTGGGGCTACCCGTCCCCTCCTGGGGGAGACAGCCAGGGGAGGGAGGATGAGGAGGGAGAGGAAGAGGAGGATGAGGAAGAGGAGAGGAAGAGGGGACGCTGAGCGAGGCGGGATGGGGTGGGACTGGCTCGGGTTTCAGGCTGGCGCTGGGAGCTGGCTGAATGCCTCTGGGAGCGGGTGGAGGGCATCTGGGCTCATCGCTTCCCCCTCTGCTTTCCTGCCCCGTTTTGGAGAAGGCAGCAAGGCCACCACACCGGCACGGGGAAGGCAGCAAGGACACGGTCCCGATCCCGCTGGCACCCCGCAATACCTGGGTCGGGCCTGTTGGTGCGGGCAGGACACAGGTCCCATCCCACAGCGCTCCCTGGGCGTCCCTGGGGTGGCACCTGAGCTCCTCTTTCCCAAGGGTGAAGTCAAGGAAGGATTTTCCGGGCTCTCCAAAAACCACCAGATTTGGGTTGGTGGTGTTCCCCTGTCTCCCCTCCAGGGGAAACCTTTCCTCCCCATCTCAGGTGCTTCACATCTGGGCCATCTCCCTGAGCTTCCAGCCAGGGCCAGCCCCACAGCGCTGCGCACCCACGGGTCCCAGCTCCCCTCTTGGAGACCGATAGAGCTGATGGCCGTGGGGGCATCCCATGAAATTTTAAATAGAAATGTGTTCAACCATCGGTACTGCAAGAAAAAGCCCGGTAAAGGTCTCTACACTCTTGAAGGCAACTGCAAAAGGACCCCAAAAACGTGTTGGGTTTTCTTGCAAATTCTTAAGCCCCCCCAGTGATTTGGGGGCCCTGGTGTGCCCTTGGCTTTGGACAAGCCGATCCCACGAGCAGCAGGATTTCTGCCCCGGCTTTCCATGCAGTCAGCAGGTGCCTCGGTACCCCCCTTTATGGGTCTGCAGGAAGCCCGTGCCCCAAAACATTCGTGTTTCACCTCGGTACAAAGCAGCGACCACCGCCGGTGACTGCACCGTTACCCACCTGCCGGTATCCCTTCTGGTGCTGCAGTAATTAGCAAGTGAGCATTGACTTTTTATTCCCCAGCATTGGCAAAGTTATAATTAGTCCGCTCATAAATGCTAGTTTCGAAGGTGCCTTTTTGGTCCATTTTGCCTGAACTTTGAAAAACTTTCAGCCACCCCGGCTGCCAGCCCAGGGCTGTGGATGGTCACTGTCACAGGGGATCCACATCCAGCCCGGGGGTGCCACAAAGCGAAGCCTCCCCGCGGGTGGCCTGAAGATGCTCCTCTCCCTGTCGGCGATTTTCACAAATCTGCAGGGCTACAGGGAGAAAAAAGGCTTCCCTCGGCAGCGAGCTGGCCAAACCCCGGGTATATTTTGGCTCAGGGGAGATTTTGGTTCCTTGGTTCCTCGGGGAGGTGTGAGCCACGGGCTGGGTGCTGATGAGCTGCAGGCTTCCCCCGCTGCTTGCTGAGCTGCACCAGCAGGCTTTCAGGAGCTTGTTTCCCGCTGTCATCTGCATTTTGGGGAGAATTTAGCTGGAAGGAGGCTTTGATGGCAGCAGGATGGGGAAGGAAGGGACTGCACGAGCTGGCTGATGGCTGTGAGACCTGCTGGTGCTCGAGGAGAGGGGACGCGAGGGGAAACCAGTACGAGCATCTCTGGCCAGCCCGTGTACCAGCTGATATATTTAATTTTAACACATTTACGGAGAGCAGAAGGACGGGAGGCAGTCCCCAGGGAGCCTCGGCACTGCAGCGAGGTGGAGCTGAGGGAGAGGAACCTGGCCCTGCACAAAATGGCCTTTGTTCGCCCGGGGAACCCGCTTCGGGGAGAAGGAGCAGCCCAAGGACACCCCGCTGACAGGCCCTGACAGCCCCAGGGGTGGCAAATGGGAGATATGGATCTTGAAGGATCTTTTCCACATTTCCATATCAACCTCTTATCTCAGTGGCCACAGGGGCCGGGTGGCTTCCCACCTTCATCCACCAGCACTGCCGGCCCTACACAGAGCACTCACAGAGGGCCGCACAGCTCAGCCCGGCTGGCGTGGGGGATTTAGGAGCAAAGCCCTAAAACAGGGTGTGGGGAAGGCAGATGGCGGTGGGTGCTGCCTGCCCTGGTGCATGAACCTATGGGGCATGGAAATGGGACGGCCTGCGTGCCGCCCGCCTCAGGCCTGCACCAGCATCCCAGTGCTGTGGGGACACTGGTGCTGAGGGGAGAGTGGTGTTGAGGGGACAGTGGTGCTGAGGGGACACGAGGCACTAGGTGGCTCACTAGGTGGCAGTGAGAAGCGCTTATAGGGTTTGTGAAGATCCCCGCTCCTCGGCAGGCCGCAGCAGGCCGACAGGGCCGGACTCTCTCCCTGACTCCCCTCAGTTTGGGTTTGTGGGGAAGGTGATCTGCAATCAGCCCCCCACCCTGCATCACACAGTATTTTACACTCATTCTGTACCACACTCACCATGTCACACTATTTTATACACACACGTCACACACTATTTTACACACCCCATATCACACCCTATTTTACACACTCACCCTGCACCACACACACACCATACCCTCCCCACACACCATATCAGACTGTTGTGCACACCGTACACCACACACTATTTCACACCCTCACACCACACACTAGCTCACACCCCCCCATAGCACACGCTATTTTACACACTCACCCTGTACCACCCCCCATAGCACACACACTATTTTATATACACCCTCCATAGCACACGCTATTTTACATCACCCCATTGCACACACTACTTTACACCCCCCTATATCACACACACTATTTTACACTCCCCCCACATCACACACTATTTTACACCCCCTGTATCACACAAACTATTTTACAACCCCCACATCACACGCTATTTAAAACACCCCCCATATCACACACTATTTTACACCCCCCATCACACACACTATTTTACACCCTCACATCACACACTATTTTACACCTCCCCATATCATACACACTATTTTACACCCCCCCATCACACACACTATTTAAAACACCCCCCCACATCACACAACTTTACACCCCCCATAGCACACACTACTTTACACCCTGCTATATCACACACACTATTTTACACACCCCCCATATCACACACTATTTTATACCCCCATATCACACACACTATTTTACACTCCCCCCCGTATCACACACTATTTAAAACACCCCCCACATCACACACTATTTTACACCCCCTATATCACACGCACTATTTTACAACCCCCACATCACACACTATTTAAAACACCCCCCATAGCACACACTATTTTATACCCCCACATCACACACGCTATTTTACACCCCCCCAACACACACACTATTTTACACCCCCACATCACACGCTATTTTACACCCCCCCATCACACACACTATTTTACACCCCCCCATAGCACACACATTATTTTACACACTCCCCATATTACACACTATTTAAAACACCCCCATAGCACACACACTATTTTACACCCCCCCACTTCACACACTATTTTACACCCCCTCATAGCACACACACTATTTTACACCCCCCCATCACATGCTATTTTACACACCCATATCACACACACTACTTAAAACACCCCCCCCGTAGCACACACACTATTTTACACCCCCATATCCCACACAATTTTATTATTATTATCCTCACACCATGTCACCCCCCCCACCAACCCCTTATCTCCCTCCATCACCCCCCCATTATCACCCCCCTTCCCCCTCCCCCCTCCCACCCCTTGGCCCCTCCCCTCCCCTCTGGCCCCTCCCCTCCCCGTGGCCCCGCCCCCTCCCCCCTCCCGCCCCGCCCCCGCACTACATCTCCCAGCGGGCCCCGCGCCGCGCACGCGCAGTGCCAGCGCCGCCGGCCGGGAAGCGGCAACGCCGGGAGCCGCCGGGAGCCACGGTGAGGGGCGGCGGGCACGGGACCGGCCCCGGGCTGGGCCTCAGCGGGCTCGGGGCCGGCGGCAGGAGGCGGAGAGGGGGGGGCTGTGGGTCTGCCCGGCCGGCTGGCGGCTCCCCTGGGCCCCGCTGTTGCCGGGCCCGGGTTTGGGGTGGCGGGGGCCGGGCCCGGGCCCCCTGAGGCCCCCTGAGGCCTGGGTGGGCCGCGGCGGGCAGCGCCTCAGGGCCGCCCTGGCGCCGTTTCCCTTTTAAAAATTTCACATTTCCTTCAAAAATCACTTTAATTCGCATTTCTGCCTCCCCCGCCGCTTGCCCGCTTGGTTTGGGGGCAGAGGGGCCCAGAGGGACCCACAGCAGCCCCGGCTCTCGGTGCCCCGGGGGGGTGCGGGGGTCCCAGGGGTGCTGGGTGCCCCCCCCAGGAGGGTGCTGGGTGCCCCCGTGGGTGCCCCCCGGCTGGGTCCTCGCTCCGGGAGGTTTCTTGGAGGTTGTTTTGAAGGGACAGAGCCCAGGTTTCACTTTTCCAGTGCTGGGCGCTCCCTCCTGGCTTGCTGCCGGCTGCTGGGTTGGTGCTGGGGGGGCGTGCGGAGTGCTGCCCGGGCTCCTTTTGGGGTTACGGTGCTATAGGATCGCAAGGTCCCAGGCTCGTTCAGCCCCGCTGCCTCCCCGGGTGTTGTGTTCTCATCCCCGTGGGTTCCCTGCAGTCCCGTCCTTCACCTGGCGTTCGTGGCCCCTAACAAATCCCCCCTGGGCACCCCCTTTTCTGGGTAGCCTGCTGAGCAGTCGGTTTGTCCCATCTGGTGACTTTTCAGATGCGTTTTGCAACCGCAGCCCAGCTCGAGGGCTTCCTTCCAACTGTGGCACGAGCTCACCCATCGCTCCGGTCCCTAACAGCGCTGGCAATTCCCCTTCAGAAACTTAAAGTGAGGCTTGGGTTTTTTAGGAATCACTTC
The DNA here is from genome assembly GCF_047663525.1 of Anas platyrhynchos. NCBI lineage: Eukaryota > Metazoa > Chordata > Aves > Anseriformes > Anatidae > Anas > Anas platyrhynchos. The sequence continues at coordinate 6,848,990 of NC_092606.1, forward strand.
AGGCTCATGAATTTTAACATCCCGCATTTAAAGCAAAGTAAATTCCCGCTTGAGGACGGGGCATTGAGAATTACATTTGTCTCCCGGATGCTTTAATCCCCCTCGCCCCCACCTGTGCCTCCCCTGCCCTTCTCGGTGTGTTCGGCTGGGGCTGGAGGAGCAGGGGATGAATTCGGCCGTGGGGACAACTGGAATGTGCCCAGCTCTTGGGTGCAGGGTCCCCAGCCCAAGCCTCGGGGGCAAATGCTGCGGTGTTTGTGCTGGAGCTTCGGGTCAAACCGAGCAGACCCCAGTTACAAATCATCCCCTAAGCAGCGGGCAGTCGGCGCGGGTGTTTAAGTCTTCTGCTATTGGATTTGGGTTTTGTTTGGGGCTTAAATACAAATCCTGTGGGATTTATAATTGGAGCTGGGGGAGCTCAATGAGTGAGCACCTGAGTGGTTGGGGGGACCTCTGGCTGCTCAGGGGACTGAGCCAGGAAGGAGCTGGGGCAACAGGTAAGCGGGGTCAGAGGGCTGCAGTGGTTCCTGAGAGCATCCCAAACGCAGCCCGAGGCCTCTTCTCGCTAGTGTTTGCCCCGTGTGGCTCCTGCAGCTCTCTGTGAAGGAGGTGGCGTTTGGTGCCTGTCCTCTCCTCTCCTCTCCATTTCCTGCTGCCGTGCCTCAGGAAGGAAGGGAAACGAGCTGCTGGCTCCCTAAAAAACCTCCCCCCGCTCCGCCTGCGGCTGTAGGCTCTGCAGACGAACATTTGGCAACAATTTTGGGGGAAAACGGAGTTGTTAAACATCTCCACTTGCGCACAGGGAGCTTTTGGGCAGCCCCAAGCCCCGCGGTGACGCACGCTGCTCCAGGTGGAGCGTGGACGTGCTGGCCTGGAAGCCGCACAGGCGGAGGCAGGTGTCGGCTTTGACACCTCCTGGTTAAATTCGGCGCTCTGAGCAGCCAGATCCCCTCTCCCCATGCACTGGGAGGGGGGGAGAAGGCGTCACAGCCAAAAAAAGGATGCGCGGGGACCTGGGCAGTGACCCTGAGCCATCCGTCCCTGACCCCGCTGGAGCTGGGGGTGTGGTGCAGGAGCCTCAGAGCAGCTCCAACGCCTCGGCAGCGAATTCCCGCAGAAAGCATCGCTTTCCCCTGCGAAACGCAGACGTGTGGGCGCGCCTGTTCCGTGCTCTCTTTATTCCCTTTCCTTTTTTAAGCCAGCGAGCCCCGTCAGCGTGACGGCCGGGACGCTCCGCGGGGCGTGGGATCTTCCCCCAGCCGGCAGGGACGGCGTTCTCCACGCAGATGGCATCCTCTGCTGGGAGCCACCCCCTGCCCAGCCGCCTCTCCCTGTGATGGGAAGGGAGCTCGGGGCTCCCCGGGGGCGCTCAGGACTGGAGGAGCAGGCAGCAGCACGAGACCTTGGGGGGTTAGAGCAACCCGCGTGTCCCCGTGGCGGTGGGTGACACCCCGCGATGGCTTTGGGGCTGTTTTTTTAGGTCCCCTAGGCGCTAAGAGTGGCCGTGGTCTTTGGTGTCTGCATCCTGTGCCTGCCCTGGGAGTTAGGGCTGGTGGTTAGGGTTTAGTCGCTGTCCTTTGTGTCTTTATCGGGGCGTCTTAAGGCTCCTACCCCTCTCTGCTCTTCCCCAAATCGTCTCTTAAGGGATTGAGCAGCGGCTTGGAGCAGATCGGCTTTAGGTAGGTCTGTGGCAGCTCTGGGGTCGGAAGCAGAGTCTTTGCAGAGAGCTCTTGCTCCAGATTAGCAGAAGCCGCTAGCATTGGCGTGGTGTGGGTGCTGGTGCCTCGTTTGCCCTCGACCAGAGGGTTTTGGGGCTGATCCACTCCCCTGTGCTCATCTGTGAAAGGCTGAGCTCGCTTCCCTATAAACAACTTGTGTGGCTTGGGTTCGGGGCGGGCTGGATTTGGGGCATCATTCTCAGCTCCCCGTGCTCTTTCTCACCACAGATCCCCCAGAAGAAGATGGTGTAAGGCCAGCAGCGTGCCCAGCCCCGAGGCAGGAGCATGGCAGCGGCTCAGGGAGCAGGAAGCAGCGTGGCCGGGCCGTCCGGAGCCCCCTCCTCCTCCTCCTCCTCCGTCCCGGGGCTGCAGGGCAGCAGCCCGGCGGTGGCGGTGTGGGAATGGCAGGACGAATTCGGGCGCTGGAGGCCGTACCGAGGCAACGTCTGCAGCTACATCGAGCAGGTTTTGCAGGCAGCTCAGCAGAAGGGCCGGCGCTCGGGGTCCAGCCTGGTCAGCAGCATCCCGCTGGGACACGCCGACGCCGTTTTGGCCCCCTACGTCATCGACATCCCCAGCCTGACGCAGTTCCGACAGGACACAGGTAAGGGAGCTCCCCTCCTGTGCTGTGGGGCCGTGCCGAGCTGGCTTCCCAAAGACCCTCAGCCCCGAGACCCCCGCACGCCGCCGCAGAAAATTCCCCCCCCCTCTGCTGCTGCCCCAGGCTCGCTCGCTTCCTCCCGGGGAGGCAGGGGCGGGTTGGTTTTCATCGCAGGGCTGAGGCCTGATTTTCACTTTCGTCTCGGCTCTGCTGAGGTGGCTGAGGACGTGCCGCGATGACTCCCGGCCTCTTGTGCTCCAGCTGTGCTGTGAGCAGCTGGAGCCGAGGAAGCAGGGGCAGAATGCGTGCTCTCACCCCCTAAAAATCCAGGGAGATCCTACATCACGCACCCCAAACCAACAGAAAATCCTCTGTGCATCGCTTTTCCCCCTTTGCCAGCTCCTCTCCCACCACCCCAGGACTCAGCCAGGTTTTTACTGCGCTGCCCAAACCTCCCGGAGAGCTTCAGAGGTTGGCAGTGCCAGCTGAGGGAGGCAGCGAGCAGCGCCCTGAACCAGCTGCAGGGCCGGACAGGTCCTGCAGGAAAGGGAAGTGGTTGGAGTGGTGAGCGCTCATCGCAGCTGCATCCGTGTTTTTGTTGGAGCTTCAGAGCTCACCCAGCACCTCGAGGTTGGTTTTTCCTAGGGCAGTGCCGGGGAGGAGCCCTCATGGGGAGCGTGCTGCCAGCTTGAGGGGCTCGGCGTGGCCTGGAAGCCCCGCTAGGGCCGGGGCTCTTCAAGGGCTGAAGTTTCCTCTGGGTTCTTCAGCGTGAGTGCTGAAAACGCTCCCACATCCCCTCCTCACGGCCTGGTTCTAAGCAAAGCCTCCTCCTCCTCTCTCTGCAGGGCCCTGCCTTAAGCACGACCCTTTCGGAGCGAGCGGCCAGCTGAGCTTTGTCATGCTCTGGAGCAAAGCGGCTCTGCGGGAAACATCCCCGTGGAAAATCTTTAACCAGAGCAAAAAAATCACAATAAAATTAGGCCGTTGTGTTCTGCTCATCAGCTATTAGACAGACAAACGGGCTCTTCACAGGAAGCCAGGGAGAATAACAGGAAGGCAGTGTTAACGGGGCCGTGTCCCACCGACAGCTGTGCAGGGGGGACGTGGGGGCAGGATTAGCTGCAGGCTTCAGCTGCTGCTCCGGGCAGCTCAGCTGGAAGCTGGGAGCGATGGGAGGCAGCAGCAGGAGCTGTCCCCTCGCCACAGCTGTCTGCCCGCCCGGGAGAGGAATGCCAGCTTCCCTGCCAGCCCTGGGGGAAGGAAGGGGGATGTTTTTTGAGAAGCTCGTGCCTTCGCTTTCATTGTGGGCTCCTCTCCCCGCTGCTGTCTGGAGATCTTAAAAGTTTCGGGTGCACTGTGAGCTCCTGGCGTCCTCCCTGCGCTGCTTTTAGCCTTTGACAGGCCAGCAGGGCTGGGGACTGCCCGCCGTGAGCCCTGCTGGGCCTTCTGACACCTCGTTTCACCCCTGGGGGGTCTCGAGCTCGTGCTGTTCCCATAGAGCAGCCTCGCAGCAGCAGCGTGTCTGCTTTCATTCCTCGCCCTTTGTGTGTGAGCAGCTGCTCTCCGCAGCTCCCAGATCGCTTTGCTGGCTGTTCCTCCCGGCAGGCAGGAGCCTGGAGAAGCCGGCCCTGTCCTTCCCCTCTCCGACATCCTCCTCCTGCCCTTGTGGGGCTTCACCCCCTCCCCAGACCCTCGCAGGGCAGCGGGAGGTGGGCGTGCAGCCCGGGTGTTTCTGCAGAGCTCTGGCGGTGCCGTGTCTCTATAGTTACTCCGTCGTCAAGGCTGTGGGAGGTTTTCTTTTACCAGATCTGTGCCTCAGCCTGATTTTATTTTATTTTTTTTTAACACCAGCGAAGCATCTGTGATTGCTGCACCGTTGTGCTTGGGTGTGTCGGGGTGTAGATCCTCTCCTCTTCCTTCATGCCCTCCCCGCAGCATCTGAACCCGCTGCCAGCCCGCGCTCAGACCTGGCCGAGGGATAGAGGGGACAGAGGGCTTGGGGCACTGCTTTCCCTGTGCTCATCCCATACTGGGGTGAGGAAGCCCATTTGTGCCTCCCGTTAGCCCATGTAGGAACGAGGCAGGGAAATAATTCAATAATTCCCCCCGAGTTCTCTGCTCACTCTGATTTTTCCCCTCTCCCCAGGGACGATGCGTGCTGTCCGCAGGCACCTTTTCCCCGGCAGCTCTGCGGCCGGGCAGGGCATCGTCTGGGAGTGGCAGAACGACGAAGGCGGCTGGTCCCCCTACGAGATGAGCGTCTGTGAGGTGCTGGAGCAGGCCCGTGCCACCAACCACCAGCGGGTGGACCTGGCGCCCTTTGGCTACAACTACGACGTCGACCTGGTGGCCCAGGTGCAGATCAACAAGACCACCAGGTTCCGCCGCGGCGTGCAGCGCCGCCTGGACTCCCCATACCCCGCCACGGCCGCCTCAGCCCCCGGCCACGCGGGGGTGGGCTGCTCGTGCCAGCAGTGCTGGCTCAACGGGGGGACTGGCCCCATCACCACGCGGTACCGCCACTCGGCGACAAACTTCCCCAACTCCTCCTCTTCCTCCTCCTCCTCTTCCTCCACCGCCACCACGCAGCAGCTCTCCGGCAGGACGACGTCCGCGGGTTCTTCCAGCTTCGTGCCCTACAACAAACCCGCGCTGTCCGCGGCGAGGTCGACGCCGAGACTCAGCGCGCAGAGCACCTGGGCTCTGCCTCAAGCTGGGGGCCCCAGCACGGGACTGGCTGCACCCAACGGAGTCAGGTACAGCCCCCACTCAGCTGTGTGCGTGTCCGAGAGCCCTGCTGTGCTCAGCTCCTCGTTTAGGAGCCTCTCTGCCCCAGGGGATCTCACAAGGGTGTTCTCCCTAAGAGGGAGATCTTCGTGCGCTTGTGTCCAGTGGATGAGGAAGCTTCCCCTCTGCTTTCTCTCTCCTCCTGCTCGAAATTGTTCCCTCTCAGCCATGGAAGTCCCCCGAGCTGCTGGGGGAAGTAGGCAGGTGGAGATACTGCAGGCTGGAGGAGACCGAGGTGGTTGGTAGTGCTGCCGTTCGTCTGACAGCAATTTTGAGGGGAGACTGAATGAAAAGGGGATTTGCAAACACTTCTATTTAATTCAAAATGCACGGCAAATGTGGGGAGGAAAACGGCCCTGTTCAAAGCTCTTCCCCTTAAAGTAGTCCCTGCAGGACTCACTGTGTGTGGCTGAGACCTCCCACGTTCCCCGACACAATTAGGCAGTCCACGTTAGACATTTCTGATGAGAACAAAGGGGACAGGGGTGCTGTGGGGCTTCACTGCCCCACTAGAGGCCCTGCAGCACGTGCGCATCTCGCAGCACAGGATTTTAGCTCCTGCTGGTGGGCTGAAGGAGGGCTGTGTCTGCGCCGTGCTGCTGTGGGAGGCAGCACCTGGGTTCTCCTCAGGCCTTTGGGTGCTGCGAGCTAAAAGAAAAGCAGCATCTCCTGGGCTCACCCTGTGACCCCACTCCTCTCCTCGGTGTGGGTTACCTGGGGGCAGCAGCTCCAGCCGGGGCTGTCAGCATCTCCCTCGCAGAGTGGCCCTTCCCTCCGCCTTGTAGGGTTGGCCTCTGAGCCCCAAACCAAACACGATATTCACAAATAACCTTTCATCCTGAACTCCTTCTGCACACAAGGCTTTTTCTAGCTTTTGGGGTCTGACTTATTCCTGAGAGCTGGTGATGAGGTGTGTGCTGAGCATCTCCTGGCTACAATCACATCAAACTGAGGCCGTAGTGAGGGCTCTCTGCCTGTAAACCCCGTCGGGGTGGAGAGCAGCGCACACGCTTGGTTAGGGACAAGCCAGGCGCTGCAGCACTGAGCGTCTGAGAAAGCAGAGGCAAACTTGTCGGGGTTGATTTACCTGTCCCAGCCAGCCTGGGGAGATGCACAGATAGGAGATCAGAAGGGCGGTGGAAGCTCGTTGTGCTAATTGGAGGCAGCACAAGTTCATTTTGAACCTCGTTTGTATCCTAAGCGAGACTTGAAGCCTTGCTCCCTTGATGAGTCTCCTTGGGGATCTCCAGAAGCCAGGACAGGCCCTGTGCAGGCAGCTCCAGGTGGCCGTGCTTGGCCAGGGCCTTGGACCAGACAACCTGCAGAGCTCCCGGCCATCCCGTGCCTCTCTGTGCCAGCCCCAGAGCACTCAGAGCACCCGTGTGGCTCACCGGGTGCCTCTCGGGGTGGGGACAGCCGGCCAAAAGAAGCAAAACGCTGCTGGGGCTGCCCTGCGGGGCTCCTGCTGGATCTGATAAGGTGCTGGGTGCCCTGCTGGGTGCTGAGCAGGGATGTGGAGCCCTGCAGCGATACCTTCCCACGGGCTCTGTCCCTTCCCCTGCCAGACAAACGCACCCAGGGGGATGATCTCTGTCTTCCAGTGCTGTTCCAGTACATGAAGGGGACTCGGCGCCAGCTGGAGCTGACTCTCCCCCTTGCTTTCCATGCCGGGAGCTGGAAATACTGCAGGGCTGCTGTGCTCTTGGCTGGCGTTACGTTCCCAGGCTCGTGGAGCCCTGTTCCAGCAGCAAATACCCTCATTTCTGTGAATTAGGGGAAACCTGAGCAGCACGCCCTAACAATGTGCTTCATTTAATTCCGAAGCCCGGCACATTCCGCAGTTACTGCGTCCACCGGGGTCCCTGCCTTGCACCCTCAGGCTGCTTGCTTCGTCCTCCACTGCTCCTCGCTGCATGGGGAGCTTTGTGGCTGTGGAGGTGAGGTGCTAATTACCCTGCACTAATTACCCCAGGAAGGGTTTGTGTGCCCAGCGTGCGGCTTTGCTGGGGTTCATCCTGCCTGGGACGTGCAGGTCCCGTGGTCGGTGCTTGGGCACGGAGCTGGAAGCGTGGCCACATCCCGGCAGTGTGAGCCCTGTGTGGGAACAAAACTTTGTCCTGTGGCCTCGGGGTGCACGGGCTGGCCCTGGAAATGTCTTTTTGGCTGCCAGCACCTCCAGCTGCCTGGAAATGGCAGCAAAATGGCAGCAAGCCCCTATCCAGCCCCGGGGATTTGAGAGGAGACAGCTGAATTGCGGGCTGGAAGGGCGCCTGCACAGCAGCCTGGTGGCACTCAGAAGCTCCTTGGCCCTCACCATGGCTCACACCAAAACGAGGAGTGCCAGAGCGAGGCCTGGGCTGCGGGGAAGGGAGCAGTGGGGTTGGCTGGGGATTCTCTGCTGTCTAATAAAGGTTGTGCTGTGTGTGCCCCGCAGCACCCCTGGCAGTCCCCGAGCTGTTCCTGGCGGCTCAAACGCTGCTGGAAACTGAAAGCCAGGCGGTTACACACACCCGGCTATGCACACCTGGGTAAACACACCCAGGTCGGGAGGAAACGCGGCTGAAAGAGGCAGCACAGAAGAAAACCTCTCTCCTGCAGGGCTGAGAAAGAGGAGGAGCTCCTGCTGGGAAGCTGCCTGCCTCCCTGGGTGGCCGCGAGGTTATTCCTAAAGTGCAGGGGGGCACAGCCCCCAGGGTGGGCAGCACCAGGAAGCATTTTCCCCTTGCTGCAGGGGTGAGGGAGGGTGGAGCTGGGGCACCACAAGCTGCGGCTTCCATTCCCCCAGCTCTCAAGAGGGGCAAAACCCAGAGGGGAGCGTGGCCTGGAGCGAGCCGAGGCCTGAACAGACGCTCGTAGGTTAGCAGCAGAGCCAGGAACGTGCAGTAACCGTGGGCAGGTTGTTTTGCCTCTTGGTGCCTGGGTTTCCTCCCGTGTGTTGCGGGCAGATAACAAGCCCGGCCTCCTCCGCAGGCTGCGCTCAGAGCTGCAGACAGAGCATGTGGCGGTGGGGGCCGTGCCTCAGGGTGCTGCCCAGCTCCCCCCGGGGGGCTCCTGGCACAGAAGGGCACTGCCGAGGGGTGTCCTGCTGGGTACAAGGGCAGGAAAGCCGTAGGAAGCAGTTTTGGGGGAATAAATCAGTGCCCCAGGCAGGAGAATCCCTGCTATAGCTCCCTGGGCTCATGTGGCCATGGGTGCCCGTCCAGCTCCTGCCCACGGATAAGGCAGGGGGCTCGGATTGGGGAAATTTTATTGCACTGAAGCATTGGGAGGGGAGCTGTGCAGTATTAGGGTGCTCTTCAGCGGGGCCCAGAGCCACCACCCCACATCTCCCACGTGCTCAGCACGCTGTCGGGTCAGGAGATGCGCCCCAGGGAGCAAACCCCAGGCAGGGTATTTCCTCTTCCTCCTCCTCCTCCGTACCCTTCAGCTCCTCTTGCCCAGCAGCAGAACAGCAGAACGGGGGGTTCTGTGCCCCCCCGGCCCTGGGCAGGCCCATTGTGACTTGTCCCCACCCCTTTGTCACTCCTCGTCCTGGTGCCAGGAGCGAGCCCCATGGATCGACGCAGCCGCGTGCAGCGCAAGAAAAGGTGTCCTTAGGGGGGGAGGAGAGGCTTGGTTTAGGTCCTGATGTCTTCTTCAAAACAAAGGGAAGGGAGAAGCTGTGGTGTGGCCACTGTTAGCATCCCAGGGGGTTTTCCGTGGAAGGGGTTAGGTCCCTGGGCACACGCGTGTGATTCTGAGGCAGGGCGGGACCTCAGGGACGCGTTGGCTGCTTGTTCAGGGGGTACAAAGACAGGAAAATGCAGCTTTTGGGGGGGAGAGAAGGCAGAACGGGCTCTGTTGGGAAGGGGGAGAGCGGATAGAGACTTCTCCATCCCTGCCCCGTGAGGAAATCCCACGTGGGGCTGTTCAGCTCGGATCTGGCCACCAAGTGCCACCTCTCCGGTCCTGTGCCTCGCTGTCTCACCGCTGCTGCAGCAGGCGAAGGTCTGGGAAAGCAAGAAGCTGCCAGGCTTTGCTTCTGGGCTCCTGGCAGCCACCTTCCTTCGCCAGGAATTTCTCACCGGATCCCTGGTAGGGATTTCAAATCACAAATCGGAGGAACCTCTCCCAAAAAGCTGTGGGGTGCTGGAGCACCTCGGGTCTGAGCTGATGGGCTACTTGCAGGCAGCTCGTGCTGCAGGCGAGGCTGCTCAGGCGCAAGGCACAGCACGTGTGAGACCACGTGGCAATACCCTTTGTTACCTTTCCCCTTCCTCCTCCAAAAAAAACCTTTTTCAGGCCTGGAGGAGCATTTCTGCCTCTTGTGGCGTGGCAATGCTGCTTCCTCCCATGTGCCATGGCTTGGAACCCTCCTGGGCAGCGTGGGTTTCCCTCGATCTCACCAGGGATTTCTGCAGGTGCAGGAGGATTGGTGGACAGTCGGCTGAATATGAGCCAGCAGTGTGCTCAGGTGGCCAAGAAGGCCAACGGCATCCTGGCTTGTATCAGAAGCAGTGTGGTCAGCAGGGCGAGGGAGGTGATCGTCCCCCTGTACTCGGCTCGATGACCTTGAGGTCTCTTCCAACCTAGAAATTCTGTGATCCTGTGAAATAAAAAGGATCTGGGTCCCATGTCGTACATCGCTGCGCCCCGCGTGCCAGCCCTTCTGTGCGCCCCTGGAGGGATCCCACGGAGGGTTCAGCCCTGCCCGTGCTCTGCCGTGTTTTTATTTCCATGGGGAAGGGGAAATGAAGGCTGGGGGGTGACAGCAAAGCACAGACTCTTCGGTGTCTGGGCTGGGGGTGCCCAAACCCTGGGGTGTTTCTGCTGGAAAACGGAGGGGAGAAAAAAATCTGTGAGAAAAAGCGATGACCAAGCTGAATCGGGGAAAAAAAAGGTGGCAAAGAGGGGTCACGGTGCCTGCTTCCAGCCCCCCGAAATCGAGGGGAGGATTTGCCATTGAGGCTGGAGCCAAGCTGCGGTGAGAACAGCCCATTGCGTCACTTGTAAACGTTGCAAAATTAGGGGCAAACGAGGGGAAACCACAGCCTTTGAGAGAGGGAAGGGAAATCTCCCCCGCGGGACCTCTTAAAGGTCTGGAGGCCCCAGTCCCGTGCGGCCGGGCTGTCGGAGCAGCGCCAAGCCCTGGGTGCTGCCTTCAGGAGCTCGGTGCCTGCGCAGGGACCTGCTCCGAGCAGTGGCAAGTAGGGGAGGAGATGCTGCCGAATTTCAGGAGGCCAAGGAGAGGAACCTATCCCATCCTTGGGGCTGGTTTGGGCATGGGGGCAGCTTGTGGAGAGGGTTCTGAGACAGCGGGTGGCGTTTGGGGCTTGGCAACCTGTTGTCCTACAACGCTGTGGGGTGGTGCAGCTCGCTGCCCCCAGCCCGCACAGCCGTGACACCTCACACAGCATCAGGGGCTGAGCTTTGGGGGGTGTTTTTTCTTCTGGCTGTCATAACAGGCTGTGAGAGCGAGTCACCGGGAAGCTTTGAGGCTCTCTGGTGCCTTCTGGCAGCTCCTGGCTACATGCCTGCTCATAGCACAGCTTGGGTGTGCTTAGGACAAAACTGGAGAAGACCAAACCTAGAGAGCTCTGGCTGGGGTGGGCTCCCTAAATACAGCAGCTGGACCACTGGGTGAAGGACGTGTGGGTGGGGGTCCCAGGTGAGTCCCATCTGGGCAATTAGAGCCCGTTGATATACCCAGGACCTGGGGGGATGCTGAATTGGCCTTGGTGTGTCTGGGTTGTGCTGGTTGATGTTTCTGTGTCTCTGCTCTCTCCCCAGTGCCCTGAGCCTGCCGGTCAAGATGTCTAAACCCAGCAAAGTGAACCAGGCTTTGGCAGGTAATGCTTCTGTTCTGCTTTCTCTTTAGGGTTACATCAAGCAAGTCTTCTAGTTTTCCATAGTGCTTCTATTTTTTATTTTTTTTTTAGTTTGCAGCATCTCTGAAATGCTTTTGGCAGCGGAAAAGTTTTAAGCTAAAAGGTAGAAAAGGCAAAGTGGAGAGGGGATGGGAGGGTCAGACCTCAGTAATTGCTTTTCTTACTGGTGCTAATCCTGGGGTTTTGTGCTCCCATCCCAGCTGGGGTGAGGTTTTGATGCTGCTCAGCACCTGAGGCTGTAGCTCAGCACCCTCCTAGAGCAGGAGAGGGGCACTTGGAGCTTGGGGGTGAGTCTCTGAAGCACTTCTCTGCCCCTGTGCTTTATAGGTAGCCCATCAGGAGCTGTTTTTTGGGGGTCTATTTGGAGGCTAGGTACTTGTTTTCATACCACAGGGGAGCATGTGGGCCAGGCTGTGTGCTGGCTGCTGTTTGTGTTTCCTGCTTTTTTTTTTTTTTTTTTAAACTCTGAGGAGGAAAACTGCAGTGCAGGATGCTGCGGGGGATTGTTTGGGGGTGATTTTAGTACAGAGGCTTAGGTGGTCAGCAACCTGGGGTAGGTGAGTGGAAGAGACCTGGCACGTGGTATTTTCTGGGGGCTGCTGTGCCCCTTTCAGACACAACGGAGTATCTACTAACCCCCTGAGTGCCTCCTAACCCTCTCTCTGCTCTGTCCACGCGTGGTCTGTTCAGGTCAGTAGCTCCCTGGGTGCTGAGCTCAGCTCCTGAGCAGTTGGGCTCACTCTGACAAGTGGCCACTGCATTTTTCTAGCCAAGGTGATGGTGGCTGGTGCCCTGCTAGGTGCCAGGCTCTGCCCTGCCTCAAATCAACCCCCTGGGGCTGCAGTTTCTGGTCATCCAGTGCTAAAACCACAGAAGATTTGTGCCTTGCAGGTCCCCAAAAAGCAGGCAGCACGTGGTCCCTCTCCCTGCTGGCAGATCTGCCTTTGTGGCAATGAGTTGCGGAGCCGAGCTCAGACCTTGCCTAGGTGGATGACCTGAGCAGGACTCATCTTGCTCATGAAAGCTCCGTTTCATCCCCTGGCTATTAGCGCAGGCTGGGTAATTAGTTCTTAATCACAGCAAGGTAAATACAGCGAAGAACCGGGGAGCCCTGCTGAATCCAGGCTGTGCTAATCCTGTTAACAGTGACCTCCTTCTGGATGTGTGAGTCTTCCTGGGCACTTGGGAGAGGTGAACATGCACAGCCCTTCTGTAGTGCCATGTTTAAACCTACAAGGCTGCAGAAGAGCCCCATAAAATCACCCACCTGGCACCATTTATTCCAGAATGAAAATTTGAAGCTGTCATCGGCTCTGCTCTTGTTGGAGGCTGGGGATACAAAGGATAAAAACTGTTCCTCCTTGGACCTGCAGCTCCCTGGGAGGTGTGCTGAGTTGCTGAGGGCTCAGAGCATCACCTGCCCCCAGGGACAGCATCTCCTTGGGGTCTGAGCCTGTGGGACACGGCTCCGATCAGCCCTGGGTTGCTCCCTGCCGGGTGTAGCAGATGTTGGAGCTGCAAGGGAGGAGAGAAACCTGCATTTGTCTGGCTTCAAAATGAAATAGAAGCAGAGGGAAGGTCTGGATGAGTTAATTAGCAAGTGAAAGGAAAATAAATGTCTGGGAGTGATTATGGTAAAAAGCAAGCAGTGAGGTAGTGGTAACAAGGCCAAATTTTACTGGGGTTTTAGCTGGCTGGGTCTTCAGGCACATCTCCTCCCCCTCTGTGCTCTGCTCTCTGCTTCTAGGACCTCTTCTGGCAAGTGCTGGTTGGTTCATATTTCAGATCCATATTTCAGATCTGGGGGATGGTCTCGGAAATGCTTATTTTGGGGTTATTCTGTGATGGGCTGGGCCCCTTCTCCCCCAGTCCCACTGCACGGCTGTGCTCAGCACCAGTGGTGGGGGGGGGCAGGCTCTGGTGACAGGCTCTGTGTGATGGGTGCCTGGGGGGTTGGGTGAGGAATTCATAACTCTGCAGCCCCACATCTTCAACAGCACAACTCCAGAGCCCAGAAATTGTGAAGCTTGTTTAAACTTTCACATAGAACTGGGTTTTGTCCTGGCTTTGTTACCTTTTTGTTTTGAGGTGCGTGTAGAAACTTGTCTCCCCCACCCCCCCAAATTGTGCTAATACACAATTTGCCAGAGGAAACCTGTGGCAGTGAGCTTTGTGTTAAATTAAGCTGAGTGTTCCTTACTAACATGGGTCCTAGAGGTGTTTGGGGATATACTCACCATGAAAACTTTGCTGGGTCTAACTGTGCAAACTCTCAGTGCTTCCCTCCCCGAGACGTCAGGCTATCTGAAGGCAAGCTCTGCCCTTCCTGCCACCTGCCTAAACCTCGAGCTGGAACAAAGCACACGTGAGTCTGAGGTCTGTAAGTCAGCAGCCAGAAGGGTGACCGGAGGGGCACGTGGGGCTGGGTGTGAGTAGGAGCCTGGTGGGGGCTCGCAGCATTAGGTCAGGGTGCTTTCCCCGTGCTTGGCTGCGGTACAGGATGTTACAGAAGTGCCTGACTTCACGGGAGGCTAAGAAAAGCCGGCGGATGTTGTCATAGCTGCAGCAGAAATAATTCTGCCCCAAGGAGCCCTGCTGACACTGCACTTGCAGCCAAATAAACGCTTTGAGGAAGAGAAGAGGCAGTGGTTGTATTTCCTGAGCTCCGGGGGTGGCCAGCGAGCAGCAGGAGCTCTTGCAGGAACACAAAGACTTGCTCTGGGCAGGCTTATTTTGCTGCAGCACAGCCCTTGTGCCTTCAGGTGGGCTTCATCCAGGGCCCAACTCGCTCCTGACACAGCTCCACTGATGTCTGTGACTGGATTAAAGCCGGCCCCAGGTGTCAGAGGTGGGGAACCAGCCCGCAGGGGTGGTGGCTGGCACTGCGTGGAGGTGCTGTCCCCTGGAGGGCTTGGATGCGGGGAGATCCCTGGCTGGTGACTCCTGTCAAGCCTGGTGGGAGGCTTGCTGCATGCTGAGGTTTCCCATCCTGTATTAGCACCGAAGGAATCGCTGCTGGGCTGTGAGATGAGCCAGGGGAGCGCTGTAGCACGGGAACAGCCCCGTGCTGAATGCTCTCTTGCTGTGGAGCTGCAGAAGGAGATGATTCATTGCGTGTCCCTGAAGGCAGCAGGAGGTAAAAGCAGAAAATAACCAGTTTTGTGCTGGTTTCAGAGGGATACTTGGCTGGGGGTAGTGCTCCTGGCCCCACACCTGACCTGCCTGTATGCGTGCGTGGCGTTGTGGATGTCCTCAACTCCTGGAGTGAGGGAGGGCTCCCGAAATAAACATTTATTTCCTTTGCAGTGACTCATGGTGCTGACAGGCAACTCGAGACAAGTCGCTCAGGGGATGGGCAGGGCTGTGCTGGCAGGTAGCTGGGCTCGGGGGCTCCGTGCCTCGTCTCCTTCACCCTTCCTTATGTTTGAAGGAGGCGTCTCATCCCCTGTGCAGTCTGAGGTCAGTCCTCCAGCCTCTCCTGTGTCTGTTTTTATGGACTCTGCGTGTTAGACCAGCAAGCTGGCATTGATCTCCTCAGCAGAGAGCTTCAGTTCTGTGTTCCCCTATCCAGCAGCTGTGTGGGGGTGGCCATAACCCCCCCGAGTCCCTGGGTTTGCCCTGCAGCCTCACCTCACCCCCTGCTCCTGCCCCAGGCTGGGCACGGTGCTTTATGGCCACACTGGGGTGAGGCTCCCACAGACCAAAGTCCCTGCCTGGCCTTCAGGTTTGGCTTGGTGCAGTCTCTGGGCTCAGCTTTGCTCCTATTTTTATGGGAACAGTGAGCCCCAGGCTTCCTGGAAGTGTTGAAGGACGGCTGGTTTAGTGGGGCTGAGAGCAGGCAGCAGCCTGGGCTGGGGTCTGAGACTTGCAAGAGGTGTTTTTGATTGTGAAACCTCAGGACCTGGTGTTCGTGCTGGTCCCCCAATGCTTGTGCTGTCTCGTACTGCCTTTTGGGGTTTTCCTCAGCTGGACCTGCTGAGAGCAGTGTGCTGCTGGGGTGCTGGCTACCTGCTCAGTTCCCTGCTTCCCTCGGGAAGCCCGTGGATGTGCTGTGAGCTTGTGCTCCTGATCTTCTGGTGCCAGCCTTGCCAGGAGCTCATGGAGGGAGGGGTTTTCTCCTTGGTGCTGAATCACAGACCCTATAACCGTCAGGTGGGGCTGGGATTGCTCAAAGAACTGCTTCCCCTGCTGCTTGTGCATCGTTAACTCTCCTGCTGGTTGTTTTCCTGCCCTGCTTTCCTTCCCCCATAATTTCTGGCACCACGACGTGTGCCTGGTGCCCATTGCTATGGTGTCAGTCGGACCAGGAGCTGTTGGTGCTGTGAAGGTTTGGCTTTTTGCTGTCTGCAGCTTCCCTCCGAGCAGGAGGCGCGTGCTTGGGCGATGTGTCACAGAGCAACACGATCTGCTGGCCAGACCAGCTCTGCCAACGGGCCTTGGGCAACCCTGGGCAAACTGCTTCATCTCTGCTCCTTACCCTGTCTTGCGAAATCCTTTCTGTCTCTCTGGAAGTCTTTGGGCCTTGTATGAGCTGTGCTAGAAGCACCCGACTCCCCTATCGAGAAGGGACTCGGGCAGTTTGTGGGGTTTGTGCTTGGGGCTCATGTGAAGCCGCTGCAGGGGGTGGCTCTGCTTGGGGCACTCGCACCAGGTCTGCATGGGGGGGTTTCTGGTTACAGGGGGTGGGCTCCTAACACCCTTTTCTGCCTGAAATACGCAACCAGTTAACGCTCCCACAGAGCTGGCTGCTTCCTCTCCTAACTCCGTTTTTAGCCATGTGTGGGCAAGGCTCCTCATTTTGTCCTGAATACATGCGTTTGCTTTTCTAGCTTCCTTTCTTTCCCAACCCAGTAGAACATGGGCTTGAAACGCCTTGGTAACTTGGTTTTGGCCACGAGCTACTGCGTGGGCATCTGGGGATGCTGGCAAGAACGTCCTTAGCGTTAGGAGGTGGTTTTGCACCGGCTGCTCTGAGGTAAGCTGGGCTTTCAGCTCCTGTCAGTCTGCATCTCTGGATTATTTTTTAGCTGGTGCAGGAGGAGGTCTCTTCCTAGAGGAGCCGAAGCGGGTGCTCCCTGGAATGTGTGTTTAGGAGCAGCATGCCACCGCACAAGCATTACAGGCCAGTTATAGGGTGTATTTCTCAGGCTAACATCATGCCAGATCAGCATCACCAGCCTGGTGGCTCTCTGCATGCTTGTTCTACCTGCGAGGAATGTCTGTCCTTCTTAATTATTCATTAGCTTTAACAAACCTCATCCAGTGAACGCAGTGCTGCTCGGTGCTGGCTGGGAGGGAGAGAAGCCTTGGGCTCAAACTGTGTGTGGGGTCCAGCAGAAAACGGAGCCCAGTTGCATGGGGCTCCTTCAGGGTTCAAGGTGGGCAGCTCCAGTCTGCCTGGCCCAGCTGCAGGCTTTGCAGGCCCTAAAGCTGCTGTCTGGGATGAGTTTGGGGGCGATGCCTTTGAAACACTGCTTTTTGGGGGAGCAGCTGAGCAGGAGCTGTAGGGATTACAGGTAACTGCAGATCCCTGGGGCAGCGCTGCCCGCGGGGCTTGGTGAGCTGGAGGACTCTGCACCATGACAGACATGAAACACCTGAGGATCTCTAAAGCCAAGGCAGAGAGGAATCCCAAACCCCAGCTTGGAGGGTGTCTGCGTTTCCCTGTTTCAATCTGCTGCCCGAGCTCCTTTTGCTGAACTCCTCTGGATCCTGTCCCTGCGGTGACTCCAACCCCCTCACCTCTCGGGTGTTTGATCATCTCTGAATCAAGGGCTTGGGTTTTGTTTTGTTTTTATCTTTTTTTTTTTTTAATTTGAAAGATTGAAGTTTTTTTTAATGTGTCTCCCCGTTGTTTCCTTCCTGCATGTTGATCTCGTACCCGCTGTAGGCATGACGGCTATTCTGATGTCAGCCGCTGGACTCCCCGTGCACCTCACCTGTGTGCCGCAAGCTGCCAGCTCCCATAAAGCCACTAAAAAACACAGCTCAGTTAAGGAGGGGAGGAAAGTGTCCAAGAAAGGTAGTTCCTGCTCAAAATCTGATATTTGCTTCCATCTCCTTCTCTTTATCTCTCTGCACTTGTTCTGCCTCCCTCCTTTCCTCTTGGCTCTCCCCCGTCCCTCTCGGCTCTTCCGACTGACTGGGGGTGTTCGTCCCACGGAGGGAAGAGGCAGGGCATTTCTCTGGCCTGCATGGTCTCTGCCAGGCTGTAAAATAAGATGACAAAGTAGACCCTGTCCTGTGGAAGCTCTGCTTGTTTCCAGCAGTCGCTGGAGCAGCCTGGCTGTTCCCTGTGCATGTCAGATCTCTCTGATCTCCCCGGGGTCCCTCTCAGCTCTCCACGTACCAGGACTTTCCCTGACTCACTGCTGGGATGAGCCTGGGAGCCGAGCAACCCTCAAGGGCAGCATTTATCCATGTGCTGTCTCCAGAAGGGCTGTTGTGAGGCAGAAGGTCTGGCTCGTCACCGCTGAGTCACGAGGTGAGCAGAGGAGGATCTCCCAGGCGAGCAGCCCCTGAGTCACACAGGGCACTCGGGGCCACCCTGGGGTGAGTTTGTCATCCCCACCTGCCTCGGGCAGGAGGGATCAGGCCACCCCAGCTCCCTGCCGGGCACAGCCACCTGCAGGGCAGGACCTTTGTCCCTGCTCCTGGGCAGGAGGAGCCTTGTGGAGGAGAGGAGGCACCTGGATGTCTCGGTTCCTTGGTCTTGCTCCTTGGAGTCAGTGCAGGGAGGAGGCTTTGCAAGGTGCAAAGTCCTCCAGAGGAGGTAGGAAGGGGGAGAGGAGAGCCAGGAATTAAAGAACCAGGAATTCGATGTGCAGGGAGGAGTCTTGTGGAAATGCATCAGGGACAGAGCTGGGGGGAGGAGATGGAAGCAGCAGGAAGGAGGGAGAGCAAGTGTGGAGTAGGATGTGTGAGGAGGGAGGAGAAAGGGTGGTGGGAGAAGCAGCAGCAGGAGGAGGAGCGAGGAGAAAGGAGGTGGAGGAGAAGAACTGAGTGGAGGTGGAGGAAGAGGGGCTGCACGGGGGCTGTACCTTGGGGGCTGGCTGCTGGGGTACCAAAAAAACCCTCTGGTGTCAGTGTGACAGGGTGAGGGCTGTGCAGGTGGACAGCCACATGGGAAGGGAGCTGCTGGAGGTCAGCGCCACAAAGCTGGCAGCATTTATGGCGAGGTGAGGCCACAAAACACGCGGTCCTGGTGTCCCAAAGCCCCCTGCCAGCAGAGGGGGTGTCACAGATGTGCCAGCCCAGCAGCACATCTTCCTGCATGAGATGCGGGCTCCTTGGTGCTTGGCACAGCACCGGGGGCTCTTGCACAGTGCCTGCAGCTTGGCCAGAGGTCAGGCTCGCTCAGAGGCTGCTGAGCTCTGTGTTTGTGCAGCCCAGCACCAGCCCTGGCTGTGGGGCTCACCAAGCAGGAGCCGTGCTGGGTGCCTGCGCCCTGCTGCGGCTCAGCAATGCCACCTGCTGGGGCCGGGAAACCTCAGGGACGGGGAGCAGAAACCCAGGGAGCAGAGAACATGGGCAGGAGGGGCGGTGTGGGTGCTGGGAGCACTGTGTGGCTCCTGCCAGCCAGCAGGATTTGGCCCCCATCCTGCTCAGGATGCCCTGCAGAGGAGGGGCATTGCCAGCTCTGCCACTTCCAGCACTGTGAGGAGAGGGAGCTTTCCTGGTTTAGTTCTTAAATTGTCTTTTAGGAAGCAGGGCTGCTCTTTGGGGCCGGGATGCTGCTCCTGCAGGGTGCTGAGTGCGAGATGCCTGCATGAGGAAGGTCTCGGTGCCATGTGGGATTAAGCTCCATCTGTGCCCTGGCTAAGGAGCTGCAGTGCTGGTGGTGAGCCCGACTTGTGGTCAGCCTGTTCTGACCTTTTTACGCACCCTGGAGCTGTAACAGGCAGAGATGGGGCCCATTGTGCAGCCTGAATTTCTGCATCACCTCTCTTCCAGACTCCCACATCTCTAGGAGCTCAGGCAAGAGCTGCACACCAGCTGCAGGCACGTTCACCCCAAACTTTCCAGCAGTGAGCCTGTGCCTGCGCACCGGTCTGCCCGCGTGTGGGCTGGGGTGGTGTTGATAGAATGGCAGCCAGCTTCCTGAACACATGGGTTATGCTCAACAAAGGCACTAATTAGGGCTCGTTAATGGTGTTGCTGCTCTGGCAGCGATGTCTGGTGTGGGTGAGTGCTGTGCTGTGGGTGTAGGATCCCCCCTGTCCCCACGCTGTCAGTGCTGGCACGTGGCTCCCTGCTCCCTGCGTGTCCTTGTCCTGCAGCCACCGATGGCACATCCAGTGCTGGGCCTCCTGGGGGAGGCAGGCTGCGATAACACAGCTGCTTGTTTGGCTCTCCTGAACTGCTGAAAGGGGAGAAATCTTCCTTTTTTAACACCAAATCTCCCCTTGCCTTTGAGGTTGAGGCCGGTAGGTGGAGCCCTTGCCGGTCCAGGGGACAGAGGGCAGATGTGGTCAGGGCTGGAGCCTGGACAGGCTTTGGTCCTGAGGGATGGTGAGAACAAAGGGCTGGAGGCAGGCGTTCCTGCAGCACACGGGGCCTGCTGGGGAAGTGATGCTGGCTCAGAAGCCTGCTGCTCGTGCCGTGGCTGCATCCCGGCTCCCTGTGCAGCTGGGGGGTGGCTGGCTGGGCATGCTGCTCCTCGGGGTGCAGCTGCATGGGCTGTAAAACTGCTGGAAACCTGGTATCAGCATCAAGCTGCTTCTGTAGGGCCAGCACTCGAGTGACTGCAGCTGGGGATGGGTTTTCCTGGAGCTCCTGGTGTCCCGAAGGTCTGCCTTGCTAATATTTCTGGATTGAGGTGCATCAGTGTTATCCCAACCAAGGGATGGGATCGGGGTGTTTTCTGCCCCCTCATCAGGGATGTGACACCACAAACCCATCAGGCACAGGCCTGATGGCTGAGGACTGTAGGGCTGCCCCAGTTCTGTGCCCATCCCTGTTGGTGAGGGGTTGATGCCGCGTGCTTTGGTTTGGATGAACGTGGCCTGTTTGTTTCTCTGAGCTGCTCTGGAGGAAGGGAATTCAACAGGGAGAGCAGGCGGGCTGGAGGAGGGTCTGGTGGGCAGCAGGAAATCCTCGGGAATGAGGACACGGTGGCTGTGAGAGGTGTTTGGGGAAGTGGAAGGAGCTGTGGGTAGCAGCAAGCCCTGTTCTCACGGCCTCCTCCACAACCAGCAGCACAGAAGCTGAAGCCTCTGCCTGCCCTGTGATGGTGAAGGCTTCTTGTACTTACAAACCAGAGCCTGGCTCCGACCTCCACCCGTGATGTTTGTTACCTGGGGCAGGGACATCGTGGAGAGCTCGGCTGGGAGGCTGCAGGCACAGCCTGAGCTCAGACTGATCACATCCCCATGCAGCTTGTTCCTGCTGCCTCCTCTTCATCCACTGCACCTGAGCAAGGCCCCAGCAGGGAGGATTTGGGGACTTGTCACCTTCAGAAGTGGCGAGGAGAGCAGATGGGGCTCTCCAGGAGGTGCTCGTGAGGAGGCCTTGGAGCAGTTCCTGGCACTGGTGCTCTCCTGGCCTGAGTGCTGGAAAACAAGGGCTTGTCCAGGCTCCTGTTTGTCTCCTGCTCTTGTGGCAGTTCTTGGAAATCTTTTTTCGGGGATCTTGGCACGTCCCTGAGG
Source organism: Anas platyrhynchos (assembly GCF_047663525.1). NCBI lineage: Eukaryota > Metazoa > Chordata > Aves > Anseriformes > Anatidae > Anas > Anas platyrhynchos. Next base: position 6,869,610 of record NC_092606.1, read on the forward strand.
TGGAAAGCCCTTGTTTCCAAGTTCCCGTGATTGCCTTACTGGTGGCTGTATCCTGTTCCCAGCCTCCTGGCTGAGGGTCTCCAGGACGGTGAGCTCACAGCCCCTGAGACATCACGCAGCTCCTGCCTGGCGCCAGCTCTCGGGGAGCATCCTTTGACGTTGTGGGTTTGTTTTCTTGTGCTGCGTGCTTGGCTGTGCCTCTGTCCTGCTCACACTGCCGGAAACCGAGCGTTTCAGGACGGCCAGGAATCCCCTTCTGCAAACAGCACGTCTTAATGACGCCGTGCTCACTGAGGAGAGTCCAAGGCCCTATTTATCAGGCTTCCTTGGCTAAGTGACTTTCTGCCCACGTTAGCTTTCTGCCTCTCTCCTCTGCTGGTCTGCAGTGAGAAGGTGCCTTCCCTGCTCGCATCTCACCCATCCCTGCAGCTGAGCTGTGCAGGGCTCCTCTGATCCTCCCTGATGCAGGTCTGGGCCATCCAGGTGTGCCTGCAAGAAGCTCCTCTGTCCTCTCCTTCTGCTTCACCACCTTGGCACCATGAGGGGTGGGTATCTGAGAAACATCACCCACCCTTTCCTGCTGCTGGCAGAGGTTGCTTTAATTTTTTGGGAGGCAGGACAGCTCAGGAAGATGGTGTCTGGTCATGCACAGCTCCTTCACCTGCAGAGGCAGCGTTTGTGATCCCTCTGTCTTCCTTGGGGGGAAAAACAAGCTGCCAGGGCGAGCTGTGGGTGTGCAGGCACGTGCACAGGACTGCTGCCCAGCTGTTGCATGTGGGAATGCTGTGCCAGATAAATGCTGTGCCAAATAAAAACTGTGCCAGATGCACTGATGCTGCCTGCCTGTGAGCCTGGCAGCTGTGAGTCCATCTCCGTGCTAAAGCACAGGCACTGGGAGCTGTGTTGGAGAGCAGAGATCCCTAGGGAAATGCTGGAGCACAGCTTCCTTGTGACCCCAGGGAACTGGGCACTGCTGCTTGGGGACGTGCCCAGGTGGCACCACCACCACCCTGCTGCTTCTCCCCACTGTCCCCAGCGGGTCTGGAGCAGAGCAGGCGGCACCAGGAGCCCCCATGGCGAGTGACGGGTCTTCTTGCCTCCTGCCAGGTGGAGCCGTGGCCTCGCTCGTGCACATGCTGCCCTTTGCAGGCTGGTGGAAGAGCCTGGCTGCTGCCGTGATGGGCCTGGGGCCGGGTAAGGAGCTGCAGCCGGGTGCTGTGCGAGGTGCTCGGGCTGCAGTGAAGCCTGGAGGGGAGCTGAGGGGACGGCTGAGCTCTCAGCCCTACCCAGCCCAGGATTTTGTGGTGTTTTAATCCTGTAGTAAGGGATGGGGCATCTGCATGGCATGCTCTGAGAAGAAGAATGCTGCTCCGGGAGCTGGGCTGTGCTCTGGGGGTAGGATCGGGGCTGTACTTAGGGAAATGTGAGAATGTCTGTCCCTTACTGCGAGCAGGGCACCTGTTATAGAGCTGATGTGTTCTGTATCCCCTGTGATCTGTGCTGTGTCTTGCTGGATTTGAGGATGTGAAGGCTCAGGAGGAAAGAGAACCGCCCCTGTCTTGTGTGAGGGGTGCAAGGCTCGTTCTGCTGGACCCAAAATAAGGTTCAATGCTTAGAGTATGGCCAGGTTGTTCCTGATGTGCCAGCTGCAGGGTTTGTCTGTGTCTCACCTGTGGTGTAGGAAGGTCCTGTGCCAGCTGGGTGAGCTGGGAATCTCTCCATTAACATCACAGCATCGTGCTCCTTCCCACTGAGATGTCTGAGCTTGATCACAGCTGCACGAAGCCCTGCTGGGACCTGGCTGGCATCGACTGGGGACACCACAGCAGCTCCAGCTGCCCCCAGGCGTGCAGCACGGGGCACAAACATCCCCTCTGTGGGGCATTCCCTGCCCTCCTGCAGGGATCCTGGGGGCGAGCAGGGGCTCATCCTGCTGGGCTCTCCTGTCTGAGTGCTTGCACTGCTTGCAGGCCTTTGTGGGGCTCCTGTGGATCAGCTGCAGCCTTTTTTCTCCCCTCTAACCCGCACCTTTCTCCTTGGCGTCCTGGCCAGTTACTTGCTTTTTCCCCCTTCTTGTGGCTCGCCCTGCCCGTGCCTCGTGGTGTCTGACTCCTGCTGCCTTCTCTCTCCCCTCTGTGCAGCGACGCCGACAGAGCCAGAAGTGGTGGTGAGGAAGTACCTGGAGGAGCTGAAGGGCACTCCTGCTGATGAGGTGAGAGGGGAGGAAGAGGAGAAGATGGTAACAAAAGGCTTGGCTTGCCCAGAGTCCTCTTCCCTTGGGTGTGCTGTGAAAACCGAGGTGGTGCCTGAGGATCGCCCTAGCCACCCCTGGTGCTGCTGCTTGTGGTGGCACCACCAGCACTTGGTGGAGAGGCCTCGGGGGTTCCTGAAGCCTGCATGTGGGAACTGGTGGCTGGTCCTCATCAGAGGCTGTGACAAAGGAAGCACCGTGTGGGTTACAGGTAGCCCTGACCGTGCCTCCCTGCTCCTCTCGGAGCTGGCTGTGGGATGTGGGGTGGAGCAGGGACCCGTCTGTGCCCTTAAACCTTAAAGAGAAGGGTTGAAGGGGAAGGCACGTCTTCCTGAAGCATCCTTAGCTGCTTCCTTGGTGGGTCAGTCACTGCCAGCCCGTGCTCACACTACGTGGTGGCTGTCCCCTTGCTGTCCCGGGCTGCAGGACTGCATCATCTGCATGGAGAAGCTGGCCTCCCCCTCCGGCTACGGCGACGCGTGCGAGTGCAGCACGATCAAGCCGGAGATGGTCGGGCGCCTGACGAGCTGCCAGCACTCCTTCCACATGCTCTGCGTGCTGGCCATGTACTCCAACGGCAACAAGGTACCGAGCTGGCCCAGCACCACCAGCTCTGCGTGCCCCGCGTCCTGGTGATGCGGCTGAGGAGCTCTGATGCCTGCTTTTTTCCCCCCCCCCCACCTGCAGGACGGCAGCCTGCAGTGCCCCTCCTGTAAGACCATCTACGGGGAGAAAACGGGGACCCAGCCCAAAGGGAGGATGGAGGTCTCCACTTTTCCCCAGTCCCTCCCTGGCCACAAGGACTGCGGGACCATCCAGATCGTGTACCACATCAGCAGAGGCATTCAGGTGAGCTCCGTGTGCTCGTGTCTCCTGCCACTGCAGCACCTGCGGGCAGCCCAGCACTGAGCAGCCAGCCGAAGGTGCGAGTGTTTCTTCTGAAAGCATCATCAGGCTGTGTGGTTTGGGGTTGTGCCCATCAGATATTGGCACATCCCATAGGAATTACAGTCAGCAGCGCCTTCTTCCTCTTACATGGAAGAGCTGGGCTGAGATGAGCTGATGTCAAATCCTCCTGCTTATCCTAAATCCTGCTGCCGAGGGGTCATTTATGAAGATGAAAGCGTTCCAAATGTCTTATCTATTGCAGGGCCCCGAGCACCCCAACCCTGGCATGCCTTACACAGCAAGAGGCTTTCCTCGCTACTGCTACCTACCAGACAACGAGAAAGGCAGGAAGGTGAGGCATCGTGCTGACAGCGTGGCTCTTCTCAGGTTGGCTTCTGGGCCCTGTGCTGGTGGATTTGCACAGCGTTTGCTTTAGGAGCATGATGCAACCCCCCTGTTCTTGCAGTCTGCTCCATCTGTAGCCCCTTTTTTTATAAAGATCTTTGCAGTCAAAGTTGTGCAGAAGCAAGGACTTGCCCTATTTCAGCCCTTTATCAACCAAAAGCCCCTGTGAGTTGGGAAAACCCTCCTGGCCTGTCTTGGGCTTTGCACTTGCAGCTGCTGAGCTCTGCCTGCCGGCTCCTCCCAGCCCTGCTTCCTGCGGGTGGCCCCGTTTGCCTCAGCTTGTGCCGGTGTTTTTCAAAGCACAGGGAGTCGTTCTTCCCATCAGGGACAGGGATTTAGGCTGTTAAGCTTCTGGCAAGCAGCTTTCGTGGCTTTAGCTGCTGAAGGACAGTCTTGATTTGTTTTTTTTCCTTTTTTTTCCCTTCTCCATCCAGGTCCTGGAGCTCCTGAAGGTGGCCTGGAAGCGACGCCTGATCTTCACAGTGGGCACCTCCAGCACCACCGGTGAGAGCAACACAGTGGTGTGGAATGAGATCCACCACAAAACCGAGATGGACACGAACCTGAGCGGCCACGGCTACCCTGACCCCAACTACCTGGACAATGTGCTGGCAGAGCTGGCCGCCCAGGGTGTCACCGAGGACTGCCTGAGGAAATGAGCCGGGGTCGGGGGGCGGCTGTGCCGTGCACATCTCCGGGCCCGCAGCCTGGGAGCCCACCCAGTGCACTTATTCCTGTTGCCTTAAGTTCCTACGTCTGACTGCCTGTCACACTAAGCAATAACACTGTAACGCAGGACTCCTGCCTGTTCTGTACAGTCTCTTTTTCTGGAGGGAAGGCTGTTTTTTGTAGAAAATGGCATTGCATCTCCAGGTAGGGTTGGTGGCCAAAGCCAAGACCGGCTGCAGGAGCGGTGGTGAGGTGATAGACACCCTGGGGAAGGTGGGAGCCCAGGGACCCCAGTCCTGGGGGGGGACAGGGGAGCACCTTGCTCTCCAAGAGACCCCTTGGGAAGGGAAGGACAGGAGAGCCTCCCCTACACTGCCACTCCTTGTCTGAGGCACCTCTTGGAGCAAAGCCACCTCCCTCCTGCCCTTGGATCTCTGCTCGGTTGCAATAAGCGCCTCACTTCCAGGGAGTGTCCCTGCTTTGCCTTCACCCTTCCTGCTGGTTTGGGCTGCCTCCTCTATCTGCGTCCCTCCCTGAGAGACCAGCATCCTCAAAATGGGAGAAGGGAGGGAAAGCTCAGCTCTGCTGGAGGAACAAAGCTCCCTGCAGGGGCAGGGCACTGGGTGCTGATCCCAGGGCGTTTGGCTTGCAGCTTGCAGGCTCCCTGTGTCCTTTGAAGGAAGCAGCAGCATTTTGGGGGCTGCTCCTTAGCTCTGCAGCCAGCTGCTGGGGTTTTTGTGCCCGGGGGGGGGCCTCTGTCGGAGGTGGCTGCTGAGACAGATTGGTGCTGGTGCCACGGGGTGGTGACAGTCCCTGTGCCACTCCGCTCCCCTGGGTGCGGGGCTGTGAGCACCGTGGCCCTTTGGGTGCTCCCAAGGGTGGTGTTCCTCCTGCTGGGGCCTCTCCATCGCACCAGTATGAAAATGGAAGGGTTCTGGGAGGCATCGCCAGCTCTCCCTGGTGTCTGGTGTGTGCATCCTCTTGGCTAACCCTCTCAGCACCAGCCTCTGCTAAAGGCTTTGGGGTTTTAAAGCTCTCAGATGCAGCCAAGCTGGGGATGCTGTGAAAACAGGAGCTCCTTGGAAGCAGCAGGTAGGTGGCTGGGAGCTGCCCAGAAATGGGTTGGGTTTGTTCTTCTCCCACCTCGCTTGTGAAATGAGGTTTCTAGCTCAGAGCTCAGCTTTCTATCCCCGGATGGTGTTGTCCCAGCAAACAAAACAGAGAATTGAGATGAAAATTGCCCTGGCCCTGCGCAAAGCAAGAATTTCCTGCTGAGTGGGGCTGGAGGCACGCAGGAGCCCTCCCTGCAGCCGATGCTCCTGGGCCTGAATCAGCCGCAGCCTCCCTGCCCCTGGGCTGCTCCGTGCTCTGCTGAGGGCCTCGAGCCCCATGGTGTGGGTTCCTCCCCAGCAACTTTGCCCCACGCTGGTTATTTTTAGGGCTGACCCCACAACTATGCTGACCCCGTGGCCGCGGGGCAGGGACTGGCAGCTGAAACTGTGACTCAGTGTCCCTGTGCCACGTCACCCAGGTGGGTGCTGAGCGAGCTTGGCATCACCCCCAGGGGCCAGGAGTTGGGGTTTCACCCTGGGGAGGGGGCTTTTGCCTTTGCCGTGCCTCAGTTTCCCCACCTCTGGCATGGGGAATGCGTTGGGGTGGAGAGGCAGGAGGGTGCCTGCAGCTGTGCTGGGTTCCCCCCTCCCTATAATCCCCGGCTGCCCCATTTCCACTTAATCTGAAGGAGAAGCCACAGCCCCTTCGAGAGGGAGGGGGAAATCCTTTCCCGTGCAGGAAGGGCAGCCACAGCCCTTGGCAAACAGCACACACACGGCACACTCAGCCCCACAGCCTGGAGAGCAGCCGGGGGGGGCACGAAGCCTTGGCACAGCTCCCGGGCCCCATCCCAAGGGCTGGGGGGGGCCTAGTTCCTGGGGGTGAAGGGGGCTGTGATGGCCCAGCCCTGGCACGAGCGAAGGGTGAGGATGGGGACAGGGCAGCTCGGCTGCCTCCCCGCCCTCTGCGCTGGGTGGGAGCAGAATGGTTCGGGGTTTGGGCAAGTTTTGGGTGTGATAGCTCCAGCTGCTTCCCTACCCACAGGGCAAGGCCAGCCCCGTGCCAAACCTGCGTGGCTCTGGGTGCCGAGGTGGGCACGGGGCACCTGCAGGGCCCAGGCACTTCTTGGGGGGGGACAGGACCACCAAAGTCTCCCAGTCCCACCTCTGTGCCTCAGTTTCCCCTTTCCTAGCCCAGGCTGGTGCCCGCAGCCTTGGTGCCTCGTGTCTGGGGTTTGATGGCTCCCGGCTGTTTTTTGGACCCGTGGTGACCTGGGAGGGGCCCTGTCCACCTCTGCCCCCCGGGGTCTGGCCGTGCTGGTGGAGCCATCGCAGGAATGCGGGGCTGGGAGGGCCGGGCTCAGGGGGGGCACCCGGGGCTGCTCAGCCCCTCGGCAGTGGGACACAGCCCGGCACAGACACGGCCATGGAGCTGCCGCGGGTGCTGCTGGCGCTGGCTGCGATGGGCACAGCCACCGGCCTGGGTGAATCCTTGGGGGGGACACGGGGGCTGTGGGGTGGCTTCCCCATGGGTTTTGGTGCTGGGGAGGGGTCATGGGGCTGTTTGTGGGTTTGGGGGGGCTCTGCGTGGCTGCCATCCCACTGGGGTGACCCTGGCACAGCCACGAGCTGGGATCCCCGTGCCACTGGCTCACGGCCGTGCCCCCAGCCCTGCTGCCCTACGAGCCCCGCGTGCCCCCCGGGGCCCTGCTGGGGAAGGTGACGGCCACCACCTTTGCCCTGGAGAGACCCTGCTGCGTCTTCCACCGCCTCGCCAACGCCTCCGACACCGTCTGGCTGGTGGTGGCTTTCGCCAACGGTGAGCACCCGGTGCAGGGGGGGACATCGGGGACCCTCGCCATGGCTGCTCACCCCTCTGCCTGTGCCACGCAGCCTCGGCCACCTTCAGAAACCCCCCGTCCCGTGCCGATGTCCCCCTCTACGAGGGGCTGCCCACCGCCCACGCCTACATGACCCTGGAGACAGCAGCGGCCGCCTACGCCTGCTCGGTGCCCGGCCCGGTGCTGCGGGTCGGTGGGGATGCAGCATGCGGGGGCCAGCACGGCCAAACAGCCTGCAACGGGCCCCTGCCCTCCCCGGGGCCCTACAGGTGAGATGGGATGGGTGGGGTGGGACCCCCGGGGGAATTCCCCATCCCCAGGGACCGGCGGGTATCCCCCAGGGTTTGTGTTGTCCCGGTGGTGCCCGTCCCGCAGGGTGAAGTTCCTGGTGATGGGCTGCCACGGCCCCAAAGCGGAGACGAGGTGGTCCGACCCCATCCTCCTGCGGAGAGGTACTGGTGGCAGTGGGGCTGGCACAGCACCACCTTCCCCCCACATCCCCTGGGCTGCGGCATCGCCTCCGTGCCACCACCCCAAACCCCAGAGGGGAGGAGAGCTCCCCAGGCTCCCCTGCTCACCCTATTCCTGGGTGCCCCCCATCCTCCCCATGTGTCCCTCACCCCGTGCCCTTCCAGCCCGCAGCCCGAACACCGTTGACCCCGCACCCACACAGCGCAGCAGCGACGTGGTCGTCATCGCCTCCATCCTGGCCAGCCTTGGCGCCGGGCTGGCCGTGGCAGCGCTCGGTGCCGTGGGGTACGAGGGCTGAGCGGGGCCGTGCTGGGGGGGATGTGTCCATGGGGTCCTGGGAGAGCATCCCCTCCTTGATCCTGAGGACAAAGAGAGGGAGCAGAGAGGATTTTAAGAGTTAAAAACCTTTTTTTTTTTTTTTTTTAATTTGATTTGGGGTTTTAGATGTATGGTGGGAAGGAGAAGGGGGTGGTTTTTGTGGGGTTTGGTCCCTTGGGGGCCAGTGGAGCTGTGGGGACCCTGCTCAATGCCTCCTTTTGCCTCCCCGCAGCGCCGAGGCGTGGAGACTCCTGTGCCACCGGGATTTTGGGGCTGCCTTGTCCCAGCGCTCCTACAGGACCCACCACATCTCCCCCGCCCTGCCTCAGCCCCTCTGCTGCGGGTGCTGCCGAGCGGCCAGGAGCTGCTCTGCCCCTCGCGCCCCCTGCGCTGCCGAGTAAACTCCTAGTAGCACGGCCTCCCCTCCTCGCCCTTCCTCGCCGCACGGCCTTCCCCTTGGTGCTTTGTTCCCCAGGTGGCCCCAACACCAAGAACGGGGGCACCGGACCCCAAAATCGAGGTCCCTGCTGGGGAGGCTGCAGCTGGGGGTCGAGGCGGGTCCCATGGCGAGGTGCGGGCCATGGCGCACCCCTGCCACGAGCGTGCCCGTTCTCTGCGCGCCTCCCGGCGGGCACCCAGGCGTAGGAAATGCTCCCCGGGGGAACGGGCCCGACCTGTTTGCTGCGGGGCCGTGGCTCGGCGCAGGAATGTGGGTGGTTGGAGGCCACAGGCGGGTCCCCTGGGGCCAAACCCCGCGTCCCCCGCCCGCCGCCCGCACTCGGCGCTCGGCACCCAGCCCCTGCACCATGCTCCCCCTGCTCCTCCTGCTGCTGGCGGCGGCCCACGGCCTGCGTGAGTCTGTGCTCTGGGGGGGCTTCACGGCGTGACCCCCTCCCCAAAATGGGCTAGGGGGAAAAGGGGTGGGGGAGGGTGATGTTCCTGCTCGTGGGTGTCCCCTCGGTATGGGCACGGGGGCTGCAGGAGGTGCGGGGCACCCCCTTTCTGGGGACACCCCCGCTTTGGGACCCTCGCGGGTGGCACCCAGCTGGGTCCTGCAGCACGGCCCTGGGGGCTTTGGGGTCTCCCCGGGCTGTGTCTCTCCATGGGTGGTGGCACCGAGGGGCCTCGCTGCGTCTTTTCATCAAACTTGCTGTGTTTGAACCCAAAATGAGCGGCGGGGCGGAGCTGGGAGGCGAGGGGGCCACGCAGCCGGGATCCCCCCGGGGCAGCTCCCGCTGTGCCAACCCCCCCGGTGCTGTCCTGAGCCCCCAGCCCCTGCTCCAGCCGGGGCCGGGGGCTCCGCTCTCATCGCGTTTTCATCGCAGAGGAGCTCCCGTACGAGCCGATCCTCACCGAGCACAAGATGAGCGGCCGGATCACCGGCAGCACCTTCGTGCTGGAGCAGCCCCGCTGCGCCTTTGACAATGTCACCGCGGTAGGAACAGCCACCAGCATCTGGCTGGTGGTGGCCGAGGCCGCGGGTAGGTGGTGGGGACACTTGGGGGGGGGTCCCAGCGTGTCCCCTCCCCTCACCGCCGTCCCTCGTCCCCGCAGCCCCCGTGAGCTTCCCCACCAGCGTGCAGCCGGGGCTGCCCCAGTGGGCTTTCCAGAACTTCCCCACCAACACCTCCGCCTACCTGACGCTCGAAGCCACCATCCTAAACTACCCCTGCTCCAAAAACCCCCCGGAGATCACGGTGCTGCGTGTGGGCAGCGAGAGCAGCTGTGCCAAAAACAGCGCCGTACCCACCTGTAACGGCCCCCTGCCCGGCCCCGGGCCCTACAAGTGAGAGCCTGGTATTGGGGAGGACACGGGGGGGGCGCAGCCCTGGTGGGTGCCGACCCCACCCCACCACCTGCCCTCCTCCCCCAGGGTGAAGTTCCTCGCCCTGAACGGCACCGAGCCCGTGGCCGAGACCCAGTGGTCGCAGCCCATCACCCTGAGGACAGGTACCAGGGGGGAAACTGAGGCAGGGTGCTGCCGTGGGCGTGCCCCCCACGAGGTGCTGCCCCCCCACACCCCGATCTCTCTCCCCCCCCAGCCCAGCAGCCCCCGAGCGGCCCCGGGGCGGGCGGCAAGCGCAGCGCCGAGATGATCGCCATCACCTCCATCCTCTCCATCCTCCTCGCCCTGCTGCTGGCCGGCCTGGTGGCCACGCTGGCCTTCAGCGGGTGAGTCCGGGGGGCACGCGAGGGGTGGGGGGGTGACGCCAGCACCCCGTGTCCCTAACCCCGTGCCCCTGTCCCCCCAGCTCCGACCCGTGTGGCCGTGGAGGCGTCTTCAAGCCGGAGGCGGCGTCGGTGCGGCGCTACAACACCCACCACGTCTACGACCAGCCGGCCGCGCGCCTCTGAGCCCCGCCACCCGCCGGGACCCCCCCATGGGACCCCGGGGTGACCGCGGGCTGAGTGGGAGAGGAGATAAATGGGATTTCTGCCTGCCCCCTGCCCGCCTCTGCCTCCCTCTGTGGCCTCCTGTGAAGCCTCGCCGAGTGTCCCGGCCCCATAACGTGGCGAGGGTTTGGGGTTTGGGGTTTGGGGAGGGGAAGGCGTTCCCGTGCTTGGTCTGCTTTGGGAAGCCCCCCGGTGTAAGGCAGGGCCTGGGCTCACCCCACAGAGCCTGGGGAAGGGGCAGCCTGGGGGTGGTGGCAGCCCCCCAGGTTTCTGTGGGGCCGGGAGAGCCCCGGGCGCTGTGCTCGCTGCAAGGGCAGCGGGAGGCGCCTGCCCCCGCTCTGCAAACCGCCCCCATGAGCCACAGGACAGGACAGCATGATCCCACGGTGTCCCCACCGTGTCCCCATGGTGTCCCTGTGGTGTCCCTAAAATGTCCCTGCAATGTCCCCACGGTGTCCCCGCAGCAGCTGGGCACAAATGCCAAGGCCCCTCGGTGTCCTTTAGCAGAGAGGTGCCCCGGGAGGGTTTCCCTGCTCCCTGCACATTGCTGAAGGTGTGTTCAGTGCACCGAGCCCACCCCCTCGTGACACCACGGGCACAGCCCCAACCTGCCAAAAAAAAAAAGGAAAAACAAAGAGGAAAAGGGAAAGAAATTAAAAAAAAAAAAAAAAAAAAAAAAAGGAAGAAAAGGAAAAAAGGGGAAAAATGAAAAAAGGGGGAAAAGAAAAGAGGGGAAAAAAAATAAAAGAGGGGAAAAAATAAAAGAGGGAAAAAGAAAAGGGGGAAAAAAAGGGAAAGAAAATAGAAAGAAAAGGAGAGGAAAAAAAAGGAAAAAAAATAAAGAAAGGAAGGGGGAAAAGAAAAGATGGGGAAAAAAAGGAAAAATAAAAGAGGGAAAAAAAGGAAAAAGAAAAGGGGGAAAAGAGGGAAAAGAAAATAAAAAAGAAAGAAAAGGAAAAAAGGGAAAAAATGAAAGAAGGGAAGGGGGGGAAGAAAAGAGGGGGAAAAAAGGAAAAATAAAAGAGGGGAAAAATGGGAAAAAGAAAAGGGGGAAAAAGGGGGAAAAAAGGGGGAAAAGAGGAAAAAAGGGGAAAAAAGAGGGAAAAGAGGAAAAAAGTGAAAAAAACGGGGGAAAAGAGGGGGGAATGGAAAAAAAGGAAAGAAAGGGAAAGAACAAACAAAGGAAAGAAAGAAAAAAAGAAAAAAAAGGGAAAAAAAAGGAAAACCCCAACCCAGGCGAAACCCGGGGGTTGGGCCCCGCCCCCCTGCGCGCCTCGCCCCGCCCACACCCCACAGGCCCCGCCCACCTCCCCCAGGCCCCGCCCACCTCCTCTCAGGCCCCGCCCCCTGTCCCCGCCCCGCGCGCTGATTGGCTGCCCGCGGCGCCGGCCGGCACATGTGCTGCGTGCGGAGGGGCCGCGGGTTCGAGTCCCGCCGTGTCCGCGCGGTGCCGCCGCCCCCATGGCGCTGCGCAGCGCCCTGGCCGTGCGCATCGTGGAGGGCAGGGACCTGCCCGCCAAGGACATGTGAGTGCCCACGGGCCCTGGGGGGGGGATCCGGGAAGGGTTTGGGATGCCCCCGTGCTGCTTCACCCCCGCCATGGATTTGGGGTGCGCCCCGCAGCGAGACCCCGGGATTTGGGGGAGCGCTCCCGGGGTTTTGGGGAGCCCCCCGTGGTTTGGGGGATGGCCCGGAATGGTTTTGGGACCGCCCCGGCAGTGCCTGTGCTTTTGGGGTCCCCCCCCATATGGCTTTGGGGTGCTCCTTCCTTTAGGGTTTCCCCCAGGGTGGCTTTGGTGCGGCGCCCCCAGCAGTGCCTGTGCTTTAGGGACCCCCTCTGGGGGGGCTCTGGGGTGCCCACAGCCATCCCTAGTGTGCTTTGGTGCCCCCCCGGCTTTTGGGACACCCCTGGGATGTCTTTGAGGTTCCCTCCCAGGAGCACCCAGCGTTGGGGGTGTCCCAGCACGGTGCTTTAAAGCAGCCCCTATAATTTTGGGGGTGGGGGCAGCCATACACCCCCACCTGCAGCTGGGTCCTACACAGGGACCCCAGTAGGGCTGTCACCCAAAGCGGGGTGTCCCTGTCCCTCTGTCCCCGCTCATCTCCCAGCACCCAGCCCGGGGGCTCCGTCGGTGTCCCCATCGGGTCGGGTTTTCCCTCCTTGGCGGCCCCCCAAGGGCTGTCCGTGTGTCCCGGCATCGCCACGGGGCAGGACGTGGGGGCAGCACGGGGGGACCCAGGCGTGGAGCCCACAGGATGCCATCGAGGAGCACGCTGCAGCCTGGCAGGGTCGGGGCTGCTGGAAAAAAAAAGCAAAAAAACCCTACAGCCGTCATGGAAAAAGAGGATAAACAAGGAAAGAAACATGACTTTTTTTTTTTCTTCTTGCCCTTTTTTTTTTTTTTTTTTAACCCCATGTGTCAAGGCCTGGCTTTTATTTATTTTTTTTTAAACCCCTTGGCATCCATCCCCGCTGGGAACTCGGACCAGCAAGGGGAGGTTCTGTTTTTTAGGAGGAACGTTTTGCGGGAGGGATGACGCCGCCGTGAGTGGAGGTTTCCAGATGGGAGCAGAGCTTTCCAGCCCCGTGGGCACGAGGATTGGGGCAGGGGCAGCGGCTGCCCCGGGAGGGAAACCCAAGCACAGACCCGATGCATTCACCTGCTGCTGCCTGACCTCGGCCACGTCTCAGCGCTGCCGTCCCCTCCCCTGCTCCTGCCCCTGATTTATGGCATCCCGCTGATTTATGGCATCCTGGTCCTCCGCCCTGTCTCAGGCAGCCTTTGGGATTTCCCTAAGGAAATCCGGGATGTCACCGGGGCTGCCCGTTCACAAACACCCCCAGCCCCGGGCTTCCCTCTCCGTGGGTGCAGCACGGCGAGTCCCCGGGCACCCTGACATTTAAAGCTGTGACCACTCCGGAGGCTGCAAGAACAAAAGCTTCGAGGTCTGCGCTGTGCTGCTGGCAGCCATAAACCCTGCACAACATAATTCATGGCCTCTGAGCTCGGGCTGGGGGGGAAAACCTGCTCCTGGCAGGGCGGGCAGGTCTGCACCGGCGGGGTTCTCCATCTAAATCCGATGGAGGAATCCTTCCTCACTGCAGCCACGGTGCTCAGCAGCAGGATTTGGGTGATGCTGCTGCACTTGGTGCCCCCCCCAGGACCCTGCAGCCCCGTTCTCACAGCAGCAGAGGGGTTTTGCTGGGCTCTACCCCAGCCCGGCACCGCTGCGCTGCAAAGTTTCGCCCCGCCGCTGTTCCTGTGGGTTCCCCCCCTCTTCCCAGAGCAGAAGCAGCGCCGTTTGTTTCTGTTCCTCATGCGGGCGCCCGCCCCGAGCGTGGTTTGGCAGCGGGGCCGCCGGGCAGCCACGAACCCGTGGAGCTGCCCATAAAGAGGCAGAAGCCTGCTGCAGCTCCTGCCCTCCGGCACGTCACCACCTCTCGCCCTACCCCTCGTTTTTTTTGTGTGTTTTCTCCTTCTAAAGCCCGACCTTGCCCCTTCCCATCTTCTTCCCCTCCATCACAACGCTCGGGCTCTGTGCTCCAGGGCTGGGCGGACACAGAGCCAGCTGCGTGGGTGGCAGCAGGATGCCCAGCACCCGCGGAGAGCCTGCAAAATCGCCTTCCCTGCCATTCAACGCGTGCTGGTGGCGATGCTGCAGAGACAACATAATCCAGGGTGTTCGGCTGCGTGACCCTGCCCAGGCTGCGGGGCCCCCAGGGGATTTATCCCCAGCCCTTGCAAAGTGCAGGCTCTGAAGCAGCAGATTTTGGCAGACCTGGGTTTTAATCCCCCGTGCTGGTGGCTGGGACCAGCCAGGAGCAAGCGATGCGCAAGCCCAGGTGCTCAGCGCATCCCCGTGCTTTGCTCACATGCAAATCCCCCGGCGCTGCTCTGGGGCTGTGGCTGGGCGCTGCAGCGCTGATGCTGACCGTGCTGGGAGCTCCCCAAAATTCAGGGTTAGCAGGAAAACTCAGCACAGTGCCCCTACAGCCGCCGGCACCGAAAACCCGCTCCGTGCTGTTCGGCAGAGCTCAGCTGGGCAGATGGTGGCTCTCCGTCTGTGTACTCGCTGCCCGCTTAATGGTTTGCATAAGGCAGGGAACGGCGGTGGTTTCGGGTTAATGGTGCTTAATCCCCTGGTTTCATTTAAAACCTGCTTGGCTGTGGCTGGGAGGCTCTTAGCAACCTGCCCAACATCGGGGGTGCCCCAGGAGGGGACACCAAGGGACGGGGACGCCGGCACCGTGCCCAGGGCGTGCAGCACACAGAAACGGAGCGCGGGGGCAAGGTCCCCGGCGTGTTGAAAGGGAGATGGTGAAGGCAGATTGGGGCTGTTTGCTCTCGCTTGTTTATTTTGTTTTCCGGCCTCCTGTCGCTCTCCGGAGCCAACCCGTGTTCCGTGGGGACGGCCAAGTGGCCGAGCTGTGAGGCCCCCGATGCTGGTGGCAGCCCCACATGGCCATGTGGGTCCTCCTGGACCCCTTTGGTCCCCCAGCAGCTGCGTTGTGCAGGGCAGGGAGCATCCCAAACCCTTTTCATCCCCTGGCAGCCGTGTGTGGTGATGTGAATCACACCTGGACCCATGTGGTTCCCCAGCCGTCGTTTTAAAGCGCTCGGGGCAGCCAGGACCCATGGGTGCCCCCAGACGCACGCTGAGCAGATCCCTTTCCACCTCCTTGGCCAGCACACGGGTCCCGATGGCTCCTCCACCTCCGGCCCCATCCGTGCCTGCAGCTGAGTCACCCCCTTTCTGAGGAACTCGGCCCGGCTGTCAAGTGGTGATTTTTTGGCAGCGGCATACGGGAACAGTGACTGGGGCCGTCCTCGGGGAGGATGCGGGCTCAGAGCATCGTGGTGGCCACAAACACCCTGCGGTGGCCAAGGCACGCGCTGCCCTCGCCCTGCGTCACCACAGGGTGTCCCTGGGGATGTCCGGGCTCTGGGTCCGTCTCGGGGCTGGAGGAGGCTGTTGTGGCTCCCGGTGTGTGCCAAAAAGGCCTGCAAACACTCACTTTGGGGAAAGGGTGGGATTTGTTTGTTATTCGCCTTCCTATCTGGAAGAGAAGCTGCCTTTGGCTGCCAGCAGGATGCCGGGGTCAGGGCTGCGAAGCCGGGCTCGCCGCGTGCCTGCAGCCGCGGGACCGGCGGCGCTGATGGGGCCGTGCCGTTGCCTTCCAGCACGGGGAGCAGTGACCCGTACTGCATCGTGAAGATCGACAATGAGCCCATCATCAGGTGAGCGGGTCCAGCCCCTCTGCCCTCTCTGCTTTGGGCTGAGCCCCTCCTCAAGGCATGGGCCACGATGCCCGGTAGCCCACGGCCAAGCCCTGCCCCGTAAGCCACCCCGCTGCGGGTGCTGCACCCCAGGCAGGTGTCATCAAACGCTCGTGGGGCTCTGTCCCCAACATCAGCGGTGCCGTCTGCCCCGCAGGACTGCCACGGTGTGGAAGACGCTGTCCCCGTTCTGGGGGGAGGAGTATGAGGTGCACCTGCAGCCCACCTTTCACAGCGTCTCCATCTATGTCATGGATGAGGACGCGCTCAGGTACGGGCAGGGTTTAGGGCTGGGGAGCTGGAGCTCGGCGCTTATGGGGGACGGGCAGTCTGCTCAGCCCCATAGCAGACACCAGAGAACCCACAGCTGGCCACGCAGGTGTGGGTTTTAGGACACAAAAACATCCAGGCTGGGAGGGGATGGTGCTGGATGTGGTGTCCTGAGCCCGAGGTGGCAGCGAGCAGTGGCTGAGGTGGGAACAGCAGCACCGTGGGGATCCCAGCCCAGGACCCCCGGGTGCCTCATCCCCTGTCCCTTTGTGCCACCCCCCCCGACACCTCCCTGCTTGTGTTTTGCAGCCGTGACGATGTGATCGGGAAGGTCTGCATCACCCGCGCCATGCTGGCAGAGCACCCCAAGGGTAGGGGATGGGGGGGCTGTCCCCAGCCCTGCAGCCAGCCGGTGCCAGAGGCGTGCCCGGGTCCCCCCGTGACGGTGCCCATTGTCCCCGCAGGGTACAGCGGCTGGGTGAGCCTCAGCGAGGTGGATCCCGACGAGGAGGTGCAGGGGGAAATCCACCTCTGCGTGGAGCTCCTGGAGGGCGAGGGTGGCCGGCGGCTGCGCTGCACCGTGCTGGAGGCCAGGTGAGGGGATGGGGACGGGGATGTCCCGCTCCCGGGGTGGCGTGGGCAGCTCCTTGCCTGCTGCTCTCTGGTGAGTCCTGGCTGCTCTGTGACTCGGTTTCCCCATTGTGCCTGAGGCAGGGGAACCAAGGAGGGGAGCAGGAGTGCAGCTCGGTGTTTTGGGGGTTAGCTGGAACGTCCCCTCTCTTCTCCGCAGGGATTTGGCCAAGAAGGACCGGAACGGAGCCTCTGACCCCTTCGTCCGTGTGCGCTACAACGGCAAGACACAGGAGAGCACCGTGAGTCCTGCTCCAGCTTATCCCATCCCGCAGCCTGTGGCAGTGCAGGGAAAACCCTCAGCGGGGAGCCCTCAGTGTCCCCAGAGGGATGAAATCCCCGCGGCAAAGGGGCGAAGCCGTTGCCTTTGCAGGTGGTGAAGAAGTCCTGCTACCCGCGCTGGAACGAATCCTTCGAGTTCGAGCTGCCCGAGCCCGCCGGGGAGAAGCTGTGCGTGGAGGTGTGGGACTGGGACCTCGTCAGCAAGAACGACTTCTTGGGCAAGGTGAGCCCCAAAAAGCACCGCCACCCGCCCCTGCAGGTTGTGGGGAAGGCAAGGAGCATTTCTGAACCTCCCCTTCCCACCCAGGTGGTGTTCGGCATGCAGGGGCTGCGGGCGGCCGGGCGGCAGGAGGGCTGGTTCAGGCTGCAGCCCCACAGCTCCAAGCCGAGGGAGGACGGGTGAGTCTGGGCACCGGGGCGCACCGTAGGGATGAGCAAGGGGGGACGTGGTGGGGACGTGCACGCCGTGTTCCTGCAGGCGCCGAGGCAGCCTGGGCTCGCTGCAGCTGCAGCTGAGGCTGCGGGATGAGACGGTGCTGCCCTCGCACTGCTACCAGCCCCTGGTCCAGCTCCTCTGCCAGGAGGTGAAGTCGGGGTGCCAGGTGAGGGGTCCGGGATGGGGATGTGGGTGTGGGTGTGCGTCTCCCTCGGGCCACCACATCCTCGTGTTTCTCCCCTCCAGGACGGCCGGGTACACCTGGTCACCCTCCTCGATGAAACCACCACGGCCGAGTGCCGGCAGGAGGTCGCCGTCAACTTGGTGAAGCTCTTCCTGGGCCAAGGGCTGGTGAAGGAGTTCCTGGACCTGCTCTTTGAGCTGGAGCTGGCCAAGCCCTGTAAGGCTGGGCTGGGGAGCGGTGCCGGGGGCTCCCAGCCTTCTCTTGGGGCTGCAAAATCTCTGCAACCTCGCGTGGTGATTCCTGGGGGCACAGCCGTCGTGCTGTGCTGTGGGTGGGAACCTGCTGGGATCATCCCGAGGAATTTGCTGGCGGTGTTGGCTGTAGTTGGTGGAGGAGCAATGGTTTGAGGCTGGGAAACCTCTGACTGCAGCGAGAACGGGCAGGGGGTGAAGGGCAGAGCCCCTGGGAACACCCCCATGGCTGCAGCTTCCTGGGGGTGACCCAGGGCCGTCCCCACAGCCCCTCTCCCCTTTCACAGGCGAGCCCAACACTTTGTTTCGGAGCAACTCCTTGGCCTCAAAGTCGATGGAGTCCTTCCTCAAGGTGCCACACTGCCCCAGACCCACGGGGAGCTTCAGCCCAAACCCTGCTCGTGCCAGGTCCCCAAGGGGGAGCCCTGCTGGGGCTGTTTCTCCCCCTGGGGCCAGGAGTTGAAGAATATCCCCTGGGTGGCCCTGGGGACGGGGGTGTCGGCTGCCAAATACACGGCTGTGGTCCCCCGGCAGGTGACGGGGATGCAGTACCTGCACGCGGTTCTGGGGCCCATCATCACCCGTGTGTTCGAGGAGAAGAAGTACGTGGAGCTGGACCCCAGCAAGGTGGAGATCAAAGACGTTGGGTAAGGGGCACGGGGGGGGGGGGGATGGCGATGGTCTGGGGCTGCCCCCGGCATGGGGCTGATGGGCTCCGGTGGTGCCCGCAGGTGCTCGGGGCTGCACCGGGTGCAGACGGAGAGCGAGGTGATGGAGCAGGGCCGCCAGCATCTCCAGTCCTACCTCAGGGAGCTGCTGGACACCATCAGCAAGTCGGCCCCCACCTGCCCCCCCGTCATCCGCGCCGCTTTCCGGCAGCTCTTCCAGCGCGTGGGGGAGCGCTTCCCAGAGCACCAGGTCAGGCTGGGTGCGGGGACCCTGGTCAAAGCCTGCGGTGGGGCTGGAGGGCCGTGGAGGCTGGTGTCACACCACGCCATGAAGGTGGAAGTCTCTTTGGGAGGGTCAAGAAGGGATATTGCCAAAAGGCAGGGTGTGCTGGGGCCGTCCCAGTCTGCTTGGTGGCCTCTGCTCCTGCCTATGGAGCAGGGCCCGTGGGGAGGTCCCCAGGGAGCAGAGCACCCCAGGCAGCACCCCAGCACCAAGGAGCAGAGCCTTGGCAAGGCGAGGTTCCTCCAGCTCCCATCTTGGCAAGGTCCCACATAAATACGGGGTTGGCCCTTGTGCTGGTAGCCAGCCCACGCATCCCCTCAGCATCGATAGCCATGGTGCCTGGGGGTGTCCTACACCAGGATGGGCCCTCACACATCTTGGTGTGGCCGCAGCACGCCAAGTTCGTGGCCGTCACCAGCTTCCTCTGCCTCCGCTTCTTCTCGCCGGCCATCATGACCCCCAAGCTCTTCCACCTGCGGGACGCGCACGCCGACGCGCGCACCAGCCGCACGCTGCTGCTCCTGGCCAAGGTGGGACAGGGGACGGCAGGGGATGGATGGCAGCGATGTCACGGTGGTGGTGACGCCACCGTCCCGTGGTCTGCAGGCCATCCAGATGGTGGGCAACATGGAGCCGGCAGCGGGAAGGGCCAAGGAGGCCTGGCTGGCCCCACTGCAGCCCGCCCTGCAGCAGGGTGCCAGCCAGATGAAGGCCTTCATCACCCGGCTGGTGGGGACGGAGGAGGAGGAGGACGGTGGCGAGGGGAGGCTGCGGAGCCCCCCTGCTGCCGTGGTGAAGGAGGGGCTGCTCTTCGTCCACAAGACGCGGGGCAAGGGGCCGCTGCTGTCGTGTGCTGCCAAGAAGCTCCACTTCTGCCTCACCGGGGAGGCCCTGAGCTTTGCCAAGAGCCCTGGGGCAGAGGTAAGGGGGGCACAAGAGGAGGTGGAAGCCCACCATGACTGGGGTGGCACTGAGCACCATCCCCCATCTGGCAGAGGATCGGCTCCATCGCCCTGGCCAACATCCGTGCGGCCGAGAAGGTGGAGGAGAAGAGCTTCGGGAGCTGCCACGTCATGCAGGTCGTCTACGTGGAGGAGAACGGGCAGCAGGAGACGGCCTACCTGCAGTGCAAGGTGGGATGGGACCGGGGTGGGGATGGGGGGTGTCAGCCAGCCGGGACACCCCATCTCCACCCCGTCCCCTGCGGCAGTGCGTCAACGAGCTGAACCAGTGGCTGTCCGCCCTGCGCAAGGTGTGCGGCAACAACCCCCAGCTGCTCTGCGCCTACCACCCCGGCGTCTTCAGGGGGGACAAGTGGACCTGCTGCCACCAGAAGGACAGGACGGGTACGGGGGGTGGCCAGGATGCGGTGTGGGGGTGTTAGTGGGGTGCCTGCATCCCCAAAAAAACCCATCGCCAGCCCTCTGTCCCACAGGGCTGGGGTGCGACCGGACCCGGCACGGTGTCACCCTGCAGGACTGGAGTGACCCCCTGGATCCCGACGCAGAGGCACAGCGCCTCTTCCAGCACCTCCACGGCCTCCAGCAGCCCCTCAGGTGAGCCCCTCATGGGGGGGGACAACAGGGAGGACAACCCCCTGTGTGTCCCCTGCCCCACAAAGGCTCTGTCTCCCCCGTACCCTTCTCCCCAGGGAGAAGTACTGGGAGTTGGTGAAGATGGAGGACCCCCAGAATGACCCCCAGGTCTGCAGTGAAGGTAGTGATGAGGGGGACACTTGGGGGAACAGAGGGAGGAACCCTCAGCTCCCCATCCCCATCAGGGATGCTCTGTTTGGGGCATCCTGTGTGTTTTTGGGGAGGTCTGGTATCACTGCCCTTTGGTCCCCCCCGCAGGTGCCCCAGTGCCCCCGGGGCTGAGCCAGCTCTTTGAGGTGCTGCAAGACCTGGAGGGCTGCCACCGCCTGCTGTCCCCCAGTCCCCCCACATCCCCTGCCCTGCTGGAGCTGCAGACGTGAGGGGTGTGGGCAGGGAGACCTCTGTTGTGGGTGGTGGCAATAAAGGCACTTTGTTCCCTGCACCCGTGTCCTCTTGAAAATTTCTGCTGGCAGCAGACCGCTTCTCCCAGATGAAGAAAGAGCATCTGTCCAGGAATGTGTCATTTCAGTGCCAAGGGGCTTGGGGCAGCGGCCACAAGGGAGGCCATGGGGACATTGAGGATAAGAGGGACATTGAGGGCCTGGAGTGTGTCCAGAGAAAGCTATGAAGCTCGTGAAGGGCCTGGGACACAAGTCCTGTGAGGAGCAGCTGAGGGAACTGGGGGTGTTTGGTCTGGGGAAGAGAAGGCTCAGGGCAGAGCTCATTGCTCTCTGCAACTCCCCAAAAGGAAGGGGTGGGGAGCTGGGGTCGGCCTTTGCTCACAGGTAACCAGTGATAGGACCAGAGGGAATGGCCTCAAGTTGTGCCAGGGGAGGTTCAGGTTGGAAATGAGGAGACATTTCTGTCAGGAAGAGCAGTCAGGCACTGGGACGGGTTGCCCAGGGAGGTGGTGGAGTCACCGTCCCTGGGGGTGTTTAGGGGAAGGTTGGACCTGGTGATTAATGTGGGAATAAAAATGTTTTTGGAAGGAATATGGGATTGAGATATGCTTGCAGTGATAAGAAAGCTTAAGAGACACCTTTGTAAAATGCAGACAACCAGAATCCTTAGAGCAATTAGGCGGAAATCACCGTGTAAGAAACATTACCACCTCAAAGAGGATAAAAGGCAAAAGAAATTTGATTTATAACAAGCCGGCAACTGAAAGCCATGTGTTGGCTGTGAAGCACCTGACAGATTGTGAACCTGGATTACCCAGTCAGTGGGGAAACAGGGGAAGGGTCCCAGTCATCGAGAAAAAATTACCTGTTAGTGTCACCACTAACACCCCTTCTGGTGGCACTGGGGACACCACGGGTGTGTGTTTGTGTGTGTGTGTGGGGAAGGGTCGCTGCCCCGGCCGCCATTTCGTGGGACCCTCACGGGGGGGCTCGGACCTCCCGGCCTCCAGGGGCCGCTGTGGGCGGCCGGGAGGGGCCGGGCGCCATGGTGGCGGCGGGGAAGGAGGAAGAGGAGGTGGCGGCGGGGGTGGCGGCAGCATGAACGCGCCTCCGGCCTTCGAGTCCTTCCTCCTCTTCGAGGGAGAGAAGAAGTGAGCAGGGACGGGGCTGGTGGGGACTGGGGGGGGGGGGGGGGTGGGGACGGGACGGGCTCCCCCTGAGGTAACGGCCCCGTCTGCCGCGCAGGATCACCATCAACAAGGACACGAAGGTGCCCAACGCCTGCCTCTTCACCATCAACAAGGAGGACCACACGCTGGGGAACATCATCAAGTCGTGAGCTGAGGCGGGGTTGGGGTCATTTGAGGGCGGGTTTATTTTTTTTTATTAAAATTTACCTAGAATAGGCACGCTGTGATATGTTAGGTGAAGGCAAGGCAGCTCTGGTGTTAATATTTTCGTGATATTCACCAAGCCCTGTTTTAAAATGTAGTATCAAAGCCCGTACAAATGAGCAAGCAGCCTGCTCAGCTGGTCATACTGCCCTGTTTGAAAGTGTGCCATCAAAGCCTATGGAAAAGTGTTTTTTTATTTTCTTTCTTAAATAGAAAACGTTTTTATGTGTGCTACGTGCTTGTTCACTGCTGCTTTCCCCTTTCAGGCAGTTGCTGAAAGACCCTCAGGTGTTATTTGCAGGGTACAAGGTCCCACACCCACTGGAGCACAAAATCATCATCCGTGTCCAAACCACCCCTGATTACAGCCCCCAGGAAGCTTTCACCAACGCCATCACGGATCTGATCAGCGAGCTGTCCCTCCTGGAGGAGAGATTCAGGGTATGTCTGTTTCTTTTTAACTGTAACCCACTTACACACTTTAACCAAAGGTAGTGTTGGTGTTTGCTAGAGTTGCTATTGTTTTGTGGCAATAAATTTGTCCAAGCCATGCTGGGTCTGGCTACTCAGACAGCTCCTTTCAGGGCATGGTGAGACCTGGCTGCTCATGAGGGTTATTTACATGCCCTGCAAGAGTTAAATGGGTGCACTTTAACAGTTCTGTAGCTGGCTCACAGTCTAACTAGGGTAGAAAAAAAATTGCTAATCTTCTGTGGTTTTCTTATCACTTTCATTTTCTTGACCACTTATAATCATGATCAGCTGTACAATCTGTGATTTTTGGGTCTTTATCTGCCTGAAGGTATTCAGACAAAAGCAAGGGGGACGACTGTGAATAGGGTACTAGCTAGCATAGATGTTAATGTTTTTGGATGTGTTGGTAAATGGTAAAAGCACCAGCAGCCCTTTTACAAATGTTTTGATTTTAAGTTTTATTTGCTTGGATGGCATTGAGATTTCCACAGATGTTTCAGCCTATTGTTTTGCAGTTGTTCTTGTGTTTGATAGAAGACGGATGGTATCAATGTTTAAACTAGCTTCCTTAGCTCAGTGACAGTTCTTGTCTTAGCGTGTGTTTCTGTTTGTGTATTTTACAGGTTGCCATCAAAGACAAACAGGAAGGAATTGAGTGAAATCCTCACATTTAGAGTGGACTGAACTTCTGATGAAGAATGGTGTGTCCGTTAGTTGAGTGCTTTATTTAAACCTCATTCATGGCAAGTGTTCCCCTGCTTGCCCCACTTATTTTTAATTTTTCACAGCTGCAGAAATATTTTGAGGGGGTTTTGTACCTGACAGGCAGTTTGCCAAGAGGATGAAAGTGTTTGATTTGATGATAATTCATTAAAATGATTTCTGTTTTTCTAATTGGAGACTTAATGCAAATACTTATACTCGACTGTTGGTGAGTTTGACTGTACTTGCAGAACGATGAGTTGCTGAGTGATTGCAGTAGGTCTCTGCTTGTCCTGTTCAAGAAGTCTACTCACTGCCAACAGATCTGCATTTTGTTTTATTAAGTGTCATTTCTATAAAACAAATGCACAAATTGTGAAAACTTACAGTAAAAGAAACTGGATGTTTACAATGACTCAATGGGTTTAACAAACTCTTACCTTTTTTTCTTTTGCATGTAATAGCTGGTCTAGAAAACTTCATGGTTACATGGGTAACAGTCACTAATACTGCACTATTTCAAAGCACGGGAATGAAATTTGGGTACAAGGAACTATGACTTCTTCCAAATTGCTGTTATGTTCACACTAGTTAGAGCAACAAGGTAAGTGAAAGTAGGGTCTGTTATCACATTGTTTATGAGGATTTCACTCAGATGGTCCCCGTTTGATTGGAGCTCTGGCCACTTGAGAATCTATGAGGAGAACAGAGTTTGTGTAAAAAAGGAAGGGTGTTGTCTCTGCAACCTGGATGATACTGATGATGGTCTGGAACAGAGTGCTCTCAGTCCCTACCAACGTGGGGGAGCTGAATAAAAGGGTTCTTCCACTTCCACAGGGTGCACCTTTATGCTGGTCCTCCCAAAGGACCAGCATTTAATGCAGAAGGACTTAAAATCAGAACAGAAGAGCTGAAAGCAGCTCCCTCTCACTTCTGGAGGAACTGACTTTTGATTTGAGCAGTACGTCACATCGCACTGCCATACTGCTACAGCTCAAGACTGTGCTTGACTCACAGCCTCTGTGGCTGTTTGTGCTACAGTCCGTTCAGTTATATCTGTGAGGGAACAGCATTCAACCAAAACACGGCTGTTTTCAGAGGCCAGGGAGCAAAAGGGGAGGGGGCAAGAACAAATGCAAGGAGCTTGCCCTTTCCTGTGTGCAGTTTTACTGGGGAGCAGCTGCTGTGCTTACCCTCCCCTCAGCCAGGCAGGGAAACAGCAGCTGCCTGCCAGTTAACGGGGTGCAGGAACAGCCCGTGGTGTTGGGCTGTACGTGTTAACCACCAACTTTTATTTCCAGAGAGGCCTTTTGCTAGGAGAAGCTGTCAAGCTGCAGAACACGGGCGTGAACAGACTTGCTTTACAGCTCGTAATTCCTGTCACAATTGTTTGTGTGAGCTTTGAGGTGGCCTTGGTCACGCTCTGGAGGTTACCTAACATTCGTAACTAATTGAAAGCAGGGAAAATACCAGGCCTGTTCTGGTGTAAAGGTGCTCAGAAACTCGAGGGCTGCCCCTGGGAGGAAGAGAGGCACAGCTAAGTCGCAGCGGGTAAACGAGACCTACCTGTGTGGGAGGGATTCTTTTGTCTGAACGCTTTGCCTTTGCAGAGCTCCAAGCTGTGGTGTAGTTTGAGAGGTTGTATATCCACACGCTTCCTTTCTCATCACCACAGAACACGTGCTCTTTTGCTGCGAGACCAAAAGAAGAAGCTGGAAAACTAGAGTGGAGCTGAGAGTCCCCTCTGCTGTAAGGTGGGGCTTTACAGACTGGTGTAGCGTGGAGGATGACACTTCAGCAAAATTCTGCCTGGCATAAAATAACTAAAATCCCTAGCTCTGGAGAAAAACTCAATTTATTAAGACAGAACTCTCTTATTGTAGTAAAGAAAAGCCAGTAATAAGTGATTTCTTCTGATTTTAGTTAGTATTTTTAGGTTTGAAAAGTGGGGCTCAGTTTCTTTACTCCTTGTTGGTCCTAAGCTGCACTATGACATGTTGCATCACATCAGGGCAGAGCACCTCTGCCTTTAGCAATTAGGGAACAGTCTCCTATTTATATGCAACTGGTGCCTGTCTGCTAGCTGCAGCGCTGCATGTTACGAGCTCTTGTCATGCAAAGGCAGCAGGCCAGGTGCGCTCTCTTGGTCTGGGAATGAAATCCAGCCCTCTGCCTGCAACTACAGGGTGGGAGGGGACTGCTAAAAGTAAATCTTGAGCAGTGTGGCTGCCCCTGCTGAAGCGACTGGCACAGTCTCACCGCTTGTGCTGAGGGAGGGTGCTGCCTACCTGGGCAGGTGCTGAGCGTGAGATAGGACAAGTCTGTCGTGGACCACTCCAGCTCAGCCAGAATAACCGCCGACACCGTCCGCTGGCATCCTTTCCCCTTCGTGTCAAAAGACCGACTCCAGCTCCACAAGTATATGCACCCCGGTTTGGAGCTCTTGGAAGCTAGGGAAGGAAGATGGCAGGCTGTCAGCTGCTGGGGAGTGCAGAGCTTCAGGACAGCTGGGGAAGGGGGCACATCCAGAAGGTGGCTTTTAAGACACAGGACCCGATAGCAGCAGCAACTACTTCCGATTCCTTTGCTTTATTTCTAGATAATTTGAGGCTTCAGAGGGAGTCTGTTCCACATGGTTCCCAAACTGTGGAACGAGCACAGGCTATTCAGAAAGACCCACTCTGTGCTTTTAGGAGCCTCTGAGATGTAGGAACCCCAAATCCTCTGCAAAGAAACGCTGCTTCCACCAGCCCTTAAACACAACGGGGCTCTCTTCCCTTTCACTTCAGCACTGCTAAGCAAAGTTTTCTCTCTGATGAGTCTGTCTTTTTTCCATCTCTGCTCAGACATGACTTTGCACCCTCCAACCATATTTTATGGAAAGAGACACCACCATTCAGTGTAGCCCTCAAGAATCTACAAAGTGTTAGCTACGCTCCTGTCACCCCCTCTGCTTCCTCATTCTCCACTGAGGTACCTGATTGTTTTTTTTTTTGTGGATCTGGCGATTGTGCTTACACTCACCTACAACGTCATCATTCAGAAAAGCCAAACCATCAACCCTGTGAGATGTCGTCATTTCCCCCTCCTCATCGGGAAACTGGAATGTGACTTCGAAAGGCCTGCGGGAGGAAAGGTGAAGTGATTCAGGTTGTGAAAGGGTGCTTAGATACAGACCCCAAGAGATAGAAATCTGTTAGGCTCTCGCCTGATAGATCTGATGAATTCCTACTTGAACCTATGTTTTTGACTACCTGGGCTTCTTAATGTAGCAGGAGCCTGTTTGCTTAAGGGACTGCTATTTTCATAGAATCAAAGAATATCCTGAGTTGGAAGGGACCCATAAGGATCATCAAGTCCAACTCCTGGAGTGTTTTGTTTCCTTTATATTTGGTAGGCCATGCTGCTTTCCTTGCTCAGACCTCCTCAGCCAGAAATAAAGCTAGGACTACCTCTTCTTGTTATGGAAAGCAAACACATGCCCCTAAACTGTTGGTTCTCACCTGTTTTTCTGTTCCTTTTCCAGTTTTATATTCCAGGTAAAGCAGCCTTCTTCGCAGCCAGCCAGCAGGTACTGCTCTGGGCAGGTGGGGACCAGGGCAATCCGTAAGGGTACAGAGAAAGATTCCAGCACCAGCAGCTGGCTAAAAAGAGAACGAACAGTTAAGTGGTGCTGCAAAGTGATAGGTACAGGCTCCTGGACTGGCCACATCTGGTTTTTGAACCTTTACCTTGCTTTGAAATTGTAGTCACAGTCTGGAATCCCAATATCCCAGAGTGCAATTCGCTTGTCATAGGATGCAGCTGTGGGACACAGAAGAGAAGCAGGTAGTGACACCGCTGCTCATCTGGCTCTTCTGGTGCTAGCTGGCAATTCTACCTGTGTCACAGACTGTAACGCTCTACGCCTGGGGCATTAGAGAGCTCATTAAAGCACAGCAGCAGTCAGAGAAGCTCCTGGCTGAACACCACTTCACAGACATCGTTAAACATGCACATTCAGTAATTCTTATCCTGTGCTCTAAGAGGAGCAGATTAAAGGAAAGTTTGGTTCCTGGTGTCCGTTACTAAGCTGTGGCTTTACAAGGTCATTAATTAGTGCGCATTTAAGGTCACATTTCTGGTCATGGGTTCTGGTGGAACCGAAAAGGTGAGCTCCAGTCCCTACTCTCAGGCAGATTCCACTGTATTCCACGTATTTCTGTGTATTTGCATCCACAGCAGCTCCCATTAAGAAAGTTAGGGACTGTAAAATAGAAAGGCTTTTACTGCCTTTGTCACCAAGCTGATATACTTGCAATAGCAACGAGGCTAGTCAAGTACTCAGAGTAACTGGGATCCTAAGCAGGTGGCATCATTCAAGCAGGTTAGTGTCCAGCCCCCAGAGAGGGATACAAAATTCTCAGGTTATTACAATACATTTTTCTCTGCAATAAAATAAGCCTTGCTGTCTATGCCTGAGCAGCACCGCCAAGGCAGTCAGCCCTTCACAACTAAGCATTATATGGATGTGGTAGCAACCTCCTGATCCTTTTAGGGTTCTGCTTTTTGCACTCTTGAGCTTACTCTCAAAAAGTATCCGTTACAGCTGCCCATGCTTTAAAGCAATTTCACTTTTTAATGGCTCATGGAGCAGTCTAACCGGTCCAGGATGCAAGCAATTGTAGGCAAGAAAAACAATGTACTATGGGGTGCAGGCGTGGTCTGAATGACTCTGTAACAGCTTACTTTACAACCCCAACAATGCAGCTGCAACCTGTAATATGATGGTTCACTTCCCACCACTCCTTAAGCCTCTGCGGGAACTACTGTGGCAAAGCTTACTTCCACCTCAGGACCTGGATAGAAATTTCTGATAAGGCACAGAACTCAAAAGACTTTCATTTATTCAAAAGCAATTAGCTGTGCAGCTTTGATCGCTGGAAAAAAATGAAACCTAACAGGCTGTTACATGCTGCATTGCCCCTGTTGCCATGCTTGATGGGAGAGAGCCCTGCTAGCTGACCATTTGCTGCCTGGCCCCCAGCACGCCACTCAGGCTATCATTCTTCTTACTCGTCCCTGCGGAACGGATCCGCTCCTGGGATTGTTTGTGGTTCCTGTGTGACAGCCAGCCGGAGAGCTGGCATACCAGGGAGCTACCGAGCGAGAAACAGGAGCTGCTGCACCTCAGCTGAAGAGCCAGACTGTGGCTGAAACAACTCCTAACTTCTCTAGAGTAGTGCCACACGAGACTAACAGAACTGTGTGTAACATCTGCCCATGCTTTGTGTATGTGTGTGTGGTCCCTGTATTCACCTACCCGCACCTGCCTCCACTGGGGACAATTCCCCTTGCTCAGGAAGCCCAGTTGTTTCTAGATCAGGTACTAAAGCTAAAGAGATTCTGAACTAGAGACTTACTGAAGAGGTGAGTTTCTTGTGTTGGGCTGAAGCAGACAGTAGCAATGGGCTTTTTATGAGCCTTTATTTCTCCGTAGCAGAAGTCAGCCGCCACGTGGATCAGTTTGACAATCCCTCTCCTCCCCGCAGCTGCCAAGATATTGTGAGATTTCTTCCGACTGTCGCTGTTTACCATTGGGAGAGTTGTCCACGCAACGCTGAAAAACTCCTAGGACAGAAACAAACCAGGAAGAGCATGAAAGAGAGCAGTTGGCAGGATGGCTCTTAGCTTTGAGTAACTGTCACAGAGCAATCCAGGTGAAACTACATGGCTATTCAAGCCCAAACACTGTATCTCAAAAAACCTTCAGAAGAACACAATTTATGAAACAGGATGTTCGTTACTCCATGTTGTCAGGCTTTATTAGCAGCCTGGATACACACCCACCTTTGTGAAGAAAAGAGGCAGAATAATATTTTAAATTAACACAAATAAAAGAAAATAAAAAAAGGCTAAAAGGACAAGCAAGAAATGTTCACTATCTATCTTAAGCATTTTAAGACATGTCCACACTAATGCTTGTAACTCTCCTTCAGAATTGTTTATAACATGCATGGAATTTATAACATTTATGGAATTACAATGGATTATGCTATTCCCATCTAATTCTACTGTTCCTATTTGCAACATACCTCTGTAGCCACCTTATATTTTTTCAGCACCACCCCTGTTTCACAGTCAATCAGACAGACAGATTCCCCTCCACATGTCGCCACAGTTCTGGAGGAGCTCACAATGGGATCTGAAAGATGAAAAGAATAGGTGAGGAGTTCCCAGGTTCACGGATAACACACGAAGACTGCAGTTTATCACTGCCTGGTGCTCTCCCAGACTCCTGTTTTCAAAGTCAAAGAAGAAGTGTGTACGCAAGTCTCATCCTGACATCGGAGACTACAGCTTGAAGAAGCTGGGTTCTAACGCATGGAGTCCGCTGGGATTCCAGAGCCAGGTGGTTCTGGAAATCCTGCAAACCTCTTTAAGAGCTCACCTTTCCTGGCTCCACAGTCTAGCAATGGCTCGAAGACACAGGACCAGAGCTGCGTTTTAAAATCCTCACGGCTGTTGCCTTTACTGTGACACTGGAGAAAATGCAATGGCTCTGCACTGACATCCTCCTACAATAAACCATCCACATTTAGACAATTCATTCCCCTGACAGTGGTTTGTCTGAACGGCATGCCTGTGATTGTCTCGGCAGAACCCTCTACTGAACACAGTAATTCCAGTTAAACCAAAGTATTTTCAGCCCTTCTGTGCTACAGAGAACAGGAGAGACTAAGGTGCCACCAGTGCTCAAGACTCCCAAAACAGCAAGGAGAAAAGATGTGCCCATCAGACCCCAGCATTGACCTTCATATTCTGCTGCAGAGTAACGTGAAAAACCCTTTAGATCGCACCGGTTTGAGCTGAGAGGGAAACACCTTCCCCCATGCAGCCATCAGTTTGACCTGAGAGCAAGTCATGACAGTCCCATTTCTAAGAACAGGCTTTCAGTGCACCACCTCAGAGCGCCGGTCCATCCATCCCTTGCAGGGAATTCACTGTCTTCGGGGAGGGGGGGCTTCCCTGACACCTCTGAGAGATTTAAAACAAACAAAACAAAACAAAACTATAACTCACAATATATCTGGCCAGTCATGAGCTCTGAGATCTGTTGAGCTCTGCTGAAATCTGAATGTGGCTCTTCCCACTAAACCAAGAGGCTGAAAGCCTGGCCCGAGAAGGCTGGTGAACATACCTTGCCCTTGGAGTTCTTTACTGGGGTCAAGTTAACAACCCCGTTCTCCTGTTCCTGGCTTTTCTGTTCCCCTGTCAGCTGGCTGGATCTTCTGTTGCTTTGCCCCTTGGGAAACTGCTCTCCATTCTTTTGTGTCCCTTCAGCTTCCTGATCAGGGGTTGCCTCTTTGGCTGGCTGGTTCGATGCTCTCGCTTTGTCAGGAGCTGGGTCATCCTGCACTTGACTGGACTTTTTGGGATTAAGTACAGCCTCCTTCTCAGTATTTGCCTGGGACTTGGACCTCTTTTTTCTAGAGCCGGATTTGGAACGATTTCTTTTCCTCTTCCTGGGCGTTACCACGACCTGTAAGGCATGTTGTCAGTTTCTGCAGATTTCTACCTTCCCTGAGACATGCAGATTATAAGTAAGAGAGATTCTTTATTCAAATGCCAGTACCCTCCCACAGTCACAGACTAGGTTCTAAGAATCAAGAAAGCCCAGAACCGTGGAGTTCCTAGAGGCTAACAACAGTCTGGTTTTCAACTTGCTTCCCTTGCCCCAGTTACTTGTGATTTTCATAGAACATGGAAAAACAAATCTGGCCCATGGACCAGTCTGAAGTCATTTCAAACAGGGCAAGCACCATCACAATCCAGCCATATATCAGCCCAGTTGTCATTAAAAATCTCCCTTCCCGAAAGGATGGGTGGGGGGGGGTAGGTCTACATTCATGAAATGTTTTGGGTCTCCTATGAACGGAGAAGCTCTTTTCTCTTGGATAGCAACCCAACCTTCTCACTGCCGGGAAAGCTTCGGTCTGGCCATAAAAAATAAGCCTCAGATTACAGACTGGAGCCTGAGACTGCCCCTCCAGTTATCACAGCACCATCCATGTAAGCTGACAAGTGCTACTTAGTTTGTTAAAAAAAAAAAAAAAAAAAAAAAAGAAAAAGAAAAAAAAGAAAGAATTGTTAATGTAAATGGAAAATCACTTACCTTACTTACATCCTCCGCATCTTCCTTGGGGCTTTCTGTACTTTCTTCCTCATCTTCATCCACCTTTTCCTCTGTTTCAGTATCCGTGTTTAACTCCAGACCCAGCGAGTAAGACAGAAACTCTTCTGCAATCATTTTCACCTTAGAAGCAAATGAGTTGATATGTACAAAAAAAGACAAAAAGCAGCAGCAGTCAAACTGTGACGCGTAATGACAAGAGCTGGTTTGCTGGATTTTTAGTATCTGCTTCCACTATTCTACGTGAATTTCAGATGGGGTAGCTGCCAGCCAGGCAGGCCAAGTCCTCTACAGACAGATCTGGGAGAGCAGAGAGGTTCCTCACACTGCCTCTCCACAGCATGCTTCAGTCTGATCTCACAGGGTGGTCATTCAGAGGCTGGAGTGCAGACATACTCTGTCCACAGCACTTCAGCAGCCAGATAGAGTTACCACCACGTAGAGAGAGGGACAAACGCAAAGGGGAGGCTGTTCCTTCAGGAAAGCACATGCAGTCGCAAAGGAACCCAGTAAAGTCACGACCACACAGTAACACAGAGTGATTCCAGTGACTCCTGGAGACAACCACCACCCTGTAGTGCATCAGGCAGGGTACACAAACAAACAAACAAACCCAGCCTGCTGGACTGTATTTTTCACCTCCACATATGACATCAGTGGTGGCCTGCATTGCTGGCTAGATCTATGCTACGTGATCCAAGAACTTCACTTTGTCTTGCATTTCTAGGGTATGTGTGTGAGAAAACAACAGCCCAGCAATAACACAAGACAAAGGAGGGATGGAAGCCAATATACATACAATTAAATCTAATGTTATAAACTGAATGGAATCTTTCTCCACTGGGAGTATCTACACTTCTGTCATTAACTTTTCTCCTTTCATGCACCTTCCATCAAGACTAACGGCTGCCATTAGAGTGATTTGCTGTTTGCAAATAATTAAGTACTAAGGATGCTGCAGTCTTGTCAATTAGTAAAAGCATCATCATTGCTCATGAATTAAAAAACAATGTCTAATGACTGCCATTGCATCTCGGTGCACACTCAGTGTCAGTGCTCCTGTAAGTGCCTAACAAACCAGAAAAGAAAAGCAGAAAAAGTGGTATCATGCCTCTGGAAAAAGCCCCCTGAACTCAAACCCACAGCATTTTAACCAAATCTGTTCAGAATGTAGAGTCCTTGCCTGAAAAACAGGATGGTGAGTGAAATGTAACTTACCCGCCAGCGGGTGAATTCACTGAGTGAGCTGGGTCCGTATACTACATTAGTTTGTACTGACTTGAGGAACTTCTTCTTGATGGACTTCACTTGCTCAGCTGTATACTTCTCAGGAAGCTGGTCACGGAAGAATTTTTCCCAGTGAGCGGTAACCTAGGCAGAAAGACTGGGTTTGTTCAATGAAATACTACAGGAAACCAGAGCAGAAAAGCAAAACTGTACTTGTGAAAACACCTAAGAAGTTACCAACCCTGAGGCTCCGCTAGCTACGTGTTGGTACTGCTTCAATTTGATCGGTGTTCAAACCACAACTTCAGCTAGCAGGAAACACAGTCCCTCTGATCCAAGGCTGTGTGGCTAAGAAGATACTGTCAATGTGAACCAACGCCTGATTTCATGCCCCTAGCTCCGCAGCAAGTGGTCTGAAGAAGTCTCACATTGTGCTCCACTGACAGGGAGTACCTGGCAGGTAGCTATTTATAACAGGCAGAGGACAATGGGGAGTTTTCTTGTAGCTCGTGAGCACGGCTGGTATACACGCCATCGCCACTCACAGATAAAGATATTTAGATTTCACAAAAAGCAGCCTATGCTTATACACAGCAGCAGGAACTGGGCAGCCAGGTACAATTCAGTACCATCAGGAAAAGCTATCTGGGGCACAGCTACCAGCACAAAATGAACAGCATGGGGGAGCATTTGGTGTCTCATTACTAACCATTCCAACAGCCAAGCATGCCCAGTTGCCTGGAGGATGAGGGGCTGAGCAGCCCTCCCCAACACCTTTTGAAGTGGAAGGTATTACACAGATGTCACTTAGCACAGTGACCCTGCACAGACTTCAGTATTTGATCTCTCCACCACTGCTACACAGAAGGAATTAACAAGATCAGCTAACTAGAATACAGACAGTAAGAGCTGGACTGCACAAAACAAAAAACAAAACAAAACACCTTTTTCAATAAAACAATATGTGTGCTCCAGATCACAACATGCTTTGCAGGGAGAATCTGTCAAGAGCTGTGGACTGCTGTGCATGTAAGTGGAAGTACAGCTCCAAACACGGAGAGTAGAAAACGAAAGGACAAATCCTTGTTCCTGGTGCATGCTGGAAAACTCAGGATTATCCTCAGCCTGTCTCTCAGCTCCCCAGTCCTGGGGCCAGGATAGTGACATCAGGTAGACGGAGAGGTACATGCAGCTGTTACATCAGCACCAGGTTTCTCCCTTTTTCTGAATAGCAACTGGGTGACCTAGAAAAGCGGTGGCTCATATACAGACCGTGTCAGTCCTGCTCCTGTGTAACACTCCTGACAAATCCTCTTTGCTACACAAGAATTCTCTGGTTGTCAGTTCCTGCTGGTTTGGCAGCCCTGGTACACGAGGAGTCAGCACGGCAGTGCTATGGAAACCCAGAATGAGGCCTCACACTGATTGAAGCTGAAGGCAGAAGTTGCCAACACAGAACAAGCAGAGCAAATGCAAGCAGTGATCAGAAAAAGTACCAATGAGGTTTCTACAACACAGCCCATGCTGTGGCACAGTGTTTAGGTACTTCTCAGGTGTTCACAGGTGCAGCAAACACCACACATCTTACCTTGCTGGTGAGCTTACGACTATTGACACGCCTCACATGGTTAGCCAGTTTGGTTATATCCTTGCCGTTCAGTAGCCGAAGATTTTGCAAAAGAAACATCACTTTATAATCATCGTTGAGCTAGAAGGAGAAGACATTAGAGTCACAAAAACCATACACGTGCTACTTGCTTCAGTTTTACGTCCACTGCTCTTTATTAAAATACAGCCAAGAAGTAGCAGAATGCATTTACTCAGGAAAGGACACTTCATAAAATCTTCTCAGCATTTCCGACACAAATACCAACTTTTACTTGTAAATTCTACTGGAAATCGGGATCTTCAGCAACAGAGACAAAAATCCTGCCTCGCCTTCTGCAGTACCGAACATCCAACACAAGGTGGTGGTGGTGAAACTAGGCTCTGTCCTGAAAGCAAGGCAGGGAGTTCTGTTCACAGCCTCTAACTCTGAACATCTAATTCAGAGGAAGGCCCTGCCTGAAGTAAATACCAGCAGCGTTTCTTCGGGTCAGGGGAGTTTTAGGTCAGAGCAGTCCCCCAGCCCTGTTCACCATACAGCTGCACGTATACTTCTGCCAGTGTGCAACAGCAAACAAGCACCTAGGGACACCAGAGGTGGCTGATGCTGGTTTAAAGCACATGGAAAACTGCAGCTTCAGATGCCTAAACTGAGAGCCTCAGCTCCTTGTACAGTCTGTAAAGCCTCTCGGGACAAATCAGGAACCTAAATTACAATAATCACCAAGTTTAACTCTTCATCACAGGACCAGATCTGCTGGATGAGCAGCACCACCAGGTGCACTAAAACTAACATATAAGGAGGAGTACATTTCTACACAGTCATTATTCCATTTTACACCACTGAAGCTCTACACGAGCATGAACAAAAGACATCCTATCCTGTCTGACAAGCAAACCAAGGTGGGACTCTGGCCTGGAGAATGAGGAGATTCAAGATTTTTAACCTCTGCATAGTTTTGGACAAATCACTTCTGCTCCCCTTAATCATTTTATACCATGATTTCCCAGTCTGCAGAAGAACTAATTACTTTCTAAGATGTCCTCACTTGCTGCCTAAGAATAATATAAAAGAACTAGGCATAATTGCCATTTCTTGTCCCCTCTATTTAATAGCTTGTACAAATGGGAAGTAACTCACTGTCAAGTACACATTGTTCTCATAAGTGAGCTCCTCAAGCAGAGGGAACTGTTTCAGAGCAGTTACATCTTCCAGCTGGTTGTTGTTGCAGTTTAGGACACGCAGATCAGGCAGGGTTAGACTGTTGGGAAATTTGTCCAATAAATTATCGGAGAGATCTAGTTTCTGCAGATGCCTCAGACGGGAAAACAAACGCGGGTCTAAGTCTCCAGTCTTCAACTGCAGCTTGGACAGGCTGAAAGAAAAAGAGAACGTGAACTACCTGCATTTCACTGGAAAAACAAGGCCGTACCTTGCGGCACCACTCAGCCTAGCACAGCTCACAGGGTAAATCTGACCAAATCTGCTTTTTCTTGACTGAAGCACTCTGGCCTGCAGGCATGCCTATATGGAAAAGATGCTGTGTCTGAGCTAACAGACATGATCAGAGTCTGCTAAAGTATTTGTGGTACAATCAACCTGCGATTCCGATAGATTTCCTATGGGTAACAGAGCTGATTATCAGCAGTGAATTACCAAAAATGCTCTCGTTCATAGAAAAATTACTAAGCCTCTAAAAACTTTGGTATTTTATTCCTTTTCAATGTAAATTCAACAGCACAAGCTGTGACAATACAAGATACTTTTTCACTAGGCCATCAGTCTACATTCTCCATAAAATGCTCTAGATTCATGATTTCCCTCCCTTACAGAAATTAGCAGAAATCGCACAACCGGTGTAAGCACCACAAAACTGCAAGGCTCCCAAAAAGTTAATCAAAAAAGTGATTTTTCCATTTCTTTTGCAGCAAGTTCTGCTCCAAATAATTCCACTGGCAAGTATGCAAATCTACCTAAAAAATCACAATGCTGCAACCAAAATTAAAGCATTTTATGCTTGGATATGGAAGTGATACAGTATTTGTGAAGGGGGAAAAATATCCCTTTTCTGTGAGAAGCAGAAAACTGCGTATTATAAGGAGGATCATTTAGATCTGATTAGACCATTGAGCTGAACTCCAAAGGGAACTTCCAGCACTGACTGCCATGGTCTCTTGAGAATGCAAGCTTGGGTTCCCTTAACAAACAGAATATCCATCTATAATGATTACTTAAAAAAAAAATGGGGGGGGGGGGCTTCTACATATATACAAAACATTAATAAAACAGGTAAATAAATTCAGAAAGCAAGATCACATCTCATTCACTTGCCATCTCAGAAGCCTAACTAGCCAGTCAAAGTACATGAGAAAGGCTGAACAGAATCCAGCTGGCTGCAAAGCTGAGTGTGAGTACTGTGTCACTGTGATTTCAAGCAGAACATCACTTGGGATTTCAACAGTCTGGGAGAAACTCAGCACAGAGTTCCCCAAGTGGACTTTCTGAAATATTACCCTTCAAAATCATGGTACAAAGCTGTATGGAAAAAGCTACCTGTAGAAGTTCAGCGCTTCAAACACCTGACCATCACTTTGTTACCCAGATTACTGGGACCTACAGTCTTTGGATATCCTGTTGAGTTCCTCTCTGAAAACAAATAATTCATGACAAGACAAAACCAAAGAAGTAACTGTGAAGGCTACATACAAAACCCAAAACTCCTACATCAGCCACAAAAACAATGCAGGTACCAGCCAGATATTGGCTAGCGGAGTCACTCGGAATGACCAGTTTGCAAATTGCGAAATTCCACCATATTAAACATTTGGAAATACATTTATTATGTTCAATGAACACTATTAATGATCTGAGCAACAAAACTGTTTTAGAGGTTTCTAAGCGTATCAGAGTTTACTCTCCCTTTCTGCCATGTTTGAGGTACTGATACAATCAGATGTAGAACAGATAAAAAGTGACGGAGGAAAGGAAAATAATGCCAAAATGTTAAGAAAATCCAGAAGTGATTCTCTTATTTACAATGAGCAATTGCTACCAAGGACAGAAGTGTTTTGGGGACAGGGAGGGAGCACTTCTTAGGATTAGGAAATCAGAATCCAGCCCTGAGCAGTTTTACAGAAAGAATGTGGCATAGATAAAATCTGTATGGTGAAGAGAGGTGGTAATTGCTTCAATTCCACCAGCGCTCACTGATCCTACACAGAGAATGCCATCTCTAAGTCTGTACTTTGAATTGGCCTCTCCTATTTCAGCAAAAACGCTTGAAAAAGGATCGCCCATGCTGAATTCATCTGGAATTTTCCTGTCTGCACTTACTTTAGTGTCTCGATCTTTCGTAGTCTTGTAGATCTTGGAACCGCTCTTTCCAAAAGAAGTTCTGTAGTAATTTTTGACATGTTTATCTTCACCCCTCAGCTGCAATCACTACACAGCTGTAGGATCTCTCCTTGTAGCCTTCCTGATAAAAAAAAAAAAAACAGGGATGAGGCCAAGTCCTTTGCAACTGACTCCAAAAGGGAGAAAAAAACGTTATGAAGTTAGCTGCTGCTTCTGAAGTAGCCTTTTTTCACAGTTGACAGGGAAATACCAGGAAGAGTTATAAACCTGGGCACGTACTCCCACCAAGCTGACCCACCCATCTCCAAAACATTGGTGCTACCTCCCTTGGCTATTAAAGTGAAAGGCTTGATGTAAATGAAAACTGCCTGCAGCGTGATGGCACTCAGGATTAGGGACACTCACCCAGCGTGTACCTCTCCTGTGCAACCAGGCTCTGGTCCAAGAACTCCCACATGCTTTCAAACAAACAGCAACAGTCAGAATAAATACACCTGTCCTGGGTTTCTTCCTCTGAAGGCCTTGACACAGAGCACTCGCTGGCCTGACCAGGTGGACCGACTCTTGGCTGACAGCCTCTGGATCCTCTACAACTTTGGTAAACTGGATTCGTTACCAGAAATGTAAATACCCACCGCCCAGTAACCTTGTTTCTTCACTAAGGAAGTAGAAACAGCAGCATTCTGTACCTTGTTGGTTATAACCAGACGTTTTGATGCATCGTTGCAGATATATTCTATCCTACGTGTGCACACACAGATAGAGATATTGGGAACAGTAAGAGTGACAAGGCCAAAGCAACTTCATAAAATTACTGGTTGATGGTTTACCACTCTTTCTGACACAGATTTCAAGAGAGGGAAATAAAGAGAAAAGAGCTCCAAGGCAGGCTCTCTGCTGTCGTTTTGTGTTAGCCTCAATGCTGCCTAAATGCCAATCTGGGAAATCGGGAGGGACACGTAAGCAGTCCTGAGGCTTGATGTTACTACTGTAATGTGCCTACAATGCCTGGACCATCATGGGCGATGCTCTGTTAATACCTGTAAGTAAGGACAATCCTTTATATATGGAATATTACATGGTTTTATATGGGGAAAAGAGAAAACTGAGCCTGACAAAAGCGTTTGAACGGCAGCTGCTCAAGGGCTCGATCCTTCAAGCGACAGAGCTGTCAGTGAAAGCCAAACCTGTCCCTGCTGACCCAAGAAACCCCACTAAGCTCGAATACCTGTAAGAAAACCTCGACACCAACCACTGTGGGCGTCCTGGTCACCCTGTGCTCGGCTGTGCATCGTGCCCAGATCCGCTGCCCGTGTCACCACGGGGGAGCCACAGGGCACACGGTGACACACTGCCAGGCCCTTCGTCCCCACGGCCGCACCTCGCCGAGCCCACAGCCCTGTGGCAGCACCAATTTGGGCCAGAGAAACGATGTGGGGAACAAAACGAGCTCAGCTTTGGCTCTGCAGCCGGGTGGGTGCCGGGGGGACGAGGGACCCTCGCTCTGCACCCTGGCATTGCCACCACCGCCGTGCTGCGGCCTCGCCAGCGCCATGTCGCGCTCCGGGGCCACGATGCCGGCTGCTGGGGGGGCACCGCCGGCGGCCACCCCCGGGGACAGGCACTGGGGACACCGGGGGGGTGCCCGCAGGGTGCCCCTGTCCCCGAGGCTCCATCCGCAGGCGGCCTGAGGTGACCCCAACGGGCACCGCCCGGGGCCGGGCCGCCGGCTGGGAGCTCGGGGGAAGCCGGGGCGATGCCGGGAGGAGGAGGGCGCCTCGCGGTGTCCCCTCGCCGCCCCGCTGGCCCCGAGCTCGGTCACCGTGAGGGCCAGCACCGGCACCGGCCTCGGCCTGAGGCGCCCCGGCGGGGCGTGCGATGGGCAGTGGGACTACAACTCCCAGCATCCCCCGCGGCGCCTCCCGGCTTTGGAGCGCTGCACGGTGCCGCGAGGCCTGCTGGGAAACCGAGTCCGCTCCCCAACCCCCCCCCCCGCATCACCACCACCACGCTCTCCAGCAGCTCCCCGGGCCGGCAGCGCGGCCTGCACCGAGCCCCCGCTCCCCACCGCCGCCGCCTCAGCCCCGGCCCCGGCTCCCCGCCGCCCCCCTTCACCTGCAGCCGGGCGGAGGAGGAGGAGGAGGAGAGCAGGAGGGCGGCGAGGCGCCGTATCCTGAGGCGCGGGCGGGGGCGGCGATGATGGTGGCGGGGATGGAGGAGGAGGAGGAGGAGGAGGAGGAGGAGGAAGCAGCGGGCGGTGGTGGTGGCGGTGAGGGGCCGGGCTGCGGCTGCAAGGGGATCCGCTCCTGCCTGCTCTGCGAGGGGCCCGCTCAGGCCGCTCCGCCCCCGCAGGTACCGGGGAGGGGGCGGCGGGGCGGGGCCGGCGGCGGGGCGGAGCGGGGGGGACCGGGGAGGGGGTAACAGGGGGGGTAGGGGGGGTAATAGGGGCGGTGAGGGGGTAATAGGGCCGGGGGGGTCTGCCCTGATCCCCCCTGGGCCGCCCCCTGCAAGGCCCGGCCTCGGCACCCCCTCCCGGGACAGGCCCCGGTGGAGCCGTGGCCGAAAAGAAAATAAAGAAGAAAAGGAAATAAAGAAGAAAAGGCAGGGCCGGGGGTTGCTCGGGCTCCGGGCAGCTTTCCTCAGGCAGGGGTCAGAGGGGGCTGCGATCTCCCTGTACGCCTGGCACTGGGGATCATCCGTGCTACCCTGTCTTTGTGGGATAAAGACAGTACCAGGAAAGAAAACCCTGCTCGAAGCTGCTTGTAACGCTGGAGCTGTTAGCACACCCAGCCCCGGGAGGAGTTGTTCCCAAAAAGCAGCTGTGAAATCCCTCGTGCCTTGTGCAGGCAGGTCCCACGCACAGCAGCACGGTTCCAGGGTAAATAGGGTGAATACCTCGTCTTGATAAGTTTCCCTCTCCGCTCCTTTTTTCATCTCCATTGTTATTTCCACAGGGAGAAGATAATTTCACTTACTGTCCAGCAACAGGTTTAGCGAAAGGAAATGAGCACTCGGAATTTGCTGGCTGGGCATTTCCATTTCCAGGGGTGTTCTTGACAGAGGAGTTCGTTAGTGAAGAAGAAGAAGCGGAGATGGTTGCACTGATGGACCGCGATGAATGGAAGCCATCACAGTCTGGCCGAAAGAAACAGGTTTGACTTTAGAAACATGTTTCCTTTTCCAGAGAGATCTAAGAGTTAAGCTGTTTTCATTCAAAACCCAAATCATTTATGTGTTGCATTAAAAGCTCTTCTTCAGAAGCTTCTTCTGAAATCAGTTGCAAGAATTACTTGTGATTAAAATCAGCTGCTTGCAGAAGTATAGGATAGTTACAATTGGTACTCCATGTTGCGTGTTCAGGCATAGTTCTGCAATTTTTAAGGAAAAAAAGTAGTTGGTGGGGTTTTTTTTTTTTTTTTTTTTTTTTTTTTTTTTTTTTTTTTTTTTTTTTTTTTGCTGTAGAGGTGAGAAATCTAATTCCATAGATTAATATAGCTTCACGGAGTCACTTCGCAAACTGGTGACCAGGTCACCAGGTTAGATGATGTGGTGGTTACCCCATACAGTGATACCATCGATGTACTGCAGGTGTTCAGGAGCGTTCCCCTGTTCCAGTGTCGTCTGGATCAGTCCATGGCAAACGGTAGGGCTGTGTTTCCACCCCTGGGGCAGTCGATTCCAGGTGGACTGAATGCCCCTCCAAGTGAAAGCAGACTGTGGCCTGCATGCTGCTGCCAGAGGGATGGAGAAAAATGCATTAGCAATATCGATGGTAGCGTACCACTTGGCTGCCTTCGACTCTAGTTCCTACTGGAGTTCCAGCATGTCTGGCACTGCAGCACTCGGTGGTGGTGTGACTCCATTCAGGCCCTGATAGTCCACTGTTAGCCTCCACTCACCATTAGACTTTCGCACTGGCCATATGGGACTACTGAAAGGTGAATGAGTCTTTCTGATCACTCCTTGGCTCTCCAGATGATGAACTAACCCATGGATGGTGATCAGAGAGTCTCGGCTGGTGCGATATTGCTGCCGGTGCACAGTTGTAGTCACAATTGGCACTTGCTGTACTTCAATCCTCAGCAATCCTACAGCAGAAGGGTTTTCTGAGAGACCAGGCAGGGTAGACAGCTGCTTAATCTTCTCTGTGCTCAGGGCAGCTATGCCAAAAGCCCACCGGTACCCTTTTGGATCCATTTCTTGAGGTAGTCTATGCTGAGGATGCACGAAGCCTCTGGGCCAGTCACAATGGGGGTGCTTTTGCCACTCATTCCCAGTTAGACTCACTTCAGCCTCCAATACAGTTAGCTCTTGGGATCCCCCCATCACTCCAGAGATACAGATGGGTTCTGCCCCTTGGTGGCCTGACGACTTTAGGGTACGCTGTGCGCCTGTGTCCACTAAAGCTTTATATTTCTGCGGTTCTGGTGTGCCAGGCCATCGAATCCACACAGTCATTCCACATCAATCCACAGTAAATCTGGTCGTCTCTTTCCTCTACCTGGCCAGAGGCAGGGCCCCACTGGTCCTGGTTGGAGCATCTGTCAATTAATTCTTCCAAATGTGAAGCAGAGGCCTCTTTGTCAGGGTCAGGAGTAATACTAGCCCTTCTACTGCCTCTGGGGGACTGCCCAAGAGAAGCTGGGGCAGCAATCCTCCTAGATCCCTTTTCTTGCTGCTGTATCTTCCTGCAGCTAGGGCCGAGGTCCTACTTCCACTTCCTCATATTTTCCCTGTGGTCACGTAAATAAAACCACAAGGTACCCCGCAGTGTGCGTCCCGGATTCTCCCTTGCTGGAGCTGGAGACTGCTGGCACTCGATGGCTGAAAGATTCTTCCATCTAGGTGAGAAGGAAGCTATGTGTTCTTCTAACCGTTGGGACAGTCTCTCCACGGCTGAAATGCAGGCCCGTACTGGGGCAGAGAGATTTTCTTCATATTTATGAAGCTGGTTGGACACGTTATCCACAGCTGGCCCCATCCCCTCCTCCCAGTCCATTGCTGCCAGTGTGCTGGCATGCAACGAGGGTGCAGCCCATACAAATTTCCACCACATGGATACCGTGCACTGGACTTCATCAGGGTCTTTAGGTGTCTGGGCATTGTTCAGATCACCATAAATCATCTCCAGCACAGCTAATACCCGCAGGTGCTGCAGACCTTTATCCTTAGTGGCCCACTTGCCTACTTGATATACAATATCTTCCTTGTGGGGATACCTTTCTTTCACAGCTGCCAGGAGTTGCCTCCAGAGGCTGAGAACCTGTGCCTCTCTCCCAATTACTCTATCAGCGAGCCTTTCTTCAGAGAGGGATCCCAGCTGCTTGGCTTCATTGCTGTCTAGCTGTTGGCTATTGGCCCCAGTGTCCCAGCATCGAAGCAGCCAGGTGAGGATGTGCTCACCTGGATGACGACTGAAATCCTTTCGTATTTCTCACAACTCACTCAAGGATTGAGTAGTTTCTGATTCATTTATGATTTCGGTCTCTTCTCCCTGATGTTGCCGTGATGCTGCTGCTTTAGAGCTGCCTGCCTTTTCCTCTTCCCCCTCCTCCTTAGGAGGAGCTTCTTCCCTTACTAAATGACCTGATTTTCATTTCCATTGTTTTGTCTTGAATATTGGGGCGACTGATCCCATAGATGGTCGGTCCTCTGGGGTGGTCGCAGTGTGTGTTATCTCATCAAATTCAGGAACTTCCCCATCCCCTTGAGGGTGCTGGGCAGTGTTAATTCGCATGTGATAGTTGTAAGCCAGGCCCCAGCAGAGTGCAGCAAGCTGGTGGAGTTCTCTGGCATTGCCAGGGTCAGGGCATACGTCTTTCAAACATTCTACCAGTTTTCTTGGATTTTGCACTTGTTCAGGGGTGAAGTTAAGAATCATCAGAAGACAAAACCGTGACAGGCACCTGCCCAAATCCCCCCCACACATTGCCACCCACAACTACTTTGTCTCGGGGCAGGTCCTTGGATGATATTCTTAGTAAATTTTTTGACCTTAGGGAGGAAGACAAATACTAGAAGTAGTAATAGGAGGATAACATCCGACCAAGGGTATCCAAAATACTCAAAGGCTGCTGCGATTAGCCTGCAGGGAGAGAAGAAGAAGGCACCACCCCCCATATTATTCACAGATTGACTGCTAGGGGAGAAAAAGAAGATGGTGTAATTCTTAATATTTCCAAAAAGATAATCTCCAGGAGACAAGAATGATAACAATGCCGGGCCTGAGTACCAGACAAAACTGAAGGCAGGCATGTTACAGCACAGCATGATAACGAAACCAAACACAGACTTCAGCATGTTCTCTGATCGGATGTAGAGGAAGAAAGAACAGAGAATGGGCTACATACAACATAGTCACACAGAAAAATATTAATAGAAAACCGAACATTGTGACTAGCAGTATGTTAGTTGTAAATACTTCAATCAATTCTACTGTTATCTCAACCCTCAGGCCCCACGTTGGGCGCCAAAAAGGACTGTGTTGGTTTTACTCAGGTGGGTAGCTGGGAGAAAAAGAAACAAAAGAAACAATAAGGCCACGTGGAAGCACAGAGAGAAGGAAAAAAAATTATTCTCTACTTCCCATCAACGAGCGATGTTCAGCCACGTCCTGGGAAGCAGGGCCTGAAAACACATTGTGGTTGTTCAGGAGGAACAGCCCCCTGCCCCACAAGAGCCCCCCTTTTTATTGCTGAGTGTGCCATCAGGTGTTATGGAATATCCCTTTGGTTGGTTTAGGTCAGCTGCCCCAGCAACGTCCCCTCCCCATTCCTCACCCACCCCCAGCCTGCTGGCTCCTGGGGGCTCGGAAGGGGTCCTGGTGCTGTGCCAGCACTATGCAGCAAGAGACACAACACTGCGGTGATACCAGAGCTGTTCCAGCACTGTGTGGGCTGCTGCAGGGAAAGGTGATTCCGTCCCAGACAGACCCAACACAGATGAGAACAAAACTCAAAAGACTTGACTGTGATCACAGTCTCACAGGGATCACAGCCTCTCCAAAAAGACTTGTCCCAGATGTTCCCTTCCCTTAACACCGGCTTTTCCCCTCTTCTTTTCATACAGGATTACGGACCCAAA
This sequence comes from Anas platyrhynchos, assembly GCF_047663525.1. Taxonomy (NCBI): domain Eukaryota; kingdom Metazoa; phylum Chordata; class Aves; order Anseriformes; family Anatidae; genus Anas; species Anas platyrhynchos. The sequence continues at coordinate 6,914,191 of NC_092606.1, forward strand.
GTGAACTTCAAGAAACAGAGGTTGAAAGCTGGTAGCTTTACAGGTTTGCCAAGTTTTAGCAAAAAGATTGTGACCCAAATGAAGGCTTGCTCTGTACTAGGTGGTTTCCTACCTGTTGAACAATGTAATCTGGACTACAGGCCAGAAAGAGGTTCTGCCATCGACCCACATTTTGATGACTGGTGGCTTTGGGGAGAGCGTCTGGTTAGCTTAAACTTGCTCTCAAACACCGTGCTCTCCATGTCTTGTGATTCAGAGGACAGCATCCAATTATTTCCCACTTTCGGTAAAGAAAGCGGGGAATTAAGTCCCCCTGGATCTCTTACAGAGACGTCAGCCTGCAAAAGTTCAAACAAACAGGGAACCGACTACGTTTTATCCCCAAGGCTTGTTCCCAGCAAAGAGGTGACCGTTGCCATTCACTTACCCAGAAGGTCCCTGGTGGTGCTGCACGGTGATGCACGTTACAGGTGGAAGCACGCGATTTACCGCAAGAATATAGAGCGCCGGCGGGTCTGTGTCACGTTCAGGGAGCTGTCTGCAGAGTTCAGCACTGGAGGAAGGCACGAGGAGCTGGGTAAAGAACTGCTAGAAATAGCGCTTTCGTTTCAAGGAACACCAGCGTGATCAGCAAGGGGGGGGCTAGAATTGTGTCATGTTAGGAAATCTGGGTTGAAAAATAAAGTACAGTATTTTTACAACTTGATTTATTTCTGAGGTGTGCATAAGGAACCAGGTCTGTGCCGAGATGAGCTCGATCAAATAGCAGTTTAACACAAACAAGACGGTGCAGGGAAGGGGTGAGCCATTTATTTCTGTGAAGGCTGTCCTGAGCAATGGCAGCTCTGAGACAAAATGCATGCACCGCATCACCCAGCGTTTAGTTAGCTGTATCCCTATGGCACAGGCATCTTCTCACCCACTCCAGATAGTTCCTTTAGAGATCACTTCTCCGAGGGGGCAGGTAAGCAAGCATCTCTCCACAGACACTAGAACACACTGAGAACTAATTAAAGTAATTACCCTTTGCTGAAGATTCATACCCTAACGGTGAGGATAAATCACAAATACTGTGTGTGACCTATATCTTCTGGGAGCAGAGCGCTGCATTTGCAGAGGGCCAATGCTGACTCTTCTGCAGACACAGCTTGGACAGAGTTCAGACCAGAGGCTTGCACAGACTGCGTTATTTTCTGATCGTTTGTCATCTCTGAACCCTGCTGTCAGCTCTCAGTAGCAGGAGTCAGATTTTGAGAATAAGCTGGGCAACAGACTGCAACACCAGCAGCTATCATTTTTTTTCTTGGCACCTCCAGCAGTCAGATTTGAATCATACCTTCTACCTAAGATTCAAGCAGTCATTTGTAGCAGAAGCTGATTTGGGGCCATCTGTCTGTTCAGAGCAAACTTCTGTGCTCTTGAAAATGAAGCTGTGCTGTGGAAGAAGCGTGATCCTTTAACAAACGCTGTTGTGTCATCAAAACCATTCAGCACAGTCACACCTACAGCAACAAAATGACACTTGGCAATGCTGTCTGGTTTTGTCCAGTAAGAAAAAGAGGAACAGGTTTATTACATGGGATTTCAGCGTTCCTGTACAGACATATCCTGTCTTAGAAGTACTTCCTTGGCACAAGACACAGGTTCTTTATGTACCAGTAGTGCATTCACACTGTAGACTCTGCCCTCTGCTGCAGGCACTGCAGAGAAGGCAGCTCTTCAGCCCAACAGAACGTGTTTACTAGAATTCAGTTTGGTGAATCAGGATGTTATGAACAGTTACATCCATGCTGCTTCACCGCTGCAATAAGCCAGGCTCAGTTTAGCCCAGTATTTAAACAGCTGTGGACAGGGCTACAGAATAATGGCAGGAGGGATCAGTGAGCGCCACTCCCGTGGGCTGCCCGAAACCACAAACCTGCGTCCGGACCTGCTGACGGTGTCACCGAGGCTCTCCAGCAGCAGTTCCAGCATGCCCTCTCTGACAGAAGGCCGTCACTGCAAGGAGACAGTCGTGCAACAGGCAGCCAAGCTCCACCAGAAGAAATCCATCTCAAAATCACGGTTCCTAACATTTTTAGGGCAGGCTGGTGCAATTGGTCCTTTGCTGCCTGCACCCATGGGCTCCACAGCGTGCTCCTGGCTGGAGCTGCGGTGTCCCAGCCTCAAAACATCGCTGCCAGCGGCTCAGAGGACATCCAGCCAAGCAGGAGGACACGGCTGGCAGCCTGCTGGACCTCGGCACAAAGCCACAAGGAAACCCAGAGCAGCCTTTTGGAGGAAGAACGAGCTCTGAGACCGCATCCTGCCATCACCCTCCTGCCTTTCGGTGCCGAGCCTCCGCATCAATCTGCTCGTGTGGCAAAACGTGGCAATCAACTATTTCCATTAATGCTTGGCTCTTATTTCCAACGCTCGCTTTCACATTTCTATTGTGCTCCCAGCCTGTTAAAATACTGTCTCTACACATACCTGCTGTTTCATTCTGCCAGCACTGAAAGCAGATGATAGCTTCTGGTGAATCAGTGTGCCACAATGAAAAGATAAACAACATTAGTTCATTTTGTGCTCTGCATTTGTTAGCCGGGTTTTTCTGCCTCGTTCAAACTGTACAGAAAGCTGCCTTTCTTGCTAGAAAATTCCAGCTCTGCCTACTCGATATCTTAAGTTTAAAACCTGCACATAATTATCTTCTGAGCCAAAAACCGAGGGCTTTGTCTAGGTGGTTTCTGAAGCCCAACACTTAATGTAGTCTCTCCTCAGTCATTGCTACGTCTATCTTTTGACATTTTTCACCCGTTAAATTGTCTCTTGGGCATCATCTCAGAGAGATCATAAAGCAATTACAACCTCACTGACTTTGCATTACTAAAACTTTATGCACATTCTCTCCTAAAAAAGCCAGACCTACAGCGTTGTAGAACATTAACGATTGATTTGGATTATCCAATACCACAAAAAGTCTGAGAAGAGTATGAAGAGGTTGGAATCGTCATTAATCATCTGTTAAAAATAGTTTTGTCCACTGTGCTCATGTCGTTAACATAAGACAAACTCTAACAGTCTTCATGTTCTAGGAACTGCTATCGCAGCTGTTTATCTTCTTAACCAAGATTAGCACTTGTAAAACGCATGCCAGGAACCAGGCCCTCATTAAAAACAAGTGCATCACTTTTATATCTACTTACGTGTTTTAAAAGGAGATCGGTAATATCTGTGCGAGCTTTGATAAAAAGAAAAGCACAGATTAACCCAAAGAGGATGCTGGAGGACTTCAGCTGCCTTTTGAATAAAAATTCAGTCTGAAATCAACAAGTAGCATAAAACTTAGCACGTTTACCCAGTTTCACTCAAACGGTAACCGAGATACGTGCGTCGTTCTGTATTAAATATCGCTCATGCAGAGATAAAACAAGGCCAGGCCATCAGAAAGGCAGAGGTTTGCTCTTTCCTGGCGCTTCACTGAGTCAACATCGTGGTCGAGGCAAGCTCCGAATCACATGCACGGGTGCTCACGGGAACTTTTCTAAATTCAGCCAGTAAATTATTACTGGGGACATTTTCTGGTCTCTTCTGCACCACTTTCAAACACCCTGTGAGCAGTCAGAAGGTAAGCAGGCTGACCCCCTTGTGCTGGGATGCAGATTTCAGGTTGCAGCTCGGGGGGAGGTTATATGTACGAGCTGGAAGATAACGAAGCTGTGACAGGAGGGAATCCTGAAGGCTTTTTGTTTGGTTATGGAAGGGAAAAGAAGAGAAGGGACGGGGTGAAATCCCACGTAAAGCCTTGGAAAGGTAGGAGGAGAGCGCGTGGTGTGAGCAGCCAGCCCTGCAGCTGGCCAGGCACCCAGACCCCCAGGCAGAGCCCACAGCCCAGCCTCCACTGGCCCCACAGCGAGCTGCCCTCACCCTCCTAGCACCAGGAACACCAGGGACAGCCCCTGCTGGACCCACACCACCAGCCCTCTACAAACGCCACCAACCCCAGCCAGTGGGCACCCCCGGCTCCCTCCTGCACTCGTGCCCGGTCCTGACCCCTGCTGCGAGGAGAGAGGAGCCCACGCCTGCCCCCTGAACAAAATCACCCTCCCAGGGCACGGAGCTGCTCCAAGGCTGGAAGACCCCACAGCAGCAATGATGCCCCAGGAGTGACACCGACACAAAGGCACAGAGTGCCCGAGGCTAGACACAAGACAGGACACGGTGCTGCCAAAAGAAAGGCATCGCCGTGCTCAGCTGCTGGGAATCCTGCTGTCAGCCACAGGGGCAGCAGCAGGAGCAAAGATTTTCCGGCACCAAAGCGTGGAAACTCCAGTCTGGACACGTACGGTGTCCCCACTCCTTCCTGGATTAAATTTGTGTTGTTTGCTGATACCACGGGTGATCCTACTGCAACACAAGTCTGGGCCCAGCAGCAGTGAACGTGTCCAAAGGTTAGAGGAAGAGGCAGGAGAAGCAAGCACTGCTGGTAGAAAGGAGGAATGAGAGGAGCTGCAGCACGAAGCGATGGGGCACCTGGAGAGATCCCAGGCACCAAGGAGCAAAAATACTCCCATGGAAGGGGAGAACTCGGAGCCCGGAGAGATACAAAAAGCAAAGCAGGGAGCAGAGCTGGCCGAGCACACGATTACAATGATTAAAGATTGTTCACCCACGGGAAACCATCTCAGACTCCCTGCTGGAGTAAGGCGATCCCTCTCCAGTCGCTGCTCGCTGCCTCGAGATTACTTTGAACCCAATCCCACCAAAGCCTCCACTAATTGTACACCCAGCCCAGTCTCTGCTGCCTTTCTCCATTTGCTGAAGTTTATTTGCAAAGACATGGACTTGGCTGCTTCCAGACGAGCCGCACTGCTGTCACAGCACCACGTACACGCTGTGAAATTTCAAGCCTTTTTACTACAAAAAAAAGGCACGACACTTTCCTCCACAACTAATTTCCAGCCCCGTGGGCTCCGCAGCACACACAGAGCCCTATTCTTCCTGCTGTTAAAGGGAAGCACAAAGCTCAGATAAGGAATTCATCCTGTCTGGCCCGGCTCTGGGCTGACAATAGGAATTCTGTCGGTAGAAGAGCCCACGCGTGTAATGCTTGGCAGAAAACTCAACTCCGATTTCGTTACGTAAACCTTTAATTTTTTATTTTGGTAAGAAGAGGAGGAAGAGAGGGCAGGCTCCCGGGGAGATGGCATGAATTTTGTGACCACCCACTTCCTGGAGGACACTCCTCATTTTTTGCATATGTGCATAAGCACAGCCCGGGCGTTTCACACACCAACTATTTCCTTTGCTGCACATCAGCCAATATGGTACACGCCAACTGCGGCAAGAACAACAGATGAAAGGCACAGACACAGCGCTAAGCAACTCGTTCAGCAATGCTCAAACCTGCATGTAAACAAGAGAAATTGGAGTTGGGTTCCCAAGGCCCTCGTCAGAGAGAAACACAGGGATAGTCTCACTGGGATTTGCGTGCGCTCTCCACTCCGGGCAGCTGACATGTAATATGCTGCCATTAGATTTCTCAAACCCCAGTGGAATAAGGGACCAGAGATAAATAGAACATTACAAACATCCGTAACGATTTCGGGAACCTATAGAGCCTGGGAGCCTAACTGCAACGCTGGAGTGCAGAGCAGGAAATCAGCAAAGGAGCAGGGCTAAGGAAATGTGCTTCTTGCAGCCCTGGGAAAGCCTCCCTTGCCCTTAAGAGAGCTGATGACTGCAAAGCACTTCTCTCCACAAGGTTACCACAAATCATAAAACTATTTTTTTACAGAAGTTTTCCCCCAAAGGGATGCTGGAGCATTCACAAGCTTCCCCTGCTAAGCAAAACGAACGTGCAAGTGTCTTTTTTTCTGCTGCTGGAAAAGAGTCAGCTCAAGTGGAAGGTGATAGCTCTTCAGTGGCACCCAGATCTCCAGGATCCAGCTCCAGACTCGCCTGTGCAGCTCCAGGTTCCCCCAGAGAAGCTGCCTGCCTTGGTGCGGGGAGGAGGAAGCATTCCTTTCGGACAGGTGAACGTACAGCTGACAAACACTGATGAAAAACACAGGACTGGGGCTTGTTCTCTGCATCAAGCCAGGAGAAAGACATTGAAACAGCACACAACTGAAAACAACACAGGGACAATTTCCACAGCCTGCTGTCACTCTTTACCTCCTTGAAACTTCTCTAGTCCTTCAGAATTTTGTCTCGTTAAATTCCCCGTCACTGTTCTGTTTTAGGAATGTCCTTGTTAAAACAAACACCTGTAGGCCTTCCCTGGGCACTCCTGCTTCTTATTGGAAAAAACCCTCCCATGATCTCGGCATTCGTTCAATCTAGAGTGACAGATGCTGCTGGAGAAATTACGACAGAACTCAGCCCCCTGCAATTCAAATTTCGACCTCCCCAGACATAAAAACGTAGTAAGGAACAGCAAGAACAGAACATAAAAGCTAAGGCTGGTTCCTCCTGGTTACGTACTCATGGAACGCTTGCTTTAGAACCGAGGTGATGAACATTTCTATTGTGCTTTCCTGGAGGTCCTCAGGTTGGAAGCAGATACCTTCATTAACCAGCACAGCTCTAGAAATAAACTGCCAATTAATTGCTGCTGCACTGACAGCCGGGGAGTTCTGACACGTGAGACAGGTCCCACACACACACACAGCCTTTGTGGACAGCTGATGCAGTTTTACTTTGACAACTGAATGTTGCATTTGTAAAAAAAGAAAAAAAAATGAAAAACATGAAAAAAAAAAAAGCAGATTTTTGGCTACTTGTACCAACGTAGATCAAGACTTGATCTCGAACTCCACAACAGTGTCTACTTAAGTACAGAAGTGTGTAGGACCAGAGACCCCAGCATCTGAAACAGCACTAGAACCCACAGCTAAATACGGCAGGCAATTAGCATTTACATATTTAAGCCTCGGGACGATCCATCCCCGTGTGTCTCACCGACTGGCAGAACGGGCACGTTGCTCTCAGCCCCTCACACCACCTGCATGCCTCTGTCATGCCCGTCTAACTGCACTTTGAGTTTGTGGAGCTCCTCGATCTCCCGGTTGTGGCGCTCCGTTTTGTGCCGCACCAAGGAGCGGTAGAAGTGAATGGTGAAGACGACAAAAATCAGCCCCACGGGGACCATGATGATGGTGGAGACCAGTGCCGCCTGCCAGCCCGCGTGGCCGCTGGGCTTCTGGATGGTGACGGTTTCGTTTTTCTGGATGGAGTCCACGGGCAGGAATTTTATCCAGCACAGAAGCACCACTTCTGCGAGGAAGAGGAGGATCCCCAGCACCGTGGAGAAGCCCCACGCCAGCTCGATGTAGGGATGCATGCGCTCGTGGGGGGATTCGCTGATGGAGTTGAGGTTGTGGATGTTGCTCACTGCCTCCACGTTGGGCAGGATGCAGGTGCTGATGAGAAGAGCGAAGAGATGGACGGCCACCAGCACCGTGGTGCAGGCACTGAAGGCGATCAGCAGCATCTGGGGGTACTTGTACTGCATCTCCAGCTGCACCTCCACCATGGCAACCTGGGGGGAAAAGGAAGAGAAGGCTGCTCGTCAACAGCTGGTTTTCCTCTTTTCAAGGCCTTCATCCAGGAAAGCATCTTTATTCAGAAGACCACGTAAGGTCAAGTGCACACTCGAGAGCTTTTTGGAGCAGCCTGGTCCCGCTGACGATGCGCTTGCCCCGCCGCAAGGCTCACGCACACATTTCCACGCTGCACTTTGCCAAAATACCAGCTCTCTCCTTGCACCACGAGCTGCCTCAACCCGAGCACACGACAGAAGGAAGCCATTAGATGAGAAACGTGGCTCGGAGGCAGCTGACAGCCTGCTAGCCTGCCTGCCACGCTTTCTTCTTCCGCTCACCGCTAGCGGTTGCGGCGCAGGAAGCTTCAGCTTCACCAGTGTAAAAAGCCAAAAGCAAGCAGCCCGCCTGGCCAGCCGCCAGCAAGGCGACACCACCTCCCAGGGGAAGCACGTGAGCTACTCTATAGTTTAAGTTACTCCACAGTAAAAATAGCTGCCTTCTATTCTCAGAACGCGGCGTTCGTTTTTATTACGCGCATGCCTGGATACCAGTCACTGACATCCCCAAATTTCTCCCTTGGGGTCTAATAACTTACTGATACGTTCAGCAGAGGTGGACAGCTACAGGCGTGTTAGCAGCTGGGCTCTCGTTTCAGGAAAGGCTCACAGCACACAGGTCCCTGAAGCTGTTTCAAAAGAGCCTCAACTGCACCTTCAGTCGAGTGCTGTTTAACAAACAACAAACGCAGGAGAGCGGCGCCCCTCTGGCACCAGAGCTGCAGTCCTGCTATGGGTCTGTAGCTGCTTTAGCACAGGAATTTGTTAAAATACTTCACCCGTCTATGAAGCAAGCCAGCACGTGTGTTGCTGCCTGGTGTCAGCCCCGACAGGGCTGCAGGAAGCTTTTGCCAAGGGAAGCTACGAGATAGTGGATGGGAATACCCAGCGCTGCCCTCTGGTAACTCTCCAGCATCACTTGGTGCAGCCTGCAAAATCTCTGGTGACCCCAGGCAGCCTGCTGCTCCATTGCACCGTGTGTGTTAGGGGAAGGAGAAGCTGATCGAGGACACCAGCCCCAGCCCAGCACCTCTCAGAGCTGCTCCGGGGAGGGAAACTTGGCACAAGCGGCTGGATTCCAGGGTGGAGGTGGATTCTGCACAACAGACATCACCGCTTCATCCACGCTTTGTATGAGCAGCCATTTCGGGCTCTGTACGGTGATCCGCACCATTCACTGTGGCATTACTTGTTAATTAGCGTTAATTTGATGTTATTAATGTTATTTAGGCACTACAATTAAAGTACGCTCACACTGTCCCCGTTGGTAGCCCTGAGAAGGATTTAAGAGGGTGGAAGCAGCACTGGCACGACTGCTGCCTCACCTGGGTTTATTCTGAGACCATCAGCAGCCTGAAGGAGGGGATCATGGTCAAGCCTGAACACATCTGTCAGCACCAAGAGATAACACGTGCCGGGGGTAGAAAACAGCTTCCACACATCTGGATTTTACACCTACGCCAGCTGTAGGTGGTATTAGAGACACCAAAAATACAGTGACAGCTCTTGGATATCCCCAGCCACTTGTTCTGGTGATGCATGTGGGCATGGAATTTAATTTTTTAAAGACTCCTGTCTGCAGATCTTGTCAAATAGCGGGGAAAATAACGCAGGACTGGCTTCACCATCTACTGCAAGCGAGGTCCGTCCAAATACAACGCACACAGTGCCTGGCACGTGTTCCCTTTGCAGTTCCCTGGGTATTTCTTGGGACCAGACTTACCTTCTGCTGCACGGCTCTGTACAATCACTGGTACAGCGCCGTGCTCGTCAGTCACCCGCCTCACCAGGGACAGCTGCAGGTATTTTGTGCATTATTGGGTGCTGTAATACCCCGAGACACAGCATTCAGCGAGCTGAATGGGAACCGTACCTGCATGTTCAATTTATAGCTTTATATGAAAGCTGAAAGCCCGGCTGATGTCGACATATCAATTCCTGGTTGTTACCCTCCGCGTGAGCAGCACTTTTCGGCTAATTGGATGTTTCCTCCCAGACTAACCTATTCCCTAGGGCTAGCTTCAGCTGTGCAACGCGATGAATTTTTAACACTGACGGATGGCTCAGTAAGAGGTATTTTGCAGGAAAACATCAACAATCCAGAGGGCAGCAAGGCAGAAAAACAGATCATTTCACCCGAAGGAGCACGGGGAAGGGGAGCGAGCTTTGTCACCTTACCCCACTCGGGCTGTCACGTCATTGCCTGACCGGGATAGGAGAAGGAGGACAAGCTGACATAACCCATTTAAAAATCATTAAGTATGCTGCTTCGCCTGTAAAACTATTAATGTGTCGTGTTTGATACAATTACAGCCCCTTTTATGCTAACCTCTTCCCCAGGGCTTGACTTTGCGAGGCACCGAGCACCGCGCTGAGCAGCCGCCTGTTTCAGCACAGCCTTAAAATTAAAGCCCGGGGGTGGCCCTGCTGGACTCCAAGCTCGCAGGTTTGCTGAAGAACCATGTGTTAGGAAGGTTTTTAGGTTAGGCGGAGGTTAAATTCCAGGCGATTGTGTGGGTTTTTTCCTTCGAGATCCCCGTGGCCCAGATTGGCCACAAAGAAGATGCTCATCTTGAGAAATCTGGTCCAGCAGAGATAATGCCAGGGGAGAGGATGACAAACGGCTTCACACAACACACGGTACATTCACACAGATGGTTTGGCAGCCTGTAACAACAATCGCTCGGGTCGATCTGTTGGATTTTTTCCCCCCTCCTTTTCTAAATCCAATACACACCCTGGAGGAATCGGACAAGCATTGAGAAGACCGGCCAGCAGCGGCAGCTCTTATTTCCATCAGGAAAACGATGAAGGAGATTTCCTAAGCTCCCTCTGAATCTCCTTCACCCGCAGCCTCCCTGGGACGATGCCGGCAGCCACACGGCCCCCTCCAGGCAGACCTGGTGCTGGGAGGCTCCCCCATCCTCCTGGCCTGCCAGAAACACCGCAGCGAGCATCGCCTAACGAGGACGGCTCGCACGATGCTGCCGCCTGTCCAGAAGGAGCTGGATCAAAGCCACCGCCTGTTGATTAAATCCCCATCAGCTTGGGATCATTTCCAGCCAATATGGAACCGGCTGGAATCGCACACGCTGACAGGGAAGTAAATAAAGCAATAGCCAAGGCCCCTGTGACATTTGTTTACACAGCTAAGTGCACACAGGGCTTCAAGGAAACTATTCCACTCTAAATAACTCTGCTGCTGCCATCAGAGCCAAAGAGATGCTCTTATTAGAGTCTAAACATCCCCATAGTACATGCCTAGCAAATTACCAGCAGAGGAATAACGAGGCAGGGATGGATACGTCACCTTTCACTGGATGGCCCAATGCAGTCAGCTAGGGAAAGGCTTGCTAACAGAAGAGAATCCCTTCCAGAAAATGCCTTATTTTCTGAAATACACCAGTTTTGGATCTACTTACATTAAAGCGGCTGTCTCTAATTCGCAATCCTTCCACCTACTTGATAACTGGCTTTTAAGCTGCTAAGTGCCCGGCAGACAGCACTCCTGGGCACCAGCTCTGGCATGCCCACCGCGGCACGAGACTCCTCTAAGAACTGATCCAGGAGCACCAAGTACACGAGATAACCTTGGCAGGTAGCTAAGTGCCTCGTAACCAGAAGTCAAACGGGTAACTGTGTGTGTTTGCTGGGCCCTTGCAGCAGCTCTGTGTTTTCAGACACAGCCCAGCCCTGCAGGGTCCTGGTGACACTGGCATCCAGGCAGAGCCATCTGCTCACACGCGATGCTTCGGGGCTCACCGTGCTACAAAACAGCAATTCAGTGCTCACGTTAAAGGGCACGGTCATGAACAACTCCTGCACCACTCCAGGAACCTCGAGGCATGAGGGACCAGCACACGAAATGCTTTTTAGAGTAAGAAAGCTTCAGTGGAAAGAGACCTGTGGGAGAAGCCAGCTGTGTCAGGACGGGGAGGCTCCTCCTGCCCTGCTTTGATGAGCATCACATCCACACAGTGAGGAGAGAGGGACCCCAAAGCAACCCAGCTCCCCTGCCCTGCAGGCTGCCCCCCCTCATCTCCCTGCTCACGCTCCTCCAGCTTCCCTTTGGGTGAGCGGCTTCGTCATCCGAAAGGGAACTCACCACTGCGATGCTCCGGGGGTGGAAAAGCAGGCGTGGGAGCAGCTTAAAGCAAACAAACAAACCAAGCCAGCTACCTGGAAGGTTCCCAAAGCCGGCCTGCCCCCCTGCAGCTCACACACCGCGGGCTGCGGCATCTTCCCACGCGCTGCCCTCCGCGTGGGCGCGCTGAGCGCGCAGACCTGAGCAGCGAGCCCGTTTCCTCAGCAGAAAACCTCCTGAAACAGGCTGCAGCCCGCGCTGCTGCGAAGGAAGAACCCGAGGGGAGGCAAAGAGGCTGCTGGCATCACAGCCCGACGGCGCTCTGCTAATCCCACGGCTCGGTTCCCAACACCAGACCGTCTCTCTGGGTTGTTTGCACGCTCCCTGACACGGTTTTGACCTATGCAAATAGCTCCCAGATAACAGCCGAGTGCCGCACAGAGCAAAGAAAGGACTGGGGATTATTCCCGATAGACAGTGCTGACAAAAATACACCGGGTTTGGCTCCCTGCAGGCTGCCCAGCCCTCTGACGCCGTGCCGGAGGCTGCGGGGCCTCTCACAACACGATCTCTCCGTTCACGCTATGCAAATTCCTCCCTGGCAGGCTGTGACCCAACCTCCACCTTATTTTAGGCACCGTGACCTGAAAAAAGCACATACAGAAAATAAGATAAGGTGCGGGACCGCAACGGCCGAGGAGCTCCAGGAGCAGACCAGGTGCAACCTCACGTGAAGGCAGCCAAAAGTGCCCAGCCTTGGGGCCAACGGAGAGCCCAGCAGCACCAGGGCAGTGCTGAGGACTGTCAGCAGGATGGGGACCAGGATTTTTAAAGGTCTGCTTTGGGAGTGCGTGGGTGGATCATTAGGCAGCTCATGTCTGCACGCTGCCTCGAGAGAGCCAGCCTCAAACTTTGCAGCAGCCAAACCAAAGCCCACAGGCAGATGCCTCCTCCTGCTCCTCAGAGAGCAGCAGCACGGCCTGCTTCTTGGCACGGACAAAACACTGCTGATTAATGGGGGATTTTACAGAACCAGAACTTCCCCCATCCCGAAAGCGTGCCCACAAAACAAACCTACCATCGCAAATCCAGAGAGCAGCGCAGAGGTCCTGCTGGAGGCTTTCAGCTTGGCTCGGCTCAGGTACAGCTTCCTCCACGACAGGGCCTGCACGGAGTGGTGGTTGGATGTCACCAGCTCCAGGTAGCTGCGGCGCACCCAGTCCCGATAATCCATGCCCTTGGTGCCGGGCTCAGAGCAGCACGCGGGAGTGGAAGGGTCCACCGGGACGTTTAATTCAGAACTCATCATGGGAGAAGTGCTGGGGAGAAACAAGAGGCACCTTCAAAAGGAGGCAGCGGAGAAAGGACAAGCATCAGCCACTGGAAAAGCTGCTTGAACACTGCTATCCTCGGCCAGCAGACAAACCATGGAGCAAACGGTATCACACTTATAATGCACCACCCAGGAAAACAGCCATCTGTGTGCTAAAAGTGACCATGAGAACCAGGCACGACTGCACAAGCAAGCTTGGGAACCGCTCCAGCAGGGGGGCAGGCAGGTTGCACAGCACCTAACTTTTTAGTTCAAAGCTGGCATCTCAACTCTCCCCTTTAATTCCTCCTCGCTAATTTGTTCTCCATAACACTTTGGAGACAGACTCCCCATCTTATCATTTCCTTGTAATCTGACGGTTTGATTTCCCACTGCATCACCCATCACCTCCAAGTGAATCTTGGAGAACCAAGGTGACTCCAGCTGTCCAGGGACTCACTTCTTGCTTTTCCTTCAGAATTCAGGTTTTCCCGTTAAACTACTGCTCGGTTCACACGGGCACAAGGCAGGAAATAGGCCCAGGCCTGAACGCTGTGGGTGGTTAACAAATGATTCCCCCAAGCTCCTGCAGTGGAAAGTTCAATTTCCTAAACTATCCGCGCTCCGCTTATCATCCACATCTGGCCGAGAATCCTATTCCCTTTCTTCCCCTGGCAGCTCTTAGCACGTGGAGAGGAAAAGACAATTCCAGGAAGAAAAGCGGGCTGCCTTCCAAGTGCTCCGAGTGTCTTCAGATCCCAGAGATTACACCACGATAGGGGAAGGGCCAGGGGGCTAACGCCACCGCTGCTGGCAGGAACAAGCACCAGGTCCCCGCAATCCCCTCCTCGCCCCACCACGTACCCCTGCTGCTGCCTGGCTCGTTATCTCCGCATCATCTGCGGATACAAAACAGACTTTATATTTTGAGTGAGGACTTCCCAGCTTTGGCAAACATCTGGAAAGAGCTAACTCAGTCGTCTGAAGAACAGAAACCCCGATCCTCTGATTAATCCTCACACCCTGGGGTCTGCCGTGACCACGGTGGCACGCGAGGCCCTGCTGGCTCTAAATACAGCTCCTGGAAGGAGGAGGTGGGAGCCCAGAATCACACCCGGCGTGGCACTGATTAGCCCCAGCACCACACCTCTAGGTCACAAGCACCTTGCTGAGTGCCTGAGAGGAGCCCCCGCCCTGCCCGCATCCCCCCTGCTCCACCCAGCTCTCGGCAAACCAGGGCCATATGGAGACAGCTAATGAATCAGTGTTTGCTGCGAGATTTGAGGAAGCAGCACAGATAAGAGGGCACCAACAGCCCACAGCTCCCAGTGGCACGACTGGAAAGGAACAAAGCTGTCCCAGGCACCGTAACCAAGATCAGGCTGCAGCAGTGCAAGATGTAGGATTGCCCATGCCCCTGGGGAGTTTTATTTCTGTGAACCTTCAGATTTCAGCTCCTCAGACACTGTAAGGACGGCAGCAAGAGCATGAGACTGCTCTTTTCGACAAGGCCAGAATTACAGCCCTGGAGTAGTCCTGGATGGCTCTTGAAAAGCTCAGGAGCAAAGAGCTTTCAAATGATAGCAAAGAAAAAAAGCAAAGGAACTCACAGAACACACAAACAGAGAGAAAACCTCCCTGCCTGGCCCTTTCCAGAATCACCTACTTATGGCAGAAAACCCCCCTCTCCCCCGGCCCCCCGGGACGAGCAGAAACATCCTGCGAGCAGCAGAAGTCTGAAGCTGTTTCCTGTGATGACATCCTGTGTGAATTCTGCAACGTATAGCGTGGGGAGAGGCTGCTGGCTTTGCCTCCAGCTGGGACGCTGACGGCCTCTACCCTGATGCTGATTTTCCACGAAATGCACAGGAATTTGGTATGCTGGGAACTCCAACCCGGGACAAATTCCATTAAAAAGAAAAAAAATAAAATAAAAAATCCAGAGGTTACAGAGGGAGAGCGCGAGCACCCAATCGCATCCGCGCCTCCCCTTAGAAAAACAAACTGGAAATACCAACGAGGCTGAATTTTGACTCGAGAGCTGCTCCCAAATAAACAACCAACTGGGGAACAAAACCCCCCGGCGCCAGCACAGCCCACGGGGGCAGCGCGGGGGCTGCTCTCACCTTGCTGCCCGCGGGCATGGAGGGGCCGGGGGGCGAGACCCAAGGAGAGCAGCTCCAGGCACAGCTCCAGGCACGGCTCCTGCACCTCTGTGGGGTTTTGTTCTGGGGGCACTGCCCAGCCGGTTATCTGCATGGGGGGGGGGAGTTATTGGGGATATAGCACACCTCTGCCTTGGTGAGCTGGACGGGGGGAGGATTACCGGGGAAATATCGTGCTCCTGGCTCTGTTAGCCAGACGGGGGGAGAGTTATCAGGGAAATACCGCACTCCTGCCTCAGTTAGCTAGACGGGGGGGGGGGATTATCACGGATATATCATGCTCCTGTCCCAGTTATCTGCACGGGAGGCGAGTTTTTGGGGCAATACCGCGCTCCTGCCTGGGTCAGCTGCAGCAGGGGGGGCGAGCTATGGGGCTCCCACCCCAGTTCCCCGCCCGGGGGGGCAGACACCGTGCCCACCCCGTGCCCACCCCATGCCCCTGCCCCACCATCGCGGCAACGCCTCGCACCCGCGGCACCCCCACCCTCAGGCCGGCACCGCCCGGGGCTGCGGAGTCCCCCCCCGGGACCCGGGACCCCCCCCGGTGAGAATTGGGGCCCCCCAGCCCCTGTCCCCCCCCCCCCCAGCTCACCGCGGAGCCCCGGGAGCGGAGCCGCCGCCGCCGCCGCCGCGCTGCCAAGGCAACGCCGGCCTCTGCCACGTGACCCGCAGGAAACGGGAGGTGGCGGGAGAGGCGCCACGCCCCGCGACACGTGACCCGCGCCTGATTGGGCGAGGAGGTGGGGTGGGGGGCGGGGCCGGCGGGAGGCCACACCTAACTCGTGGGGAGCCACGCCCATCACTCCGTGACCACGCCCACTTTGCTGTAGCCACTCCCCCTCTGGTGGAAGCCCCGCCCCCCGGGCCCCCTCCGGCCCCGCACTCCTCTAGAAAAGGATCCAGGACAAGAGCTTGGCTTAAGCAGGTCCCGCTCCTGGGCTGCTTAAAGCCCTCGCGTTATTGCTGCTTTTTCGGTGCTATATTTGGAATAGGAAGCAATCATAAAATTGTTCCTCTTTTTACTACATTTCCTCATTTTGCTCCACGGACAGCGCTCTCCCCGTTCCGAGGTCACACGGCGTTCACACGTTGGCATAACGAGGCAGCATCCTTCGAGCCGCTCAGTCGGATGTTTGTGTATTCTGGAAGACACGACGCCAACAACCACGACGCGGCACAGCAGCTTCAGAATTCACACGCACCACGTACAGATCCTGCTGCTAAATTCAGCCACGGCAGCAGAGAAGACCGTAAGGCAGCTACCACCTTCAGCAACACATTTCTTTGCTTTTTAGGGATTTCACACACAAACCAAGCGCTCCTCGTAAACGTAGTGGATGAATAATTCAGCACGGGTACCGTGACATCCTGAGGAGCCGGGGTAAGGCCATACAACCTGAATTCATTTCGTTTACCAAGGCCAGCTCAAGTCCATCTTCTTCCCAGCCGAGAGAAGCGTGTCCTCGTGCAGCACATCTGCTCCTTTTCATGCAAAACAGCCCTTATTTGTTCAGCTCAAAAGCCTGACAAGCTCAGAGGCAGAACAGTCTTTGTTTATTTGCGAGACTCTCACTTCCTCTCCGTCCACAAAAGCCAAGAAACATCACAATGTTTTTACGGCTCGTCCTACAACACAGATGTATCAACAGGGCTCACCTACCCGAAGGGGGATTCAAGTGAAACGGTTCTTGTAACTCATTTCTCTCCACAGAGCAACTGACAACTGCAGAACATCCGTTCTGTACCTTAAGCACCAGAGAATGAAATATTCACAGCTTATTCTGAAGCACATGCCTCTACAGAGATTTCACACACATTTCCATGCAGATCTCCAATCAGGGTGCTGGTGGGGAAATACATCTTGAATCTCACAAGTTATGCAGCTCTGCAGTCCCCGGGGAGGTACGAGGGACCCAAACACAAACATCACTTGCACTTGATCACATCTGCTTCCCCACCGAGAAGCCGATTCATAAAGCCAGCTCAGACAAAACGTCTGAGTTCTGGCAGCACTGTTCAAAGACTAAATCCAGCAAGAGATTCTCCCTTTTCATTGTTTTTGCTTTAAATTATTTGGCATTAACTAGAGCTTGAGAAGTAGCACCGCATTCTGGGTGCCGAGGTCTTGGGATGAGCACATCTGAAAGATGGCAGACCCTTCTAGCTCAAGATACACCAAAAAGACAACAACCTAAATTACAAATAAAACCACCACTGCATACGCTTTTCATTTAGGCATCAACAAGTAAATATGTATGTGAATTTTGTGATTCTTACCAGGGAAACCAAAGCTCAAAGCAGAGGGCTCAAGCAGAGGGAACGCCAGGCGTCACTACATGAAGTTTAGCACAAGCACAGCGATTCCATTCCAAGCCTTTCTGCCACAGGATTTGGAAGCTTTACACATAATCTTTTGGAAAACTTTGATTTGTTCCAAGCAAAAAGCATATGAAATGTGGCTAACCTCTTGCTGTATTTTCACATGTGTCAAGTAACTAGGTCTTTCTGTTCCTTCCTGCAACACTGCAAGCACCTCTTCATTTTACTGAAATCCTCTTCAAATAAAAGAAGACAGAACAATCTGACACATCCCTTTTATTAATTTAAAAAACACGGAAGAAAAGTAATAGGGAAATTTTAGCAATAAAAAAGGGATCCTGCTTAAAAATCTATACAACTTGTCTAGCAACATAAACTGATTTCTTTGGGTTAGAGATGACCCCATACAAACCCCCAAATTCAGAACACTCACAGTGCAAGACAGTCTGGCTACAGACCACTTTTCTATTTCAGGTTAAACTCTGCCCTTAGATTCAGGTATCTGATTGCTACCAGCTTTGACAAGAGTAGATTACGTAGCCCTCACAGTAATATTTTCCTTAAATAGTAATGGAGATGTTTTAGCTTTCAGAAAAACACTCTGGGCCATGTCAGAACGAACTCCAGGGTCACAGAGACTTACAGCTGACTCTTTAGAGCAAACAGAGCAGACTGCACAGCAGTTATACAAGCAATTAAGGAAAAAATCTCTTATTTGGCATTTCTCTATCAATATCTCTTGGGCCTGCGACGTGAAGGTCATTCACCGTTAAGCAGATAGAACGTACGCCAATGGGTTCCGCTTGGCCGCGATGAAAGGCTTCATGCTCCTGGATGTAAAGCAATGAACAGTGTTTCCAGCTCTCCCTGAGAGGCCTCATCCTCTTCCCATCACAAAACTTGGCTCTTCGGCATCATCTTCCTTCTCTTCCTCCTCCTTGCTATCCTCTTCATCATCCTCGCTGCTAGCTCGCTCTTGAGATTGATCAGATTCTAAAGACAGAAACCATATGAATCAATAACGTATTCCCGTGTGTATTTCTTGTTAAATAGTTCACAATAAAATAGTCTCAGGTGCTCAGCAAACAGCTATTAGATCACACTAATTAGTATGAATGGGTAACATGTCCCATGTGCCTTCCACATTACAGATCTCACAACAAAGTAGTCCCAGACACTACTGAAACGTGTTAGGCTTTAGTAATTCTGCTGAGTGATGTAGAGCCCTGAATATCAAATTCTCCCTCGGAGAAACATTCCCTGGCCTGCACCACTCAGGCTGCATTACCACGGTGCCAAGACATCATTAAACAACTCCACCTCCTATTGAACGTTATTTCAATCAGAGGTAGTCAACTGCAGAAGCGATAGGTTATCTCCTTCCCAATCTCACCTCTGCATGTCGGCATGAACTTTCAAGTATCACAGAGTACAGTCAAAGAATGCAAACACCGGGAAGCCGCCTGCCAGGCTCTGCATATTTCAATGCCTGTCCAATTTTACAGAAACTCCATAGGGTGCCAAGACCTTTTACGGGCTGTTCAGTTTATTAACAAACACAGGAACCCTTTAAGGTAGGTGCCAGATTAACTAGGATCATAGAAAACTCACGATGCCTGCTAAATGGCCAGAAGAGGAAACAGCTACTAGAAATTAAATAATGGGTATGGAAATGGCATGAAGCGGGACCTAGATCTAGCAGCCTTCCTTCTGCTCCACGTAGCTCTTGCACTGGTTCTCAGACCAAGTCACACTCAGCTCAGGCTCTGACCAGTTACACTTCGCATTTAGGATTAGCTGTCTGATGCCACCACGTGGTGAAGTTAGATATTGGCATTTTAGATTAGGCAACTATCAAATTCAGCACCAACCTTTATTCTGAAGATTTTTACTAAGTAAAGATGAAAGATGGCAACTCACAAGCTCTATCTATTCATTCATTAAAAAAAAATAAAAAATAAACGCTTGCCTACCAGGCCCAACAAATACAGTTCCATTACTTTGTAAAGAACTCTCAGACCTCAACCCAAGGCAAACCAAACTAGAAAAAGACAAGTCTGTTCTCAGTAGCCTAAAGATAGCTGTAAGTGCTTCCTAGCTCCACCAATTTATGTATTTAATATTTTTAAAATAAAGAAACAAAAACTGCAAAAAGCTAAGGACTGTTCTAAAGACAGGAGTTTGAATCCTGGCTTCCAGATGACTTGTTTGTGCCGAACAAAAACATTCCAGCCCAACAACTTGCACGCAGCAGTCCCAAACCACAGTGCCAGTCCCTGCCCAGCTCTCCTCTCTCCCAGCCACGCTCTGAACGGATGGACAATTCTGTTCTGCTAAGCCTCACACTTAAATTCTCCTCCCAGTCACAGTTCATGACCAAGTAGCTTTTAAAAACAAAACAAAAAGCACTCTGCTACACTCACTTGCTGTCACGAGTATAATTTACCTGCTGATTAATTTACCCTCCCATGTTTACACGGAAGGCTGGCAATGGTTCAGCTGAAATAGATCCAACTTCGAAAAGCAAAGCAGAAAGAAGGCAGAACTGTCAGACAAATTAATGTTCGAGCAGAATTTATTGGGAGCTGTGTTAACTCCAAGACTTACTGAAGAGGCAGTGTGCTAATCCATAAAGCACAACTATTTGAAAAAGTGAGATATAATATACTCACTGAAAGGAAGCAGTGAGTGTTCAAAAATTTGAACAAACATTTATACTGGCAGCGCAGAACGTTCACTTCCAGGACTATGGGAGAACAGCAGCAGTCTGATTTTTCATGTTTATTTCTATGTGAAATGAAATAGTTGTGTACAACAGATGACACCACGGTGTCTCAATTTCTTGCACACAAAATCATAACTTAGTTTCTTGCCGTTGAAGTTGTGCATTTTCCCTCATTTTCCCATATGCATTTAAAAATATTTCAGAACAGCCCTTAACAATACCGCCTTTTTTTAGTGCATGTTCTAAATTCGCAGCTTGTCAGAATAGCTGGGGTAAAACACCCACTATCAATGAAATCAGACTCCAGCATTCGTTGTCCAAAATATTCCCTAATAAGGGGAAAATATTCATAAATAGAGATGTTATTTGTAATATTAAATCTCAACCTAGAGGGTTTTCAAAGAGTACTTTTGAAATATTAACAAAAATATCAAGCTTGATACTCAGTCTTCCCACCCACCTTTCAAGAATGCTTCGGACAGGGGGTGGAAAAAACCCTTCTAAGGCTTCAATTAGGGAACAGAACCGAGTCTTGAGAAAAGAAAACCAACTCCTACTGACCTTTTTCCTGTTTCTTTTGTTCAAGTTTATTCTTCTTAGCTTGCAGTTTCTTCTCTTTCAACTTCTGGCTGAAAAGCAATGAAAAAAAGACTCATGAAAATTTAATATTGTAAAGCTTCTGCACATTGTAATCATATACTGATTAAGGACTTATTACAGACATCTTGGAAAAAGACTTCAGAGGAGAAGTTCAATTCAACTTTGGCCTCAATTAAAAATTCAGTCAGAGTAAAGTTAGACATAAGATCAACAGAAACATTTCTATGTTGGTTTTAGTTCTTATGGAATTTTTTTTTGAAGTCTATTTCCTGATGCCACTACAGCCAAAACTATGTGATACACAAGAACATCCGAGAACACAAGAAAGAAGAAAGAAACGGAGATGCCCCCACATTTTAGCTACCTAACCTAATAGAAACACAGAAAATGGTATCAAAACCCCAGACTGCTATAATTCAACGATGAAAAAAAAAAAGACAGTAATACATGCTTTAACTGAAACAAACAAACAAACAATCTTTGATCTTCATCTTTGGCTACGCTTAATCATTACATTGGGCCCTAGAAGTAACACGGGGGTTAAGAGGGGATTTCAGTTCTGTTTGCCTAGCCAAGGTAATAAGGCAGTCTAATGAAAGACTCTGGGCAGAGCAATTTGGGATTCATGTTCCTCTCACAATGCAGTAAGTGGGTTCTCTAGAAAGAGCCAGGTACCGTACCTGTGAACTCGGGACAGAAGAGATTAAGTGAGTGAGATTAAATTAGAGGGCTGCTACAGGGCACAGTTGTTTGATACCTACACTGTTAGACTACTCTGCAGAAGAAGGGAGAAAGGAGGTGTTTAAGTGTTCAGGCAGCATTTGCTGTTTGAACAGTTGTTCTCCTTCTCAGCCAGGGAAAAGGCAGCAGGCCAGATCTGACTTGCTGGCCATCTGTTGGACCACACCACAGCTAAAGTAAAATGGCACCAATGTTGGTGTTGTGAGCATTTCTGTTAATATGCCAGTGAGTCACTTTGCACAGGCCTTTCAGCAGCAACTCTCAGCTACACAATTCAAAATGCAAAATGCTCAAAGAAACAAAAGAGAAGCTGCTCAGGGTCAGAGGCAAGCCGTGATATCCTGCAATTTCTGAAAGGTGTGATGGCACAGACTGTGGAATTTAAATTTTTACATCACCGCATCAACAATTCTCAGACCATTTACTGAGAGCACCAATCTTGTAACTGTTTTACTTTGTCTAAAACTTAAGAAAAGGAAGGATTCCATATTTCTTATTTTTTCCCCTCTAACTTAGTAGACTTAACCTACCAGATTTACCTCTGAGGTAGGTAGAAGCAGCTACTGATTTTAACAACACCGCACTCGTAAACAGCCATTCCCATATTTACTGACTGAACTGGTCTACTCACACAGTGTACAGAGGACAGCATCATGCCCCATCATGCTCTGCTGCTCCAAACCCACATACACACCCATTAAGCAGCACCCATTTTTGCACTTAAGCTGCTCGATGTCAGCTGTTACAGACATTTATTTAAGCCAGACGTACATACAGACCTTTTCTGACATCGTTAAAACAAACATGCAGCACGGCGTGTTGCAGTCAACACAAGTGTCAGCAAAAGCTGCTCAGCCAAAGTTATCCTGCTAGCTGTGGCACTGAAAATAAACCACGCCAGCAAAACCTGTCAAGTTTACAACTGCCTTTAGAAACCAAACAATGACATCTACAAAATTAATTTCCACAGCCAGAGTTTTTGTCTGACAGATGTAGAAATAGAGTGAGAGTATTTATCCGAAGTACATAGCTACAGATGAGGCACAGGGCATGAGGTTTTCCATGTCAAGCCTCCTGGGAACAATCTGCCCTTACCGCTTCCTTCTGCGTTTTGCTGTTTGTTCTTCTGCAATCATCTTATTCCTCTCCAGTTTCTTCTGGAATTCCTCATCTAGTCTTTGCTGTAATTGATCACATGTTATACTTCGGTCACAACCTAAATTAAAATACTTCTTTTCAAAATCATGTCCTTTTAGGGAGAAGTCTTTTCGCAAAATACAGAAGGGAGCTTTGCCAGCTTTTATCTGGCTTTCTCTTTATACGAAAGCCGTAATCCTAGGACTTCTGTACAGACAGCATTTTTAACCTGCAGCCTGAGCCAACCAATGAAGGCTTCAGAGGGAGGAATCCTCACCAAAACAGATAAGCAACACTGGGCTTTTGCCCTAAAGAACGTGCCAAAAAAACCAAGAGGATAATTTGAGACAAACATTAACATATGAATCAAAGGACTCATCTTGGCCAACAGAGTATAATCTCTTTGGAGGAATCGATCCTCTACCTGACCAAGACTTAAAAGAAAGCCTGATTCTGTGCACACGTACTTGCTTTGATGCTGTCTGTGCAAGACAGTGAAATTAGGGATTTCCTTTCATTTTTAGACATTTTTAAAAGTTTTTAAAACATTTACAATCCAACATGAGAACACAAACATTTATATGCTGTTTTACTGTGTGCTAGGACCCCCACTAAACAGAGGGAAGATGGAGCAAGTCTGACACAAAACACCACATGTTTCAGTGCTGACAAAAACACCACATATCACGTATTCCTGCACTGTTTTGCACTGATGGTGGTTTAGAATTTAATTGTTTGCACATGATTTTACAAGAAAAAAATGCAGTGAATACAAAATAGTCATGGGAAAAATATAAAGAGCGTCCTACTGACCTTCTCAGCCATGGCATCCATGAAATCTTGCCTCTGGTACTCTCGGCGACGAAGATGCCGGTACACATGAAACTCCCCGCTGCCAGCTCCAGCACTGGAACCTACAATAAAAATGGGTCAATCTGCTAGAAGATAAAATATACCAGAAATATACCAGATGTTCACGTATGGCTATCGCTAGATGCTGAGGGGCAGAACATACAAAAGGGCACTGTAAGATGAAAATCTACACGCACAGTGTGTCTCTATTTTATATAAGATCCAATCACTCACAGTCAAAAGCCAAACTGAGCTGCAAACCATACACTCGTGGTTCACTGCAGTTTCTGTTGATCAAGGCAAACAGCAAAACATCCTATCTTCCTCACAGAGAATCCAGCCTTAGCTAGACACCAAGGCAGTAAAAGAACTAGAGATCAAACGTGCACACCGTGGTCTTCTAGACAGAGGTGAACTGAAACATCCTACTAACGCTGCTTCTGCTTTTCAGCATCTCATACCAAAAACATGAAGGTCAACAGAAAGGTGATAAACCCCATCATGTTACAGTTTCCCATACAAGACAGATACCACTGACAAATTTTATCGGTTTCTTCACGAACAAAATCCCTGTAGCTCTCTCTTCTTGGCATCAATCTGCATGTTAAAAGCCTCACAGGAGCTTTCAACATTGCACTCCCGTCTATCTCTCTGTCTCCTGAGCTATTTCTCAATGCAAAGCACACAAAAACATGCTCAAAAGAAGTCACCTAGTAACTCAAACGTAGCAGCTGGGGCTGCAATAGGGGCGCTCCTGATACCAACAGAATCCCAGCGTGTCGAGTGCTCTCAGAAAAACAAAACAGTCCAACTGAAGCACACAGAAAAGCTATTTGGAAAAGCCATGAGAGAATTACAGTAAGTACAACAGGTTATTCTAAGGTGTATAAAACCTTTAGTCCTAGATCAATTATTCTGAAATAAGAACAAGTCAGACTCTGGAAAGGATCAAAAATAAGGACAAAAGTTCCAAAGAAAGACATAACTTCCATATGCAGATAGAGTTTACACCACAAATACCAAATCTAATCCCTCCAGATAAAGCAAAATGTACACAGAATACTTGTGCTGGGTTCCTTGCACAGCTGTCAGCTCCCTTCCCGACCACACACAATCACATCCACTGCACGTCTGTTTCTCGCTGCCTGAGATTCAGACTCAAAGCAATCAAAAAGAGGGACTTCATACTTAGAAGTTTTCAGAGCGCTCTCACATCTGTGGGAAAGGCAGACTTACGTATGCTTTGTCATCAATACAGCAACAGATTATTTCTTCACACACAGCCCGTGTGCTGCAGCACCAGAGGTGTTGTTCTCTTCGTGTTCTGACAACCAGCAGTAAAGCAAAACCCACAAACCAAGCTTGAAAAAGCAACTCGAAAAGCACACTTTATACCTCTTTTCTCTCGCAAAACGAGCAACAACAAACAATCACCTCTGGCCTTTTCAGTTAAACAGTTCCTAAGCTTAAGGTGGACGATCCTACAGCTAACTGAAGAATAGCATCTTTACCCATCACGTCTCTAACAAACTCCGGGGGAGGTCGCGGCGCCCATTCGTTCAGTTTCTCAGGAATCGGCACGGTCTTCTCCTGCAAGAACAAACCAAGCAGTCATCAGTATCCTCTAGGAGCAAAGTCTGCAATTTTAGGACGCTGTTGAAGGGTGGTACATGCACAACAGCCTCTTCCCCCAGCCGGCAGAGCCCAGAAGGAGCAGTCTGTGGAAATCTTTATGCACAGGGAGGAGGCAGAAAATGGGAATTGTGAGGTACCCTCTGCTTCCCTCAAATTCAGGCCTGCGGGTCAACAAACCTGCAGAATGGGAGGATTTGGGAGTGTCTGCGCTTCTTTTTAGCACGGAAAGTAGAGGGAAAAAAAGGCAGCACCTCCAGGCTGGTGGGAACTGAATACAGCACCAGGAGCCTGGGGACAGCTGACGGGCGCTCCTGCACCTCCCCTGCCACATCTCCAGGGGACGGAGAAGCCAGGGGGCAAGGTCAGTGGGAGAACCACCTCCGTGCTGCCCCCTCAGCCAGCCCCCATGCGGGGAGGGCGAGACCCCGTCCCCAACACCTCACCTCAGCACCGGGACCCCCCCCCCCCGCTACGGGCACCCACAAAAAAAACGGCTGTGAGGGAGCCCCCTTCCCCCCTCCCGCACAACCAACAAGGGGGTCCCCTCACCGGGTTCCTCATCAGCCTCTCGAGGCGGAGGCGCTGCTCCTCGGCGGCGCTGCGGGGGATGACGAGCGGCTGCGGCTCCTTGCGGGGCCTGGGCGGCCGCGGGGCCGAGGGCGCCGCCATTTTGCCTCCCGTCCCCGCCGCGCCCCGCCCGCCTCCGGCCGTCACCGAGCGCGACCGCGCCGGGGCTGCAGCGGCGCCGCCATGGCGGGCGCGGCCGGGAAGATGGCGGCGGGGCTCAGCCCTGCCCCTGTCCCTTCAGCCGTGCCTGTGGTCCTCAGCCCCCTCTCCGTGGGGCTTTGGGAAAGGCGAGGGAAGGGTTACGGCTTGCCCGAGCCGTTCCTCAGCCTTTCAGCAGCCCGTTGTTAGCTGCTGGGGAGGAAAAACGTGTTACATGAGGGACCCCCCCCCACACACAGAAACACCTCAGGGGCTCCCGGGCACGGGGAGGGCTGTGAGGAGGAGGCAGGCGGCGGCTCCCGGCCCAGGTGCAGCCTTTTTGGGGGTTTTCCTGAGCCACTGCTGTGTTTCCCAGTGCTCACCTCTAAGCTAGCTTCCCCCAAAGCTTCTCCCAAAGTTTACAGGTGCTTGTATCCCCTCTGCTGCCCCCAGCTCTCTCCATGCTGCAGCTGTGCTGAGTTGAGGCTGACTCCACAAAACTGACCCCATGGGACGTGTTAGCATCCCCCAAATCTGCCGTGCCAAGCTCTGAGCTCAGCCCCCAACAGCAGAGCCCGGAGCAGGGAATTCAGAGTATTTCACGCAGGCACCCTGGCCCCAGCCAAATCCCAGCCCCGTGACAGTGTAAGCGATACAGGACTTCCTGGTGCCTCCCTGGAGGGCTGCCGGCACCATCTGCTCGTGTCACTTTGGTAATTAACAGGCCTCGCCCGCTGGCAGCCATGAGCAGCAGCGTGATTCCCCATGGCACGGACCCACGGGGTGGTGGGGAGGGCAGGTATCGGGGAGGGATGCTGCGCCGTCTGCGTTTATGTTAACATCTGGGCTTTGTAGGATCAGTGCCTCGTCCAGATGAGGGCTCGTACACCCAGAGCCACGCTTGCCCGATGGGGCTGGAGGAAGAGGAGCCAGAGCTGGCTGTGATACAAGCTTCCTCTGCAAGCCAAATTGCTTGTCGAGCTGCTATGGCCATACAGAAATGGCATGGCATGTGCTCGGGCTGTGCGTGCGTCAGAGAATTAGCTAGTAAAGGTCAGCTGCAGTGGAACAGGAGCAGAAGGCTTTGTGTAGTTTATGGAGATAAGCCGGAGCAGCGAGGCTGGGCTCTGTGCTTCAGACAGCTTCGTGCCGTGCATGTGGAGAGGGGGACAGAAAAAGGAACACAAAGTTGGGAATGGCCCTGTCTGAGATTTATGGGTCATTTGTATTGACCTGAATTTATTAAGCCCCCATGCTCTTTCCTCTTCCATGAAGAAAATTGGAGCTGCTCCTCAGGTTCAGTCCTCTCTCTGTTTACAAAAGACTTTTCAACCTCTGCTGAGGTTGCTATGGAAATCGCTCTAGTTTATGTCTCGTGTTTGTCTTACCAACCTGATTTGTAAAAGAATGGTGTGAATTTAGGGTTGGCTAAGTTCCCGGCTGGCGCGCTGGCCCTGTAAGACATCCCTGCAGTCACTGCCCTGGCTGGATGCAGACAGCTTCCCCCGTGCTGTCTCCCAGCTTGTGATCTCCTGTTCCCAAAGCTCTCCCAGCACAGGGCCTTCTTGGTGTGCCAGGATAGAAACCAAGCATCACCAGCCCATGCTCAGCCTCCATCAGGACACAGCAGTTTTATCTGCAGAGGCTGGGGCTGGTACATGCCTCTGTCCCTTCTCAGTCACTGCAGAATATGTTTTAGCAGCAGATCTGCTGCCAATCCATTGTATTTCCTCGGCCGAGCCCTGAACACAACACGGGCCAGTTTCACCCAGTAGCCCATAAGGTGTCACCCTGCTTCTTCCTCCTTGCTGCCACAGCCACCTCTCCCAAACCACAGCTTCTGGACGCGGGGGTGTGAGCAATGAGCTGTCAGGCCACAGCGTTGTCGTGCCAGTCCCCGCTGGAGAGCGGCAGAGCTGTGGTGATGACCACGGACATTGCTACAGCCTGAGGGCTGCGGGGAGCAGCTGGGCAGCACAGTTCTCTTGCCCAAGGTGTGTCTCCTGCTGGCAGCAACTCACAGCCCTGGGGAATGGCAAGCAGCTGCCTGTCATCCGACAGAGCCCACGCAAACAGCGTGGGGAGAGAGACCTGGGAGCATCTCCCTGTCAAACTACGTGCCTAGGGAATTAGCGCAGAGCCTTGACGTCTTCTGCACCTGTTACTTTACTCAGGTCAAAAGCAAAACGGGAAGTGTTTCATCACATCGTTAAAAAATAGCCCACGGAATCAGTGCTGGGCTGGGATCTGGGCAGAGCAGGGGACTTGCACGTGAGCTGTTCAGTGCAAGCCAACCACCTGAACTCCCTGATCTGTATCAAAGAAGCTCCTTTGTGTTCCAGAGCAAAGGCATTCGGTGTTCCCTTAACTAAAGGGATCCTTCTGGAAGCACACTAAGCCTTTGCACAATAAAAAGCCCTGCACATCAAGCAGGCAGGAACCCCCACGGACAGTTTAAACACCCAAGAAACACACACGAGGGTGCACTGCTGCAAGTCCCTCACATCTTTTGCCTTCTTCACAGCATCTGCTAGTGTACAGCATGCCACCAGCCAGCCCGGCCCACGCGCTGCGGCCACTTTCCCATTTCACTGCCAGTTCTACATAGAGGGCAACCTGGTGAAAGGAAAGAAAAGCACGCTTTCCAGCAAAACTGATGCCATAATTAGTCAATTTGCTAATATGCTGAGGTGCGAACAGCTTATGGTGAGGCAGGAGGAGCAGCTGTCCTGCAGGCGCAGCCCTCGCTGCCTGCCTTGCGGGCAAGGCAGGAGAAGGGCTGTCATCTCCCCAGCTGGCCGGGTCCTGATGGATGAGCCACCCAGGGCTGGTTAACAGGCTCTGGAGAATCTGGGGAGGGAATGTTTTTTTTTTGTGAATGGGTCACGATGCAATGGTGACCTGATTACGGCGCTGAGCAGCTCCCTCCACCCCCCAAAAGCCATGTGTTCGCTGCGTCTGTCACGCTGCTGAGCTGTGACAGCGCAGTCTGGGACAACGTGCCGGTTTTCCCAGGGGATCCTCAGCAGAAGAGAGCACGCTAGGAAGATGTACAATGGCAGAGCATGAGGCACTGCCTCCCGGGGGAGACGGTGGCAAAGGAGGGGGGAAAAAAACACGCTACAGGGACCTCGGCTGCTAGGAGATGCTAGCGCCGGCTCCGGAGAGGGAGGCACATCTTCGCTCCCCTGGGCTCCCGCTTCACTTTTATCTGCTCTGCTCCAGGGCTGGAGGCGGTTCGGCTTACACCAGTGACACACCAGACAAAGAAAACGACAGACTGGGAGGAGAGGAAACCCGGCCCTGCACAGCCTGGACACATCCTCCACCTCCCTCTGCTCAGCCGTGATAAAAAAATCTCCCCCTCCTCCCTCCTCGCTGTGCTAGACTGGCTCCGTCGGGCAGTCTGAGCCCAGCCACAAGCGCCTCAAGACAGCAACAAGGTTTACACACATGCGACATGACAGCATCCTCTCTCTTCATACAGCACACCCAGCAAAGCCCCGAGCCCACGTCCATGTGCTGTCCTTTTTGCAAGCGGTTTTATTTTAAAACCAGAACTCAGCTTCTCCATGTGTTGAACAAGTCCCCTCGTGTCTTTTTTCTTTTTTTTTTTTTAAATAAAATTAATTTATTCTACAGAACAGTAAACTCTTCCAGACTCTTCCCTATTTACAAATTAACATTTTTGCTTGCAGATCATCGCTCCCGCCCCACCCCGTTCCTATCCCGTGACACAGAAGATGAAAAATCAGCCAAGGTGTGAAGGGCTCTAAGGCAGTGCTCCCATCCGCAGCCACCTGGGACCTGGGGGAAGAATGAGAGCGACGATGTCTGTGCTGCAGCCGGAGGTTCCCCCTCGTTCACCGTGAAAGAAGCAGGTCCACGTTAAACCCCAGAGCATCTGGCCTCTCCCTGCACGGGCTGGGTTGAGCTGTGGTGAGGAAGGAGCAATGCCCCAGCACAGCAAACGGCTCCCACTGCCCAAGCTGCTGGAGGTGGCTGCTGGTGTGGCAGGGCTGAAGGGCCATGAGGTTGGGGAGAAGGGGGAGCTGGCTGCAGGAAGATCTCTCGGCCCTCAGCCCACGCACCTATCGGCCAGAAAGGCAGCTCCTGCATGGCTGGGGGAGGCGAGGAGCCTCGGAGACACCTCCCCCTGCCCTGGTGAAGGGGGAGAAAGCGACTCCGGAGCTGGGGACATGCTTTGCTAGCTCAGGAAAGAAGGCACCTTTAAAAAAAAAAAAAAAAAAGAAAAGAAAAAAAAAAAAGAAAAGAAACAGAAACACAAACAAACCACAAAACTGACCCAAACCAAAACCAGATGCCAAAGCAACTCTCCAGGCAAATTCAATGGTTTCTGAGCTAGGTTGTGGCTTGGCTCCTACCCTACGCAAAGCACACACTCCTACAAGCAGCCTGGCCCCGCTGCTTTTCTGCTCTGCGCTCTCTCCCAGGTCTCAGCGGTGCAGGAGGGAGCTCCTGTTCCTGCTGGGGACACACATCCTGCGCTGGGGGCTGCTCAAAAGCCACAGTGCTGCTAACGGGCAGAGGCAGTCACGCTGCTGTGCGCAGGGGCAGGGGCAGGGTGGCATTTCAGCCAGCAGCAAGGGCAATGCTGGCTGCCCGGCCCCTCCGAGTCACTCCTCTCCCCCCCTGGCAGCAGCCCCGCTCCTTTCATCCTTTCCGGGCATTTCAATTTCTATAAGAAAAATAAAAATAAAAATCTTCAATAGCATCTACTGAAGGTCTGTAGTGTTTTCTCTCCCGGGGAGCCCAGGTGAGCACTCAGGGATGCGAAACTGCCTCCACCTCTGCACACAAGCCCCTGGCCCCTGTCTGAGCCCCCCCGAGACATCCCCACGGACTTACAGCCGATGCAAGGGGGATGTTTTTGTGTTTTTCAAGGTTTGCCTTGAGCACTGGAAACGACTGCCTAGCTGCAGCAGCAAGGAGGCAGCAGGCTGAGCCGATGCCCTTGCAGGCAGCCAAGGTTTCAAAAGCCAAGGAAGAGAGGGAGGAAGAAAGGGGTTATTCAGGGAGTCTCCAGCTACAAGGAGAGAAAGGACAAAGGAACAGAAGTGGCAGGACAGCAGGAAAAACCTTCCTCCAGTGAGATGTTCAGCTTTGAAAAATGCCTTCTCCTGGCAGAGCGAACAAAAGGCATGCCCCTGGGATGGGCACGTGGGAGAGCAGCCCCTGGGGGGCACCTGCCGTCCCCACAATCATCCCAAAACGCCCGAGCCCCATGCTGACTCGGTCCCGGGAGAGCTCTTGGTCCGGAGGGACAGGGAAAACGCTGCAAGCTCCGAAATGGCACTGATGCTTTCAGCCTCCCAAACCCCCCAGCGCCACCCCAACCTCGGGGCTGGGACTGGCCGGGACGTGGCCGGCCGCTCACAGGGCTCCGGGAAGGTCCCGGCCGCGCTGCTGCTGGTGGTGGCAGGAGGTGGCGGTGGTGGCAGCGAGGCTGGTGTGGTGACAAGGCGTGGGTGAGCCGTGCCCCCCTGCCATCCTGCCCTCGGCGGGGGCTCAGTAGAAGGAATATTGGTTCTCCACCGCCCGCGTCCGGCTGCGGGCACCGTCGGCATCGTGGTAGTCCTCAGCACCGGCGGCTGGGGGCTCCGGCCGGCGCTCGGCGCTGTCGCTGCGGCTCCGGGGGCCCAGGGCTCCCTCCAGGCGGTGGTAGGGTGCGGGGATGGGGACAGCGGGGGCCACGGCAGCCCCCTCGGTGGGTGGTGGGGCCGGTGGGGCGGCGGGCGCTGTGCTGCAGAAGTAGTGCGGGGGCGGCAGGTCGGCTCGGCAGCCCGGCGGCTGCGGCACGAGGGGTGGTGGGGGGCCGGCATCTGCAAGGGAAACAGGAGCTTGACTCCTCGGAGGCTTCCTATGCCCACCATATCTATCCATGGGAGCTGCCTGGAGGCTGGCTGCTTCCCGTGCCCACCCTATCCTTCACCCTGTGCCCACCGACCCTCCTGGCCCACTTTCTGCGTGCCCCAATGAGCCATGCAGCATCTGATCCTCTCCTGCTCCACGCCAAGGGACACAGAGGCCACCCCAACATCATCAGTGGGGAAATCCCAGCAACCCGTCCCCTTTCGTGCTGGTGCAAGTTCCAAGCCCAAATCCACCCCAGCAGCCCCCCTGGCACGGCCCCGGGACCTACCGGGCAGCGGGCTCTGGGCCACCACGTAGCTGCGGAGCGTGATGTCGGCCGCGCCGCCCGACTCGAGCGGGATGGGGTGCGTGTGGAAGTGGCGCAGCATGTCGAAGATGGTCTGGAACCAGAGGTGCTGCACGTGGCACTGCCCGCTCTCGTTCAGCGACAGGCGGAGGTGCTGCGAGGGCAAGGGCAGGGGTAAGGGGTGAGCCGGGAGGCAGCCGGGTAGCCCCAGCCTCCGAGGAGCCCCCCCTCCAGCAGCCGAGGTTTGCTCGCGGAGCGGGCGGCACCCACCTTCGCTTTCCCCTGGAAGTTGAAGGTCAGGACGTACTCCCCGGGCCGCGTCTCGCTCTGCCGGATGACGAACAAGCCGTGGCTCCTGGCGCCGCCGAGCAGCACCAGCTGGGCCGCCTTGATCCGCGAGAGAGTCCCGTGGAACCAGGGGAAGTCGGAGAGGTTGACCTCCGCCTCCGCCTCGCTGTCCTCCCCTGGCCGCAAGCACCGCCGGATTTTAGGGAGCGCCCAAACATTTGCCCTCTCCCAACCCCGTGCACCCCAAGGGCGAGGCGATGGGGCTGCATCCTGCCCCCCTGTCCTGCCCCCCTACCTGTGCCGGCGGTGGGGGAGGATTCCAGCGTCTGCAGGAAGCTCTCCAGCGGGACGTGGGCCAGCAGCTCCCCCAAGGAGTCCCTGCCCCGGCCGTGGGGCGCGGACACGGTGGTGGCAGCAGTGTTGTGAGCACCAGGCAGGGCACATCTGTCTGGTGGCCTGTGCACATCTGGAAGGCAACGTCGGTGTCTTCAACAAGGGTGGGCATCTCCCCGGAGCAGGGGCAAGCACAAGGACCTGAGCGCTCGCTTCAGGGTCCCTGCCTTTGTCCCCAGCAGGATCTGGCCCCCCAAAAGCAGAGCCAGCAGCAGGAGACCCCCCTCCTGCCCTCCCCAGTGGGATTTCTCACCGTCAGCCAGAAACTCGCAGCTGCAGGAGGACGCCCTGCCCGGCAGGCAGGCTCCCTGTGCGCAGGAGGCCAGCTCGATGTCGTCCCCGCTGTCCCTGGGGGGGAGAACAAAGCAGGTGACCACAAGCAGACACGCACAGCATCACCCCTCGCAGGCAGCAGGGGCTTTATTAGCCAACCACCACCACCCGGTGATATCCCAGCTCTGGCCCGAGCCCGCAGAGAACATCCCAATACTCATCCCTTCCTCCCGGAGCATCGAGGCAGCATCCAGAGGCCGAGCAGCCAGCAGAGCCGTGGCGTGCCGGGAGCAGGCGCGGTGAGCAGCTGGCACACCGGGGGCTGCTTTAAACATCGCCATCAAAACAAGGTGGCTTTTTGGGCTGAGAAACCAGCGTGCGGGTACAAGCCCTCAGAAAGCCCTCACTGCCAGGGTTGTGCTGGTTGGGACCAGCTGCAGAGCTGTGCTGCAATCCCCTCGGCTCGGACACGTCTCTTGCTGTGACTTCCAGAGCTTTTGCTCTCATGCTTTGCACGCAAGACACACGCACGCTCCCATCACCAACTTCCACCCAGAGCCAGTTTTGCTTTCAACTCCACCCAGAAAAAGCTGCTTGAACCCACCCCCAGGAGCTGTGCCCCCAAAAACCAGGAGGTCCTGCAGACCAGAGGGGCATCCACCGCGCTGCAGCCCCTGTGTCTCACATCCCCAGCTGCCCCCCTGCCCGTGCACTTCAGCATCCTTCTTGCACAAGCTCCCTGCTTGCTTACGGCCTATTTTTAGCCAGTGAGAGCCCGGAGCCGCTCGTGGCACTCGGGTGCTCTTGCTTAACAGCGGCCACGTGCGTGCAGACAGCCAGGAAGCGGCTGCGTTAGCGGTAACGGCTCACGAGGGAGCTGCTGAATTATTTAGTGGCCAGTAAGTGAATCAGCCACTGGGAGTCATTCAACTGCAGCCACTTAAAAAAAAAATAGAAAGGAAAAAAAAAAAAAAAAAGAAGGGGGGAAGGAAACCAAAACCAACAGAGCTCTGCAGAAAACCCGTCGCCAGGGCGCTTACGCAGAGGTTTCAGCGCGGATCCTTGGCAGGAGGACCGAGCACCACGTGCAGGAGCTGAATGAAAATTCATTCTTGGCACAGAGCATGTGTGTCAGTGTATTAAGCAGCTCATTATTATTTGCTGTGGAGTTCATTATTATTTGCTCTACGGTCGTGTCCGGAGGCCAGCACGGGGCTGTGCTGGGTGCTAGGCAAACACCACACGCCACGAGGCCGCTGGAGGCAGAGTGTGGGGCTGGAGAACTGGCACCAAAACACCCATTTTGAGAAAAAAACAGCCCTTCCTCAACTGCCAGGCCACGCTTCCCTGCCTCACCTCCCTCAGCAGCCCTGCCTCGGTGTTGCTTCGTCAATTATGTATTAAAAAAGCAGCAGAAGGAGTGCACGGTGCGTCCTCACAGCCTCACCCCAGGGGGAGGTGGCACGGGGGGCAGCAGGGAGCCTCCAAGAGCCCCTGTCCCAGTTTTGCTTGAGGCTTTCACCCCTGCGAGCTTGTGCATCCCCTCCTTTGCCGAAATCATGCCAAGAAATGTAGCAGTGGGGTGTGCCCAGGGACTCCGGGAGAGCGTGCCAGCAGACCACTGAATATAGAGAGGATGCTGGAGTGGATAAAAAGCCTGGGAAATAGCTCTGAGGTGATATGGAGGCTTCGGAGAGTTGGTGTTAGGAGCATCCCCGGGTCACCTGCCTTGGCTAGTCGAGGCGATGCGGAGCAGGAAAGGGTTAGCAAGTGGCCGGCGTGCAGCAAGGCTGCACCTCTGACACACAGCGGCTGCTAACTTTGCCTCCAGATTTCTGCCAAAACGAGTCAGACTTTCTGTAATACGCTGAGCAGCGAAAATTGCATCAGCTGGGGTCTCTTCCCTCCTAGTGGTCTGCGAGGGCTGACCACCAGTCCCAAAGGCATGCCCTCTGCCCTCTCCGGGGTGCTCACAGGAGCTTTTCACTTGCTGGAAGAAGACGACATTCCTTTAAACAAGCACATTATAGCAGAGACCTCCTGGATGCACTGGGACCCCTGGACCTGACGGCCACAGCTGTGAAGGGCAGCAGCGCAGGAACCTTGCCCAGGTCATGCCCCGATCGACTGGAGAGGATGGAGGCTGTGGTTTGGAGGGGAAACCCGACCATGCCCCATGAGCCTTACCCGGGGTCGATGCAGTCCTGGATATCTGCCACCCAGGAGTGCTTCTGCAGGGAGTCGATGGTCTCCAGGATGTACTCGGCACCGTTCTCCACCTGGAGGCAAGACAGGACAGCGTCAGGCCACGGCCAGGGTCCTGCCACCCGTCTGCTGCCCCCCACCAGGCAAAGCAAAACCCCGAACCTGGTAGGACTCTGGCTGGACCCGCATTCACTCGCCACTGTTACACCGTGCCCTAGCTGAAGGATAGCTGCATGTTCCCATCCCAGCACAGGGGTGTTGAGAGGTGACCCCCCAGGGATGCTTTGATGTGCCCGGGGGTGATCCCTGGCCAAAGCTGAGGAGCTCAGAGGAGAAAAAATAATAAAAAAAAAAAATCACCTGTTTTTCAGCAAATGCATCACAAGGTTTTTACAGCCTGTGTGGCCACACCTGCACCAGCACAACCAAGGGCAGACACCATTCCCTCGACTACAGCATCCCCCAAAAACTAGCCCTGCACAGGTGGCATGTCAGAGACCGTGCTGCCCTCTCTCGCTGCCCTGAAATCCAACCAGACCCCTAAAACCACGAGTTGAAACCTCTCTTCATTTTCTTTGCCTGCTGGTCCATCAGGTTTACAATTTCTGATTGGACCAGAGAGATAGAGACCCCACAGCCCTTTAACAAGAAAAAAAAACATAATAAAATAAAACCAGGATGCAAAACCTGCAAGCCCAAAGGAGCTGGGCTGCTTTGGGACCCGGGAGGACAGAGCACTTGGAGCACCCGGTGAGGTGCTGCCTGCCTCCGGCCGTTTCCCCACGCCATCCTTCCCAGACCCCTTCTACAGCGTGTCCCCGAGGCAGCCCTGACTCCGGGAGGGTATCGCGTTGCCAGCCGAGACAGCCTTTGAGCAAATTAAATTAATTGCATACAACTGAATGGCTGTCCTGAAAATAAACAGGGCGCGCAGGAGCCGTGCCCGGTGCCGCGGCGAGCAGCAATCGGCCCTCCTGCCACACAGGGGGTACAGAGGAGCAGCAGAGCCTCCCCGTTTTATTTAACCAGGTTTTCGGAGAGGAAGGCACGGAGCTGGCTTGGGAGACCTCGGTGCTCCTTCAGGCAGAACAAAGCGCGTGCAGGGCTCGGGTATTTTGCAAGCGCCCGCTTGTGCAATGGAAAAAACGTGTGTGCCGGGTGCCTGACGCGTGGCGAGGACACGCCAACTGTCAGTTTTTAGGTGATTTGGCAGAACTGATTCCAGCGTGTGAAAAGCAGAGGCTTTTTTTTCCCAGCACGTTGCCTGGGAAGGTGGAGATGTGGCCCCACACCGGCCCCATAGGCAGAAGGATCCCCGTCTCGCCCTCCTAATCCATACCCTGGCATCGAGGGGTGCTCCACCCCTCTGGGAATCCAGCCTGCAAGGGAGGAACGCAAAAGAGCGGCAGGAACACGGCCCCCCGAGAAGGGCCAGGGCAGAAAGTGAGCCACGAGGAACAGAGGATGTCAGGAACGGGGGAAAAGCTCCCGGTGTCCAGAGCCGTGAGAGGGAGGGCGGCAGCAGATGATGCTGAGCGAGCCCCCGGGGGTAATGCAGTGCCTGGTGCCACGCCTCATTAAAGGGATCGATTGCAATCAATTAACCCTGCGGCAGGGTAAGTGCCCAGGCCAGAACGGGGCAGGAGCAGGTTAGAGGGTACCTGGTAAATGCGGTGCTTTCAGGCTCGGGGTAACTACAGAAAAGGCCAAAGTAGGGGCAGAGCCGTGGTGGTGGGGTGGAAGGGCAGCACGCCCAGCCCCAAAGCCCTCATTGAGGCACCTAGAGCACCCCATAGCCAAAACCCTGCCAGTGGGGACCTGCAGAGCCCCAGAAGGGCCACGGTGATCTGGTTGTGCTCTGCCACAGCCCCAGAGCAAGGGTTGGGAGCAGTGATCGGTGCCACGTCCTCTGCTACAGCAGTGTGCCTGGTGCTACCATATGTAACGCTGCAGCATGCAGGGCAGGGGAACGGGGTTGAGATGAGGCTTGTAAAGGGACCTGGAAACCAGCTGCTGCTGGTTAATGGTCCATGTGGAGGAGATGCTGGGCTCCTTCCCATCAGGGATGCTGTCCCACACGTGCTGCCATTCAGCAATGAAGACAAAAGAAGGAGGGGATGCCCGATCCATTCATGGCTGACACCACGTTGCAAGCGTTTTGGAGGATGAGGCAAGAATTCAAATGAACTTCTTGATGCTGAGAATTAGTCTTTGAAAGAAAATGCCCAGGCCAGGCTCCACCACAATGGCACAGCGAGCTCCAGGCCCGCGCCGACACCATGGGCACCTAGCCTGAGGAACCACAACTCTGGAGAGGTTCTGCAAAAAGCACAGCGGGGTTATGGCAGCTCACAAGCTGCCTGTGAGTCAGCATCATTGTTAGGGTATGAAGACAGCGACTGGATGCGCTTGGGCTGGATAAAGAGGAAGAAGAAAGGAGAAGCAAGCCTTCCCACACCCCCCTGGCCACGGCGCTGCCTTCACTTTGGGACACGCTCGCCCAAAAGGAACGTGGGGAGGAGCACGGGCTGCTCAGTCCAGACAGGAGAAGACGTGTGAGGTTGGTTTTCAAGCACAGAAGCCACCAGCCAAGACAGCCTCCGTGTCCACAGTGGACACAGACCGCAGCCAAGGTTGAGGTTAACAGCAAGGAGCCCGCGAGCACCGGGGCGAGGTGGGCTGCGAGGTGAGCTGTGAGCCCCTTGATGTGAGCAGGGAGGCACAGCCTCATCAGACAGAGAGAAACATCACTGCCAACACCACTGTCAGGGCATCAGCACAGCGTGCCCCAAACCAGAGCCTGCGACACTCAGCGAGAAGGTCCCTGCTGCCACCCAGCCCCAGAGGAGCTTCCCAGCGCTCCTGCTCGAGGCTGGGATTTGCCACAAAAGGCTGCGGGGAGCATGACCTTAATTAATCAGATTGTATGGAAAACACTTCTCCGAGGTCTCTAGCCGGAGATAGACTTCGCCTCTCTGCTTGCAACCCTTGCAAATTGTCTCCAGACGCTAATTAAACCTTGTCCTGGTAACAAGGAGATGCAAAACCCCATGGTGAAAGCCAGGCAACCAGCCTGATCCCCAAATACCTGGGCATCAGGTGGACGTTGCATCAATTTGGGAGCCCCAAAAGGAAGAGAAAGGGAGGCAGGGACCCCGTGGGGAGCACCAGCACTGTTGGTGCTTCAGCTCCAAATCCAAGGCAACGTCCCTGGGGTCAGAGCATCCCTGCAGCAGGGCTCGATCACCCCACTGCCACCCTGCCCTCACCTTCAGGACGAAGGTGTTGTCCTTGTCGGGCATCTCCAGGGGCATGGTGGTCCGCACCTCGATGATGGCTGAGAGCGGGATGCTCACCTTGGGCTTGGAAGCCTAGGAAAAGAGAAAATTAAGAGAAATCAATAAATAAATTAAAAAAAAAAAAAGAAGTTGCTCGATCTAATCAAACTGTCCCGGGGGACAGCGCGGCGTGGCTCTCAGCAAGGCGAGATCGTGGCTCAGCCGCACGGTGATTACGGGGGGTGGAAAAAAAGGAAAAAAAAAAGAAAAAAAAAGCATTGATTTCCCTCATGTGCCTGCTAACTCGAAGCTGTTTTAATTAAACCAAGAGAAGGCCCGGTGGAAGATGGGGAGGTTAGTGCATTTATCTGCCAAACCTGCCTTGTTCCAGCTCTGCCAAGCCCACTTGTTCCTCTCCTTCGACACCTTCCCCTTCCCGAGAGCCGTGCAGCAGCATGGATGGGCACCCCATTTACCCAGCCCAGGAGTTACAGTGCAGCAGCCGGAGCTGTGCGGGGAATTTTAATTTCATTTAAAAAAAGGAAAAAATAAAAATAAAAAAAAAATTTCCCCTAGCACCCGCCGGAACCTCTGTGTGGGGGCAGGACCCGCTGCCTCCCACTCGAAGTCTCTGCTGAGCACCAAATTCCCCAGATATTTGCTTAAATTACAGCAAATCAGCCCAAGGGAGGACACGGAGATGCTCCCAGGGCCGGTCCCCTCCGCGATGCTTGGCATCGTGGCTCCAGGGGTGGGAGCACACAGACGAGGCTGGTGATGTGCCCCAGGCTGCAGGTTACCAATGATGGGTGCAGGGGCCATTTTTTTTTAGTTAGGGGAAAAAATAAAAAGATAATAATCCAGGCATGAGAACAGAAACTGTCCTTTCCCCTTTGGGACGTTTCATTTCCACCAGCCCAGCCCCCTGCGCTGCCTCTGCATGCATCCCGGGCTGCACCGGGCTCAGCCCTGCTGAAGTTTTCCATTTTTTTTTCTGCTGGAGAAGGTGAGAAAAGGGAATGGAGCTGCTGAAGAAAAGCAAAAAACCCACAGTGTTAATTCAGCAGTGAACCAGAGGAGGGTCTGCTCCAGGAGGGTCTTCCTGCGGCAGCCGGGGTGCCCACGGGGAGCGTTATTAATGGCCGTGGGGACGCTCTGGGGACATCTCCCTACATCTATTTTCCCCTCGAAACCCCAGGATGCTTAAAACGACCGCTGCGTGCCGGCACAAACATCTAACCCGGCTTATCGCTTCCTGTCGCAGCGGCAGTTAAGAAAGGGCTCGCTAAGGAGATCTGAAAACATGACCATAGTTTTTGTAGGGCCTACACAAAACCAAAGCCGGGGGATCCCAAAGCAAAAAGCAGTTTTCTTCCAGCTGTGCCAGCTCGATGCCACGTTTGCAGCTGGAGCACGCCAGATGGAATACAAGATGGGATGAGGGGAGATGAAACGCAAACCGAAGACAGAGGGGTGTAATTACAACAGCAGAGCAGACTATTTCCATAAAAGTTGTCATGAAATCGTTTGGAAATTGACTTTTTTAGAGCCAAATGAAGATGCACTAAAAAAAAATCCCTCTATGAGCACTCTCCTAAATGTTTTAACAGCAGCAGTTGTTCCTTTTTAACCTGGGTTTAGTGCCACCTTGGTGCAGTGCTGCAGCCCAAGCTCCCGGGGGCTTCCCAAATTCTGGGAATTCCCTTGGCTGAGGAAGTCCCTGAGCCCAATACCAAGGACATGCACCATGCACAGCAGCTCAGAGCCTTGCTGTAGGGATATGCTTGAGTTCAAACTCGGATTTTATATTTTAGTAGGAGAGGTGTGAAGCTTAGGAAAAAAAAAAGGCAGGCACAGACCAGCACCAACAGTGCCGTGGTTCATTTTGTCCTCAGACAAGTAGAAGGTGTTTTTTAAAAATATGAACTCTCCTGCCATCCCTGTGACTCCTGTATGAGATCAAGATCTGTGGGATCCCAGCAGCTCCCAGTAGAGCCGCAGCCCTGTGCAAGGCTTGTGCTGGCCCAGCTTCTCTGCAAAGGGCACAAACACAAGTGGAAAAATCCTGTAAAAAAAATCAAGTAAATGAGGTTTTTCTTCCCCAAGCATTTAAGTAACCTGAGATTTCTGTCCTAACCCGTACAACTAGTAAAACCCCCAGGAATGGCCTATTATTTGCCTCATGCTTGTCACAGATGAGCACGCACAGCGTAGATGAGGCTCAGTCAGTGCAGGTTGGACAGCACAACGCATCTTCTGCTCCTCCCAGGAGGAACAGAGGGGTCCTGCAGCGAGGAGGGACTGAAGGTGGACCCCAAACATGCCCTCTGCATTTCCTGAGAGCACTGCTCCCCTCTCTGCCCCAGGAAAAGAGGGGCAAGATTCCCCTGCACCACGTGTAAAGGGGATATTGCAAGGAGGGGTGTGCCACAGCAAAAAGCAGCTCCCCTTTCTGCAGCTTTACAGCTTTTCTGCGTTACAAATGCAGAAGAGACACAGGCAAGGAGAAGTGATAGCGTGGAGACTGCTCCTGATAACAAGCAGCGTTCCCCTGCACAGCGGGGCGAGTAGCTGGGGCTGTCGGTGAGGAGCGCTGCAAAACCCAAGGGCAGCAGTGGTGCTCCGGCCACAGGGTTCTGCTCCCCCACCAGAAAGCTGTGCTGGGAGCAACATTATTCCACGTGAATTATTAATTTGGAAATAACGAGCGCTGCGACCAAGCGTGGGGTTGCTTGGTGACACGTGGAGCACTCTGTGATGTGCTCGGAAGAGAAAAATCTCCTGGTGTCCTGGGCATACTTCATCTGAGTGTGGCAACGAGCTTCTGCACCATAATCACCGATATTTGGGGCTGAGGGACAGGCAGGGCCTTCAGCATCTCCCCCGCGGGCTGTGGGATGAGCGCTGGTGAGCGGTTTGTGGATGGGACTCGACCGCCTTGCCCCACACAGCCACATCTCAGCCTCCCGGCACCAAACCTCCTGCCGGAGCAGGGCTGGATTTCATCCCAGCTCCGCAGTGGAAATGAAAAGTAACAACACAAAGCCCAGCTGCTCGAATTTCACCCCGACGCTCACCGAGACGGCAGCGGAGGCGAGCCGGGACTTACCTTGGGAGGGACGTAGAACTCCAGCAGGAACCTCTCCCCTTCCACCTTCACCGCCTTGCGCAGCAGGAGGCGGCACTTCTGCCACTGCGAGCTCCCCACACAGTTCGTGTCGTCGGCGACCATGTAGCGCAGCGTCCCCTCCCGCTGGATGTCCACCAGCTCCACCTTGGAGGACTGAGCCTTGGAGAGCCGCAGTTTGTGGGTCCACTTCTCCCGCGGGTCACCGGGCTCCTTGCCCCCGGCCGCCCACGGCTCCCTCTCGGCCCTCCTGCCGCCCGGCATGGCCTCGGCGCCCGGCTCTGGAGAAGACCTGCGGTGCCACATCTCCTTCATGCCGTCCACCACGCACAAGCTCATGTTCCTCAAGGAGAAGCCCTTCTTGAACTTGGGCTTGGCGGCGGCGTGGACGGAGACGTCCTCCGAGCTGCGGGACTGGCCGTAGGAGGACACTTTGCGTGCCTGGACCTGCTGTGCCGGGCTGAGGTAGCGGCCGGCGCCCAGAGGAGCCTCCATGCTGTCCAGGGACTCGGTGGAGGTCTCCTCCTTCCTCTGGGCCACCTCACGCCCGTAGGGCACGTGGCAGTTCTGCAGCCCCACGAAGGGCACGATGTTGTACTTGGTGGGTGAGTCGGAGACGAAGACCCGGCTGACCTCCAGGCTGAAGATGTCCAAGAAGTTGGCGGCGAAGTGGTGGGAGAAGGAGGCCTCGGCGCCGGGGGTGTCGTAGT
The DNA here is from genome assembly GCF_047663525.1 of Anas platyrhynchos. Classification (NCBI taxonomy): domain Eukaryota; kingdom Metazoa; phylum Chordata; class Aves; order Anseriformes; family Anatidae; genus Anas; species Anas platyrhynchos. The sequence continues at coordinate 6,956,506 of NC_092606.1, forward strand.
GGGGGTTCTCCCTCAGGAACTGGCAGAACTTCTGGGCGAAGTCGACGGCGGCCGCCTGGGCGTGCAGCTCGCAGAACTCGCGCCAGTCGGGGAGCGGGGAGGAGGGCTCCTGGCACAGGGCATCGCCGTTCATGGCTGCCCCATTCCACCTGCCGGCGGGCTGCGGGGCAAGGGGACAGACAGGGTGAGCTGGGCGGTCAGCGATCCCAGCCATCAACACTTCCACAGCGGGCCCACAGCCCCGGCACCAAGTGGGACACGAAGGGAAACCCAGTGGGAAAGCATTTTTATGCTGTAACCCCTCCCTCCGCCACATTGGAAAAAAAAAACTTGGCCCTGGCTGCAGCCATAAATCGTACTTATTTTACGATTATGACCGTGCAAAAGTGTTATCGATTTCTCATAAAACCACTAAGGAGTCCCCGACCGGAGCAGCCCGGGGGGGATTCGCCTCCAGGACTGACGCTGCCACATGTACGGCCTGGGCACTTCGGGCCTGTAGCAGCACATCCTCTGCCACCATCCCCAGCAGCTGCTCTGGCTCTGCCTGCATTTCTGCCCACAGAAGAAATTTGGCACATGCCACCTGTGTGTCCAGAGAAGCATCCTTTGCCCTCGAGGGCAGTTTCACCTCAACACCACAAAGGGAACGCTCTGCTCTGGACCCCTGTCACAGCAGCCCCTCGTGCCCGGCCTGGGGACATGCCAGGGCTTCTGGAAAAACGGGACAGCCCCTCTCATTTGGCCGCTCTCCGCTCACAAAATCTTTCTGGTGAGTGATTTCTGCTGCTAATAAATCAGGCGCAGTAACTAACCACCAGCTTACATGGCCAATACTTCATTACCGGTCAGGTAAAGTGTCCCAGAAGAGAGAAACTTAAAAATATGTGTGTGTGTATATATATATATATTTAATCCCTCTTTGGCTCACCAGCCCTGAAGCAGGGGATCCCAGTGCTTGGCTGGACCTGGAGCTCCCCAAAGATCTTTCGCAGGAAACCACCAGAGCCAAGGGAGGCCCGAGCAGCGGAGCAACCGGAGTGACACAACCAGACAGGCCCAATTCCCTCGTTAAACACGGGCAATAAAAGCCCTCAGTGAGAAGGGAAACCCCAAACTGCTGGCAAGAGCCAGATCCAGGGGAGTTTGGCTTCCCAGCTTCTCATCAGGGCCTCGCAGCTTTCTCTGGGAGCTTTTTTACCCCGCACTGAGCCGGCCCCGCTCACCGCAACCCAGCCCGGAGCAGGGAAAGCCCCGTCCCCGCAGTTTACAACGAGGCTGAATTTCCCCAAGAGACAGCGGGAAAGCAGCAGAAAATGTAAAGCTGTTTGTTACCAGGCCAGCAAATGCAATTCTCACGTACCCATCCATCACCCGGCAGAGAATTTAAAGGCTCGGCTCCCGGCGGCAGCTACTGCCCTTCAGCTTTACCATCCACAGCACAAAGCAAGGGAGGGGAAATATTTGGGATCGGGGAGGTGGAAGGGGGTCTCCTGCTGCTGACCCAAGCGGGAATAGCTGGCACCACAAAGAGCAATGGTCCGGGAAGAAGGTGCAAAGGGCAGCAAGGGGCTAAGGAGGGAAGAGAAAGCCTCACGCCGAGGGGTGATGGCCCTGATTTTGTCACACCTGCAGAAGGGAGCAGTCGGTTTTACCCCATGGGCCAAGCCCCAGGGCTTTGCTGGTGTTCTCCCACCACGCACAGGAGGGAAAATGCTTCCCCCCATTGCCCCCTCCAGGAAGGATGGGGCAGGAGGGCCAGGCAGGACAGAGCAGGACCAGCCTGCCCACAATGGGAAGCCAAGATGCAACAGAGAGATTAAAGGGGGGGTGGGATAGAAAGAAAAAGACACTTCAACAAAGATAAACCCCAAACAAAAAGCCCGGCCACCCAGCCGCTGCAGCAAGCCTCAAGCTGGGAGACACGCACACAGAGGCATCACAGCGTCTTCCTTTCATCTGCACGGGGATGACAGACTCTAAAAGGCCAATTTATAAAAATGAAGCCTGGAGGAGAGATGTCTGGCAGGTCTGAAGGAGGAGGGGGGGAAGGTTGGGGGCCCTGTGCGGCGTCTCCATCGCCCCCCACCTGCAGTGGGTCTCTGAGCCCCCCGTGGGGACCCTACTGGGGAGACTGGGAGCAGTGGGGGGGCTCGGGGAGGTCCCCTGGGACCACAGCAACATCCCCCCCCCTCCCCAGCACGTACACCTGCACCTGATTCCTGCGGGAAGCAGGCTCCCAATTATCTCTGCAGCTTTACCTTTAATCTCGGTGCCTCCGCTCCCCTCTATGCCAACAGCACTGCCCCACTTCTCGAAATAACTCCTCGTGCCACAGACAGCATCCCCGGGCAGGGCGGTGGAAGTCGAGATGAAAATAAGCTCGAGATGAAAATAAGCAGCAAGCCCACGACTGTTTTTTGGCCAGGAGGGGCAATTCGCCCCCAGCCCGGCTCACCAAGGGTTGCAGCGTGCGGCCGGGCACCTCGGAAGGAGGCAGAGCCCTTTTGTGGGGGATTTCTGCCTGCTCAGGGGTCACAGCCTCGCTTCCCTGGCCTGGGTTACACAGCAGGACAGGCACAGAAACATGGAAATGAGGAGGTTTGTCCCCAAAAAGAAGCTGCGTGGCCACAGAGAGGCAGCCAAGACACCCTCGGGCTCCTCCTAACACCTAACACTGGCTGGTCCTCAAATGCCTCCCCGGGCAGAACCGTGCCTTGCTGCTGCTGCCGCTTGGGAAAACAATTCAAGGTTTTAGAAGGAGGGGAAATAAATAAATAAATAGGGTTTTCTGGGGCCTGGCCAAGTGGAAGCCCAGGTTGCAGTCGCGAGCCAGCTGCTGGCAGCGATGCTGTGCCAATCCCTCCGATAAACTGCGCCGACGGCCCCTGCGCGGCGGGGATGTGTTGGCACACACAAGCCCAAAGACCTGAAAGTCGAAGTGAGCTCCTGACCCCAAGAAGGAACGAAATTTCAGCCGTCAGCAGAAGTGCAATAGACCATGGAAAAAAAAAAAAAAAAGTCTCCGGTGCAGTGGGAGTCAGGGAGTGACAACAAAGCCACCAGGATTTGCTGAACCAGAGGAGCGGGGAGGAACTAACATCTAATGAGGTGTTAATAACCTGAACGCACAACACTGGTCATGGGATAGCCAGAGCAGCCAGCCCAGCACTTGCTCCAAGGGCTTTATTTAAGGAAACAGCCCTAATAAAGAGATGTTTCCCTTCCGCCCCGCGGAGCGCAGCCAGGCTGGGGCCAGGGGAGGAAAACCTGCGTCCAGCTGAGCTTGCAGGAGGCAGATTTGTACCCCCTCCTTTTTTTTTTTTTTTTTTTTTTAAGGCTAAACACCCTTCGGTATGAAGGGGACGACCAGCAGTCCTCCACTTCCCTGGGGGTTTCCAGCATGGAAATAAAAAATAAAAATAGTAATAACGAAAGCTCGCATGCCTGCATCTCCGCCTGCACAGGAGCGCTCCCGGGGGCACAGGCTCGCAGATCCTGGCTGATGGAAGCACGGGGAGGATGAGCATCCTGCAGGGACTGGTGTGCATGTGCTGGTGGTCCTGGCTCCACGCTGGTGGGGAAGGATGGGGCCAGCAGGGTCCCGCTGCTCAGCTTCCAGCGAGATCGATGCCAATCAGACCCCAGGACGCGAGGAAACCCGGGCACCTGCTCGCCCCAGAAGAGAGGCTGACCTCAGCCGTCCCCACGTGTTCGGGCAGGGGAGATCCCCGGGTCACGAGCGGGTGCAGGAGCAACGTGACACCCCGCAGGGCCCCCCCGGAGAAGGTGACGCTCCTGGCACGGCGGGCAGGACATGCCTGGCAGCCCGCAGGGAGCCTGGTGCCTGCCTGCATGGCCCCGGGGTGCTGCAGAAAGAGGCTAAAAACCAATGAAACAACAAAAAAAAAACATGATGGGCTGCTCTAGGGGGTGGCAGGGTGCTTTGAGCAGGTTTAGGACATGGATAGGAGGAAAAACAAATGCAGCACCTTTGCATTTACCATTCAAGCCCAGTGGATGCAGCAGGCACAGAGATGGGGACCCACACCTGCAGCTGGCACCTGAAGGCTGGGGAGCCCAAGCCACGTCCTCCTGGTGGCTTCCTCTGCCACCACGAGGGTCCCAGCCCTCAAGGCTGAGACTTCAGTGCCCTAACTATGTGCAGAGGCTGATCTGAGGGACGGAAAGCCATAGGAAAATAAATAGATGCATCAAATAGCAGTGGGATGGGAGCTGGTCATCTCTCCGTGCTCTTTATGGCTCCCTGTACGATTTGTACTCCACAGCCCCTTAATCAGACCGGCTGTTGGAATGGGAGAGAAATGGAAACAATCTTTGTTCCTCTCATTTACTGTCCATCCCACTGAAATATTAATTGAGCAGCATTCTGGCCTCAAGTCTAATGGTCAAGCCACCCTCCTCGATTCACTCCCCCATTAAATGCACGCTTTGACTCACTGCCCAGACGCACCGGAGGGCCCTCCTGCCAGCCGGAGACGCTCGTCCGGCGTGCAGAGCCTTCTGCTGCACCAAGCAGGGGCTGCTCCAGCTGAGCCAGCAGCACGGGAAGCAGTTGTGCAGCCCCTAACGAAGCTTTCCTCTGCAAACGAAGCACCGCACCTTGCGGGCCCTGGGGCTTTACGGGGCTGCCGAACTCATGGCTCACCCTAGGCAGCCTCATGGGCCTGTCCCCAAAAGGAATGGGCACGTTGTCCCCGTGCACACACCAGATGTTGATGACCATTTCTCAGAAAGGAAAGCTTCTCATCTCGGTGTCTGGAAGCACAAAATCCCGACGGATCACGGGAATGCGCTCCACTGCTGTGCAGGATGGGAGCCACCACAGCCCCGAGGGAGGGCTTCTTCAGAAAGAGACATCTTTGGAAGAGAAAGCAAACTTTGGGTCAGAAATGACCCCTTCTTCCCTCAAAACTCCCCGGCACGTGTTGAGGAGGATGTGACACTGATACCCTGCGTACAGCCCATAGGTCACAGCCATCCCCAAACCCGCAGCGTTCTCCACTTCCCACTACTCTGACCAACTTCGCTTTGCAGGGTCGCTTCTCTGCTTCCTAAACCCTGCCCCGCTGTGCACTGCAACCCCCGTGCTGACAGCTGCTGGAAAATAAAATGAGTTAATAGACAAGAGCCAGCGGATCTCAGCTGATCTCCTCCTCCCTGTGCTTCCAGGCAGGTCCCTGGGGCGTGGGGCCACAGCATCGCCCGTGACACTTAGTGCACCGTGGTGGGGGACCTGGGGGTCCCCATGGCACAGCGAGGGGATGCTCTGCCCTGGCAGAGGCTTGGAAAGCCAGCAACACACCCCTTTGTTTCCCCAAACCGAGAGCAGGCTATTTCTTGTGAAAATAATAGAGCTTTTGGTAAGGAAGGTAAGGAGCCGCCGTCCTTTCCCTCTCGATGGGAGCCACCTCACCTGGCCAGGGCTCTGACCTGGGAGCTTTCTGCAGAAAATTAACGAGTCCAAAGTCTATTTTCAGCCCCCACAATAGCAGAGCCTCCCACCAGGAGCGTCAGAAGCCCTGTCCCCAAGCAAGCAAGCTCAGATTTCCCTCGCTAAGCCTTGATTTCCTTCCGCCCCTCGGCCCACAACAAAACCTGCCTCTTCTCGCCTTCCCACCCTGGTCAAAGCGAATTTGTGCGGCCACCTCCAGGGCTGGTGCTCGTGGCAGGGCGCGACACAGGCGTTACACATTAACCACCACGCCACGGCTCTCGCAGGGCCCGGGGCACGAAGGGCAGAGCTGTGCTGGACACGTCCAAAATGATGGTTGGGTTGGCCACCACGGCTCGCTCAACATCCCCCATGTACCTGAAATAAAAGGGGTTGAAAGGAAAGGCCCTGCTATACAAAACCAGCTATAGTTCCCCTAACTAGCGCATGCTGCTTGGAGAAAAACCAACCAAATTAAAAAAAAAAACTCTTGCCCTACAGATCACTGTGTCGTTAAGGGGCTCCTGGGGTGGTTTTGGTGCACAAGCTGCACGGATCCGTGGTGCAGAGCACTCAGCACAGCCCTGCTCACATCAGGACCCCCCCCCCCTTCCTTCAGGGACAGGAAGGAAAAACCCCAAGATTGTTTTTCAATTACGGCTCATAACAAACACGGGATAAAGTTACACAGGCCCGTATTAAATTTTCTCATTATCGGTTTTACTTTCGGATATAATTCCCCACACGCATCCCTGGCTCGTACCCGCCCGCCGGCGGCGTTCGACGCTGCCCAGCGGTGCCTGAGCTGGGGAAACTCAGCTCTGCCCTGCTACCGGGGCTGCTGTGCTCACTGCTGAGCTCTTACGGTGTGTGTAGGGCAAAACGCCTCGCGCTAGCTCCAGCAGGCTTCAAAAATCCCTTTTTTACCCCTCCAGCTATGCAGGGATGCTCCCAGGCACGCAGCGCTCCACACCGGTGGGCACGGGCGCGCAGGAGGGGTTCCCTCTGCAGAGGGGATGTTTCCCACCCAGCCTGTGCCTGGTGTTTCTGCCTCCCCTCCTTCCTGGTGCTCCTGGCCCCGTTTGCAGCCCCGCTCCTGCCCCACAGCCTCGTGTGGGGCTCGGGGGGCTTCAGGCTGGAGAAGAGCAGGGAAGGCAACGTTGCCCCGGGGCTCCCCAAAAAGCCTGATTCAGCAGGAGCAGCAGATGTGCAACCATCGTCGGGTTGCTCAGCCCGCCATGGGGAAGAGGAAGAAGAGGAGGAGGAAGGGCTCTGACCAGCAACATCCTCAGGGTGCGCTGACGGCGATTTACCTCGGAAGAGGGACAGCTGAGATAAGAATTGGGCAAGGCCACCCTGCCACGAGAGCGTGTGAGACGCGTTCCCACCAGCCCGGGAGAGGAAGGAACAGCCCTGATGGCGAAGACGAGCAGACAGAAGCGGTCACAGTAGGCAAGCAGCCACCCCGCACCTATGAAGGACCTCATGCTCGAGGCAGACAGCACCCAAACCCCAAAAGACTCGCCTGGAGCAGGGCAGTTTCCGTCCTACAGCCCTCAGGACGCATTCACCCCGATGGCACAGCTGCCCCACGCTCGGTGAGACACCAGCGACCAAAACCACCCTGATTTCAAACACGCATCAATGGCCTGGAGCACCTCCGTGAGGCTTCTGCAACTTTTTTTTTTTTAGGAATAAGTTCCCCAATGGCCACCCCAGGGTGCACCGCAGCGTTATGGCACCACCGAGGGATGCAGGGGGGCAGAGCTGGGAGCGCTCCCAGTCCCACCCGAGCACATCTCCCAGCCACGCAGCCACCCACCTGTGCCAACGCGATGGCCGAGGGCCCCATGCTTTTTGGGGCAGTCCGGGTGATTTAGGAGCACGGCCCCAAAACACCCGGCACTGCAGCGGCGCCGCTCCTCCGCCCCCCCTCCCAACAGGGCGAAGCAAATAATCATCCCAATAATAACAACAACCGCCACGGCGGGGAGGTCTGAGCAATCCGCTCGGTGTGGGCAGCAGGCAGCTGCTGGCTTCCCGGGGATTTAGGGCAGGATTTGGGGGGAAGCCGAGCCGTTTTACCTCCTCTCCCGGTGCGGTTCAGGGGGTCCCCGAGGTGCCAGCAGCGGGGCTCATCTCTCGCAGCACCCAGCTCCCACGGCGCAGCCAGGGACCGGAGCACCCTGGAGGGACCTGGAAGGCAAAGTTGGAAGAAGTCAAGTCCCAAAAAGGGTGCTCGGCACCTCCCCAGGGGTCACCCCAAAACCCCGGGGCTGCCGCACACGAGCCCGAGCGGTGGCTTTGCTGGGAGCAGGGGGGCTGCAGGGGAAGCCCCTCGCCACGCCGAGGCCTCAGCACGGTGCCGAGCGGCTCCTGGGGGGCTGTAGGATTGGGGGGGGGCTCGGTGGGGCCGTGCCCTTGGGTAGGGGCTGCCCCCGGGGGGGGGGGGGGGGCCGCAGGTGCCCGCAGAGCATCCATGCAGGCAGCACGCACACCTCGGGCTGAATAATAACCATTAAAAATAATGCTAATAACAAAAAAAAACCGTCCTGAGGGGGTCGTGCGCCTGGGGTCGTGCCCAGGACCCTGCGCCCCCCCCCTCCCCGCAGCCCCCCCAGCCCGCAACTTTCGCCCCCAGCCCGGCTCCCCCCTCCCCTACAGCACCGCGCACCCCAAAAGGACCCGGGGAAAAGGGGGATATGGGGAGGAAGGGGGAGGGGGGGGGTGCGGGTCCCTCCGGGGGAGGGGGGTGCGCCCCGAAACGGTGATGGAGAAGGGAGGGGGGGGACCAGGAAAGCGGCGCCGCCCCCACGCAGCCGCGGATCCGGTACCGGAGGGATGCGCTCACCCGGCCCGGCTCGGCTCGGCCCCAGCCCGGTGCAGCCCCGGTGCAGCCCCGGCTCCCGGCTCGGCTCCGGCGGGGCCAGCGCTGCCCGGCCCCCCCTGGCCCCCCCCCGCCCCGCCCGGCCCCGCCGCCCCCCCCCCCCGCTCCTCCCACCGCTTTAAAGGGCCCCGCCCGGCCCCGCTCCGCACGGGGAACCCCCCCCAAAACAGCGGGGATCTGCTCTAAGGGGGGGGTCCTGGGGTCTGGGGGGGCACCCGGTGTCCCCACGCGTCCCAGAGGATGTCCCGTGTCAGGCAGGGCACCCCACATCACACAGGGCACCCCACATCGCACGTGGCACCCTATATCCCACAGGGCACCCCACATCCCACACAGCACCCTATATCCCCCCACATCCCGCCCCACATCCCATAGGGCACCCCACATCACACAGGGATCCTATATGCAGCAGGACACCCCACATTCCACACGCCACCCTACATCCCATGGGGCACCCCGTGTCCAAAAGGGCACCCCACATCCCACAGGGCACCCCATATCCTGCAGGGCACCCTACACCTTAGGGGGGGTTGGACCTAGATGACTTTTGAGGTTCCTTCCAACCCAAGCCATTCAATGATCCCGCACTGCACCCCATATCCTGCAGGGTACCCCATGTCCCACAGGACACCCCATGTCCCACAGGGCACCCTACATCCCACCCTGCATCCCAGAGGGCACCCCACATCCCACAGGGCACCCCACATTCTGCATGACACCCCACATCCTTCAGGGCACCCCATGTCCCACTGGGCACCCCGCATCACTCTCCACATCCCCCAGGGCACCCCACATCCCACAGCACAACCCCAACCCCGCGTCCTACTGGATGCCCCCCAGGGCACCCCCAAACCTCCCCCAAAACCCCCCCAAGCCCTAGGAGGACACCTCCGTTGGCCAACAAGGGGCAGCGCCTGTGCCCCCTGCGCCACCCCAAGCTTTTCCCCCCTGCTTATGAGAGGGATTTGGGGTGACACCAGCCCCCCAAGCAGCGGGTTCAGCCCTGGGCTTTGCCAGGCGGCGCCGTGCCGGCCGGATTCGGCTCCAGGTCAAGGTTTGCGGGCCAAGCCCTGGCGTTCACTTTCGCTGCCCTGCTGACATATTTATAGGGCCCGTCGCCGAGCACCGGCCCTGCCAAGGGGGTCAGGACACAGTCATAATCCGCCTCCCAGCGCGGGGGGACCGAAGCCTGGGGAGGTTTAAGTGATTTAGTCAGGGGTCACATTACGGCGGGGGCCTCCGGGCCTCCCCGGCGGGGCGGATAAGGATGACTCACCAAAAAAATATAAAAAGGATTTGCAGGAGGAACAAATCCCTTTTACTTCTGCAAAGCACCTGTAGGATTAAGACAATGCCGGTTACGTAAGGGGCAGGGAGGGGGCGCGTTGTTATTGTTTTTGTTCGCCTTTATCACGCCGCCTTGCCGTCCCCTTACCCTGCAGGGGGGAACCCGGTGAGATTTGGGAGATTTGGGAACCCAGGGGATGCCGAACCACGGAGGGAGGCTGGCTGTAGGGCTGGGACCGCGTCTCCTGCTCTGGGTTTCAGGCAGCCAGGGGAAACGTGGGGCAAAGGGGATTTGCAAAAGCACGGCCAGGGCACGGGCTCGCGACTTCTCTCCTTGGTTTCATCACTGCTGGCTCCGCGCTGATTTTGGGTGAATGCCCACCCTTCTGCCCCAGGGAGTCGTGTTTTCCTCCCGGGTGGTGTAAGGGTCCCATGGGACCCCACAGCCCTTCCCCAGCCCAGGCTGCTCGGCGTTGGGGGGTGACCATCTCTGCATCTCCGGCAGCCCTGCGTGGTTTCCTTCACCCCCCCCGCCTCCTTCCCTGGCCTCTCCTCCAAAAAGCCTCTCTCCCATTCATATACATTTTTAAAGAAAATACGCAATCAATAGTCTCTTAGGCTGAAATTTCATTAAGGGTTTCATTGCACTCGGCATCGATCGCCAGCAGCGCGGCGAGCGGCGCGCCGTGGGACCGGCGGCCCCGGCGGATGCAGCCCGTCGATGCCCCGTGGACCATCCGGGGCATCTCCATCTCCAGGGATGGAGAACCGCGGTGTCTCGAAAGCTGACGTTCCCCCGAGCCTCATCCTTCGGGTGCCTTCTCCTGGCACCCAGTTTGGGCACCTTGTGTCCCCCCGTGTGCGCTCCCAGGCTGGGGCACGCCGCTGGGACCCTGCTCTTACCCCCGCCTTGGACTTCAACCAAAAAAGCAGAAAGCCCGACCTCCCCGCTTTGATCAGACGTGGCTCAAGAGCAGACACGAGCTTTTTTTAACACCTAAACCACCTGCCCTCGAGGGGGGAGAGTCACCGTGCCCCACACAGCTGCGGGATGCGGAAAGCACCGCGCTTTCTGCCAGCCCACGGGCTCAGCGCATCGGCAGGGCGCACGGCCCCCGGCTCGGGTACATGCCTCCCACCAGCCCAGCTTCATTTTGGGTGTGATCCCATATTTATGTGTACAAGGCTGGGAACCTCTCCTTGCCTTTTTTACAGCACTGTGGGGTCTGGCGGGGCTGCAATGAGAACGAAAATCGAGCCTCAGAGCGGGGACACGCAAGTTTTGCAGAGTTGCCGGTCAATCGCTTGAAAAACCGAGTGAAAAACCCAAACCCTCCAAAGGACCGGAGGGCTAATTTTAGGTCTGCGCCTTGCCCAAAGAGATTTAAAAGAATTGCCGGGGTGAAAGTTTAACTTCACCCGCGACTTTTCTCAGCAATCCCCGAGGAGCTGTGTGCCTCTGCGCGGAGCATCCCAGCTCGGCTGCCCCTCCGTGGTGCGCGCCTCTCCAGGGCACCGCGATGCTCAGCGGGTTTTATCGCCAACAAGCTGCCACCAGGCTGCTCTGGAAGCTGTTTCGTGGCTTGGGCACGGCCCCAAACCCCAGTGGGTGGGAGCTGCCGGCCCCGTGCCTCTCTGCAGGAAGGTGCCGGGCTGTCACAGCTGCAGGTCGGCCAGCAAAGGGCCCCGCCGAGACCTCAGCGAGGGGCACGATGGTGTCAGCGGGATGGGAAGGGAAAGGGAAAGGAACCGGGAGAAGTAGCTGTTGGTTTTCCTAGCTGTTGGTGCAGGAGGAATTGCTTTAAAATGTCCTCTGGCGTGTTAGGGAAGGCGAACAGCTGGTGACAGCCCGGCCCTGGGGCTGGAGGAGCCTCTCCCCGGGTCAATTTGATGGGAAGTCCTTGACGTGCAGGCTCGCGTCTCCTCCTCAGGAGGGAGGAAACTCCTTGGTTTTGGCACAAAGCCCGTCCCCGAGCTTCTCCTTCCCCCATTTCCCATCACATCAGGGAGGAGAGCGGCCCCCGAGCACACGGTGGGAAGGGTCCTGGCCCCAGTGCCACATCCTGCTGCTGGCAGCGGGGCTGGGGGCACAGCTGGGGCGTCCCCCTCGGTGGCAGCAGAGACGATCCAGGGCTTGAGGGCTTCCCATCCTAAATCATTGAATTCTGCCCCATCCTGGTGGCTGCAGGAGGGAGAAATCCCCGCAGGAGCAGGGTGTTTGTGTGCAGCAGCCCAGGGGGCCCAGCGAGCAGGTTCTGGAGAGGGACGCGCCTTTGTTGTGTCCTAAACAGGTTCATGAGAAATCTGGGGGCTGTGGGGGCTTGCAGAGGAGCACAGTACCAATTCTGCTCTTCCTCCTGCCGATGCAAATGACAAGCAAGGCTTTTTCTGCTCTGAAACTTCCCCGCTGCAGCCAGCAGCAGGTGGGGAGCTTGCCAAGCGTGCAGGCGCTCGCAGGCAGCCGGCAGCGCCGGTGCTGGTGGCGGGGGGACAGAGTGTGGCCACACCTGGGGCTGCAGAGCTGAAACTACAGCAAAAAAAACACCCTCAGACCCCACTGGGATCGCTCCTGTCTCCTCTCACCCAGCTCTGCTGCCCCTGGAAGGCCCTGCTCCTCTCCCAGCCCCCTGAGCTGTGCCTGTGCTGGGTGCCCGGGTCCCCCCCAGGCGCTCAAAAAAAAAGGCCTCAAAAAGCTTCCCCCACACCCCCCATGTGCCCAGGGGGCTCCCTCCCCTCTGCATCAGCCCCCAGCCACCTCCTGTGATTACATCTGTCTGGTGATTGCTGCTCAGGGGTGCTCAGGACCCCGAATCTCCAGGCCTGGGTGTTGGAGATGTTCACCCTGAGGCCTGCAGCCCCACCAGGCTCTGCCTGGGGCTGAGTCCTGCTGCCCTGCTCCCCGGGGTGCTGCAGCGCCAGCTCTCCAGGCTCTCACTTATCATGGCTTTCCCTCCTGCCTTACACAAACACTTCCAGATTTCAGGCACGGGCAAAACCTTTTGGGGACATCAGCACCATGGTGGTTCGTGCGGGTCCATCCTGGAGCCTTTCCTGCGCTCAGCATCTTTCCTGAACCTATATAACCACCAGGAGGGGACTAAAACCCACACCATCACTCCCTGTCTTTCCCTAAAAGGCCCCCATGGGTGCACTCCCCGATCCCCCCCCATCTGGGGACCCTCAGGATCCCGTCCCGCAGCGTCACCCCGCAGCATCGCCCTCCCTGCAGGCAGCAGCAGCAGCGCTGAGCAGGCTCAGCCATGGCCCAGCACTTTCAGGAGGGGTTTCCATAGCGACAGACACCCGAAAGCCCCAGATCCTGGCTGCTCCTGCAAGGATTTGGGGAGGGGACGACGTGCCGAGGGGGCACACGGTGCTGCTGATGGCTGCGTCCCCCCCTCCAGCCCCATGGCCTCGGGTGCCCATCGTGGCTGGGACGTCCCCAGCTGCTGCAGCCACCCCCTGCTGCGGCCCATGGGGGGGTTCCCTGCCACCCCCGTACCCTCTCCAGTTATTTTTGGCTGTTCCCCAGCCGGCCGTGGGCACCAGTGGGGTTACTGGGGGCAGGAGGAAGCGGTGATGCCGCAGCGATGCCTTTGGGGGAGCGGAGCTGCGCTCGCAGCTGCGGTTGGCTTTGGTTTTCTCACCTGTTCCGCGTTACGGTGCTGAGCTCGTGGCAGTGGCATCTGTGCAATGGGGACAAAGCTCCACGCCGTGGGGACAAAGCCCTGTGCGGTGAGAACAAAGCTCCCCGCAACGGGAACAAAGCGCTTATGCAATCGTGACAAGGCACCGATGCAAGAAGGAGAACAATCCACGCAATGGGGACAAAGCTTCGTGCACTGGGGGCAAAGCACCACAAAGTGGGGACAAAACGCTTATGCAACGGGGACAAAGCTCCGTTAAATGGGGACAAGGTGCTGAGAGTGGCTCAGTGCAATGTGGCACTGCCCATCCCCTTGCAGGTGCCGTGCCCGAGCCCCCCGGACACCCCAGCAGCAGCGGGTGTCCCCCTTGGGTACCCCCAGCTCAGCCCAGCCCCAAAAGCAGGCACATTTTGCCCAAACTGAGGGATAAAATGGCAGGGTGAGAGCATCAGCAGCAAGTGTCCCCTGTGTCCCTCCTGCCCTGTGTCCTAGCCCCGGCACAATCCCTCGCCCCATGGTCTCCGTGCCATGCCAGCAGCTGGCACGTGCTCTGCCTTGCCAAGGGGCTTACAGCGAGCAGGGGTAACCCTGTGCGAGTGCCTTTCAGGGGGGTTTATTCCTGGGGACAAAACCTCAGGGCAGGCAGCCCGGGTGCAGCTGTGGCCCATCCCTGTGTCACCGCAGCTGGGCGCTGAGTTGGGCTGGTGGCACTGGAGAAGCCCTCGATCTGCCCCCAGCCCGCAGGCGTTCCCGTGGGGCCAGCCCCGTGCTCTTTGTCGGGAGCAGGAGGTTGCTCTGAACCCCACGGCAGAGCTGCGGTGACACCTGGGGACCTACTGGGGACGGGGGTCTCCCCCAGTGTAGGGGAGATCCCCCCGATCTGGGGGAAAGCAAACGGGGCAGGAGCAGGCATTTCTCCACCTCGCTGACCGCAGAATACGGGCAAGCACAGAGCGGACACCCCCCCACCCCTGCTCCTTTCCCTCTGCCCCCATCCCATCCCCATTGCCCCCACCAACACCCAGTTCAGTGCTTAAAGACCCCCCTGCCCTGCACACCACCACCCTGCTCTGCTTGCACCACGAGCCCTGGGGGGGACAGCGGGGGCCCTGAACGTCCCCGTGCCACCCCAGTGTCCCCTGGGCATCGCCAGCGCCTGCCTGCGAGCTGCGCCTCGCTCGCTTTGCCTCCTCCTGCCTTCACACAAGCAGGGGGGGCAAGGTAAATATTTTTCCGCTTCCTCTCCGTGCTGGAAAAGCCCGCGTGGCCCAGGCCCATCTCCAGGGAGACTCTGTCAATAAGGCGGGGGGGGCCGGGGCCGCTCCATATGCTGCAGCAGCTTTCGGCCCCAGCTTGCCATCGGATGGCTAACGCTGGAGCAAATGATAAACCCATGACTGCCACCCCCCAGCCTCTGCTCGCCCCCAGCCCTGGGTGTTTTCTCCCTTGCAGGCAGGAGTTTGGGGCTCTGATGGTGTTCGAGCCCTTGGAGATCTGTTGGAGGCTGTGCCTGCAAAATGCCGGGACGGTTTGGGGGGCATTTGGGATGCTGGCTGGGTGCAACGAGGGATGGCCACACGGGATTTTGGAGCACTCAAGCTCTGTTGTTGTTTTGCAGACAAACGAGCTGTACCTGGCTCATCTGCAGCCCCAGCTGCTCCAGCAACTTGGGAAGAAACGAGAGGGACGATGGCTGGTGGGTCGCGAAGCCACCGTGCCCACCCCACGAGGCTGCGCACCCTTGGCCAGGACTCCTGCTGACCCCTCGGAGAAAAGCACTCAAAGGGGGAGCACCAAGCGGGGGAGATCCACCCCCCTCCCCGCCGGGTTACAGCGGATTATTAGAGCCCTTCTTCCAAAAATAAACCCAAATCGATCCCTGTGGCCAGGCTGCACATGGATGTTTAACCCCTTTGTGCCTCCATTCCCCTTTTTCCAGCAGCATCCGCGCGCTGATGGGCTCCCCAAACCCCAACCCCGCGGTGTGGTCGGGAGCCTGCCGCATCCAGCGGGTACAGCCTGAACTTCAAATAACCTGGACTAACAGGCACGCCGCTCCCGGCGCTGGCTCTGCGTGTGTTTGTGTTTGTGAAGTGCCTTTCCTGTCTGCGTGGGAGTCTCGCTCGCATCCTGTGCGCCCGGCAGCGCCTGGCCTTCATTCAGCGCTGCTGAAACGCTATTGATCTTGCTTTTCCATTTGCCGAGCACGGGCAAACACGTCTGCAGCCTGCGCGCTCGTGGCTATGGAGACCCATCGCGCTCGGGAAGGACCTTTACGAACCCCCTGCTTTGTGTCTTTTTTTTTTTTTTCCCCATTTTTAACAGCGCGGCACCGGCTGCTGCAGCGCGTGGCCGTGCAGACACCGCCGCATCACCCCGCACCTCCTGAGCCTGCAGCGTGGGCTCTGTGGGGCTGGTGTAGGATCAGGCCCCCGAAGCTCTCCCTGCCCGGGGCAGCCGGGGCGCTGCGGCCGTGCTGCAGACAGATCCGCTCCGTCCTGGCAGCGGTGTCTCGCTCTCTCCGTCTCCTCTGCCTGGGGCGAAACCTGAACTTGTGACCCAGATGCGAGCAGGCTGCTGTCTCATCGCCAGCCGGGCTCCCCCTTCTATCACCACACAGACCTCCGGCACCCCCCCCGAAATTCAGCCTGGGTCTCCGAGGCTGGGGGAACGCTGTGCAGGTTACACGGATATCAAAAGCACGGGTTTTCCTTTAATTATTTTCCTGAATATCTGTCGATGCTAATTAAGATTGCTTCCCCTAATCAAATTTAAAACAGGGAGGGAGAGCAAGGGGTCACCAAAATCCTTTTCTTTCAAGCCGCGGAGGGATAAAAGAAGCTTTCAAATCAAATTAGCAAAACCCCCACTCCCAGCTCCCTCCCACACACACATTACTGAAGGACGACGTCGTCCAAAGGGGAGGGGGGTTCCTGGTGACCTTGCAGGCTGGCACGGATGCGTGAGCTCTCAGTGACTGATGCACGTGACCAAAAATAAAGGAAAAAAAAAAAAAAAAAGAAGAAGAAAAAGCCCACCCAGCCTCCCTGCAGGTAGAGCCAGGGTCACCTGTGTGGATGGAGGAGGGATGGGACAGAGCAGGGGCCGTGCTGGGGAGATGCACCCGCGCCTCGCCGCAGCCCCCCCGCTGTGCCCTCCGCCTCCCCAGCGTCTCTAGAAAGCAGCGGCTGCCGAGGAAGCCCCGAAAACTTGGCCAAGGCTGCGGCCAGACGCAAGCAGGCTGAGACCCAAGAACCCTCCCGAATTTGGGCTTTCCCTGCCCACGGTCAGACGGTTTTTGGCAGCCGAAGCTGAACGCTGGGGAGCGGCAGTTGTCCTCGCCGCGAGCCACCCGGACGTCCGGCAGCTGCTGCGAAATCGCAGGGGACGACGCGAGCGCACGGGGCTGCAACCCCTCAATGTGCCACGGATGGAACACGGGGTGAGGGGACCACCAAAACGCCAGGCTGAGGATGCCAGAGCACATCTGGGATGAAAAAGCAAGAAAAAAGGAGGAGAAAGCTGGGGGAAAACCATGGTCAGCCCTCTCACCACCACAGCAGCACCCATGGGGACGGGGTTCCAGCATCAGCTGCACGCTCTGCCCCTGGCACGGGGGCAGGACGTCTCCTCGCTGTTGTTGAACACCGAAAGTCAAAGGAAAAAAGCACAAAAATGATCCAGTCAACGCGGATCTAAGTTTATTCCATCACTCATCCCGCAGAACTCAACATCTATTTGAAATCATTTATGAAGAGTACAAGTGTGAATAGCTGCAGAAGTTTTGCAATTCCAAGACACCATATAGAGCTTCTAAAAAAAGCAAATTGAGCCTTCCCGGCAAAGCCTCAGCAAGCATCCCACCCTTCCCCGGATCACGTTTCTGAGCTACCCATGTCAGAGAGCAAACTATCATCTACCACACATCTAAAGTCGATTAGTTTATGGAGAGGTAGGAGAAGCAGCCCGAAATCTCCCTGGCCCTTGGGCGCACGCCATCGGTGCTGAGCATCCCGCAGCCCCAGCTCCATCCTTTGCGCATCCATCCTAAAAACCCCAAGATGCTGTGGGTTGGTTTGTCCCGTGCCCAGTGGGACAGGCGTGGGTTGGTCCCTCTGTGTTTGTTCTCCGCTTCCATTTATGAGTATTTTGCATTTTTTCCGCGGGCCATGGCTACTATAAATAAACCTCTGCTGCCCGTAGCAGATGTGAAGCCGACTGCTGCCTGTGCGTGCAGTGTGAGGTCCCAGCTTCCCAGCAGAACAGATCTGAATCGGCAATGAAACATTAATTGGAAGCCACAAGATTCTCCTGTCTTAGGAGGAGAATTTTAATTGCAGGCCATGCTAACGTTGGTCTCTTCCAGCAGCTGGGCGGGCACGAGGGGCACCAAAACCTGCTCCCCAAATCACAGCCTCTCCTCCCGTCAATTTTCCCCCAAATCAACCTAAATCTCCCACCAGCAGCCCCCCACTCATCAAGCCCACCACCAGCAATAGGTCCGTTTGGCTCATTCAGCCTCATAAGGGGTCAGAGGTTGAACAGACCGACCCTGAGCCTGGAGCTGCGGGGACTGCCCGAAATACCCAAGGCAGGGCAGGGAGGGCGCAGCAGAGAGCCCCGAGCACCCGCAGGGCTCAGCCCCAAAATCAGCACCTCCCTTCAAGCTGGGTGACTCTGCAGCAGCCACGCTGCCTTCAGGCCGAGGTCCCTGCTCCATCGTGACCGTGTGCTGGAGCTCAGCACCGTGGTGGTGGCACTCATCTGAAAGGGTCCTGAGAAATGCTGCGGACCCAGCTCAGCACCGAGCCACGGGGAGAAGGCACCGCGCCGAGCGGCTCGGCTGAGCACCGTTATCTGCTCGCTCTGCCAAAGCCCAGCAGGACCGATTGCTTTCGGATAATTCAATAAACGGGAGCAAAATGGGAATTCTCAAATAGCAGAACACATTGAAATGCAAGCTTAAGAGTCGTACAACATCTCCCCCCCCCCTCCCCATTTTCTGGCTAAATTTAGTCCGCCCCATGTCGCGCCGCACTTGAAACAAGATTGAATGAGCTACTGCAGCCGGAGAGAGGAGCTTTTATCTCGCCTTTCCCACGTCGCTCGGTGACGACTGAGCGCTGGGGGACATCGGGGCCGTGTCCTGCAGACGGCTCTCCCGCAGCGAGGCTGCTGATTTCCGAGCCAGGGCAGGGGGTGAAGCGTTGCCTCCATCCGACGAGGCAGAAAGCGAAGCTGCAGCAAAGCGGGCGCCAGGGGCCGGATCCTGCCGCTGGAGGAGCGGCGGGGCTGAGCCCGGCCTCACTGCCACATGTCCCCCACGTCCCCGTTCTCGTGGAACTTGTGCACGTGGTCGGCGAACCTGGGGAGAGGGCACAGCTGGTTAGCGTGGGGCGCTTCGCCTCGGGGCGCTAGCCTCGATGATTAGCACTTCCAGACACTGGGGAAGTCAAGGTAGGGGTCTGATCCTCATCTCTGCCTTTACACCAGTTTTTAGCTGCTTTTCCACCCCCACTTCCCACCCTCGCTTCCAGCAGGGTGCTCAAACACCCCGCTGTGAACCCCCCCCCAGCCCGGGCAGCCGCTGCCGACCCCGTGCAGGATCGGGCCCCGCTCACACCCACTTCTTGGCGCAGAACGCGGCGCAGTCCCTGCCCACGCTCTCGCTCCAGGCGGTTTTGTAGAGAACCTGCAAAATAAGGAACGCAGTCAGCTCTGGGCTCACGTGCCAGCCTCTGCCTGGCGTGTCGCTGCCGTGACACCCCGCGACATCCCGTCCCTATCACGACATCCCGTCCCCATCGCGACATCCCGTCCCCACCACATTCTCTCCCCTCCGCATCAGTCAGAGCCCCACGGCGAAGGACGGGTCCAAGCATTTCTGCACCCTCCTGTTACCCGCACGTTACCCCAGCTGTGGCTGTGGCGTTGCCCTCCCAGTGGCCGGGCTGACCTTTTGCAGCACGTTATTTTTGCCAGGAAAGCGCTGCCGCAGCAGTTCGGAGCAAGGAGATGTCTGAGGTTGCCCATGGGTGTGAAGCCTTTGGAGCCATGCTTTGGGCACTGGCTTGGGGGAGGTCACAGCTCGGTTTGGCTTCTTTTCCCCTTGTGATTGAGACCACGAAAGGCAGTGCTAGGAAGTGCGACAGCCTCTTGCCTTCCCTGGGTTTGCCGCAGAGACGTTTCTGCAGCAGCCAGGCTGCAGGATTGCCCAGTCCCAGGCTTGGGCTCCAGGCCCTTCTGCATCTGGATGAAGCTGGATCATCCCAACCATGCAATATTTATGATTTATTTTTTTTTAGGTTAGCGCTTTAAACTTTAATGATGCCTAACTTTTTATTTTCTTTGCTCCTTTCCTCACCCAAAATAACACGGGGTTGGATTTATTCTGAGATGATCGGGACAGAAATATTGTTCTGACTTGTCTTTCATCTTGTTTCATTGTTTAATTATTGATGTTTAGACTTTTTTTTTTTTCCTTGAAAAGCTAACTAAGCCCCCAGTAACTGTGCAAGGCTAGGGGAGCTTGCATCGTGAGGAACATGATGGCCCTGGCAGCACGGGCTGCAGCCCCAGCATCGCACTGAACAAGCAAAGGACTCGAGGAAGGCAGCTGTGGACACAGGATCCGGCCCCTGCAGCAAGGAGGGAGCCTTCTCCACAGCCACCCCTATTCCTAACCCAAACCTCTGCTTCTGACTCTGACGTACGGGGGGGAAATTCAAAAACTGGAGAGAAGCAGAGCCAAAGGGCAAGGGGGAAATGCAGAGCTCAGTGCCCACAGAGGTGACCGGGCACCCAGGGTTGTACCCAGCAAGCAGGGAGGTGGCGTTGCACCGGGCCTGGAAACACGAAGCCTGCTCCACGTGGCCGTGTTTTACTCCTAAAACCTCTTCCACTTACCAGGAAGACGAGGCAGTGCAGGAACAGCGTGTAGAAGAAGGCGATGGTGCGAGCTGTCTTGTTGGACAGGATGAGCCGCCCCTGCAGCGAGAGCAGAAATCCCATTTCAGCACGGATCAGGGGACCCAACGCCCAGGGCCATTCGCCCGAAATGGAGGGGAATTCAAGGCTGTGAACCGTGGGGCACCCTGCCGGGCTGCCCCTGCCAAAAACGCTCCCGAGGGCTCGTTCTGAGCTTTCTGCCTGGCTCTGCCCTGCACAGCCCTGCCTGCAGCTCCGCACGCGCCGCAGAGGAGCCCCGGCAGTAATTAAGTCTCGCACATCTTTAATTCATGAGCTGTGGAAGTCGTGAGCTGCAGCAGCCCTTCGCCAGCCACCTGGGCACACGTTCCACAGGTATTTCCGAGGGCTGCATTAAAACCTTTCACAGCCCAGTGCTGAGCTCTGGGTGCGTGATGTCCGAGCACCCCAGAACTCGTAAAGCTCCCGAGGCTGCTGGGCACCCCCAGACTGATTTTAGGGGAGCCGCATGCCTGAGCGTGGATGGAGCCTCGTGGCTGGAGCTGGTGGCACTGCCACGACACCACATCCCAAGGGGAACACCCACATGTCCATCCCATCAAAAAGAGCCAAACCCAGGAGCACCCACAGCCTCGGAGAGCAGCTCGTGACGCACAGCTCCCGCCTGCCTACACCGCCGCTTCTTTACTCTTGCTGCAAAAGCGAGGGATTCATTATGGACATAAGCAAATTCCCCCAAACACCACGTGGGATTTCCGAGGCTGGCATTAAAACCCACAGATCTCCCACCAAACCAACCCCATGCTGAAATTGTCTTTTCTATTCACAGCCACGGCGGAGGCTGCTGTAACAAACAAGATTATGTTCTTAAATATTCCCAAGGAGTAACTCCCGTAAGTCAGTTTTTTGTAAATGCCTTTCATTAATTCTCCGTGGTGCTGGCACGCCACCCAATCCATATTCATGCTGGCATTTGCTTAGTTTTTATGCAAATGACAACTTTGCCTTTATTACGAGATATTTCTGTATTCCGTGGCTGTTGCAGACCAGCACTCCCGAGTTAACCTCTGTTGTGCCAGATATCCGGGGTTAACATCCCACACCCGACCCTGAATGCCACAAATCCAAGCCTAACTCAGATTGCCTCGATGCCCACGTCCCGTTTTAACTCTGAAAGCAGCACTCCATCCTACGGGATGGCAGCCAAGCCCTGCCATGAGCCTTTGCTGCTGCAGACGGCAGTGCCCCAGTGTTTTCCCTGATGTTTTTTTGTCAGGAGGGAGAGCAGGAAGGCTCAGGGCACGGGAAGAGGTTTTTGCACCCATCTCTGGAGGTTTCTGGGGGTGACCATGGGGCTGCAGGTACTCAGACGTGATGCAGAGGACAAGGCATGATGTTAGCTGGGGTCAGCTGCGGGCTCCTTTTCAGTAATTTCAGGCGGAGGTTTGGGGAAGCAGCAAAATGCTCCAGAGCCGTGGGAATGCACGTGGGTGGCTGACAGAGACTCACGGTGACCCTGGGGGACACGAGCTGTCCCCGAGCCCCCGGCTGTGACACCGCAGTGGGCTGTGGCATTGGGGCCAGGTCACCCGATCCCAGCAGGTCCCTGGGGAGGAGCAGGGGAAAGGAAAGGGCGAGCGTGGAAAACAATGTCTCTCCCCTCCTCTCTGCTCTAACAGCCTCCTGCTGCTGCCACGAGGGAGGATGCAGCGTGCACCTTCCTCTGCCAGCGAGGAGGCAGCATGGGGTCAGCACCCCATAACCACCGCGAGCTGCACCAAGGCTCTGGGAGGAGGCAGCATTTTAAGAAAAACAACCAGAAAATCCCCATTTCTGCAGAGGGAAAATAGAGAAGCTGCTGCTGGCCGGTGCTCCCTCGCAGAGATATCAAATTCTGGGGACTGCAGCGTGACCCCAGCAGGCTCTGCACCCCTGTCCCGGGGCAGGGAAGGGTTTGCCCCCACCCCGCAGCGCACTCACCATGCTCAGCGTGGCTTTATCCCAGGGGCTGAGGCTCAGGTACTTGCGCTGGCGCTCCTGCAAGCACAAAGAACAAGAAGCTGGGTTTGGGGCCCGAAGGGCTGATTTGGGGGATGAGAACCAGGGAAGGTTTGGTGCTGGAGGGGCTGGTGCAGAGGGAGGGTGCCGGGGGCTGCCCGTACCTTCCTGCTGAAGGAGGAGAAGGGGTCCAGGCGCTCTTCGTACTGCGAGGAGTAGCGCAGCTCGGTGTCGTCCCTGCTGCTGCCCTGCAGGAGTGAAGGCAGGGTGAGACCCCTGGCTGGTACAGCTGCACATCCCTACCCCTGTGTAAGCGATGTATGGACAGGCAGAAAGAGCTGGAGCCCCCATATCCCCCTCCTCCTGACCCCCATGGCACTTGCACTGCCCTCCCCAGCCTTGTTTGGAGGAAACGACCCTGATGGATGCAGCAGGACCGATGTGTTATTACACATCACACCCAAATTCCTGCCAGATCAGGCAGGAGGGGGACAGTGCTTTATGAGGAGGAAATCACTGCTAACCCCATAGCTGTTATTGTCAGGGCAAGGGGTAAGAAAAATAAAGGAACCCCCTCAACAGAAGTGAAAGATGGGGCTGGGCTCAGACACGCTCAGTTTTCACCCCCAGGATGGAGGCTCCCCCGCTGCAGCCCCCCCACAACGCTGCCATGCCAGGAGGGCTTCCCGTGGGGTGCCCCCGTCCTGCCCCTCATCCTGCACGGCCACCGGTGGCTCGGGTTCAAGGCGGGCAAACCCCACTGCCAGCAGACCTTTAGCAAATGTGCCCTTACGTGCCACAAGGCGATACCCCGATGAGCTGGGATCCCGATTTAGGGGCTATGAAGTCACCAGCTCCTGGCCTTATTGAATGATCTTTGATGATTATTTTTAACTTGTCACATGCCTGATTAGGTCGTGAATTATGCAACGCGACGCGCGGGAGGCTTGTGCTCTTTAGCTCAGGCGAATGGCATCCAGGGGTTGCCTTGTGGCACCAGATAAACACGGGGATGATCTTCCGCGGGAGACACTGGCAAAAATGTCAGAGGGGCCAGCCTCACTCAGGCATAAGCACGAGATCCAAATAAGGCCCTGCAGGGCTGTGGGAGTCTCCCATCCCCAAACGCTGTTAAAATGTCCATCAATAAAGCGGGCTCTGCAGCAGCTGTTGGGGTGGCAGCATTTCCGCAGGGGGTGCGGCGTGCGCAGCAAAGCCTGGCCCCGCTCCCATCTCCTCCTGGCCTTCCTGGGACAAGTGGGAGGGTTTGGGGCTGGTTCCTGCTCTTTCAGGGACAGCCCTGGCTGCCCAGAAGGGCAGAAGCAGAGCAGCTCGCTGCTGGCTGCAAGAAATTCGGGCTAAAACCCCACTGGAGCAGCCCCTGGCTCAGGCACGCAGCCGATGCTCGCAGCTATTCCCCGCCTGGCACACGGCGAAGCGCCGCGCTCAGCCCCGAGGTCTCCGGGCTCAGCTGCACCACCGAAAGCTTGCAGAGGCAGATGAATGGCCTGAGCCAACCTCCCGCACACCAGCGGTGGGCAGTGACTCACCGCACTGCGGGAGGAACGATTTCTCAGCCTCCAACTATGGGGATTTCTTGCAGGAGAGCCCGATTTAACTGCTTGCTGCCTGGTCGGGCAGCAGCATCCACAGCGTGCCCGCTGGAGCACCGTGCTGCGGGCAGTGAGCAGCACAGGCATTGCAGGGGCTGTTTTGGGGAGGAAACATGAGAATCTGACACCCTTCAGAATGGTTCAACACTGCTGGCTCAGCAGGTGGGCTAGGAGCCTGCTCCTCTAAGTGTATCTCTGCATCCTTCCTCGCTCCAGTTGTCCCCAGCTTCCCAACGTGAGGGGCACGCAGGTAACGTGCACCTTCCCCCTGCTCTTGCGCACTGCAGGGAACAATCCGTGCTTGGGGTCTGTCTGTCTGTGCGAAGCCACCCGCAGGACAGACGGACGGACAGCCACTCACCCGGCCGGGGTAGCTCTGGAGGAACTTGATCTTCTCGTAGAGCTTGATGTTGTCGGCTCGCAGGTTGTCCAGCTCGCTCTGCAGCGCCTGCACCGTGTGCTGCATCATGCGGTTCTCCTGCAGCGGGGAGTGGGGAGGGGGGTTATCAGCGAGGTCAGGCAGCCCACCTGGATCCAACCCAATGCCCACAGCCCCACCAGTTCCCATCCTGATGGGGGATGCAGAGCCACAAAGCTGAGATGAGAGCTCAGCACAGCCCCAGGAAGGACCACGGGCATGCCAGAGCGGTGTCACCTCACCGTGCAAACGTGGGCAGCTCGCTGAATCTCCGAACCCCAGGACAGCTGAGGTTGGCTGGGGCCAATCCTTGGGAGGCTCTCCCCTCCCAGTAATTCAAATCCCTCAGCTTTCAATTAAAATTGCTCCTTAATTAAAATGGCCCCAGCTGCTGCCAAACGGGGCCCCCGATTAGGGCTGGGGCAGCCAAGGTGGGCACCGGGCGGTGCAGAGCCAGCCTGCCAGCTGGTTATTTAGAGCTGTGCTTCAGCTGGGTGAAGTTCTGTCCCAAACCTCCCCACCTGCCTTTTGGACAGCACCCCCAGCACCGTGCAGGATGGCCAAGGAGGGATTGGGACCTGACCTTCAAGAAGAGCAACACTGATATGCAGGAGGGGAGGCTTTGGTCCTGCTGACACCCGAATTTATTGTTCTCGTGTTCGCAGTGGTGCTGCCGGTGTTGTGCTGATGATAACCCCCCTGCAGGCCACTGAAGCAGCCAGCCCCAGCGTGCGGGTGCCACCGTCCCCTCACCACGTACCCCCTCCAGCTCCTGGTTCCTGGCTCGGAAGCGTTCCCGCTGGCTGGAGATGATGGAGAGGAGCGAGTCCACCTGGCCCTCGGGGAACGGGGCGCCGGGCACCGGCGGGTGACCTGCGGACAGCGCTCAGCTTCAGACACGACTCGCTTGCCACATCCACCACCAGCTTGCTGTGCCCCAGTTTGTGGGTGCCCCACGGGGGGGGCCGTGCCCATTGCCCCCTCCCTCCCCGCCTGCCTTTTCAGCAGCAGGAGGCCCCAGCGGGCGCTATTCACAGCATGGGGGGGGTGGCTGCAGGTTGTTTGGCTTGGTGGGGCTGCTGACGTGATGCTGTTTATCGTGGGTTTGCAAAACGTTTAAAAACAAAACAAAAAAAAAAAAGAGGGAAAGGAAGTGGGGTTTTCTCCCAGAAGAGCCAACCGTTGTTATTTGTTTGATTCATTTTATCCTGCAGACCTCAGCTGCAGGAGCTGATGTAAAGGAAATATTTAGCTCGCTGGCTCCAGAAGGAGTTTGGTGGGGAAAGAGCAAAATCCGAAGCACAGGGTGCGTGCTCCAGCCCAGGTTCAACATCTCGGCATGCGCCTGCTGCCCCGTCTCAAGGGTCCAGCAAACTGTGCTGAACATGGAAAACCCATCAGCACCCCTGCTGAAGGCTGTGTCTGCTCTCGCCTTGAGCATCCTCGTGTTGCCATCCCCAGGAGGTGACAGCCACCCTGCCCACCCCTCTGGGATGGTTCCCTGGCACCCTGAGCAGTTTTGTGCCTGCCTCTCACCGTAAAACAGCGCGGTGGCCTCCTTGATGGGCTCCGGTATCTTCTCCAGGCTGGGGACAGCTGCGCCCTGGGTGGTGCAAGCAGAGAGGAGTCAGTGTTTCCCACCCAGCACCCACAGCCCTGGGGAAGCATCACTGCCAGATGGGTGCTCAGCAAGGGTCAATCCCGAGACAGTGCAGAGAGGCGATGCTCAGCCCTCAAACCCATCCTGTCCCCAGGGAGAAGGACTGGGTGGTTCCCCAGTGCCACCCCCTCCCATGTCAGCACTGTCCTGCGCAAGGGCACAATGAGAACATAAAAAGAAAAGGGAAAAAAGAGAAGAAGAAGAAAAAAGAGGAGGAGCTGGAACAACCCCCATGCCTGCTGTGGGCCCTCCACCAGTGGTGTTCAACCTCCGGGGGCTGATGGAGCTGAAGTTACCTCCGCGTCCGGGCGGTGCACGGCGGAGAGGGTCTGGATGGTGCTGAGGTCGTGCTCCAGCTTGGCGACGAGCTCCTTCTGGCCAGACAGCGTGGCCGCAGCCTCCGTCAGCTGGATCTGCAGCTCCGCACAGCGCACTGCAAAACAGAGCCGGGGCTGTCACCCAGGGGTGGCCCAACACGTGCTGCACCCAGGGGACTCCAGAAAGGGGCAGAGAGCCCCAACGGGGGCACCGAAGCCAGCCTGAGGGCAGTGACCCTGATTTCTCCAGGGCTCTGTCCCTATTTCTAGGGGTGTCAAGAGCACAGCAGTGATCCCTGGTGTGCTCCAAAGGGGACTCGTCCAGCCTGCCTCAGTGTGATGGGGACAGGGGTTGTCTCTGGGGCTGGGCTCAGGAGGGATCAGCCCTGCCCCATGGCATTGGTGAAGGCTGTATGGCTCCCATGTCCCTGCCCATCTGATTTTCCATGAAGGAGCATCCTTCCAGTTGCTCCCCCAGAAAAACCCATGCCTAAACCCTAACAGGCGCTGGGTGGGACGCTCCAGGAGCAACCCAAAGCCTCTGGCTCCCCTTGTGTAGCCCCGGCCCAGATAAGAAGCAGTACAGAGATGTGGCTGGGCCAGAAGGGAGCTGCAACAAGAGGAAAAGGACCAGCTCCCAGGGCATGCACCTTGCTCTGGTCACAAATGCATCCCAAAACACAGAACATCAGCAAGCAGGGTCCCTGTCCCACAGCAGGAACCTGACCAGCCCCATCCCAGCCCCAGCATTTTCCACCGGCAGCCTCCCCGCCGCAGGGACGCAGGATACGTCCCTCAGTGCCTGGATTTCCAGGTGGGTGAAAGCTCAGGTCCCAGCCGTGCCAGTCCCTCCCTGATAATTCCCGCTGTAATTATCAGCCTGGATTCCAGGCAGCTGGGAGGCAAAACCCCTCCTTTATCAGCAGCCAGGCAGCTCTGTGCTGGGGGGTGAGGGCAGGGCTGTGCCCAGGGGGCTGCCTGCCCATGCCCGAGACTTGAGAGGGAAGGCGCGAGGCGTGCGGCTCCATGCCGGCACCACGGGTCCTGCCAGCCCCAAATCTGGCTGTGGTCGGGGTCCTGCAGACGCTGGTGGATTTGGGCTCAGGATGAAATCACGCCCAAGCAAACGCTGCTTTCCTGCAAAGCACAAGCTCTGCCAGTGCAAATTTTTCCTCCTTTTTCCCCAAAAAGCAATTCTTACGTTATCCATAAGGGACCGAGCCTGTCTGCAGAGCAAGGGAGCGGTCTCATGCCTCAGATACAATGCACGATTTTATTTTTTTTTCCTCTTTTCCCCCTGCATGTTTGCTTTTTGCAGGCCCAGGTAAAAGCCCTGATCAGCCCCCAGCAGCTGCAGTATCCGAGCCGCCCCAGCGGAGGTCAGTGTTCCGCAAGGAATGGGGACGGCTCCGCGCTCCCGAAGCATGGGTGGCCTGATGCGAAATATTTGCATTAACAAGATTTGGAAAGAAGAAAACCTCTTCCCTACGGTTAATTATTTAATTGACTGTCTCTTAAAATTGCATTAAAAGGTAATTGGGAAGCTCTCCCTAGCCAAACCTGGGCCGTGGGGCCCAGCGCTGCGGAAGGCTGCCCCAGTTGGCACGCACGGGGCCGATGGTGCTGCGGGTGCACCGTGCCCGAGCGGGGCCAGGACCCTACCCCAGACCCCCTGCAAGACCCAGCCCTGGTGCCCAGCTCCCTGGTTTCTCTCTGAAATGATCTTTTTGCTTTGGGTTGCATGGAGCGAGTTTCGCAGTTTGCTCAGGAGAGCAAAAGGTCAGCACAGGAACTCGTCTCCCACTCGTAAAGAAAAGATGCGTCCTTCCTCCCCCGGGGTTCACTTCCAAGGCTTTGGCCACTCTTCCACAAATGGGCCATGAAAACAAGACAGGAACCACGTCTAACGCAGAAGTGCATGGAGCCTCCTCTGACCCCCCTGCCCCGGTATCTTTCTTTGCAGCTTTTTTAATCACAACTTTCTCTGCTCGGAAGGTCAGAGGCCAGCAGCGCTCCCCTCCAGCAGCAGCAGGCATTCCCCAGGTCATGCCAGGCTTCAAGGCTGAGCAAAGAGAATCTGCCTTTGTCTCCTCCTGCCTCTGACCCTTCAGAAGTGCAAATACCTCAAACGCTGTGGAGGACGGAGTGGTGCTGCAGAAGATAATGAAACAAAGAAGGTGAAGCCCTGAGGTAACTGGCATTTTAAACCCGGTATCTTTATCCTCAAAATTAATCGTCCCTGACTTTTCAGGCACGAAAGAAGCCATCTCCAACATGCCAGGCCTCGCCCTGATATGGCTTTACGAGTAAAAGCATTGTCATGCAGCAACTGGATGGCCCGGTGTGGGTCGAAGTCACCAGCCCTGCCTGGTGCCGCACTGGGAGGTCTGGTTGTTCCTTGCCAGCTCCACCCGATACCCAGAAAGCAAGTACCCGAGGCAGGAGTAGTGCTGAAACCCTTCTTACACATTCCTGGGGTCTGTGGCAAGGTGGCTGAGCACATGGGAACAGGACTGGGTTTTGTATGGGGCACTAGCGATGGTATCAGCAGGTGGCTGGGTGAACCGGAACCTTCTGGGACATGGTTTTCCTAATCCAAAACCTCCGTGACGTTGATCCAGAAGTCCTGAGCTTTTATCTGGCCTGGCTGGCCAGTAACACATCGCTCATTAAAGTTTCACGGTGTCTCTGTAACCACACTCCCAGCAGTTCTGCTGACACAAACACGAGGGTTGAGTAAATCCATGAACCTCTGGCTACCTACCACTGAACTTGGGCTACCACCTGAACACCACAGCCCTGCAGGACCTTCCTAGGAATCCTGGGCAAGAAGAGAAGCACCTCACAGCAAACGATCAGCCACAGGACTCCTCCCACACAGCCTGCACGACTGACCTGGAGAAGCTGCAAGCGTCCCTGTTGCTGAATAAACTTATGAAGTAGCACAGAACAGAGGTACTGACCAGAGCTTACAGTAAGCAGACACTAGAATAAAATCATGAAGACATCTGATGCAAGGATGGGAAAGCCCAGGTCCCCTTTCTGCCTGACTACTCTGGTTGCCTTCCCCTCTTCATCTCTCAGCTGCTGGATCTTCAGATCTTCCTGCTCCCCCAGGATGGGTGAAGGGAGACTTCTGATTTCTTCAAATTTTTTCTGCATCACTCAGCATCTGGCCTAACATCAGTGGGGAAGGAGCAATTGGGCCCTCTGCAACAAACCATGCCCTTTGCAAAAAGATTGGTTGTCTGGAAGGAAGAATAATATTGGTAAGGCCCTTGAAATGCATCATATCCTGACCAAAACTGAATGAGGGATTAAAAAGAGCCTTGGCTGAGTCCATAAGCTCTGAGGATGTTATCTGTTGGGTGCAATCTCCTGTAGGTTCAGCCTCCTGAAGGGTTCAGCCACAGATGACACTGCCAAGAGACGTGTGCTTCTGGAAAGACGCAAAGTGTCCGTGCGGACAGGCCACGTGGCGTCTCAAGCAGAGAGAAAACAAACGGTCCTAAGTTGAGACTAAAAGATTTAGATGCCCCTCACGCTTCCATTTTGGATAACATGGCCAATCTTGCGTGCCTCCAGGAGCTGCAAGAAAAAATCCTTGTAGCGAGTGTCGAGGAAAAGTCCCGAGGCACCAGGCTCTGCGGCTCGCTGCGAGCAGCGCTGGGCCCGGCAGATGCAGGGGCTCTTCGGGAGTGCTCGAAGCCAGCGAGCCCAGCGCTGCCACGGAGCAACAGCAACTTTGACTCCTGTAACAAGCCCCAGCAATCGGACTCCCTTGGCAAATCATCCAAAATAAACAGCATCTGTTTTCACAGATGGAGAGAATTAAGACATACTAGCAACTTAGTTTGAAGTTATAAGGCCAGACATAAATAAATGAGAGGCAATCTTTCCATAAGATGGTGGCTTGATTACTGAGGATACAGACAGATGAATAAATCACCTTGGGGTGAGATAGGCTGTAACTTGCTACACATCCAAGAGACTGCAGTAACTGCTCATGTGAATCCTCTTAGCCCGAAGGAAATGAGAGGTAAGTGATATTGCTGAAGGGATCTGCAGGGTAGGAGCACACACATGGGCAGTTATTGCAAATTAGCTGATGCTCTGCACGTTCACACCCTCATTTGCCTCATGGTAACTTTTTAATCTGCCTCCGTTACTGTCTGGCCTCCCCGGATTTACATAACTGTAAAAATATAAGAAAACAAGAAGAGAAATGATGTGGCATGCTTGAAGCTTTCTTTGAAATCTACCCTCTCAGAAGTCAACTGTAGTGCATTGAAATCCAGTACTTCAAAGGTTTTAAGCCTATTTTATTGACTGGAAGGAAGATGATGGTAAGATAACCAAGTCTTGGACTGCCTTGACTTTAAGGCTGAGAAACCCAGGCTCAAAGCCGGAGACTCGCTCAACACAAACACTGGTGCCTGAGCGCGCCAGGACGAGGTGCGAGATCCAAAAAAAGCAGCAGGAGCTGGGTCCTTTGATTTTTCCAGCTCTCTCAGCCTTTCCCCACGTTGGGCCGCTCTGGTTAATGACCGGGTTGCTGAGGACAGTTACTCAGAAGTTGAAATGGTCGTTCTTCACTATGCAGATGCTAAGGCTTTTTGGCATTTGTCTCCCATGAAAATTTCCACGCCAACAAAGTCTCAGCTCTACTTCTACCTGATGCCAGAGCTCCCAGGTTTATACATAAATTAAGGCACAATTTCAGGCTTTTAAAATACTTGGCATTTGGCTTTTAAGGAAGTCTGAAAAAGACGGTACTATTATTGCCCAAAGTCCTGCTCCCCTTCCAGGTGAATCACAGGGAGATGACTTGACTCTGCATTTTGTAGTTGAAGGGATGAGAGGGCAGTGTCCATATGCTGCAGATCCTGTCCTGGATGATTTTCTGTGTCCTCTTCTAAGCAACAAAAGATCAGAGCCAAAATCCTTCCCACAACAGAGTCTTGTTAAAGGCCTTTTCATGTCATACATTTCAACAGTTCCAGTTCCTTCTTGGCCCTTCTGTAGTGTGGGACAGCATTTCTGCATGGTCCACAGCTGCATGGGGACCATTAATTCGGTCTTAACTTTATGCAAAGTCCCTTCCTTGGAGCTGCTGTTGCTGTGAGCTGTCAGCAGGCTGAGAAACAGGGTAAGAAGGCAGGGAAGGATTTAACATTTCTTTACTTGGAGGCATCAGAGCCCTGCCTCTCAAATCTAGTGGGTCCTCTGTGGTGCAAATCTGCTCGGAAGTACATGCTAATAAGCAGGTTGGAGCAGAGAAGCCCAGTCAAGCTGTTTCCTGGGGTCCACCTCACCTCATAAGGCAAAGAAGGAATATCACCATCACCTGAAGGGTGTATATTCTTCCAAGAATCTCCTAAGAGTGAATAAAGATAGTGGAGATGCAAGTCAAGTGCTCCAGAAAGCCCACCAACACTAGAGAAGTCACACAAGGATTGGTCTTTTGGGACATTTTGAAGCAACCTCTCTAGAAATCTCCAGAGGGAAGAAAGTTCAGTCAGCTCTGAGAGCACCTGTTGTAACCAGCATGCCCACATGGTGTTAGTCCGGGAATCATCTTGGCCTGCAGTTTTGCTTACCAGAAGCAATCAGGCTGTCCTCGTTTATTACTTCTGTACCTGCCACAAGATTTGCACATTTTCTCAAAAGGGACAAAAAAGAAAGAAGATGGCAAAAAGAAAGGGATGATGACAACTCTAAAAGCCACAGGAAACTCCAAGGCATCATCTACCTAATCTTTAGCCACTGTTACTAGCCCTGGGAAAGCTCCAGGGATGAAGTGCAATGATTGCTCTGCAAAGGCAGAGGCTGCAGGAGAAGACATCAAGAACCTTCAGCGATGTCCTCTGGGGCTGCTCGCAGAAGGTGCGCGGACCTGGATGGCAAGAGCCAGGACTGGCGCTAGCCAAGGCAAGAAGAGCAAACCTTATTTTTACTTCCATGTACTGTCAAAAATACAATAAAAATTGGGACAGTAGGAAGCAGATCACACCTCACAGCCTGAGGACAAAGTCTGAGACCTGTTCTGCCCTGGTGACAAAGGGTCGGGAGCACAGGGAAAAGGCCCTTCACCCTAACTGCTGTGCTCACCACAATGAAGGAGACTCCCTTGCAGACTTCATCAGTGCCCTTAGACACAACTGTGAAGGTGACGTTGGGGCAGAGCAAGAGGAGCGAGATGAGGGCATTCCTCACAGCACCTCATGGCCCAAGGCCGGATTTGCAGAGGGAACACCGCATAACATGGCGGCTTCCTCTACACCGCTCCGCGGCCTGGCCTGACTTGGCCAGCCATAGCACACAGAGGGGCACAAACCTAAAGGCTTGTGGAAACAATGGCTCCTGAAAAATCAAGGGGCCCCACACTTTGAGGGATGGATCATTTCGACGCCCCTGGGCTGTCATTAAGGAGCTGTTTGCCAGCTCCTGGCCTTTCCCTGCCAGCTGCTGGGGGAGGAGGTGCAGGCGCGATTTCTGCTCCTTCCCCTCCTTTCCCCCCTTTCCTTTTACCACATCTCTGGAATTTTGAGGGCCTGCCGGGAAGGGAAGGGTTGAGGGATTTCTCCTTCCCTTCCTCCTGGCCCAGCCACTCCAAAATAAACAGCCCCCAGAAAAGAAACACAGTGCCACTTAATAAATTCACCCTGTAAGGAGAGAGATTTCATAGAGGAGCGGCTTATTTCCAAGGGTACTAAGATAATTACATGGGTAACTAGGAAGAGTTCAAGAAAACAGTTTGAATTTTCTTATCAGTTTCCCATAGCTTGGAGCAAAAAGAAAATAAAATGCTTTACTATAATCAAATCATGTTTTCTGAAGCCCTCTGTTGGCAAGTACACAATTTCTTCAGCACTTCCATTAAAACAGAAACACTTAGGAGAAAATGATAGCGGCTCAAAATGGAAGAGTGGGGCCCAAGAGCATCGCACAAGCAGTTTGCATGGCCCTCACCACAGAAAGCCAGACCACCTCTTGCTGGCTGCAGGGCAGCAGCAGGCCCATGGGCAGTACCTGTGGCCCCCATCTGCTCACCTGGTGCTAACTTAGCCCCATACCTAAGGATATTACAAAAGAGACTTTCTCCCATTAACTCAGCAATGCTCGTAGTACTTCCAGTGTAAAACCTCACCCTTGCTTCAGCAGCTAACTCCAGAAGCAGCTATTGACTAACAGAAACATTAGTGACACCCAGGCATGCTGCAGCGCTGATGTGAAGTGCCTGTGGGATCATGCACCGCATGCTTCTCCTGAAAAGGCATTTTGAACATCCTTCTGAGGGGCTACAAAATTAAGCTGTTGCATAAAATCCAGCTACCTGCATGGAATACCCTAGGTATCTGCTCCTGACCCTGTGGTTTTGGTTGCCCTCTGAGTTTCCAGAAATAAACTTCTGAAGATTCAGGCTGAGGAAGTCAGTCTGGTTTTATACTGGGTGCATGATTCTGAGCTACACCAAACCCCCTCCACCTTCTTCACTACCGGGTCTGTGCTTTCACAAGTATAATGCATCTTTTGATGACAACATGTGGTTTTAGTACGTCAGTGCCAATACCGCCATACCTAAAGAAAAGTGTGACTTATAAATATGCATATTAACCAACTTGAGTAATAACACTTTAAAAGTGTAGGTGTTCAGCATCAAGCTTCAAGTGATCAGGATAAAATTATATAAGACTACAAGACAATGCCATTTATAGCAATCAACAGTGTGACTGGTCATTAAGCAGTAGGAAAAAAAAGAAGTGTTAAGCCCAGAACCTTTACAACCTGTGGAACAACCCGTCAGACATTTCAAAAACAGAAAGCACATGTTCACAAAGAAATGAAGGCATTATACAGTACTTTCGATCCATTTTAAAGTGACCCACTCCTGCAGGATTTATCAAAGCTCAAGATGGCAAAGAGGGAGAGCAAGAGCAAGCACACAACGCAGTGCCACAGGGCGCAGAGTGAAACCAGCTGGCTGGGTTCCTGCGATACCTGGAGAAAAGGGAGCATGAGGGGAAAGCCCATCCCAGCTCCCCGATCTCCAGGATAACTAGCTCGACATTTGGGGTAGCACTATAGCAGATTTCCAACTTGGGCTTTCAAAACTCCTCCCGCAACACTGAGCATGTCCTACTCTGTAGGAAACAGCCTAGGACACAGCAAATGTGCTTACAGCCTGTTGCGAAAAATACACAGGAAATGTGCATACCTAATGCAGTTAAGGAAGAGACAAAGTAAACTTAGTTCCCTCAAAATAAATTCCAATTCAAAAAACACAATTCAAAAAGCAGACACAGCAGGCCCGGTAAAAGAGCAGTACACAGGCACGCACACACACACACTCTACCTGAAAACCAGAGTACTCAAGCTAGAGGTTTATTCTACTGTTTTTTTAAATGTAATTCAACTGATGGGTTAAAATATCAATTCCTTACCAACACCAAATTTTAAATTCTCTTTAACTACTCAGTGTATTTAAAGGAACAACATCTTACACGGCACTAGAAGATGAATTCATCTTTAGATAAAGTATCTGTAAAAATAAAGAGTGAGCCAAGTATCCATTTTCATTTTTGAATGTCAAGCGCTTCTGACCTCAATTTCTTTAATCTGTTTTTTGTCTGTTTTTTAATTAGCTAATAATATTGTTCTGGTGCTCAGCACAATCCCCCTTGCAGTCTCAGACTCAAAACACATCTTTTCTGTCCGTGAAGCTGGGTGTGCACCTCTTACCGACAACACTTGAATTTCACTGAAAAAGAATACGGTTTGGAAGTCCAACACTTAAAGTATTGAAAACATCTCCCTTCTCCCCTCAGAAACTGATACATGAGATGTACATTTTTGTTCCCATGGTAAACACAAATCCCCACCAAATCCAGCCCCTTCATTCCCCTGGACATCACTGACAGAGTCAGAACGCCAATGTAAATGTTTGCTGCTTGGACTCAGGTCTCACCTTAATAAAGACAGCCCACGCGTAATTGTGTTTGTATAAAAGATATTTACTTCAATTATCACACCTAGGGTGCTAGTGAATAATAATAATAATAATACATCGTGTGAGTTTCATACAGTGATATTGCTTCTCCATATCATATAGGGACCGTTGTACAGTGCTGAGAACAAACATTATATGGCTAACCAAACAAAGACAGAAGAAACAATGCCATTCTGCTGACGGAGGGAGCGCTTCCCCGCTACTGCCAGCCATATAAACTCTTACTTTTTATGTTTAAACAAATACCAAGAAATAAAATGTTACAAAAGATGAGTCACAGCAACACAATGTGGGCTTCTCAAAGCTACTTGTACAAAAAAATGACACTTTTTTTGGTCAATTGGGTCTTTGTGAGGATCTTTTTTTTTTTAATCTGTGATTGTGAATATAACAAACAAGCTCTAAAAACATCTAAGACTTAGTGCGTTACAGAAAAAATATAAAATACTGCTAAAAATGTAAGACACCACAATACACTGGGGTAAAAACTGAGCTTATTATTTAAAAAAAAAAAGTTCTCAGGAAAAAGTACACCACTTTCTGTTTGAGTTCATCTTGTGCTGTGTTAGTAGTCGGGGCATTTCAAAGGTCTGCCCATTATCATGGCAAGTAGTTATTGCACAAATGCAAAGAGTTAATTTTTTTAATAAAAAATGAAAAGGGACATGAGGGAAACAATTAAAAAAAAAAAAAAAAAAAAAAAGAAACATCCCCCCCACCCCAGCCAGCCTCCATCTGCTTTGGAATTAACGTCCAAATTCGTACATTTGACATTCGCGGAGCATTTCCAGCGAGTGGGGCGCACAGTGCCCGCTTTTGTGAAAGGAACGGCAGAAAACGCTTTGCAACACAGAAATGCATAGAGAATTCTGACAGGAACAAGCTTTTTCTTTGCTGAGGTTATCCAATCATTACCATAGGGCTTTTTTTTTTGTTTTCTCTTTTCTTTCAGACTATGTCAAAGGAAAAAAAAAAAAACTCGCGTGGGAAATGCATCTGATGGTTTTTAGTGGGACACCCTCGAAAGGCAAAGTGCAAATTTGCTTCCAAATCCACAGAAGTGGTGATGTGCCCTGCAACTAGCTCAGCACCTTCCCCCTTTGCCCACCGTAAGGTCTCACCGCGGGGCCGGCCGGCTCGGTGCTGACCGGCGGCCCCCTGCCCTGTCCCTCGTGCAGACACGCGCTCCCCTGCCGCAAGCAGGGGGAATTTCTAGCGCAATGGTTTTCATTTTTGCTTCTGCAGCTTTTCTCTCGCTCGCTCGTGACGTGTTACCTAGCCAGGGACAGCCTGTCTGAACGTGTTTCCACACCGCAAGAAAACTTAAACAACTCCTCCGTGACAAAGATCAATTTACAACGTGCATTTCCAGAGTTCACACCAGGAAAAGTTGCTGCTGCTGCACCAGGTGTTTTTTTTTTCTTTTTTTTTTCCTCTTTTTTTTTGATTTTTTTTTTTAAAGTTTTTTGTTTTAAATCTTGACCAACTTTGAATGAGAAGAAAATCAGCCTTGAATTCAGAAATTCAAACATATGCCAACAAAGATGAACATCACAGGAAACCAGTCTCTCATTTTAAATTAACACGCGAGTAAATCACAATGTACTTTGACAAAGGGGCACTGCATCTTCATGAAATTCTCAGTAGAGGCTCTAGGAGGCTAAGGGTATTTTCTCTCTCTGTATATTTTAAGTCTCTTCTCTCACAACTGAGGCTTCTTATTCTCAGTCCTAAATTATTTTAAAACTATTTAAATAATATTATTTATTAGGCATTTAGATAAAATACTTTTTTTTTTTTTTTTTTCTTTTAAAAATGATTGCTCTAGGAAACACAACAGGGGCACAATGATATGGATACGAGCCGACAGCACCCCACTCCATCCAACTTTCTCCAATGTCTGCTCACAGGATATGTATACTCCTGTTGTGTTCGTATCAAATAAAAACAAACCTCAAAAAAAAAAAAAGAAAGAAACTGTTAAAATTAATCTCATAAATAGGAAATGTTAGATTGTTTTCCTAATTACAAACCGCCTTTGCGTATTTCACCTTATGATGCTGTAGAGAGAGCAAGCTTGGAGCGTGACACAGCAGTGCTGCTGAGGGCTGAGGATGCAGGTGGGAGGAAGCCCGAGCTTCGCCAGACCCAACGCGACTGGACTGACCCTACAGCGCCTCGGCCCCCACAGCCAGCCCTGAAGACAAGACAGACGGCACGGCTTCCCAATGGCACGAAGGACACGTAGCAGTTAGCAAGGAGCCCACCATCGGTTCCTGAAGGCGGACAGACCTGCGGGCACGGCACGGGCCTTGGGAGCGTTAACGCCGCGGGGCAGTGCTGGGCTTTCGAAGCCTGCGCCCTCCGTGCTGCTGGAGCCAAGCCAGGCAGGGCTGTTCGTCAGGAACCCGAATTCACAAACCCAGTGCTTGCACTCGCCTGTGCTCAGCGGACGGGGCCTCCAGATGCAGAGTGAGAGTTTCTATTGCACAAAGACTTAACGCACAGTGTTCGAAGTGCTCAGTAGCAAGGGGGCAACTAACGCTGGGCCGCGCAAGTGCTCCTTGGTTGGCGCTTGCTTTCCCCCCACCCAAGTGAAAAGCTGTGAATGCTGCGATCTAGATCACTGTGCTTTAGATTATTCTCCACAAAGAGATTAGAAAATAAGGCACATAGCTTTCCAAGTATAGAAAGTTTGTTAAAGACTACATTTTAGGAAAGTAGCGAGAACTAAAAACTTAATGGGCAATGCAGTAACGTACAGGATTTTGATGACATGCCTGTTGAATTAAAATAAAACCATTTCAAACTAAACTAACCTCTTTCCCCCACAAAAGACCTTTCCACAATCCCCACCTCCTGAGGAGGTGAAAGGAAATGGAAGCCCTGCTCAAGGAAAAAGAAAAGTACGACACAGAGGTGACCTTGCTTACTCCCCACACGCCTCCTTTAGGAGCCAGATGCTCAAGCACTCGCAGCAGAGCCTGTACCAGCATCCAGAGGTAACTAGGTACTTTGGAAACACTTTTAAAGCTAGTAATAATTTACTCACATAAATAATACATCAAAATAGTACTAAGGGTCTAATGTAAACTAACAAAAGCCAGAGAAGTCTGACTGAAGGACTGATTGTAGAAAACATCTTTTTTTTTTTTTTTTTAGTTACTTGGAGATAGGATTGTACTTCAGAGCAAGTCAAGTGCCAAGTTTTAGTTCTTCTCTTGAAAACACAGCACTTGCCTTCCAAGAGGAACTGTGAAGTAGAGAATTTCAATCTCATTCCCAAGAATACTTGAATATTGCTCAGGGAAAGCAAGAACAAACCACTTGCTTGTATTTGTTACTTGGCTAAATTTACTGATCAGTGGTTTTTGCAATTGTTTCAATACATGGCAAAATTCTTTACTCTTCATCTTCCCACTGTACCTAAATATAGCAGAGTATGATTTACTTGTGCAGCTATCTAGCATATTAACTTCTCCTAGGCCACATCAAAGCAAAACCCTCACACCAACTGTTATGGGATGTTACAGACAAAGTTTGACCCTTAATTTCAAATTACCTGGCTTTTGCACATCTCAGACCCTCGGAATTATTTTTATGTATTCTGAACGTGATCTTCTCCCTCCCCAGGTTAGCTGAACCCGCATATCTCAAGAAATCCGACCTCTCAGATGGGTAATCCTGCATTTACAACATGGAACTTATCTGACAAATGGGAAAACAGCATGCTATGCATTAAAATACAGAGTAGTTTTAAGCCTCCACTCACCTATGCCCCAAATGATTTCATGATTCTGGCTGTAGCCAATTCTATTGCCCCACTGAGACCAAGCATGTAAACACTATACATACAGGGGGCTTCCCGTACTGGAATCGTGTACATACACACACTTAACAACTCCTAAAAATGCATATTCATTACCCGCATCGACAGAAGATGTAACACGACTTAATGCCATGATTCCTGTTACCAACAGAGAGATGGTGCTGTTATGAACATTACCACAGAATTACACAGTAACTATGCCACAAGCAGGTGTGTCACCGAAGCAGCAGGGAACTCCTGGCCTGACTCTCCACTTCCATGGATCTTTGGATAAAGATTGTACTACGTCGTACAAGTGTCTCTAAGAATCAAACAGAAAGTCAAAGACGTGATATCGTGGGGACTTTAGCCATCTATTTTTGCTGTACTGTTTCCTATATTATTTTGCAATGGTCAGGAATTCAGTCATTCTTGGCACGTGCCTGTTTCAACAGACAACCAGAAACAATAATGTGAAACCAATGGTTTTGGTCATAAAAAATCAACAGAACTGTGGCAAAACCCTTCTACCAGTATCAAACAAATAAAGCAAGCCTGAACAATGGCAGAAATTGCCTTTTGTATAATAGCTGGACAAGGAAAAATACAATAATCTCATTAATTTTTTAAAAGGGGACATTTCCTTTTAAAGCACTTTTGTGTCTCAGTATGTTTGTGACTAGTAATGAAAAACCAACCCTGGGCACCAGACCATTTTTTTCTCATTCATAAACTAGTTGTAGAAATGCACACTTCCCTGGACAGCCAAGGTTTGGGGTTTGACACAGAGGTTGTCGGGAAAGTGGGTGCCCTCAGTCCTTGGCTGTACCAGAGGTTCTCAATAATAAAACTTCAATGAATGACTTTGTTCAGCTGGGAAATGACCTTACAACTAATAACTTGCATCCCATATGCCACAGTACCACTGGACTGGGGGGAAAATCATCCCTGAGGAGAGAGATGGCACCACTCACACACCTATTTTAAGGCTTTTTTTGAAAACTTAAGTGCACAGGCCTAATGCTAACCTTCTCCAAAAGGATAAATTTCACCTTCAGAGCACAGAAACTTTATATCCTTGCATATTAATGGGGTAGGGTACATGACCTGGTCATGTAGGATTAGTCCCTAGGCATAGCATAAAGAGCTTGTCTTGCTTTAAAGTTCATTAATAACTATATTTTACATATGGCATAGTCAATACATCCCACAAAAGGGATGGGGAGGAAAGAACTTACTTGTGAAATAATATTTCTACATTTCAGAGCTCAAACGCATACGTGAAGGAGACAGGGACCACTAGGTCACTTCTCAAACCGAGAAGGTTAAGCCACAAAAGAAACTTAGATCTTGTGCTTTCCAAGCCAGTGATTCTCCTTGCAATTTAAAACCATCCAGCAAGATTTTAAACCGCTGGAAAAAAAATATATTTTTTTTGTACAGAATTTTTAAATTCTCTCTTTTTTTTCTTTTTAGTAAGTTGATTGTATATGCAACACAAAGGAAGAAAATGTTGATGTTCAAGTAGTGGGGCAACAGAAAGTGCAAGGGGAATGCAGCAGGCCAATGCGTGTGTGAACTGAATACTGCTTTACAGCTGTTTTGTCTGTGTGAGTCACGTTTAGGAGTAAGAGGATACGAGCAAATTGTCTCAGCAGGGTCAAAACCCAACTCACTCCCGGGAAAGACATGATTTGGTTTTAGTGAATGGGAAATCACCCTCCCCCCCACGTAGAACCAACTTTTCTTCTCCTGTGTTTCTGATAGTCTTCAAGAAACACTCACAGCACAGGACTCAGCCACACAGGGTGGCTCTAGGACAGAAAATACTCTAGGATATGTACACAGAGTCAAGAAGTAAGAAGAGAGAGTTTAAGAAACTCACGTGTTAAAAAGACACAAATGAAGCAAAAATAGTGCCCTCCATCTGCATGCACCAAACGGCTTTTCTTTCAGCTTGCAACAAATTGCTAAGTAAGATTTCTGATCTCTTTGCAACCTTGCTAAAGGCACTAGTCCAGATTACTGCAACATTTCAGTTTAAATAAACTGATTTGGATTTAAGTGCAAGGATGTGTCCAAAACCAAGGGATTTTTTTCATCTATTCTCATAATTTATATATGGTCAAAATATTTTTTCCTGTTTCTAACCAGCCCTGTTTTTGCCAGAAACATTTTTATTTCCTATAAATTTTCAGAGTACTTGGAATTCGTAATTTTAAGATGGAAAATGGCAGATTTCTGACTGCAACTGTGCTAGTGGGGACTGCAATCACTGTTACCATTTTCCATTATTTCAGTACATTACTTTGTCAGATCTCCCTCAACCCTAATTTAGGTAAATGTATCACCTTTCTAATTTGAGTTACCACCAGAATGATGCACCTCTATAGCTTACTATTACTCCCATTAAAGGACTGAAAACCAGCAACTTTTAAGTAATTGGATAGAGAATATTGCATAGAATTGTCGCATTCATTAACCTCGTTCTCTACACCATTCCCATTTGAACAAGTTTGATAAAACTAATGTGAGGATCTTTCACCTAATGAGAAAGGCACATGTAAATATATTTTTTTCACTTTAACTATATGACTGATCTTTCTTATTACAGCAAAGAGTTTTTTACTGAGTATTCACTAATTCAGGATAAAGACAGAGTGCACTGATAAAGGTTCCTTTAAAGCGTGGCTCTATTTAGAGACATTTCACAAATGAATAAATAAAATGGTCGAATTTTACGGCATCAACAGCAACTGTAATTAGAACCATTTCTGCCAATTGTAATGTGCAATCCTGTCATCTGAAGTTTGTATCCTCAAAGATGGAAGTGCATTGACAGTCACACTGGATGACCCCTCTGCCAAGGAATACTCTTCCCTTACTTTCACCTAAACAAGTATTACACCTTTTGCCTTTTCTAACCATCCAGAAAGAAAAACGACAATTTTTGCTGCAATATAAAGGTATTTGTGTTAAAACAGCCTGGGCCCTTCATCCACAGCTTTAGAAGAGCACAGAACTCGATATCGAAAGATAAAATTATTTTTAAAGAACCTCGAGAAACAAATCAGAACA
The DNA here is from genome assembly GCF_047663525.1 of Anas platyrhynchos. Classification (NCBI taxonomy): domain Eukaryota; kingdom Metazoa; phylum Chordata; class Aves; order Anseriformes; family Anatidae; genus Anas; species Anas platyrhynchos. The sequence goes on from NC_092606.1 coordinate 6,998,611, forward strand.
AAACAGACTCTGGCATTACAGCTTTTCTGAAAACTATCTGTGCTTTTATCCATCAGGAGAAGAGATGTCATCAGTGACCAGGCTCCATGCTCTGCAAGATGACCATGCCATGGGACAAGCCCCAGGTCCCCTGCGCCTCTGTAACACTGCTCACCTTTCTGCGCAGTGACCGAAGAACAGAAAAAGCCCCAGTGCTACTCTCTGGCATTTCTTCTCCTGCAACTTTTTTGTCCTTTTCTGCTAATCAAGTAAAAAGAAAAGTTACTCCGATACATATTTTTTCCTAAAAGCATTACTTTCAAATGCCGCGCAAGAACAGAAATACAGCTAAAATCTTTCAGTGTTGCTGAAGTGAAGTCTCTGAACCAGGGAGGACTCTGCCCGTTTGGAAAGCCAGTAGGTAGCTCATCTCCAACAAGAGAATCTCAGCAGTAGTTCAAGCTAATCCATTTTGCTCTCCAATGGAACAGAAAAGCAGCTGTGACCTTGGCTAAAAATCGGGAACAAACAGCTGGGAGCATCGCTTCAACTCTACGAGCTCGGTCTGAGGGCATCCGTCTGCCTGTGCCCTGAACGAGGCGCTCACCAAGGGACCCCGAGTGACGCCCAGCGGAGCGGCCGGGCCGCCCCCACAGCATCTCAGCAGGCTAATCCACATTCAACGCAGATCATTAAATATGAAAGAACAAAAGGAGCTAAGCCATTAATAAAGTGCCAAAAATATAGGAAATACTGACAGCATTTGATTTGATTAATTTTATAATAGATGCCAATGACAACCCTTGGCAGGATGGAGTGACTTCTGACTTGTGAATGCTGTCTTTATCCAGCAAAATTACATGATTCAAATGTAATAATGGAGCTTAGAATTAACAGTTAGTGTTATAACAGAAAAATTTCCTCTAGGGCAAGCTACAGATATGCATTTTAAAAACCATTATAGCATTAAAAACTGGGCAGATGCTAAAGAACCCTAAAGAACTAGTGGAAACCTGAAAAGCAATCTAAAAACAAACAGGAAAAAAAAAAAGATACAAGTTTCAAGGCACTTACGTATTGCTTATTAAGAAGAGAGATTGACCTTAAATGCTGCATTTGTGTTCAACCTGTGAATACAGTTCTGCTGTCGGATAATGCAGCAAGAGCTCTCAGTAAGCATTATGGAATGCAATTATATCGACACAGGCACAAGAACAGTTTGGGGAATATTAAGTTAAAAAAAATGATCAAACAGAAAAAAAAAACAAACCACCCTCCCTATCGAGAAAGCCGAGAGTAACCACTTGACTGCATCAAGCACCTGGATCTCAAATCAGCAGACAAGGACAGTAGAAACAGACTGGCAACTGTACTGCCTAGAATTACTTAAAGAAACAAAACAACCACAACACAACCTGAACCGAACAATAAAGACAAAAATTCAGAATATAAACTATCTCTGTCTTCTCGTCAGAAGTTTTGCTTCATGGCTGAAGACGCATCTTGTTATGACTTGTATTAAGGTAGGCGTACTTTTACCAGGACGCGCATTTATAGATGGAGCTGTGCTTTTTACGTCAAACCAGACCACTGTACAGATACAGAGAGGTAACACTTTGCTTCACCACGTTATTTCCCTCGCTGGCCATTCCCGTGGACTAACTGCACTCCAGATAAGAAGCCAAAATCGCTTCCAGTACGGGCTGTCACACACTGGTGTTTGCTATTACAGACCATCTCCTCAGCTCATCACAGAAAGGGGCCGTTGCTCTCTCTGTTCCTCGATTTTAGTTTTGCATCACAAGTCCCCAGTACCCAAGGAGGTACCCTGAAACAGCTAGCAGTAAAAAGAGGAAACAAATCCCTGCCTTTCAGCCTCCTAGAGCCTTCTTTTCTTAATCATGAAAAGGATTGATTTTAGTGTACTGATTCTTAATTTGTGAAACTTGCGCTAAGTGCTGCTGTTGCATGTTAAGAGACTGTAAATGAAATACATAAGTTCTAAAACATCATGCAAGAAATGTGGTTTCACATCTTACAGTCAAAAATCCTACTAATGAATTAATACAAGCACACTGAGGTGTAATATTGGGAACATACCTTTAAAGTCGGAACTCCTCTCCCCATCCCTCCCTCCCCCAAAATCAGAAAAGTAATATTAATTAAACTTAAGAAGTAATGAATGCACCATTAAAGTGTCATCAAAAAGATGCTGACCTAAGACAAAAGTTCAATGATACACAATACGGTCAAAAAGTCTTCAATCAATAATATACAGTATGACAACTACATCTTGTAAATTATACCCAATACTGCCGGCAGTCTATCCCTCTAAAGAATATTTGCCCCCTTTCATCCCTTCCTAACAATCAGATAATAAAATACAGCACCTATAAATAAGCAAAAAAAAATTATATATATATATATTTATATATATATATATATTCCGAAATCATCTATTGTTAGTTTTAAAGATATGGCAATAAAGGAGTCTAAATTAGCAAACTTGTAGAAGCCATAACTGATAAAACAGCTTATTGAAAAAAGGTGGCAGTAATGCACTCTATGTGTGCACAAGTACGTAAGAAAATACACAGACGTATAAAATTGCACGCACACACTCACGCACACACATCCTTCCACACACCTCTATGCTCACGCATATACATATAGACAACAGGAGGAGTTAGAGACAAGTTAGAATTTGATTTGTACTTTGATCAGCCCTAACCTGTGCATAAAATAATGGCAAAAGGCTGTATTTCTGCAGGGCAGAATGGGCTAGACTGGGACTCGAGAGCATGAACGTTTTGGTTTGGAGTTTGGGCTGCTTCCATCCTGGTAAGAGCCCGTCTGGTCATTGCCATGTACTATTTTTCCACGTAAAAAATAAGCTTCCCACAACTAAAACATATTTAAAATCAGTGCTTGCGGTGGGAAGAGAGTCAGTAAATGGCCACCTACAGCAGGAAAACTTCTCTATCTGAGGCAGCTCCAGTCCCTCTTAGTGGTGTGTGACAGCAGTCGTACACATGAACTACGCTTTCATCGGTTCCAGGTAAGCTGAACGTTTCGGGTCACAGAATACGTCCCCGAAGTAGCAGGCTGAAATGTTACTGGCCAACGTTTTTTTGAGCTATCTGACTTTACTGAAAGGAAATCCTGTACACTACGAACCAAGTGAAATGATCAAGTACATGCTGTTTCTAAGTTGTCTCCTAAACCTCCTAGATATGAGGTCTGATCAGCGTGCTCTGTGGTTAGAGGTTAAAAAGCAGATTATAAAATACCTAGATTCAGATTTTTTTTTGTCCTGATTTGGCCTAAAATGGAGTGTATTAAACAAATTCTGGTCTGCAAAAGACCAGAATCAGTTAAAGCTATGAAACAATGTGCACTACGTGTCAATATTCTATTTCACTTACAAGAAAACACTAAGTCAGCTACCACAAATTAAGATATTTTCCTGATGTGACTTTTTTTTTTTGTTTTGTTAAAAAATATGTGGAGTAAATGTGTTTTTTCTTTTTTTTTTTTAATTCAAAGTTTCAAACAACAAGATTCTTTTCTTTTCTTGAAAATATGTAGGAATCCAAACTAGTGTGTTTAGAGTCGGTTGACTGTGCAATCTCTTAGTGGCAACTGAACAGCTACAAAAAACTTTCTTTTTTTTTTCTTTTTTTTTTTGAAAAATCTCCCCTTTTTTCCTGGTTTAAGAAGATAATAGTGTATTATCGCTCTGTAGCCATTAGATGGCAGATAAAAAGCCCCCTTTTAATATGTGGGTTTGATTTTTTTTTTTTTTTTAAACGTTTTTCTTTTTTTTTAAAGCCCACACCAAAGAGGAGGGCACAAGGCAAAGCTGTATGAGTTATTCCAGAAATTGTGGAAATCACTTAGGGCAATAATAAAAACACTTCAGGGTACAAAAAAGCTCGACTACACATTTCAGTTTTCTTCCTCGAAAACACAAACATAAATTGGGCTTAACGCTCCTTTTGTTTTCTATATGCACCTTGGCCTATGGCGTTTTTGCCCTGTGGCCCGCAGGGCGGTTAAGTGCGCAACACAATAAAACCAGTAGAGGTCCAGTTTCACTTCCCAGCTCTCCAGAGTTGGGCGAGTTTTAATCTCAAAACTCCCACTCGACAGCCTCTTCTCGACTCGCGGCCTTCTCCAAGCGGTGGATTATGTTGTTCAAGTTTGCTGCTTTCTTTTTCCTCAAGGAGCTGTCTCGCGTGTTCCTGGAGCTCGCGGCCTCGGAGAAGCTGAACAAGCTCTGGAGAGAGTTGGCTTTCTGCGAGCCTGCGGCCGGCGTCGAACTCGTACTTGGCACGCTGGAGATTTTCTCTGAACTTTCTTTTGACTTGTAGGAGCTCTCCCCTGTAAGGACTGAGGTGGAGGCAGCTGAGGTAGAGGCATCCCCTTCCGTGGCGGAGTTGGGCAGTGTCTCCAGAGCTTCTCCCGAACGCTGAGACCCCGCTGGAGAGCTCTGGCGCGGCGCTCTGAGCCTGCCCTCGTCGTCGGTGTCCTCCAGGCTCTCCGTTCCCAAGAGGAACGGCTCCGCTCTCTCCGAAGGCCTGGCGCCAGGCAGTGCCTCTTCCCCCGCTTCCAGAGCCGACTCCGCTTGCCCTCCCTGAGACTTTGTGGTTGCATTGCTGTACTCGTCCGCCTCCGGACCGCTCGGCTTTCCTTCAGGTGGGCCTTCCGCGTCCACGCCGTCGCAGCTGTCTCCCTCTGAGCTGTGAGCGGCTCTGCTGCTTCTCGCCGAAGGAGAATCGCTCGACCCGGCCTGGCTCTGGCTTCCCGCTTGGATCTCCTCGATGAACAGCTCCCGGCGGATGCGAGACCTAGGAGACAGAAGAAAGGGATGGTGAGGCTGCTGGTGGCCACGCAAAGCCTCGCTGCCACGTAACACGCGCCTTCCCAGGGTACCGACACCAAAAACTTGCAACGCCCTTCCCTAAGAAGCCAGTTTGCCTTGGCTACAGGACAGCTGCAACAAGCTGGGGTGGTGGAAGAGCTCACATGCTCCAATTCAAAGGACTGGCGCAAAAAGCGTTTGGAAGAATGTGAAATATTGTCAAGATGCTCTTAATTTTGTTCTCCCCGGCCACACACCCACTTCTAAGCCTGCTGTGCATGGAAGGGCCCAGGCTGCAAAACTTGGACTCCTCCAAAACACGGTGGGAGGAAGGTTGGTCAAACCCAGGACTTTCAGCAAAATACCGTTTCTGGTAACCTGTTCAGTGCTTAGTTTTTGAGAGTGACCCGTCTGACCTTAACTAGCATAGTTGGTAATGGTAATGACCACCCGTTTTAATAACCAGAGCAGACATTATGGAACAAAGCAAAAATATAAATTTTATGTGGATAATCAATTTGTAATAATATGATTTGCAAAAACCAAGTGAGAGAGTGTTTTTCCTTTATGATTTCAAATGAAGTAACATTCATAATTTTATGCTGAATTTTTACAGCTCTGGACTTGGTTTCATGGACAGAGATGAAAGGCTCTGCAGTCTCCTATTCCCACAGGATGTCTGACATCAGGAACATGAAACTTTACAATACACTGGACCACAGAAGGGATGATTTTAAAAAATATGAATACATTTCTAGTAGATCCAGTGGAAAATAGCTTATAAATGAAAAGGAATCCGGACTTCACTAAAAAATGAGCCACAATCTGTTTAAACAAAAAAGAAACAAGGAAAAGAAAAATCGAGAAAAAACAGCCACCAAGGAGAAACCAAGATGAAAGAAAGTTCATCGTTGTGAAACCCCTCCGGGGAAGCACTGCCTTTTGACAGGTTGTCAGTCTAGAAGCTACTCTGACTTCTGCCTTATTTTTTATTTAAAAAATCGATTTCAGAACATGAATAGTGACAAGGCAAGCAGTGCATTTCAAGGGAATTAATACACTCCATGTGTGGCTAAAACTACTTGGTGTTTCACCTTGTGCCTCCTGTTTCTGGAAGCATGTAATAATCCCATAAACGCACTGCCCATGCCATTTAACTTAGGTCCTTCCTTCTTCCTTCTCTGCTTAGGATTTTCCATGATCCTCACAAGCACAACTGAACAGTTTATGAAAAAACATCTTAGGGTCTTGTCAACTCTTTCTCTGTAGCACCCCATAAGCCGTAAAAGCTTACGAACACTGTTCAGGTCCCAGTCTGCAGCCTCAAAGACCTGTGATCAAGGATGAGACTACAAAGGGAGAGTTTAGCAGAACTTCTGTCAGGGTGGAAGCAACACTTTTGGTTTTAAGCAGGGAGAATTGCTAAGGGTCTTGCAGATGACAAGTGAAACACCGTCCCAACACAGATGGCTGGTAAGAATTTTTCATTTATCCCTGATCTTGCTACAGAAGACAGCACACAATGGAAAAAAATGTGATGAATGCAAAACACCATCTGAATACTGCTTTTGAAGCTAATGATATTATTGACTTGCTTGAAATGCAAGACTATTTCAGCAGTACTTGCTGACTCTACACTTTTGAAGGATTTAGGGGGTCTGTAATTTTCCCTAGGAGAATATTATACACCTAACAGCAGACCACAGGTGCTAGCATTAATTTGCTATTACCATTAGTTGCATGCATCCTGGATTATCAGGCTGTATTCATGCCTATAATCTCCCTGCATGGATGCCGATACAGAACATGCTGCTTCTGTAACATGCACCAAGCCAGGAGAGGAAACAGGTAAGAGCTTCATGCCTGCATAGCATTTAAAATAGCTCAGCTCCATCACGATACTGAATGACGACATGCTCATTGAATAACTGATCACTGCCCTATAGTGTTATATATATGTATAAGTTCAGTGTCTGTGGAAATACCTGTAATTCACATCCAACCCATTGCTTCTGAAATCTAATCTGGCTCCTGACTAATTAGACTATTAGGTCTCTATTGTAAAGAACTGGTGACAGCAGCTAGGAAATTCGAGAGCATTCCTATCCGTGGAAGGTGTTGGCCTCAACACCAACACATCCTGTTGGCATTTATCAGTGTAACTCAAAATATCAGAGATTTGAAATTCCCTGTAGAAGCCTTTACACAACTCCAGGAACTCATCCAACCAAGCACAATCCTACAGTTCACTGACAAATATGCCCATAGTAAGAGCAACAGAATTTAGGATCCAAGAGCACTAGATTACAATTCAAGAAAGTTGATTTTAATTCCTGACGCTCCTGTAGTATCATCCCCATGACCTTACTGAATCTCTGTGCCAGTTTCACCATGTGAAGTTGGCTTGAAATTCCTATTTCCTACTCACTCTTCTGTGCAGTTCCTAAGACAATGGAGCATCAGACTGGTGTGTCCTGTAAGTGCTTCACTAATGCAAGTATTAATTCAAGGTTTATTCTTACGTTTGTTGTTTCCAGAGCTCTACAATTGCTACGGATGCAAAGTAAAAGACTGGGAGAAGTTTGCAAATGCAGCAAAATCCTTTATACCTATTTATATTCTGAAGTGAATTACTTCTTTGCCTGCTGAGGACTTTTTTGAAGTTTCTTCTACTGTGGCAGATAAATGCTCTTGCTGACTTCCCATCTGGTAGATATAAAGCTAGATTGTGCTGTAGCAACGTTCCTTGGAAAGTGAGGTTTGGGCTGAATCCCGAAAGAAAAGCATCACTGTAACAGGATTCCCAAGAGAATGGAAGACTAACATGTCCAAATCTGTCCCTCCCTCATGTAAAGCTTCTTTAAAGAAAAACTAGTATTACAGTACAGCTACATGGTCTGAGTATAAAGAGTCTTTGGTTTGGAAGAGCAATGGTTGAGAGAAGAATATAAAAGAGAAATAAAATAGTGTGGCCTGAAGAAGATGAAGAGGGGAAAGACTACCCATTATGTACAACACTTGAGCTGCAGAGCAGTCTGACCCTGTTCCCCTAGCAGAGCTCGTAACTCTTTTGCCACGTCCTGCAAATGATTTAAGAGTACTTCATGCACAAAAGTTAAGAAAGTTACTGTACAAAGGAACAGAACAGGCAAGTGGTTTGGTTTTCAGTGCTGCTCCAAACAGGTTTACGCCATCCCTTTAAAGGCCGAGAGACTCAGCAGAAGCACATCTGGGAGCAGGTCCAGATCACTCAGTGCTGTGAAGCTGGTGCTACCCAAAAGCTTATAGCACCTTGTTTATACGATTTTTATTTTGTATACAACTGTCAGCACCTAGTCTACATTAACGTATAGCTTGGTGTGGCTAAACACGCTGATCAATCATGACTTGTCACGCTTTCTCACAGCACGCCTGAGCAGGAGATCTCATGATAATGAGGAAGATGACACATGCCACCAGTGCTCCCGCACTCGTCTGCGTAAGTGAGAACAGCACATTTTGCTGTCAGGCCCAAGCGAACATATTTTCATAGGCATTCCTCCAACTTGTGTATAATTGCCTAGAAGTGGGAATTGGAATAGAGGCCTGTGTTTGGAGAACTCTGAGCAGTGAAAGAGGCTGCATCTGTAGCGAATTCAAGTCAATGAAATTCAGTGTAAATATGATTACTCGTTGGTTATAATTTTTAAATTTTATATTGTTTACTATAAACATTATTTTACTATTGTACATAATATTTCTGAGATATCTCATTAAACTATTCTTCTTCTGCTTCAGCAACTTCCCCGTGAAAAGCTGAGAAGGGCTAAAGCAGAAAATACCCGTTAAATGTTAGCAGTTTTCTGAAAACAAACAAGTTTAGCAAGCTGCTGTAAGAATAATTAGGAACATTACTGGCTCTGAGTGAAGGAGCAGAATGGCATTAAACCTGGTATCTTAACTGTACCTGTTTAATATTCATTAGAACAAATTTTGTGGAAAAAAGTCTGCTGAACTAATTAAGATTCCCAATACCAAGTACAGCTGAAAATATGTTTATTCAAATCCTTCTAATTCTCACATGCCATTCCAGCATTGTTTCTTTTTATTGGTGTCTCTAGGCCAAAACCTACTTCATCTGTTCAGATGTTGAGAAGGTTCCCTCTAATATGAAAAAGAAACTAAACAGACCAACATCTTATTTCGTTTCAGTGGGACTCAATGATTTAATCATAATAACAAAATAAATCTGTGGCAACGTCTGACTTCAGGGTTATCGGTTCTCTGTCCTTCATGGCTGTGCAAGCTTCCCAGAAATACCGCACACATCATGCCTATTTTCAGAGCTCAGTGACCCAAGACCTAGAAGAAAAATCCTCTTTTTGCTCTTATGCTGGAAAAATGTACAATAAAACCAGTGCAATTCTGACACCATCCAGCAGAGGACAGTTTGAAGCAATCTCTGCCAAGTGACCCAAACATAAGAAGCACAACACACACCTATATGGATATATATATACACGAGTGTGTGTCTGTGTGTATCTGTATATGCAAGTAAAAAAGACCAGTCTTGCTTATAGCAATGGGATTTATAAATATTCAACACAGCAGTGGACATCTCTAGATCAACGCCCACCCCAAAAGCAAGACTTGTGTTTAAAAGCACTTCTTACATCAGTATGTGAATATTGCTATTCCTCAGGGATGACTTAAAATTAGTCTGGAGCATTAGCATTGCTGTTAGTTAGAACCTCCCTGCTGTCAAAACTGTTCATTTTGTACAACTGCTCAGTACTAGCAGAAGCAGACACACACTGCTGAAGGAAAGTAGCACCCTGCCAAAGCAAATAAAATAAATACTTTATGAGTAGGGCTCCTGGGAGATCTCGTACCTGTAATTGTGGAACCAGTTGATCACGGTGCTGGTTTTCAAGTTGAGCTGCGTAGCCAGTTCCTCAATGGTTTTTGGTGATGGGTATGGCTTTTGCTGGTAGGCTCGTTTCAGAGCTTCCTTCTCTTCTGGTGCCAGCACCACCCGGGGCTTCTTCAGCTGATGCTGCGGCTGCGGGCTGGCCCCCTGGCTGTAGTCTATGCCAGCGGATGAGGACTCACAAGACTGACTGTCACTAACGGAGCTGTGTCGCCGTTTCATGTAAGCTGAAAGAGAAGTGCATCAGATCAGCCCCAGCTGAATACAAATGCAAAATCAATGAATATATGAGCTGTGGAATAAATGCGAAGATGACAGGCTGTAAATGCATGGATGGGCTATTCAGGGAAAACAGAAGGGAAGGGGCATCATCAGAGATCAGAGCAAAGCAAACACGGGGAGGATGCAAGAGACAAAAAAAGAAGAAGGGAAAGAAAAGGAGGTAAATTGACTGGAAACCTGTCAGAGTTTTCTGCTTTTTCTATGAATATGGGACGTGAGTAGCAGGGTTCAGTTAGCAGGACTGATTTTAAATTCACTCTTTCAAGGGTGGTGAACTGCCACATAAGCACCTGATTAGGACAGTTACCCTTCATTTAGGCTTAAATGGTTGTGCTTGTTAAACACTTAAGGTGTACGCTAAGGTCTCCCTGACACTTAAGGTCTCGGAATTAAAAATACGTCTCTGGAGGTTGAAGGCAGCCACAGCTCCATCTCCAACACACGATGGCGCCCAGAGCCCGGCCATCCCAGCACCGGGCTGAACAAACCCATCAGGCGTTTGATGCTTTTTCTTACAGATCTTCACTATTTCAGGTGACAGGTTATGAAAGAAAAAACAGCCCACAAAATCCTCCTTCCCTATCCAAGGCTCTTTCCCAAATGCCTGTACTTTGAGGACATCTCTCGCTGCACTACCGCAGCTCAGGGAGGCTGACGGCAGCAGCCTGCGATACCAGCGCTGACCTTCCTCCCCAGCAGGGACTGAATTATCCTGGCAAAATTCTGCGAGGAAAGAGTCCCAGCAAACGCTGTCACTGACGTGATTGATTTACACTGTGCGAAGGGAGGTGGGATTTACTGCACCTGGCAGTATCACGCACAAGCATTGCTAATGAGGGGGCTGAAAACAGCAAATATGGATGAATCTTGTCAATAAAATATTTAATAGCCTGTTAAATACCTTCTAGATTTTTAAGAGTTTAGGTATTCAAGAGCTGCAATTTGATAACCTTGCCTATTATGTTCCAGATTACACCAGCCTGACATCAATCAAGCAGGCACTAAATCTCCAGCAGCCAGGAGCTCTGATTGGAGCCAGGGAGCAATGTGGGGCAGGTCACACCGGCCAGCAACTGAATTCTTCAAAAAAATAAATTTCTCTCTCTCCACAGCTCTGCCTTTAGGCTGCGGGTGCACAAAGAAGAAAAATTCAATGCAATCAAACAAACTGCAATACTGAAAGCCTTGCTCATGCAAGCCAACTTCTTCTGGCAGAGCTCCCTACAGGTCTGGCCATGTCTTCTGTCTCCTGTGGGTTTCAGCATCCTGTCCTCTACGTCGTGTTATGTCCAGTGGGACCTTTTTACGCAGTGTCTTACTATTGTTGAACTGAATTTTGAACATGCTCTGTAACCTTTGGGGGGTATCTGCATGGCCCTCATTTTGTTTTTCCTGAATATGACAGATTACCTGTGGATTGCCTACTGTGTAAGATCACTGATATGGAACAGAGCGCGAGTTGCTCGTGATCCATCACTCTGCCACGATACAGTCCTGCATGTGTTTGAAATAACTATAAAAAGCAAAGTTTTAGCTTCCATTTAAAAAATAAATAAACTTCATTTAACAGATCACCTATTTAAGCTGTTCAAAGCAGATGTAGAACTGTGACGTGATTACAGGTAAACGAATTATTTCAAGGTGACCTATTGGCTTCATTTTTGCAGCATTCAAGGAATTGTTACAACATTCAACCACAGAATTAATTGTTCCAGTAATATAAGCTCACATTTATATAAAGCCTTTCATTTCAAAGACTCTTGGGTGTTATTTCAAACTTGCATTGATAAGCTGGCAATACACAAGGTTCCCTTGTCTATTTTGGCAAAACAACCAAGAGGGCTGGAAGACAACATCTACCCCTTCAGCAACGTGCAGCAACTTCAAGGAGTCCCTGAAACTAAACAGAGCCTTGGGTGGAAGATGTAAAACGTGTTTAGGCTATCTCTAACAGGAGTTTCTGGAATTTGGTCAGGCGACTGAGTTAACACCAGACACCCATGCATCGGGATGCTCTGAATCTCTCCTTTCTCTGCCCTCCAAAGGATGGCATTTCTGGCAGCTCAGAGCTCCCAGCTTTAGACTCCTAACGGCAGCATGTAGCTGCGATAGCTTGGGAGGAATTTTGTGCCCTGTGCCTACCTCTGCTTTTGTAACCTCACAAAAGGTGCAAGGACTTATTTGGACCTCTCGTGTGAATGGAACAAACCATACAAATGTACATACTTCCTTAACATAAAAATAAAGTCCTGCTGTTATGTCATGGCCAATTGTTTTCCTGGAGGATAATGTATTATTAGAACAAATTTCTGCTGGGCCAAAGGCACAATCCTGGCATGTGTCCATGTGCTGAACTAGTACCTAAGCTCCAGGCTTTAATGTCTCTCTCTGGAAACTTTATAAAGGCTTTTCCTTTCTAATTCTTATTTTAAACATATGTGCTGCATGTAGACAACATAAGGAGATCATTCAGCACATTTTCAGTGACAGCGAGGCTCAAACTGGAATCCGAGTTGCAAACACACTTGATATTTGGAGACGTTTGATTTTTGTGTGTGATGGGTCTCCACGTCTCAGGAGACCTATAGAAAAAAACGACCAATGTAATGTGGGCAAACGTCTGGATGTGTGTCTGACACCAACTTGTCAAGGCCAGCTCTCTTTGAAGCCTTGCTACCTCTTCTTTTCCCCCTGCTGTTGCCAGCCCAGCATCGCTGTGTCCCTCTGGCAAGCCTCCCCAGCATGGGCTCAGCTACAGATGATGCAGACACCGCTGCAGAACTAGTGGCTGCCCACTGAGGTAAAGCAGAGCCCCTTCTAATGCAGTTTTTATCTTATGCAGTATTGAACAAGATTATTAAAAAGTGAAATAATGGGGAAATAAAGGGAATTAAATTTTCTCCTGACAGCAGGCTTCAGTACTGTTCAGTGAGGAGTGTGACGTTACCAGCAGCACACACACCGGGAGGTTATAAGGAAGAGGAATGAACTCCTCCTCGGCAGAAAAAGTGGTGCAGAGTGTCTCAGCCTACTGAGCGGGAACCCCTGGCTTCCTCCAAAGAGGTTCATTAATGAACATGGAATCTCTTAAAAGGGCATTTGTACCATAAACTTCAGACTGGCAGAAAGGGAAAAAAAAAGATATATGCAGCTCACCTGCATCATAATTATCAATCTACTCTCTCAATAAACAGAGGCAGAGAAATAATTGATAATAACGCTGTACTGGTAGCAGATACAGCTGCATTGTCCTCTAGTTGCCATTAGCTTAAGGGAAAGTTGAATTCTTTATGTGGCTCTAGTGCAATTTAAAAGGTTACATCACAGGATCCTTACCGGCATGAAAGGATTTTGCTGAAAATACAGGGCTGAATTCAGTTTGGAGTGCTCTGCCATGAGGACAGCTCTTGCACAGTTGAGGCGCTCAGTGCAGAGACTCAAATGATTTATAGCCTTATCTCTATTCAGGTGCCATCTACACAGCATATGTATTGCACAGTATTTGATAAGAATCCAGTTTAGAAAACAGTTTTGAAAGGATATTGTCAGTACTACTTTTAAATTATTTTTATTTTATTTTCCTGCATTATGGGTGATATTCTCTTTGAGGCTATAAAAATCCCGCTAGTTGACAATTTTATTTCTGCTGTATTTCTAATACAGCCAAACACCATCATGGCTCCCCTTGGTTTACAATTGTAAGTGGGAAACCCCAGTGGCTCGTGCTCCCAGTGGCAGATCACACACAATCTGAGATAAGATCCTGCACTGCATGGTGTTACATGGGCTACCATAACAAGGATTTGATTATATTCTTAAAAGCATGCAAGACCACAGTTTTCCCAGAAGCTCCCTCGCTGTAATTTTTAATATAATCACAAAGTTCTTGATCAAATGTGTTAATGCTTTCAGGACATCAGTCAACAGCAGTGCTTTCAGTGCACACGATTAATGCTGTCTGTACTAATATCATTAAGGGATAGCTTGAGAGATGTATATATCATTAATTAGTTAACTGCTGATAATGGCAGTCTATGAGCCTCTCGTAAAATCACACATACACACTAAAACCAGGGCTCTGAATAACCACTGTTTTTTAATAATCAACTTAAAATATAGAGAATAGGCCAAGATTATCAGGATATGCTCCCTCCCAAGATATCTGAAATAACGTAAACCTCTCACAGGTGCATGCTCATGGCACAGCCATTTTACACAAGTGTGTCTGAATAAAATCACCTTCCCCAACCCTATAAAGGCTATAGACTGAATTATTCTCAAATACCCTTTCATAAATGCTGCATTTTTCTTGCCTCTTAGTAACCATCCATGCAGGACTGGCAAGAAGATCTCTCAGGAATCAACACACAGCTCCTTCAGCCCAACATCTGTGACCAGCTGCAGCACCATTAACTAATAACCCAAAGCCAGCTCCCAAACTCACATTTCTCATTTGGTAAGGCAAGTTATCAGTGATACACCAGGGCCTCAGTAATTAATCTACAGGAGAATATAGCAATGATTTCATGACAGCTGGTGAATATTCAGGGTTTTTGTGTGTAATTTTTTTTTTTTTTGAGATGTATCTGCTTGAGCTAGCATCAAATAAAACTAAGAAAAAGCTGTTATGAAGTCTGTTTGAATAACCTTCATAATACTGGATCAATGCTGCCTCTATACTCTTTATGGAGAATTATAAAAGACACAGTCATCTTTGAAATAATGGAAAACATGAGTCAGCAGTCAGCTCCAAGTTACCTTTTTTCTCCATTCGTTTCATATCCATCAGCTTCTCCACGTTGTTGGGATCGTTCAGCCACAGCTGCATGCGGACAAAGGGTTCTCGTCCCTTCAAACTCAGCTTGTGCCAGGGCTTTGGGCGAGCCAGAAGGTCTGAGACAGAGCCTTGTGTTAGCCCTAGGATTGTCTCCCCAAACAAACGCTGACCTAATATGAAATTGAAAATGGCATGAATTCATTCAGCTAAGAAACAAGGCAAACTAAAAAGACAGAACATATCTACGAGATCATTCATCAATTATTCTTACTTCAAAATTGCTTGAAAACCCAAAAGAAACATTTAGAAGAATAAAAGCTCTCCCCACCCACTAAAGGTGTAAATATTGAGCTTTAGTTTAATCCTTAGGATCTGACTGTGGCAAAGAGGGGAGCTCAACACCTTTAAGGATCAGGACCTTACAGTGGAAACAGTGTGCATAAAGTTAAAATTAATGAGATTAAAAATAAACCAAACTTGCAGCTAAGCAGGCAACTAGTGAGAGCAGTGAGGCTACTTAGCTCTTGTGCAGGAGGGTACTGCAACAGCTTCATTCCAGCAGGGCAATCCAAACATTTCAAGCAATCAACGAACCAAAACCAATGCAACCCCCATTCAGCAATAGTCATTTAAGTGTCCTCAAAGACATGTGTAAATATTTTCTGTGCTGTACTATCTGTGGTGTTCTAACGGTGTTTTAGCAAGTGCAGATAATCACATTTTACAATATAACAGCTTTTCCAGTTTTTATAGCCTCTACAGTACTTCTAGTTAATAATTAATTTTACTTCTTTCACAATGCTATTGTCTGGCAGGGTAAAAACTAAAAATGCTTTTCAATGCACAGCATTTGTAAGTGCATTAATAATGCTAGGTTTATATGGTTAAGATCTCAGTTATTGAGGACTGTGGAAAACGCCTCTGCAGCTCAAACCCAACCATACAGCTGGTTTCCTACAAACCTTTACTTCACTTTTGTTCCTAAGCTAAACTGCCTTGATATGCAACAGCTTTTGTTACAAGACAAAGCCTGAAGTCATCTGAGTCACCACTGGTGATTTCTGATGGCAGTGCAGCTCTCATGTATTTTCAAGGTAACCCAAAGATCTTCCCATCCCGACCATGTTTAGGCCTCAGGGTCTTGTGTCTGATCCTCGGCTTCTGAATGCCCTCACCCCAACACAAAGCAGAAAGCTTTTCCTTCACATCCTGGCAGTGCCAGCAGTGTTAGCCAGTGGCAGCAAACAGATCCTGAGGGGTCAGTGCAGATGCCTGGGGGCTTGTCCTCCTGCAGCAGTGCAGGACACGCTGGCACTTGTAAAAGCACCATCAGCTCTTCCCTACACAGCCTCATCTGCTCCTGACACAAACAGGACGTGGAAAATACCGGCTCTGTAGCCCCCTCCCAAGTGCCTGACTCCATAAATCTCCTCCTCCTCTTTGAATATCCCACGAAACTTCTGGCCTCATGATTTTTTTTGCCTGCACAGGGAGATGAGGGATGGGGGGCTCAGTTAACAGCAGGCGCCCATGCAGAACACCCCATGCAGATGAGAGGGGGAGGTGGCTCTGCAAAGCTTTTGGAGGAAGCAGTTGAGATTATGAAAGGTGGAGGGGGGAAGCAAGGACGGGGTTAGCAAGCGAGTCCGCTAACAAGCACTGGAACTAACCCTGAAAATAGTTCTTGCAGACTGAACAAAAACCTAAAATCAGCATTTACTTAAGTTCCTACGTAATAAGTGATTTTCAACTACTCTCAATACCAGGAAAATCAGAAGTCAGAAGCAATTCAGGGCCACCTTCAGAGCCTCTGTATTGTTAACCTACTGCCTCCTCATTTCTCCTTATGTTTAAAAAGATGGGTAAGACCTTATCCATTTCCCTTTAAAACGGCCAGCTACTTTTGAGCTAGGACTGCTTCTATAAAAGCATTTTAATTTGCCTTACTACATAACTTTCCTTCAGTGCTGCCCCCACTTTTTGTCCTCCGGCTGTGCCCTGGCTGCAGCGGGGTGAGCAGAGCTCTGACAGCCGCGGCGCAGCGCCAGGCCCTGCAACCGGCCGTGTAAATGGGAGTGGGGACCTGACCTGGGTCAAACCAACCCACCACCAGTAAAATGGGCAGCTTTGACCCAGAGCAGCTGGTCTGGCTTACTGTGCAGCCATACGGACAGGAATACTGGCACTCATGCACAAAGGGGGCGGAAATAAGCAGCCTGGAGCAGGTACTAGCAAGGCTGCTGAAGGAAATGACCTTCGAATTACAGCCCAGGAATTAAAAATCCAAGGAAGGAGATAGCATCACGTTCTTTAGGCATTAAGGAACAAGCTAAAGATGTTTGTGTCATTTATCTTATCCTAGGATACAGCAGGGCAGGATAAAATACCTGAAAGACTCTCAAGCCAATGGAGAACGTGTTAGAAATCATTCTCGGGGTAGCAGATGTAGCTAGGGTAGCACTCCATCTTCATCAGTGTTATTAATAACTTAAATATTTTTAAGCACAGGCTTCCTAAAACTCCTCTTAATTCTCCCCGTCTTTTTGCCTAATGTTCTTCACACCTGTTCCCACTGATGTAGTGGCTCATGGAGGAAACTTCCTGCAAATTATGCTGCTTTCATGGTTAGTCCCAGCCCTTCCTGCAAAACCCCCCAAACTGCAATCTTTCAACAGCTCACTGCATTCGCTTCCCTCTGTATCCAGCTTGTGTGTTGCTCAACAGGGAATCACTGCTAATATGACGTTTGGGGGTAGGAACACTAGCAACAACTCAGCGTTAATGCTGCCAGCATCATTTGCTAAAATGGTGACTGCTGAATGAACGCTTAAAAGCACGGGAGGAGAGACCCGCCAAACCCAAGCCTGGTTTGCCGAGCCATCTGGAATAGTTTCACACAATCGTGGTCTTTACTGGCCGATGGTATCTGAAGGGAGCCACCAGCAGTTGCCTAAGACAGGTTCACAAGGCCCTGTGGCCTAAGACAGAGAAACCTGTGCACCAAGCCAGCCTGGTGCACTAGCACACTGAGGGCGCAAAAGGAGACATTGAAACTGGTTCCACACCTAATGCAGAGTTTGGGGCACATTTCCTGGCTCTTCTGCTGCTTTTTAGGCTTGTCAGCCACACTGTAGGAAA
Organism: Anas platyrhynchos; assembly: GCF_047663525.1. Classification (NCBI taxonomy): domain Eukaryota; kingdom Metazoa; phylum Chordata; class Aves; order Anseriformes; family Anatidae; genus Anas; species Anas platyrhynchos. Next base: position 7,016,560 of record NC_092606.1, read on the forward strand.
ACAAAAATCATGGGAAATAAAAAAGACTAAGTAAAAATGGCATCAAAGCAAATGTAAACAAAAATACTTTTTTCAAACCTCTCTGGAACACCAGAGCAGGTACAGCACTCAACAGTATTTTGCTTCAAAACTAGGGGCTTGAACCTGTAAACCCTTCCCGTGACTTGTGGCTTTATCTGTACATTAGGTCCACTGAACTAGCAACCACAGTTTGCCTATGTCAATGTGCACGAGCAATTCTGCTGGGTTCAGTGGAACACTCTCATGCAGGGTACACCCAGGATCTGGGCCATTTTTTTTTTTTTTCCCAAATCATATTAAATGAGAACTTGCAACCTCCCCCACCCCAGTATTCTTCCCCCTTTAAAAAAAATCTCTGACAGTATCACCTGTTATGCTGTGTCTAGCTAAAAAAGGGCTTCCTGATGTACTGAAATAAAGGAGTTTTTACTTATACAGTCATAACATGATACGGATGAAATTCTTCTCACATACATATCAGCAGTCTAAACCTAAACTTAGCTTTTTGGACCCATCTCTAGCACATGGTGAGAAACTGGCCTGTCTGGAGACTGATTTGTCTCCATCGGCTCAGACATCTACTTCGAACATCTAAATGCAGGTGAGATGAATCCCATGCTCAGCACCAAATGCACATACAGGTAACGCTGGTGCAACCTTCCTGCCTTCTACCTAGGAATTTCAAAGGATTCCTAAAAGTTTTCCAATGCCTTGTGAGGAAAGCAAGTGTTAAACAGATAAGAACTAGTGATTTAGAGGCATAGTGGCAGCATTAAGCGTGGATTTCACATACTCAGATCGGGTTATTCCCTTTGACTATTTCAAATATTGTCAGCCATCTCAACATTACACTTAATTTGATACCTAAAAACTCATCTGCAGGCAAAAGCAGCCTTTGCTTTGCGTGTCTCTAAGCAATATAACTGAATGGCCCCATACACCTACCTACGGGTTCATATAAACCTCAGCTGAGCCTGAATTTACCATCCTAGCTCTGCAGGCACACTACATTTTCCCTTGTGATGCATCTCCCTTTCCAATCATGCTGCACTTCTCTACTTCACCTCTGCCTGAACTGCTGAGGCCTTGAACCTACAAGCATGGGGAAATCAGCATTTCTCCAGTGGAGACCTTACTGGCTTTGGGGTTTTGGTCATCCTGACAGCCTGCTGGACTGCATTTAGGGAAGTGGGAGCAATATCTGGCTGGTGAGCCAGAATCAGAGCTTAAGGAGAGCAAGGGTATCATCATATATTGGTAAGTAGAGTATGACAATATGAAAGCATTTTTTTTTCTCTTTAAAAACATCTTTTTAAAAGGTGAAAGCTAAGGCCAGAGTCAAAACCAAATATTCTTGTAAACATTTACTGAAATATAGCTTAGAAATAAAAGCATGAGCACTTTCATTTTATTTCGGTCAAGAAATGAGAAAAAAGCGATTTACCAAGATTGTTGTCCGTTAGCACTTCTTTGACCCTTTTTGTAATGCCATACGTATCCAGCTCAGGGGACATAGCAACCAGTTCTTGAATGCTGAGTGCCGAGTGGCCTGACAGTGGCAGAGGTGTTGTGGACTGGGATTCAGAAGCAGGCGGCTCACTAGATTCTTGGGATTTGCCATCCTTACTGGTCTCTATAGTGGGACAGGGCTGCTGTACCAACTCAGTCAGGCTTTTCACTGATTCACTGGAACTCATAGGAGATTCAGGAGCAGGACTGCAACTGGCAGAAGTCTTTGGAGTGCTTTCTGCAATTAAAAAAAGAAAAAAAGTCCCCACTTTAGCATAATTGTAATGTTTTGATTGCAGGATATTTAACTTTCCTCTCATTTATATTCTACCTACTTAAAGAAATGCCTAAGTATGCAAAACGTTACTTCTTATGACTTGGTTACTGAAAAGCCTCCTTTTAAAAACAGAATTATTTTCTAATTTTATCTTGAGTAATCTTTTCTTTCATATAAAGACAAGAACATACAAATAAAAATCAGGGATAAATGAAGTGCAACTGCTTGTAAGGTTGCAAGGAATTTCCTTGGTCAGGAAATCTTACAGTTCTGCTTTCCACAACATTTTTCTATAAGGATGCTCTTAAATCAACCATTATAGACTGGTTTAAGCCTCTTTCTATGACCTATAAGAAGCTCACTTAGCCACTATGTGGTACTGTCAATAAGGGATTTTCTACAATTGATACAACTTTACATCTAGAGACTGCTATTGATTTCATACTGTTTATCACATGCATCATGTTTTTGCACTTCTCTTTGCCCAGAAATAACAAGATTAAAATACAGTTTCTAATTATGTTGTATTAATTAATGTGTCTGAGAATACAACAAAAAGGTGGCTAGTGGATCAGGAGACACCAAAATCTGTTATTTTGACACTTTGAAAGAAAGCTTTCTGAATCTGTTAATTTGCCAACAATAGGTTCTGTACAAAATGTTGTTTTCCCCTCGTAAGTTCACATTTATTTCTCATGGAATGTACCAACGAGCTTATGCAGAAAATCCAGACATCTAAGGGTACAGTCTAAATATTTTTTTAGAGGACCCACATGTAAACAATGTGCTTTAGAACAATTCCCTTAAAAAGACAAAGAGTACATTCAATTTCTCTATGTACAGTTCCATTTTTGTGGGACTGCTTCCTTCTCCTTGCTGTCTTACATCTCATTAGCTGCCACGGTTAATTATAGGTATCTCAGATTCATACATCAGCAGATTCACCTCGAGATCTCTGGAGGAAGCTTACAACGTTCACCATCGTGCAAGGATGAGGCCAGTCTGCATGAAAATCCCAGTCTCTGCACAGAACTGTGTTTTCCTGAGATCTACAACACTGCTGGGCAGCAGCTCGCTCTGCAGCCAACCCTACAAAGGTAACGGCTAACCCAAATCCCCCCTTTTTTCCCTATCCAGAGAACAGGCAAGTCCTTACAGAGCACGCAGCTCACGCAGCACGGATGGCATATCCTTGGCACTGCAGGAAAACACCGCCTAACTACAAGTAGGGTTCAAATGGGGCAGGGCTCATGGTGTAATCGTTGTGTTCAAGGCAACAGAAGCTCTCACGATCCTGCAGTTTAAGAGAGGTTCCCTGACACTGAGCTGCTCTCAAAGCAAGCAGTTGGACTTATTTCTTAGCGCTTTATGAAAGATGCAAAATAGGCAGACATAGAAGGAAAGCAAGGTGCATATAAATCTTTAAGGCGAGAAGGATTCTATAAATCCTATTTCTTTTCTCTGCTCACCCCAGGTCACCATACAACTGAATATAAAACCCAGCAAATGTTATTTTTGTATCAGGAGCAGCGGAGGAATTGTACTGTAAATTTGCCCTGATTCACCCATGCGAGGGACCAATTTGGCAGATCATCCATCTTGTTCACTGTACACTGTCAGGGATGGCATGAATTCCCTACATGATAAACAGATTTCTTCTCAGGTCTGTGTCCTTTAACCCACAGCAAGGTCAAAATTATGGCTGCCTGGCTAATAAACTGCACGGCACTCGTTCAAGTTCCCTCTAATTTTGTCCCTTGTGCCAGCTTATACAAATCTTACCGAGTAACTAGAGCAGCTGCAAATTTCCTATACAATTCCTCAGCCGAGCCCCGTAAACCACATGCACGCACAGAGAGCACAAAAAATCCCAAACCAAACCAAAACAACCTCCCCCCCTCCCCTTGCAGGACTCAACAAAAGCCTTTACTGATGCTTTCTCCTCCCTCTCCCTTCCCTGCCCAGCCTGATTATGTAAACAACGGAGGTAATCTATATTATAATCTATCACCGAAATGCTCCACGGTGCTCACATATTAGCTTATTTATTTTTTATATCACACACCGAGAGCTTACTTGAATTTTGTTTTTAAGACCAATCTGCTGCTTATTGACTCAAAAAAAAAAAAGGTAGGATTATCTGAATCTAATTTTGGAAGGCAGTACAGATGACAAACTGCTTTTTTTTCTCCCAACGAAAGGCAAGAGAACAACGATTTCAGACGAGGCATTATGCGCATCAACTACAAATAACTCCAAATATGCTCCCCGCTCATTTTTAGCACTTTTCCCTTATGGAAAAACATTTCTGAGATGATATAAATATTGGAGGAAAAGATCCATTATTAGGAAAAGTCAATTCAATAATCAAATAACGCAAACATTTCCCGTTAATCTACTTAAAAAATTAAATAGACATTTAGAGTACAAGTGATTGCTGACAGAACAAAGGGGAAAATTGAATGTATTCACTATTACAAATTAAACTGTCAATCTACAGTCATTTCATATGTTTTATGAAATAATTTGTCTGCATTCATTTCTCTCAAGTTCCTCACAGGACAAAGAAACAAATTCAGGACATCTGAAAAACAGATATTAAGATTTCAGAAGTAGCAATTGAACATTTCCAATGAAACTAATAGTGAAAGCATTATTTTTTTTTTAAACATGTTCTGTTTTCCTAACCCCAGACTTACATGAAAAATAGTGCCAATTTAAGAGCAATCTAATTTCTTGTGAGCATGTAAGCAATGCTCGCTGAACGTTTACACATGTATTTAGAGAAGAGGAGGTCATTTTGTCCAGATGGGTGTAAAACTGCGTTACATGAGGCTCTGGGTATCCCATCAGGCACAACTGGCAAATCCCACACTATTGACTTTAATAAATTCCAGATAAACTTTGCAATACCAAGGGCGCTTTGCATTTTGCATCCCAGCAGCCTGTATGCAGTTAAACACCTGAAGAAAAAACCCAAAAGCTTCAAAAATAAGGTGACAGAAGTAAAGAGCTAGAGAGATCAAGAGTATCACTGGTGTCACACTCTGCAGCACCTGGGAATTTCTTGTTTTTTATTCATTTTCTGAAGCCTCAGGTAGTCAGAGAAGTGAGCCCTGCCCTGCACTTTGTAGAGGCTGGGAGAAAAACCTGCAGCAAAACCCCTCCAAACTAACTTGGTGGGAAAATGGTGTCTGCCAGGTCCCAAGTATGTGATGAAGATATGGGTCAACATGATGACTTTCGATAATCAAAAAGAAATTGGGGTAACATTTGAATAACTACTGGTTGACACTGACAAGTGTCATCGTCCCTAGAGAGGGACATATCATCTAAAATAAAGATACATCAATGAATGGAAACAAACTCAACACTATACAAATACCTTCTCATTTTGTTTTCTTTTTAAATACTATTTTTCCTATATAAAATTGCTGCTTGAATGACCATCTACTACAGCACAACCCAACACGATCCTTACAGGTTGCCCATTCCCCCCATCTTTTTAGTACCTGACAGTTAAGAAAGTCAACAAACTTTGCAGGCCGTTTGGTATGTATGACCAGGGTTTGGCTGAGCATATCATGAAACTGGCAGAGAACTGTAACAAACTGACCTTGCCTTAATTATATGGATGCAGAAATTCCTTTGTGGCCTTGCATTCCTTGTTGCAACGGATGAAGCCAAATCATGCTTTGGTTCCATCCATCTTCTCTACACCTTCCTCAGTTTCTATCATGATCGTGTTTTAGAAAATGTGAGACAGTCTGAAACAGAGTTCTGGCCTCGGTTCATTGGGTACGGCAGTTTTCCTAAACTTAATATTAAATTCTCTTGTTCTTCTCCAACTGCAAGATATCCTGTCCCCGTGCTAAGGTCAGGCCCCCAGCACTGGATCCTGGGTGTGTAACTCGTTGAACACTGGTTGCAGAAGGTTTTGGACTACCGTTATCCCTCCTTTGCCCCACGAATTACCTGAAAAGACCTCCCCCAGCACAGCATCTGCCCAACACAATCCTCTACAAGGTCTCATCATGTTCTCCCATCATGATGTGACGAAGTCCCCGTGGGGTGTAACCAACCACCGGCTGCACTGGGCTCCCCTCCAGCTCAACACTGCGCTCCTGAGGAGCATGAGACAGTTCATTACAGCCTGCAAAACTGCAGGACACTGCACGAAGGACTGTTTGATGATGTAGAGGAACTCTTCCACCTGCAGGAAGCAACTTCACCACATCCCTATGTAAAAAAGGAGCGGTACAGCTCAGACCCATAGCACACTGCAGCTGGAGCCTCCTACTGAAGCTCACCTCAGACGCAAAAACTTCCAGCTCACACTTGCTACCCTCCCCTAAAAATCACAGACATCTACGTGACTTGACACCAGCCTCTACCAACAGCAGTTTCCAGATAACAGCGTGCTGCAGAGCCCTGGGTACGGTTTCCCCAGTCCCAGAAGCATCACGCTGCTGCCTGCCAGCACGGGCAGGTTCCCCAGGTACTTCTTGCACGTGTTTGGAGAGCTGCAGGTTTGCCACTTGTGCTCAGATCCTGCCTTAGCTCCTTTTATGTCCTCTTGGGAATTAAACGGTGTGCAATGAGAGCACCCAAACTCACAAGTGTCCAACACAAGCTCAGCGCGCTGAGCTCCTGCTGCCAGCACCCTCCGCTTCCCCAAGGAGCACCCTGCATTTCGGCAGCCCAGGAGCTGCAGGAGGAATAAACTGCCCGACTGTGGGTGCTAGCACGAGCCAGTAAGCTGCAAAAAGACTCGGGGGAAACAAGGTACATGGAGAAGTTGGGGGAAGACCACGCAAAACACAGAAGGTATTCAGGGGCCTCTAAACGGATTATGAAAAATATTATATTCTAAAGACAGCAGGCAGACAACAGCTGCCTTAAGTTTCAGAGAGAAGTGGATTGAAAAAGCAGATCCACTATAATTTTCAGAGACAAATCTCTGTAGTTTATCTGATCCACTATTTAAATTTCAATACAGAGTCCTCTATCTGCAGTAATAATAACCTAAATTCCATTTAGTGTTCATTTGAGCAGTCAGGATAAAGTCATTTCTTATTATCTCCCCACTGTGTAAAAAACAGCTTGAAGGTAGGAAGTCAGCAAGCATTTTCACCAAAAAGTAATTATTGTAAGTGACATTTTTACTGCTGGCATGCCATAAGGCGAACTGCGCATTTGGAAGGACAAGTTGCTAAAACAAAATGACAGGGTGCTCCGTGACATTCCGACAGGAACCCAAACATGATTTATCTGGCGGTTGGGTTGATGCACCACTTCTCGTGATGTCCCAAGCCCGGGCTTCAGGTCCACGCCAGAGCAGTGGAACCCCCAGCTCCTTACCACGGGACAGCAAGAAGGGGATGCTCCGCGCACGGCAGTGCGGGAGGCAGCCAAGCATCCCCTGCTCCGCTCGTTTCCTTTACGGCAAATTAGTACGGAAGATGAAAGCAGACAAATGCGGACAGGAGCTTGCTTGTCAACCTCTTCAAAGAGCATTTGGTACTTCAGGGCTTGCTTTTACCTCCTCATACAGATGAGTTAATGGACAACAGCAGACCTGGCAGGCTGCCTGAGACCCACGTGTCGCGCACCGGGACTGGATGGGTTTCTGTGTTCCCCTGGTCACTGGGCTGCCCACTCTGTCCAGTCTGTAGACCAAAACCCAGGGTGTGTTGTCCTGAGAGCCAGGCCCTCCTCACCCAGTACTCAGGACAAGTTACTGTTTTTCAGGGTCTGACATTTCCAGGCAGATTTCTCGTTCCCAACCTTCTGCCTCATTTTATCTCCAGGAGCGCTGCCTTTGCGGGATCTCCTAAAACACCCCAACAGCTCTCCACATTAGCAGCCGTAGCGTGCAAGTTTGATCTCTGTAATAAATCAGGTAAGCATTTGTGGAACAACACCGCAATGCATCCCTCTTCTGACTAATTAAACGAAAACACCCGCGAAAGCTGAACTCTTTCTCGCAGGTAGCATTTTTGGCGGATTTACTTTAAGTGTATGAATCTTGCCTATTTACAATGTGCAAATTAATGTGGCTTAGGAAAATATGATCCTCCCTATAGTTATAAACTCCCCCAGTTATTTGTAGGGAGTATAAAAACCTCCCTCCAGTGTGCACACATAATGACATGAAGTAGGTAGGTCCGTGCGTTCATGATTGCAAGCGCTTGCTATAGTTACGGTTATAGATTTCCACCATGACCCCGGGGGATTTTGTTTGTTTGTTTTACAAATGTTTTAACTTTGGGGAAAACGTTATTTTGGGTCTCGGCTCAGGGAAATTTTATGTGAAGGGGGGGAAGGGATCAAAAGAAAAGGCCTTCAGGAAAGCATGCAGATGTATGCGTGTCTGCACTGAAAGGGGAGGAAACCAGCTCTGGCTAACTCAGAGATTACTAGGGGAACACTAACAATAAAAGTCCCCATTCTGCACAGGAATAACATACGTCAAAGATAGAAGTACACATAACCAGCTGAAGGATCAGAGTAAATGTTAAAAGTACCTGAAAATATCTGCTTCTGAGTATTGTTGGAGAATTACAGGGTGTAGCTGCAACTTTATGTTGCATTTTCAATAATTACATGGTTAGCTCTGTGCTTATACTAAAAAATATATGTTTTTAGCCATTCTAGAAAGCAGAAGGAGCTAGAGAAATAAGATGAAGTTCAGAAAAGAACCGGCATTAGACTCATGAAAAAAAAACTACAGCTGAACATTTACAAGTTCTCAGGTAAGTTAGGTGACCAATTCTCCTTGCAATGAATGCACACTCACAAATGCCTCACAGACTCTTGGAAATCACACTGCTGTGCCCAAAACTATGCTAACAGTGCAGCTTCTTTTGTGGGGCTCGCTCCTCTTTTTTTGTCCTTCGCTGCTGAGCACTCTGCCCTGGCTGGTGAGTGCTGGCAACCCTTTCAATGCACCCCGCACCAGCAAGCACCTAAACTCTATTAATAGAGAGGTGCTTTGTGCCCTGCTGATGCAAAATGCCTCATAAGCCCAAATGTTCTGGTCTGTACAACATAAGCACTGTGGTAGGGCTGGATGTGGGGAGGCAAGTTCAGCTACATGCACAGGAGGAATGGCCAAGCCACGTCTCAGAGAGCTCAATGACCATAGGGTGGCACCAACTCAACCCATCCAACTTCCATCAGATTAGGAGGGCTCTGGGATTTGTCCGCTGGGGCGTGGATGGGCTTGAGTAGGAGCTACAGATCACCACAAAGGGCAGTTTGGACATGCAGATGTGCAGAAGGATGATATGGAGTTAATTAAAGAGAAAAACCCCACTGAGATCTACCTGGTGCTGGGCTGGACACACCAACCCCTGGCTCAAGTGCACCTCCACAGAGAGCTTTCAAATACGCACCATCAAGGGACACTTGCAATGGCCCATAGGGAAACAGATCTCCAGCTAGCCATGATTTTATGTACTGTTTTACATCAAATGAAGGAAAATAGAAAGAACTTTAGAATTCTTTTTAGTTGGATGAAGAGACAGAATCAGAAACATCAGAACACCATCCGGGTCAGACCAGCAGCCCCAAATCCTTTCCAAGTGTCCCTAGCCAAAATCAGATGCCTATGGAAGAGGTAAACAATACAACAAGCACATAGGGAGAATTTCCTCAAATACCTGCTGGCTTGTACATAGGTTCTTAAGGATATTTGCATTGAAAAGTGCTGATTTTTCTTTTTTTTTAATTTTTATTTTTTCCCAGTATCACCCTTAAACAATTTAAAAAACATTTATAAGATGAAATCAGATTTTAATTTAGATGATTAATGGGAAAACCATGGCTGCTTTAAAAGACATTGCTCTTCTTTGTTAATCTTTATTTAATATTCAGATTTTTCTGGGTTTCCGTAACTTAGTCAGAAGTCAATATTTAGAAATAAGTGTTGGAAAATATTTTCAATAACCTTATTATTAAAACAGCTCGTGTGCACAAGCTTTATTAAGGATTTTTCTGAATATTAAAACAAATATATCACGAAAGCAATCAATCAAGATGCCACAACCCCACACAGTTACATTTTTAGTATAATCAAAACAAACCCGTGCACAATACCTTTTGGAAAACAGACTTAGAGGTTTTAGAGAGGCTCTGTGGCAATTTATTGTGTTGTTGTTGACTCGATGACCTTGTGATTAGACACTAACTTTGAAGCCTTACAGTATTTTTGACTATCTGTTGTCCTTCTCTGTTGTAAGGCTGAACATGAAGGTGTATCTACATCGCCCTTCAAGATTTTCATCTGTCTACAAGAGTAGGAAGCAGGATGTGTATGTGCACTGCGTCCCATTTTGCATTTAGATGTATTTCCCCCTCTAAGCAATGTGCACATTCATTTGCTATGGGCGAGATGCTTACGGGATGGATCCGAGGCTAACGACTGGATTCCTTCCCTGCTAGAAAAGTCCCATCTAACAGCCACGGCAGGGGCTTGTTCTTCGTCTTAAGAGCAAGCAGCTGAAGGAGAGTGACCCTGAACACTGCTACACCTAATGCTCTCCTCTTCGGGAGGAGTGCTGGCAAAAGTACTGAAACAAAATGACATTTTCATTGTATGCAACAATATTATAAAAGCTATTAAGGTACATTATTTTACACGTCCTCATAATCTCTCCATACTGCTTTACTTAATTTGTGATAAAATTGTTGAGAAAGGGTACTTAATGTAGGACAGTCAGTAAAAGTAATTTATCATCTTCCCGCTTCGGTGCTCACGTTATCAGCGAACTCATTTTCTGCATTCATCATGCAATCAGCCTATTATTTGCATATTAATCAGGCAGTGGACCATGAAAGAGCCGCATCCCAGCCAAATGCTGCACTATCTCAGGAGGAACACTCAGTAATTATCATACATCAGTGTTATGATGTGGTAATTGATTATAACATCTTTCTGTTGCCCCTGGGGAGTCCCACTGCTAACCCAGCTTCAGGCATTCTGTGCAGATTTTTCTCTGAAAATTACAGAAACCATTGCTGTCCTTTTATTAGATTTTTTTTTTTTTTTTACCTTTACAACAGGCAGCTCTCTGAGCATTTCCAAGTTACTTTTGCCTTTTTTTTTTTAAATGAAACCTTAATTAGAAAAAAAAAAATCTGCCACAGATCAGAAAACACTTTTTTTTTTTAAAAAAAAAAAAGAAAAAACGAACAAATAAAAAAAAAAACACCCCTAAACAACAGTTAGGCTTGCTCCTCTTCGTCCTCTCTTTCAGGGTCTGGTGGCTTTTTAGGTACGGGCATTGCTTACATAATACTCTTCCCCACCAAACCCCACAAAATGTTGCAACTTCAATAGACAGTAATTGCAAAGTTCGTATAAAGGCAGTTAAAGTTGCTTTATTTAGGTGCCAAATGAGAGGCTAATTTTGGTCCTCTCGTAAAGGACAAATGAAACATCTGCCAGTTCAAACTTGCACTATTTTTAGGAGCCAAGTTCCAGAGGGGTAAAAGAGAGAAACAAATGCGAGCCACCAGGGCGGGCACCGGGCAGCTCACCTAACACCTCGCCTCCCCGGGGAGCACCCAGGGTCAGCTCCCACCTGCACCCAGGCTCCCTTTGGCAGGCAGAAATGTGGGGCTGGGAACCTCAGGAGAAGGCTGAGGAGGGGAGAACCCAACGGGGAGCACCCCAAAAATCAGCTCTGCAGTGAGGCCGGACAACTGAGAGTAACTCACAAGGACAAAAGGACTCCTCCAAAGCACCTCACTGTCCTTGGCCAGGCTCACCGGAGGTATCTGGAGCACTGACATCAAAATGGGGACATTTTGGGAAGCTCAGGCTGTGCCAATGGGTAGTATCAAAAAGATTCTTCTGGGGAACAATCATTCTTTTCAAGCACGCTGTGGGGCATAATACGGAGAGCCCAGGAACAAGCATCTGTAAGGTGTTTCTGGCAGAATCTTTGAGAAGTACAAAAAGTGGGGCACTTACAGGTCAGGCCTACCTTTTGTTTCTGATTGTCCCTAGACTTTTTCCTTTCATGAGGCTAATGAATTGGACATTTTCCCATTTTCACTTGTATTTAAATTTGATTTGAAACCTGCTTTGTTTTCAGTGCAAGTTGCGGTTCTTAACAGATTTCAAATAATCACTGGATTCTTTCATTTGCTGTTTCTCTGAATGGCTGTTGGCAAATTTAAAAACCTCCAATACCTATCAAATTAGGGGAGACAAACTCATAATTTTTTCCTCTTTTCTGCTGCACTCTAATGCAAAGGACAGGCTAGGAGGTACCTTAGAAGATATTAATTTTCTGGTAATTTTCTGTTTTTTTTTTTCCTTGGGGATGATTTGCTCTCAAGTAATACATAACTCTTTATAATCAGACGAGGATTCAGAGTCTAGCAGGCTGTTTATTTCCCTGCGTCAAAGCTACTTTGAGCAGAAGGCGGCTGCCTTGTAGCTCCATCCCCATTATAAAAAAGAAATAACAACCTGCACATTCGGTGCTAGCACACCTTCTTTTCAGTATTTTGGGAGGAAAATAGCCCATTATGTGTTCTTTGAATTGAAAGCAAGGTAATTTTCATCCACTGGAGGAGCATTTTATAATTCGTTGAGCAGCGGTGGGGCTGGCACCCAGCACGATGGCCACCTCCATCCCGCCGGTGGCAGCCACAGGGGCTGGACCCCGCAGCCACCTCCTCGGCCCTGTGCCTCCTCTTCCCCCTAAGCCACCACCGTGAGCTCCTGCCAGCTGCCGGAGCCTCCCATTTCCGACAGAAAACTGCTCGAGCCCTTTGGAGAAGAGCCCTCCTGACCCCTTCTGCAGCTGCCAGCCCACAGGGGACAGGGCACAGCCATCGCCCCAGCTCCTGACCCTCCCCGAAGCCACAGCACGGCTGCGACGGCCTCGCTCACGTTTCAGTGCTGCTCCAGTTATTTTTGTATTTGGCTTTCGAACGTATCGGCTCATCGTTTTGAGGCAGCTCCGCTGCGGTTGGCAGCTGGCAGGAGAATCCCCCCGTGCCCGGGAAGAGGCAGAGGAGGCAACGTGGGCCCGCTCCCCAAAGGGGCTGCTCCTCTCCAAACGAGCAATGGAGGGACAGCGAACGCTGGTAATTAATGAAATGAAGTAATAAGCAAGGAGATGATGAAAAGTGGAACTTACACAGCTCTCATATTCAATGACCATGATTTCTTTTAAAAAATGCCTGAAGAGTGCACAGGAGGCTCGTGCTCAGATTGACACCACCGTTATGGTGGATGTGTTCACGACCTACATCCACTTTTTAGCAACTATTGTGCAGACTGATACTCTTCCAAATTACCGGAGAAGCATAGCAGCAACAATGGCCAGGGGAGTTTCTTTTTCCATAGAGCTTAAAACAAACGTTCATTAATGAGCTCTGCTTTTTAAAATGATGACAGCGGCAGCAGTGTGCCCGGCACACGAGCTCCTTGCTTGGAGACCCGGCCACGCACACCAAGGGCAGGTGAAGGTGAAGGACCCCCACTCCCGAATTAACCACAGAAATAAAGCAGTGCTGCCACCTGACCGGGGAACTTCTCCGAAACGAACGCTATGAACTCACAGCCACGCTTCAGAGTGAATTAAATTTGTCTTCAGAATACAGCGTGAGTCTCCTCTTGCCATATTAATATGAAAAGTGTGTTGGTGCTTTGTCATTATAATTCAGCCGCAAGGAATATCTGCCTAGAAAATAGTGTTCACTCTGTGATTATGTATTTTATTTTAGCACTTTTATAATAGTAAAGCTATGACCACAATGAGGACGGAGTCATCTTCTGCAAGTTTAATCACTGGGTGGTTCAATGGAAGGAAAAGAATGTAACTAGGACAGGAATTTCTCTACAAACACCGACTCCTTACAAAGCGTTGCTGATGGACAAAGGACTGCGGCCCTGCGGCACAGCCTGTGGAGGCCAGGCCGAGGCAGCAGGCAGAAATGACCAGATGATGCCTGGCAATGATATCCAATGTTATATTAAGAAGGAAGTTGAAGCACTGACTTCACGCTGCATTCCCAGGTCCCAGTAAGGTGCCTTGACAGCGATTCTCCCAGCTTTATTGATACCATAAAGGCTGCCAGGAAGGTTTTCATGGTCCAAATGTCAGGGAAATGGCACAGAATATGATCACACACGTTACAGACAGACTACAACAGCTGCCCTTACGAGAAGCCAACTGATATCCTATGGTTTGAAATCAAGACAGCCAGGGCCAACTGCTGCAGCGCCGCAACCTCCAGCCACACAGGAAGAATGTGGAAACCTCCCCAGTATGCACCAGTGGGGCTTAGGGTTTTACGGAGATAACTGCTCGGCTGACTTTGTTGTTCAGCTCTGAACTTTACAAATGCATTTGTACCTAGCACAAAAGGAGACGACGTTCTCAACCACACGCAGACTCACAAACTGGTCTTTGAACATAACCTGTGCATACAAGGAGTTCTGAGCCACGACAAAGCCCTGTGCTCTCCCTTCTCTTCCCTGCTACAGACCACATTAACCAGAACCATTCCATGCCAGGCACAGTTTTGTTAACTCAGAATGCCAGCAAAGGACTGCAAAACAATCTCCCTCTTCTTTTTGATTCACCAGGAAAAAAAACGACTAAAATCTGGGGAGATCCTTCAGCATCACTGGACCGAGCCCTCCTGTGCCCACCAGGTACCAAGGATTCAGTTCTCTGTGTGCTGGTCCCAGGCACACCTGGAGCACCATCCCACAGCTCTGCTCACCCAACACAAAACAGAACAATGAAAGAAATCATCATGGACCATGGGGAGGGGAGGTTAGAGCTTCTCCATTGCCACCCTGTGGCCAGCGAGCTCTCCGTAAGCATGTCAGGGTGGTAATCCTGAACAGGAATAGCAAGCCCGAAAGGCACGCTCTCCCCCCATTACTTCTCACGGAGTAGTAAGATGTGACAGCACCCTTCTGTTATCAGATAAACAGGGACATCTACCCCGTACAACATCAACTACCTGCATACTTGCCAGCTCCTGGACTGAAAGCTATTACAGGAATGAGCATTATATAAATAAAAATATAAGGGATACCTGGGTCTGTCACCATTCCACAGTATGTCTGCTAATATCCTAACTACAGTCAGCATAGATTGCATTCTGATTTTTTTCAGATTTCTTTCCCAAGAGATGATAAGAAGTAATCTCCCTGTTGTTACAAATGTTTTATTTTGAAAATAAGGCTTTTATGCATATTTTAGTTGATCTAAATACAGTAGATCTTGGGTTTTTAAATCACCAGATAATATGCAATTATCTCAAGCTAGATTCTGATTTTGAAACAAGCTCTAATTCGCTCCCCATTTTATGCTGCTATAATCCTTTCTTCAACTCCCATGAGCGTTACTATTGCTAAGCAGCATGAGGTTAGGAATGATGGATGATACCCAGAAAGGAAGACAAACAAAAGGGAAATTCAAAATCCCCTGAGATCACCCGCAGCTGTATCGGCAAATGAAGATTTCCACATTAGGTCATAAGACGACCCTTACAGAAACACACACCAAAAAGGCACGTCTTTCTCCCACTGAGTATTTGCAAGTCTTTAATGTAGTATATAGAGAGTATATGTCCTTCACAGAGGATAAATACTAAAGTGAATAAAAATTCAGCTTTCCTGGGAGTAGTTATGAAATCAGCAGCACCGAAAAAGAAACTTGGTCTTAATGTCATATAGATGCTCACTAAAGATATAAGACCCCAAAATAAAACAAACTAATAAGAGCTATATACAGTACAAGTATTTAGAAAAATATCCAAGCACATAAAGCTTCTCCTGACACATGGCTACTTTCCAAGCCCAACCCAGCTCTGATCATCAGTAATGCAACTAAATAAGGGCCAAATTCATCATGAAAAAATGCTGATGCACTTGGGTGACACTAATTCAACTTTTTTTTCCATGTGATTTGGTCCATGCTTTTGACACATAAATCATTAAAAAGGCAGATTTACCCAAGGGCATTAGAGCATTTAGGTGGAAAGAAATACACAGAAAAAATGTTAGAAAAGGCACAGCGATACTATTTTTGACCACCTAGGGTACAGACACCATTTTTGTGTAAAACACGTTCACTGGAACTTGCACAAAATTCTTGTAATCGCCAGAGCCTTGGCCAAGGTCACAGCCACAAAATACAGGTATGTACCTAGTTGTAATTTCGGTACAGGCTGTGTTTTTCAAAAAGTCATAAATACTGCTTGAAAAGAAGAAAAATGAGCCAGGCTTCTCTTTGCAATCTCCAATTTATATATATACATATATATATATATACATATATATGATGTTTATCCATCTTATCCATTCATCCTTACATATAAAAGGCTGATGGGTCCATCTGTCCACGTGTGGCAGTGGAAAACTACTGGACAAAAGAACAGATTTTCATGAATGAGGTGCTAATCAAAACCTTATGATCTGGAAGCATAACTAACTGGGTCAGAAATCCAGAAAATCTTGCTAGTTTGGTATAATAGTGCCAAACAGTAATGAAAATACTCACGGCTAATAAAAGTTTGAGACGTTACTATGCATGTTGACACTCTGTACACTGAAGACCTTCTTGGCAAAGCACTCAGGAGCCACTGAATGTATTAGTTTAATTTCACTTCTTTCCCTTCATGCATTCAACAAGTTCTGAGCCAATTATATTACGTAGAAAAGGCTTCAGACCTTTTCTCATTTTAAAATTGGTCTGGTTAATTTCTATTTTAAAATTACAAGTATGCAACCTTTTCTGCCTATATTTTCCTGGGAAATGTCTCAGAAGACCAGAGAATAGGAGCTTTTTCTTTTTTTTTTCTGCCCTGCAGTAGAGGATCTTTCACAAATGCATAATTATTTTTACCCTTTTCCAAACTGTTTGCTGCGCTTTTAATTACAGAACAGCTGCTAATAAAAGAAAATTACCAAACTGCCCTTCCTCATTCAAATATCTTGGTTTTGCTCTTTTGTTCTGCGTGGTGTCACAACCCTCCTTATTCCTCCATCCGGAGAGAGGTGCCGAGAAAAGAACGCCTTGTAAAACAATTTTGTTTCTAATCATCAGGAAAGAGGAAGAAAAGGGCACGAACCCATTTTCTCATTTGTAAGTTTGCTTTAAGGAAAGAAGGACAGCGATCATCAATAATATGATTTTATTAGCTGATAGGAACATGTCGCGTCACACAATATTAGCTCAAGGGCAGGAGCTGACAAACGAGGCTGGGAGTGTGGGAGTGGAGCAAAATATCACGGCAGCAAAACCCAACTTCCTGAAGGAAATCACTTTCAGCTACCAGTGATCCTCACGGGAATCCCTAAGGTGGTCGAATTTTAATGCTATGGGCTTGTCTTTCAATCTTTTATAATTACAGTTAGTCATAAATATGATGATTAGCAATAACAATGCAGCCTTTTCCCAGCTCCTCTGATTTCAAATTCCTCTTAAAGTGGCTATAATTAATTACTCATATTTTCCATGCTGTCTTAGGCATTTATAACTATAACAGTTACTCTTGCATAGTATTGATGCTACAAAAAGTAGTCAATGGCACACTCTTAATGAACAGCAGCGTATAAAATGTCACAGGAAATTTCCATGTTTGCTAAATGCTCGCCTATAAGTAACAATAGCTCTATGATTGCAAATAATATTTCCCATTTCGGTTTTGTTTTTATGGCTTGTTTCACCAGGGGCATTTTTTGCTTTTATCTATTTATTTCCCACTGTTCTTCTTAGGAAAAACGTGGATTGAATTTCATCACGGATTTTCTTCTAGTAAAATCTTTTAGAATGCAAAATAGTTTCCCAGCAGTGCGGAAAAACAGTTCAGTTGAGACAGTCAGAATAAAGCTAACAAACTTGAGGAGAGTGTTTCAGAATGGCAGGAAGGTAGAAGAACATACCCCATCCTGCTCTGTATCCTGAAAGGCAATCACTCTCAAATACTAGCTGCAAGTACAGAGCGGGGCGCAAGTATTTTTCTAGGGTAGAAAAGAGCCGGAGTGTTTTACATCAGTTAAGCATATCATTGGTAAAAAGTCTGTGTGGGTAGAGTTTGGTATCTAACAGCAGGAACACAGCTGTTCTGCTCCTTCCTATACTGTGGCCATCTTCAGAAAACCTTGAGCAATTCACTTCTCATTGACACTCATCTTTGCTGCATCTGCTTTTTTTTTTTTTGCAAATGGAAAGGGGAGGGAGGAAAAAGGTCGGCTTGGAATATTTAACGAAGCTTGAAACAGAAACACATAACATGGTCTTTTCCCCACCTTCAAATTAACAAAGCAGATTTTGTGCAAATGAAAGTGGAAAAATATGCCAGTGAATAAGGCAGCTGGAGTACGTAGATCACATTACAAACGAAAGGCTTGTTTTACAGCCATTGTCACATGTCAAGTTGATAAGCTGAACTATGGTAAAAAAAACACAACAACCCTACAGAGCCAAGGATCTCTAAGATCAGACAGAGTCTCTTTACCTAATGTATGCAGCTAAATATGTGTACTCCCTACATCTGCCATAGCAACAAGGAGAGAAGGAGGAATTAACTGTGTTAATAAAAAAAACCTGAAGGGTCTCCTGTATGATACAACAAAACAAGAGAAACCTCTCAGCATCAAAGCAAAAGAAATGTAACAAAAGCACAGAGAATTATTTCAGAGCAAATCATTGAAACCAGCTGATTACCTGAGCTTGCACATCCCTGCTGTAGGGAATCCTGTAATGATGTCACAGAGTGAAGGACTAGATAAGAGAGGAGAGGAAAATCAGGGAACAATAAAAGGAGATGCCAAACCACAAACTAAACAGTAAGCAGGCTCAACAAATAGCAAACCGCTGATCTCAGCAAGGGCACACTGCTCATTTAAGTCAGTGGCATTATAAGGGTACAACCGAGGTCAAACTCTAGTCTGGCCTTTCTGTATCAATGGGTATTAGGATAAGAGAGAGCCACAATAAAAGCATAATTGCAACACAGCATTCCCCCTTTACAGCTGAGTTCTAGCTCGCCTCCTGAGAAAGCAATCGATATTCTCCTAGGAACAATATCAAAATCCCCTATGCAACCCTAGAAAACAGCACACAACATTTTCCAGCTTTTCGGCCAATTTTTTTTTGGAATTACTTATCGGATTCATGCCTAAATATTATCACCCTCATTAGGAACTCGATAACGGCTGCTTATCAATTGCACATAAACGAGCGCTTCTTGTGTAAACATTCCCAGCCAGTCCCCCTAGGAACCGGCGGGGATGCGAGGCGGGACGCTTCCCCTTCCACCAGCGCCTGGGCTGCCGCGGGGTGGAAGTCCTGCTTACTGCAACTTTAAAAAGATCTCCTCCTCCTCCTCAACTCAAACAACATAGTGGAATTTTAATTACCTTGTCCTTGTTGCTGCCCTTGTGCAGGCAGGACACACTGTCCCAGCTCACCATTCAACCAGAGCTGCATACGAATAAATGGTTCTCGGCCTTTTTGTGTCAATTTACTCCATGGCTTTGGCCTGGAGAGCATGTCACTGACACTTCCTTGGGACAGCCCCAATACCTGAAGTGAAGCAACCAAGAATGGCACGTTAACACATTTGGGGTAATTTAAGGGGGTAATTTAAGTCACTTCGGCTTCCTCTACTGCTACATTGCTCGAGTCAATTAGCAAAACTTCAAAATGACAGATATATGTACGGGGATTGAAATGCTTTTCTCCTGCCATAGTTGTTCTGGAGAGTTGTTTTTTTTTTTTTTTTTTTTTTTTTTCCCTGCAGGAATGGAGTGGCAGTACAAACAGCAAACGGATGGCTCGAGATTTGCATGCTTTCCATATTTAGTGTCAAACAGTTTCATCGATCCTAACAGGAAAAACACAGCATACCAGCTCACAGAAGGAGATAAAACAGGACATGATTGTCATGTATTTTGTTCTCAAACAAAAATAATTGGGACTTCTGAGACTAGGCCTTCATTTGGTTGATTTGTTTTTGGTATGAACTGTAACGAGGTGTGCTTTCACCTGTAGCAGCAGCTGCTCCATGGAAGTAAACATTTCGGAGCACAGCTTACTGCAGCAAAGGGGGATTTCAGACGAGCAGAGCCCAGTGACTTGCTGGAATTCAGCACAGGTGCAGGGGTTAAAATTCATACTTAATGAAAGGTGCCACGGGATCCTTAATGACCCCGAGAGGTCAGGCTTTTCATTTTATGTTTTACTGAAAAGGTAATAGTGCGATGCCAGCTCCTATTATGCTATTAGATTGATTCAGTTCTTTATGGGAAGAAGAAACACCAGATGTCCAGCACTCCTCGCAGCCTGGAAGGTGCTTTCTGGTGGTCGGGGACCCCCCAACTCCCACGTGCTCAGAGCCCAGCATGCGAGACCTAATCACACATTGCGTGTCTGTAATCAAAAACTGCTTAAAAAGGTCTGAAAGCACACTGAGATATGGAGCACCAGGTATAAGAAAGGACTGTGAACTCTTGACTTAAGACTAAGGAGATGCAGGGGATTTTCCTTGTGTTTGTTCAAATACCCTTGTGCACTTTTCCAAATATTAAAAAAAAAAAGGAAAAATGCTCTCATGTCCATAATCTTCACTCAAAACAAATTTAAGACTCTCCAGTCACGACAATGGTATTACTCAAATATTCCATGAATTCATTACATTAAGCATGAAATACTGAGTCTCAATAATGTTTGCTTCAGCTTTCAGTGTTTCTGAACTCGGGGGCCCCATTTCTAATTGCAAGCAACTGAAGCCAGTCTTTATGTAAAATCTATGCAATTCATGAAATACAAGGGAACTAATTCTTTCCTTTGTGAGCATATTTTTAAAGTTTTTAACATGCTAAGCAAAAACATTTTTTCGTAAGACACATGTGGCACACCCCTTCCGTATGCATGGCTGTGTTAAACTGAGCTCTGTACCGATGCGAGGAGCATAATGCACATACAAAACACTGGGGTAACAAGAGAGAACCAATTCTTTACCTTTTCCCCAAAGATCCTTTGGCAGATGCCATTCTTTGCTAGCTTTTCTTTGACCTGACGCGTTAGTTCTATTGTATCCACTTCCTGGTACATATAAATCTCATACTGCTCAGGTGTCAGTGGAGGAACTGAAGGTTTGGATGGCTTTGACAAGGACACGATAGGGGATGAAGGGAGGGGGCTATTTTGTGGCGTCTCACTGCGACTCGCCCCAGTCATGCTCAATTCAGAACTCTGCGAGTACGGAGATTCAGCGTTTGGCCACTCTTTCCAATACTCTGAAGAAGATGGTCCTTGGAGCTGGCTACGATCTGGCCTAGTCTGATTGCTGACCTTTTCTTTTCCACCACTGGCTTCCTCAACTTTTATATCTTCGGGAAGAGCTGCATTTCTTCTCTCATGCTGCACAGTATTCCACCAATGGTCCTTCCAAACACCACCACGTCCCAACTCATTTTTAACATGCCTCAACATACCCTGGGCAGAATCACTTATTCCATGAAGCTCTAAAACAGGTGCCTCCTGAGGCTCCTTTTTGAGCCCAGAGAGGTTCTGCAATGCAGAGATACTGGAATCAGTGACAGATGAATGTTTCTTCAGGGATATGGCCAAAGGAGAATAGCTGGAAACCGAAGACATTGCAGGTGTAGATACTAGTTTGGGGGACAGGATAGAAATGTCAGCTTGAGATAAAGGTGTTGTTTTTAAGGCAGGTTCAAGGGCAGCCTGCTGTGCCTCCATTTCGCGTCGGGCTTGTTGCAGAATGGATCGAATAGCATCATCAGAATTGCCACTGCTAGATGCAGAAGGCGGCTGAGCCGGCTCAGCTATGAAAAACAACCAAAAGACTAAATGCAACAGAGGAATATGCTTTATATTCAACATGCGCTACTGTAAATATTTCCCTGCAAGAAAACGGGCTGCAATACATTTCTGGATGGGAGGGAGGAGTTTTCAACTAAGCAAAGATTCTCACTTTTCAAAATAAGGTAAGATTTCCAAAGTTCTTCACTGGAAAATTTTTATCGTTGCCAAAGTGCTGGAAGTTTGCACACACTGACTCAGCTGCACAAGTCTGTTACTACTTGCAAGTTTTCCACCATTGTAAAAATTTTCAAATAAATGCCTTTGAAAATCAAGCCTTCAACTCTTCCTCCCTCACCCCCAAGTGGTCAATAACATTTTATAGTTCTATTTACAAAGTTATTTAACCTTTCACTTTTATCTCCACAAATGAATCGTAACGCACACACTGAACACAGCTGCATCCACCTGGACAGACTATTAATACCCACTTACAATATAAATAAGGTGAGTCCTTTTAACTCCAAAAATAAAGCGCACAAATTACAACAAAGCAAGAAGTTTAGTAAAAGGCTTCGTTATTTAATTTGACAAGCCAAATGTGCTCCTGCTTCCTGTTTTCTTGTTCCGTGGTTCCAATCATTGAAATAAACAGCTCTACAGAAACCAGGATGACTCCCAGCCATCACTCTCTGCCCCATTTCAGGAGAGACTGCACCTGACTGAGGTATCTCAGTGGTGAACCCAGCACCCATGTGGCTGTTCTGCAGCATTCAGGAGATGAGCAGAGACTGTAACATGGGTGTACACCTATCTCTGCAGAGTAAGAAGGGTTTTTTTGCAATGGCATCTGTTTCCATTTAACTTAGCTTTCACTGAGGACCCCGGTGCTTGAAAACCAGATCCTCTGAAAGCTGCTCTACAAAGACTGGGAAAAGTGAAGCACTAGGGAGTGGCAGGGAACCTATACACTGCAAGAAGTGACCTCAAAATGAAGTAAGATTTGAAACAATCTGCGTATTATTCTACTGATACACCTCACCTGAATACATTTCCCGATTTGTCTCCCTATACTCCTTCCTGTCACACACTATAAGGTACGTGAAAAACTAAGAAATGGGAAAAGATGGTGAGACCATCTCTTCTGTTTTATCTACTGGTTTCATAGGGAGTTTTGAGGCTGAGTTAGTATTTGAAAGGAAGTCCAACACTCTTAGATAAAACATGCTACTGAACAATGTGCTTGCAGTTTCCTGCACACAGCCCACATTTTTCTCTATGTAATCATCGCCACTATAAACTTATTTATTTAGATCATATATTAACTGGTCTTTAATATTTTGCCATGAGATTAGCGTAGTTTTCATTTCAAAGATGACTATCCAAAACTGTAAATCAGTTTTTATTTTAAAAAACGAAACAGAAGTATTGCAAAGTACTCCCTACTTCAATATCAGCCCTCTAAATGTACTGGAAACTCTTTCAAAGTTGGGAGGGCCGTGGAGTAGACAGAAATGTTAACTACATGACAGCTTACAATGAGAAATTAAACTTATCTCAGGCTAAGATGTTAAACATTAATGAAATTTTTGGAAAAGGAAATGCTTTTTGGATTAGCCAGCTCACTCCCTGAAAAAAACCCTATATCCTTACATTCTGTAACCGAAGTCATGTCTGAGTTTGCCTATGTTCTAATTTTAGTACACAATGTCCACAGTAAGATGGTACTGTGGTACTAGTAATTGCTGGCTGGATTGTGACCTTCACTCAGGCAAATCCACTCAGTTCCCTCTCCCACGCAGTTGTGTCCCTGGGGCTTGAATTGGAGAGCACTGAACAAAGACCCCGTCAAGCAGTGATGTGTATTAACTTATCCTGGGCTGCATTACAGACAGAAACCACTCCACTGAATAAATAATAAAAAAAAAGCTCTTCAAACCTACATTCAAGGTTTTAAGAATATAATTAACTGACCAGAAAGCTCATGGTAATTGTTTTAATTAAATTCTGAAGTAAAAGTAGCAAGAGACGAAATGAGGCCGTACCTGTTTTCTGTACTTGCAGCTCCCTTTTGGCTTGTTCAAGAATGGATTTGATGGCTTCATCAGAGCCAGTCTCTGTGGTTCGGATTCGTGTGGTTATATTACCTGAAGAGGAAAACAAAACTAATGACACTTGGAAAGCTTCTATTTGCTTGTTTGTTTTTAATACAAAGACATACAGTGTATATATATTGATACAATGATAGCATAACCTGACAATAGTTTATATAGAACCTTTACCAACATCTACAACACCAAGAACATCCTTAATGACACAATAAAAGAAAAATATCCTCGTTGCATTAAAGCCTGTCCTCTAGCTGCACTGAATGATGACAGCACTGACATCACCAGAGGAAGAACCACATGCTCATACATTCCTTTTCTAGTATAACACACACAGGACATTTTTTTTCTTTTTTTCCTTTTTTTTTTTTTTTGGAGGGGGAGAGGAAACAGAAGGGAAAAGAACGCGAGGGGAAAGGAACAAAGATAAAAATTTAAGACCAGAAGTCATCCTTAAAAATTGCATCAGCTACTAGGCAAACTAGGATGAGTACACATTCAGCCCCAAACAGATTAAAAAAATGACTAGATGCAGGAAGTCAAAAACATTTTTTGCCTTTCTTAAGTTTTATGCATTAAGAGAAACAATCATTTAAGGACTGATACGATTTGACGTACTCTCCAGCTAAGAACTATTACTTGTTTGTTTTTTTTTTTCGTTGGTTTTTGTTATAACCAGTAAGGGGAGAGAACAGAGGGAAAATTCCTGTGACTGTGAAAGCTATCGCATTGCTCATTAAGAGATTATCATTTGTAAGTGAGCTGTGTAATTTCTGACTGGAATCAAAGTAACTACAGAGTTCTGGGGTAGCTGTTTTTGTTTTTGCTAAAAGAAAAATTCTGCAACTAATATGTTCACAGTTCCTGTTTAATGACAACTTATTGATCTGATGTTCCCTTATCTTTTTGTTCAGTCTTTTCCATACACCATACTGCAGAAAGCATCACGCTAATTTAACAGCTTATTAAAGTGTATTTGTCAACATAAGCCCCATGAGGAGAAAAGTAAAATCTAGAGCAGAAGCAGTACGCAACTGATATTGGATTACACGTAATTGTGCAGCTTTCTTGCTCTAAAATCATAGTAACAGCAAAGAGAGCATTTCAGTAGATGCAATGACTTTATAAAGCCACTTCTATCACTTAATTCTCTTTATCTGCATATCTACTGAGGATAGGAGTGGAAAAAGTATCCAAACAGGGTTAAGTTAGTACAGCAGCAGCAGAATTAGAAAAAGCAAAGTGTTGGTCTAACCCATGGTTTGTTTTATACTTACTGTCTGTTTTTCTATCAGATTCCAGGCCAGAATCAAACTGCACAGTTTTAAGGAAACACACAGCTAAAGCACACTCCACTTCCTATGTATTGACTGCAAAGAAAAACACCTGCCTGTGACGTACCTTCAGACCCATTTCTTCGTTTCGGTACTTCCTGAAATAGTCTGTTCAGGTTCTGGCCTGGATTCTCTGTTGAAAAACAAGTTTGGTAAGAACAAAACAATCAGGGGATGGTTGCTCTGACATCATGGGCTGTGTGACATGAGAAGATAGCAGCCTGTCTCTAGAGACGAGGGTTCAAGCGTTCCTCAAACCCTCGAGTCTTTGTCTGAGAGCTGGAGGAGCTGGCTACTTTGGAAGAAGCAAGGCTGGCTGATTTGTTAATAAAGATTACAGCTACGTTCGGAAAGGAGATTAGACAGATATAAATAAATGTCTAGAGATACCAAAAATGAAGAGGTTAAAGATGGGCAGATAATCCCCTCAAGTACAATCATCAAAAGGAAGAACAGATTATAAATCTAACAGTGTTCACTTTCAATTAAACAAAATCTAGACAAATCCTGCCTGTCCTTTCCAATATTTCTAGACTGTAAACAACTTACTTTTCAGCTTCTCTAAATGTAAATCTCAGTCTTCATTTAAGATGAATCAAAACGAAATGCATATGTTATTTCTTAAAATCACGACCCTAAATATGCAAAGCTGCTTTAAATTAGGACTGGTTTTTAATTAGTCATCTCACGTATCACCTACGATACTTTGTCAAAACACTTTGGGGAAAAAATCACACAAGACACAACAAAAATGTGGTCTCAATAAACAACCCCAAATAAAAATCGCCAAGTATTTCTGATGGCTGATACCCATAGCAGCTACTGACCCTTTTTACTCAGTGTTTTGAAGTAAGGGATGTAAACGTCCCTGTTCCTTGGCTGACAAGTACAAGCCAGTGGCTAACTACAGCATCAGCAAAGATACTAACCTGCACGAGTGCTGAAAAGCAGTGTTAGAAAGGTCTACTTTCTGCACCTTTTGTCTGATTGAGGCGAAGACAGTATCAATGCACAAACGGCCTCAAACATGGAAACTTTCAATATTTTACACTTGTAACTAATAGGAAAACGTGGCAAGACCCTCGGCTGGCGAGCGCTTACCTCTTTGTCTACCCTGGATGCTGCGAAGAGCCAAGATGTTCTGCTCGTCCGAGAGGAACTGCTTCATCTTATGAAATGGCTCCTTGCCTCTCACAGTCAGTTTATTCCATGGCTTTGGCCGGGCTAGTATCTCACTCACAGACCCTTGCGACAGTCCCAACACATAATGTCCAAATATCCGCTGTCCAATATTGTGCTTGATCAACTGCTCTTTCACCTGACGTGCAATTTCGGCTGTGTCTATCTCCTCGCCTTCGGAGATGCTCCCAGCACTTTCTGACTGGCTGGGAGACGGGGCCATGCCATTTACATCCGGACTTTGTTGTAATGGACTTTGGGAAGAGATGGAGTTTGTGCTGTAAGGACCTGTTGAAAAAATCATGCTTGTGCTTCCTGCTTCCTGCATTGCCTTGGAGTAGAAGGACTGCATTAGCTGTCGCTGGAGGAGAGAGTTTAGTGCAAATTTTCCTGTGGAGGCCAGGGGTAAGCTGGGGCTTGCCAGGGATGAGCTGAAAAAGTCTTGACTTAAACCCGTTGGTGAGAACTGGTGTGTACCATTAGTATTGGAAGCCTGCTCCCCCGCGTTGCGGAGCAACTGAGAAGGAGGGGAGGCCGGCAAGGTTGCAGGACGCTGACTCTCAGGCTGGTCTTTCCCTTTTCTCCTGGCTGACCCTACAAGGAAGGTCAAACATAATGCATTATGGGGGATTAAAGAGGGAAAAACCAAGATAAAAAATGCAAAGTTTGCCCCGCAAAGGGAAAAAGTGCAGATTTACAAGGGCCAATGAAGTGGCGGTGGGATTTTTGTTTTTGTTTTGGTTTTGGTTCGTTTTCATATTTTTTTTTTCATAATTCAAATTTCAATAAGCCAAACAAGGCCCCCAAAACAAACAACATGCATTTCATGTTTGCACCTTTCTTGTATGTTGCAGCCTGGAGAATCCCCCTTACAAACATTAAAACTAGAACAATTACATGAAGTGCAGTTATACATTTAAAATAAAGGCAGTTACAGACAGCAAGTCCCTTTGATGTCTCGCATTCAAGACATTACTCATTGGACCTGACTGAACCCAAATGCAGCAAACATTTACATTTTGGAACAAACCAATTTGAATAAAGGAATCACCATTAGGTGGATGCACCAAGATCACTCAGTTTAAGTCATAAAACGCTTCAGAATTCAGTAATCCCAGTGCCAGTGGCAACTTTTAACTTTCTTCCAGCTGCAAAAACCATAAGCATTCAAGTATCTGGAAATTCCATGACTTGCCATTTAAAAAATGTGCACACAAAATGTAAAAAGCCCACATTAGGAAAGCTAAACGGCAAACACACTTCACTAAAAAGAAAGTATTTTGTTTTTCCAAGCTGACCTGCTGGTAATATATCTAAGTGTATCAGACAGGAAGATTATTGTGTTCTGCATGCAAACATTTTGCATAACATTGTGCGTGGGGGAAGAGACTTCTGGTGCCACGGATGAATTTGTTCCCAAAACAGAAGACAGCCTCAAACGCTACCACTTGGTACATCTTGTAATGCCTCTCTTTCCTAACCTTTAAAGAGTCTCCAAGGTCTCCAAGTTTTATTTTACTATCCAGCCTATAAAACTGCAGAAATCAAACACTCTTCAGCATTCTTGTTGCCTGTTAATCTCCCTGCCATGCATTACCTCACACTCTCATCTCTCATTCACCCCTCCCTCCCTTCACAAGACAGCAAACAAACCAGAAGAGCTGAAAATCGTGTCAACCTACCACTCAGGTCACTATTAGTGATACGCAGCGTGGCATTCTCAGACTGCAAGGAGCGGTTCTTCTCCAGCAGCAGCACCTCCAGCGGTTTAGATGAATCCTAAAGAAAATCAAAGTGGGAGGTTTGTTTCTAAAAGAATTAAGAGTCTCACTCAGGCACTAAAAAAGGATTTCAGAAGAGAACAAGTGCTCATCTCTGCTATGTACACGGCTGGGGAATTCACCATGCATATATTTGCAGGACTCACTCAGTGCTCTGACATGAGCTACAGTAAAGATGCACTGTTTCATTTTCAGTGTAAATCACTCATCAATTCTGCATTATTTTGAAATGTGTAATGGAACAATTTCTTAATCCTACTTACTTTAAAATGGTACTGGCATGCTTTCACCATTTAAGAGCTGTAGACTTCTAATCTGATTACAATAGGAGTTAAAGTGATATTATTTCTTCTAGGTCAACTGACCCAACTTAAGCATTTCCTTGAAATGCTGTATTTCAGCATCAACAGTTTGTTCAGAAATAAAATTAGTCACAGAAACCTGCCATCTGCTTTCCACTAAACATCCAACCCTTGATCATTAAAAAGCATATTGAGAATTAATCCCAGTATATTGATATTCAATTCAGATTTCAGAAGCAGGAATTCAAAAATTTCAAACTTCAGTAAGATTATTAACTTGCTGGATGAGCAGAGGTTTTTCCTGCTTTCTCAATACTCAAAGGCTTGTTTTCTTTTGTGAACGTTACTTTCAAGGCTGACAAAGATTTAAAAATGCTAAAATCCTTGGTCACTACAAGACGCATGCACATTTCAGGTTAGCTGTATATCAACTCATATCTTTAAAAGACAACTTCACAGCATTACAGTTATCCACTGCAGCATCAGCTGAAACGTCATTCTTTGTCCTTGACCACTTAAAGGAAATTAGCAGGCAAAAAATGTTCACTTCAACTTTTTACATAAGAAAAGATCAGGAAAGCAATGATCAGCCGTTATGTCTCAACATCAACAAGAAACTGTCCATGCTAACATGAACAAATTGTAAGAGGAATTTTTGTTAATACACCGAACTGCTGAAATAATTAAGAAAACAAAAGTAGATTCAGTACCTGCGCACCAGAGCTTTCAGATGGTGCAAACTCCATGGATTTCAATATACTGTGGAAGGCAGAAAAGAAATTATTTTCTATTTCTTCTTTTCGAAACAACTCCACCAATGAGCATTAACATTATCATTTCCTAATCTCCAGCAACAGTACAACTGGTAGCAACTTTCCTTGCAGGAACACAAGCTGATAATGAATACAGAATAACTATTCAAACTAGTTATTGGATAAGAAAATTTTCTCAAGCGTCATCTAAATCATTCCATATGCAATCCCACAAGGCCAGTTTAAAGCGTAAATTTAAAGGTTAATAAGGATATAACATTTTAAGCTGTCAGAAACAATATCAATTTATCTGTGAAGCTTGAAGGGAATGAAAAAGTTGCAGCAAAGCAACAAAACAAGGGAATCACCGCCACAGTTACAGCACTTTATATAATATACACCAGCTCACATATCAAGGAAAATATGCGCAAATAATCTTCCCAACCAAGACACTACAGGCTAAAAGGCAGTTTTTCATTTTAATAACCTCCTAGCTCTATAGCAAAGGGAAGGCACAATGGCACAATATTTCTTAAGACATACGAAAGATCCAAATATTTATAAGTACATTAAGAGAAGAATCTGATAGTCTTATTGTCAATATTTTACATAAATACCGAGCAGTCAAAGTACATCTCCCCTCAAAGTCTTTCTGTTAGTGTTGCCTTGTAAATGAGAATCTTACAAGAATACAAAGTTATTCCTGTGCTTTGTCTTATAAATTTTTTTAAGTAGGCCTGCTGCAGGCAGGGTGTGAAGTTCCTCAGACTGAAGCAATAAACGACTTCAGCTTCTCAATGTACAACGACGACATTCATTTGTCGGAGAAAAATACATAAACAGATACAGATAGTGTTTATACAGCATTTTTCACATATAAAGCACCGGGAACTTCGTGAGGCAGGGAGAATATGTTTAATCATCTAACGAATGTGGAAACTGAGTCAAAAGCAAAACAGAAGGCCAGTATTAGCATGTATGAACTAGTTCTGGATGCCCCTAGGAGTCAGCCAGGCACCAGCGCTCATTAATTAATAGCCTCTGACCATGTGGCTTCCAGCACCGCTATAAATCTGTCTGTGTATTAATCCAGAATGAGACGTCCCATCAAGCGACACTCAGGCAATCAGGAGTCTCAGCGATGTACTCAGCATCACACAAACTCACAGCAAATCCGAGAAAGAAAAAGTCTGAGGCAGAAACCTTGTATATTTTGCCTCTGTGCATTACTTGCTGAATACAGCAGTAATTCTGACAGGCATTCTTGCAAATATAGTAATTATTAAAATGACAAAATTCTGGCCATCAGCTTCATGATACAGCATCTTTGGGTGATACTCCTTGCCAGAAAAAATCACCGTAGGGCTACATCCGTGTAACATACATGCACAGAAAGCACTGCTGTTGAGACCCTGCTTTACACGGGCACAACAGCTCACCTATGTGCCAAAGTGCCTCTTTCCTGCCATTGAAAGAGTCATGCCAGTCAAGGAGAGAGCCTTTGCACTAATGGCTCAAGCTGTTACAGCTCCTGACTTTATATTGACATTACAGACATGTTTATTCAGGCTGCTAATCCCTGCTGAAAGCAAGCGTTTCTTGGGACACCTCTGCAGAGGCGCAGTTCTGTCTACCAGGATGCTACAGAGCTGGGGAAGAAAATATACAGAGACCCATCCGGGAAAACCCCAGGCATGGGTAAGCAAGTATTTTCCTCCTCCCACAGACTCTGCTGAGTGTGGCCTCTGAGAGGTCAACAAGTAGCAACGTTATGTCCTCACAAGGGTCAAATAAGGAGACCCATCTGAATTAAAGAAATACATAAACTTGTAGCAGTAATTCATCGTGTGGCAAGCTTTCCATGGGAAATTGCTGTTGTTTCTATCATTTCAGTCCACATCAGCAGCACACTCGCACCGCACATCTCCCAGTGCTCTCCCCACTTACCGTGCTTTGGCTGGCCACGCTGAGCAGTCCTGGAGCACCCCAACTGTGTTCCCTTCTGGGCGAAAGCAAACCAGAAGCTGCACGCTCCCAGAGGAGTGTGCATGATGCACTCCGACCTCTGCACCAGACTGGAACCAGTCTGGAGTGCAAAGTAAGCCTGGACGTATTTAGTGCGTGCAGTGGGCTCTCAGCACCAACAGGTGGGCTTTAACGCCCTGTTCCCGTTGTGCCCGACCACTCGCAGGGGCTGCTCTACCAGCTGATTTCAGTTCCCAGCACTCGCTGCCAGCTGGGACCAGAGAGGATCCTGAACCTTGCAGCAGCTGCATTTTTCATTGAGCCAGGCATGCGCATTCAAACCTCGGCTGGAAACTTAGTGACCTCTGCCTGTTTGAAGTGGCTTCTTTGCTACCTGAAATAGCTTACTAGCAATTTCACAGGTAATTTCCTTCTCTTAGAAGCCAAAATATATTAAAAACCAGGTTGATGGTATCTTGAATTGCCCTTGGAGGGATATTCAGTACAACGGGTTCATTTTTTCAAATCGTGTAAAACTTAAACATGTCAAAAATGATTCTCCAAATGTCTCATGAAAGGTATTTTCTTAGGAATATGAGGAAGCAAAATGTTTCTCCTTTGGATTCTGGGAATATCTTTGCCCATGAGATCTCAACTCAGGCTGCTGCTCATCAAGATCAGTTATCTGCTATTTAAAAGAACGATCTTGTCACTTGAATCTGCACATCTAAGACAACTTGAAAGATCTTACTCTAAAGCAAAAAGTGTATTGGGACAGTTCAACTTTCTGTTTTTATGATCTCAACTGCAAAGGCAGGAGGGCTAGCACTTGTGTTACTCAAGAGGGAACCGAAAGGACACACAGAGCTCTCAGATATCAAAAATAGATTTAAAAGCCACTTGGCACAAAAGCCAATGCAGAGCACAAAGAGTTCTTCCACCCCAGATCTTGATGTGGACCCAGTTAAGTTCCTCCAAGGTTAGAATTTGTCTGATGCTTGAGATCCCTCACTCTAGAATACCTCTAACTTCTCTGGGGGGATTAAGGAAAACAGAAATCAGTGCCCAGGATTTCAGGATTCAGAAATGTATTCTCTTCTTTACTGATAAGATTTTTTTTTAAATTTTTTTTGGTGCACGTGTGTTATGAACAGATCATTTTTGTCAGTGTTTCAGGGCACAGTAGGATTCAGTGTATGGGTTAATAGATTAAAAGCAATAGGCTTTTTGTAGTTTTACTTCAGATCAGACCATCACCTGATGTACTTTTAGGTTTTGTACCATGTCTTCCTCAGGGCTCTTGTGGAGGGCCTTAACCTCCAGCCCCATCCAGCAAGATGGTGTATGAACCCCAGGCCACCTACAAACCAGCCAGCTGTCCCTCTGAACACATGCCGCTCAGTAAGAGATGTTACCCACAAATCAAAGGATTTAAAAACTAGAACAAAAGCATCTGAATTTTCATAGATCCAGGACTTTTTTTTTTTAGTTCCAGTAATAAACGGAAGTCCAAGAGAACAGGGGATGAATTCTGCTCTTCTTCCTGGGTGCAGGGCTGCATTTGACAGCACCAAAAACTGCTGAAGTGGTGAGATGTCTGACATACGTGCTGTTTCTGTACATTCACATTTAGGAACATGTAGCAAATTTGAAGATTGTGGATTAACTCATATTCACTTATTTATACCAGAGCACATTAACTGGCTGAAATCTGGAGCTGCATTTACTTGACTCGGGAGAGAACATGGACATATTTAGGTATATCACTAAAATGAAACTTTTTTGAGACCAGTCACAGTGACCAAAGAAATGGACAACTCATTTTACTTTACTTTAACTGCACACCTACACTGGTGCATACTGCAGCTGGCAATGAACCAGAGGTGCAGCCAGCAGGGTTTGAATACAATAGCACCAGGGTCTGGACAGTCACTGGGCTTGCGAAACCAAACCTGCTTTCCATATTCTCCAGGGATGTGTAAACAAAAGCACATGACTCCAGCCTCATTTGAAATACCTCATTAAACAAGGTAACATTTTTTCAATCTTCTTAAAATACACACAGAAATGCTGGAGTGATGAAACAAGAGATGGAGTTCCTTGCAGTTATTTAAACCTTGACACTAAACATATTTCTAGTCAAGAACCTTCTCTCCTGAACCTGACAGCTTATCTTGTTATAGTTTAAAATGAGGCTCTTTTAAGTCTCTTAAAAAATACCCTTGAAATAGGAAGAGGCTGTTTGTGGCTTTAGTTTAAAACCGCAGTATATTAGCAAAAATATACAGCGAAACAAGCACAGCATTAAAATGGTAAGTGCTGAATGCCGGCTGGCAGAAGCAGAGAAAAGGTATTATGGCCAAAGGCCTTGCATTAAATTCTTGGTCCAGACTACATTAAACTGTTGGCTGGGGATTTTTGAAGAGTGGTCCACCGAAAATACCACAGATTTTCCAACTTTTTACCCTTGATGGATAACAATCTCAGAGTCTTTTCTTCATGGACATTTGTATTATTTGGTGTTGTGATACTCTGCTACAACAAAAAAGGAATACAGCAGTTGCACTGGTCCTGGATGCAATTTCAGCCAATATTGCCTATTTCCCCGTCTTTGTGGTTTTGACTAAATTCTTTATTGTTCCAAGAACACAGATTTGTGGCTTTATTTAACAAGCATCGTTAAACTAATTTGTGAAATAATTATATGAGCATTTAACACTTACTTTAATTCTTTCTTAACCTCTTCATAATCAGCCTGTCCTTTCAGTTTTTCTTCCAGTTGCTTTAAAAGAAAGAACATGGATTTAGTTATTTAGATTTTTCCTGCAGGTTTTCAAAATCATCTTTAAATTATTCCATATATACAGCAGTGCACAAGTGAGGGTTAATGACTCATACCTAATTTACATATATTAGGAAACAAACTATAAACCAATTCAACGTAAACACAATTACACCTCACTCCTCCTTTGTTTACAGAGTGCCAAGCATTACGGTAGGTAATTCAGTAGGTCCCAATTTGGCTGTTCGTAATGTCCCTGTCATACATTCAATAAAGGGATCAGTGAAGAAGGTATTAAAAATGGGGCAGTTGAAATTTTTACAAAACTAATAAATCGAGTAAACAAGCAGGATGCTTTGGCACGTACTGTATTCCTAACATGACAGCTCCCGATAACCTCATCCACATGAAAAGGAGACTGAAGAAGCTGCTGTTGACTGGAATGCCTTAGGCTTGTAAGACTTCTACAATGCCTCATGCCCAAACAAAACAGCTGTACCAAGTCATTTTACAAGCATTACTTATTGCAGTAACTAATATGATTACACACCGGAGATGAAGCATTGAGACCAACTCGGCAGGTCTTTTTGCTCAGGTCTGCCTCAGCTGGGGTGGTCTCAATGGCTTCTCTTCAGTGTGAAGATGCCACAAACGCTGCAACAAACCTCCTAACACAATCCAGAACGCAACGCCACACATTTAGACCTTACCCCAAAGCCCCTGCTCCCAACAACAGTGCTCATCACTACAGGATAAATGCTTCAGGAGGCCTAAAACATAGTGATACATAATTGATGCCGGTTATGTTGCTTGCAGAAGCCACGTTCATTTCTCACTAATGATTTCTTAGCTTAGTACAGGCATGCCTGATCTAAGCAAAGAAAGAACAGAATTCACTGCCTTGCAGCTTCCATGGAAAAAAGTTCAGGCTAAGTTCTGCTTCGCTGAATTTCTGGTGGTAAAATTGGCACAGAATCCCCAAAGTCTCATAAATAACACAAGGATGTACCACCCTCAGTGAAAAAGCATCTGCTTTGAAAAGGAAAGGAATGAATGACATGAAAAAGAATAGGGCTTTATGACTGGGAGAGGCTGCCTGGAGATGGGAATTCAAGGAGATCCTACAGTGCTCCTGGGCTGCTCGTCTGAACGCAGGAAGGTGGCAGGAAAAGGCTAATGCAAACTTGGAGCATTTTTTGTAAACCCATTTAAAATGCAGCCCCACAAAGTCCTGCAGCAGTGCAGACGTGGGTATGTGAACAGCAGGGCTGGGACAGCACAATGAGAAGGGGGAACCCCTTAACCACGCTGTCTTCCCAGGTGACCCAGGGTGTAAATACTGCCCATCTCTAAGCCATCTAACGGATACAAGAAGCTGCTGCTCCGGCAGCTGCTCAAAAAGCAGCTCCAACAAATCCCCACCACTGCTTGTTGCAGGAAGGCAGAAATGGCTGTTAAGTGTGGCATTTGCACCCTGATACTTAGGAAATGAAGAGCCCCTGAAGAGGTCTTGTACCCTAGAATCCTCAGCGATTGGTAACTTGCAGTCAATCTGATTGTGTTTAAAAAACACGTGTATTGGAGCTAAAGCAAATTTCTTCACCTGGCAAAACAGAATGCAAGTTTTAGCCATTTCTTCAGGGCCCAAGATGTCACTTTAGTTAGTTCCAAGCCCTCTGCAGGGTCAGCTACAACATGCTGCAAGTTCAAGCAGCTTCTCAAGCTACAGCTCAATGCACAAAACCCAGTTACTAAACCAAGGAACCCAGACAGGAGGTTTTATGGACCAAGTCAGGCTCACTGAGAGTGGAGAGGAAGCCTTTAAATGGAGCCAGTGAGCCAGAGAGCCCTTGGTACAGGTGAGGTGATTCAGCATCACGATTCACAGCTTTTTGACTTGATGCAGGCAATGGCAGGGCTCTCCTGGATGCCACACGACATCTTTCAGCTATCCCTGGCCATGTCACTGTGCTGGCCACTTCTAACTGCATTTTGCTGCTCTACAGTTTAAAGCAAAGATGCTCTACAATTGTCTCTCTCTTAAATCTTGGACTCTTAAAGCATCATATTTAGGATCTACAGCAGGGATAACTTGCTATTTATGCTAGCCTCAGTATAAAAAATACTCAGGTGAATATAAAGCAAACGATAGCCTGAGTTATTAAGTAAATTAGTTATACAAGGATATGTTAAGAAAAAAGCCTTTTGTATAAACAGACATGAAATACAGAAAAACTAATGATTTCCATTTTAAAGCTACCTTGATTAAATGTAATTCTGTCTATCTGTAATTCTATGTCATACCCAGTAACTTTTTCAGGAAATTTTAGGCATAAAACACCCTTTTAAAAATTTATTTATTTATATTTTTTAAAAAAAGATATTTATAGAACTAAGCTGTTTTGGACTCTCAGGGTCTAAGACCACTTTTATGCTGTTATAGTGGTCTGGCAACCAGCAATATTTTACTTTGAATTGTATAAAAAACACATATACATCCATCACTCCCCAAGTACCTCATACAGAGATTGTTACCATGGAAAATCGGCACCTTGATGTATACTTTCACTAAACAATACTAACCAACACCCAAGAATGCAATGCCTCTATGTACGGAGTCCATTTAGACACTTGGCATTTTCCCAGTCAATGCCTGCTCTAAAATGTATTAGTATGGTAATGGTCTTGAAGAACCCTCTAAAATGCATAGAACATAGGATAACAAAGGTTCAAGCTGTGAGACAATCTGGAGGAACTAATACCTCGCACTAAATATCAACCTGGTTAATTCAGACAAAATACATCCTAACATCCTCCAACCCACCAAAATGCAGTGAGCCAGAGGACAAAAAGAATGTACCGGTGGCATTTCTGCACACTGAATGTGCACATATTAGGAATTGTTAAGGAATTGTCTTGCATTTGTTGTATGAATGAACCCATGTTAAAGCATGCATGTACTGCCCCCCCCTTACTGTACTTTAAAAAAATAAATAATCATTTCTGTATTATCAACTAAAGTATCTTAGGTAAAACAGCATGGACTCTATTTAATGGACTTAAAACATTTAAAAAACCATTAGACTAATGTCTTAGTTTTGTCTGAGTGATAAACAAAAACAGCCATATTCAATTAGCCAAAGTTATTCGGTGCATCTCTGCTAACTAGCACTGCTCTAATTTAACTGGATAGCAGGGAAGCTCTAACTCCCAGCAACAAAGGGTTAACATAATTACAGTTAGAAAAGTCTTGTTACTAGAGGACATATTTTGATTATTAGATCAGATGAAGATGAAGAAGCAATAATTTTGGAAGAATTTCTGTATTGTTTCATTAAGTCATAGGGTATTAAAGAATTCCCCCAAGATACAGTCTGAGAACATTGCTTCAATTTGTGAAACTGTGATTCATTTGTTGTGGAGGCAACCATTACAGTCTTCGCTATTTTAGAAGCAATTCCTCTATAATCAAACATAAGATCAACACATCACCACTGAGATTTGGTTCTTTGTACAACAGATCTCAAACATAGGCTTTCCTAGCGCTTTGGGGAAAAAAAAATGTATGTTTAAAATATTTTTATAGTGCAACAAATAAGGTTAAAGAGGGTTGATATGACTAAACCTTTATCAATAGAGTCACTGCATCAGACACGATCAACAGGAACGTAAATACAGAGCATTAGCTGGGCAAGCCTATGAGAAAATGGAAGGAGATTACTGAAATGGAAATCAAAGACTTGCTCTGTCATTTCTATGCTCCCATTCCCTTTGAAGTTAATGGCTAAATTGATACTGACCTCAACAGGAACATGCTTTATTCCAAGCAAATCTGTCAAGTGCAAGGTCTCAAGATATTTTCTATCAGGCTTTATGAAAAAATAAAAAAGCCCCATAACATGGGCGTAGTCAGCAAAATCTGTCCCTCACTACCAGACCAGCTCCTTCCTCCCCCATTAAGAGTGTGCCCACATGGTGACAGATGGGCAGAGACTGATACCATCGATACAGGAACCCAGACTTCCTTTGCTCTACTGAATTTTCACAGAAATTCTGCAAAGCTGTCTTAAAACATGTAGAAACTGTACCGAGTGCAACACTTCAACTTTCACCCCTAGCAGATATTTCCCTCCACATAAATTATACTACACCAGAGCAAAACTAGTAACCTCTAAATAACGTCAGAATTAGAACAATTTGTAAAGAGTTTCAATTGAGCATTAAATCATTCTGATAGAGGAAAGCTACCCACGCCACAGTTAGAGCTAAGTGGGTACTATCAGCCTCCTGCTTTCAAAAAACTCTCAGACTATAAAACCTACAAAACTATGAAGTCTTTAATGGAATAGATAAATTTATCTTGTTTACAATTTGAAGCTCAGAGATGGTAGAACAATGAAAGAGACAGGAGTTAGAAGAAACTGATTCATAACAGATGTCAGGAAACATTTCTCATGCTTACTGATAGATCAAAATTGTGTGGGATAGAGCAACAAAGAAAGTAAAGCTGCTGAAGCAAAAGGTAAAGAGGTCACTCACAAAACTGTTAGATGTTTCTGCTCTTCTAGTTTTAGTGCAGTGCTACTGGTATACAAACGAGCATAGGACTGGATTGCTAATTATAAACGGGAATTACTGTGCAGCAAACAACAGTTGAAAAAAAAATTTTAAATGCTTATTAAGCCTAAAAAGCCTTCTCTTTGTGTCTTAATTTCACTTGTTTTCATGCTCTAAACGACACACTTCCCCTTTCCAATGGGAGGAGAGCCAAAGAGAGTAGCAGGTAAATTCAACTAGAGCACAATAAACTGCCATGGCACATCTGCAGTAACAACAATTGGAATGGGAGTTAAGTTTTAAAACTTAAGAAGGATTTTCTGTGCCTTTTTAATTTTTCAGTTCAGCTATTTCACTACCTATCCATGGTAAATTTTTTTGGTGGTAGTGGTTTTAATTCCATTGGTAATTCCATGTTCTGCAAAAACCAATTTCAAAACAATGAGAACTAGAAAAAGGCAAATTAAATTTCTACAAAACTGTGATCACTTAAAATAAAACATCACAGAAACATGAATTCAACAGTATCCTGAGAAGTAAATAGCTTTTATGGTGCCTCTGAGAACCACAGAAAGCTTACATTAGTAAAACCCAATATCGGTATGTCAGCCATATCCTTCGAAAGCTGCTGAGCACAGAACTGAGCCTTACTTTAAGCGTGCTGTTCTTGGCAGTTAACTGCTGCTCCAGCTGTGAGATTTGGCTGCTGGAGTTCTCCCGCAGCTTGGTGAGGCTGCCCTGTAGTCTCTGGACATCTTCTACGAGCTGGGCAATTTCCCGCTCCTTTGCGGCCAATTCTACTTCCAAGCTGGACCGTGTTAGCACCTCGATGGCCTGCTCCTGATGTGAAAAAAAAATAAAAATTAGATCACATAAATAAATAAAGACAACAAGCTTGAATTCAGGGCAGTTAGGTAAAGACCAAGCATGGCATGGGACAGCATGAGTGACAGAAACAACTCCTAAACAGTACTCTTGTGACTGCATGAATCCAGAAGATGGACCCTTCTACTCCCCAGGACAGCTCTTTAGTAAGATACAGAACATAAATCTCCCTATTTCGTAAGTGTACTGGAAAGATGCAGTAGTGAAAGTCAAAGTACTCTATTTATATCTATTTATTATTAATAGTCCAAGAGCTTTGACAACTATGAAAATCTGTGCTAACAAAATACTAATCAGATAAAATATTCTGAAGTAATGGAGCAGAATTTCTTAATCAAGAACAGCAGAGGCATGTGCCTTTGGCTCTTCATATGTATGCCACACATTTCAAGTGAAATTGTCAAAAAAAAAAAAAAAATGCCCCAAACTGCTATTTCCAATGAACTTGCTCTTTGCATGAAAATTATTCACTATTAGGTTATTGCTAGCAACTGAAGCCAGTTCTCCATGGGAATGAAGATACACGTGATGCCTGTAAGACAAGGTTATCCTGCCTATGGTCTCCACTTCTAAAAATTCCCTTCCCTAAACCAGAATCTTTCTTTTTCCAGTTTCCCATGGCGGCAAAATCTGTCCTCAAGCCTGAAACATCCTTGCTAGACTGACTTTCCAGTAGGACAAGAAGTAAGAAAGGGCAGAAAAGGAAAGAAGATAGATCTATTCAGAAAAGTTAACACAGACTGATTGCTCCAGCTCTTTTGTCACCTCTTGTGTTAAGAGATCAATAGCTATAATTGGAGAGCTCTGAACCTCTCTTCCACGAGGAACACAAGGAAACCCCTGTACAGATCCAGGGAGCACGAGGCAGCCCAATGCTGAACGCATGTTCCATTAAAAAGCCTAAAACGCAGCTTAGAAAGGTTAATGGCTGTTCCTCACAAAACACCGGTGAGGTAGGAACAGATCCATTTACCAAGAGAGAAACAATGATTTTAAGCATTATGCCAAAGATCCTATGGGGAAAGAGCTGAGACTTCAACCCACCAATGCTGTCACCCAGGCACTTTCCTTACAATTCACGATGACAGTGCAGCAGATTGAAATATACTCCATACCCTCTTTTCTGGAAAATACAGGCACAACAAAATACCTTTTCCATATCTGCTAAACACTTAGCTTGATTCTCAGTGACTACATACCATTGTGTCTCACAGAAAGCTGCATGTACGAACAGCAG
This sequence comes from Anas platyrhynchos, assembly GCF_047663525.1. Taxonomy (NCBI): domain Eukaryota; kingdom Metazoa; phylum Chordata; class Aves; order Anseriformes; family Anatidae; genus Anas; species Anas platyrhynchos. The sequence continues at coordinate 7,057,063 of NC_092606.1, forward strand.
TTAACAACGCTCTCCTATTACACTGAATTATACTTTTAACTTGAAAAAACCTCTAATTTGCTTGCATGAAACATCACAAGTTGTATAATCATCTGCTGCTTGTGCCTATTGAGACTAGAACGTAGAGTCTGAAATAAGATAGATAATGATCATTTTCATCCTGCAGTAGTTGTCATATTAAATATAAATGAAGTGCAGAAGTACTATTAAATACAAGAAAGACCTAATGTTAAAATAATGATAAGACTAGGACACCAGATAGGGAGAGGCAGGTAATTCACAGTTACAAATGATATTCAGGCTTCTTATTTTCTGCTCTGCAGCCTGCTTTTCTATCTTTTGACTTCCTTAAGGAAATTCTGGGTCATATTAATAGGTGACCAAACATACCTGGAGGACTTACAGTTTGTTACTCATTCTCTCCAAATATATTTTAAAGGCAACCATGTATTTTTCTGATACCAGTGTCAAGCATATATATGGCTCACAAGGAAAAGCCAACATAAGGAGCATGATTTGTTTGCTAAATTTGTTGCTTAGTAGACCAAGCTTCATTTAATCACACCTTTACATTTAAATCCAATTTCTCCTTTGGCAAACAAGAATCAGAATACCTGTTCACCTGTGATAGCTGTTCACCTAGGACCAGCTGGAGTCACAGAATTGCTGAACAGCTTGGGTTGGGGGGCCCTTAAAGCCCACCCAGTGCCACCCCCTGCCATGGGCACGACCCCTGCTGCCAGCCCAGGCTGCCCAGGGCCCCACCTGGCCTCGGCCTCGGCCACCTCCAGGCCCAGGGCACCCGCAGCCCCTTGGGGCAACCCGCTCCGGCCTCCTCACACCCCACCTAGATCTCCCCTCTTTTAGTTTAAAACCATTTTTAACCATTTTAGTTTAAAACTTTAAGCACTGGAAGGCCACAATGAGGTCTCCCTGCAGCCTCTTCTTCTCCAGGCTGATCAGCCCCAGCTCCCTCAGCCTCCCTTCACAGCAGAGGCGCTCCAGCCCTCTGACCATCCTCGTGGCCTCCTCTGGGCCCGCTCTAACAGCCTCACATCCTTCTTGTGCTGGGGGCCCCACACCTGGAGGCCACACTCCCTGTGGGGCCTCAGGAAGGCAGAGCAGAGGGGACCATCCCCTCCCTCCCCTGCCGGTCCTGTAACAGCACTCCGTGCCCACCGGGTCAGCCCAACCTTCGCAATTAAAGGACATATTCTCAATTTCCTAGCTTCTTTTATTGGATTTCTGTGTGTGTTTTTCAGTTTAGGTATATTCGGTAAAAAACAGAGTGATACTGACTTTCATTTCCAGTTTCTCTGGCAGCCCATAATGCTAAGAATAAGAAAACACAGACATGGGCATGCAACCAGACCCACTAATGCCCTTTGGAAAAAGCTGGCTAAAGCCCCTTGGTCTAAGGCTCTGGGCTCAAGGCACGTGTGTGTTAATGGCCCATCAGGACACTATTATACAGCATTGCTGCTTCATTTTTCCTCTGCTGAAGCTCCTATAAACATGAAATAAGTTCTAAGAGTTGCTGCTCTCTGTCGGGTCTGGCAGCAGCAGATCATCATACCGGTCACCACGAAGCAGAACGATTTCTGTCCTTTTCATGGTCTTTTGCAGCTACCAACCCCCTTAGAAGTCTAACAAAACTGCAATCCCAAAGGAACACAATTTCATTTCAGTTAAAATATTATTCCAAACAGATATTTTTATAGCTGCGAGCATAAATTGAAAGAGCTGTACTGCAGGAATGTCAGAAACCTGTAAGAGTCAGTAAATATTTTCTCTCACCACATCAGGTGCCTTCTGGATCTGCGTAGCGAGTTGGAGAGATTTGTTAGCTGACGAGAGCTGCTCCCTTAAGGTCTCTGCCTCTCTCTGAGCCACCTCTGCCCTCTGAAGGAAATGAAAAGGGGTGAAAAGAGAAAGTACATTCAGTTTAACAACTGACAATTATTACAAGAACATTCATCAATTCATGCCTGACTGAATATAATTGATTTTCCTAAACACTCAACCTAATAAATGTTAGAAAAAAACATAGAATGTGATGGATTTTTATTTTAAACAGTACAAGGAAGAAATAATTGAGCGATTATGACAGTAATTTAACGCTAGGAGCAAGGAATCCCCTGCTGATACTAATGCTGCGGCCCACTGAATTTCCCAGACTGAATAAATACAAGTGGAAATGGAGTCTTTTTATTCAATTTCTTTCTATTCTCATAGACCAAGCAGATTTTATTGCAAGGTTCCTCATGGGAATAATTCTCATGGGTAAATGCTGAATTAAAAGATATTCTGACCATTCTCTCTAACACACATACAATGTTGCGGGCTGTCTTTCTTCAGTAATTATTTCCCAAAACATGAATTGTTAGATTCTGTTCTTTCAGCAGGTCTATTTATTCAACAACATTTAACCCTAAACTGACAATTTTGCACAGACCAGTTAAGAACTGTTGAGGATTTACACCTTATCTAATATGCCTGTGACTTGGCTACCAAATGAAATTGCCATACAAATATTGAGTAATAACTGAAAGGAGAAACGCAGAATTATGAGGAAAGATTATCTGTACAAGAGTTTGGGTAGAGACAGATGGATCAGTAACTTCAGGCAATAAATAGCAAAGTCTTTTCCATAACTGCCTATTAGCTTCTGTTAAGACAAGTGAAACAACACCTGGTTGTTTTTACAGTATATACTCCTTCTGGACAGTCTCTTCTCTCTTTTTTTCAAAACACTCTGCTTACCTCCTTGAATAATCATTGCTTTCCACCTGGGCTGTTCCATGGAAATCACACCACACATACACCAGAAAATAGCTAAAATCCCACAGCTATCTCCACTTCCAAGACGTATCACCAACCTTCCAAACCCACAAACAGCCCCCAGTCAAGGCCAGAACTTCTCTTTGACAGCTTTTGCCCTTTACACTGATGGGTCCTGTCCCTTCCTTTACTGAAAAAAAATAAATCATACTTCTATTTTTAAACCACCAAAACTGTCATATTTCTGTGTGCTGGACTCCTCTGTTTTTCAGCTAATCCTTTTGAAAACCAAAGTCATTTAAGCATAGTGAGTATAAAAACCTGCATACCCCTCTGTATGTGCATGGTCTTTGACTTACTAGTCAAAGCAGAGCCTCTGCCTGCATGTTTAATCAATCAGTAAACTAACAGCAATCAAATACTAAGTACATCATCTGCGCTATTTGCTCACAACATTATATTAAATGATTTTGCATAGGTTCTACAGCTGTAATTAAAATGTAATTGTAAAAAGTACAGTAACACGGCTCTAATAATCAGAGCATGGGATGCAACCTATTGTGTGCATGAATAAAATGGTAGCAGCACTAACAAGAAAGACAGAAAAAGAGAAAGTTTATGCTTTTTATGCAGCTGGATAAGATTAGGTTAAAATCTGAGCTAACACGATGGATTGAGAATTTATTTTCTTGCATTTCGTTAGATATGGCCGTGAATATATTGATTGAATAACTGCTAAGCAACTACAGCAAAGCAGGACAAGTTACTGCACTGTGGTACTGGCTCTTGCATCTACTGTTGTATAAGTAATGGGTTTTGCAGCCTTAAGCAATTCTGCTGATGGCTTCTATTCACAGCAGCATTGTTTTGAGAATCTATTCAGCTTGCATGCAAGCAAACCACAGAGGATATTTCTAATAGATGTTACATCTGCATATACAGTAAGCTGTCAGCTGCCCTTTCTGCAAAGCCTCCCCAGCCAATTCAGAACACCTGTTGTAATCCTGTGAATAATATTAGACAAGATTTCATACTACATATTGTTAAAAATGCATCAACGGAAACTTTGGGCAATTCTGTTTGGGAAATACTGGTCCATTTTTCTGTGTTTTTCACCCCCCCCCAGAACTTAAGCTCTTTAGAGTCAGAATTATAGATGTGTTCAGTGTCTGGAAAGCACTTTTGGGTGCTATTGCAATATAAATTATAAATTACACACAAAAACCTATTAAAAGAATGCTATGGTTTCAAAATGGAGCACTTAGAAGTTTTGAAAAGCCCAGCTCGAGACTGGCTGCATGTTCAGCCTCCCCTGTGCTCACAGCTTTGTGAGGCATCAGTAGCTCCCCACTACCACGCTATTTCTATTTTCCAACGAGACCTCCGACTTCATACGACTCTCAGGATGTATATTGCTCAGCGAATGAATATTTTGTTTTGTTCTCGTTCAGCGTGTGACCTCTGTGGCTTATTTACTGAAAACTAATCCTACCCCCCTCTGCAGGCAGAATTAATCGCTTCCTCCTGGGCTTTACCCTGCTTTTCCCCACTACAGGACCTAAGCGCTTCAGAAACATTAATGAATGTGCTGTCACAAAGCCTCATTTTGAGCTACACGGGTTCCCCAGACCCCAGTGTACTTCCAGCCATGTGCTCGGCGTGGTGGTGCTGACGTTGGCTCCTCCAGACCTTGCTGCATGGCTCCTGAGTTTTGCCCCATTTCTCACCCCCTGAATATTGCTGCTGCCCACCAGGCAGGACAGGCACCCTGTGTTCTACAATCCTTACCCTCCCACCCCTCTCTGCTTGACATTTTGTCCCCTTCTAAAGTCTTTCGGGCATTTGTCCCCTTCTAAAATCAAGTAGCATTTTGGTCTTCTGAGAACTTAACGGTGCCTTTAGCTGCAAGCTGGCCAAAGCAAGCTTGTGCATTGAGCAACCCGACGAACGGACACAAACTTCCAACACTTGTCTTACCCTGATGTTCTCCTCCTTCCTCCTTCCCTCGCTGGTTCTTCTCCAACTTTCCTCGAAGCAGCCCTGTCCTGGTCCTTCTCCTTCCTCCCTGCGCCTTCTCGCTCCAACCTCCCCAGCACAGCCTCTTTCTTCTTCACCTCCTGGTCCTTGTGGTCCTCCTGTTCTCACCCCAACATTGCTCCTGTCCCCCTTCCCACCCAGCGCCCCACGTCAAAATGGCATCGGTTCATTACACCGAAAAGAAATGAAACCTGGCTGGTTAATGTTCACCCGGCTGGCGCACTTATAGGCAGCAGCATGCTCGGGACAGGCACGGACATCAAAGCCCACAAATTCAAACCAGATTCCGTTGAGTTTGTGTGAACTCCGTTTTTTTTTTCAGACATTTACAGACCAGCCAAAATTGGGGCTTTTTTTTTTTTTTTTTCCCCTCGCTACTTGAAGCAACAGAAGATACAACCCTGAGAAAAAGGCAAACCCTCCCTCATCAAGTGCCAAGCCCCTTCTCTTAAATCTGGGCACAGCAGGCTCCTCACCAAAACAGCAAGAACAACTCCTAACATGTGGGAAAAACTAGATTTTTTTTCCTAATCTTGTCCTTAGAAATGGTTGAACAATTTTTCCTGAATAAAAAAAAAAGAGTATGCAGCCAGAGACAGACGCCCAGTATGGAAAATGGCTAAAACCTAGCAATCTTGCACAACTCAGAGCCACTGGAAAGTTCACACAACCTTCTCTTCATGTGAAACTATCCTCTTTTAGCTGAAAAATATGTATTCCATAGTACAGTTGTGTTTCATCATCCAGAGCTAAAACAATCTCTTTCTCACTTCAGAATCTATGATGGGCCTAGACAAACCTTGAAGACCACAACAGTCACAATCCTGGCCTTGATGAAGACCACTCAAATTCAACACTATCTAGAAAATGATGTTTTTCTGGATACCTCAGTCAAGCAATTCCTCCTGATTTCTATACTGCTCATTTTCAAGCCTAGAGTTCCCTCCCTGGTAACAAAATATTTCAAAATACATTCATTCTCCTTAATATAGTATGTAAATATTACACTCCTCACAGTGAAGCCAGTAGGTCATGATCATAATGTTGCCGTGTGCTTTCCAATTAAAAAAAATAAAAAGCCTTACACAATATATTCTGTTTAAATTATTCTCATTGTTTCTTGACAAGATAATGAATAGCATGAACTGAGTGCTCTTCTACTCACAGTAAAATGTTAATTTGATCAAAGACCAGTGGTGTGAATAGGAAAATGAGATACTTACAAGCAAAAAGTATAATCTTTCCCTTAAAATTCCATGAGGCAAACTATGCTTTCTTATTACATACTAAATCCAGGGCTGTACGTGGCACAATCTTCCCGTGGGCTAGGGGTGTATATTATCACAAGTAAATCTGTTGAAATCAATGAGCCCAGTTATGGCAGTAATCATCATGCTCAGTTTTAAGTGCTTGAAGTTCATGCCGTCTTGCTTGCAAGCCACCCCAAAAGCCATGTTTCTTGGAGTACAAGATCATTTAAGGCACTGTTTCAATGTGCTTTAAATTTTTTTCTCACTTTTGAGATACACAAATTTATTTCAAAACCTTTAAACCTCCCCAGCTTTCACAAAACAACAGGAAGGTTATCAGAAAATCTGTGACATGAAAGACTCTCCAGGGCTCTGGCACCTATTTTTTTTTCAGCAATGAAGAATTAAATAAGAAAGAAAAAAAAAAAAAGACAAAACAACAACCAACAAACAGAAGAGGTTGGGTTGTCTTCATTCTTGTCTCCAGGCTATTCTGCTTTTCTTTCCACATTGAAAGGCTGCCAGATAAATGTATTCCCAACTGAAAGCCAAGCATTTACAGGAAACTCCCGTGTTTGTATGAAAATAATATTAACCATATTTTGCCTTTATACAGTTCTTTTCCATGCAAGGATCTCCACGCACTTTATAAAGTAAATGTTATTATTCCCATTTTACAGACAGTGAAATTAAATCACAGAATGAAGTGAATGACCTCACCTGCTATAAAATGGCACAGCTTCACCAAACTCAGGAGAGCTGTGGCATACCACGTCAGCAGAGGCTCTAGCTCATTGCAAAGGCAGTCAGAAATAAAAAGCAAATACTCTGGCACTATCTGTGTCCGCCTTGGTGCAGATGAAGGAATCGTGTCAAGATGAATACCCATCTTCATGGGAACACAAAAAGGACTGCCTTGTCACCAGTTTTGCTACCACTGGCAGTTCAGAGCATCACTCCCCTGTGCGGTATTTCCACCACCTATATTCTGTTGCATTTGTGTTGCTAAGTGAAAGAGGAGAATTTATTCCATCTGCTGCTTGAAAACATACATATTTTATAGCAATCTCACTTAGTGGGAATATCTTTGCAAACCATTTTCCAATGTGATTTGTTAGAGATAGGAAGGCACCATAACCAATGAAAAAGAGATTAAAAAAAAAGCACCTTGAGAACAGGATTCTTGCAAAGCTGACCTAGTGAGACTGTTTCTACTTCTACAACAATTTTGTTTCTTCTTCTACAGCCGTTTTACTTATTGTAAAGATAGTTTGATTACTTATTGTAATGATAGTTTGATTAAAAAATGTTAAAAATCATTAGCTTTTCCCCTATAGAACATAAATTCTATTTCTTTGGAATACATGCTACTGATTCAGTCCAGATTCTTTAAAAAATGGTTATGTATTTTAGAAAGAGCAGTTGATCTTGTTTTATTGATAACAGAAGTTCCTGTATTTTGCTTTTTTTCTCTCCAAAAAATAAGCAGAAGAAATCTGGGAACACGATCAGCACTGTGAATACGGAAAGAAAAATCAATGGAAACATTTTGCTTTTCCAAAGGGATAACATGGCACAGACACAAACGAAAAAAAAGAACACCATTAATTATTTTTCTATAACTTTCACAATGCAGTGTACAGAAAAAAATAACTCATGTTCTTTTTCTGTTATTACTCCCAAAATCTATGAATACCTGTATCTGAGACTTTTTTCCAAGTCTGTCTCCTCCTAAGGATTAAAAAACACAAAGTCCAAAGACTCTTTTTTTCTAAATAACGTGAACTGAGTGTACGAAGTCAGCAGATGTGGATACATCAATGACATGAAACTACAAACTTAGACTCAATACTAAAACATTAAAATGAGACTCATCTTTTTCTTAAATGAAACACTCCCAAATACTTCTGTTTTCACACCATGGATATGATTGTTTTTAACAGAAACCTCAGAGACTGTTTTTAACAGAACTTTCAGTGTTTCTCATGTGCAACTGGGTGACACCAAGTTGCTAGATAAAATATAGAAACAGGATAATTCATTTGAATAAATTTGTCATCCCAAATATTACAACTTACTGCCATAAACACTTATGAGCAAGGTATAAACTTGAAAAGGTACAGAAAAGAGCTAATCATAAATATTTATACAAAATATACATTCATACAACTGTAACTGTTGTACATGCAGAAAAATATACTGGAGCTTCATTAACTTCACTGATTGAAAATGGTAATATTCTGGGAATCAAACAATAAAAAATTCAGCGCTGCTATATCCCAAACTATGATAAATCATTTATTTTGACAAGTAAGGGTAGTTTAGTTTTAATTATTTATTATTATACTTCGTAGCATATCAGAAAATATGCAGTGATTTATTGTGCAAAATGAAATCTTAATAAAATGAGTCCCTTCCCCAAACTAGAGGATTATTAAATCTTCATGGAAACGTGAGGGTGAGCTCTCGGGGTTATTTTCGCTATTGGGCTCGTTGGTTAGGAAAGTGAAAATGAGCAACGCCTATTGCATGTAGTTTTATTTTGACTTCGGTTCTTCAAAGACCCAAGTCATACGACCTCGGGGACTGAGAGAGAAACAGATCCTGCACAGCCAGCTGCCGCTGTGCAGACGATGCAGCAGCATCTCACTGCTCGAGCAAGAGGGGGCTGCTGGGTGCACACCTTCAGACCTGACACCCCTGCTAAAGCTACTCATTATGGAGCTACTTAATTGCTCCTCTTGAGGGAGACACATGAGAAGAAGCCACTTTTATGCACCAGTCTTGTCCTTTTTGTATTGATTTATACCTCTCCAGACTTCAAAGCAGACCAGCACCGACACCCGCATCCTCGCCAGGACCTGCCTCACCCTAGCAGTTGGTGCAAATTGCTGTACTTGAGTTCCTCTCTTTGAGCTCTGCCAGCCTGAGCAAGACTATCCCTGCTGCAGAACACCACTCAAGCTCTTAGATTACTCATATGGAGTGCCTGGATTAGCAGCTGATGAAGGGCTGTCATCTGAGCAGCCGTGCTGCCACCGCATCGCTACCTCCAGCACCAAGGCAACCCCCTCCAGACTCCTCTGCCCCAGCAGGTGGCTTGCTCTGCTCAAGCCAGGGATTTATTTCTCTATGGTTAGGGGTATGCTCTGGGGCAAAATTCAATTTATACTTCAAATTTCAATGAAGAGGAATATATTTTTTGGTCCCTACTCCTTTTTGTTTCTAAGCAGCAAATTGCAAAGCTCCCTGGTATTCAAAGGTAATGATTTCTATGAGCTAGTAATTTCTTCTGGGGGTGACAGCGCACCCAAACTGGGTCTGGGGGTGATAGCACCCAAACGAGCCCAGAAAGCTCCTGTATGAATAAATTTGAGGATCTAAATCAAGAAAAAACAGTGGGAGAAGAAAGGTGATGGAGTCTGAAGACTCCAAGGATTGTCCATGCAGCTGCTGTGCTTTACCCAACAGGATGTGAGGGTAGGAATCACATTAACTCAGTCCCCACAGCTTCCATCAGCCTGAATATGGAAAGCTGGATGAGTATGAGTACATCCACCCACTCATCTCCGTACAACTGGAGAGGGAAGCAGCATTTTCCACCTCTCTTTAAGTCAGGAGGGTGTCCTCATGTACAGCAAAGGAAGTTGGTGAACATCAACCCTGGATTTAAAAGGGGCAATAAAGGAAAGGGGGATTTTCAAGAAGTATCTGATATTTAAGAAGTTAGAACAAATATATTCCATGTTTTCAGAAGAAACATTTTGCAGTTCTGTAAAGTCCTACTGTGAATCCCAGTCCAGTTTGGGTCAGTCTTAATTCCAGAACAGCAAAGTATTACATCAAAATCAGCAAGGCAGTCTATTTAGCCTCAGAGTAGGAGTCATGCTGAGCATTACTCTTTAAAGGTAGCCTTAATAATGGGGAATAAGTACTTACTGAAATGGTAAAAGGAAATGTTAATTTAACTATTAAATGCATAATTATGTTAAGTACTTGTTTCTGCAATTGTAACACTTCAGTCTGATGCAAACTCACTTTTTGGCCTGTGCACTTGATTTAATTTCTTTCTTTTTTTTTCCCAACTGTAAAGTGAGGCTGCTGCAAAGATTACTTAGTTATAATTTATAGAAGTGTTGTATAAAGGTAAAGCATCACACAAATAAGGACTATCAGGATGGTCTGGCAACCAGCTGTGCTACTCCAGCGAATTCGCCGTTCCTTCCCTTCTCCAACACACTCCTTGTGTTCTTCCCCTTGCTGCTGCTGTTTGTCCCAGGTTTTGGTGAGTTGCATCAACTTCCCAATCCCACAGAAAATGAACCTGCCCCTCTCACCCCAAATTCGTGCTCCTCTGCAGTCAGTGAGCTCAATGGACTCAGTGAAAGGTCCCCACTTGCAAAAGCTGACGTGAGGGAGGGGACAGGTAAATGGCAGCCCTGACTGGGAAGGACAGGAGAGGGCAATGGGGAAAGAGGAGACAGAATCACCTCTACTGGCATTACACCAGTTTGGATGAATTGCACACTGCTGTTTATGTACAAATCTAGAATTCACCAAATTACAACAGAAATAAGGATGATGCGCATAAGCAGTTACAAATTTTGACTTCCTTAAAAAAACACCAATAAAGTAAAAAAAAACAACAAAACAAACACACAAAAACCCAATCATTACAGGTTCTTTCCAGTAAGATAGCAAAATATCTTCAGCATTTCTATGTAAATGGTAATCTTCCATTTTAGTATGGCAACGAGGAAATAAGAAATACCTGTTCTTTAATTACAACAACCTTTCTATTCAGAGAAAAGAAAAAAACCTGCTGGGTAAATCATTCCTACAACTCTGAAAAATGTGCTGCCTTTGCAGAAATTACAAAATAATTCTACCAAAACATCTTTTAACACCTACATCATTTCTAAGAAGTCTACGGATTTTCAAATAATTACTAGCACTTTCATAAATATTTAATGCTGTCTACAAAAGTTCTTTGACAGAACTAAAAACCCACTGTACAAAACTCAATTTTCCTTTCCTGATTATATAATCAACCCAACAACTTACAAATCTGCCTTCTGCCTCATTCATATTTTTCCAATTTATACAGAACTAATATAAAGGATAATATACTTGCTGTGATTATCCAATCACACATAACAAGATATTATGCAGGCCAGGGTTTGAAATAAAAGGACTGAGGCTGAGATTCATGACTGGTTAACTTATCTAAAAGAGACAATCCTCCACTTAACCCCAACCCATGACTGTACATCCCTCCCTCCGTGCAACTGGAAGCAAGCTGCTCTTGGGTAAGCTTAAATTGGATTATAAAACCATAACCTGAGCGACTTATGATCTGCAATCTCTGACCTTACCTGACAGATGGATTAATGAAGTTCTCTGACTAAGAAACGCCTGGTTGAGGTTTCTTTTTATGAAACCATCACCTGTTTCATGTACCACCTGGGAATCTGCACGTCCATATGCATCTTCCTCATCACCTTGTACAGTTACTCAGTGTACAGAATGGACCAAAAGGGCACTTTGCTTGGGTGTTGGTAATTTTTATTTTCCAATTTTTAATTTGAAATAGTTCTATACAATGGTACCATTTTCTGAGGAGTGTGTGCACTGCAAGGGAATACAGCAGACATTTCATAGTCCAACAAATTATCACTGTAGGAACAAATTGGAGTTTCTTTATTCTGCATGGCATGGTCTGATCTGACCTTTGCTAAAAATTAGCATGCCAATAAAATGTATCAGAAAAGAAAGGTAAAAGTGAGTCCAGAGTAGCCTATGGAAGCTGTAGCAGTGGCAGGGGTCAGGCTTCCCTAGCTCAGGGCTGCCCTTACACTGCTGATGCTCCTCTTGCAAAAGGAAGGTGAGGAGAAGATAAGCAGCAGGATGAACCAAAAATAATGGTTGCCTTTAATAACCCAAGGTGTTGCTACCCTCTCTGCTCAGCCAATGATCAACCTACCCTCACACCAGTGCAATTCCAATCTCCTTGCATCAATAATCACAGCCTCATCACACCTATTACTCTGGTTCTTGATAGAAAGGACACATTGGAGATGGGAGGTGCATGGAAGGAGCTCAGGCAAGAAAAGATTACAGCAGTAAGAGTCTGGCTTCAAAAAAAACATGCTTCCACTGTTAGGGGGATCTTGTTTTTCAAAGGATGTTTTTTCAGCATTTCTGAAACAAATCCTTGCAAAACGCATCTTGAATGCAACACATACAAAAAACACTTTTAGGTCTGAAAGTTACTTTTATCCCCTTCTGTAAAGCTCGCAACGTGATGATCTGCTGCTGACCATTAGTTGAATATGAGCTGACCTGGATAAAATGACATGCTTGAAAATTCACAGTTCTTGTGCAAGCCACTTCACACTCTTCAAAATACGTAAAAAATGTGCATAAACCATTGAGATGTGTTTTGGATAAACCAGTTAGCTGCTATGTCTGGGTAGGGACCAGCAAGATGGATTTAGAAACATAAAACCAAGAAAAACTATAGTGGTAAACAAATTGAAATTATTAGAAGATAAATATATGGCAAACACTAATCCTCTGTGCATACAGTACTTAAAGAGTATCCCCAAAGATCTGTATTTTTCTCTAAATTTGAGTATTTTCTTATTCTACAGTTACAACTGCTAAGTGCATATAAAACAACTGTCAAGAAATCCCAAAGAAGAGAGGAAAAAACAAAGTCATACTCGGAATTTTATGAGAAACTAATTTTTAAATCCTACCTGATTTGCTCTTTCAAGGTCTGTCATGATCATCTCGATTTCATCAGCCCTGGGAGAACAAGAGAGCAGAAGTGCTGTTATCATATGAAGAATGCTTGTTACATGAGTTCATGCTTTGTACAATTGCAACATTCATACAAACAATACATTTATTTTTTTTAAAGGACACAGTAAAGACTGAGTGGCTAAGCTTTTGACTGGTGAAATCCTCTTGGGTTTCAGCTCCGGACTGGTTTGCAAGTCTCCAAATCTTTTGCCTGTTCCCTTTTTCCAGTGAAGTGGCATGTTGATATTTGAGCATATTTATTAGATCTTACTCCCAAACCTTCTGCAGAAGGGCTGTGTCACCTTTCCTAGCTATAAAAGTGCTTCAAAAGGACTATTACGGAGAAGTCCGAGGCTATAGCTCTTCAGACAACTACCTGTATTTGTGTACAACATGTATTCTTCTGTTTCAGTGTGCCTAGAAGTTTGCCTCTAAATTCTGCTTAAAAAAAAAATCACGAAGTCAAAGAGACCTAGAATTTCAATTTACAGAAAAGAGAGATTTTTGACAGAAACTAATGAAACTAAATTTACACTCAGGCTTTTAATGCACTTTACGAAGTTGAACAGGAAATCAAAGGGTTGAAAACTATATAGTTAAGAACAAAATAGATCAATCATATATGTGTGCTAGCTGCCAATGACCAGTCCCAACCCTTTACAAACTCCAACATTTCTAACACTTTAATCACACAAGTGGATCTGATGGTTAAGCAATCATTTGTATCACCACACTGAATCATGGGCAAATATTCCAGTGATACTCTCACCTGTGAAAGGTACCAGCCAAAGGGCCTATGTAGCTCTATGTATGTTCTGTATCAATATATTAAGACTTCTCCCCAGACGCTTGCCGATCTTGTATCTCTAGACCATATGGATGCAATAAACACGATCCTCATCTCCTATGAACAGCAGCTTTAACCAGCAAGTCCTTTTGCAATCTGCCAACACCATCATGTCTGTTTTTTGTTTTTAATCTGTAGCAGATCATTGTCAGTAAAAGCTGTGAAATACTGGAATTCCCTTCCCCTGCCAATGCAGAAAAGTCAGGTTTTGTTTTTTGGCTGATCCCAAAGAAAATCCATTTTTCTATGCAGGTGTTTGCTGGGGAAGATGGTTAATTGAAGTACACAGAAGTACTGGCACACTTGACACTGGATCATTACACTGAATATTGACTTACTCTTCAACAGCTTTTTAGTTTCTGCATGCACACTTAGGGAAATGCAGTAAAAGATCACAATAAGTAAATGTGTATGTATATAAATAAATGGAAAATGATTTTTTAATTATAGCCCTTAATTTTGAGGCAACATGAATTGCCTTTTGAAAAATCTTTTGGACTATAATGAAAAACAGATTAACATGTATTTCCTCATGCAGGAGAAGCTAGTGTGTTGTTACACTGGAAAGAGATCATGCACAAGATGTTTTGAATTAATAATAAATAATAGACATTAGTTACTGAATTGAACAATCACTCTCTGGACAAGTAAGGACTTAAAAGTGTGCAGGGACTAACGAGAAGACCAACCCAGACAGGTTCAGATACGACTACATTAGTATTTTTGATCTCTTTAGCCTTTTGTTTAGAATCCAGACCCAAAATGCTTGTCCATCCTGTAAACCCTGTAAGGAAATTACATCTCATGAACAAAATGTCCACAAGAACATGTGGATGACCCTGGTATGCATCTGTAACAGAGATCAGAGGGAAGAGAGCATCCAAACGCACAAAAAAACCCTACCACGTTTCCCAGCATTTTACAAATATTTTTAGCTGGGATAGTTTAAGGATCTTCTTTATATAAGCTTATGTATTCGGGCTGAATTTATGTGTGAATGCCTCAGGTTATATGGAGCCAGTAAACGATGTCTGGATTGTGTCACACGCCTCCCGGACCAGAGCTGGGAGCGTCCCACTCCAGTACGCCGTCTGCAGCTCGAGTGAACCCAGTTTCCACTTGCTTCTTTGTAGGGTCTGAAGAGCAATAAAATCCCTGCCTTTCCCCCCAAAACAGGGGAACGCTGGTGTCAGGTAGCAGCCAAAGGTCTGAAAAACTACAGAGCCCAAGAAGAGCAAAGGACTTACAAATTCCTGGGCGAGGAGAAGAAAAGCACTCTGCTTTTGTAGCAAAAGGGCCATTTTTTAGTCCAGCCAAGGGAGAGTATTGGCTGCAGAGAAAAGAAAAAGGCTCTGACGCAGAAAAGAGGTGTGTGAGGGGGTCTGGACTCACCAGAGGACCCCCAGCCACCTGTAAAGGTCACAGAGGCAAGTGAAGGAAGCTGAGGGCAGGGAAACACCAGATTCTGCACACATTACAGCAACATTTAAACCTTAAGAAATGTATGTCTAGGGCATACAGCTGCAAATGGAAATTAGAAGCCCTTAGACTCCAAGGGAACGAGGAAAACGGTGCGCCAACTCCTGGAGAACCAGAGCCGGCCTGGGAAGGCCCTGCCCGCATGAACTGCCATCACTGCTGGCAGCCTGGGGGAGAAGCGTGCCGGGGGAGGATTTGGGCAGGCAGGAGGAGAAGCAGAGGGATGTCTGTGGCCTGAGGAACGAGGGAGAGGGGACGAGGGACAGCAGAGAAGCAGGGCCGGCTGAGGGGTGAGAGGCTGCAGGGAGGAGGCGGGCACGCAGGCCGGAGCCTGAGAAGTGGGGTGAGGCCCCGGGACAGTCCTCTATTTACAACGCACACAAGTATTAATACCGGTATTTGTATGCCATTTCGGCTGGGGTCAGGATTTAAGAGCTCTATTACAGCACTGGTATACGCAGTCAATTACAAAAAAAAGCGACCGAGGATATAGCACGCCATAAAAATGACATTTCTGCCCTTCAGCATCCGCAGATAATTCTGACTGAATCCGGTACAGTGTCAAACTGTAGCCAAGGGCAAAATTGTCCCTTTGTCCTTGCACCCAGACAAACCAGGGAACTCAGGAAAGGTCCTGAGCTCCCTTTCACCTGGGCGTTTTTCCTATCCAGCTTTTCCCCACGCAATCTTTCTCCACACACCTAACGAAAGGATGCGACATCTCCAAAAAAATTCAAGCGGAACACCTCCAGCCTAGCAGTCTGCACACCAACCAAGGTTAATGCTGCAACCATAAATGTTATCTTTAAGTGAAGCAATGAATTAAATTACTCTGTATTCTTTCCGAGCACAAGTGTCAACAGCATTCAGAAGAATCTTCAAAAGGAATTCAGTCTTTTCATTTTAAAAGCTCAACTCCCACATCGGTAGCTGGCACTCAGCAGTCTAAAATCACTTATTTGAGAAAGTCTCTAATAGCTACACTCGCTGTTTGCTGAGCAGAGGTATTTATTATAAAATAAATTATAGTTCTTACACCTTTTATGCACTCAAAGAAACAACTTGCATTGATTTATTGTTTACAAAGCACTGTGTCGAACTCAAACCTGCAAGGCATGGGGAAATCCCACTCTGGATCAGTGGATTAGGCCCACACAGGCCATTTTTGATGTATCCACCACCCATAACATTTCTTCATTTTCAGACCTTCTGATTTCAGTATTTCTCTTTATTTCAATGGAATTACTTGACAGGTAAAGCACCATCCAGCTCAAGGCAAATGTCATCATGTCCTACAGGTTTTCATTGAAAATCTGATGGGAACCTTACAGAAAACAACAGCCAAGTTTAGCAAACATGGTTATATCAACCCGAAATTTCTGACCAAAGTCATTGCAGGTGAATTACACTCACCTACAAGATCTGATGATTTTACTTTTAACCTTAATTCCTGAAGCAAAGATGACCTGGCTTCTTGAGTGCCTAGATACCCCCCACCAACCAAGGCAAGGAAAAAAACAAAACCACAAAGTTCCTTCTTTGCATGAATACAGAAAATGAGGGTAGTTAGAAGCGAGAGAACCTTTTACACTAATACTTATGGTGTTTTAGAATAGATTTCCACATCACAATGGCCAATATTAACACCAACAATATTCAGGGTTTTTCAGGGGTGATTCTTTCTTAACATTAAAATAGATAATTAGAAAGAGAATGGGTAAAAGTTATTTTCAGGAGTGAATATTATCTATCCTGTGTTTTCCCACTCCACAGATGGTATTATTGTTAGTTTGATCTAGGTCCTTATACTCACTTTGTTACAGCAAAAGTAATCATGTAAACAAGACAGCTTCAGTCTGTATTAAAGATAGTTTGTTCTAAGTTTCAACACTTTCAGGCTAAGGAAATTAGCATATCAATGTAGCAAATCAAATTTTAAGTTCAAGCACTTGGAGCTATAAAATAAGTGGGAACAAATGAAAGGAATTTGAACTGTTAAAACAGCATGACCACAAAATATTCTACTATTTCTTTTGTAACTGTATCTGAAGTAAAAAAAAAAGCTTGTTAAAAGGTATAGATTTTACAAGGTGTACGTTTTTGCCATTTATGAAGGAGCCCTCAAAAGTAACGTGCCATCTACAAAACAAACAAACAAACAAAAACTCACACAACAACAAACGCTTATTCTATTTGATTGCTTATGGGAAGTCCAAAACACAGAAAGGTTCAATTTTCTTTTTAAGATCAAGTTAACCGATTAGGTTTGAACAGCACAACAAGCAAGCAAATTCAAGTATTGGTAAAATGGAAGCAGCTCAATCTCATCTTCTAAATAAATCAGATGAAAACCCTTAACACCATGAAGCTATTCACTTGCAAGCAAGAAGAATGTGGACTTTAGAATTAAAATCCAGTTGATCTGACTCCTTCATTTAGATACTAGCTTAAAGAGGCAGAAACAATTCCTTTTTTATTAACATGACAAGTGAGTGGTTTGCCAAATCTTGTGGCTACAGCCCCCTAAACATTTGAACTTACTGAACCTTGAAGGGAACTGCTGTTGGATTCTTTATACATGGAAGAACTGAAAAACACAGATGACACTTTTGAAATTGCAGTCAACGGCATGGCCAAGAAACTTCACTAGCAGGGCAGATTAATGTTTTAGTTTGGCAAAAAATAAACAGCATCTTTTCCCACACATTTGTTTTCTTTAAAAACATGTATAAGTTTATTGGTCAGAGCAAACGGAATATGGAGCCAGTGGGGCTTGTTAAAATGTTCTAATTACTAAAACATTTACGCAGTCAATTTCAAAGCATACATTATCAACTAATGTGCATTTATGTTTAACACACAAAAAAAAAGGGGATGGGGGAAGAAAATTCCTCCTACTAACATGTATCTGTGATCACCACAGAGCAGAATTTGGCAGAATTAGGTAAACATTTTACCCTCTTAAAATTAGAGGCAGTGTAATCTAGCACTGCTAGCACAAGGCAAACTGGGAAGTTATTTGGGACATTAGGGAGGGAGGAAGAGAAGAAGAGAGGGGCAGAACACTCAAAAAATGCAGTGCATTGGACTTTTAAAATTATTATTATTTTTTATAGTTTCAATAATTTTTTATCAGGAAAAGTTCCTGGGTCTAGGAGGTAATTTCGGATCACTAAACAACATCTGAATTGCCTGCAGTCCAATGATCACAGCATTCACTTGGGGCACATAAGCATTTCCAGCATTTGAATATTAAATTTTATTTTTTCTTTAAGCAAAAAATGGTAACGAATTTCCTACCCAAGTTCAAGACTCTGCTGGTAGGTTCCCTCATTTAATTGCTGCACTTCAGTGACCATGCAAAGGTGCACGTAGTGCTGGCTTGCTTCATTTCTAGGAGCACCTTATGAGGAACTTAACACACTTAAGAAGATTTTGACAGGATGTAATAGAAAATCACAACCAATTCCATTCATCTTGCATCTTAGAAATATTGCTGTACACATAGTTTAGGTCTTTTTAGAATTCATAATGTTTGTAATCCAACAAACAACCATATTAGATAAATCCACATTTATTGCTAATAGGGCCTCCAAAAGTCATAGACACAAAGGTTGTACAAAGAAAGAAAAAATTATTTCAGCATAACCCCTACAGCACATCAAAAGGCAAGAACTCACACACTTTTTAGTAGTAAGTTCTCAAATCTACTTTTCAAATTGCAAGAGCTATAGGTTAATATTTTCTTTCACAGCAACCCTCTAAGGATCTTCAGATCAGATAATCCTTTTTTCCAATGTCATATAAATCCAGGCCTCTCGTAAAAGAATTTCTCTGTTCAGGGATTCATAAATCCACCAACTTTAGTAATGAATTGGGTGTTTCCTTTCCTAGGAACTCAATTGAAGAAAAAATCCTCTCTCTGCTAAGCAGTGAAACACTGAAGGCTTTAAATTGAGAGATCAAAGGAACGCTGGTTTCAGGTGCTCCAGCGATTACACAATACGTCATCTGGATTAATCTGGGGAATGGTTAAATGTCCAGTGTACATTGTCCAGACACCCCTATGCAGTTATCCTATACTAAATCAAATTCTTCCCCTAGCAAAAAAGGAGAGAGACTCAATGCTAACTTTTTTTTTTTCTTTCATTTTTTTTCTTTTTAATTTTGTGGGAATTAATTTGTGCTTCCTCTCATTGTGAGCCCTGTATCGATGTAGTGCGCTGCATACAGATTTTCAAACTGAAAAATGAACTAAATCTCATGCAAGCATTTCTCATTAAGCACACCGGGTTAGTATCATAAGTAGCAGCATCAAGCAGTTGCACCAGCTGTAGGTATGATCTTCAAATAAATGATGTCCTAGGTGCTTGAAAGATGTCAAGTGATCATCAAATATTGATTGAGGTTAAAGAAAGTGCTTATAAAGCTCAAGATATGGAGCAATGCTTGGACAACACAAAAATCATCTTGATTGTTAGAAGGAAAAAACCCACCTGTATAGAATAAAACCTCTGTTAGTCTGTAGAAGAGTTGCGTTCTAAGAAAACCCCTACATCACTTTGTTTTCTCTTCCATGGCTTAAGTCAGGATTTTCAAGGATAAGAAAATGATGTTTACAATTATAAAGTTTTATATACAATAGAAATCAGCTTTATGTCAGCGATACACTAGGGAGCAGCTTCTAAAGATTGGCAGTCTTTTATTAATCATTTTTACAGAGAAAAATTGCTATGAATGACACCAATTATTAGCCCAATATCATACCAAAAAAAAAAAAAAAAGAATTATATATAAGAGAAAATATCAGCTCATGGAATCCCAGTGCTGTAAGTCCCATCGTTTTACACACACGCCCCTGGCACACTTCCCAAGGCAGAGAAGAATGCTTAACGTAAGCAGCTGGAATAAAGCAGAGTGAAGGCGTCTTGGCTGCATTAAAAACTAGCCTGATCTATAAATAGATGGCACATCTTTTTTATTCAATGACAATACTATTTTCTTACGTACTGCATGTTTATGTATTTTGTACCACAGCCAACATGAATCCTGAACTCCCCAAACTGCTCACTGCTCCATTTAAACACCCCCTATTCAACTATCAGCTTGGTTTTCTCTCCACAGGAACAGGTCTTTTTGTGATCTGTGTCTAGCCATCACATTGCCTGTTACAGAAAGGAGTATCAGACAGGAAAAGAAACGCAATCTCTCTCTTTTCTGCAAGTCTCATGATCAAACTTGTCTTATTTCACAATGTATTTTTGATTTACCCCACCAAGCCTTATGAGCAATGTTAAAACCAGCTATTAGGAATGTCCAGATTTGGATCATTCTGGGTCCCCTCCCATCGCAGGCTGCTGGTGACAATCCTTGGGGCACAGGGGAATTCGAAGAAGGTTGCTGAAGCACGAGATCATTTCTGCACCTGAAACCTGCAGAAACAAATGACCTCCCCGGACTGACCTACACTTGGTGGCCACCAGCTTCTGTGGGAGCTGACGAGAAGTCTCAGACTTCACGTGGGAGGTGTGGGCTTGTCCTCCTGCGGGCTCTAATACCGGCAGGCAAGACGAGGCATCTCAGCAATTCAGTTCTGGTGCAATCATTTGGACCCGCCTTTAGAGGCTATGTAAAAAACGAGAACTTCTGGATATTTAATTTTTGATGTATTTATGCCTGAATCCCACCTGCATTAATACCTAGAGACACACACACTGTGATTGACATATTGCACCAATATCAGTACAAACCCACTAAATTTGCAGAATGAAGTCCTCAGGGTGAGGAACACGATCTCCAGGTTCAGAATATGCAGAATATTCATGCTCAGAGGAGCTGATTTAGACAAACAAACATTTCCACTCACCCTCCTGGCCATTGCCAATCTGCGCTACGCTGTGCCCTGGGTAGCAGGAGGCACTGCCTGATCCGCTGCTTACAGCTCTGAGGATTTTCTAACAATACAAGATGACACAGATGCAACAAACTCCATATTTCCTGGTGCCTCCTATTACAAATTGAAAGAGCTTGCTGCAATTCCCCTCTCCTGACTCCAGTTGATTCAATAACGTATCAGAATTTAAACACAGGCACCCTTCCCTCTCCCTCGCTCGCACACAAAGCATATCAAAAGCATGGAATTACTCCTGACTTGGCCTTGAGCAGCCAACATGATGTCAATTTTACATGTTTTATAAAGCAACAGCATGTAGAAAGCAACTCAAATGCAGGTCATATCAAGCATGTGACCCACAGAGCAATCAAAGACTGCCTGAAACTGTCATTCAAGGTTCAATCATCTTCTCGCAGGAAAAATGAAACATCTGTGGCCCAGAGAATTAAGTTATGTATTGCATAATTCATCTGGTGTCTGCCACAGCAGCCATTTCAATGCTCTAGCGATAAACATGTTTGATTATTTTTGTTTTGTTTCCTGTTGCCTCCATGGTATTTCTATTTATCTACCCATACTACAACACATAATGGAGATAACAAATATACAAAACAGTGTTACACTCAGATGATAAGATGAGGGAAATCAGCAGTCTTATTAATCACATGAAGATTGCATAATTATTAAACCTTATGGTCCTTGCATTGTACTCATTTGGGCTCTTTTGGGTACACTCTGTAGTTAGATTTGATGATGAAATCATTGTTTCCCAAGGATTTAAACATGAACTTTAGAGGTCCTTCTATTAAAAGGCTGCTGTCCTCATAAACAAAGCAAGTTTCTCCCTGTCTCCTAGCTTGTCCACCCTCTCATTTCTGTCTGATCCCAATGGAAGCAGAAGAAGAGTGCTTCTCATGCCAGACAATGCAGAGGACCCCCTTTCTTGCTCACTTATTCCACTAATAGGTTTGTGGTCTGCACATGGAGAAACCCTGATCTAAACCATCCTTTTCAACCCATTTTGGGAAGAGATTGTTTGTTTCATGGTAACTCGATTCAATTTGCTCCTTAACTCAGAAACCTGAATACCTGAACACCTTCCCATCTGCCATGAACTTCACTGACTTCCAGAACATGTCCTGCTGGGTTGGTGGGAGCTTTATAGCTCCAGGTCCACTCCTCACTCTCTGTCTATCTATTTCTGCTGCCAGGAGTCAGCCACTTCTGCAGTCTATTCACAAAGCTCTCAATGTCGGTTAATTTGTTAAAGAATTAAACATAGCAGCTACCTTTTGTGCAAAATTTTACAAGACTTGGTCAATGCTGGCTTGATCCAAAAAGGTGCTTTGCACTGGGCTGATGAAAGGAAACAAGCAACAGTCTCTGAAGCAGTGTCGTGTGTTCTTAGGTATTTTTTCATGATTTGGGGTTTACAGAATTCCTACGATGAGCAAAATCCTCAATATAAAGTAACAAGTCAGCACTATTTGGTAGGACCACAGTTTTATTTGACACCCTGAAATCTTGAATGCTGTTTCCTGTGATGCTCTACAGCGAGCTGAGTCAGTGGCTAAAATAACACGTTCTCCCGTAAGCCTGAATACAAATAAAGCACTGTTTCCTATCGATTGTTCCTATAATGTTGTTTGGACAGTACCTATTGTAATAGTATCAGCTGTCCCATCTGTGCTTTGTAACTGCCCCCCATTGCTACTTCCTCCTGCAGTATTTCTAGGTCACTCCCTTATCTCCTAAATGTCATCTCTTCCCTTCCCAGCCCACAAATGGAAATAGGGATTATGGATGCCTTCCAGAAACATGTACACGGCTGAGCAACCAGCAAGTGGACAGGTAACTGCTGCTCTCAAATTGCAGCCCTGCACTCAAATGGATTACCCGGCCGCCTTTCCTATCCACTCCCCATTCCTGCAAGAGTCACCAGAGCTCGCTGTCCTGGGGATCTCTAATGCTGTTAATTTCCGCTGAAGTCAATCATCAGCTTATGAGTTAATTTAGGAGGAGAGCTGATAAACTGCAAACTGAGCACCGAGCAGGCTGGCAGTAAAACAGACCCCAAGCCCATGGCAGCTTCATTTCCTTCGGAAGCTGGGCTGAAAGCTGTGCTCACACAGCGCGACTGCTGGCTACACGTACAACGGCTCGTCCACGGGCACGCACACGCTGCACAACAGCAGAACTTGCCATTTTCACTTCTGCTTGAAAAAAAACGTACAACAAATACAGAATGAGAACTTTGTTAAAGACCAAGCCTTAACTGATTACCTCTGCTGCTCTACGCCTTGCACAAGCTGTTTTGTAATTGTTTCTCCAAACACATAACTGTAATAATAATGGACATTTTGGGATTTTGGAAATACAGCACCTGCAACATTTTCTTATTTTTACTGATGGAGTTAAAGCGCATCAATTATCCAAAATTAGATACCTTAATTGGAGGCATCTTAGTTGTCATTCTTTTTTAACAGAATGGTGTATTTTAAACCTTGAAGAATCAGCAGGAAGAATTGTCTGTGCTTTGATTAAAGATTCTCTAAAAATACACACAAATATTTTAACTTACTCAACAATGTCACTGGAGATACAGTATGTGAAATGAGTATATGTATCTTGGCAAGGTCATGGTTTGTTTGATTATTTGTTTTTATTTTATTTATTTTAAGAATCACCATGTCACACCTGAAAAATGACTTTAGGTTCTGAGTAGCTGCAATCACAAAATGAACAATCTTCTCTCACTTTACATAAATGCTACTATCACATATGTCTGTATGTTTGTTTTCTTTCAAACAAAAATAACTTCAAAAATTGGACACTTTTCACAATTTTTACTATAGCAACATACCAGAATCATCTTTAGGAGCTTCTGGCTCAGCATTTCTTGTTTTCCTTAACTGCAAAAAGAGCTGAGCTGGGCAGTTCAGTAATTTGGAAAAATCTAGATATTTATTAATTTCTCCCCTTATTTATTCTGTATCTTTGTCTATCACTGCAAGAATCTATAAAAAGCTTTTCTTTAACTTACTTTATTCGACATTCAGTAAAACAGATTTAAGTCAGTTTGAAAATAAAACAGTACAGCGAGGCAATTTTATGTACACATGTCACTCCACGGGGATATATCAAGGGAAAATTACTGTTTACCACTGCGGCAATGACAGAACATCAGCTCCTGCCTCGTGGAAAACGGTAATTTTCCAGTGGCCTGAACATGTATTAGTGTAAATGTAACGGACTAAAGAAGAGAAAGACACACCTGTCTCAATCTTAGCTGAAAAACTCAAGTTCTCTTGATTATCTGCCTCCTCTAGACTGTCTGTTCTGTCTGACTTTGGTAACTGGCACTATGGAGTATATGACAACATCCTATAGGGCTTTTTGAAGGGTCTGTTGGCATGAAACAAGATAAGCATGTCCAGTAGGCAAAATAATCTCCAACTTCATATTTCTTATTAAGTTCCTTATGTATCCCTGCAAGCACATTTACAAATAGGCACCCAGATATGATAATATCCTGCTTCCCTGCATCGTCAACTGCACCTGTAGCATCTAGACACCACTTTATCATTCAGCACAAAACCAAAAAAAGCATTATTTAGTGATAGAATCTAGATAAAAACACCTTATTTTTATTATCTTTTTCCTTTATCTATGTAAAAGACATGCACATTGTGCAAAGGAAAGGCTAAATGTTGACTCTGCAGCAACACAGCATTCAAGTGGAAGATGGATTTGGGGATTGCTTTAGTGCTTTTGGCTGTAGGAGTGAATATAGGTGATTGTGCCTATTCTCTGCTAGCTACTGAAACAAGTATTTCCTTCTGGCTATTGAAGAAAACAGCATTACATGGCCTCTGACAAAAGCAACTGATGTCCTTCTATTCAATAAAGGGACTGAAAATAGCATAAGCCATGACGGGGGACATGTTTTACTGAACATTTTGAGTAGGTTTTACCCTTCCCATGAGCTATGCTGAAGATTAAAAATCAGGATGATTGCTATCTTTATAATAATGTATCCAATTACAAATACGGTCTTCTCTCCTCCCAATCTGTTCCAGCTTTGTTCTGAATCGGAACACTGCTTCTGTCAAACTGCCATTATGTCACCATTTTGCAGTTTTGCTTTTTTGTTATCAATAGCGTGAATCTGGCTGACCTGAGTGACAAAGCTGCAAAAACCAGGCAGAAAGAAACAAAGGAGGCAGAGGTAGCCCACTGAATTGAGAAAACAAACAGGAGGAAGAAGAAAAGGCAGGTACTCTCTGAATCAGCACAACAAGCACCAGTTCATTATTACTTAACACAAACCCATCAGCTGGGACACAGAACAACGTCCTGGTCTTCAGATGGCAGAGCTGCCTTCCTTCTCTTTCTTTTTCCTCCTCTGGACCTGCTTGTACCCCAGTGGGGCACCTGGAAAAGCAGACTCAGCCTCCAGTTGCCCTCGGGAGCCTCCCTCGGTCGAGTTGCTGTCTGGTAGGCTGGCCCCAATTAGCGGCTGTGTGGGCATGGATCAGCACAGCTTCACTCCAGTCGCTGGTACCAGCAGAGTAGCTGGCATATATTATTTTTACATCTTTGCTGAATATATAAAATCAGCTCAGTCCTTTTCTAACCAAGTCTCCAGCTGTATCATATTATGCGGGATGCTCGCTGATATGATTGACAGATTGCCTGTCTACACAGAATCTGAACTAGATATATATTAGAGAAATTACTTTAAATAATCCTTGGCAAAAAAACAACACTAGGTACTACTGCAAGCCCTCGGAGGACAACAGTGCAGTATTTTCTAATTTAACCTTTTACAATTTTATTTGCAGAAGCACTTTTCCAATTCTCTATTTCCCTTTCAACAGTTGTTAGCCTTTAAAATACAGCTAAAGTAAAATAGCTCCAGGCCTGACTAATATTGTAGTCTGTGGTATGGAACTATTTGATTATTCTGTTTCAACAGCTAATGTAACAGGTTTCGTATTTCTACAAAAAAGGGAAGTCTGAGCTGGAAAGTCTTCTGTTGCTAATGATAGTTCCTCAACATTTCTGCTGCATCCAGAGATACACTGATGTCAGGAACCTCTTCAGTGGATGAAAACCATCCTTCCTAAATGTAACCAACAGCTGTAGCAGAGAAGGGAGGTAAGATAACGCAGATCTTCCTTTCAGATTTGCCTATCTTTTAACGCAGTTCTAACTATTACCCAACGGGTCTCCGAGTCACAAGACCAGCGTTTGGTTAATGAGTAAGTTCACTCCATTTAGACCTTCACTGGCCAAGCACCCTTCCTGGCTGCTACCTGCCCTAGGAGGTGTGCAGGTAAGCCTACAGCCCCACCAGGTGTCAGACCTCTGTCCCACTGCCCCCTCTCCTGCCGCAGCACCCACATTTCTGCAGGTGTGACATCCTCTCCCCAGCTCTGTGGTCTCACCTGCTGAGCTGGCCTGATCCATAAGCTGCCAAGCCGGGCTCACGGGCTGCGTGCGAGCTAGGGGTGCACCTACACACCAGGGTCCGTGCTCGATGGGACACCATGGGAAGACACACAGGCTGCAAAGACGCAGCTTCTCTGTCCTCAGAGTGCTGGGATCAGTTGGGTACTTCTCTGTCCCACGAGCTTGCACGAGGGCAGCTACAGAGTAGGGAAATTTCCCCTTCTTTTACCCTAAGTGGACATTTTGTGCAAGCTCCTGCACAGTATGTGTAAAAGAGTTTTAAACTTTCCAAATAAAGTGCATCTAGTCTTCCTCTGTTTTCCCTAGGCTTAGCTCCTTTTACGGCATTAAGTAGTAAATCAGTAATTCAGGGAACCTTACTTTGCTTCTGAAGTGTTTGTTATACAAACAGAGAGGATGGGGCCAGACTTGCCGGCCCCTTGCGCTGCGCACAGCCCAGGCTGTGTGGCTTCTTCCAGGGTTGTAAAATATTCAGTACAGCAAACCTTACTGTGACACCTATATTGTTTAGGTAGAAGATACAAGTGAACAGGAACGAACTATAAAAAATATGGGGAAAAAAAGAGGTTAAAAAAGTTTAGTTCGTCTAGATATTGGACAATATATTCACCAAAACATGGTAACAAAAAGCAAAAGAGAAAGAGCAAGGCTTATGTGCCATACATTCGCAGTCACCAGACAGAAAGACTGTTAATACTGACCTGGGTGAGAGCTGGCAGGGACCTGGCATGTCTCACCACTGCCAGCTTTCTGCCTGGCTCAGCTCCGCGCTAGCACTGCACCACAGCATCACCGACGACAAGGTGGTGACAAAAATCAATCCAACAGGCAGCAAGACAAATAAGTCATCTGTATCACGGCTCAAATATGTTTCTGATCAATAATAGAAAATTAAGTCCTACTCCTTTGCCAAGAAAATAGATTATTTAATCAGTGTACAGACAGATAGAGATGTTACATAATCAAAAATAGCTCACTCGGCTATATTTAGTGGCCACTGCCTTTCAGTGAAGAGGGCGAAAGTACACCCATTATCGGTTACAAGCCCTGTACAGAAATGGTTTTCTGCTGAGTTAAGCTGGTCCAACATACTCAACATCGAGATACTGTATATATAAAACTTCAACAACAACTATGACAGGATGATGAATACAGAAAAGACAAGAAAGTCACTGCTGTTGTATGGACAATTATCCAGCAGGGGCAGAGGATCACAAGAGATTGTGAAAGAGTCCCAACTAAATTTATACGCCAGTGGATCTGCAAGATTATTTCCAGCCTTTCCAATCTTTGGATTACCTGGCATTTTCCATTAAAGGATGAAGCATCAGTAGAGCACATTTGCACGTGGTGACTGGTTGACTTTCACAGTTATTCCTGTGATCTCCCAGCAATAAGCATTGGAATTCCAGGAATTTGCAGAACACACTGAAAATCACTGATCTAGGCCATCAACACAGAGCTCACTTAACAGTACTGCTGCCTGACTGGACACACTGCACATAGCTAAGGGTCTTCCACCACTTCCAAGACCCCCAGGATCTTAACTAAAAGCTCAAAGAAATGTCTGCCTGTGGGCAGTCTCCCCGAGATGAGAGCAGCAGCATCAGTGCCGTCATCCATCCTCCCCCATCAAACAATAAACACCTAGAGAAAGAGTGCAATTAGTTCTGAAATCAAGCACTTCCAGATTTAATGGTTTCAAGATAAAAATCCAAAAAGGAATTAGAAAAAACAACTATTAAACCAAAGGCTCATTTATAGGCCACTCATGCTTTGAAATAAAAGTGAAAGAAAATAAGAGGAGCATGGAAAAAAGAATGTTTAGCAGAATAGCCAGTGATCAGCATTGGCACTATCCACTTCTCGTATTGTTTTCGATATCAAAAGCAACAAGTACCTACATCAACTGGTATTTGGGTCAGGTCTACAGAGCGGCTTCACCAAATGTGGGTACCACGTCACAGCAGCCATCAGAGACACCGAATGCAAAGACTTCATGGAAGTTCTGCTGATTCTGCATGCCCATGTCTTTAAGGTATATTTTGATCTGTGATATTCATTTTAGATATTCAGAAGAACAAAGTGCTTCATGCAGACTAAAAATTCTTAGCAGTCCCAGTATTTCAGAAAGATAAGAAAACAAGCATGATAAACAGAAGTCAAACACCACTACTGCAGTGTAACAGATACCTTAAAGATCCCTCCAATGTTTAGGAAAGCTAGAGAGGAAAGAAAGCACTATGCCCATTAAAAATAATAATAATAAAAGATAATTATAGCTGGCTCCAAATGTTAACAATTTAATAGTTACAGGATCTAAGTACTGTAAATGACTAATGCATGCAGCAAATGTATTCGCAACAGCGTACAAAACAAAGCCCTTAAATGTAGATAGCTCTGGAAAAAAAAGGATAAACTGTTTTATAACATAAACTCTGAAGCACATGACATTGAGAAAGTCTCTTGCATTATCTTTCTTTTGTGACTGGCAGCAAGATCTCCTTGATATGCCAAGACGATGAAAAGACCAATAATGTGCAATTTGGGAACTCCAGATACCTGCATGATCAGAGCAAAAAAACTGCATCCTTACAGTTCTAAGAAGAACGAGGCATTTTTTCCTATCCACACAAAAAGTCACCAACTTTCAGTATATTTAATACAGACAAGAAAAAGTCAAGAAAAAAATTACTAATAAATGTAATTGACCACAAACACGAATAACTTACAAAACTCTGCTGATTATTTACTTTATCCCATTCTCTGTGCACATTTTTTGCCAGTGACAGTCACAAACACAACTTAAATCCAAACCCACTTGCTTCTACATTTAATAAACAACCAGCTTTTCACCCAAAGAATTAATGGAACACGAGCCTGAAAATCAATCTATTACTCCAAGGTACATCTTGTAAACAAATACTAATTTAATGTTGATTTTATTCAACTAAAAGAAGCTTGCGTACACATAACTGAGTTGCCACTAGTTACAGGTTCAAGTCGCTTGCTGTAAAGGGACATTTCTGCCTTAAGCTGTGCTTGTTGCAGTGCAGACCGGCATGCAAAAGGGTGGACCCAGCCTGCAGGACAGCTCGGCGTCCGGCCCCAATCTGGAGCAAATGAGAACACCGAAGCGTTTCCTTCTCCAAACATGCCCAAATGGAGACCATCACTTATCTTTCTAAACAAACAGCAACGCAGGTCACTCCTTCCTGCCTCCGGTTAGGAATTTCCCAGTGCTACGTACGGGTTGATGAACAACGTCCTTAAGGCACAATGGCAGGAGCTCTGGACACCTATTTATCAAGCAGGGAATTAACAGAGAAGTCACAGATAGCTGTAGCTTTCTGGCCCTCATTTTCTTCGTGGATGATCTGCTATTGAGCTACAAGCAGCAGCTCTGCTAGCTGAAACTTAAAGGATATTTTCTATTATCAGAGAAGGAACTTCTGTTGAGTAATGCTTTCATTCAGTTTGCTCACAATGTTCTCTGTTGATGAATATATCTGATTTCATGTAAATGTGATTAAATAAATCAGACAATGCTAGGCTGTATCATTCTCAAGAGGTTCTAGTTCAAGATGTGAAATACTTGTCCCAATAAGCACGAGTTGAACTAAACCTTGTGTGTTCTGGGTTTTTATTATTTTCTTAAGCTCCAAAAGACCCTGGCTACCTCCTTATTACCATGGGTGTAGCATCAGAATTACACATTTTGCATATACTGCTGCATGTACTCAAAGATTTTCAAAATATCTAAGGACTGAAGGGGAAGGGAAAGGAAATTGAAAGAAAAAAAAGAAAGAGGATGGAAAAATTCCTGCAAAGTAATTTGACTTATTTGGAGCTCATGGCTTTTAGCACACAGAAAGATCAGGTAACCGGGAAACGAGTGCCGTGGCTGACACTTTCTGATAACAGAAATCAAAAAGAACAACTCTGAAACCCAGGCTGTTTATAATCAGTTGTCTATGCATGATGTTACAGGTCTAATCTCAAGTAGCCTAAGTGTTAAGTCTTCATCTGTCGTGCAGAAGTTCATGTTACACCATTCCCTTTGAGAAGGGAAGGAATATCAGCCAAAGAATACAGTGATCCCACGCCACGTACTCTTTGTAAAATAAAAAAAGGACGTTTTAAAAAGATATCAGTTGAAAAGCAGCGTGATTAAGAAAAGGAACTGTGTCTGGCAACGTGACCTTTCTCTGCCGTTCGCCACCGAACTGTCTCGTTCTGGCAGCAGCAGAATGGCAGGGTTATCACCTCCGGCACGGCTCCCCAACAGAACTGGCTTCTAGTTTCCAGGTACTGCGGAGTGAAATGCAAAGGACATGACTTCCCTTTCCTGACAAAGTCGTTTGCTCCCTATGAAATTAATTTCAGATATACCACCAAAAAAATGCTCTTCCTACCACAGATTATCACTCCCTTCACCTTCCTGCTAGGTGCACCTCCTGAGAGGAGGCCCGACCTCTACCCAGTTATCGATAAGCTCCCAGTCCTCTCCTCCCAGCGGTTACAGCGCTCTGGCTCCTGCCCTGACGGGCTGCAGGATGCCCCAGGCTGCGTTTTTCTGGGATGAAAACCACTTCTACGGTCTGTGCACGGAGCTCTTCCTGCACAAGCAACAACTGCTGCCACGAGGCAACGCTGAGTTAGCACTTAACCACCAGATTAAGGCTCTGCCATAGCCCAAAAGGGCCTTTGTTACTAATTCTGCAGTGAAATGGCAGACGCTGCACAAGATGAATGCCACAACAGAGAAACTCGGTATCTTCAGCAAGTTGGGGACAACAGCAAACAACTGAGCTTTAAGTAGAACATTATTTTCTCTGATATCATACACAGAAGCTTCTGTTTAATTAAAACTAAGCTGCTTAAGCCATTCAACTGGCAAATGGCTATACCAAATGACTTGTCAGTTGTTAGCATTCAAATAGCAGGAGTTGTTTGTTGTCACACTCAGATGGCAAGTTGCAATGCTAATGCACATTTCCCTACTGGCTCCACAAATCTAAACCAACCCCGGCCTGTGAAGTTATTAAAAGTGCTGCTGTATATTACTGAGGAATACTTCCTTACTATGATCTTCAAAGACACTAATATTATGAACTCAGCTACAATTTAATTATTTCAACCTCTGTCCTAAAAATATAAGCCATTCTGGTCATTTACTTGCATTTTTAAAAGTAGAACTTACATAAATTCTGGCTTTGAGCCCCGAGTTCAAGCCAACATCCTTAACTTCCCCAGTGTAAGAAGTCCAGATACAGATTCTGTATCTTCTGATTCAGATCCTGCATATCTCAACTTCAAAATCTTTAATTAAAAAGCATGAATTACTGCAGCAGCTACTTTTCTCTGATCACATGCAATTAAAAAAAAAAATATATCAAAGTTTTATCTTGGGTCAGGAACAGGAAAAGATCATTCTGGCCACCCAGGCTAACTTCAAAGCCACAGAAACTGAGCAGCACTGAGACTGCCTAGGTTGAGATGCTCTGGAAGACCCCTGTTTGCCTATTGCTAGAATTTAGGTCAAGAGCGAGCATCAGGCAGAGGCGCCTCTGGAATTCAGGCTGGGAGACAGCCTCTCGCCCCCCTGCCGTCTTCGTTCCCTTCCCCCAGATGGGAAGGACAGTGGCAAGGAACTTAAAACAGTTGAAGGCACTGAATTTGTTGATCTTTTTACTTCCTATGAGTCATGTTCCTCAACTTTGCCACTATGCATATAAAAATCGGCTACAACTCATTAAATAAATATTTCCACTTTGACTCAGTAAGAGCAGACGACTCCCACATTAAAGCACCACATAGGTAAAACAATGAAAAATGCTGTAACGCTTAAAGTCGCCCGTTCCAGTGAGTTATAATGCCCATGCTACGGGGTAGTCAGTGGTATTGCTGCATTATTATTATGACAGATGCCATATGCACCTTCTCCTTTGGTGTGGTCTCCAGGAAAGAAGAATATTTCCATTCATCACAGCATGATCTAATGGATGGCAGTGCTCAAATGAATGGTCAGCAAATGCATTTTATGTGCTTCTATTTATGTACATTTATTTTTACAGGCTACAATGCAAGCGTCAGAAGAGCACTTCCACTTTTCTATCCAAGGACTGAAAGACTATCCACATTAATAAAGCCTTGCCTTACCCCATGTGCCCTTTTTACATATGGCAAAACTGAGTCATCAGCCTTGTTTTAGGTAGCATACTTGACACAACAAAAATAAGAGGTAGGAGCTAATTACCAGTACAGTACATGAAAACAGGAGTGTCCCTTCCACAAATCTTAAGCTTTCTATCAAAACACATGGCTTTTTTTATAGAAGTAAAGTTAATAGATGCTTAGAACTACTGAATGAAATGATGGGATTTCTCTGCATTTAGCAACAAGCCTTGAAAACCTTAATCTCGTGAGTCAGTAATAACAGTGGAGGAAGTAAAGACAATCTCGGGTCTGTAATCAATAAGACAAGCTGCTTAAAAGACTTCATCTGAAGTAAACGTGCAAATGTCTCACCAAAGCAGAGATGCTGATTTATGATTAAAAAGTGTAAATGTACTTCTGTGGTATCAGTTAAGAACAACATGCATGTCTCATTCGCAAGGGCTTAAGGCAAAGAGTTTAACATCACCAGACTACAAACTCCTCGCTAAGTCTTTCTCCCGAATGCCATTAACACCTCTGCATGTTCTGCATCCCATCTAATTCTCTCTGGCTTACAGCAGTTCTATCACGATTTAAACACATCGTACTCCTTTTCCATTATCAAAGTCAAACCTACAAATGCGGCATTTTTCTCTTGACAAAATCCTGCCAAAGTCCCTGAAAGGCCAGCCCTGGCTGTGACATGCTCCGCTGCCAAAAGAATTGGCTACAAAACCCAAAGACTATGCAAACAGACTTTAAGGGATTTTGCAGAGCAATATTGCTCCAGATAATACATCAGGCCTGCTATTGTTTAATAAGTAAAGGGATGATTTAGAAAAGCTGATGAACGGCACAGCGGCACAAACCGCAGTACAGCAAAATTATTCAGGTTTGCAAGGGCTGCGGAAGAGTAAAAATTCCAGAGATGAAAACAAGGCAGGTGAACGGGCAGCTTTATGACGGATGAGCTTCAACACTGACAAACAAGCGCTAATGCCCTGAAGAGGAATAATTCAGACTACTTATCTACGCTGCTGGGCTTCTCCACTTCGCAGTCAGGAAAGACCTGAGTAGGACGATGGGCTAATAGGAACATCCACACCGAGTTAAGAGCATGTTCCAAAACGAGCAAAATCCCCTCAGATAAATCATCGTCATTCATGGCATAAACATCTAAACAAGACAATCTGGAGGAACGTTCCTACCGGTAATTAATCTGTGACTATTACTTACAGAGCTATTTCAATTTTTTCCCCCTTTTGGACATCTAGCACACCACCACAGGTCTTTATCACAGCTCAGACAGGGCAGGAAAGGGTTGTTACACCCGACACAGAAGGACTGCTTTCCTGTTGAGCCCAGGAAAAGTAAATAGCCT
This sequence comes from Anas platyrhynchos, assembly GCF_047663525.1. Classification (NCBI taxonomy): domain Eukaryota; kingdom Metazoa; phylum Chordata; class Aves; order Anseriformes; family Anatidae; genus Anas; species Anas platyrhynchos. The sequence continues at coordinate 7,091,172 of NC_092606.1, forward strand.
TAAAAATTCCTATTTGTAGAGAAAGAGGGAAAAAGCTAAAAACATGCATCACAGACAGTTTCTGGAGTCAAATTCCAAGTTATTCTGATATTTCTCCACTGTAGGAGTGTCTGGAATTTTTCCACCCACATCGGTATTAATCTACAGGGAAATTAACTGGTACAACAGTCGGAAATGTAGGGGTTAATTCTGACTGCTGTCGAATGCCCCAAGTCTGTGCTCTGTTCATCAGAGCATTAAATCTGAAAGCTCAAGAGAGTAGTGCAGCCGTGCTGCAAGGGCTATGTTATAAAGTTCTGCATTAAAAATTCATATCGGAGGCTTGCCACAGTACTCTGCTCTGGCTGAAAGGAGAGCTGGCGGGGAAATATTAGACACCCCACTGTCTTTCTGGCAATTGGAGACATTCCTCAACAAACAGCACCTCAGGAAGGGAATGAAAGGGCAAACAAACCGTGAAACAAATCAATGAGTTCAATTATCTCTCTCTCTCTCAGAAAGGAAACTTTTCATTTTTAAGGCTGTTTCATGAAATCTTTTAATGACGGCCCTGAACAAGAATGTTGGGCACTCTGGCTGCAAAACCGGCTGTTTGGCGGTGCTTTTTGTTTGTTTTACACAAGACAGAGGTTCCCAGCCATTGAGGGGGAAGCACGGAGCAGGGTCTGGCTACCCCTCTGCAGAACAACTCTACTTACCCATTCCGTTACCGTGACCACGTGGGATAACAGGCTGTAGAAATCGTTGCCACTTTCCCTGAAGTGTCTCCAGCAAAGAGTGAATTTAGATTTATTAAGACGGTTAGTTACTCCATGGTGAAGTTATGCGCTCCTCACTGCTGGTTAAGGCTGCGTGCATTTCACAGCAATTTATGGCAACCCAGCTGGTAGATGACATGGTTCACTATGATGGAAATGGGTGTTATATTTTTATGAAAGGCAGATGTGCCCCTCAGGTTATCTGATGTAACCACCGTATTCAGGCAGGTTAATAATCCAGACATCGTAAGTGGAGAAATACACAGGAAATGAAACATCAGCAAATACAATTTCTTGAGGAAACCATGGAAAGAAAGCTACCTGTTTCACAGTCTTCCCCTGCACCAACTCTGCAAACTCTTCCCAGTGTTGAAGTTTGAAACAAATGAAGGAAAAGGAAGGACAAAAACTGCTGTGATGCTACAAAGATAAGTGTGTGTATGTGAACATAATTCTTTTTGAGTAACTGAGCCCAGAAAGAGCACTACAGGCGGGATAACAAAACTAGCAAAGCTCTAAGAAACAAAATTTTCAAACCTTTCTTAGGTTTAATCCTTTGTTAGAATGCTTTCTATTCTGTAAAACAAATAAATATTGCTTTGTCCTGAAGGCTATGGCTTCCGTATCACTGCCAACGCAGTCACATGCACCTGAAGGGGAACAGTTACAGGTGTCCAACTCAATCAGGCCAACACTCATCAGTACAGCTGGGAACCTGGCTGACTCCAGCCCAGCAATGCTGGGTCTGAGTGGTCCAGCCAGGAGATTGTTCAGGAGAAGGTGCAGGAGGGCACGTTTGTCATCTGGCAGGACAAAGCACCTAGCTGGGGGGGATCCTGTATTCAGTTGTAAGTTCATTATTTTGAGGGAAGGAATGAAGACAGGTTGTGTAGTTGCTGATCACAAGTAACCAAAGACCATCTGTTACGAGCCACTGAAAGACTACTACAAAAGACCGGTAACACTAAGGTAGTGCTTCAGTCAAATTCATTTCTTGTTCAAAACGTCTTGCTAAAAGGCACTTAAAAGCCATGAAATCCAATCAGCAAGTGTTCAATCAGCATCAAGACGTATCTAAGTGAAAATGGGAAGAAGCAGCCCGTCCTTCTAGCCAGTGATTTGATTTCCTACTTTTGATCCTTGCTGCAATATTGATTGCCCTCTGCATCCCTGACCAGACTCCTTGTGACTCAGTTTCCCAACATGTTACAAAAAAAAACAGGGAAGAAAGGCTGTTAATTAGCCTTTGCTGTGATCTGCCTCTCCAGAAACACACTAGATAAATGTTAAGGGTTAATAATATCAGGCTCACAGGATTGTAAATGCATTTGTTTGTTTAATGCTTTACATGAATGCTAATGAAGTTATTAACAGGCCTGCACACTGTCTATTGTTTTTCTTGGTTTTAATGCCTGCACCATACTGCCTTATCCCTTCTGCTCCACGAGCTGGCCAACATTTCTCTTCCAAATCCCTGAATTAGTGCTCGGTCCTGATTCCTAGCTCCTTATGTTTGGGATTCTCAGCTTCTTATTCAAAGATACAATTTTAAAAAACACATTCATTAAAAAATTCTTTAAAAATTTCAAGATAATAAGATTCATTTGAGATTTCATCATACCAGATATTTTCTGTGGCATACAAAACTGCAATCTCACATGGCATTATTGTCTTTTAATTGAGATCAGAGGATATGTAAATGAGACAATATTTCTTAGTTCCCATTAAGTGATGTCTCCAGGATGATTAGAAGAGGCTGAACCAGATAGGACATGCTTCCCTGATGTCCAATGCAGATACTTCTCCCTGAGCTGTGCTTCAGCCACACGCATTAAGGATAAGGGTTAAAATGGAAGTCAAAGATTTACATGACATGGACAGGCAAAAACTTGTCAGAAGTTTGAAAGCCAGCACTAGTGGCAGAGAAGACGTGCATCACTATGCAGCTGTAGGATTTTGTTCTGCAGACTTTATCCCGTGCAATGTGAACACCTAAAAATTCCCAATATCAACGGAACTAATAGATAAGGTGGCAAAACCGAAACAGAAATACATTTTTAAAGCAATTACGGAAAGTATAATACTCTTGTTTCTGTAGTAAGGTGGCTTACAGCTGTGGCATTGCAGTAACATTTTAAGGCAGGGGAGGGATGAAACACATTTAGGTACATTTTTAATGAGACGCTGAAAAACCTGTCTAATGAGGAAACAGCATATGGACACTTTAATGAAGGTTAGGCCAGATACAGCCACTGACAGTGACTATGAATATGTTCCTGTTCTAGAAAGCCAAACAAAAAAGTGAAATGAAAACAATGGATGAGTGGAAGTGCTGCCTGTGTGGAGCAATGCAGGACATGGCAGAGTGGGTCCCCCAGCAAACACACGGCTTTCCAAAGGGAAAGGAGATAAAGGAAGGAGAAAGGCCACTTTCTAGGACCCAGTGTTTTTGTGCTCAGGCCCTCACAAAGTTTCCTCACCACCCCTTCTCGTTCAGGGTGGCCATCTTTTTCCATGAAGCGAGGCAGCACAACACACACGACGTGACTCATTTTTTCGCCCGCACTATTATTGCGTGGGAGTGGGAAACGCAGCTGGAATCCATTTTCTGAGCGCAAGGAGAGGCTCAAGTAAATGCCAGTACAGAAAGCCTACGTATTAAATGCACGGCTAGGTGGAGACTACCGCAAGAACTGCCAGCTTAACTGAGAGCCTGATGGAGAGCTTTGCTTTGTGACTGGAAATAGGTCATCCGGCGTATCGTACAGGACAGGTCCCTCTCGAAAACAGATGAACCGTTCGCTTCTGATGACTGAAGGATTCCTCCTGATGGCTTTCCCCACAGCCTCAGCCTAGCAGCAGCTGTGCCGAGGAGCCAGGGCATTACCACACAGCCTCCTTGCTATTGAGGCCAAGACCTCACGAGTGGTACTATAGCAAAATTACTCTGTTGCTTTGGTACTCTGCATTCAAAAAAATTAGGTATTATCATTTGTAGACCTCCATGAGACAGCTGCATGACAACCAAGCCCAGCAGACCAGGACGTGGAGGCCCAAGCCCTGTGCGTGCTTGGGTGCAGATGGGCCTTTGCCTTGAGAAGGGGGCTGCTTCCCCGTAACTCGCTCCTCATCCTCACGAAGCCCCCACATGCACCTCACGGAGTCCAGCTGTTCCTGATAAAAATAAGCTACCCTGACAAGACCACTCCAAAGAACTGGGCTGCCGTCCTGTCAGGCTCGCAGGGCATGCAGGTCCCTGGTGGCCGGCTGGGGCTGCAGGAAGATGCTGGTGGTCTCTGCTGCTCGGCAGAAGGACGCATCCTGCAGGAGCCTGAGGAGGTCTGGTTCCAGCAAGGGCCACGTGAGGACGGCCAGGACAGGGCCCATTCTGCCCCTTCTCACCTCATGAGACTCATGAACCGAGGACACTCCAGCCTCTTCCCTGTGATTTCACAGCCAGGTCAGAACTGCTGTAGCTGCTGTAGTCAGGATGACCACCAGCACAGCAAGCACAGTAGGGTAAGACCCTTTGGTGCAATATTCTGTATTTATTTAAAGATTTGCAGCTTAGGATCTCATGTCAACCCAAGGTTACAGATAACGTAACAGGGTGATGACTAGAATATGCTGGAATACCCTAAGGCTATTTTTTTCTACTTTGGGCTGTTAAATAACACCAGCTTTTAGGCTACACTAGAAAAAGGATCTGAACAGTCTCACTCGAGGTTAAAAAGCAAACAAATAAAAACCCTGGAAAGACCTAGGGCACTTCTGTGCTGTCAAAAAGTTACATTAACTACTTGCAAGCATTACAAGCCTAGCAGAAGAAACAACACAGCCCGGTACTAACTCCTACAAACTCTAAATACTCCATTTCCATGGAGTTCTCATAAATGCACACTTGAAGATTACAAGAAAATTCTTCTTGCCAGTTGTGGTTTATGTTTCTGGTATCCGCATATTTCTAGATTCCAGCCAAGACCAGACTTGTTGGCTGTGAGCATTACACTTGCTCCTTGTGCCTCAGTTTCCCTACCCAAAAGTAAAGACAACGTTGCGAAGCAAGCACCCAGCACTTCACATGGACGAATATTTTATTGTCATAACTATTTTGAAAATTTTCTGTTTTGACTGGAGGCTGAACCCAAAATTTGGAAGAAAAAAAAAAAAGCTGGTTTGCACAGGAGCTTTCCAGCCCTGCTTCACACAAGAGCTTTAAATTGAAATGAAGATCTCATTAAGCATTTTCATTAATCTCTATTTCTAGCTTTAAGAAATACATTAACGTTACACGGTGACTGTTAAGTTTTGCATAAGGCACAGCTGAAACCTTTAACAAATGTCTCAGATTGTAAAATGCACCCAGAGCTTTCTGTAAGATTCAAGACATTCACTTGTTCTTGCTTTTTTAAATTTAGTTCTTTTTAACATCCTCACTGTTTTCTCATCCCTCCACTATCACTACTCCTGGGGTTTCACCGATGGCTGTGTGACTAGGAAATTTAAGAAGAGAAAAGGCTGTAAGACGCATGGCCAATGAAGTTCTCCATCTCCTGTTTTTAGGGAAATCACTTTAAATACAGCAATAATTCCAGAGATGAGCATTAGAAGTTAATGACTCATCAAAAGAACAGGAAATAGGAAACTTTAAGACCTTAAAGGCACAGCAAAGAGAAGCTATTTCATGTCATGTTCAACACAACCATCCTAACTACAGTATTTCATGCTCAATGGGGGGAAGCAGCATTTGAGGACATCTATCACAGTAATTATGTAATGCTGGAGGGAGCACAACTTTATTTTTTATTCAGTTTGACCCTGAGCACTGTCAAAATGGAAGACTACAAACATCTGAAAAGTGATATATCGGTACAAGCTAGTACTTAAACAAGAAAGATTTGTTAAAAAAAATTAAAGTAAATAATTCATAGGCCAAATTCAATTCTCGGTATATATAGGGAATTATTCCCCTGAAGCCAAAGTTAACTGAGACTTGCCCCAATGTAACAGAAGATTTCACATGAATACTTGAACTCCAATTTCATCACGTAACTTTAAGTAGAAATAATTCTCATGACTAAAATTACTGCTCCTCTGCCTTCGAGCCCAGCCCCGCACTCCTTTTGTGCAAAAATCCACATATTTAAAACTTTATCTTGCATCGATGCCTGAAGAACAGATCCACGCAATAACCAGTAGAAGGAGCACCCTTCACCCCAAACAGGGAGGAAACACAAGTGTCTCCTTCTGTCCCTGTATTTTGGCATCTAATCCCCCCAAAACGCTTCCTGTCCCCAGGAGTGGTGACTCAAGCACCTTGCACTCGCGTGCAGGTAACAGGAGGGGATGTTTACCTCTCCGGCAGCCCTCCTGCCTGTGTTACAGCATTGCCTGCCTCCTTCCCAGCAGTCCCCATCTGTCACCCACCTCTGACTTTGTGCAGATTACTTGAGGATTTATTTCCAAGCAGGATACGCGGATGAAAACAGGCATTACTTTGTCCTCCCGCTCCTGAGCGTCTACCTAGTTGTTTCATTAACTTCTTGTGCGGTGTCATGATATCATACTGTAAGCTCTTTAGGGCAGAGACAGTCTTTGTAAGAGATATAATGCGGTGCCCACCCCAGTGCCCCCAGCCTCACCGGCTGACGTCTGTGACCACCACAGGAGAAGTAAGATTAAATATTGATATTGAAATCTTGCGAGTCTAGTTTACAGATTCAGGCCCTGAAACATCAGAAAATCTCTCCCTTATCGCAAAGCAGGGACTGCCAGCTCACAGACCACATTTTCATCAACTGCACTCTTGCCATTTCCTGATTTAGTTTTCATTAAAATGTAGTCCAGGATTAAAACAAGTCAGCTGGATCTATATGGTGGAGGTAATTTGCAATACTGCACTAGTGTACAGTCTTAGTGACGCTGCACCAGTATGCCATCCTGTGCCATCCTTCACTGTATTGCCAAAAAATAATAATCAGTCTGATCTATAAATGGACAACCGTTCCCTGCTTCATATACTGGAGAGCAGTTTTTCGGTAAGTTGTTAAAAGGAATTGTTTTAGGATGACTCCTTTTGTAAATATTAAAATCTTTTTCCTCCATTTAATTTTCTACACGTACGCTACTTTTAGAAGAACAAGAAGTCAGCATCTCCCAGAAAATCATACAGGAACAAAAAACACGGGCAGAGCTGCTTTGACTGACAACTGAAACCTAAACATTTTTTGCTCTGTCTTATTTACAAAGGTTTTTTATTGCAGAATTGGGTGCAGTGCCTAAAACCCTCACAAGACTATTTAACATTTACTGGTGAAAATGCAGCATTTCAGTGAAATTCGATATTTTCTTTCATCAAAGGCAGGGAGCCTCAACCCACATGTTAACAGTAATGTAACAAGCCTACTGCATGTGCTACAACCGAAGATCCTTTTCCAATTAGAAATCATTTACGTTGGGGAGAGAAGGGGCAGGAGCAAAGAGGTGGCTCTGGAATTTATTTAGAACTGGAATTCAGCCGTTCTGGCTGGGAGCATTAACAGCTCAGCTGGGAACCTCAAACACTTGCTAGGACTCTGCAGTGAAACAGCAGTGAAAAAGCACGTTAGCAAGGAGGACAGCTTGTCCCCAGAAAACTAAGGAAATGCACAAATAAATTTTGTCCTGTTCTTTTCTACAGAGGGTTGAAGAAGTAAAATAATTTTGTTGCACTAGTGGAAAAAAAATATCTTTAATTTTCATGAAACTCAAGCCTGAGTTTGCTTTTCAGTTTCAGCTCTGATAGAATCTCCAGATCAAACTCATTAGTGCTGGTTAAATCCAGGTTTGCTGATAGAAACGTGTGGGACAGCAAACAAAATCAGTATCAGGCCTCGAGAGAGGATGTGCCTCTTTAATTGAAAAAGGCAGAGTAATCATTCATTTATTTAACCCAGAGATGATTATAATCTGAAAACCTTGAAATCCTCTTACACAACAACTGTTTTGGCAAGCCCCTCTGTGTTCCAACAAATATTAAACTGTGCTTGCCATTTGTCTAAGGAATCTTGTATTAATAAACATGAAGAAGAACACTTTTACCTCCCACACTCAATGACAGAAGAAAACAAAGACCAGCTGTATTCATCAATGGATCCTTGTTCTGCACATAAAGGCTAATTACATTTTACTTCAAGCCTACACATGGAAAACTTTTCTGCTGCCATCTTGTCAAATTCAGCTTCTGATATTCCAGCTGACAGGCTGCGATGACTGCACACAACAAACTTCTTTTTGTCATTAACACCTTCGGCGCCCTGCGAGCACGGTATCTGTGCGATGGGGGACAGGAGGAGGGGGCGCTCGGAGCATCCCTGTTCCTGCTGCACATGTAGTACCTGGCCACTGGCAAAGGGAAGGGGGATTTTTATAAAATGGGATGGCAGGAGCTAATATGACCCAAGATTTTAAGTCCAGAAACTGATCTCGTCTGAAGATGCCTTGCTAGCATCAGGCTCAGCCAGTTACTTCCATACCTCGTTCTGCACACAGCGCTTCGAACTGGGACATTTTGAAAACACCACCATAAGATAAACAAACAAGTTGACAAAGTGATTCCCAGCTTCAAGATCAAAACCACCGGTCACTAGGACAAAATCCAGACTCCTCAATGCTGATACTGAAGACTTCTTACTGTGTATTTCTTCTTCTTCTTTTTCCTTTTTTTTTTTTTTTTTTTAAAGCTTTTGAAAGTTACAAACAGTTAAGAGACTGATTTACTCCAAAATTGAAAATCTTAAAAGTACTGTTAGCTTAAAAAAATTGACAATTATCTTTTTTTTTCCTGAAGGCATTCCAATTCATCTGCATCAAATAAGTGTCTGTAAAACTAACAATTCTGGCCTAAGATAAAAATCACATGTTTTTAAAACACAAAATTAAAATTGGCAATACAAGTAGCTTTTTAGACTTAGATCAAAAGAGGATTTCTTTTTAGAAAAGAATCAAACTGTCTTTCACCATTTTTATTGGTGTTTTTTCAACATTTCTCCCAGCTTTTACAATTAAAATAAATGACTCAATTTCACTGACTATATTCAGTTCCCTTTTTATGTTTTTCTAGATTTCCATATTGCAAAATTTGGGCTACAACCACCACAGACGACTGCTGTTATGCAAGAGCTATTCCTGCCATAAATATCCAAAACAATGATAAAATATTTCTGCTGTTATTAGGTTCTACAAGTTTGTTTTCACAGTACATTAGTTTGGGAGATAAAGTACATGCTTAATGTCTGCTTCAGGATTCAGCTGTATGATCCCTATATCCCAGACCAGCCTCCATAATCATTCTGCTACAGAACACAATAAACTTGTTACTGCAGATGCTACTAATTTGATGTAATTCTCTATATATTAGCTAAGAATCATATTCAAGATTATATGAAAACATCTCCATGTGAATCCCTCTGAAAAAATGAAATGCATTACAAGTGCAAACAAACAGTTTAAGAGTACATCTTTTGCCCAGTATAAATTACGGTACTTAGGGAAGTAGTATTGAAAAAACGAATGAAGCAAACACTCTGCAAATAAAAACATTGAAAAGGGTCAGGGGTTACAAGGCTCGGTGCCTACAACCACTGAGCCCTGATCTATGACTGTTGCCGCAGAATCAACTGCAAGACAAAATACCAGCAACGGATCTGCCAGCATCAGCTATGCGCAGAAAAGGAAATAAAGGCAATCTGCAGTAATTTAAGGCTCCATCAGAAACATCATTAGCATGTGTCTCTTAGAGAAGGATGAAATCGAGGGGGGGGGGGGGGGGGAAACAATTTTAATTACCTTATATGGAACTCAAACGAAACTGGAGTTACAGAGTGACCCCAAAATTTACCTACAACTTTACCTTTAATGATGTAAAAGGTGTTTCAACCCCGGACACTGACTCTTAACCACTGTGGACTGAATTTTATAAGCACTGAGCTTCTCAGATGCTCAGTGAAGAACTGAATCCTCTGTGCTTGCAGAACCATACACTAAGAAATTAAAACCTATTGCCAATTTGAGTGGTCTTGACAAACCTGACTTTGCCATGAGCCATACCAGAAAGCACTTACCTACCAGCAAAAACAACACCACAGCACTCCTCCCAGCGTGATGAGGCCAGTCAGCACAGGGATGTGAGGTGCATCTTCCATCCCTTGCCCTTGCAGAAGCCAGGGCACCCATCTGAAATGGATTCTTCCTTTCCCATCCCATTTCCAAAAGATAGTGACTCTTTCGGCTTAGTACTGGGATTATTGCTGGTCATGAGAATTCTTTCTCATTACTATACTCCCTTAAATACATGTATGAAAGGTTTAAAGAAAAACAGCAGAAATCTGTCTCACTTCTTTTGTTTCCTGCATTGACTGTTAATTAAACTGAGAGTAAGTGAAAACAGTAGCCATAATGAAGATGAGGATATACATTTTTGAGACTACCTCATGTTCTAACACACACGCACAAAAAGGCAAAAGCCTGCCAAAAATGTCACTCAGTGTAGTTTGGTTTGTACCTGGGAGAGTGATGATTGTCATGCCACAACCAGGGAATTGGGTGGAATAAACTAAGATGACTCCTGATCTTTCTATAGGAGGCCAAAGTATGATAATGCGTTCCAATAAAATTTGGACTCCTGAACCTCTTCCACCCCTTTTGTCTTCAACAGATGGATACCAAAAACCAAACGAAAACAAAACAAAATAAACAAAACAAACAAACAAGCAAAAAAAAAAAAACCAACAACCAGTGATACCTTGAAGAAAGAAATAGGAAGAAAACAGTGAAATCTTACTTTGCAGTAGTTTCTTCATCATATTTTGTTTTCAGATCAAATAGTTCTGTTCTGGTTTTTTCCAAGGCTAAAAGGCATAAACATGAAGCATTACAGCACTGTAACAGTAGTGAAAAGCAAAAAGACTACTCCATTTTTTTTATTGAGCCATAAATAAAGCTGTATACCTCCTGATGAAAAATGCTTTGCTCTATCTTTCTACCTAGGCAAACCATTATGACTTAGCAAAACGTATCTTGATTTTTCACAATTTTGTATGGTATTACTTTTACATTGCAAAAATTTCCAATTTCTATTCTACTTAAACAAAGCTAGACATTATTCATTTCTTATTAAGCTGGCTAAATTGCTTATTCATTTGAAATATTTATTGCAGTAATTCAGGGAATAACATTTCTTGTGTTCTCAAAGGAAACAAAAACGAATGTATCCCAAGCTGGAATATATAAAACTGCAGAGATGAACAGAAGTATTAATGGCAAGCAAGTCACAGGAACAGGCAAGGAACACTGGTGGAAATTGGGCTCATACTGAACTCAGACCACTATAAATATTTATCATAGTTCAGAAATGTGTGAAACCAGAGCAAAACACAACATGGTTGCAAAGTTCCATAGCCTGTTTTAATTGCTGTGTTGTTCTAGTTCTGTACGTGCTTCGTGCTTGGCCTTGTCCACTGTGTTTACCAACAGACTGGCTGCAACCCAAGTGTTCACTTAAGGTGTGAAGCCCCAAAGAAGCTCTGATTCACCAAGCACGTTCAAGCTCTGTTGGATCTCTCTGCGCTTGCAAGAGCTGGATCACACACAGTCCTGACTCAGCTAACGATCTCTGTCCTCTCACCTCCAGCCTGAGCAATGGTATAGGTCAGAATAGCGATGCCAAACCTGTTTGCAAAGCTTGAACTTTGTGTTCGGCTTCTTCCAGCTTTGAGGCTGTCGACATCTGTGTCTCCTGCAATTTTCTATAAAGGGAAAAGAAGAGGTGAGAACAGAGCTCGTAATCATGTTAAACAACTTATCTGTATTTTGCAAATTTGGAAGATAGAGTGATTAACTGTCTCAACTGTAATCAGACAACTGACAACACCACACAGACTACAAGGTGCTTCAATGGGACCCATAAATCATGTCACATTGCAGTACTGTTCATACTTTACAGTCCCACTTATTAAAATTTTAGCAGTGTAGCCACCTCATAACATAAGCTGTGAACATTATACAAGAGTTGACTGCTATATAAATGACAACTTCGGTGGAAGGTTTTCTTGAGCATAATTTGTTTTGGAAATGTCACACACATTAAGAAAATTGTCACCAAGCACCCTCTGTTGTACAAAGTTAGTACAAGAAGAATGATACATTTCCATTTTACTGTCATAATGAAGAAATTTCTTGCCATTAAGTGATATACTGAATAGATGTGGCAGCTGTTTCATCGTAGCTGTAATGGATGCCAAATGCAATAACAGTATTAGCTACTTTTTAAAAAAATCTGCATATTTCAAAACAAATTTCACATTGATATTTTCTATATAACACGATCAGAACTCTAGTATGCTCACATTTCTTATGTCCACAGGCAATATTTTCTTGTTTATGTCAGCAGTATACATTTTAACATCATCTTGCCATACAGGCACTACACCCTTTGCTTAAGGGTGGACAAAAGAAGTTATAAAACTCCTCTTTGGAAGGGAGCTTATCCGACACCTCCCAGAAGACACTGCTTTTTATAACACTGCTTTTAAGATATTCTGCAGATTTTTGAATTGTGAATTGGCTTATAAAACTACCAGCATCCTACCTGTGGTCTATAGAGTACATAAATTTATTCTCCAACACTGCTGACCAGGTTGATAACTATTTATAGCAAGAAACATGCATCAGTTCCCTTCATACCAAATCATATGCTTTGAGAACTCAAAATCTCTCTTATACATGCTTGTTTTTGTTGTCTGCATTCAATGACCTGTCATTTTGTTTCATATTTACACATTTCTATATTGCTCTTTTTAAAGTCACTGTTTGCATGTTACTTATCGGAGAGTAACCACAGGTATCGATGAATAAAAAACCCTTGGCATTCACAGGTAGGTTTTTCCCACTCAGATCTGAATTTAAACTACCAATGCACCAACTGAAAAGCTCATGTAAACTCACGGGCTTTTGCAGCAAGTTGAACATGTTAGCTTCAGTGTTACTGCTCCGTGGCAGAAATAAGTTCTCAAGGTAGGGAACTTGGCTTGAAAGCACTCCCTCTTAAGACCCTTGGTCTTGTTCTGCCAGATTTGTTTGCCCACTAGCTTACAAGATTCAAACATTCCTTACTCATTTGCAAAAGATTAGAAATGCATCCAAGATGCTTCAAGAAAAAAAATTACAGTAATGTAAAAAATAAAATACTTGTTAACACAGGACTGTGCAAGCTATTTTGAGGATAAAGTTCTAGTTCAGGAACACAGGCCCCTTCTTAAACATGACCATACCGGCAGGGGTGATGCACCTCTTGAGTACAGTGTTTCATCTGAAATAGCTCAGGGTTGTACAGATTGTACAGTGATACTCTGACACACAAAGTGGACACAGTGGACTGAATTACACTGTCGGCTAATGGAGAAAGATTAGTGTCACAAAGGACAATGCAGCTAGTGAAGAATAAAAGCAGGTTTGCACCCTTCTGAACATGACACCCCCCACACAACACTACCGCCAAGCAACAATCTGTCCTTGTTTTACTCCTACACTTTCACGATTGTTTTTCTGTGCAAAGTTGAGTATCAAATGATTCTGTGTCAAACACATAAATCACCAGAATCACTCAATATATGAGCTGTCTCAGCACACCAAAGAAAGGATCCTGGCTGGGAGGATTAAACAGAAAAATACATCTCTCCTCTACAGTACCTACAGAGCACACATGCACACTCACCTCTCCTTCTCCGCGAAATCATTTTGTAATTTTTGTTCTTTTTCAAGAGCTATATTCTCAGCTTGGTTCTTCAGGGTCTGTTCATATTCTCGGATTTTCTCTTTAAGTGCTTTTATTGTAACCTCTACAGAAAAACAATAGGGAAAGAATGAGTTTACATGGCTCCACGTGGCTCCACAACACACAGCTTTCTTTACCCTGTAGGCTCAGTGTGTTTTAAACTTTAGCTCTTCAACTCTGACACAAAATCAATGGATATGAGTCCCTTTGGAGACCTTTTACTCCCTAAATGTTAAATTGAACTTTAAGCGTTTAGGTTGAGAAGAATCAATGGAGTTTGCTGGAAAGCAGAGCGAAGGTTCCTCTAACATGACTTAAAAAAAAAAAAAAGAAAAGAAAAGAAAAGAAAAGAAAAAAAAAATCAATTGTAAAATATAATATCACCTTATTGACTAGTCTCAAATTAGCTTGCTGCTGAGTGGAGATTAATAAAGTCCCAGTGCGGGTTTAAGTATGCATTTACACACAGGACAGTTAATTCACATAACTGTGATCGTGTAAAAAGAGGCAGTTTTACTATGGTTCATGCACAGATGCAATCTAACACTAATTGAACACATATCTGGGATATAGCTATGTTCTGCTTCACAACTGATGACAAATATGGCAGTTAAGATTTAACTGCTGTATTAACAGTAGATCAGATGCAACAGACACTCTGGAGCCCCTCGTGTTCCCGTTGCTCTGACTGCCTTGTCATCCACACTGGGTTTTATGCACAAGCATCAATTGCTACAGCTCTGAGAGTGTGCTTGCAGTCTTCCAGGAAATCTGAAGAAACCCTGCTCTCAGATAAAGAAGTTTTCTTGCATTAACTGTGCCTGGTAACAGATGAGAGAAGAGGCAGAAACCTGAAGAGTCACCACGGAGCCTCTGATGGACAGTGTCTTGCTGCATGCCCTCATCCGCTCCTACATGAAAGCCCTCTGATCCCACCCACAGGAAAGGACCAGATCCTTATAGGGCTCATCAGAGGAAAAGCAGGACATTCACCAGAGTATGCTTTGTAACAATAATGGAATTTGGAAAAAGCGTCAGACTGCCAGAAGACTCACAGCTAGCAATACACTTCAATGTACTTACACAGAGATGGGGTGGTTTAAAGGCATCAGCTTATTAGCAGCTGCCATTAACAATGCTTTAGGAAAAATACCTTTGGATACAAATTGTTTCTCATTCGGCAGAAATATGGAAGAAAGACAAACTTTTCATAGCAAAGTAAAGCCTCACGACTTAAAAAAAATATCTCAGTAATACACACAAAACCGAGCATAATCCTTTAAAAGCCTGCACTTTTAGACTTGACTAGAGAACTGTCACACCAGGCAGCAGATACCTGGTGATAAGGTCTGCTGGCTGGGAATTATACCAAAGGCAGCTGGGACCACAGAGACCGCAAGACCAGGGGGAGAGCGGTAAAACGTGACTGCCAGCAAACCAGCTACTTCTGAATGAAGGACTGGGATTTTGCTAGCCATGCAAAAATCAGATGAGTCTCATTACAGATTAATAAGCCATGAAAGGGACATGACTTTAAAAAAAAACAAAAAAAAAAAAGAGCACGGGGAAATTCTTCTCTGAGATCTGGGAAATAGGAATTTTGATCATCTCCTGAATAAGCAAAGGATGCTCTTCACACATGCAAAAAGATGTTCATTCATACAGATGAAGGATGCACTATTTGTGCAGGAGGTACCTTTGCTGCTAGTATTTTCACACGTGAGCTGTACAAAAGCATTCAGGTACATGAAGAAGCATGGAGTGAAATAAGTAGCTTCCATTCTAACAATCTCAAGGAAACTCACAGAGTTGCACCTTACCAATTCTGAACATTTCGTTTTAAAAAGGAAACAAAAGCACTAAATTTAATTCAAAAAGTGCACAAATACAGGGAAAAATATGACTTTTGTGACAAATCCGTTTTTACCTTTAGGCACAATCTAATCCCCTACACTGCTGGAAGAACTAAGTGCCTCCTTTACTGTTCAGGTCAGCTGCAGCTTGTTAGCCACTGCCATTTATACCAGTTTTGGAAGAAGTTTCTTAAAGGCATTGTACAGCTTGTATACAGCCCTCCTCCAAACAAAGAGATTAACTGATAAAAGCACCCTTAGCTAACAACACACTTTTCCCTGGATATCTTATTAAACCCTGTTTGAAATAGAGCGTAAAACTATTGCACTGGCGTCAAAAACAGCGCAAACACTAGAGTGGCAAAACAGAAAGGAAGTTAGTGCACACCGGGGAAATAAAAAAAAAACAAAACCAAAACCAAAAAGCAGTTTACATGTAGTTGCAGCATGGAACTATGGAAATCAAAATCTTTTCTACTTTCTGGGATGAATTCCTATGTCATGTCTGAGTGTATGGGACACAGAGCCTCAGGAAAACTGCAGTGACCTGCAATTATTGTGCATTTCCAGCAAAAGACTGTTGGTGTAGAGCATTACAGCTCATCTTTTGCAATGCAGCCTGAATCTTTGCATGCTGGAACCTATCCTCCCCATGGTCCACTCTATGTTAACAGCAAATCTGTAGGTGCACAGGTGCTTCTTCTGCTGAAAATGAGACATAAGAGATCCAACCTAGTTGCTAATGCTGCTTTCAAATGTTACCCATTTCAGTGCAAAGGTTCCATAGTATAAGAAAACCTCAATTTTTCCAAATTTTCCTTGAAAATTTACCTTTGTACCAGACAGAACATAGTATTGAATATGGAAATGACAAATCCCATGTACAGGGAAGTAGGTGTACAACTAAGCAAATTTTGTTTCCTGGTGAAAGAAACACGTTCTTTTGAAGTACAAGAAAACTTAACAGTCTTAACGACAACAGGCTTTAAATCTCTGGTCTCATTAAAACTTACTTAATTAAACAGTATTAGCTTGTGTTTACATTGTTCTTTGGATAGTCCCTGGAGTAAATGTAAAATATGTATGCTGCATGTACTCCAGCAACACATTTCAGATTTACGTAAGGGAAAAACAGAGTACAGGAGAAGTCCATTTTTCAGGTTTGTATCCATGTATGAAATACTGTTGTTTTTTTGTGCGTGTGTCTGCGTACTACATGCACCCACATGCACATTCAGCTTGATGTCAGTAGCAGTATGGTCTATCATATAGAGTCTACATATAACTTCAGCCAATGGTGTCGTTTCCAGGCAGCACTGGAGACTACAACCAAGTAACAGCTTCACATTCTGATGTGGTGCTACAGAAGACTTTTAAAGAAATGCAGTGAGTCAAACCCAAAGTCATATGTATATGCAAAAATAGCAATAATAGACTACTGTACTCTCTTTACTGACTTTCAATTCTACCTACTGTCAACTCTACCTGTATGAAATAAAACTGAATTTCATCCCAGTGTTTAAATTTCAGTATGCATTAAAAGCTGGTAAACACACACATTTGCAACCTACCCTGATTTTTCACCTCAGCGAATTCTTTGTTGTATTCCTCTAGAGTTTCCCTAAGTTTCTGGTTTTCTGTTTCAATATCGTGCATACGTTGAACCTTGAGCTGAAGTTGCTGTCCTAAATCCAAGGCT
The DNA here is from genome assembly GCF_047663525.1 of Anas platyrhynchos. Taxonomy (NCBI): domain Eukaryota; kingdom Metazoa; phylum Chordata; class Aves; order Anseriformes; family Anatidae; genus Anas; species Anas platyrhynchos. The sequence continues at coordinate 7,108,293 of NC_092606.1, forward strand.
GGAACTGGATCTAAAAAAGAAACGGTAAAATAAAATGTAAGATAACAGTAATGCTTCTGTGACTCAAACAGCTCAGAGCACAAGTGTCCCTTTTTCTCTATTAATACCTAGTTTAAGTGACCAGGCCCTAGTTTGAATTACTTTTTCTGTATGTTGATTACTCCATGTCCTATATGATTAAAAAAATATGGCTGGTTAACTTTACCTATGCTATCCTTTAAATTGAAGTGTGCTTTCCTCATTGTGGCTTTTATCCACAGGGCAGTTTGCCCAGGGTGCAGACAGTCATGATGCAAAGGTATGTGACAGCTTGAAGTTTCAGATTTTTGTTTTTAAAATGAGAACTTCAGGGGAAAAAAAGTAATCCAAAAAGTACCACCCACTGACAGCTGGTGTCCTTTAAATACCTCCACTTTTGCAGGAGTGAATTTCTGATGAAAATTGTGTCCTTCTGCACAGCTGAGCACTAAAAGTTTATTTGATTATAGAGATCTGAGCTGTATTTTTTCAGAGTGGCAGATCAATAACTACCTGAAGTATTGTGTAAATTTAATTAATTCTATTAAGCTTGGATTTTGTGACCCTTATTCCCTATTTTTTGCATACTACTAATTGAATAAAAATTAGAAATTAGTTTGTAAGTTCTCACAAAATTAGTTCTTCCATGTTGGTTCCTTTCCACTGAAGAGAGTCCCTAGCACACACCTGACATGTACGCACGCGTGATTTATTCTGGGATTTCTTCCCAGTCAGAATAGGAAAATGCTGGAGTCCGATGGACTTATAAAAGATTATTGAATACATTTCTGTTATGGGCGCCAGCATCTCTTATGAAATGGCTGCAAAGATTTAGTCTCCTGTTGAGGAATGCTAAACACCAAACTCAGTGGATCAACAACAGTATATATTAGGGAGTTCACTTAATTTTCAACCACCACAGTCATTAATTTTTCAGACCACCCTCAGTCTCTGGAAACACATAATAAGTCTATTGTACCTCTGTTAACACATTAAGCATGAGCCTGTGTGTTTTTTCAATATGCCAGCGTTGTTTCATAGTTTATAAAAGAATAGTACTGGGTTATGTTGAGCTCAGAGACATTGTAAGTAGCAGTCTGCTGCATTTTGTTACTTCAGTTCTTCAACAGCTTATGGCATTACCCTGTTCATAATACAAAATCTAGGTTGCTTGTCATCTGTTCTCTGTACATACATAGTTTATGACTACATAGCTTTTTCATTTATGCTTTTTAGGCCAAATACTTTTCGTTATTATTATCTATATTAAAATATTTATAATAAATCAAACTTAAAATGTTATTGTGGCAGAGACAGAGGGTACAGGTAGAGAATTAAATACAAAGTTTAAGTCACAGCAGTAGCACAAGTTAAAGTCCCTACAATATTTATGTATGATCCAATTAAGGTACAGGCTGTCACAACATCACCCTTCTCCCATGTAGGTCCGCCGACCTTTAGCGGGACTGCCCGCTTTGTCACACTTCTGCAGCTCAGCATTTCTCTGACAGAGCTAGTCCAGGACGTTCATCTGCTGAACGTAAAGAGAGGTTGGATTGTCTCAATCCACCCGTGTCTTAAGTTGTTACAGGAACCTCCAAATATATCTAACAACAATCTTTTGCTTCAGCTATGGTATTTCTATAAAAGTGTGTTAAAATGCCACGATGAAAGAAAGTGAACTTTATAAAACTGTGGGTGTACTCTTCCCCCCCCTTTTTAGAACGTCCATTGTAAAAAGCCAGGACACCCACAAAACATATTTTGCTCCAAATACACATGGCTTTCTTAATTTAAATTGGTAAGGAATTAGGAGACAAAAATAACATGGGCATTATAAAGTGAATAATGACTAAGCCTTTAGTCAAATTTGCGATCCCTTAGAAGCTTTATGCTCAAAATGAAAATGCTTGCAATCTCATAATTATTCATCAGGACATGTATATTTAATTTAGCTCTATTAAAGGTTAATGTTCAAGTAGCAAAACAGTTGCAGAACAAACAAAATGTAAAAACAGTCTCTGTGCATTAAACTTCAAACTTTACTAGAGCCTATTTGAAGGACTAATGGCCTGCAGCCACTAAATACTGCTTAAAGACATGTTAAAAAAAAAACAACAAAAACATGGCTGAAGCACCTCTTAGACTTAATTTTTATAAACTGCATTAAAGAAAACTAATCACTGCATTACAATAAGTTGACCGAGACATTCTGACCAGAGACAGAAATAATTAATTTCTCATGGCAAGCTCCAACGTGCTCTTTTATCTCAAAAAAAAAAAAACAACACTAAAGGAGGACCATGATTTCTGGAGCATTTATAAACATCAATTAATCAGAAACCTGTACAAACCATAGAGCCAGTGCAACTCTTTTCTTACCTGAATGGAGTGGATTTAAAAATAAATAAGAATACTCTCCTTTTCCCAACATATGCATGCATGAAAAAGCATACCTATTTATATTAACCAGACTTACAAAGTATGTTTCATGTCATTTAACAGGAGGTCACTGAATTTTTACACAAGCAATGGACCAAAACTTTCGATTCATTACACAAACAACAGGCATACGCATGCTGAAAAAAAAAAATCAAACGCCACTAGCTTATAGACAGCAGCAAAGAAGGAAATGCCTTTTCTGTAATCGGTAAAAGAGAAAAATAATCTCAATTAACACTTCAATGTAAAAAACTCATTGCAAATTATTCCCTTGGTTTGAATCTTCTCTAGCTTGAAGTTCAGCATCCCTGCTAGGCACAAGATAAATAAGAAATGAGAACAGAGACAAAAGGAATCTGCTCATCCAAAACTTAAAAAGTGTTTAGCAAGATCATTATTGCCCAAGAGTAAACTGAGATGTCCATTTTTATATGAAGTTCTGGAGATCTGTTTCCGTCTCTTCCCACCCTGTTCTACTTCCCTTATCTGCTTGTTGCCTCCCATGTCCCCGAGGAAGCCCTTGGCATCACGCATCTGTGTGTGCCCTTCATGTCCAGGCCTGGCCCTGACCCGGCAGCAGAAGTTACAACCTGCTGCATCTCCACACCCGCATCCCAAAGCCCGGTCCCGCTGTCACTTCCTCAGGGATCGCTCTTTGGGGACAGAGCACACAGGGCTCCCTGTGCCCGGTGTGGTGCTCACAGCTGTCACGCACCGCACTGGTCCCCTTGCTGACAGCTCCTCTGCTCATGAAGGGGCTGGATGGACACATACCAGCAAATGAAGAGGTGAACAGAATTAGCCAGTGTTACAAGTGTAACATTATTTATATAATAGGCAACACTTCACATCAAACAAGCCGGTGCAAGGCAGCAGCAGTAAACCTCTCAGGCTACTCTCGCACCATATACATGCCCCAAGGGCAAATTGTTTTTGAACAGCAGCACAGGAGAACCAATTTTTTGCTGCCGTCTGTGCATGTAAACCATGCATTTTCAGAACGGCTTTAAAAGAAACCTAGAGATAAATCTGGTCCAAAGAGCGTGTTATGTTACTCGTTGGAGGCAGCACCTCACCACCTGCAGCCCCAGCACAACCCAAACCTGGTGACAAAACCCCACTACCGATGCCTGGCTGAATTTCCAAACGGGGTTTCACTGAAAAAAAAAAAGGAAAAAAAAAATCCCTCGCTCATTCTGTGAGCTGGAAAAAGACACAGATCTTAATAATTCAATCTAAGTGTTTACACAAAGAGCACTGTGGGTACGCTGCCCTCCCCTGTCATTAGCGGAGATGAATGCACCCCCTTGTGCGCGCTGCTCCCGCAATGACATCACGCTCCCGCCTGCCTCGCTTTTCGCCAGGGCACTCTAGGCTAATGTAATCATACGATTACATAATTAACCCAGCTGTCTCATTAAGAAAATCAACTGGAATTCAGGGCATAATTAGTCATACAGCAATTAGCATGCTGATGAGCGACTGATGAAAAGCTGTCTAGATACGGAGTATGCTGGGACCACCCTCGTTTATCGGGGATAGAAGGGGGGGGGGGGGCAGAGCCCGGCTCAAGCCCCCCGAGAGCCACGGGGCCGGGCCGGGTCCCCTCGGCCAGCAGAGGCCTGCGCAGCCCCGGCCTGGCGTGGCCTCGGCACCGGGCACCTCGCGGCCCCTCCCGGGCGGGCCCCTCACGGCACCTCCCGGCCCCTCACGGCCCGGCCCGGCCCCGCGGGGAGCGAGCGGCAATGCCCGGCCTGGAGCTCGGAGCCGGGAAGCGCAGCGCTGCCCTCAGAAGGCTCCGGGTTGGGCCGGGGAAACTAACCAAAAAAAAAAAAAAAATTTTAAATAAATAAAATAAAAAGGCGCCGTTTCTTTTCACGCTTCTGAGGGAAATGCTCTTCCCGTGCTGCGGTGCGAGGCGCTGCTGGCGGGCTCATCTCAGTTTATTCATAAAAGGGGAAAGGGCACCTAATACTTTGGCCAGTGTCTTAAAATGGAGCTCCTGAGAAGGCTTTTCCAAAACAAAGGGCTTCTCCTAAATCCCCTCCTCCCTTTTCATGACAGGCCCGTAGCGCTGGAAACGCGTGGAAAGCAAGTTATGAAACAGTGCCAGGACTACAGGGGCAATTAATATTTTATATCACGGGGAATGTGTTTCCTAAGGTTGGGGTCTAAAAATAATGCACCGAAGGCACAGCAATTGTTTCGAAAAGACTGTTTGTGTTGCCTAAACCATGCTGTAAGCAAACCGAGCTTAGCGATCGCTCACAAGAAACACCCACGCAAAATGATAAGGGAGAGGGAAAAAATAAAAATAAAAATAATAAAATAATAATAATAATAATAAACCCCACCCTCCTGAGCATGACTTCGTTACCGTAGGCTGTTAACTTTTTGGAAAAAAGTTCAGCTCAGCCATGTCACAGCCAAGTGAATGAAGCTTTTGCCCCTGGCTGCACCATGCAGTGAGCGGTTCTCCGGGCACACAGCGCCTGCTTCGCAGGCAGCTCCATCAGCTTGTGATGCACTAAGTGCCTCCTTGGGAGGCTGCATATCTGAAAATAACCTGAAAATGTGTTTTAGAAAAAATAATAATTACATTGTAGCTTTTGAATATTCAAACACCTCACAGCATACTTAATTAATTCATTAATTATTCCCCAGAAATTTCAGGGGTAAATTGAAATAGCCTAGAGAGACTGAGACAAAGATTTCACGGAATAAATGATAACTTTCCTCCTGTTCCCCCATGACTCTGGTAGCCCAGGGACAGAAGAGTTATAGCCGTAATTCCGTTTGAAACAAAGCTCATCATCTCTCCAACTCCTCACTTCATAAAAAACATGAAAAGGTTCTCCCTTCCATCAGGAATTAAACACATTTTCTTACTCCCCCATCCCACAGGACTGGGATCTCTCTCTTCCTTTTATTTTTTCCATTTTTCAAAATGTTCCCCTCACCTTCCTGGCATCGGAGCATTTTGTAAGGGCCGTGCCAGGGAATTCAAAGCACCCACAAGAGGGTGAGGGACCCTCATCTTCCATACCAGAAAGAAAGCAGAATGCCACATTCTGCTGCCCTCCAAAAGCACTAAAGCAGCAAAGCAATTCTGAAGCGACCCCTCTGAGCAGGGACGGGAAGCTGCAGCATAACGGCGGCTTTGCTCCCCATTAATCACCATAAGCTGTCAGTGGCAGCACCCTGCAATGCTCACAGGGTTAAGTGAAATGATGTGAGATGGGATATGGCCACTTCGACCACAAGCACATGGATGCCTGTGCCGGAATGTGGCTCTTAGACCTTGTAGGGTGTTACGTGAAAACATCCTTTATTTATCTACCAATCGGCTACTTGCTGAAAAGATGCTTTGGCCCTGCACCACATTATGAGATGCATCTCTACCCTAGTATCCAAAAAAGTCAAGCAAGACAATGTTGATGATTGATTCCTTCATGAATTGTGTTGCAGTTCCCTTTACCTTCAAAGGAGTAACCAAAATTAATCCTCAGAGAAGTTTTTAATATTAAAGTGGGCATGCATAATAGGTGATACAGTATTTTATGGCACTGTAATACGCCAGCTAAAAAAGGACCTAGTGAGTTATAAGAGAAACCCCTGCAACTGAAAATGCTCCAATTTGAACATGAATATTCTAGTAATGGCTGAAGACATTGGAATTTACTGCTTGCACACTGAGCTCAATGTAAAGCAAAGGACAGTTACAGACAATCATTCACATGCTAAAAGTTTTATTTCTCCTATTTTGAGATTATAAAAAGAAAAGAGAACCCTCCACTGTATTTGAAAGCATTTCTGCCACAATCATCCCTTCTTTCTCCTGAACACTGCTGAATGTAGTTAGCCCTAAACCCTCAGCAGGCTGGGGTTTATTCCAATTCCAGTTCACATTCCTGCAACTGACAAAGGGAAGTGCAGTATATCCCATCCCACATGCATCACATACTGCCTCTTCTTCCCTGAATATGCAACGCTGCTCCAGTCACCGGGGTTAGGGTCGCTCTAAGCCCAGTTCCTAAAGCAAGAGCTTCAAAAGAGTGCTGCAGTTGGCACCTCCAGGTGAACGTGCCCAAGGCAGCAGGGCTGTCTGCTCTATACTGCACATTCTTCCTGCATCTACTCACTGCATCCTTCCCTTATCTGAACCTCCCCTCTTCCTTCCGTGCCTCCAGCCTACCAACTAAAATAGGGCTTGACAAGCACACAATAAATTTTTTAAAGTGTGTGCTTTAGGGATATTTCTTCCTTCGAATATTTATTCCAGCTTTTACAAAGGAATTTATCCAATTATTAATTCAACATGAAAAACGGAAGAAAAAATGTGATCAGACAAGCCCAATTTGAAGCCACATATTCAGGTAACAAAGCTATTTTTAGTTATTGTGACATCCATTTCAAAACGTAAGGATAAAGTGAATGAGAACTAAAAGACTAGCGTTGGCCAGGACTTTGCGCCTCATCTGAAAATAACTATGTAACACTAACAGTATGCCCTACCAGCGTGCACTCAGCCAGCACAGATCCAAAATTGTATTTCATGCTGTATTTCCGAGAGGCACGGCACAGAATTCAGACCCCGGAGGGAAGGAGGCTGAAGTGATTACGAGCTACTTCCACATTCCTCGGCGCTGGGCTGCCCGAAGGCTGGAGCAGCATCCCAGGCGAGCCAGACCCTTCTGAAAAATGCACAGTAGCAGTGGCTGACCCCACCGAAACGCCGCTCCAGACCTCCGCTCTGCAGCCTGGGCTATAAACCATCCCTCTCACCCCCATCCCTCTCACCCCAGCTCAGGCATTTCTTTGTGCAGAACAGTTTGCAGAAAAATCACCGGTGCCTACGTTCCCTGATTTGCTATTGTAGAGACTTCTCTTCCAGCCAGAACTGGGGCATTTTAAGTATGTTTACACAAGTCCCTTTTTTTTTTTTTTTTTTTTTTAACCTGGCCTGAATGTGGTGGTGAAGCTTCAAAGACTGTGCCTTCAGATGGGATACAGTCACAAGCTAAATCACTACCTGCAGCCCCATGGGTTCACTGCTTTTCGCTCTTTCAAGTATTAACTACGTTCAATTTTCTGCTTAATTTTATTCGATTTTCAAGTGTGTTTAAAATGATACCCCACTGCTCTCTTTGAGGGGGTGTATGCACTGCTTCTGTTGTCCGTGAGTAAGTTCATTTTGCTTCCTTTCCTCCTAGGAGTACTCACTGTCATACTGATTTGTTTTCCCTCTAATGTTGAGAAAAGGCACTGGTTATGAATATTCATTTCCATTGCAAAGTTAGGGACAGCAGAAATATAAGCCCTTTCATTTTACACTTCTACCTCCAATTTGATTTACGTATATTTTATTCAAGAAGGGGGGACTATTTTGGCACCTATTACTGTTTATCAAACATGGAACTGCTTAAAATTTTTCACACCGTACGTAACAATAGGAAACATTCCTCAGAAACTTATCTGTGCTGATCAGCCTCAATACACCACAAACTCGGGGTGTAACAACCCAATCATGTTCTCTAGACAGAGTTTTGCAAAACAACTACCAATTAGCCCAATTGAAAGTACTCTGATAATTAACTTTTTCATACCATGTTTTCAGTGCTCTAGTTCAGGATGTGCTGAACATGATCCCTCAGAGCAGCCTCTTTTCCTTCTCACCTCTTTGCACTCAGCCATCGCTCCTGTGCAGACACCAGGGCCGTGTGTGTGTGCTTGTGCTGAGATTTAAGCACGTCATGCAGCTTTCTGCTCACCTGGGTACGTAACAGTCTGTACAGACTTCCTTCTATCGGCTGGCATTAACCTTTATGCCTTCTGCTTAACATTATGTTCTGCAGAACAACCCAAACGAGTCTCGTAATGTACACAAACACAACAACTTCATACACATTTATCACCTCCAGCAGAAGCAAAAGATAACTTTTCTGAAAAAAATCTAACCTGTTTTTTTTTTTTTTTCTTATGTCACTTTTGACACAGAGCACTGATCAAGCGTTAACCACTTTTTAAATGGAAGTCTTTTCGTAGCCCAGGCAGCAATACAAGTCTGGAGAGTGTTGCTAAACTGTAAATAATCAGAGGGAAATGGAGCGATGTAAGCACTACATCTCACAGTGCCGATAGCCTGTGCTCCTTGGGAAAGGAATGAAGCTTTCTTTATGGGCAAGAAACAGATTTCTGCCTGTAGAAGTAATTCCCTAACACATATTTTAATTGATTACTTCTTTTAAAGACGTTTGTGTTTCCGCAGCTAAATATTCCCTTGGAAAAGCTAGCCCTGTGCAAGGCAGGGCAGAACTGTGACTGCGAGCAGCACCGCTACGCGTCCGATGGGTGTGCGGAAAACTCTCACAAGGCGCCCGTCCCTCCTTCCCCTCCCTCTGCAAGGTCCAGCCCCTGGGGCCGGGCACACAATTTATGACGGTAAGAACAAGGGAAAGACAAAATTTCCACTTCAGCCATCTTTCAGTTACTGCTTTTAATTGTTTTGACAGGGCACACTAGAAGAATTGTGTGTTTCTTCTTTTTACCCTCTCTGTTATTTTATGCTTCCCTTAGATAGGGGCTCCTCTGAACTAAAAAATACATCATGCACATTAAATTGCACGTCTGACCACAACAGAGATGTGAAGTCTCCAGTAAAAACACAAGCACGTCCCCTTTCACACTGTAAGAGTCATTCAGTTCCTTCTTGGTGAGATCCAGGTTAAGCAGAAATACACACACACCGGTTGTGACTCAACCCACAACAGCTGCGCAGTCCCCACCAAACTGAGAGCAACTTTTTGTTAACCTACCCTCATTCTCAAAACGTGTATGCTGACAAGCCTCCACGCAGTTTCTTACTCTGTTGGTGCTGGGCACAGCCGTGCTGGAGGCAGGAAGGCGGCAGGGAGGAAGGAGCCCAGCTTAGGGCTGAGCCTCGGTGGAGGAGCACAGGCTGCTGGCTGGGACCCGAGCCCAGCAGCGATGGCTCGAGTTTCCCCTGAGTCCAGGGAGCCCCAGGAGGAGGCAAACTGACAGGTACTCCTCCCTGCTAGCAAGTTTTTAGCGGTACTGCAAAGTACGCACCAACACTTGTTAGAGGAAATGAGCGCTGGCACCCAAATTTGGTTAAATCGATGTCACAGCAAGATAGAAAATTTTGTTTCAAGACAGAAGTTGTTTCTTTTTGCCTACGCAGCAGCCATTTGTAACAGGAGTAATGCTGAAAACCGAGAAAATGAAAGTGTGGCACTGTGCAGTAATTGCACAGTAATAACGAGACAGCGTAAAGTGAAATTCTGTGCAGTTTATGCAGATATCATCATCTGGCGTTCACGCCGGTCTCTCTTTTAACCTTTACTTGAAAATCACAGCAAAGTTTTGTTTAACAAAAAAAGATTAAACTTCTCAAGCATTGAACACAGTTCCTTTTTAAGAGAAAAATATTTAATTTTTAATGTTGTTCAAGCTCAATATTTTTCAGTTAAAAAGAGAATTATGTACATACTGCAACTGCTCCTCCACACACTTACAAAATAGGGCTCTGATTTCACTTGAAGTGTTTGCAAGATTAAGACCCTGAAAGCCAAGGGTGATAGCATAATGCACTTATTTTAAAAAATTAGAGAGAAAGAAATCTTGTACAGATGGGAGAAAGCTTCCTTAAAATACAAACCGAACCTCCCTTTACCTCAAAATAAATACATTCACATTATTTTTAAAGGTAAGTTGTGACAACCTTGTTGATTAGTGCAATTCATGTGGCAGCATTCACTTTTCTCTAGCTCTGTACTGCATACTGAAAATAAGGCAATTAAATGAGAAAATTAATTCCATTAATTAAAAATGTTCAGTCTCCAGCAAGACAGAATGATCGGAGTGAGAATTACAACCGTATAACTGCACATAAACCAAAGTGTTTTCCGTGATACGTACTTTCCTTTCAGAAGGATGTATTTTGCAGAACACACTGATGATAATGCTATTTTAACAGTGATATAAACTGGGGAGAGATCTGAAAAGGTCTATTTTATCTCTTAAAGAGAAAACCACTTGATGTATACAAGAAAATTCACAAAATACCAGCCTTCCCACAAATTCTTCACTGGAGAGCCTGAGTGAAAACTCTGGTCAAGTCAGGAAAGAAAATCATTAAGCTTAGCTGAATCCACAAAGCACCGTAGCCAGGGTTTCAATACAGATCATTTTATACTAAAATTAAAATAGAAGTCCTTTTTAATTATATAAAGTGTGCACATTATTACCGAAGAGAGGAATACATGCTTTCCTCAAGAACCATAAAATCGGCTGCTGGGAATTAGACTTCAGCTGCAATTATTATATGGTCCTATAAAGGATATTGAACGTCTGATAAAATTGCACCCTTGTCATGTAACAGTGATGCTTAATGCTAAATAACCACTCTGCAGCATTCCAGTCATAGCTTTCTCAAAACATCATAGCTCCCTTCTTGCACTGAAAAGAAAACATCGCAGGATTTCAGAGCTAAAAGCGTACCTAAATATTTGAAATACCAAATGGACAGGTCAAAAGATATGTAAGCCACAGAGAGGCAGAACAGCACGTGTGATAAATTAATACTGGTGGCTCCTATAAAGGAAAGCCCACCATGAAGATACACCGAATGTAGAAGACTATATATAATGAAAGCACAAAGCCACCACCACACGCACTGTGAGTGCATATGGCCAAGCCCCGCCACGCCGTGACAAACACCAGTGCGATCCATCCCTAATGGTGATTTTCCTTTCTGTTACGTTCCTTGTTGTAAACTGCGAGTACTGGCTACCCTGCATGCAGCTACGGAGACTGGCCGGACTTCTGGAGAATCTGGAATTTGCTTTTAACAGCACTGGCATGCTCTTCGTGTGCCTCTGAGGCCTGCAGCCCTGACGTGGGACTCAGACCTGTAGATATTTCTAATCCCACAGACACCATTGCACTCACAACCTAGCCAGGCTGAACGTTTTACATGGAGTCAGAATCTCAAAGAAATATTTCTCTGACACTTAACATAAGGCACACACAGGGGAAGGCTGGACAAGGGAGAGATTGTGACTGTGGACAAAGGGGTGCAAATTTTGCTCTTGCAAATTAAGGAGAAAATTCTCTTACAAAGGCGCCTCTCACGATTCAGATCCTACAGCATGGGATGTATGTCCTGCCTTCCCCACCATGCTTTACTCTTGACTTTGCTATTCAAATCTCAGCACCTGTGATGACACAAGGCTTCAGAAAAAAAGCCTCTGCATGAGAGCATCCACAGAGACCCATGCAGTTCTGGTTTGACGCTACCACTCTCAGAGCACTAGACGTCAAACTGACCCGCCTCCCAAGCTATGGCAGGAAACAAAAAAGCATCCTGGGTGGGTTTAGATGGAGATGGAAAGGCTACAGCTCCTTTCTGCAGCACTACGTGGTGGGTTGGCAGGCTGTGGGTCTGCTGGGGGTGCTTTCATGGAGGAGTTTCCTACACAAAGCCCATCCTGTGCCCTGCTGCACACCTCGACATAAGCCGTCCGATGCATGGAGCTGCTCCGAGATGTCAGCCACCTCCTGTGGCACAGGCAGATGTGCAAGTGGAGCTATTCACCTAAGAATGGTTACAATGAGCAGGAAACAAGTCGATGAAAACTCCAGGCCATGGCCAAATAACTGAAAAATCAACATTGCTGGGGCAACTGTGGTTGAGGACAAGCACTGTAAGCCTCTGCATCGCTTCATGTACACCACACATAGCACAGCAGGTACTGGCCACTGGGCAAAAGCAGGAAAAATACATACATTAGTGCTGACTAGCTTCTGAAAAACACTGACCTTTTAACCACTTAAGCTGTAAACAAAACATTAAAAAATTCATTTTGGTTTGAAGTGTGCATGAAGTACGTTCCTTAAAAGGTAAAGACCAGTGTGTGCTTCGCAATGAGAACTTAAAAGCCCTTAGATGTATTGTTTGTACCTCAAAACCTCTTTGAGATAAGTATATTGAATATAACACACAGAGAGAGATATATAATGTCCACATTTATGAAAGTACAGAATCATACACAGACTCTGCCATATGCCAACAGCTCAGCCCAGGCAGGATTTAGACCCGAGGACCTGGACTCATAACTCCCTCTCATCTTTGACAGACAGCAACATCTCTAACATTGGGGAAAACTAACAAACAAAAAAAAATCAACTCCCAAAGAATGCAAAAAGAAATGATACGGAAACTTGTGCTGACAAACATAAAGCAAAGTTGAAAATACACACAGGAAAAGCCTTTGCATAAAATTTATGATCACGCTTAGGCTGAACAGAATTGAAATTTGGTAGTGATTTACTTTTCAGTATCCAAAGTGTTTCTTCTCTTCACAAATGAATAGGAGCAAAGCAACTGGCCTTTGCAAGCAACTATTCAGGCTTTTTTTTTTTTCCTTCTTCAAAGGATGAGGAATTTTCTCTGTCCTTCAGGGTACAAGCATCGCCTCACCCTGATGAAGTTTCAAGATGTATCTATTTTGTTAGAGTGGACTCTCTAATAAATAAATTACTCAGAATCACACAATACTGTATTAATATTAATCGATTCATACAAACATTAAAATGTAAAGTCAATGAACAGTTTTAAGAAGTCATGAAGCGTGCCTTAGCTATAGTTTCTTCCATTAGAAATAATATTAGAGCATATTGGTTTCAGAATAAAAGCATTACTCATATTTAACTTAGCAAAGGTAGAAAAATGCCAAGCAGCATTCACACCAAAATAAACCACGAGAATATCAGAATACATAAATAATTTGCTTACCTGGAACATCAATTAATCTCTTATAAACATTCAAGAAGGCTGCCTCTGCTTCTTTGCTTCTTTTACCCAATGCGTCAATCTAAAGGGGTGATGAGAAAAGAAGGCTTTAGATTTATTCCAATACAACTCCTGTAGTCAGAGCTATAAAAATAAATGGAAATATTTCATATAAAATTAGTTAATACATAAAGAGGGAACTTAAGTCTCCTGTGTACAGCTCCTATAGAAGCAGCCTTATAAGAGTATTTCTGGTAAGTCTGTACTTAATGTAATTTAAAGTCCTGTTTCAGCACAATAGGAAGCATTGATATTTTTATGAACACTATTGCCTATTATCATTCGTTATTTTAAATCTTAAAAAAAAAAAAAGAAAAAAAAAAGAAAGCCAGGCACTTGGCAGACAGGCATTCTTCTCAAAAACTTTTCTTTTACCACTTACTAAGATCTAACACAACAAATGGGAACCGCATGTACTTCGGACATCACGCTCTGCCTTTATTGTAGGAAACATATTTTTCTGTTATTTCCACTAAGCCTGTGAGAAGATGAAAAGCTGTACTTTTGGGTACCCTCTGATACTTAATACTAAATCTCTGAATCTTCTACATGCAAATGCATTTTCTGCTAAAGCTTAAAGCACAGACCGTGAAGGCTGTGCTGCCTTGCACTGCTGAGCTGGAGACGGGCTGCTCTGACTAGTTTCTGTTCTTGTTTTGTATTAATACATACAGCACTAATCTGAGAAGCTGCCTGCCCAGGTGAGGGAAAATACTGCCTCCCACAAGCTATTATTTTCTCTAAATCTGTATTTTCCTCTAAAAATTTCATTTTAAAAGGAAAGGCAGCTTTATAGCTCTGAGAATAATTCCACAGCAACTTTTTTTTTTTTTTTTTTTTGGCAAGAGTGTTTTCCTAACGTACTGGAAAACAGAGGATTTACGATTACTAAATATTGACAAAAACCACACAAACCCACCCAGGACTCAGCCCATTGAATTACTATGCCAAAGCAGAAAGGGACAGAAAGGGAAGCAGGAAAGCCTGGCAGAGCTCTCCAGCAGTTTACCGAAATCAGGAAACTAAAAGCATGCAGATTATCGTTCCCATGTTTTAATAAAAAGCAAGGAAGGATCTGAAGAACTACAGATACAAAGGCCTGATACCAATTCTTCTGTGTATTTGAAAAGCAGTTAATATTATGAAACCATTTAAAGGTGCGTACGTCAACATGTACTAAAAAAGGAAGGTCCTGTCTGAAAAACGTCCTTGAATTCTTTAACCACTTTATTGATTCGGTAGATAAGGCAGGAACAATGGGGAGAGTTTACTGTATCTGCATTTCAGGAAAGTATCTGATATTTTATTATACAGGAGGGAGGGCTGCAGGGAGGGAAGGCAGGCTGCAGCCCGACCTGCCGCGCCGGCTCGCGGGGAGCTCTGGCGCAGGAAGCACAGGGTGCCAGGGCAAGGAAACGGCGCGGGGAGGAGGAGAGATAAGCGCAGGGCGCTGCTGGGTCAGCCCGGTGCTGTGGCTGTTTGCCTGCTGCCAGAGCGCCTTGGGAAGGGAAGGATCCGGGGGGAGCAGCCTGCAACACGGCTGATGGAAGTCATGGAGGAGATGGGTGTGAAGAAGCGCGCAGGAGCAGCACCTGCACGGGGCTTACGTTCAGTCTTGTGGCTCTACGTGGCTGGCGGAGACCGGCATGGAGGGGATCAAGGCCAGAAAGCTGAAGTACGAGGCCAATTGTAAAATTACACAGAAGCACAACACACAATGTATAAACTGAGGAAACGCTTGAGGAGAGGGGTCAAGGAGAAAAGTAAGGACGGCAAAGGCATCTGCACAGCGTTTGGCAGCCCCAACGAAATCTGGAGAGAGATGGTGAGAGGTGGTGAAGGGACGAGTTACTTCAGCATGAGCCAAGGCTGTAGTAGGAGAAGCAAACCGAATTCCTTCTTCACTTACAGCCCCCAAAGGCTGGATTCATTTAGGCAATTTAACTGAGGTGTACCATGACTGAACCATGACCTATTCTTATAAATTTAAAAATAAAGTACTGGGGAGATGACAAGCAAGCAGCATAGGCCAAAATGATGTGGATCTGGAGAGCAGACCCCGGGTCCCAGGACACACTGGCCGTGCTCTTTGTCAGAGTGCACCACGAAAGCACCGGGAAGGCGCCGGGACCTCAGCCGCCGTGTGATGCGACGTGCTGGACAGCGAGGGATTGATGGTTGTGAATAACGCGTTTATTAATCGGAATTCAAGCAATCACAGATGGACCGATGCTCATTAGGGAACGAGAACAGAAGTAACTCGGAACATTTTCACACAAAGAGTATTTGAAATTAGAATGTGGAACAAACTGCCAGAGCCAGAGAAGCACCGGGTAGTGCAAACCATGCTCGAGAGTATCAGCCACCGCGAGCGAGCGGGCGAGAAAGGAGGGGGCAGCCATCAGAAAGGCTTCTGCAGTTGAGATATTTCATGGGTACATGAAGACAGACTTTGAAGGCCAAAGCACACCATATGTTAGACTTCTGGACTTCAGCGTTCCCACGTACAATTTTCTCTCGCTGCTGCTCAGCACAGTACAGCCAAATTTAAATTACTATTATTAAAGACGATTAGCATCACAGAACTCATTCTTTACTGTATTTTGAAAAATTCATTTGCCCCTTCTAGGAAAAACAAGGCTTTTAAAATAAACGCATTTCTATTTCTGTGAAATAACTGAATGGATTTGTTTTCCTATTACAGCTTCTTACATTTTAATAAAGGGCATTAGTACTTATGTTCTCCCTAAATATTACAAGAAGTATGGTTTATTCACCACTCGCCAGTTATATAGTGATTGAAGTATAAAACAGAATTGAAACACCGTATTCCAAGGACATCAGAGACGCTCTGATGGCAGCAGTTTGTAAATCACCAGAACTTTCACATCTTTTTTTTTTCCTCCCAAAATTCAGAGCCTGAACTCCAAACAATCCTACCAAGCAGAAAGATTTTTTTTATGTTTAAGTAGTTAAAAAAAATCAATCAAGCTGCCTGGGTTAAAATTCTGTTAAAAATGAGCTCTGCAGCTATTCTGTATCTTAAAATATAGTTTTAACCAAAGCACCATGATGACTTTAACTAGAATAAAAAAGAATTAAGTATGCCAGTTTCCAGCTGTGTAAGGGGAAATATGGGATGAGAAGGTCATCAAAACAGCAAGATATAAATAAAGTCCAGAGACAAAGGAAACAGAGCGCTGAAATGACATGGAAATAAGCATTTGGGATTTCACTGAAAATTTTTCAAATCAAAGTAAAATTGGTTCAGGAGCCAACAAGGATCAGCTGCAATCAGATCACACTAAAACAGTCAGTGAATATATTATAAAACTCTTGCTGAACATTTTTATTTGACTCTAAAAACTTGAGGGACCCAGAAAGAAGTCAACTTATAATCACACTAGGGTAGTCTTGACACGAGCTTAGCTCCACATCTTAATTTATCTAAACCAGGCCCCATTATGTCTTCTCATACCAGAAAGAAACAACAGTGACCTCTGTATTCCCCACCACCCCCATAAACATATGTTCACTTTTAAGTTTTGGCATACTATTTGTCTTGATAATACCATTGGAGCTACACTGAGATAACAGAAATGAGACACGAGGAATCCTCCCTCCTTCGCACACCCTTCATCTTCACAATCTCAGCAGAGCAGCAAGACGCTCGTTTGAGAGCCGCCCTCCCTTCATCCACCTTATTTTTCCAGGTCAAGTGCTTTCATGAGTTGTTGCCCTAAGTACCGAGTCGTTCCCCGAGGCTAAAAGACACCTTCCCCTCCAAAACCATCTCTCTCCAGCTTGTCTGCTCCTTGCTCTGCTCCCATTTTCCACGGGCAGAACAGCAGCAGGCTGCCCAGCACTGCTGCCATGCTGCTTTGATAGCACGGACAGACGATTTCAGGGGGGCTTGGTCAGTCTCTTATCAGCTACACCTGGCTAAAATCTAATCATCATCAATGAAATCAGCAGTTTTGTCTCCACATTTAGGTAAGCACCATAAATCTGGCCGCGTATGTCAGGGAAGATGCCGAATGCAGTTTCATATGAACATTAACTCCCTCTGTTTTAGCTCCGTACAGACAAATTCAAAAAGATGAAAGCAAAACCCGTGGCTTTATTTTGGAATCTGTCACGCTTTGTGCGCCAAGAAATTTCAACGTTAATTAAAGTCTGATGCCTACTGCACCACAGATCACCTGGGCTCAGCAGGCAGATCCGCAGAAGCTGCACGGTTCCTGCTCTGCCACCGCAGCCAGGCAGGCTGAGCGGCTGTGTTCAGAGTGAAAGCAAAGCAGGGAGGTCAAACTCTTTGCTAGGAAGCTGGAGCTGCCAGGTGCCAACGTGTTCTGCATCGACACTTCAATTCTCCCAACTCACGGGTACCAGGACGTTAACACGTTTGCAGACACTGCGACCAGCACATGGCCACGATGAGTTCCTTCTACCTGGCTCATTCTGCATTGCTGGGGTTTTGTTTTCATTTTGGTTTTATACAGCTCAACATGCCAACAACTGCTCAGTGAAGGATCACGTGGTTTTGGTGTTGGTGTGGCATTACCTAAGAATTAGTGATTTCCTTGAAGCACAATTAACTTGTACACACATACCACAAGTCTCAAACACAAGCATTCACACATGGATTTTGTAGTCCTGACTCTTCTATTTACCAGCATTGCTCTTCAGTTGCAATCCTCACTCTCACTAATGACCTCAACAAGAAGGATGCTAACTTGTACTGTCCTGCACCCAATCTGGAACCAACTTACCAAGAAAAAATAAACCATTTAAACAGGAATTTATATTGCCGTTCCAATTTTAAACTAAATAGATGCCTGAACGAGAGACACGCAGCCCCCTCTGCACACAGAGCTCCCCTACACATCTTTCCTTGTATTGTTTTGCATTGCCAAGCTTTTTCATTTGTCTTCAATTTCTTTGAGCTACCTAAGTGCCATTAAGAATTGTAAGAAACATATTAAACAAAGGGAAAAGCATGATAACAACTCATTAACGTAACATTATTTTAAGCCATATTCTTGAATAGCTGCCTTGGAATCAAGTGGTGGATATAGCAAGCATTATTAGCGCTACACAATGACATAATTCTTTCTTTTAAGCCATTACAATAGAGCTTAGCTGCTCTCTCACATAAAACAGTACATCAGCTGCTAAGGTGGTGCACCGTAACAGCTCTACAACACACTGCGTGCGTATTGGGGAGCACGCGGTGTATATCTGCAGTTGGCTTGATTTCCCTTTCTTTGTACCAACAGGTATCTACACAGAAAACTAGTAAAAATAGAGCCCAGTTAGAGTTTTTGCAGCTGACAGAAGAAAAATTAGAAATACGTTTTTTTTTCTTCTCTGCTACAATTAAAAGATTTCTGAAGCAAAATTAAAAAGAAATGATTCCTGTGCAGCTGCTTAAAGCATATGGCATGTGTTTTAGCTGTGCTATAAATTCTTTAAGGAAAGTAGGACCTTACAGCGGCTACAATTCCAATCTGTTTAACAAAGCTGTGGGTGCCGTGCACAGCTACGCTACCTGGGAAGAGCAAGGGACAAGCACGGCACCTCGCCAGCTGGTTGGTTTAACCTCAAGTTAACAAGAGAGCTTCAAGAGGGACTGAAATCCTTCAACTTTTCAATCCTACTTCCCTCTACTGTGAAACAGCTGCAACCTTGAACCCTTGAAACCTTTTCTTCCTTTTGTGCCCAGATAAATCCTGATTTTCCCAGACAAACAACGCTGCCATCCCCTGAGGAAAGCTCAGCTCCCTCATTCTCACAGGACAGCTTCTTGCTGCTATTCCAGTCTTTGATCTTCCTTCCCAGTAAAACAGCCCAGCCCAACATGTGCCTCAAGACATTGACAGCAGAATGACAGCTTTGTTTAAATAGCTTTTACTATTTGCCACCCTGCCTTCAGATCACTGCAGTGGTGGGTCTGCTACGATTGCTGAACCTCTCCTGGATCCTTCTGTAACCTGCATGTCTTCCTCCACACTTCTCCGGGCGTTTCTGAGCAGCGTTTCTCAGTTTATGCTCTCACTCTGCTCCTCATCCATCTCTAGGGCAAGCACCAAATGGAGCAGCCCGGCTCCCTCCTCCTGCCTCGGGCCACCAGCTCTCGCTCCTCTTGCATCAGATCCAGCGATCACAGTCTTGTAGCATGATTCAGCTCACTGACTCGATGAAAAACTAAGCAACGAAGGAGAGAAAGAATTTATTTTCCACCGTGTCGGCGAGCTGAACTGACTCATCCTGTGCATTTGCTAGACTCAGCACAAGCAGGAGGTGGGCACCCCGGGCTGGGGCGAGGACACTTGCCTGCGGCAACCCCGTGCTGCCATGGGCTGGTACAGCACGGAACCACAATGTGAAAACGTGGGTGGCAAAAGGAGGGTCAAAGTGCTGGAAAAAAAAGCCAAACATGTCAGGAAGCAAGGAGGAAAAAAAGCCACTTTGCAGGTGAATGTGACAGAAGCTCAATTCTTCCAAGGCGAGGCAATAAAGCAGCTGTAATTACCAGCTGTGTGCTGCACTCCCCAGGGACACCCAGCACCTCCAGCGCTGGCAGTCGGCAGCTCCATGGGATGTGTCCTCTGAGGACAGTGGCTGTGTCCAGGGCACCCTGGGGGTGCTGAGCTGCTGCTGAGGGCACCAGAGCTGTGCTCTTGTCTGGGTCTCAGCTGGGGAGCAATGGGAGGGGAAGGGGTGCCAGCACCACACAACCTCCAGCCAGGGACACTGGCTTCCTTACAGCCCGCACACCTTAAGAACACCCTTCTAGCAAAGGGATCAACATTATTTGCTGCATGCTGCTAACCTGGGAGATGTAAGAACTTGCTGTGTTTGATCCTCACTGTTGTGCACAAGCACGGGGTGGGATGGAGGACATCTGCTCCTGAGGAGCTCACGGGCAAGCTTGGCACACAATGCAGCAGAAGGGGGACAGGGCAGGAAGGAGAGAAAGCGGTGACAGCCCGTGCCATCCCCCTTCACCTCCAGCCTCCCGGCAGGAAAGCAAGTGGCTGCTTTCATCTGCCCATCAGCCTCTCCTCCTTCCTCTACAATAAGCAGTGGTCTAGACCCCACAATCGCTTTTCTCCCTTGAAATGACCCAAGCTTTTCTTCATGTATTTTAAAAAATAGGGCAGAGGAATCCTTGCAGCCACGAGCTCATTAACTGCCTTTGTGCAAATCTACCTGTGCATAAATACCAAAATGCAATCTTTTGCTCATATTTTATACTGAGCTGCCCTCTTACAAATCACTGCTGCTTTATTACAGCAAGGCAAAAACAGACACTGGCCTGTATTAAGCCTTGTAGTAATTCTGCAATAAATACAGGAATAATTCTGTATTTGGAGAAGCAGGGACTGGATTATGATGACACTCAGCAGAATACCGCGCCCTGCACAGCGCTCCCATCCCCATTCCTTCCAGCACACTTCAAACTCTTTTTTTTTTTCTTTTTTTTTTTTTTTTTTTAAGGATGAGAAGATACTTCTGACACTGCGAACTGAAACAGTGCTGCCTATCTGAATTTTGCATAAATAGTTTCCCACCACTGTTAGCATTTCACCCAAATGCGTGGCAGCGGCATAGCGGGCCTTAATATAGACAGCCCACCAGCTGCCAACAGGAATTTCAGCACGTTGTCACTTACATAAAAATAAGAGGATTTGGGTTGATCCCCCCCCCAGGTTACCCCTGTAGTGATGGCTGTTTCTGTACGACTTGCCTGCACACCAGACGGGATGGAGATGAACCTGCAAGAGCCTCGGAAAGGTGCCTGGTGCTGGTATGTGTTTGGCTGGCATACCTTAGCTTTGGGACTTCATCTGTTATCCCAATAGCTGAATTTCTGCAGTTTGAGAATTGCTGCAGTTCTGCCCCTTGGTCTGGAGTTAAAATGTCTCTTCCCTCAGGGAGATTTCTGACCCTTGCGGCAGCAGGCACCCTCCACGCTCACCAGGGAGACTGCATCTGCCTTGGAGATGCTCAACTACGTATATTTAAATCACCTTCCTGTTGTTTAAACTGCAATCAAGCCAAACATATATAAATAAATAAGCATTTGCACACATGTGTAAACAGAGATGAAATGCTGCCGAGCTGCTGATACCCCAAAAAGCACACCGGGCACGCCTGCGCCCTCCCCAACAGCACCGACACGAAGGCACAGTCCCCGTGCTCCCCTTATACAAAGGAAATTACCCACCACCCCCGCCCTGCGGAGTGGATGCTGAAAGACAACAATTACCCACCAAAAAGACCAGATTTACTCCATTTTGTTACATGGAGTGGTTTAATGGGACTTTCATTGAAGAGTGGCGAGGCTCCGGGCCGGGCTCGGCTTGATGCGAGCTCTGAATTTTGATGTATGCTGTTGACTTCCACAACACAGAGCAATTTGTAATAGCTTTGCCACGCTGTTGTTTTCAAAGCTCCTGCTACATCACAAGCATTTATTTCTGACCACAAAATTACATTTATTCAACAGAAAGCAGCTCAGGGTCTTTAAGAGGTTAACTTCTGGAGTGCTTGGCTGCTCTCCAGCCTCTGTACTCGAATCAGCGCTAACGCAACAGCACACAACAGCACCCAGGCTAGCCGTGATTAATAGAGTGCTGAATACGCTGCTTTCCACATACACACACTTTTCATTCCCTTGCTTCCATAGATCATGGACTTATCCTCAAAATATCTGACTGAAATTGAATTTGGCTTCTCTCTCAACCGTTCATTTCCTATGTTATGCAAGGTTATATCCTTTTCTGCATGAGCAGAACCAAACCAGCTGCAGCTTTTGAGAAGAAAATGTGTTTTCAATTATGAAGCTGGCCTGAATATTGAACCACAGTTCTACTGCTACTCTAATTGAGCCATCATGGAGTGAACCTACAGGAAAGAAATTGTATTAATTAGGTTTGTAAATTTAACATAAGGAAATTAAAAGGGGGAGAGGGGGGCATCAGGGTATCAGCTCAGGAATAACTCCTTCCAAAATGCAGAAGGAAAGCGTGTCCAAAGTTCTTCAGGCACACACACGCATTATTAAAGCCCTCCTTCAAAGGCATGATTAGTAGTTCCAGCACACCAAACAGATTTTCAGCTTCTGTTGCCTGCATATGGAAAATTATTAAATTACTCTGCTGACCAAATTAATAGTTTAAAGAGCAATTCAGCTAAGTGGGGAGCCAGAGTGGTCTCATCAGAACGGGAGCACTCTTAAAAGTACTTGCTTTGTGAGAAGAAAATGAGAAATGGATTTCACAGAAACGAAGCCTAGCGTGTTGTTTCGGAGTATGTGCCTTAAAGGGTTCTCCAAATGAGGGATTACTGCATTACTGTTGGACAGTACTGCTATGCCACATGAAAAGAATGCTAATGACCTCAGGAAATCCTTTCCCAGCCTTAAAATATCTATTTGATGACTTCACAAATACGGATTCAGACATTAGATTTCCATACCACAGCTTCAGCCTTGTGAATTAACATAGCCCAAGAACATAAAGTTTTATTTTTAAGATTTCTCATACAAATGCCCAACGGCTCACGTAAACGTGATAATGCACAATGACCCAGTGGGTTTGAGCACAGCTTACTGAGGTGGTTGCTTGCCAACTTGGAAACGATAGATAATGATTTTATGATTGAATGATAAAGCTCTTAAGCCCTTCTGATTCTGTCCTGCATTTAGCCCAGCATACTGTGAGCAAACCATTAATAAGATGCATCCTTGGGTTAATGATAAGCAAACAAAAAATGAGATTCAAGACAGAAATGTTAGGAATTTTACACCTCAAGTTAGTGAGTTCTAACCGTCTTGCTCCCAAATAAGCTATTTATACCCTCTATGCCTTAAACCTTGCAGGAAAGTTAGAAAAGCTACCCACAGAAATCAAAAGGACAACGTTATCAGCTTTCTATCAGACATAATAGTCTATTCGTTAAAAAAAAAAAAAAAGCATTCAATTTCCATTAAAATCCTAAACAAGGACAAAGTACTACATTGAAATTATCAATGATGAATTAGTAGGGTTTCACATTGCACTAGGAATGCAATTTTAAATTTGTAGCACATTAAAATTCATTTCATAATGCTTTACTTTAACTGTCATCATAAAAAACCCACACTTACTTAAAGCACCAACATCCGTACCTCCCAAAAAACTTATTTCCAAAAACTAATGGAAACTGCAGATTTGATAAGTGGAACAGTTTCATTTGCAATTTCTTTTGATTGAGATAAATATCCCCGGAATATGGAATCTTACGGTTTTTGTTTGTTTTGTTTTTTACCTGTGAACATACTATACAAAGGGAGTACACAGAGTGGGGCATGAGGTATCAATATCCGTGTTCAAGCTGAGAAGAGAATTTGGCTGAAGTGATCAGTGTATTTATTTTAAAAAGTGAACTAGCCACAGGTTTACAAGCAGATGTCCCATAAAGCATGCTTGGGAGGATATTTAAATATGCAAGCTTAAGTTAACCTCTCTCCAAGTCACGTCGGGCTTGCTGAGGGTACAGTTCAAGGACAGTTTAAGTCAACCTACACTGGCACGGCTGCACTCCTCCTGCCCTTGGCTTTGCTCTTCTTGCCTCTCCCCTGGCCAGCAGGAGCCTCAGTGAGCTGGGTCAGTGACCAACCTGGCAGAAAACTAAGCCGGCAAAAAAGAGGGGAAAAAAAAGAAAACTTTGTGCTCTCCACAGGATCATATGAGTAGAAGCGTGAAGGGAAGGCAGGAGGTGGGGAGGCAGCTCAGAGGTAGGCAGGAAGACAGCGATAGCCATGTAAAGCTGCCTAAATACCTCTGTTTGTTAGGGAACTGCGCCTTCTGATCGTCTGGCCTTCCCTAGTGCCCTGAGCCCATGGAAGGAGTCATCCTGTGGGGGATCTGCAAAGGCCTGCTTCCCTTCTGGGGCAGCACGATAACTTCATATTGCTCTGACATGCCAAAACACCTACTTAGTTCTGTCAGTAGGGAGCAAGACAAGGGTGCAACAGCAGTATGGGGTGCAGATAGAAGCAAGGGGCAAAAATGCAGTGGAGACCACATGGTTGACGGAGAAGCTGCATCATGCAAGCACATATTTTCCTAGCTTCTGTACAAGAAAAAAATGATGAGAAGGTGGTGCCCTGAAGTTTTATAGAACATCCACAATGCCTACAGGGCTGTGAACCAGAGCACTCCAATAATATTCTTTACCTGCTGCTCCAGGACACTTCCTCTCCAGCAGAAGGCATCTATTCTCACTACTCTTCCTTTCACCTCTCTTTATTTTAAATACTTATGGTTTTGTTGTTGTCATTGTTTTTTTGTATACTTCACTGGGGCTGCAACTTGTGAAGTGTCTGTAGCAGAAGCAGGGAACCTCTTACCAGCAGATCACTCCCTGTTTCAACTTCTTCCTCCCTGCAGATGTCCTCGAGCACTTGTGCTGTGACACCAAGACCTGCCCCAGCTACATGGCTTGCAGAGCCATCTCGGGAGAGTAAGACGAGGCAACTCCAGTGGGTTTAGAATGAAGAAAAGCCTCTATACACTGAAGGCAATTTGCTCTTGACCTACCTGGAGCATTCATCTCATGATCTTTCAGAAAGCCAGTCTTAACAACGAACAGAGGCCAAATCTATACACTGAACAATAAATTATAACTCAACAGAACAGGCTAATATTCTCAGTATTCTGATCCTTAGCATAATTACCGGTACCCTTAGCATTTTGATTCTGATATGGGAATGGCAGGGAAGGTTCAGAATAGACATTAGGAAACATTTCTTTGCTGTGAGGGTGCTCAGACACTGGAGTAGGCTTCCCAGAGAGGTGGTTGATGCCCCATGCCTGTCCGTTCAGAAGACATTTGGACAATGCCTCAATAATATGCTTTAACTTTTGATTAGCGCTGAGGAGGTCAGGCAGTTGGACTCAATGAACTTTGAAGGTCCCTTCCAACTGAACTACTCTGTTCTATCCTATTTGTCTCCAAAACAAGGTACAGTAATTAAATCTATAATGAAATACCACAACTGACAGTTAGCTGTTCTGCATTTATGTGCTCAATCACAATTAATTCAGTTCTTTTAGGTTTCTAAAACCCTGTCTAGACTACAGAAACTGGAATCACTGCCTAAGGAGATTCAGCAGCACAATCTTGTGACATATTCGTGCTTCGCTTAAGAGGAAATTTCTACCAACAAATTTTACCCTTGTAATTTATGAGATTGAATTTATACCAACATAAACTTCACTTTTACATTGGTGAAGCAGATCTGCACAAGAGGAGTGTGCGTGAACCACACCAAGGTGATAGTGAAGTGTCTCCAACGGGCAAGATCTGATGGGATAATATGCCTTCACTAAGCAGAATTTTGATTTATGTTTCTTGCTTCATCTTCAGACATTCCCTTCATTATAGAACAGCACTGAAAGCGTACATACACTTCAGTCAGTGCTTTGCAAACTTGAAACTAAAGTGGAAAGGTTTTAAGAGCACTGCAATTCACTTGGAACAATTTTAAAGTGTAAATTTCTATTGGCAAATGGACTCACACAAGTCATTCTTTGTTCTCACAAATTGCTATTAGATATATCAAGGACAAAGTTCTCCTGTTTATTTATTTATTTCTAGCAGTATGTGGGAAATTGGATAGTAAACTAAAAAATACCACGCTGCTTTTAAGATGAAAAATTATTGTCTATTTGAGATACGTATTTAGGAGGAAGTACAAGTAATCAGAAAGACAACCCTCATTACAGATAATAGGAGTTGTGCACTTAAATCCCTGGGCAGACTTCTGAAAACATGCTCCTGAATTTCCCTGTGCTCTGATGGGAACTGTAACAGTATAAGACCAGCTCATAACTTACTGTAGACTGAGAAATTAAGAAGTTTTGCTGCTGGAACACAGCTGACCTTAGAAGTAGGGCTCTGCAATGTAAAAGTGTAAGCTAAAACCTAAACCTACCCCCCCACACCCACAGAACTCATCTTTGTTAAGAGAAAAATAATTTGCAAATTTCATCCGTGGCTTTTTCCTAGAGGCAATACAACAGCTCCCAGCTGGCCCTCGCTCATGTGATGTGAGTACCTCAGTGCTGTCCACAATCCTGCCATTGGCCCAGCTGCCATTTCCTATAGAAATTCTTCAAAACAACAACAGTTGGCTTTTAAACTTGTGATCACTCTAATCACATGTTTCTCGGTGGAGCAGTGTGAAGACAAACCAAAGAAAGAGCCAGCCCCAGAGCTGTGAACACTTTCTGTTGGTTTTCCAACAAACACCTGCTAACTTAAGGTTTTCCAACAAGTCCTCTAGAATACAGTCTTTTACAGATTAAGGGTTTACAGTACAACTATTTTAACATCTTCCTGTTTTTGTATACACGCATTACATTGCATTCATTAAGCATTTGAACTGCCGAGTCACTGAGGCATACCAAGTTAGTGTGTGCCACCTGAGTCACAGCAACAGCAAGTTTACGCTCAGGTATGCCAAATGCAAAGTGATTTGGCTAGCTGAGCTTGTCCAGCACAAACACAGCATATCACAAATACATCCAGCATATGGCCGAATGCAGAAAGGCCGAACCCCTGCAATGCTCCCTGCTCACAGGTTCCATCTCCACCCAGCCACACTGGGAGACTGCGGGCACGCTGCTCACATGAAGCAAGATCAAAAGCATCAAGAGAAGCTGAAGCTCTTACCTCTCCTTGGAAACTCTTCAGTAATGGAGCTACCTGTTTGCGAAGGTCCTAGAAGACAGAAGCAAAATGTTTCATTAGAAAGTGTGAAAGGCTGTGTCGTCGTCAAGTTCTTCCCAACCCTGTTTTCAGATCTGAAGTACTGCATAAGACTCGGCTGCATCTTATGGGAGCTCTGCTTTAAGTAAATGTAAATCCAGAATTCCTTTTGAACAAGTCTGAATTTCCAGTTTGACATACACCTGTACCTGTTGCAAATAGAATTAATTAACAAAACTGAAAACTGTAGTGATGGTAGGTAGGCACGAAACGCCTTCAGCTCCTAATTCAGCTGAAACACTAATACGATTAGAAGTAAATGCCTCTATCTTCCCAAACAGCAGCTACACCTCTGAACTTATGCTGAAGAAATTTCCACAAATGGAAGCCAGGCATAAAGGAAGATGACTCTGGACCATCAGTCCAGCTAAGAGTTTTGTCATTTTGTAAAAAGACTATTTTATTTATTATTTTCTGATGAGTGCTATGACTTCAGTCACTGAGGAACTGGAGACAGCCATACTGAAGATGGGAGCATTATCTGTTGGTTTCTTTATAACTAAAAATTTCTTTTTCCAGAATTACAGCACACTTCACTCTACTAAATTCATCAAAATATTGTCCACTGAACCACCCTAATAGTTCATAGCGTAGTTTGACTTACCAACCGAGGTAGTTTAGGACAATGGTATATATCTATCTTCTATAAAATTCTCAGTGGCTCTGCTTTTAAACCAATGTAGGCCTAATTAACTTACAAATTCCCAGCTGGGACTTAGAAACCCCAGATGGGGCTGGATTTCCCAGCCTTGGAGGGTTTAGAGGCCCAGCTGCCCAGGGCTGTGCCCTGCCAAGGGCCAGGTGAGAGCAGGGGCCTCCGGCCCAGCCCCGTGATGCCCCAAGAACACAACCGGGCAGTCACGAGCTGCTGATGTAGCCGTGAAACCTTCCTTGCTTCCCATAGCCCTGTAGCTACACTGAAGCTCACGCAATAGGGTCATAAAGACATCTTTGAAGTATTTTCTCTCTGTATTAAAAGTGCCGATTGAAGCCTTGGGCATTTCAGAAAAGAGGGTCAGCACAGAAAGTTGGGAAATTCTTCCAGGGCAACGACATGCGTGCTTTTACGTCCTGAGTCACGCAACAGTTTGGGCATTAAACCACACACCAAAATACCCTCATAGCCCTGGGTTTAATCTGTTTTGCTGAAGGAAAAAAAAAGGCTTTTGAGTGAGTTTTGTAATTTTAATGACAGGTCACAGAGGGAGCTGGAGAATCGGGAGTTCTCCCTGAGAAATGGCTCCGGGGGCCAAATGCCAATGGAACTATCAAAGAGAAATGATCAGCCAAATTACACTTCTTCCACGGTTCCTGCACACCGTACGGCTAATCCCCACCACGATGAGGGTAATGTCACAGCTTTATAAGCTCATTCTTCCGTACCAAACCAAACAATGCCGCTCTTCTTAGTCCGAGTCACCTAAACGTTTCCTGATCTTTTCTGTCGCCTATTTTTGGACAGAAAAAGGGTAGATAATGTCCTTGTGTACCATGACTGTAGATAAATTATGCGTCTACCAGAGCAAGCTGGCAGGTTGAGCAGCTTTTCCCACTTCCTGGCTACGCTGGGAGCCCAGAAGGCTTTGCACATTTTATAGCGTATTTTCCTCATAACATGATGATGATGACATTGAAGAAAAAAACAAAAACATCAATGGCAAAATAAATGCCTGCATTCAGGGCCAAAATCTGGCGTGCCAGGCTTTAATGCCCAGTGAAATTGTAAACTGAGACCTAAGACTTACAATCAGGACACTGGCATCCTTTTAAACTTCATAAAATCAGGGAAAATTACACCATTCAGGCAAAGCAACATTTCATGAAATAAAAAACTCAGTTCATTGGAAATCATCGGGTTTAAGGCTCCCGGTTCCTCGTATCGCCTCTGAATTTACTGACTGGTTTGGCGCCAGCCAGCAAACTGATGTCAAAGCTGAAAGCAGAAATATAGGAGACCTAATTCAACACCAGCCCCAAGCCTCGTGCTTGCACAGCTCGTAAGCGTTGAACGTTATCCCCACTGCCTCAGCATCAGAAATCACCTGAGATACTTTCACAGATGACACAGTGCTGCAGTGACATTCAGGAAAACAAACCACGGCTGGTTGTGGAGGCAGAAGATGTAAGCACTGCTCCTCTGTGTGCATGGTGAGCCCTAGCAGAGCCTGCTATCGAACTGTGTGTCTTGTGTCTGACATGCACTAACTTCTGAACGTGCAGAACTTTTTATTTCATGATCATAAACCATGTCCGGACTTTGCCGTCCTATTCACTTCTGATAACGAGCGATGTTGTTGTTCGTTGGCTATGGAGGACAGAACAGAGAGAGAAGCAGGAAAAGGAGGGGAAATATGAGGAGCATCTCAAAGCCAAAGAAACAGCTGGCCAAGCTGATAAAAGGGGGGAAAAGCCATCAAGAACAAAATCTGATTCCCAAACATCCTTCACTTAGCAAATTCAGGATGCTAAACGCTCATCTCAGCAATCAAAACATTACTGAGCAAAATTCATGCCATAATGGCAAAACATTATGCTTGGAAACGTAGGCATAATGGGAAAACGGCTTATGCTATGGAAAACGTAGGCAGCAGCTTCTGTTGTTGGTAAAACTGTTTTAAAAACATTTCGTGACAGAGGCGAAGGCAGCTCCAAGTGATTCAGTCTCGCAGGCAAGCAATCGCTTGTACAGCAGGAATCAATCCTGGGCAGTGGTGGGACACGCTGATCAGTACAGCACACGTTAACAGCACAAAATGCTTTCACAACTCGAAATCTTAGCAATAACTTGAGATCTGCTGCAGCTGAACAATGCAGAGAGAACATCCCCTCTCCATTATCTGCCCCGAGCAGACAGGCTAAGGGAAGGAACCAGAAGGAATTTGCTCCAGTGTTTTAAATGCAACCAAACGTGCCATGCAGGCAAGCGGGTAAATGGCAGGCAGTGTAACAAAGGGAGGACACCCCTTCCTCACACCAGTTTTGGTTTTCTCCTTATCCTCCCCATTCCGCCCCCTCCCCCCCTCGAAAATGCTTTCAGGCTACTTCTGTAATTCCTTCCTTGGCTAACCAGCATCAAAACTTTCAACAGTTCACAACAAAAAGGAAGTGAAAATAAACACACAGAAGTCGGGATTACATATGCCTCAAGTCACCAGCTAAAGCTCTGCCGGTGAGATTTATTTTTGGCAGTTTGGAAAAATTCCTCATCAGACTTTGTCTCAGAAGCCTGCATTAACATCAAATAGAATTTTTACCTTCTTTGCACTAAACTGAACAGAAAGAAGGACATTTGGTTTGGACCCGGGGGAATGTGCAGCATTGGTTAGCAAGGACACTGTATGATTTATTATCTGTTTAAAGTGTGGTGGCCTTTACTGCCTGGGTTTTGATCAAAACAGGAAAAGCAACCAACTCCTGCACTCGCGTACAGCTAGCAAATCACTGCGATCAAGCAGAACAGCTAAAAAGAGTACATGCAATTGAACATTAAAACAAATGACAATTTATCAGTGCAAATGCATTGAAATATTCGAGCACTCCTATAAAATCACATTATTAGCCTATTTTTCCATGCCATCTAAACGTGCTCCGTCTCTCTCTGGATGATTTATCGGGATGGAGCAGTTTTCTGAAAAAGGCTCTATCACAGCCAAACTCAATAGCTGAAGTAGAGACTATGAATTAGGATGCTGTATCATTATCTGAATCAAATCTGATAGCTGAAAGCTAATATAGCATTTTCCTCTTTACAGGAGTATAAACAACTAGTTTATATTTTGATCAAATGGCTACACAATGAAATCTGAATCCAAATAATTTTTAACTCCCTTTCCACTCACATTAAAAATAACTCTATGGAAAATAAGCCAAGAATAAATCTATGGTAAAAAGCTGGGCGACAAATGCATCTTTCTGACAAGTAAATTACATTATTTATCTATCCCTATCTTAATACACTGCGTGCAGTACAAAGGACATATCACTGGTCAGCCTACCAACACTGTATTGGTAATTCAGTTGAGGTCTGGAGCTGTACAGCGACTCCCGATCTCCTCTCTGACTGCTCGATCTCATTTACTTCCAAAATGCTTATCTCTAAATGTCACAACAAGAGACCTACAACCCTGGGTTGATAAAGTGGTCCAGTGAGTTAAGCTTGACCTGTACACCTTTATCACCTGCAGAAGTATTGCACTCGTGTAATAGAAAACAAAACAAAAAAATGGGCAAATGTTCTTTCCTGTCCCTCCTGTGCCACCCTTCCTATGATTTGTTCTATATATTGTCTACTTGAGACACGCATTGGCTGGCGAATGTCACCGTGTCTGGCAGAGGAATCATAATGAGAAGCAGCCCACTTGTATCAGCATCGGTGACATCATTAGTTCAGCTGTCACTATCTATTTCTGAGCCGCCTTATCACCGGCGAGATGCTCCGGCTTTCCTGCCACCCTGCCCTTCCGCGTTCCCTCCCTCGTTAGCCCACACGTACGGAGGAACTAACGAGCGCCCCGCGCTCAGGCTGGCGAGGCTCCGCGTTCGTGTGAGAGCCTGCGGAGAGGGAAACAACCTCCAGCACCCAGAACAGAAGCGGGACGGATTTGCTGCGTGGGAAGGTATTTATTTGTTAGCTCAGTCCACACGAAAAGAAGGACGGGCACGGCCCCAAAAGGAGCTCTCAAGTCCCAGCCTGCCAGCCGGCTGGAGCCCCTCTTCCTCCGAGCAGCCTGCTGGCTCAGCTCGTACTCATTTCTGGAGACCAGGGGGTGTTTATCAGGGTACCCCCACAGACAGGACTCCCTATACTTTGTCCACGCAGCAATCATCTCAGTAACGTCGCTGAGCATCGCTCTCGTGTAAATGGAGCTGAAAGGGGGAGAGGCAAAAAGCCGCCGAGCAGGAAGGATTTGGGAAGAACCTTGGCATCGACTTCTGAGATGTTTGGTTGTAACATACTTACAGGACAACTTGTCACTGTGAAACACAGGAATCAGCAAGTCAACTATAATTACTAGCAATCAGTTTTGCTGGTTAATTAGAGAGAGCCAACGTGTACATAAGCTTTGCCCTGCTATGGGTAAACCAGTGCTCAAGCTGCAGTCTCTCAGGGAGATGTTCACCTACCCATGGTTAAATATTTATTTCTCTGCACCCACAATTATGAAGCAATACCAAATTTATGATTTCTTCTTCAGAGATCCTGGGCACACGTTTGGAGGTGTACTAAGGGAAACACAGAAGTCGTTATCTGTAATTAGTTTCAGCAGGCTCCACTTAGCTTTGCTCTGAAAGGTATGAAACTGAAGACCCAGATAGTTGTCCAAACAGGTATTATGCAGTAGCATAGATGACTTACTTAATTCCTAAAATATAAGGCAAATTAAATCATATGAGCAAACAATTTATTGCTCAATTTACACTATGATTTAATGAGATATAAAACCTCTTATTGCTTAAGGCTGCTGAAGTATTTACTTGAAATCTGATCGTTAAAGAATGAATCACGATGTTATCAATTTTCTATGACTTTTCAGTTATTTTAATATACTAACATGCCAGTATTTTCCCTGTACAAAAAAAATTATTTCAAGTTACATTTATAGATGTGTTTCAACCGAGCACAGTGATAAATAAAAAATCCTGATTTACAGTAGCCAAATGTACACCACAGTATTCTGAAATATTTTAGCTCACAGATCTTGTGCAAATTCCATTAGCTTTAATTATTTATTAGCAGTAGATTTAGATTACTGTTCTTGACCTATTTTTCAGTGTATGGACCCACCCAGCAAGAAGTGAAAAAATATTCCATTTGCAAAAGGCTGATTTAGTGAGAGCAGGCTTCTAGCTGAAAGTAGAAAATTAAGCAAAAAAACACGCATTGTAATTCAGGGGGAGAAGCTCGCACTTCAGAAAGGTTACGAAGCAGGGCATAACCAGTCTACAGAATTAAAACTAAAAGAGACTCCCTAAAAAGAGAGAGAATTTTTGCTATTTAACCACCTCAGACCTCTGCCACATGACAATCCCCGAAAGAAGCGAGCCTCGACAGCTGCCATACAGAGAAGTCTCAGACTATTTGTGGAAATACCCTAATTCCCACCAAACTCTGCAGGCCACATGGGCCCTAATAACCCAAGGCGAGCAAGCGTTTTGGGGCTGCTCCTGCGGTCCCTTTTGCTGGCGAGGAGTCAAAGCCTGCTCTTCCCAGGCAAGAGAAAAATGAAGCATCTGTGAAGGTGTCTACTCGCCGCGCTTCCTCTGGTCTGGGACTGGCACGGTGCTTTCAATGGCACTACTCACTTGAGCAAATCTTAATGGAATCTTCTTATGGCTTCTTCCAAGCTAAAATAAACATAAAGCTAACAAGTTTACTCTGTGCCTATGCAGCAACGTATAAACAGACTGGTTACCTTCACAACTGTTTAAAGAATCAACTGTGCAAAAGAAGAGCTGTTGCACCCGTATATATGTGTCTATGTATATATATACACACCACATATGCTATATATAATGTAAAAAAGATTTTTTAGACTAACTTTACAAACGAATGTAGAGAACTATGCATTTCAGAATCATGTTGAAACCTTGCCGTCATTTATAAACCAGTAAGTTAACATTGGCTAGAAAAGACATTGAACAGAAACAATTCAGAACTTAAAAACTGGAGTTGCTAGGAAACAAAAAAAATCATTCAAACAAAAAAGATTGAGGTAGAAGAGCTCTGGAAAGAGCTAATTCTAAGCAAATGAAAGCCTGATCGCTAAAATTACAGTGGAGAAAAAAATGGATGGCTTATTTCATAGGTCACCAATAAGTGCAGAAAATCCACCACCATTTTTAACAAACTTACAAAGTCAGAAAGCTGCATATTGGCTAATAGCCCTGGGAAGATTTTCCTCCTGCTAACAGTCTGTCCTGCTTTCTTGTTAAGCCCCATAGTCCCTGCTGAAGGTTGCAGGCGATACCAAACATACCCTGCCAGACCCTTGTCATGGGAATAACCGCATGTCCCTACCATCCCAGGTCAGCAGAACTACTTATTGTGCGTAATGAAACACAATTTGATTAGCCAAATAAATATTTCAGAATCTTTGAAGCGCGCTGCTCCTGCCAGCAGGATAACCACGTGTCAGCGAAACCCAGGAGCCTCCGTTCTTCGGGCTCAGGCCAGTATCTCTGCCTATGCAGAAGATAATTACTTGGTTCCGAGCTTTGCTAAGTGCCTGCAGATTATTATTTTTTTAGCTGTCTACGCCTGGCTAATAAAACCGCAAGCCAACTGACTACTTTGTGTGCATCCCCATAAGCAGCCTCACCTGCGTTTGCCCAATCTTAATCACAACCACTCTGTCCCTCCAAACCTACACATCATTCCACAAGCTCTCTTCCTTTGCAGCTGAGGCTTCCTGTAAAAAACATCCTTAACGCTCCTCCCAGAGCACATCCTGCATTAAATCCTTCTCCATCCACTCCAGCAGTCTCATTTCCACTTTGAAAGTCTATAGCCGAAGAGTTCACAATGCTGCCCTGATTATTCAGAATTACAGCCTGCAGAACAGAGGCTTCTCTTCAGTGTAAAATGGGGAACTTCTGAAAAAAGGTAATTATTATGAGTCTTAAAAAATTAACGTGTCTAATGAGAAGCTAATGACATGGGCCATGAGTCTGCAGAAAAGGCATCTAAGCACTGTGGTCCAATTAACAACACCAGTTCAAACACGGACTAATGCTTCACATGGTGGATGTAAAAAGGCGAATATTTAATGTGAAACCATAATTGCACCTGCAATTTTCCATATTCCCTCCACCACAAGCAGAGCTGTGTCTGAATCCTTGTGCACCCTACCTGAGCGCTCAGTCGCTCCTGCCGGCAGAAGAAACCAGAGACCTGGGTGCTGCGTGGCAGTGCTTCGCCCACCAGCCTGGGGTTTCTCCTCAGTCTCACGGAGAAGAGAGGCAGGGCTATTGAGAAACCAGGCATTTCGACACACATTTTCTATTTAGGGAAAGTGAGGATACTAAAAAAACATTCCATGTTTTAAAGCTTGCTCAGGTAGATTGGAAAGATTTCCAAAATACAAGTATCTTACTTTATAGTCGGGTTAAGTTTGAAAGAAGAGCAATTCTGTGCTAAATATTAAAATATGGAATCAGATTTTATCCTTACAGATCCTTACCCACTACATGCGAACTAGGGGGCAGGCTATGGGGCATCAGATACTGCAAAACCTTTTTCTCTGCTTATCTTTCAAATACATGTTAAAAACCTAGCTGCACACAGAGCACATTATTAATCGTATTCTGACATACCTGCGTGTAAGAACACAGGTGTATTTACTGATTTATATCGTTACAGTCACCCTTCTTCTATGATTCCAATGCAAGACAATCCAATACTAAGCAATCCCCTAATAATCTGTTTATAAGATTTGCTTGCTTAATCTTGATTCTGACCATTTTATTCAACAGCCAGTTGCTCCTATAGAAAACAAGTTGTTTCACGAGGGTCTGAGTGAAAAGCCAGCTGTCCTGCAAATCCACGTCCTACATTTGCTAAAACTCCCACAAGCATCATCCTCGCTGTCTTTGTGACCTCTTCTATATAGGGAGCCACTGGCCAGTTGCCTGCTGCTGCTGTTCACAGGCCACCATGCCTTCAGCAGGCAGCACTTTCAAAAACAGCTGAAGTCATAACTTCAGAGCCCCACAAAGATGAAAAATTCAAAGAAAAGAAAAAAATGACAACCTCAAAAGCACTGTATATGGGCCCAAAGGATTTATTACGTTTAGCATATCTGGTACAAACACCTCAAAATTAATATAACTGTCATCCTCCTGACCTAAATCAGAAAAAAAAAGCACAGATCTTTTCATGTTGCTCCCATAAATGAAGCAATTCAGAGAAAACAAACTTTTGCTACCAGTATGCTTCTCAGCAAAATTCCTGCTGAAACACACTGCCTATAATGCCTATGCTTCGGTAGTGCACAGTAGATATAAATGAATCATCGGGATGGGAGAAAGTAAAATCTCACTACAGGCTTATTCAGTATGTTTACTGCCTGTTAGTTGAACTTAAGAAGTAAAATAAAAAATAAAAACAAAACAAAACACATAAAGCACTTTGGAACAACAGCATCTCCTCACAACTGTTATATATAGTCTCAGCTGGGACCAATTCCCAAATTCATATGCTGAACTGTGAACCGTTCCAGTATATTGGGGGGATAAAAAGACCAGAAAGAAAATTAAAAAAACAGGAGAAGAGACAGAAAGACAGAGCAAGCTCAGTCTGCCATTCCTGTGCACTTTTTTTTCCATCACTGAAGGCATGCAAGCCTAGTGCTGAATCACAATGAACTCAATAGCAGATTAAAATGAGACATACTTGTGTAATAATAAATCAACAGAATTAATACAAGCTTATCTTCTACTAACTTAGAAGGGGGAGGTGACAAATTGCACTTAAGGAAAAATAGTTTCACTGTTGCTAGCATAAGCTGAGCGTCTATAGGAGACTGCTAAATTTAGAAAGACAGCTTTTGATGATAGCAACGGAAATTAATTCAAGTTTTTTTTTGTGTGGCTTTTTTTTTTCTTTCCTCAAGAGCTCTAGAATGTTACTCATCTTCTTGAACCTCTTACCAAAAGTAGACTTCATAATGCACTATCCTCCCTGCCTACTCCCTCCTACTCTTCCCCCTTAAAAAGGCAGAATTGCTCCTTTGGGCTACAGCAATTTAGGAACTTAATGCAGTTTAACAAATTCCCTATCTCTTGGCTGGAGCTGTTTGGCTCTGACAGATGAATCAGAGAAGTCCATAAACGTCTGGAGGATTTGTGCAGACTTTTTCTTGTATGACTATATATGGCAACTGCAGATCGAGTTATCTACAATCATTTTAACCTAAGCTTCAAACTTTTTACCTTATTCCTATCCTAGTGGCAAACTTCCTTGATCTGTAATACTGCTAAATTAGACAAACTGTCAAATACTTTTCTCTAAAGCATTTTCCCACTCTTTACAAGACTGTAAAAACTAAGTACAAAAATATTGGAATTAAGATACACTTCAGTAAAACTTAACTTTGTTAACAACTTGTGCTTCTCAGAAATACATCTATATAGATGAGTGAAACAAAATGAGATGCTGTGAAGTTTACATTTTCATTTACACTGCTACTACTGAAGCCATGCACCTCACCAGACAGCAGATGTCTTCCATTACAGCTTACCTGAAATATCAATTACCACCAAGTGTCACGAGAAGTCTAGCACAAACTGGCAAATGAAGTGAAATCTGCACTCAAAAAAAACGTAGGGGAGGTCAAAACTGACTGACTGATGTACACAGGGACTTACAAAGGAATTCCAACAATTCTTGCAACAATCCTTAAATCCAGAAAAATATTGTATTTTAACTACTTGCAATGACCATCTTTTATACATATGTTAATTTTACACAAAGGTTAAACTTATAAGTAGAAAATAATAGTATGTGATAAAGTACTGAAACCTTCATTTAGCTGGATCCAGAAGCTGCTCTGTGCATTCTAAACAAAAGATATAACAAGTTCAAATGGCTTTAAGGTAAATATTCCTAACACGCCTCAAAAGGGATGTTAAGTGCCACTGAGGGCTCAAAATGGCTAAGACTATAGTTCCTTAAGCCAAGGAGCAAAACCTGGGTATACTAGCTGAAAGACTGGGAGTAAATATTAAGTTCTGTATGCAGGATGGAATAATATGAGAGTATGACAGACAGAGGAGACGGTATCATCTCGACAAGCTCAAGTGAGAAGCCATGTGAAGAAACATGTACTTAGAAACTGCTTTATTAAACAATTTCCTTTGAAGTGTTATACAGAAAAATATACACATGCACAAAAAATACACAGTGAAAAAAAGTGAATGACAACCTTCCAAAAAGCAAACCAATAGATAACACTGTCAAAGTGCAACATCAGAGAACTGAATGAGAAACAGAACAACAACCTCTGACTGTTTTGGGGACCTGTTCATACCAACACAGAATTGGTAATCACAGCCCTGGGCTCCCCCAGGAAAAGCATAACAAAATAATATCATAAATGACAGTTTAGCTTATAGGCACAACTGTATTTACTGTAGCCTTGCTTCAATTTCTTTATATATATAGAGAGGAATATATATATATATATACACACATACACACCCACATACCTCCATACATATATATACACACACACATATATAAACCATCTTTTATTTATAAGATTGCAGAGCATCTAAATCCAAAACATGTTTCCCAGGGAAAGATCTGGGCCTCAGTTAGAAAACTACATCCTTTTCTCTCAGAGATTCAGGACGGTATTATTGTTTTATTTTACAGTGCCTAGTATTCTGCAGAGTCCCTGACACTCACCTTCAGAGTCACAGGAACACAAAGAAAGGTAACTTTAAACGCTTTGGGGTTTTGGTGGTGTCTGTAGGCCCAGTGACACCACCTGACTGAAGGCTGCTCACTGGGCTTCCACAGGGAAGTTGAAACATTTCTACCGAGCTGTTCAACTCCATGATATTCATGTTGCATATTTTCAGTATCTTACTCATTTTGCTTCAAGTTCTGAACTTCTACCTCTCCTCTGTCTGGCATACAGCTGCCTGAAAGAACATCAGTAAGGAACAGTCCTGATACGTAGCTCTGTCGCTTCTAAATGCCACAGGGGCTCACTTTTAAATGTCATTTAAAGCCAAGAATCACAACCAGCCCCTTCCTGTGCAAAAGCACACACCGGTTAATTGTCCTAATGACCATGAGCTGCTCTGAAACCTCAGGGCAGGACGACGGGGGCACAGCCCCATCACCAGGAGCTGGGGATGGCCTGGTCACCATGAGCTGCAGGCCCAAAACCCCAGGCAGCCATGTCACAGCCTTTCAAACAGAGACAAGGGGAGTTAGAGGAAAAGAGGAGATTTTATCTTGCCCAGCTGCCTATTAATACCATGAAGTTCAAAACTGGTATTTTAAATGTTATCTTTTTCTTCAGCTGAGGCGGGACTAACACTGCAGACTGTCCTCAGACCGCAAAAAGCCAAATGGGACAAGCGACATCGAGGACTGTCTTTCTCTCCCCTTTGTTTGTTTTACCTGTATCAATAGTCATTCAGCAGCTCATCTGACTTTACAACTTCTACTTAGTGAATCCTGATCGTCCGTGCTTATAAAAAGACATAATAGTTCATTTTTTAAATGGATTTTGAATTTTCACCTTATT
Organism: Anas platyrhynchos; assembly: GCF_047663525.1. Taxonomy (NCBI): domain Eukaryota; kingdom Metazoa; phylum Chordata; class Aves; order Anseriformes; family Anatidae; genus Anas; species Anas platyrhynchos. Next base: position 7,147,710 of record NC_092606.1, read on the forward strand.
AAGTCTTCAGAAAAATGCACGTTTAAATCTGTTTTCCTTCATTCGATAAAAAAGACTTCCAGCAACCTAATACAGCCGCATATTTGCAGGTCTAAATGCTAGAAAACAGACTGACACCGGATAACCCACCCAAGGGGCTAGGGAGATTATGCCTTATGTAAGCCATTCATATATGAGAAGACAGAAAAGTTAAATGGACTCCACAGTAAGTTCCAACACATGGAAGTTTGTTTTTAAGAAGGCAGTGGGAACTGCTGCTCTGAAGCTCAACACTACTGCTGAAGAAGCTGATGTGAAAATGTCTTAAAAGTAGCCAGAGTCCCACAGACTTGGAGGCAGGCCCAGTACCAAGCTCTCCTTTCTCTAACACTCACCTGCACGGTGAAAACTTCAGTGACTTGGACTATAATACAGGGACTAAAGAGGCAATCCTGACTCTACAGCCCTTTTGCCGGGCAGTGACTAGTACAAGAATTGGGCTCTTAAAACATTCACATAAATCAAAATGACCGTTCTATGTATTTTTAGTGAGCACGCAGCTGTAACGCTTAACTGCCCGCAAAGTCCCCGTGTCATCCTTGGTAATTACCTCACCTCACTTAAGGAGCTTGGTAAATAAAAAGTTTATAGTATGCCCTGCTCTCTCACGTCCTTTATAACATACACATATAAAACATCTTCGCCTCATCACATGTAAGTTAGATGGCTAGAAGCAGTCAACTAACTTTCTAATTAGAAAGCTGTACTATTTTATTCCAATGCCATTAAAATGAGGAAATTTCATCACTCTGGATGTAATTGCAAGTTGAAATAGTGATTCCCATATGGGAGAAGAAACAAACATCTTTACACTGTTGTAACTGCATTCATATTCTTGTGTATAGTGAGCTGGTAAACAACCCCAAAGCCACATCCCCTCCCACCACTAACCGACATTTCTTTCTATACAACTTCAGAATGTAAACCAGCCTCAGGCTTTTGTGCTTTTGAAAGACAGACTGCCTCTTCCACCCAGCCAGGCCTGCTCAGCCCTCCCCAGGAGTCCCCTAAGCACAGCCCACCTCCAGCAGCTTTTTGGGGTGAAATGACCCCCCTCAGTGGCAGTGATGGAGCTCGTGCAGAGTCCTCCAGATCTGAGGATTGAGATAATTCACTTGTACAAGGGATTCATCAAAGCAAACAACTGTGTCCAACATGCTGTTTTTGATGCTGCTCTTGAAGTTATAATTATAAAAGCCAGGAAATATTTCATTGCTATTATCAGATAATGGAAGCATAAACAACTGTTAGCTCCTATTAGAAGACAAAAAGATTTAATTCAGCTATATTCCATGTGCTTTTTAATAGTACAGAACTTAGGGAAGGACAGCAGCGATTTCTCTTCCATTTTTCTGCTCAATACTTTTGACAGCTCGAACTGACACTCCTGAGTGTTACCCATTAAAAACCAGCACACTGAAGTATGTAATATGTTCATAAAACATAAATATTTACCAGATCATCATACAGAAATATTTAATCATCTTGTCTATAACTGGGTGAAACACAAAGAATTATGCTGCAACAGAAATAAAAAATTGCTCATTTCCATATAAACTGGAGTATTCAAGTATAAATCATACTGCTCCCATTAACTAATCAGAAGAATTTCAGCTGATGGAAGTAGGAAGCTAAACTTATTAAAACCTTTTTCTGAACTATCAGACTGTTAACTAATAGCTATTTTACTCCTTATCAGCTGCACAAACAACAATGGATTTTAAATCAACTAAACGACCTGTGAACTTCTCCTAAATGAGGGGCATATAATTTAAGTCAGCCAAGAAAGTTTCACAGGAGTCAAGAGGGCTTTTCACAAGGGGCACATGTGGAGAGAGTTAGAGCTTCAAACCACTGTTTTTTTTTCCCCCTACTCAAGTGTCAGCTGTGATAAGCCAAAATTAACAACTCTACCCTGTGCCACTTCAAATGAAAGGAAAAAAAATTCTTCTTGCTATTCTAGGTATTTTAAGTTGCATATGAGCATGGTATCTAAATATAGACAGCAACAACAAGAGACAGCATTGTCCCTTTGGGCACATTGAATATTATCTCAGAATTCCCATCTTCCTGGGCTGAACCTCAGTTTTACTTTTCGTTTTGTTATTTTTCTTCCTTACCAAAGAGTGCATTAACCCCTCTTTAGTTTTAGGTGGATTCATTTAATAAGAAATGAATTTATAAAGGAAAAAAGGGACAGCCCAATTCCACAAAAGCACAAGAAAGATTTCCAGTAATTTTCCTAGCTCTGTGGTGTTGTCCTGTGAGCAGAGAGCAGATGCCTTCTGTTTTGTGAATGCTCCATGAAGCCGTTTCTAAAGTGAGGAAGTCAACAATATGATGTCTCTACAGCTTACTGAAAGAGAAAGCTGAGTTAATATTATTAAACGTAAAAGTGTCTTTTTTGCTAGGAAGCAATTTCATTTTCATGTTTCAATCAGAAATCTAAGAAATAAAACTAAGAATTACTATTTTCCAAACACTTCCTGAGAGCACAACCACTTTATCTGTAATCCAGCAGACTGCTATGAGCCTTTAATATTGAACACAACCAGACCTGGTTGACATGGTTGCAACTGACTTCTGAAGTATTTAAATACCTTTGAGTGAAGTGTACGCTTTCGCTTAATGTACCTACTGCACTTAGAACATTGACAACACTCCATTTTGAAGCCGGCTTCTATATAAAGTTTAATTTTTAAAGGCATCTATAAATTATCAATGACATCTGTTCTGAAAAATGCCAATTCCTATCTGTAGGTTGGCAGAATCTTTCTATTTTGTGTAACATCCTCTTCATATTCAAACAATGTTAAAGCCCTATTGACATACGGTTTTCAAGTGATGTGTTTCTATTCTAGGATTTCATTATTTAGACAAGTCCCATTCTAATGTACTGACAACATTAAGTAAACACAACTATTTCTGGTGCTCTTCTAATCCCATGGCTGTAACTACTAATGATGAAATTGTTAGATAAGGCATAGGCCCAGGTACCCCATAAATACCATGGGGTACAGCACTCCTTCCAAATCATATGGACTGATAGCAGATGAGGAAAGGGGTTGGCATCAGTTGGGGACAACATCTTGCACAAGCCACTTCAGCTTATGATCCATGAAGTGCAGTGCCACTCGGCATCACTAATGCTTGCAACTCAGATGACTGTTTACTGTGACAACACACAAACACAGACTTGTAACCACATTCGCATTCCATCAGCCAAAATCTGATTTGGGTTATTCTGTTCTGTTTATCTAATTTTACCATATAGTCACAATTTGACATGTCATTCTTTAATTACTTCAGCTGTTGTGGCTTTTTGAAATGCAGTTAGGATTGCTTTTTATGCCCTTATCTATGTTACAGAATGGAAGGTGAAAATAATTTTCAAATGTCCACAGTAATCCTCCAAGCCCTGCACAGTACACACTACCTTCACTTTTTGAAAGATTCTACATAGATTACAAACATCTCCTCTTTGTTTTCAAATCTAATACATGGGGCTTTTTTCTTTTTTCTTTTTTTTTTTTTTTGCCTCTTTTCATTTTCTAACCAGTAAGCTGAGGAGCTTACATCTATAGAGGCATCCTCTAAATACAAGGCAAGGTTTCAAGAAAGTTCAATCTTGAAATAACCACTGCAACGAGTGCTCTAGCTCTGTATGAACACATCATGTACTGTCACCGGGCCATCTTACCCCATTTGTCATACAGCAGCAAAACAGACACTGCCCGCCTCAGACTCTGTAATTGTGAAGCACTGATGACTGGATGCTGAAATCCTGCTTTCTGGTCATGGCAAACATAAATCAAAGAAAAAAATCTGGTCTATTAAATCTATTTGCTCTGGGAGAACAAGGATTTATCATCTTCTAAAACAAGTGGTCAATAAGATTCAGAAGTGCTTAGTGCAGATCTTGATGAATCGGGATGCCACAGGTGACACTGTAATTGTATTTGAAAGGAATCCACAAACAGAAAGGTGAACGCTGTATTTATTTCAGCACATCGACAAACTGTGGATTAAGTGCATCACAAGCACAGTAGGATTTTCCCTCTGCATCCCCTCAGGGAGGATCCTTAACAGATTGTCCCACGAAACGAAAGCAGTAAGACAGCAGATAGGGCTGCTTTAACAAGTAAATCTAAAACAGGCATTTCTTACATGGCCGTCACAAGTAGTCGTTTGTCAACACCGCACGAACCTTGAGCGAGTGAAAAAAAAATATGTTGTGATCAAAAAACTACAGCATGAGTGCGGCTTCTGAAGGGCAGGGTGCAGAAGCTGGAAAAGGCAGCTCCTCTCCGGAGCTGCTTCGGAGGAAGAGGAAGGGCGAGCAGCAGCGCTGCGGGACTGGGCAGTGGCAGGCTGGGTGAAGCCAGGGGGGAGCGCGGGGAGCCCTGAGCATGGGAACACTGGGCACTGCGGCGAGTCGGCAGCGGCAGGGCAAGGCCTGCTGCTCAACTCCCACGATGGTTCTCACTGAAAAAGGGACCGTGGTTTCGCACTCAGGACAAGAATTCGGTCCCAAAGGAAAGAAAGGAGGCTTAAATAGCACAAATGCGCAATGCATGTAGAAATTGATAGAGTTATATGGTACTGACAACTTTGTGAATATTAAATTAACTAAAAAAATCCTCTTTTTTCCTTCATTATTGAACAGAACAATCTGATTCTGCTGCTTTACATGTTTGAATTTTGTTCCAACATCTTAAAACATTGCGTGGAATCAACATCCTTCCACAACACAACAGCCAGTCCTAGTGCAGTACATGAAATACTTCCAAAATGATTAAAAAAAAAAAAGTCTATCTTCCATAGCTTTCAGCCAGCCAGAATCTAAACTTGGATGGTGAATCTGCATCTGGTTTCACTTTTCAATAAAAAAAACAAAAATCTCAGGCATCATTATCTATGAGGTCCAGCACAAAGGCTTTCAAATGTACTTTAAGAAGTAATTAAATGCTTATTTAAAACTGAACTGACCGAAAATACTAAACTGAAACAGAACTGATTAACTTGCAACATTTTGTGCCTGATTATCTTTCTGAAGAATGAGCTTTTGGCACTCTGGACGTTTGTGCTGGAGGATCAATTTCCTGTTCACATCAAGGCTGCTAAGGAAATCTTCCACACATTCGATTCAACTTACATTTCCAGGGTCTGTTTAGCCTTGGACACAGAACTAGACAAAGATAATGCTTTCGACTGGGTAAGATAATGTTTTGAATCTGGGGGCTAAACTCTATCAGCTTTGCCATTAGGCTGCAGGCAGGAGCTCAGGGATGCTCCAGGCCATCTGGCCAAGCCTAGCCCGAGGGGCTTTGAACAGAAACTCCTCGTACAAGTTCCCTAACTCCGCGTTTTGGTTTAAACTTCATTCACACAGCAACACACGTTTGTGATATATACTCCCCTTCTGCATTTGATACGGCTAAGGAGGGAAATGAGATTCATAAGCTATAGCCTTCATTCCGTTCCAAAATATTATCCTAGTAGCTAAAAAAAGACATATTTGCTCCTACTATTGTTCCTTTTGACAGTTCCTTATTGCAGCCAGCCTTGGCAGTTCGGAATTCAGAAGTCATCTTTATATATTGTTTATTTCTGTGCTTCCTCCACTCAAACATATAAAGCACATTCCTAAATTTTACGTATTTCTATTAGGGGAACACAAAGAAAAACCCAGACAAGACTCAAGCTCCCTCTGTGCTGGCCTCTGCCCCAGTGAGGACACAGCCCTGTGTCAGACAGGATACGGGAGAACAGACAAATGCAGACTGAGGAAGAGGTACTAACCCGAATAGCAGTCAAACAGAAAATAGGGAGAGTCTGCGGCTCACAGAGCCAGGAGACATTTTTACGCAGCATACTTCCCTGGGAACATCACAGGATAAAAAAAAATGAGTCTGCTGTTTTCACTTCAATATATATCCAATTTCAGTCTGTGACAGAAGCAGCACAACCAGAATTAAAAGCATTCCTAACAGAGGCTGTTGCTCTTTTATTGCAATTGTTGCAAGTCACATTAGTATAAATTTGTGAGTGTTTTAACATATTTTCATTTGAGCTTAATTAATTTTCATAGGAGTTTAAGCTTAATTAATTTTCATAGAAGTTTGAGCTTAATTAATTTTCATAGAACTTTGACAATTTTCTCATTTGTTGTTGAAATCACAACACGAGTTTTCCATATGCAAGACAAATATAATAATATCAGCTCACAAAGTCATTTTTGGACTTGTTTTTGTATTTCACAACCAAAAATACTTCCACTGTAAACTGTTAACTGAAGCTCTGACAAGTTTTATTATAAATATTCCTAGCTTTAAAGAGAAATTTGAATAAATTCACTTAGTGTATGTTCAAGACACAGTTTAGGTCTGACAGCTTCAGATTATGCCTCATTTATATGGAGCAGTGATCAAACTCATTAATATGTGAAAGAACTAAAGGAGCAGAGGATTGTGAATCAAATAGCATGAGCGAAGTTGTCTAGTAACATGAATAGCTTATGAGGATTTACGTAAGGTGATAGTTTTCATGGTCCCTTGTGCCAAGGTTGCTGGAAGAGACGAAGAAGCAGCGAGGAGCTGCGAGCAGCACTGCGAGCAGGCAGCGAGGCGCGGGGCCGGCACCGGCACCCAGCCCGCTGTGCACCCCCGGCGCTGCACTAAATTGACGAGGAAGCGTTTAATCTGCCCCTAATTCAGCCCATATGTTAAAAGCGATAGGGCCCTTCCTACTCAGTCAAGGTGCGCAATTTGACAGGGCAGGTAAGCTGGTTCAAAACTTTTTTCCGTCTGGCTTCTGTGCTGCCAAAGACTGTTTGCAGTGCGACTGCAATGGCTCAATAATTTAACAAGCCTTCTTGCAGCGGAAAATCAAATCTTGCTGTGAAGCAGTCTCCTTAAGATTCATTTAATCTTCTGATAACACAAGCTGTGCACACACAATCACGGAAGATGATAATCTGCTGTATGTAACACTAAGTCTACTATTATTCCATTTATTAAAAAGGGCTATAATAATATTTTGTGCACACATGTACTAAAAAAGACAAGTGGATTAAGAGATGGAAATGCAGTGCACTTTTTTCTTACAATGTATGGCTGCCTAACAGCTCCAGTTTATTAGGCACAACTGTGGGGCTGGGTATGGTTTGTTCAGCATCCCCACACAGGAGCCCTGCAAGCAGCAGCTTCCTCAGCAAGAGCCGGAGACCCCTGCACCTCTGACCTCTGGGGCAAGGATAACCTGCAAATCCAAGACATGTTCACTTGTTACTAGCTGGGCTTTTTCCTAAGTAAATAAATCATCACCAGATGTAACTATTTGGAAGAAAGGGAATGCTGATTTATTTGGCATAAACACTCATGCTTCTAAATAAAAACAACCAGTTACTCATGTCCAAGACATGCCACAACTGACTTATCAAAGTGACAGAATTTTATCTTTAAGAGATATTGAACGGTTTTGAGGCCAAAGACAGAGGATTAAGAAATCCCTCATCAATACTCTCCGTTCAGACAATTCTTAAGCTCCGATATGCCCATCACTGCTCGAGTCACAAGCAAACACTAGCTCGAAACGATCCTGCCCATCCAGAGAGTTACAGCCTGACTATACGAATCAAAAAAAAGCAAACATCACAAGGAACGTTGTATTTCTGTGCAAAACTTGCCATTCATGTGCAATGCTCGGGGCAGCTGCCACTGGGAGCACGCAGCTCGTGCCCAAACAGCGCCGCAGAGCACGCAGCGCTTCCGGCACTGAGGGGTGTGTGGGGCACGGGGTGCGTGCGCTATCGGGGTGACCCGCGCCTGCGCACTCAGGCCTTGCCCGGGATTTCCTGTTCAGACCAGGGCACCAGACAGTCAGAGATCCTGGGCAGAGAGCCAGGGCTCTCCCATTCTGCTTGGACAACATTTCCAGGCCAGAAGGAGAAAGGAAAAAAAAAAAGGAGAATTAACAAAAGGGGAGGGGGGGAACAACAACCCTGTTGGAGAAATTCAGGCTAATTTAGCCCTTTATGCTACTAAAAATACCATTTTAACTTTTTTTCATGCAATTTATATGTATTTCAAGGAAACAACCCAGACCATTTAAATTAAATTAAATTAAAGACCACACGCACCCAATTGCTGGTTACTTCTGATCTTTTTGTAGGTACAGATCTCCTGATCCTCCCTGAATCTTCTGTCCCATTCTCCTCTCACCCAGAACTTAAACCTGGCAGCATTACGACAAAATATCTCAAGGTAAGAGCTAGTAAGTAAAGTGTACTGACATCCCTCAGCACAGAATTCAAAACACTATGGGCTCTTGCTCACCTGTGGGCTGATCCCCCTTCTGCAGCTGTAAAAATAAAAAACTTCACCTAGCCAATCTTTCCTATTAGAAAATCAATGGCAATCGTGTCCTGTGTTTTTTTAATCAAGAAATAACTAGAAGCTACGGACAAAAGATCACTTTAAAATATTTTGATTGCAACTTTCTCATTACAGAAGCTTGAAAAAGCTGGTCCCAGCAAGTTTCATATCGCGCTCTCTTAAATTATAACCAACACTCTGGATACTTTACATAGGATTTCTCTTGCATTTTCCTGGTTAAGCTCTGTGATGCAAACTGCTAGAAACTGGTTCCAGGTAACTTATTAAACAGCACAGTTGATATATGTAAAACGGCTTCCCAGCCATCTTAACCTTTTCCGACCTTTGCTGTCCTTGTCAATGGCCGCATTCAGTTCCAGCCTTCGAGTCCTGGGGTTCTTAGTGCTTTATCTGTTAGCAACAGTACAGAGCCAGACAAATTGCAGTAATGTGCCATTTCCTGACATTAAGCCAAAAGGGGAAAACAGTAAAGGCCAGGATTCCTGATGCATTTCTTCACTACTTTGAATACAAGCCACCAGCAGAATAACCAGAAAAATTACGGTAAGTAACATTTAGTTAACTAAGTCTGATTATTAACACAGCATTTCATTCCAGCAACTGCAATTGCTTTATAAAAATGGTAGTTTGTGGTTGGTTTACAATCAAGGTACGACAAATAGCCATGCTCAGGTCCAAATCTTGTAGGAAATATAAAAGTCTGAGGATGCTGAGATTCATAAAGTAGTGATCTCAGCCTGAGGAGCAGGAAAGGATCTGGAAAGTAGTTTCATCGATTCTTAGAACAAGAGATCTTTGAAAACTGGTACCGAAGTGGCCAGGCTGTTGGACTTGATCAACTTTGTATGTCCCTTCCAAGTGAACTCAATTCCATTCTAAAATTATCATATGATCTGTGCAATTCACCTTTGAACAATTAACGCCTTACTGAAAAGCTGCTGTTTTCAAGTTGAAACGTGCGCATTTTAAATGCCTGTTGACACCGTGACTTATCAGGGACGTGTCTGTGGAGCCAGATGCCCCCAGCAGCGGGGCTGTGCTGGGGCCCAGCATGGCGGCACACACAGGCCTCACGGGGCACCGGCCTGCTTGCCGCCATGCTGCTTCCTTTCCCCTTCTGCTTTAAAGTGAAGTCTTACATGCAATATTTGGATTGGGTCGCTTTACATTTTAGGAGAGAACATTTAAAAAATGGTAATTACTAACCATTTCCCTAGGTAATTAGCTTATAAAAAGCACATTTTTACCGTGGATTGCCAAACTTTCCACTAATCATCTTGCACTACTTCCCCACAGTAACAATCATTGAGGAGCAGTTTAAAAATGCATAAACAAGAGCATTTAGGGCTCATTTACTTCAGACCACGTGTCAATAAACCTCAGGAGAGGCGAACTGGAAGCGCAGCACACTGTCCTCAGACACAAGAGCCACCACAGAGCCGCCACAGGCTGGGACTCAAGCTGCCTGTTTAACTTCAAGCTTCTTTGTTCATTTGCCACCTATACCACTATTTTTCCCCAAAGTCCACCTCCAACAGTACCGTAACAGCGAGACCTGCCATAGCACACCACAACACCAGCAGCTCGGCATGTGTGCCCGATGGACGAACAGCCAGCAACCTGCGTGTTTATACCGCCACGTCATTCAGGCTGAGCTTCAATAGAGACGTTTCAGCAGCAGCTTTTGTATCGCTCTCACACCTGAAAAAATAGCTCGTGTTTCCTACGGCATCGACTTTGTCTCGCACGGAGCCGGGAAGGCGGTTTGTGACGGCGCGCTCTCGCGCTCGCTGCCGCGCTCCGACGCAGGGGCTGCGCGGCGCTGGAGGTGAAGGCATCTGAAAGCCAGCTCTATGTACGGCGTACACACGGCAATTTGTTACTGTGAAAAACCATCTGTTTCTCGGTATTACAATCCTCAGAGGGGAAATTATAGCTAGCGTTCAACATAAAACATCAATTTAAACCATCAACTATTCATAATTTCAATTCTTTATTGGAAACCAAGGACATAAATGTCAGGGAATAAAGCAATATTTCTTTTATTAACTGTTCCATTCATCTGGCTATTAAATAAAACCAGGACCTTAATAAATAGCATTAGCCTTTGTACTGACAGCCACCCCAACTAGCACCATAATTCTAAATAAAATGCACTATATTTCCAGTATCTTTTGGTTTAAAAGTACAAACCAGGATTAAAAGCATTTAAAAACATATGTATAGAATATTTTTGCAGTGTTGCTGCTCCTGTATAGTTAAATGTTTGAAGAAACAACATGGACAAAATAATCCCCCCTCTATTTATATGCAAGTTTCCAGCCACCCAACTACCTCCCGATAATATTCTACCAACATTAATATTGCTAAAGGACAGAAAGGATTCCAGTACTGATGCTGCTTGCCTGCTGCCAAATGGAATTATTCTTTTAATCTCCTGCTCCCAGATATGATGTCTGCTACAAAAATAATAATAATAGTAGTAATAATATTAAAAGAGAGGGTGGGTGGATGGAGAGCAGGAGAAAGGAAGAATGGCAGCGACGGGAAATGCGTTCTTCTTACAGCATGTCATCACCCATTACTAATAGCTAAAAAGTCTGTATTTATGTTGACAGTTACAGAGCATTTCTGCAGTTTGATTTTTAAGCACTACACACAAAAATACTGAAGTCCAACTGAGCGGGACAGAGAATGCAAAGACCTGTTCATAATTCTTTTGTTTGACAAATCAAGGCAGGTCTCCATTTGCTGTTAGCAAGAGCTTGATAGAGAACTGCAAAATTCAACTTTCTATGATTAGATAAGTCTATTCAGGAGTTCCCCACATCTTACAGGAAGAGCAAAAGAAGTGTTCTGTAAGAGCCGAGGAGTCCTAAGAAGTCCATAGATTCACTGTTAATGTTCACATAATTGTCCATTATTCCTCCTTAAGAATAGCTCCCCTGCTCTTAGTACTACCAGCATGGGGTACTCAAGAACACCATTATAGGGGAAAGGAAGCACAACTGTAATCAAAACAATGATTACTATCACATTCATTTAAATGCAGAGTGAGAAATGAATACAAAAATATTCACTTGAAAGTGAAAGGTAAGAAATTAACTTTTTCCCCATGGACATCAGAAACCTCACCTCAAAACCAGGAATTACTTGTAAATTTTTTACATCCCTTTGGAGCACACATTAGTTTCTCCTTCTGCATTTAAATGACTGTGATGGTAATCATTGTTTTGATTACAACTGTGTTTCCTTCCACCCAAAATGGTGTTCTTAAGGACCCCATGCTGGTAGTTCTAAGAGCAGAAGAGCTGTTCTTAAAGAGTAGTAATGGACAATTATACGAGCGTTTAGCAGTGAATCCATGGACTCTATAAGGCTGCTTATCTTTTTAATGCAACATTGCTGTACAATTTCTTACAGTTCCACATACAATAAAAAACATCATGCCAACATTAAGAAAAAAACAGCATAATTAAAATACAGTTGCCACTGTGGTTAACATGAAAGCATCTTTCTTCTCCTTCTGAAGTTCCTTTGTGAAGATGGAAGCAGGACTGTAAAGTCACAATTGGAGCAAAACCAACGAGGAGCATCCACATTCACCAGTGGCGTCCACATTCACTGATAAAACCAACCTCCAAGAGCACAGTTTTCATGTTTGCTGATACAGGTAACCCATAGTGCAGATACTAACTTCCACATACATTCCATTGTCTCCATTCATCTCCCCAAACTTTACGAAGTTACCATCTAATCTCATCATTTTTCTGTCGTCTTGCAAATGGCTACTGCCTCCTCTTTCTGCTTCCAGTTTTAACTACCGTCTCCTGTTTCTAACTCTGAAGGTCTGTCCCATTTATGATGCCTGGGAACCCGTAAGTAGGAGCTAAGCCTTCCTTACATGTGCAGAGCTGCCTTCCCCATACCTTCCTCTTGTTTTCCACTGCTCCCACGCTGCCAGTAGCAGGACTGAGCTCCAGCGAGGATGGATTTTCAATAATGTCCTGGTTTGTGGCTGCTGATCAGGCTCACTCCAGAGCTTGCATTATCTATCAACCTCAGCCTTACAAACAAAATGTGTAGCACCAGTAGCAGAAGGTGATAACCTCTTTAGCTGCTTTCCCTACTGCATTCCCAAACGTTCAGAAATTGGGCTATCAGGGGATAGTAACAGTTATGCTTGGATTCACTAATTACTGTTAACCATGTGCATCAGCCACAGGGTTAAAACACAGCATGATAATCCAAGAAATAACTGTGGTACTATCACAGCTACGCACTGCTTGGGAGCTGGGATTTTCTCCCATATAACTGCTCCTGGTTCTGAGACATCTGATATCCTTTATCAAATTTCTCATGAAGGTGCCTCCTAACTAACTGCACCTTTTCTGTAAGCTTCCAGTAACAAATGATATTTCAGCACTTGTCAGGACATCTAGTTAACCAAGTTTAATAAGACACTTAATTTCCTTACAATATCTATTACTTGCATCCCCCAGAAAGTTATCAATTCTGCCCTCCCACCCCTTGTCTTCATCCATTACTATCAACGAGCTTCTGAATATACATACATCCCCCAACCAGGTCTCCAATACGTACAGTCACTATGTGTTTACATCAGTGGTTCAGTAAATTCAATCACAGTGTCAGTAGTACCACCACAGACTTGACTCTGCACATTTTTAAGGAGTAAAAATCAGGGCAATCAACTTCTGTCACACCTTGTTACTGCTGCTGCCTTCAGGTTTCGGAGCATGTACTCGAGCATAATGCTGAACAGAGAGCCCCTGGGATTCTGCTCAGACAGGATGCATGGTGCACAATGCACAATGAGATGGAGGGAGGGAAGGAACAAAGGTGCCAAAAAAAAACAAAAAACGATTGTCTCCAATACCAGGGTTTCAATGCATCTGATCTGAGATTCAGACACCTGTAAGAGACAAACTGGCCAGAAGTCTCTGGTTGAGACCGAACCAGAAGACTATACAGTAGATTTTATAGTAGGAATCTATTTTCAACTCCAAAGATTAGCTACAGGGGAGGGCTTTGTGAGACACAGCACAATTAAAGGCGACAGATCTACAAATTTATGTAATTGGTAGAAGTCAGAATGGACACAAACCTAAGGGGAAAAGGAGTTAAAAAGAACTTGGCAGAATCTCAAGTAACTGCAGTTGAGGACAGAGGTCCAAACGCCCTCCTGAAGAAGAGTGTCTGAAGTCCCCAGTGGCTCTATCACAAGCTCTCTGCTGACCTCAAATGAAAGAAAAAAGCCTGAGGGATGAAAGGATTTAGGTGAGATTGCCAAAGACAAGTATAAAAGTACAGCATAAACATTTAGAAATAAAATCAGAAATGTTCCAACACAGAATAGGAGAAAACTAGCAGAAGACCCAATAAGCAGCAAGAAATACATTTTATAAATAAAGGAACAGTGGAATGACAACCAAAGTGACTGCTGGCTTACCGCACAGTGGAAAAAGGACATCAACAAGGGAGGCCAAAAACAGGTACTGCCTTTTTTTTTTTTCATTAACTTTCAATAAAAGACCTGCCAGTAGATGGCTAACATTAGGGAGGTTTAAAACCTGTATTCAGAACAGATTACAAAGATGTCAATTATAGGCTTTAGGTATTTTCAAACTGGCCTGGCTTCGTAAACTTTGTTGCTATGTGTGCTACAAAACCTGACAGATAATCTGAGAAATGAGCTGTTACCTTAAAAAGCACCTAGAAAGGCAAAACATACAGCCCATTTTTAAAGGGGCAGAAAAAAAAAAGAGAAGACAGGGAGGTTGGACACCTTAGCAGCAATCATGAAAACACAGGTAACCACCTGCTCGGAAGCACCTAGAAGAAAATCAACAAACACCTAGCTCAAACTGTCACTAACCAGCCCTGTTAAAGCAACCTGATTTCCTTCTTTGAGATGCTAAGGAGCTTAAAGGGCTGAGGAAGTAAAACAGCAGGAGATGCCACAGTTTGAGCTGAGGAGGGCTTTCAACAAATGCTTATTGGCACACTGAAACTAGCTAAGGAAACCTGGTGTGGACCCAGCTACCTAGGCACATCCACAGAATGGCATCCAGAGGGAAGGCAGCAGCAGCTGCTTGTTAAACCTGAGGTACTCAGAGAGGTTCCTCCAGTGTCTGACCTGGCCCTGGTCCTGCTCAGTCGTCACTAACAACCTTTTGTTGGTGGGGACAAGTTTATTTGGTCTGTGAGAACAGGGAACTGGAGGGAACACAAACTGTGATAGAGGGCAGGATCAGAACTCAAAGTGAACTTTACAAACTGAGGGGGGGGGAAAAAGCCCCAACCCAAAATTCAACTGAAATATGTTCACTGTAAAAGACTACACTTCAGTAGCAGAACTACTGGAGGAAAACTAGCGAGGAAAACGGAGGGGTAATGCTGGATCACAGGCTGGCGAGGACTCCGCAGTGCCCTGCTGTTCCGAAGCAGGAAGGCATCATACTTGAGAAGCACAAACCCATACGTAGAACCAACAAGATGTGAAATAATCCTTCTGTCCCAGAGAGTGCTGGACGAAGTACTCCAGCTGAGGCCTTGCTGCCTTTGCACGTCGCGTTTCAAACCTGACAGAGCTCAGTCTGAGAAGGCACAGAGCAGCGGGAGCGCTCTGAGGCCTGCTTGGTTCATAAATGAGCCAACCCCTGGTTTAGGAAAGAAACTGGGAAGATAGTGTTTTCAAAATGTAAAATATTGCTGCAGAGATGCAAATCGTAATCTCTTCTCCATGTTGTGGGCAGAATATGGAGAACTGGACAGCACCAGTCAGGCTGTTTGGAAAAGACCAAAAGGTTCTGGAAACAACCGTCTGTGACCCGCCACCAACACGGGAATTAAGAGGAGGTTCAGCAAACAGCTGTCAGGTATGACTGATTTTTTCTTTGCTCCACACCAAAGCCATGTGTTTGTATACAATTAACATCCCATTGCAGATCATTCTGTACTAACAGTAAGACCAAGCAGCCCCCAAATTGTAGAGACTTTTTTTAATGCACTTTGCTAACAGGTTTTGCAGAAAAGTGCAACAGAAGTATACATCTAACTTCCCTCTTTCCACAGAAACTGCAGTGCTTAAATATCTAGAAGGATGAAGCCATGTCCTGTTCTCTCTATTTAATTACTACTGACTCCCTATACAGGTGTTTCCAATTTCCACCTCTAAAATGAAAGCTAATTCCTCCAGTGCAATATGAAGCTCATTTGTTCTCTCCCAAATGCTCCTTTTTAAAGCGTATCACACTGCTTGGTGGAAGGCTGTGTCCTAAAATTCATCACCACAATGCCAGGGTTGCAATTTCTCATGCCTCCCTCAAATAGGAATGACTTCTTTAATTGGAAGAAAAATGAATGTGTTTGCTTTGAAAGCATTAATGTTCTTGAATCTGGCAAGAAAAACTCTCTGAACCTATCTGCTCTCAGCTAAGCACCAGATAATTTGAACTTGAACCTGCAGTCACGCAGCGGAGGAATATGCACTTTTGGCAGGAAGCAAGATCATTAAGGAACGGGAAGCTTCACCTTTCTTTCATGCTCTGTATCTTCTACATTTAATAAACCTGAATTAAAGGTGAAACAACAATTGCTTCAGTCATACAAAATGAAAATCAAGACTAACAGCATAGTTTAGAGACAGGCATACTTTCTAGAATATTCTGTTCAGGATAAAAATAAAAATGGTTGTTTTTATTTTAAAAAATACAAGGTATACTTAAAAAAAAAAAAAAAAGGAAATAAAAATCCAATCTTCTACGCTGAAGGATGAGTAGTGCATTTCCTCATAAAGTTTGTGGACAGCCCAACAGCAAGAACCTAATTTTCCCTTGCTTCTAACCTATACCTCTCCAGTTAGTGTTCATATCTCTGGGGACCAGCATTAGAAACAGCAATATTTGCACTAAGATCTCCTTTGGTCACTTCTGTTTTCATTAGCACAATCTGACCTTAAGCTGCACAGGCAGAGTTGCCTTGTGCCGAGCTATGGTAAATCTGGGTGCCAAGCTATAAACTCCTACTGCAGATAATTGTCGTCATGTGGATGGAAGATTGAATAATTCTAGAGACAACTACAGTGAAGCTTTCAGAGAAACAACACATTTAGTACTAAAATGCATTTCAACATGATTTTATTACACAATCGAAAAAGCTTTAAAAAACTAGACAAGAAGCTGACTCATGCACCTGTATAATAAGAAGCAGAATCTCTTGTTTGATTTCTACATTTTTGAGCCAAAGTATATGAAGCCATAAAAACAATGCAGTTCCTTGCAACAGTCTCATAATGAATCTGGGACCGTGCTTCTCTCTTTCTTGGAAAAGCTGCTTTCACAACGAAGCAGTTAGGATTCTGGCACAGAACTTGCTCCAAACTATAAATTCTGAGCATGATTTAACATGAAAATGTGAAGACGCTGCTTTTTGGAGGCTGCCTATCTGAAGGTGCCTTTTCCTACTTCCTTCTCACTTATATGAAAAAGAAACAAGAGGTTGGGATATTTACTGCTGCTCTAGTTAAGCTGCCCATCGTACAGCATCTCCTCTTAAGAAGAGGAATGGCCACATTACTGGGCTGTGTATTAATTCCCTCCACTTCCCCTTCCTCTCTCCCATGCTGCTGGTTATTGTCATGACTAACTGAGATAATACATGATGGCGTTTTTAGGAACACAAAAATATTTATAAAATCTGCCCTAATTATAGTCTCCCAGAACTACCTGCTTTCTTCCTTTCTCCCAAGACCTCTTGCTAACTGGGTTTTCTCTATTCCCAGGAGCCTGGTACAGCACCTCCAGTGGTGCTGACAGCACCATTGTGGAGAAGACTAATTTACCTGTTTTTTTCTTTCTAAGAATCCGATTCAAGATGCTTATGTGATCTTAAAATGAGAGATACACATAATTCACCACTATCAAGCAAGAAAGAATACATACGTACGAACTGAACAGTAGGTTAAAAGACATGGATTTCAAGTTTTCACTAACACGGTAGCTTTGATTCTCAAGAACAAAAAAGTTTTACAATATACTAATACATACACATCTCCTCCATGTGTACAGAAATTATTTACTTGCCAGTGTAACACAACCACACTTTAATGGGATCATGTTCAACTGCATGTAGCAACTTGAGCTGGTTCACCATGTAAAATGCAACATGCAAAAACTCTTTGATAATGAATTTGTTCCAAAGGATGGACACTGAAGACTCGTTCACTTGTAACAGTCAGACTTTAAAGAACAAAGACTCAACACCCACAAACAAAATACCACACCCTTTCTAACAGATGGGCTTGATCTAGGTCTTGAACAACCCTAGCATCATCAATTCAACTGCTGTTCACAGCAAGCATTGGAAACTTGCATGACTACAAGAGATCAACACTTCTATTGTAGGTCTTTCACATAAAACAAACAATAGATCAGTAACTACTGCTGATACAATGAGTCTATCCCCAAAATCAGAAAAAAATATTTCCTTTGAATTGCATGCATTTCTGTGGAGCTCCCTCAAAGAAATTAAACCTACTCTAATTTAGGAATGACAAATGATGGGATTGTAAAATGAGTTTAATTTGGTGCTTCAAAAGCAGTACATAGACACAATTTCTAAAAAGAGATAAGCTATTAATGAAATGAGTTGTGAGTGCTTTTTAAACTTTCATTCTCTCATTAATCAGTTACAGGAATAAGTCAAATCAAGAACTGTGGTTACTGTCTCAGAGAAGCCCACATTCAAAAAAAAAATTATTCCAGTACACACCATCCAGAAAAAACCCACATACAACTACTCCAGGCAACTCATACAAACCCCTTTTATCTTGATCAGTCTATTTGTGAAAATAGTATTCATTTAATAGCAGAGCATACCTACAATTTCTGAACGACTCCAATTTCAAGATGAAAAATAATATATTAATCTCCTCATATGCATATGTTAGTGCCCGGGAGACACTTTGGAATCTTTCATGAACAGAAGTGCTCTATAAATATAAAATATGTAATTGACACCTCAATGACCCTATCATGATAAGCTATTGAGCAAAAATCTGTTCTTCGACTGTGTGCAAGCATTTCCCCATCATCCATTTTGGCACAGAAAAAATACATTTTCATCATAATTAAAAATGATGTGCTTCTTAGGTACATCAATTCAGAAATCTGCCTGATGACCTTTTGATTTTGATTATAATAGCCTTTTTGTAATTATATATACATTTATATCAGAGTCTTTAAAATGCTGCTGGAGATGAGATGAACAGCGGTTAAGACAGACTGATACCCATGTGGTTGTGCATGCAGGTAACCAGACTTACCTCGGCAGGGGGCCGGTTAACTTTCAGGGGGGTTGTTTTGTTTTTCAGATTACCACTATAGACACGGTTTATGTTCCAAGCTACGTAATATGACGAAAAATCCTGAATGGCATATTTCAACATTAGATAACAGAGAAAAAACAAAACTGGAAAAAATACCAGAAAAACACTTAACCTCATTAAAAGATCTCACGAATGAGGCCCCTCACAAACTGAAGTTCAGGAAGTTATGTTCGAACACTATTTTCTTCAATAACAAAATAATATACAAGTAATTAAGATTTATGCATTTATACCTGCATATTAGTATTTGAAGTAATTCAGCTGTAACTGATATCAGGATCTCCAGGACAGTTTGCCACAAAAGAAACCTGTTTTTAAGTAAGCCTCACTATTGCTGCTAGAACAAATTCACCTGGCACAAGGACTGGAATTACGTAGAAAACTGGAACACTCCTACAAAGTTTAATTGACAAAGAAACATGAGTTTAATAAAAAGGGGATTTGGTTGATAAATTGTCCTCTTATCAGTAGTAAAATTAGTTAGGGCTACAATTTTAGGGTGTTGCATGATCATTTGCAGATTTTAAACAACTGTTTGAAAGTACTCTCTAATAAAAATATAACTGATAATGAAAGGATGTTGTAGCAACTAAAAGAGTATTAAAATTGTGCTTTCGTTAGTTCTGAGTTAAGGAACAATGGCAGGATTAGCAGGAAACTATTACGAAATTAATCTGATTAGTACCTTATAAATAATGAAGCTATACTTAAAAGGGTCCACAAGCTCCACCATGTCAGAACATGGATCTTACATATGATGCAAGACTGAAAAGGAGAATATTTTCCCTATTAATTAAGTAGCAAAAACTGAATCCTCCCAAAAACGAACAGGGTAGGGAAAAAAAAGAGTAGGACTTGTTTGAAAAAAAACAAAACAAAACAATAAAATTAACTGCAAGGAACTCCACCCTCATTACAATTGGTTTCAGAGGAAAGAGCAACACTTCACTCCTGTCATGCTGCACACTATGGCAATTTCGCCATAAACAAGGACATCTCTCGTACGATTTTTTTTAGCTGGACGTGACGGCTGTCTGGATGGAGCACATGGCACCTCCCGAGGCCTGTCAGAACAGCAACAGCCACGGCCCTGTGGAGAAAAGCCTGGTTTCGTTGTTCAGGGTTCACTTCATGTACCACGGTCAAAAAATATCTGCTCATCTCCTGCTTGCTAAATTAAGTCTTCCGTCAGCGATACTGGCAATCATTCGAGGCCTGGATGAAAGGAGCTGGACAAACGTGACAGACTGATACCTGATCTCGGACTGGCCCTGGTACTAAGTGAGACTTGGTGGTGATGTTCTGCCCACTTAGCTTTGCCACTGGAAAACATACTTCTGCTCTGCAGATAAATCTCTCCTTTTTTAAAAAAAAAAGTGAAGTAAGATTTGCTGTGGACAGTAAAATGCTTACTGCTCCTAGATGGGGACAGCTACGTTGCTTGCTACCCAAAATATCTTCTGCAATGTAAACGTTTTTTATGATCCTGAAAAATAAGACTGATTTTAATGACAGTCACAATAAATCCCAGCTACCCAAACTCGCTTTCTGAACAAACTGCAATCAGGGAAGAGAAAACAACTCGAGGCTCCCACCTTCCCTTCGAGAACATAAGTGGTAGCAAGTGCCGCACTGCGAACACCACTGCAGCCTGCTCCCCGCTTCCCCAACAGCATTAAACCAAGCTGTCCCCACATACACACCCCCTGAACACCTATGCAGCAGTGGATCTGTGTGCTGGAGTCGTTGAAAACCCTTTATTTCTGAATTCTGCCTGCTCAGAGCTTTTCAGCCCTCCATACGCGCCCCCAGGCCCTGCCTCGTGCTGCCTGAGGAGCTCTTCAACCATGGTTCTTCATCTGAACTCAAGCAGTAGCTCCAGTCCTCGGCCAGAGCACTGACTTGCTTAAACCAGGCACGGCACAGAGAAACAAAGCACACCCTGCAACCTACCAACACTGCTTTAAGAGTTCAAGGAGGACCAGCTTTGCACCTTCCAGTCATCCGACCCCATGCAAAATACCTCATGTCTTGAATGAGTCTTCAACTGTTAAAAACATCAAGTTAAAAACAGGAGGGAAGGAGGCCCTGGCATTGATCTGAATTGTCACCAAACTATGAGCAGAACCTCAGGCTGACCTCTTCACTAGCATGTAAGTTCTTCCCACTGGATGTAACCACGATGGAGTTCAAAAGGCTTTGGACAGAACAGCGTGAAGGACTGAACACAATCGTCAGGGTGCAAAAAGTGCTCATGAGATGCTGAAATTGAAGAAAAAGCATTCCTGCCCCCACTCAAAGGCATGCTAGTCATCTGCATCACTAATTACTATCTTAAATACCACCCTTTTCTATTTAAAAAAAATCTTTTATGTAAATTCCTATTGTTTCTACAATATGCAGTATTTCTACTGCGAGTTCTCCCTTCCAATAAGAGCCATCCGTTCTGAAGCATCACTAAAAAACAGGTCAGAAAGGAAACAGCAGAAGGAACGGGTGCTTTAAAACTTATTTCACGTTTTCAATCACAACCCTTTCACCAGCCACTCAGTATGAAATACTGCTACCCTGTTTTACAGAGCGTGTGACATTCTTTGCTGTTCTCAGGACATCGCACGGCAGGGGAGCAGCGATGCTCCGCTGCAGGAGCTCAATCACCGGTGTTGGAAGCTTTCAAACCAAATAAGCAAATGGCTTCCCTAACAGCAGCTGGTCAGGCAAAGCTGAGCTTGGAAAAAGTCATCTTCTCAACAGGCCATCTCAGGACCTCCTAGACTTGTGAAACTCGGGAGGCTAAACACAGATGTATGTGTGTGTGTGTGTCTATCTCCTGGGAATTCCATATCGACCCCTTTAAGTGTTAGTTATCAGCAAAAAAAAAGATTAATCAACAAGAACAAAATTATGAAGATACTGTTAAATGACAGTAATATCAAAAGAGAACAACTGTTGGACAAAATACACATACTTGCTGTACTAAAAAGGACAGAAGAGTGTGGAAACAGTCACTACTTCCATCTAGAATTTTCCATACAGGCAAAATCAAGTGCCAAATCCTATGAACAAAGCTACAAGCAAACTCTCCTGATAATCCCTACAATGCTTGTAATGATGTATTCAAAAAAGTGCTTTGCTAACAAGGAGAATGCCAATTAATGTACCAGTGGCCATGGCCAAGTTGGGCTAACAAGTCAGCTTTACTGAAGCTAAGGTCTTCGACCCCTGTACTGTAATCTTTTTAAAAACAGATCTTTAACACCACTATTCTAACATTTGCTTGAAAGGAAGCGGTGCTTTACAAGAAGTTACTCCAAGTGAAGCAAGGAAAAGGCTTGAACTGCAGTCTGGTATGTGCCAAAAATGTCCTGGCTGCGACACTATGGGCCAAATGCAAAAATGAGGAGGTGGGAAGGGGTTGTGGTTTCTTTTTAAATATATGTATTTTATTATTTCCTTATAAGGTATTGCTATGGTGCCAATCGAAAAAAAAAGCAAAAAGATTTAATTTTGGAAATTTTTCTGGGGTGAGAATTTTGCATTTCATGCCCACTCTGTTCATCAACTCAAGTGAAAAACATGGTAGTTACAGCAGTTATGACAGTTCCATTAACAGTAGTTAATGGAAGTTATAATCAAAATGCGAAATTGATTTTTACTCTTGAAGTTAAACCAAAGAAGTACTCCTAAGGATGTTACATAAGAATTCAAGGTAAAGCTACAACTACAATAAAAATAAATAGTCAGTGAACGTGTTTCAATGAACTACCAACAAAACCAATCTCCTTGTCAAAACCACTATCTACCAAGGAACATGAAGCCACTGAATTAAAATATCTCTTACCCAATGATCTAGCCCTTAAGCTAATGTTTAGAGAACTACAAGGAAACATATTAATTCAGTTCTCCATATCAGATTATTACTAGGTGACACTATCAGCAGCTCATTAGGGAAGTGAACGAAGCCTACAAAGAGATAATCACATTTGTTGAGTATCGAAGGACAAAAGCTGGATCAGATCAGCCAGGCAGGATCTTAGAAGAACAGATCACAGAAATAACTCCTTGGTAGAGCCATCACCAACTCAAGGTGTTTCGGGGTACATCTAACAACGACAGGCTCCTTCCTCCAGACTGGCCAGAATACCAGGGGTTACAGATGGTTAGTCCTGCATCATCTGCATTACAGACACTGAAATCAGAAGAATAGTTTTAAACACACTATTCTGTCTTGTAGTAGAGTAAATTAAGAATTTGTTGCTCCATCTGCCAGTAGGATTTGATTCCGATTTGTGGAATGTTTGAGAAAACCTATCGAAGAGAAAAGCCCAAAAAAGAGAAGAACCATTTGAATATGAAACTTGACATCAACAGAAAATTGAAGGCAACAGTCTGAAAGGTGGTATATACAACTTTATGCAAAGTGATGTAAAAGAAGAAAAAGTCAAGTTTCTGAATGTATTTTCAGTTGCATTACTGTTTCAACTCCCCCTACAAGAATGTTTTTTCAAAGTGCAGACAGAGTTTTGATCAAGCCTAAATACCGTCTTTTGTTAAGGGCAAATAATACACTTTTTTTTTTTTTCCCTTTTTTGGATCTGCATTAAACTGTATTAAACACAAGGTCTATAATTCTGGATCTGCTATATTTATATTGTATCACTGCAATTACCTGATGAGAATTTTCTGAGATTATTTGTAATTCTCTTTACAACAGTAATTTAATGGAGTCAAAATAACAGAATAAGAAGCAGAAAATAGAAGAACAGTGCAAAAATGGTAATTTTGCTATGGGAAGTTGGGACCTGCCATTTCAAATTAGTAGAAACCGTGAAGTGGGCATTACTGACAACGTGAATATAGTAATTGGGGTTGATTTCCTGGCACTTTGCCGAATCCTCTGACTAGTGCCTCGCGAGTTAATTATAGCTCTCCTAGCAGAGTGGGGACACTCGGCAGTGACGCAGGGAGCCGAGGAGCACGCAGGCCTCCACTGAAGCAACCTTGGAGCACTGGGTGAGGGAGGCAGAACTCTGCTGCTGATCCCATTAAGGGAAATCCTTATGGAAGTGCAGATACAGTGCAAGAGGACACTGAGAATAAATAACCTGTTAGGCTTTTACATGGAAAGAAGAAAGAATCTGTTCTACCAAAGGGTCATCGTTTTATCCATTATAACAAGTCACCTGCATCCAAAATTCAACAAGATTCTTATCATAACCTTTGCCTTTAACTAGTAGAGTTTAATTAATTTGGCAGAACTACACAACTCTTTTCTAAGCGATAACTAGCTACCCTCTTGGGTTCCTTCTGTAATCATTTCCTTTGATTAACTTTACTGTATTTACACAAATTAACACATGTATTTCATACATGTTACAACAAATTAGAACAGAAGAATTAAAAAGCAGCCTGCCAACTTAAAAACTGAGCAAGTGGAACTTTTGAATTAAAGCAGACAGCGTTATTAGCTGATTATTATATGGAGAACGTTCAGAAGAAAGAACATGCCCTTTCCATTTTCATTTTGTATTACCAGTGATTACATGATATATCTTAAATTATAATTTGAGGTAAAACTATGATTAAAAATAATTTAAATATTGCACAACAAGTTAATTGCTCTGGAATTTCTTCATCTTTGTTCCTGTTCTTTGATTCAAAGGCTCTGTGCGCAGGGTGCCTGCTCCACGCGTCCCGCCCGAAGCGCGGGGCCAGGACTCCCTCGAGCACGTCGCCTTGCGGCCGCGACCAGGCCTCGCGGGCCAGGAGGCCATTATGGAGCACTTCACGATACGCCCTCTTTGCTCCAGAGTGCTGCTGCACGCTCTGAGGCAGAGATGTGTGGTGGTTCTCTCTTCCCACAGAACCTTTGGGTAGTAAAGAGGAAAAAAATGAACACAGGAAAAAACACAGCCCTCTCCCCAGTGGCCCAGAACTGAGCAAAGCACAAGCGAACAGGAGGACGCCAGTGTTCAAGTGCCTGCTTTGTCACTGTCACAAACCAAAAGCGACTGCCTTAATCACAAGTCCTTGTGTTTTCGGGGTTACTTTCTTTCCAAAAAAGTCCATACGACACAAATATTCAGGAAACAAGCCATTCACCTTAAAGCCACAACCTCAATTTGCATGGCATGTGAAAAAGCCAGCACAGCAGCAACTGCCTCAGTAGGTCAGTGCTGAATCACCAGTGCAGGACATGGACGACCCCTGCTTAGATTCACCATGTCAGGCAGGCAAAGGGGCCCTTGATGCATCCCCCTCGTTTCAGGCACGCCGTCTGATTCCCAACCCAGACCTCCTCTCAGATGACTTCCTTCCCCACTTGGTGGAGTTGTCTGGGAGCTGCCATTCCCATTAAAACTTTATCAAAACATCTTCCCATGAGAAGTCTGGTTTGATCAACTGGCACTGCAATTCAATTCTTTTATGAGAAACATTCCCAAATACCTCTACCGGGGGAGTATTGCACTTCCAAGTTTGAGGCCAGTAACAGGCTTACACATGATAAGATGGAGCGAACCCAGATTAAGGCAGTTGGTGAAATTTAAGAGTCCTGTTTGGACCTGCTCGCTTCAGTCAATGAGAAAAGCAAGAACTTCAGGCAACTTTCTTTAGATGGGGTCAAATTAGGGGAAAGGAGAAGCTGTGAGGTCGTCTGATTTTTTCAACGCAACCACGAGGAAACAGTCTCCTCAGATGAAGGAGAGGACAGTGACTATTGTCCTTGCTGCAAGAGAAAAAAATATCTTAGCACAAGAACACTGTTTATTTTGATAAATTTAATAGGGAATTTTATTCTGCAAGATCTAAGGCTTGAGATACATGTTGCAGGAGTGGGTGCAAAAAACCCCATGTTAGGATTACTGAGCAGTTTGCCCATCTTTAAATAAATGACTTCCTTTTAAGCATAAAGACAAATAAAATCACACTGATGTAAAAACTATCCATGAGCAAGGGCATAAGAAAACATGGGCTGTGCAGGATGAGACCACCTCCTTCAGCAGCTCTGCAGCTGGACCTGCTTAAACCAGCAGAGGTTCCTCCCTAGAGGTTTGTTTTTTCCAGTTACTCCTGTACTCTGCATTTCTACTTTGCTATTTTATACGGATTTAAGAGAACTAACAAGAATAACTACAAGCACTGGAGTATAGAAACTAACTTCTTGTACAAATAAGCCACCAAAATTACTCACGCTGCCAACCTGACAAAAATGACACTAAAACTTTAACCTTCTCTGTGGAAAGAAAATACCCCTATCCATCTTGCCAAAGAGGAAGAAAAAAAGTCAAAGCAGTGAAACCTCCGGTGAGAATGAACACAGAAACCCAAATAAGACTCCTGCCTCTGAGCAGCAATGGTACTGAGACCCTCAACCCACTTGGGATACCTAGCAGATAATTTACTATCTTGTCCCATGGACTATGCAAAATTACACTTCCCCGTACGTGAAATCTCTGCTCTACTTTACTGCTCACTGCTTTACATGTTGTCCGACACCAGCACTTGATCAGTAATGCACTGTGCTCCAATCTTTTCCAGGTTAAGAAAACGTGTTTCGGTGGTCATACAAAGCAAGCACAGAAGGTCCTTTTACAGACACACAACGCTGCTTGCCACCACTTCTTGAGCTCTGGCTGTAAATCCTCATGCTCAGCCAGCTCCCTTACTTTCCCCCCTCCAACAGCTCCACCATGGAGCTCCAGCACCCTGCTAACCATTGCTCTGTCGCAGCCAGGGAGTTTTTTTCTGGGAATTCCTGAAGCCCCTGCCTTGCTTTCCCCTATCAGCAGGTCCAGCCAAAGAGACAGAATAAACACAGAGTGTTCACAAGGTATCAAGCAGCCCCTGCAAAAGAATCTGTCCAGAAAGTCCAACCTCGACTTTTATGATGTAGATTCAATGATTCCTTCCTCCAAAAGAAGGTGCCAGAGAGTAGGACAGAAAGCATTTCACTACCATAGCTCAGGATGGATCTGAAACAAATCAAGGTGAATTGCTAAGAAGCTAACAGCCAGTTTTAAGGTATAAACTTAACATTAAATACAAAACAAGCAACAGAACAGCTGATTTTGTTCAAGAAGATAACAAATTCATGCAACTGGGAAGTCTGTTCAAAGTAATTCTTAAAACATTTTTCATAATTAAAAGTATTTCTACACCTATTATTTTTGTAGGTGTTGGGAAAGTAAGTTTCTTTAGTTGCTGACAAATCGAGTACACATGATTTATGGATTTAAATATGGAAAAAAAAAAAAAAAACACAACAATACACCTAGAACCTGTATGAAAGTACTATGCTATACTTCAAGCAGTCAACAAAAAGGTAGCTTAGACTAGTTTAAAAAAAAACAAACAAAAAACAGGGCAAGCAAACACCACCTTCGGAATACTACAAATGATCAATCTCTGGAATTTTCCTTTGATTTTGTGTAGAGAACAATCTTTGACTTTTCGTCTTCTCATTAACTTACCATGAACTACCTCCCAATTAGCTCATGGGTTAGAAATACGACAGAAAAGTGCAGCCGAAATTTTTAAAGCATGAAGACTTACTGACAAGGATGCAGATTTCTGCCAGTCTGTTCTGACAAGCATTCATCTACAAAGCACTTTATCAATACTAAAGCAATCTATGCTGCTGTTACACCTTCACGCCGACTTGCTGTGTCACACTGTATGCAAAACTCGAGCACCTACCACAGCTTCAGCAAAATACACAGCACTCCACAGAGCTATCCAGGAAAATCATGTTCCTTAGACTGAAATGTTTGTTGTTGTTATTATCTGACTGCTTCACAAAAATGAAACTTTATACAGCCCAGCAATACAGAAAGGCAAATATGAGAAATGTATACACTTTCCCCCTAAAATTTATTTTTAAGGGAAAGATATAAAATTTTGACCTTTCGTAGTCTTTCCTTACAGGCCAAGAATTGCCTTGTTTAATTTTCTCTTTCTTTCAACTCTCATCTCCCCTTCTGCTCTTATACACTAAAGAAATATTTAAAAGCACCCTATGGCATGTCTACCATCACTGCACAAGCAGAATGTGCATATTCTGTTTAAAAACACTACCGTACTTGAAAATTCTGGAAAACTATTTAAGGTATTTTTAGAGTATTGATAAGTGAATAATCTTTCGTTTAAAGAATTCCCATTAAGGAGCGATTGTTTTCCTTTCTGGGAATTTGCTGGTACCAGCCTAGGAACTCCACCCAGCAGCTTTGGGAGTTGTCTTTTCTTACTTAGTCATTCTGCCTTGGAAAGCCTCCAGCCAAAGATCCCAACCTGCAAGACCCTGTTTTTAAAAAGATAAACACTGTGATTTTTAGCTGCTAAGCATCATTTTTCTATCCACCCACTGATATTATGGTTAATATTTCCTTTTTATCTAGTAAGAGCTGTTACAATTCCCAGAAATAGCTTTTCCTCATAGATTTACATACCTTTCTCCTATTCTGACTCCAGAATGTTAAGCTTATAAGCTGAATGCATCGAAGACCAAACATCAAGAATCTTCTCACTCAATTTTTTATCCCACTAATATTATTCTGCTGTCAGCACCACTTCTGATTGTGTATCATTGTATAAAAGCCATGAAACAAACAGAGGATTTGCTCCTAAATACAAGAAGGAAAGAAGGGGGAGAGAAGCAGCAGGGTAGTGGCCAAAAGTACATTTATTTACCATTTGGTAACCATCATGTTTCATTGACATTTAGAAAGCAATCTTTTAGCTTTTAGTAATTGTCAACACAAGAGAAAACGTGTAAGTTTTACTAACAGAAACTTCAATATTAGTGTGTCCAAGGTCTTAGATAATTGAATTAAACCCTAGAACATTTCAAGCACAATGTATTTGTTTACTGGTTATCCCTTTATTATTTTATACAGTCAACAAATGTAGCTGTTCAATGTTCTGGATTTTAATTAATTCCAACATTAAATTCTGATTCCTGGCACAAATTTGAAGAGATCAGACTGAAGAATATCAGAGCACGGAACACACTAGGTTCTATAAATATAATCTAGCTGACAACAGATAAATCTTTCCATAAGACTGGGTCATTGGAATACTAATTGCCAATTTTCCTCCTCTGAGAGCAAGGAAAAGTCAGTACATTGGTAAAATTAAATTGTTGGTTTCAATAAAAATACTTTATTTCTCAACAGCTCAGATTTGGCAGCAAGATCTCATATAACATCATTTACACCTGATTGTGTTTCACTTCCAATTTTTTAATCCTGCAAGGTAAAACACAAATACTCATGAAAGGGGCATGCAACTAATGCCAAAGTTTCAATTACAGACCTTCCTATTTGGCAGCAGCAAGTCAGGACTTGCAAGCCATCTTCTCTTCCTTCAAATCACCATGCTTACTAAAGGAGCAAAGAAACCTAGAGATACTATTAGCACTTACGTGTCTGCTTATCCTTAAATGCTGCAGATGATGCTACATCTAAGCACGTAGCATTCACAAGGAAAAGACACTTCTTCATCCTCTTTTATAGAAACGCAAACAAAATAAAACTAACAAGAGGAGAACTGTCACAGAGAATGATCGAACTTGTGAGTTCATTCATTCTTTTGACTTCTTTTTAGTGTATATTTTTCCAAGTGCCTCCCCCCCCCCCCCTCCATTGTATGGGATCATACTTACAGGCATAAAATAGTGGTGCATTTAAAAAAAAAAGAAAGCTAAGTTCTAAATAAATAAATAAAAACATCTGATTTGGAAATGGAAGAGCAGAAAACAGACAACAATGACCCTGAGCCCACCAAAATACAGACATACTCTCATAACTGTATTCTGAAGCATGAAGATATCATATGCAACTACTTCACCATATACTACACTTAGAAACCTGAATGTCTACGAACTTAATCTGTAATCATCAACACTGTAATGACTTTTGGGGGTTATCAAAGTTCTTCATTACAGGTCTGTGACAAGACAATCCCTTTTTAAGGTCACAGAAATGAGCATTTGATCAGATAAACAACAGATAACAGAACGCTCATACCCACCGAAAGCTACTTTTGGTTCTGAACAGCAGTTCAACAACGTGTACTTTGCCAACTCAGCCATCTCCCCAAAATACTTCTAACATTTCAAAAGTTCACAGGCAAAAACATGTTGTGTCTCTTTCGTCTTCTATCAAAAAAAAAAAAAAAAAAAAAAAAAAAAAAAAAAAAAAAAGCAGAAATCTTTTTCCTTGCTCCAAAATTCCACTGATCTGGGAAACAGCACAGCAGGATTTAATTTTGGACCAGCAACAGGTTTTAAGAGTCAAATACCCTCCACAACATACAGTCTAAATGTATCTATTTTACCAAGTTATTCCTCACATAAAAAAATCCTTATTAGAAGCTATTTTCTGAGACTTTATTTATTCACTTGTCTATGGATGTGCTAATACTACTCTTGAGACACAATTTACTGGAAAACCATGTCCATTGGAGGGGTATTGTAGCACTCCTGCACTAAGACATTACTGGTTTCACCTGTAACTACTTTTATATGTATAAATATATAAAATAGCTTTACACAAATGCACACACAGCATCTGAGAGCCTTTGCTCTAACTCAGAGAAATTTCACCAGAAGAATTCCAACAGAAGTTTAGGCAAATAACATGAATTCACAGATCCCTTCTCCTTTAGGAAGTAATTGTGAGGGTTGGGGGGGGAGGTTGAGCAAATTACCTCTTATGGGAGATCAGCAAAAAGTATCCCCCACAAAAGGCAGTGGTGAGGATCTTCGAGGAAACATCCAACAACACCAAGCTTACACACGCATCTCTACGCTTCTTTGCTGCTGACAAAGAGCAAGGCTCTAGCACTGCGGAACCACAACTTTAGGTCTAAAGATGCTTTTTTTTTTTGGTGAAGGACATTACCGTTCAGTCAAGCTTGCCTTTATGTGCCACCATCCAGTGGGGAAGAAGCCCTCAAAGCATTAAGCTTACTGATCTCCTAAGCAGAGGGAATTGCTATTAAAAATGCTATTTAGACAGACGGGCATCTATGGAAGTCTGCTACACAGCCTCATCAAACTCATTAAAACTACCTTAAGTCCCAGGCTTGGGAGTGTAATCCCCTTAAGAAACCTGCAGACTAGGCTAGGAGAATAAAAGAGAGAATGGGAACCGAGCTGAAAAATGCATGAACCCTGTTCAGCCAGCAGTCGGCAAGGGTAAAGGATCCCCCACCCAGTGCCCATCTTCTCAGGTATCCCATCAATGTCCAGCTGCACACTGGCTCCTGCTGACACCAAATTTAGGGAACTATACCCAGACTTTGTCGTTCAGGTCAGCGGGCAGCTGTACGGGGCACTGCGAGCCCTTCAGCCTCGACCTCCTCTGTATCAACTGCACTACAGCAAGGGAGCTCTCCTCTTCGGGCTGGCCATGTGTAAAATTAACCACCTGTCTTGATGGCAGGCGATGGCTCGAGTGTGTGCCTCCCACCCATGGCTGTGCCTCGTGGCACAGAAAGTCTCCCCCAGGAGCAAAGCTCTGCACCTCGCTCTTGGCTTCGGACAGTCCCAACTCATCTTCAACTTACAGGCATGAATGAAGAAGCACCTGGCAGAGCTGATCGCCTTTGAGGCTGTTTTCTTGTCTATGAAGCTGCCCCAGCCCGTGGGGAGACTGAGAGAAAAGCACAGGCTGAGGCTGTGCGATGCCACAGGCCTCTTATTTACAGAGATGGACAATAAAAAAATAAAATAAATCATTTTTCAATTACGTGAAAAGGCTGCAAAGAGAGGGAATCATGGAAGGGCACTAGACATGTTCTCCCCAGCAGCAGGATGGCACAGCCCCGTGTGGTGCTGGATGCGGGCCGAAAGGGTGCAGGAGGAGCCACGGCGCTGAGCTCCTGCCTCCAAAAATGCCATCCTTAGGCAAGCAGCACCTCGCCTGCACGTGGCACCACGAGGCCCCACATGAAGACTCCCAGTACAGTGACTAGGCAAAATGCAGAGACACGGAATCAGATGGTTCCCTATGGGGTCAAAGCAGAAAAACTGATTCTTATTAAGCTGCATTACCATAGCGAAGCAGGAGCTCAATAATTTACAGCCAGAGACAGGCTAAGTGTCCATTAGCATTACTGCCTATGGATGCACGCTTTCTTTTGTTCCACATTTTTAAGGCCTCTGAGACCAAGTCTGGCTCCCTGTCTTTCCCTCTTCCTGGCTCTCCAGACCCCTTCCCTTCACTCCAAAGAGGAGCCTTCCCCTCCTGCATCCCCTGTGCCCCCAGACGGTGGGTAAAGAAGAAGGCAAGGTTATTTGCTGTGAATCTGGACACAGCAAACACTCTCTAATGGTATCCAGTACACTAAACTCAAGGCAATTTTAAGGAATTGTGAGGTCAGAGGCGATCCAAATTGTAGGAATGCATCAGAGCTGTATGCTCGCTCTTCAGACACATCAGTGGCTCCGTTTGGGAACAAAAGAGCCTGATTTTTTTATTTTTTAAATAGTTGTCTTTCAGCATCAGTAATCTTGAAAAGGGCAAACTTGAAACCAAACAAAAATGTAACATTAAGTACTAACACAGGAAAAAAATAAGCCAGATCAATCATCACAGAAAACCAGTCTCATGCTATAAATGGTGTCTGAACCTCCGTAAATGCGTTCGTGCCCTTTCTGCCTTCAGAAACCAACGCCGAGCGGCTAAGTCATTTGTGCCTCTTCCACTAATGAGCAGTGCACATCCCACTTCGGTCCCTCTTTTCTCCCAGACATGATGACCTCAGGAGCTGGCACTCGTTTGACAAAAACCTATCCTGTGCGATCGTCCCCAGCTTCTGGAGGTTCAAAGAAACCATTACAACGCCTTTATTGACAGGTCAGGACTGGCTGTCCAAGCAGTCTCCACCAGAAACAGATGAGTATGAGTATTTGAGTAGCGGCCTGGATTTTTTTGAAATGAATAGAGCTGTTTTATATTCAAGTTACCTGCACTCTTCACATGTACAGTTTTGAAAGGAGTCATGCAAAATTACTCCTCTTGCTCCCCAAACCTCCAAAGTGAGACTTGAGGTATTTTTTTCAGACTGACAACATATGGAGTAGAAGGGGGGAATAATCACAGAACAAAACTAGGACCCCAGACCAGGACCAGGGCTGCAAGGCAGCACTGATGGACCCTCCTCACTGTGTCCCCAGCTTTGGGCTGGGCACTGGTGCTAGCTCTCCATTGCAGGAGATAACGGCGTGATCCCGTTGGGATGAAGCAGGACCATCATCGTGTCTTTTACTCTTCCCCAAGGCTTTCATGTGAAGGGGGAAGGTGAGTGTAACAAGCTGCCAGCCACTCCTGCGGCTGACTAGCACCAGCCACCCAAGAGATGGTTGCATGATTTTGTATATATAAAGCTTGTAAAGCACTTTAGGAAGCTGTGGGATGAAAAGGACTATATAAACGTAAGATATTATTATTATTAAACCAGTGATCTGACAAGAAGAGACAGCTTTTCAAATCTGTACAACAGCTTGAGCTGAAGAGATCAGGGAGTCCAATTTGAAAAAATAATAATTTGAAACGAATCTGAGGATTAGAAGTGGCAGCTCTTTTGTGGATTCTCCATGGCAGGTAAATTTAGTAGGCTACTTTAATTTTGCATCGTTTTAACTCCTGGCAATGTCCTGTGCATTGAATCTGACAGAGAGACAGAGCGTTTGAAGCTGTCGTGGCTACATTTTAGTCTCCCAATTTTACAATCAGTGTTTGAATCTGCTGCTACAACTCCGGGTACAGAGATCAGAGGCTTATCAAAGAGGCATCCATTTCAAAGACAGGCAGCAGCTTTGACTTCATTCCTTCAATGCTTAAAATTCCTGAAAAAGCAGATGAGCATACCACAAAACAGGTCGGAAAGAAATCTCTCTATCAGCTGTAAACCTATTTCAGTATTAATTTTTTAAGGATCTATTTTGGTCTCATGTAAAATGTGTGCATTTAGCCGAGATAACGCTCTCAACAGGTGAGCTTAATATATTCCTTTTTCTGTAACTGAAAGTGCATTTTAAACAGGCCTATGGCTTTATCAACCATTAATTGAAGAACTACTTCATCCCGTTACCTCCCTTTTTTTGGACTAAAAATGTCTTCCTTTCCTAACAAAGCATCACTTCGGTTCTTTTATTGCTGCCCTGCTCTAACTGCATGGATGAGCCGAGCGCTCTGCATGCAGCAGGACGTGCCGCTGGCGGCGAGCAGCGTGCTTTAAAGGCACGTCACTCCCCAGGACTGCACCCAGCTGCAGTGTGCCCATGTCCACACTCGAGCCCTGACTTACAGCCCGAAACTTGGCTCTCAGTGACTGGGGAATCTCACCAGCATCCCCTCCGTCAGCTCAGCCCTGCTGGAACAGGGACCGGCTCTGCGTAAGGGCAAGATGTGATGACAGGAGCAGCACGGTGAGGAGGGAAATCTTCAGACCTCACTTTTAGTGTTGACAGCTCTTTCTCGTAAGCTGGAATAAATTTTTGTCTGCCTATCTGTACCATTGAGAAGAGTGAATGCCAAGGGTTTGCCTTCCTGCACACGCCGCCCATCACCCAGACCTCTGACCATCAGCCCCCAAGCCGAGGGCTCTGAAGAACAGGGATGGCACAGACCCAATGTGAGTTTCCCAGCTGAGCCCCACCTGGCCATGGAGAGCATCTCAGGACAGCCCAATGGATTTAGCGTCCCGGAGGAAAATGCATGGATTTTGGATACCCCAGCTCCTGCTGAATCCCTGTAGAGAAGTGACTGCAGCCCCAAGCTTGATTCCCCACAGATTCAGCACGCCTCATTTGCTCTCCCCACTTCTCCAGCTGCTCACCACCAGGAGTCAAGAAGCACATGGGACCATCAGCACCAGGTCTGTTTGCCAGACCCAGCCTTTCAAGCTCCAGTGATGCAGCAGGGGCCTGAAGCAGCTGGGAAATGTGGGGACCCTGTCCAAAATCCACAGTGGGAGCAGCGGTCACAGGGAGGCACGGACATGCCCTAAGCACACAGAAGAGCCCAGCTCTCGGTGCACAAACCACTGCTGATGCAGGACCAAGGCGTCTTAACTCATTCACATACTTTCAACAAGTGCTCCTGGCACAGTCATGCACTAAAATAAAAGCTTTGTGGCTTAAAATGAGCTTCCAGAACTGCAGAATGTTTCCAAGCCCCCTTCTCAGGCAGCATCTCACTTAGCAGCACCCGGGGGGCACGCAGGGCTCCTCTGCTGCCCTGGCCATGCCCGTCTGCGGCACAGCCCAAAGACCTGGCACCCACCAAAAGCACGGGTCCTGTGCTGCAGCTTCCCAGAACTTTCTTTTGGAAAGTCAGTGCATGCTCAAGAGAGAAATACCCACCCCTATGCTAAAAAAAAAAAAAAAAAAAAAAAAAAAAAAAAAAAAAAAAAAAAAAAAAAGGCACCAAAGTTGCCATAAATTAGCATTAGCGCTTCACAAATGGTGAAACCGCAATTTTACGGTTTTAAACAGAGACAAGGTGGAATGGTGAATGGTAGCAATGTATTTCAGATGAAAGCTTTCAAGCAGATGAGAAATAGTAACAGGAGTTGGAACCTGAGTAACTACGGTTGCATTAAATTATTCCATCTGCAAGTCCATTAAAATTTTTTAATGGTTTTGTATGGCTTTTATATTTATTGGGTGGGTTTACTCCTATGTGACTCATACATATTTATTACCAGGGTCCAGATAATGGTTATTAATAAAACTGCTTTTATTTGCATACTGTCTTGATGCTGGCCTAAATATTTACTACATGACTATAAAATTAAAAAATCCTCAACAATTATAAATAGCACCAGGGATGCATCATAACTTTACTTTTTGACTTTATTTTTCCCCCAAAATAAACAAAAACCAACCTGGTAAACCTATTATTTGTCTTTTCAAGTCCGGAAGACACTAATTCTTTCAAAGGCTTAAAGCACAATTTGTGTTGAGGAAGTAAGAAATCCAAAACTAAAAGCAAGCTAGTTTTCATAATTAAGAAAATACATATATTTCTACACATAATTATGAACAGTAACAAAAGCTCAGTATTAAAAAAGGTCCACTGAATCCCTGGAATTGTGCCTGCCAACTAAAACACCTACTATGAATTTAGTAATGGGTTATGCAAACATAAATTACAAGGCCAGACGTTTTAAAAGGAAAAAAAGTTGATTTATTGTCACATTGGAGACACGGCAGGATAGAAGCACAATTTCATTTTTCCATATATTCATCAACACTGCAGATGTGTTAATGCAAAAAGAATTCTAAAATAAAAGTGACTCTCAACTGCTCTAATTCTCATATGTCATTTAATTTACTTAAAAATGGTTACCAGGAAGCTTTTTTTTTTTTTTAAAGCAAGCAAAACATACTAAAACTATGGGAATGCAAACAGGTTTTGAAAGTATTTTACAAGTATTTCTCCTCCTAAACATTTGCCTCAAGATTTCATCCAAAACTGACCATTTCTGCAATTCTCTGCAGAAAGTCTACTGTTGTTTGTTGTTAATAGAAAAGCTTACAACTGTCATCTAACCTAGTCATTTTGTTTGTGAGCATTTTCACTCAACATATTAATCGTTTCTGCTCTTGTTTCAAGCAGATCCAACTTTTCACTTATCCGCTGTCAGAACAATGAAAAGAATCTCTCGTAACTGGCAACTATTATTAAAAGAGTTATTCATGACAACATAATAATTTTAATGAGAACAACATGTTCCTTTAATTACACCTGAATGACTTTGAGGTGGTCCAGTGGATGAACTCAAGTAGATTTACAGCATATTTGTTCACAAAGTAAAAAGGAAAAGTACTAATTGAAGACGTTTAATTATTCCTTCTTCTGGTAAATATGCATAGGAAGGAAGGGCTGGCATCATGCTTGCCTGTTATTTTTATACGCTGCATCTTGAAAATAAGTCCACCTATTGCTCGAATGGCTCAAAGCAAATTTAGGAACTGAATTTCAGAACTGCTGTAAGTATCCAGCCTTATTTTTGTTCCATTTATATAACACACGGTTTCACTCTTACCTTTAGAGACAGCGTAACACAGACCATAAGAATAACTGTTAATTGGTGGTACCACAATGAGAAAAATCCCGGTTTTGTCA
Source organism: Anas platyrhynchos (assembly GCF_047663525.1). Taxonomy (NCBI): domain Eukaryota; kingdom Metazoa; phylum Chordata; class Aves; order Anseriformes; family Anatidae; genus Anas; species Anas platyrhynchos. The sequence continues at coordinate 7,184,690 of NC_092606.1, forward strand.
GCTAAATGAATTCAAATATTTGCCCTTTAAGAACTGTCAGTGATGCATTCAGTAAATCATGTCATTACTCTTAATGCACCTTTCTTTACGCTACAACCATTCTTCAGGAGGAAGGATGATGCCCTATAGGAAATGGCCCATAAGATCAAGTTTTTTTTTCCTTCACCTTCAAGTTCTGGCCTTGAAAACCTCCTCTTAAACCTCCACTCAACCTTCCCCTTCCTCCTTCTAGCAAAAGCAAGCACAACTCAAGAAAAACAAATTATTTGCTTTGTATCATTTTCATTCTTAGTGACAGCAGAAAAAAGTAGCAGGGCATGTTTAGCCAGGCAGATTAATCTGTAACTATTTACTTACAAGTATGTTTTCTTAAAAACTACAGAAATATCAAAAATATCTCCTTTTCCCCTCCTCTGCAATGGAAAATACAGCACTCCTGACATTACTGAAATCTAATACCTGCAACTGATGTTGCTACAAGAAAAATGCATTCTTCAACTGTCAAGCACTTTTAACTAGAAAAATGCTTCAATAGTATAAATCTAAATTATCTGAGCAACTGACTTCAGAGTAATTAATTTCTTGAACCACGCTAACACATTCAGTTGAATCAGATGTGTGTCCTTCTTGAGTATTTTTGGAGCTCTTGAATAAAGTAATCACCCATTTATTTTCAGCTTTATGGAAAGACTTTTGAGGTAAATGTGTTGTAGAAAATTGATTTTAGGTTTTATTTATTTATTAAGGAAATGGAGACAGAGATGGTATCTCAGTATCCTACATAACATGCTTTCAGACGAATGTTTCAAATTAATTTTTCTGCCTAGTAACATAAACTGCACGACCATTACTTCTGCAGGTGAAGGGAATTACTTTCCTAGCTTTCAGACTTCCCCAAATGCTGTTGTACAGTTACACAGTTATCCCTGAAATCCCACACACCAGCAACCTCCGAAATACAGACTCATTCTGCCAAAGCATCTTCTCCAGCCCTGTTACCTCAAAATAAACTAAAGGTTCGGCAGCCTGCCCACCTGCAGCCCTCGCTGCCATCTTCTCCCTGCTGAGCAAAGCAAAACCACTTGCTTTCGGAAAAGAAACCAGTCCTGGAGTTGCACTGAACACAGGAGAATTAAGCAGGCATACCAGAGAGAGCAAATAATGGATTGCAGGCGTTACAAAGGCTCGGTCCTTCCGAGCTCTTCTGCTGCCCAACACACTGAGCAAGAAGCACTGCGAGCAAGCAGCAGTGTGTGCACAGCAAACACCGTCTGCAGAGATGCTGGCTAAGCTTTCTGGGGGTGATAAAGCTTTTATTTTATTTTATTTTTTAAATAATGTCCTGTAATTATAGTAATTAGAATGGTCAACACGCATAAAAATGGAGGTCAGTTTTATGAGAATCCTAGAAAAATGCAACTGTGAGTTACAATTCTTTTATTGTTCCCTCACTTCCAATAAGGTGAAAAGGCAATGAGAGATCATCACATAGGAAAACATGTCAGAAACACTGCTGTTTTTCCCATTAACAATTAGAATATTCTGAAGTCAAATATGTATTAAGTAATGACAACAAAATTATTGAGAACTCAAGAACAAAGGTCTCCAGGATAAGGTTAGATCTGATTTAACCTTACTGACTCCTCCAGATTAGATTTTAGACTTTATTTTAAGGCATAGGGCTGTATTACACCAGTTTTCTACAAGAAGATTCATAATAATAATATACTTCTTCATTTAGCTTTTGAAATAGCAAGCCATGCAGAACAAATTATCATAAATGGCATTTGCCTTGCAAACAGATTCTTCAGAAAATGTTAATAATCAATAAAAATACTGAAAGGGAGGACATTGCACCTAAATACCATTAGCCTGTAGGTAAGGTATGCATCTAAGTTCCACACCTGCAAGTCACAGGTCTCTGCTCTTATAATCATGGTTTTTAACATAAGGAAATGGTAATATTTTTAAATTAATATGGAGAGTATCTTAAATTTAACCTTCTCTAAGGTTTTAAATATGTGGAGGATCTTAAAAATATAAAACAAGTTTATAACAGAATTGAAAGAACATTGATAGCTCCATTTGAGTCATACAAATTAATAGAAAAGATTCTTTTTGTACAAACTGCTTATCTGCAAATTCCTTTCTTTTTCGCAAAAATCACTTAAACTTTCCTTTTCAAAATCATGAGAAGAGAGAAGAAAGGGAGAACTTAAGAAGCATTTCCACTCATTTTCTCCTACAGTAACTTTTAAGTACAGAAAGACGTTTAAAGGTGGTATTTTTTATTCCCTGCCATGTACTGAGACATCTACTATTTTCAAATTGTGTTAAGTACATTTAGTTGCATTATGGTAGCTAAACTTTACATAAACCTTATGTATGTTCTTTCCTACTCAGGACCCAAAATTAGCAGGATTCCCATATGTCCCTAGGGAAGGGGAGGAGGGAACATCCCCACACTACGCACTCTCAGGCACACTGGAAAAGAAAATCAAAGTTAAAAAAAGAAAAGAATAAAAAAGAGTAGAACAACCCAGCTCTAGATGGCAGCAAATCAATATTCACCCCTATGTACACAGAAACTGAGAGCATCAAGTATTTTGAGACAGGCTGTGTATTTTCAGCAGTTTTTCTAGGCATGTCATTATTTTCACTTCGTTACACTCTAGACCAAAGCTGACTGTGCAAAGTTGTTAGGAATCAACCACACTTCACTACCAACAATTAGAACAAGACTCCTCTCGTTTCAATAACTTATTCAACCGGCAGAATTAATATTCCTTTTTTTCTTCCTAAGTTTAATTTGATTATCTTTTTTTTTGCAGAGACTATCTAACTCAATAGAACAATCCAGAAACGCTGGAGACTAAGAATCTTAGAATTTTAAATTCTAAAAAATTGGGCCGTCGCTTAATAACTGAGATCATTTCCTTTCGTTAGAGTTGCAATTACAACGTTATTTTTGTATAATAAAGAGAGATCTTAAAAACATCACCCTCATTTCTAACCTCATGAATAAAACTACTACAACTGCTATACTATTATTTTGGTAAAAAAAAACTTCAAAGAATATATTTCAAGGAGACTAAACTATGCAGGCTCCTCTTTCGCCCCCTTTCGTGGCAGACGCAGCGTGGGGAGGTCACAGAGTAGGAGAGGGATGGTGGCAGTAGCTCAGGGAACAAGGGCAGCAAGGAAAGGCCAGGTTTTACATGGACTGGTCAAGTCACTCCTTACAGACTGACCAGGATAGCACAGAACTGACCATGTAAAATGATATGTGTGCTGTAAATACATTTTACACTTACTAACACGTGTCCACACTTACAGGATTAAACACAGCAGCCAGCATGGATGGTCCTGAGCAGCACCATCACTGTCACACCACAGGGCTTGTCCTTGTAACAGCGCTGGGGGTTAGCTGCGTTGCTTCACGCAGTGCTAAGACATGGTTTTCATATGCTCATTTCTTTCTTTTCCTGGCACCTTCCAATTTTCCATCTTGCAGGGCATTTTAAAGCTAGTTGCTCTGAGAGCACACTGTGCTGCCTCTGCTTATAGGATCCTCTGTGTCCCTCAATAACTCCGCTCCTCCAATCTTTAATCTGCTTTGCAAAATACAGGTGTCAATTTTAGCATTTAAAGGTAATCTTGGCTTTCTAAACCTTGCCGATAGAGTACATTCACAACCTAGAAACACTGAAGGGCAACAACAGTGAGGAACCAACAGTGCAAGTTCTCATCAGGAAAAACCAGAGTGACCAAAGCAAAAGCCTGCAGGGTGAGCTCCTCCAGCCGAGGGGGACGCAGGCTGCGGGCACGGCAAGTCGCCCGGCTCTGCAGAGCTCACGCTCTCCCATTAGAAAGCTGGCCTCGTCTTGCATTTCCCAAGAGCAGCCAGCCCAGACCTCTCTGGCTGCTTTCTTTTCCTGGACTCGACTTAACCACCTGTGTTGCAGGTGAGCCTGGTAATAATCAACATAGTTCAGCAGTTACCTAGTTTACATGGCAAAACCATAAATGCTGTTTTCAGTTGGAATCAATATTAAAAACAGGCTTAGAAGTGTTTGTTCAGGTGTTCACAAGCCACTTTGAACAAAGGGAAAACTAATTTTCCGATTTCAAGTTCTTTGAATGGCATGCACTCGGGTAGTCATGGTGCCAGCTAACCCCATAACCTCATCCTGTAAGGCTGTGTGCAGAGCTGTGTTCATCCCTACCCAGCCTTCAAGGGCTCCTGAGTCTTCCACTCCCCAGGTCTAAATTCGGACAGGAATCACCTGCTCCACTTTAAAATGTTTCCATGTATTACATGGCCATACCAGCACCCAGACCTGGTTACTGAGAAGCTGTGAGCTGTAGGACACACCTAAGCACGTGGAAATAACTTTCTGTTCCAAGAATGAAGAATGGGCAGTGCCATACGCCGCTCTCCACACTGGAATACATCTTGCCTTGGAAGTCAAAATCAAATGTGCAGCTACATAATGACTTTAGACAGTTAATGCAACAGTTAATACACTAGTAAGACTTGAAAATACTTACTACTCTTTTGGACCTGATGTAAAACGTATTTTCTTTTCCTGTTCCCATTTGGAAACAGAGGGACATGAGGAAAGGCATGGAGAGTTATAGATTAATCAGGTTTAAATATTATTGTCTTCCTCCCTGCTAGTGTTTAACAAATTACTTATTTACTTCTTTTGGCATTTTTCACTATTGTTGTTGACAAGGTTAAAAGTATGCCCTGCCCGAAGTATTACATAAGCTTTTGAATGATTAAAACAGCAAAAGGTAAGCAAAAAGCAGTTACTCAACTAGGAATCTGGGTAGAAACCAAAGCAAAATTATCAGCGTTAGGAAGTATCTTCACTTTGTGCCAAAAACTACTAACCTGCGCAACCAGAATTATTTCAGAGAAAGAGAGAGATTAAAACAAAGCCAAAGACTGTCACTCAAATGCTTCTGTATTCACACCAGAATCGGCATTCGAGGGCAAGATGAATTAGACCAAGAATTTCACAGAGGTTAAAATACACAAAACGTAATGCAGTTACTCCCAACAGTTCAGGAATTATCACTGTAAGAAAATAATCTGATGCGGGGTGGCAATTCACATGACATATTTGGAGCTGCCTTCCAAATAACAGTCATGTAAAATGGATGTTTCAAGTAATCTCTTGGCCAGTCTCAGCCTTCCACGGTAGCTGCTCAAGATGGAACAAAATGAGCCTGAAAATACCCCAAAACATCTGTGGTAAGCAGGTCTGATACAACTGCTTAAAAGATGTGACGGGTACGAAGTATTTTTGTAGTAACAGGAATTACAAACTCTTTCTTAAAGTTTCTGCATATAACAGCCACCACCTAACTTTCTGCTCATGAGGTCCCCAACCACGAAATACTTCTTCCTAGATTTATGTCCCAGTATGCCAAGTCAGAAATAGTGTTTTAATATATTTAAATACCAAGCCCTAGAGTCACTCCTATAAACATAAAATATTATTATATTTCTTTTGCAGCAATTTGATCATTTGCAAAGATGACAGAAATGATCCAAACAGATCTGTCACATCTTTCTGGAAGTCTTCTGAAACAGCAGCATAAATATCCTCAACTTCACTTTTCTGCTACTCGGGAGATTGCTTACTGCAGACATTATGGAAAGTCTAGAGGACATCTCAGACAGCAATGGATAGGAAACTTGAGGCAATTGACACTTGTTTCCTGATTTATGGTGAGACTGGCTATGGCTGAGGGAAAGTGATGCTGGAACACACTAAACCACTACTGCACCAACAGGGATGCATCCAGAATGAAAAAGAAAATGGAAAGTAGGACTCTGAAACAGGTTATTACATTTAACATTTCCAGCCACATTTTTTATACCAAGAAATATGTTTCTTCATCTTGGAAATTTAAATAAAGCTATATACTAGGTTACTTACTTATCTAAAGAACACTTCTGCAAACAGGCTGGTTTTCTATCACAGAATTCTTTCATTATTAAAAAAAAAAGGAAAGAAAAAAAGAGTATGCTTGATGTTTTACTAACATAAATGGATCAGTTCAAAAATGCCAGTGGCTGACTGTGTGTTTCCTACCAACCTTAGGGAAGTTTTCACCACATCAGGTTTTCAGACAAAGTTGCAATTTTGGAAAAAATCAGCTCAAAGAGTTATAACCTTGTGTCCTAATGTTCTCTTGTCCTCCAAAATGGTCTAAGCTTTGAGTTTAATCCATAGACTTTCTTTTTTGGGAGGACAGAAAACAGTTGAAGATGAATGCAGCAGTGTGCAAGGTTAAACGTCTGTGTAGAAGTGAAGGCTTTCAGCAAGGCCGGTTGGACACCATCTCACTTATCCCTGTGGTACTGCAGCTTTTGCTCCTACACAGCTGTACCTACCACACCAATCACTTTGGATGGGACAGGGAGGCCCTGTCAGACCCAGCTCTGCTGAGCTAGGAGCAATGCCAGCATATCCAGCCTGTTAGAGCTGAGCTGGCTGTTACTACAGTTCAGATACTCTCTTTTGATCCCATTTTCATTCTTGAATTCTGTCAGAGAAAGTAGAAGAGGAGTTGGATTGTGTTTGCTGCTCAGAAACAGGGCTGCAGAAAAAAACATCACAGCAGAGAGGAAAGAAGAAAATATCAAAAATCCATGCAAGCTTATAAAGGAATGTGGTTTCCTGGGAATCCCATGATGCAGGATCAAGATGTAGAATCTAGCACAGATTCAGATTTCCCCAAACGTTAGGGATGTTCAGAGCCATTGTTTTGAACTTAGTCTGTGAATGAATAAAACAACTCAATTCCCTTCAAAAATATTACATGAAGGGCTAGGTAACTATATTTTATAAAAGTATTGTTAAAATTTTACCATCAAATGATTTAGCAGTGGAGGACATTCACTCCATCTTGCTAACTGAAAAGCACTAATTGCATATTGTTTTCCCCACGATATCTCTTGAAGTGACGATACAGAATGCATAATTTTCCTCTGCACATCAACTCCCACTGAGCTACAAGGCCCTCTGTCAATGCTCTTAGAAGTGCAGTGTTGGATTTTTTTTTTCCCCGTCAGTAACCTTCTGCTCCATAAAAATAAAATTGGCCTAAAGAAACCATCCTGAGACAAATCTGTAAGCATGCTATCAGTTAGGAGCTGGCAGCTGCAGCCCCAGCCTGAAGAATCGGTCGTTTTCCTTACAGGAAGAAGCGGAAGGAAGCAGGAAACTCAAATAAGTTTTGAAGAATGAACTTAAGCTTCTAGCAAATAATTTGAAAATGTGGGCCCAGAAATCTACTTATTTTCTCAATTTTGTACAATTTCTTTATTCTTTCACTTCTCTCCATCCCCAGAGAGAATGGGGGAACCATTTTCCATCTGTAAGGGGAATCAACCAACTCCTTACCCTTTCAGAGATTTAATTTACTCTCCATATTCTTTTGCACCTACTTAAAGTTGCTCTTCTTCTTTTAAAGCTGCAGTCCCCAAATCTTCTTTTTTTTTTTCAAAGAAGCAGAACTGCTTTCTGCCCCATGAAGCCTCCTCAGGGCATCAGTTAAGCAATCCCCCCTTTTCCCTCTCCCCATGCTGGGTCAGGCTCCCCCAGCATCTCTCCCTCTGTACCAAGAGGAAGCAAAGCAGTATCTGCTACTTGAGAAGCAGCAGTAAAGGTTAAAAGAGCTGCCTGCTGCTTCTCTCCCAGACAGTTCTTGGAAGGAACCCATACTTGTGTATCAGTTATCTGGAAGGGGCTTTGAAACCCTAGAACACTCCTGGATGAACAAATTGCTGGCAGTCATTGGGAGAAAGGAAACGCACAGAACAAAAAAGCCCTACACATTGCTATGCATTCATTACAGATAATGAGTTTATATGCATTTTCTGTACCATTATGCATACATATGGGCAGGCAAACATTGCACAAGCTATCATAATCAGGGAAGAGTTTGAAAACTATCAGCTTCCTCCATGCAATGTTCACCTTTCCAAGGTCTGCCTAACATTGGTCCTGACACCTTTTACACACCACCTGGTACATGCAATGCACATCCTGTGAGTGGAGCTTCGTAAAGAGCTCAGCACTGACCTTGTTGCATTTCCAGTGAAATTAACAGCTGAACTTCATTTGATTTTTGGTGGAAAAATGAGCATCTTTGAAGTTATGCCCTTGATATAGATTTATTTAGGCAGCAAAACGTCACTTGCTACATCCAAGTGCTAAGAGAGTTAGGTTTAACTGAAGCAGAATTTTTTTTTTGCGGTTCTCCAGGTTTTAGATTATTACAAAATTTAGAGCAAGCCTGTTTGAAGTCTAGTGTTCATACTTCCTCTAAAAAGTCATCTCATATTTCAGTGCTTAAAGAATACAGAAGCTGCCTGAAGAGAAAGCCATCAAATTGAAGAAGTCTTAGTTAAGAAAATTATGGAAACAACACATTAAGAAAAGAACTCATATATATGCCTACTACTGCAAGAAGCTCCAAAGACTGGAATAGCTTTTCTCCTTACCTCTGGAGTGTTTTTCTTGAACTCGCGACTTTGCTCGATAAGTTTTTTCCTAGACTGCTCACTTTCATCTTGTCGGTTAGCCAATATTGTTGCTGTGGCATCGAGTTCTCTCTGTCAAGAAAAACAACAACAAAAGGGACTACAGTTAGAGTTCTCATTATCACCAAAATAAAAATAAAAGCTTGTATGTCCATCACATCATCTGGAATATTGAGGCGGCTGGGCTGTACAGCAGTACAGAACAAAGCACCAAGCTTCCAGAAAAGAGACTCCTGTGTTAGCATCGAGCGAAGGTCTGCAACCTTTTTCATTCCACCTTGCAACCAAAATACCATTTTTCCTGAAAAGCATTCATGCCTTTATCACAACATTACTCACACTAACAGCAGAGGAGTGCAATACACACCTCCTAATGCCTCCCCAAAGCGAGTGAGGATGACAAATCTTGAACACGTTCAAGCCGGGTTTATTTTCACATGCCTGCAGATACTGGATTTTGCCTTTGTGAGCTTTTCTGTGAAGAAAGTTATGACTAACGTGGCTACTGGTTAATCCTGTGCTTCTGCCTACACTGGTTATGCTTCAGTCACTCAGCTGGTGAATGCTGGAGTATCTTCCAACAGCTTTCTACTCGGCCGAGCAGAAACGAGGCTTTCTACCAGGCTGAGTAGGCCCAGCCCAGAGCATTATCCCCACCAGAGTTCCTTTGCTCCGGCCCACGCTTCCAGATGCCACCACAATGGATTGAATGGTCACTTATCAGCACAGAAAGCAACAACACAGCCTCCCCTGTCAGCCTGTTCCCTTTCTGAGGTATTTCTACGTAGCAGGAAAAAAATAACAACTCGACTCAGCTATGGACACCATTCCCAAATCACTCAGAGTTGTAAGCAAGGAGCTGTAAGAGGAATTTGGGCATTGTTTCCCCCCCATATTTATTTTGAAATTTCATATGAAATGAAGGAAGAACTTGGCTGTGAGAAAGAAGTAGATGAGAAGTGAGAAAAACCTGCCAGAGCAAGACACCAAGAAGGTCCTCTTGGTGGCCACCTCCACCACCAAACCCTGCAACCTCTTGCTGCCAGCCCAGCCAGCAGCACACAGCAGCCCAAAAACCTCTGCTTGCCTTCCCCTCCTGCTGCCCGACAGCCACCAGCCCTGTCATCTCCACACACATGAAAAAATGTGGTAAAAATAGGGCAGATGCTGTTTATTTGAGATGTTAGTTTGAAAAGCTGACCATGCACTGGGTCCTGCCTGTGGAACTGGGCAGCCAGTAGAGGGAAACAAAATGGGAAACCAAAGATTTGCTTCTGTCTGCTCTGCAGAGGTGTTGGAAGCAGGCACAGAAAGCAGGATCCACAGGACACCCGCTAAAATCCCTTGTGCTACAAGTTTACAGAAAAAAAAAAAGGCAACTCGGCTCCTGCAGTTTTTCTAGATACTCCGTGAAAAAGCCTGGTCCCAAATTGTTATTTTTATTGAGGGTAAATCCTGTAACTTTCACCAACTGGATGGCCATGTGTTTTACATGGCTCCATGGAGTTTGACCTCTGGAAGAAAAAAAAAAAATCCCTTCTGCAGTTTCCAGCTCCAGAGAATCAATACTTTTTTTCCCTTTAAGTCTTTTATTTCTACTATGTATATGGACCACAGTTATCTTAATCCTTGGAAATAAGCTAAATATGACAAATGGATTTGAAGCTAGGCAGCACGCTGGAGCCAGTGACCTAAATATTGTCACCGTAAGGCTTTAAAAACACTGCATTTCTGACTTTGAGAGAAAAAAAATAGGGCAATATGTCCACCAGATCTTGGTTTGGAATTCTGTAACATATGTGAAATCTATTGCAGAAAAGTGGGAAATACTTAACAGTTGGATAAACCACATTTGAAATTCATCCCAGCTAAGTTTATGCAAGAAAAAAGAGCAACAGAAACCAATGTGGTTAAGCAGTACTATAAAGAGCAATATAACGGCTAAGCAGAAGGCTTTTAAAAAATATAAACAATCTGGTACGGCCGGCAACTTGGAAAACTATATTTAAAAAGGAAGCACACATTTAAAGCAAAGCAAAGAAAACACTAATCATGAAGCATGAGGGAATTGCAGTAGACCAACGAATCAAATGCTTGTTTTACAATACAGAGGGCTATAGCAAGGCACTTCTGAAATGGAAAAGCAGGTTTTTAAGACCTGTACTTGCAAGCTAAGAGACAAGAAAGAAAAAGAACTGGTTCAAAAAATAAATAAATCCTACTTTGTGCTATTATGAAGCGTCAGGTGGTGAATGAAGAATACCCTCATCGCCCTCACTGCCTGATCAACACCAGTGCCACGGTGCCTTTACTGCAGGGACCTTCCCTTTTCTTTCAGAAACCCTTCTGGGTCAGGGACTGTAATTTCTCTTTACAAGACATTTCCTTCTGGGACATCTCTGGTACAGATATCATCAAGCAAAAATGCCAGCATGCAGCCACACTGAGCTGTTTGACACCAGGGGCTGAAGCCCAAAAGCTCAAAGATCTTGCAGAGATATTATGTCTTCATAGTCTATGTCACAGTTAACAAGCCCCAAATCAAAACTATTTGAAAAATTGCTATTTTTTTCTTCCTTACTTGATCTCAACCACATGCACTACAAGCATCATTTATTCAAACAAAATAAAAAGACTTATCTTTCTGGCTTCTTTCCTCTTGCCCCAAAGTACCATCAATTTAGGGCAGCCAGTTCTCATTGCTTGAGCCACAGATGAGTGAGGAACCCCCTCCCAGGATTTCCACTTTGACCCATTTCAAGAAATTTACTGGGGGTGGGAGGGAGGCAGTGGGAAGAGAGGAGACAGGGAAGTCTTAGGTACTTAAGCGCAGGAGTCATCAAAAGCAACCCTCAGAAAACAAACAATAAAAGGTTTCTTTCATACTAAATAATAATAATAAAAAAATCTAAAATGAGGAGGTTAGTCTGCTGTCCGCTGCAACAACAGTCCACAGATGACAGTCGGTCAAGCAGGACCAACAAGAGACTTCAGGTGAAGAGCAAAGGCAGAGGCACGAGGAGCATCCTGTGCTGCATGGGCACCCCAGCAGAAAGGAGGGGACACGCACAACGGAGATCCTTTCTCAGGACCGCACTCGTCGGATCTATCATAGAATGAGTTATAAAAACCTATGGTAATCATCCACAAGCACTGTGATATAATCATACCCCAAAATTTTGTTCTTCCCCCATTTTGCAGTGTCTAATCCCTGCTGCGTTTCTCGCAAAGCTGTTGTTCTGGTGCAAGAAAGAGAACAAAACTCCAAGGCAGGCTGATTTTTGCTGGCAGACGCCTCTCAGTCAGGGCAGCGATGCCTCCCAAGCACAGGTGCCGCCTTCAGAAGCCTCAGGCACGGCTGCAGATCTTAGCAGCATGTTTGCACCATAAACCTTATTTTACTTATAATAAAGATAGACACAAATCACAACTGCACGCAGATTAGGAATTTTCTACCAGTAAACGTACTGGTAACCATTTCCACAGAAATCCTGTTTCTGTGTAGTTCAGGTACTTCCCTTTATCATCGTTTCAATCAGTTGTAAGGTCTAGATGATAACCCACTACGGAAAGGAGTTTTCAGTAGTCTCGTTTCTGTTTGCATCCTTTCTCTGGATTGCATTTTTCAATTCTATCAGAGGTCTCAGTGTGGCTTTTTGCAATTTTTAATTTCCTATTAAAAGAAAATTTCTCAGAGCATCGAAGACACCAAGGCAGGAGTGTCTGGCACAGCCCTGCGTACCCACAGCCTACTTGTCTCAGGGACATTTTACGTTTCCCTAACTGATATATTATGTAATCTCTCAATCTGAAAAACCACGAAGTCTTCACCTGTTCAGAAGCCTACGTAGTGATTACAGAAGTATTTCAGAAATGATAAGCTGTTTTGCGAGCTCGATGTGTTTCTCTGGAAAAACAAACACGCATGCTCATAGACAGAGCTGCAGATTGTTACGTGGGAAGTAACCACAGAGCTGACATTTGGGAAGTCGTACTTTTTGTAAATGCTTATTTTCACCGTCCTTGCTTGTAAAAACCAATTCCAGTCTAGCAGTGCTCAGAAAGGCAGAACATGTTATAAGAACACAATAACGGATGAAGTTTCTTCTCTGGAAGATGAGTTCATGCCCGCCGTGCTGTGAAGCCCCTTTTTCACACATGAAAAAGGAAAGATCGGAGTCCAAAGAGAGTGCAACATCTCAAGAATAGCTTGTCTCCTACCTTAGAAATAAATAATTAAAAAAAAACAAACAAACAAACACAAAAAACAACCAAGAAGCGTAAGCATTAAAATAAACATGTTTCTTAAGAATAATTTTGTCACTTGGCAAACTGATGCAACTACCTTTCACACACAGAATTAGGAAGTTTCAATAAACACATTTTATTTCCGCATACTCGAGTAATTTGACTCCAAGTAAGCTTTTAAACAAGCTTTAACTGGAACCAGTTTCGTACCCTGTGCAGTACTTTTGGACAGTGAGTCAACGTGTGCGGTGGCCACCGCATTAAGCAAATAGAGAACAAAAGCGGAGGTGCTAATGTATCCATCAATACGATAGCTTAACTAAAAAGCTCTTACAATAAAGAAAGAAAGGAGGCATAAAAAAAAGTTTGTAGCGGCTTTGTTCGCCCTAACACCAGCCACTACCGCAAATGCAGGGAAAGCCTATCAAAAAATCTTGCAGGAGGGGAAAGCTAGTCCTGGCCTTTCAAAAGGAGCTACTATCAGCACAACCCAGCTGCATAAATATCTACGCCAGCAACAAAACCACTACTACTGGAACAGACTGCTAGTGCCACGGCCAACATGGGATTATGCCTGTCTTTTCATCTACACCTTGAATTCAGAAGTTTGTTGTGCGTTGTGTTTTTTGTTTTCTTTAATGCAAAGAACAAAAGAGTGTCCAGAGCTCTAGAGACCTTAATGCCAAAGGTCTGCAGGTTCTATTTAACGAGCTTTTCCTCCCACTCAGGGATAACGGAACACCAGCTCTTCGTTCCGAAAGGCAGTTTTCATCCTGTGGCACTGTTTATGGCCTCCTCAGCACGCCGTGCACGCAGGGCCCGGTCCCTCCGCACAGGCAACTGCTGGGTGAGGTGCCACCAGGCCAGGCTGCACCACGGCTGCTGGGATGGAAGCACTGCTCTCACCATGTGAGCAAACCTCCAAAATCACCTGGTCCAACCATCCCCTACCACCACTATCACCCACTAAACCATGTCCCCAAGCACCACGTCCAACCTTCCCCTGAACACCCCCAGGGACGGTGACTCCACCACCTCCCTTGGCAACCTGTCCCAACACCTGACTGCTCTTCCTGACAGAAATGTCTCCTCATTTCCAACCTGAACCTCCCCTGGCACAACTTGAGGCCATTCCCTCTGGTCCTATCACTGGTTACCTGTGAGAAGAGGCCGACCCCCAGCTCCCCACACAGGGGCTCTGGGAAGGCCCTCACACAGACGTCCTTGTAAGGCTGTGAAACCACCACCTTCCATTCCCTCACCTTGTCCTTTGGTTACAAATCCTAGCCAAATAAAAAAACACTTAAAGCAAACCTACTCCAGCAGTTACTTAACGCTCTGCTAGGTCCTGCATTTCTGTTCATTACAGTTTCAAAGCACATAAATTTCCTAAAAAGAAGCTGTGAGCTTTTGCTGGGGAGAGGGTTCCCTTTTGCCTTTGCCAGGCTCCAGCTCCCATGCTGCTGGAGTGCTGCTCAGGGCTTCACCGACCTGCTACACGTTAATTTTCACACTCCTGCACTCAAAAGCAGAAGTACAAGCCTGTTGCATCAAAAGCTACAGCGGAAGAGGCCAAAAAGGAAAAGTAACATGAATTTGAGTGGGGCTGCGGTCAGGGCTCCCAGGACGGGCTCCTCCAGGCAGCCAGCACGCACGGAGCAGCGAGCACAGCTCCGGCTGGCCCGGGGAGCATCACCCCCAGCCCGAGCTGAGAGAGGGAATTCGTTAGCCTACCACATCCACGTTGGTTAATTACTCCGCGAGAAGCACGAAATGCCTCGGTTTAATACTTGCTATTTCACAGCAACTACGCGGTGGCGGGGAATCAAATGACATCACCTTCTGCCAAATAAAATAAATTACGAGGAACCAAAGAAAACCCAGTGTCGCTTGCAAAGACTTTCCCCAGGCAAGACGCAGTGATACACATCTGCCCGACCTCCTACCTTGCTGGATGAGCACAGGCTGACCGAGATGCAGCACGAGCTCATCCCATATAGACCCCAAGGGCCAGCAGAGACGTGGTAGCTGCACCACCAGGAGCTCATTGTGCACAGCCACCCCGCTGCCCTACGGGATGCAGGAACACAGCGGGCTGGGGTACGAGGTGGTCCCCAGGGCGGTCCCTGTAGATCTTTGGGACTTTTTAAAGGGCGAGTTTTTAAACAGCAAGAAAAAACAATTAACTAATGACTAATTACAAACTACTTAATGCACTCTTCTCATTTCAGCCAACTCCTGCAGCAGTCACCGTGTTCAGGTGAAGAGGGATTATGCTGCCATCTTGTAATAAAACACCTCCACCAACTTCAGCTCATGTCCTACTTCCAAGCAAGATCAGATTGGTGCGTTACACTAACTAATTCTCTTGACCTCAGATCAAAGCATAACGTAGCCTTAAAAGAGTGGTTCAAATAACAGAAAGTTCAGCCCTTTACCTAAGCTCTGCTACATCATTTAAAGTATTTAGTTACTCCTCTTTTCAGCCTCAGCTTTGCTGGCAAATGAAGCATGACCATGCTTTAAGCTAGACACATACTGTAACACAGATCAGGATTTATAACTTGCTATAAAGGCCGCCACTAATAAATCAATAATACATATACACACAGCCTTGTTTCAACGTGAGTTCTGGCCACTTATTTAAAAGAAATAAACTCAAGCTTTTTGTTTTGTTTTGTTTTTATTCTAAACGAAAACTAACTCATTGCTTGGATTTTTAACTTCACTCAAATCCTCACTACACTGTCATTTAGAACAAAAAGTCGCAATTGTTTTTCCTTTGATGACATTTTATTCTTGGGAGATTTTTAACATGGTTAACCATTGAAGACAGACCAACTGTCTGCCCTGAAGTCCATCACAGCAACCACTCAATAATCTTTCAGTCTCCAAATGCAATCACCAATCTGAAAGCTACTTAAGCTGTTTCCTAACGTAAAATATGGACAATAAATACTGGACATGAAATATTTACCAACAAAAGAATAAATACACACTGAAGAAGCAAGCTACAAATACTTTTTAAACCACATTCAACAGAGTAATTCCTTGAGGAGCGGGCCTTGAGCTAACCCACCACCTCAGCCTTCGCTCCCGTCTGATGCTGGGGCACTGCAGAAGTGGTACAGCACGAGAATAAACTATCCCAGTAGTATATCTGTATGGTAGGAGGATTTCCAAACAAATATGGTTTGGAAAGATAAGGCTAGACTTGGAATTTCTTCTATTGAAGACCTCAGCAGCAGGCATGTGCTATGAAATAGGAGAAAACCTGCAAAATACATCATGAAAATACTGTCCAGTGACCCCCTTCTAACAGGCTTTAGTTCACCTGCCCCTTTTGCTGATCAAAGGACACGTTTAAATGCTGCTATGGTCCTCCACAGACTCTTTTCCTCCGCAGAAGAGCTCTATACCTGGGTTCACAACACTGACAGACATCGGGCACAGGACAGTGACTGCAGCGTTTTAGAGAGGAAGCTGGATGGGGAACTTGCGTTAAGAAATCGGTAGCAACCAAAACAACATCAGAAGAAAATTACTGGCAAATCAAATTGTTGTTTGATAAACAATTTAAGCAGGAAGAGTATTTGGCAGAGGGTTTTCGGAGAACGGTCCTTGACTCCTGACTAACGCGCTTCCTCCCTTGGTCTGAGTTTGTTGACTTTCTGGGCACGCTGCAAGGTTTATGCATTTTCCCATGATGGGAAAAATACAGCATTTTTGTGAAGTTGTCTGCGAATGCAATTGGTGGATGTTTTCTAAAAAATTATAGATATAAATAGGAAACAAGAAAGTAACATTTTCTTTATTTAGATTTTCATTACTGAAGTCCCATTTAGACCTCTCAGTATTCTTTCCTATCTAAAACCCAAATAAGACTCAGCTTGCTATGACAACAACACAATTTTAAAATGAACGTCTGGCATTTAACACTGATAGCAAGCATTACATATTTTGGGCAATTAAACAATGTAGGACTGTGAAGCCTTTCAGATTTTTTTTTTTCTTTACAGCTTTGAATATTTTTTTCTGGACCATGACAGTGCAGCATAAGGATCTCACTGAAATCAAATCCGGATGGAGATGCTAAGGAATGCAGAATGCCTTTCCTGGCTAGGTGTTCTCCAACAACATATTGGGGTACTTAATTGAGCTCATTTTCTGTGACATGAAAAGGAAAATAAAAGAATTGACTCACGAGGTAAAATTAGCTGATGTACAGTCACAAGGAGGCTGGATTGGAGGTGACAGCGCACGTAGCAGCACATAAAGAATAACATGCTTGATGTTAATAATGTTGCACGCTCATTTAGTAGCAGAAGTACTCTTCTTCATGCAGTACTTTTAACATGTACTGCCACCCCCCCTTGATCAGATCAGCATTTCTGGTAGTACTCCCTAAACTGTATGTAAGGAACTGTTATAATGGTCTTCTAGAAATCATGTGTTAACACTCACACTTAAATACTGGAAATCCAGCATCCTCTGGCATTCAGTGGAGGCTGGGCCAACCAGGATGACCGCTGAACCAAGGACAGCCTGCACCTACTTGCTCCATGAACGCAACTAAGGTATGCGATACAGCTAAAATACCTTTCTGACTTTAAAGAAAAATCTTCAGTAATAATTTCTATAATTCCACCACTATTCACTGTGACAAATCTCACTAAAATGAGGTTTGCTATGAAAACAACAGATTTAGCTGCAGTGGCACTGTCAACCTTGCTATGATACACTGTCACTAAAAAGTCCTTAATTTTGGCTATCAAATACAATTTCAATTTCTTGCACTTTAGAGCAGTAAAAACAATTCTGTGAAGACTGTGTGTTTACAACCCCTCAGTAAAGAATGCAGCTGTCTCAATCAATGCTGATTGTCTGTTAATTAGTTCAGTTTTACAAGCTGATGGAACAGATTACTTCATTCCCTTCCCACACACAGAAAGAAACTCTACAAATACAGTTATCTACAATACACTAATTTTTGCTTCCCGGCAAAGTCACAGACGTGATCTCTCTACCAAGAAACCATTTCGGTTTGTATCTTGTCAAGGCATTCTGTCATACAGTGATTTCAGTTCTTATAGATATATATCCTGGAAGAAAATGAAATTAAACAGCCACACTTTCAGACACGGTGGGACTGCATTCCCTCTTTTTTTTTTTGCAGTGCCTCAAAGCACATCCAAAGTTACCCCAAGTCCTTTAGAAAAGAAGTCAGGTCCTCATGAATTACTCGCTGTTTGTTGTGTGTTGTATCATGGATTAAATCAGTATTGTATTTTTGAACCAAAAAAGCGTTCAAGTACATGATGTACAGCAGCAAGGTAAAGGTTTTTATCACCCTTCTCCATCCCTTTTCAGACAAAGCAGAACTAGCTGGTTTTCTTCTCATCTGCTCACAGACATTCACTGCCTCCAGTGTCTCACTTGAAGAAGAACCAAATTTTAACTTTCATATATGCAGATGAGAGTGTTGGACGCTCTCCTCCAAATGCCAGAAAACACTTCTGTTGAAAAAGCTGATGAAATACCATAAAGCCCAGGGCCTGACAACAGGGAAGCTTGATCCAAAACGCCACTACTGAGATGACAAGTGTGCTACGTGGTGTGTCAAACGACAAAAATTTCACTTTGAGAATGGTTTTCTTTCTCCCTTAAACCATGGGAGAAAGAGAGGGAGATTTTACATGATTAGGAGAAAAAGTTCTGGTCAAAGATCATCCGCATATTTAAAGCACATTTCCGATATGAACTGAATATTTAACTAGTAAGCTTTTTACAGTAGAAGCAAGTGGTCAAACACTAAGCCCCACAAAATCATGGAATGATCAGACCACAAGAGCTGTTTTTATGACAGCGTATCTGGCTAAGCAGTAGAAAAGATAAACTAAATAAAGCCATATTTCTTCCACACGAAGACATTACAGATATCAGCTTCAACAGCAACATCACAGACTGCCTAAAACCTCTCAATGCTTTTCAGAGTTTAACATACAAAAAAATAGGAGCTTAATTTTTGTAGTATGAAGACAGACGTTCAAGGCAGGTCACTGAAAACACCTTGCAGAAAACTCTCTGGAGCCACACAAACAGCACTAGGAGAGGAAAAAGGTTGGAGAACGGCAGTCACCTCACAGCAGCTGTTAACCTGAACAGTGAAGGAACCAAGAACAAAATCCCTTCAGCAGAAGCCTGATTTTTTTCAGCTATTGTTTTTTGGTTAATTTTAGCTAAATTATATTTCTACGATTCTGTAAGCAGAACTCTTCTTAAACCCACTGCACATTTATTCTTCTTTCCTGCCTCTCCACTTCATTCACTTTATCCAGGAAAAAGCCATGTAGAATATGATTCTGGCTTTCCAAAATCCCTTATACAGACCAGAAAAAAAATGAGGGTTTTGTTGTTGTTTCTTTTATTAGTATTACTGTTATTATTATTAGTTTTACCCTGATATTGCTTTGGAATTTTTACTTTTTTTTTCCCCTCGCATTTTGCAAGCCACCTTACCCACCCTGTCTCGATGACTGGATGGCTTCCCAGTTCAAACAGCACACACACCACCTTTACCAAACATGCTGCACCAAAGGCTGCATTTACCAATGCAGACTCGCCTCTTACAGCTACGACACTCAGCTGCTTCCTCAGCTTTCATATGCCAGGGCACAGACTTACAACGCTGGGAAGCCTCACCAAAATTCCTGCTTGAACCAGTGCCATTCACTTGGCTGTCTGCTGTTGCAACATCCGAACTGCATCCTTTCCCACACCAGGACGGAGGCAGAGCTGCAGAGCAGTGTGAGAAAGCCTGCACTGCTGCTGACTCGCTGTTGCCACAGGCAGGACTTCAGGCTCCAGTACAATCAGTCCAGGAACTCGCAGTAACATTAAATTCCTATTAGAAGAAAATGATTTGGAAAGGAATTGCTGGATGCTATTTGATGTACCACTGCAAATTAAGCATTATCTGTAAGCCCCCAGAATTATTTCCCACAACGTCTCTGGTTGTGCTGGCTACGTGACTACGAATCAGCCTTCAGTTTTTGTGCTTCATCTGCAGTAACAGGATTTTGCAGTTCCAGAAGAAAATCTCACAAGGACTTGCTAAGCTTTCCTCGATCTCCATCTTCAGGGGATGCATGCTTTAGAGCTTAACTTACGTGTCTGCTGTGGGATGAACTCTAGAACTATGAGAAATGTTTGGGAAAAAGCAAAACATGCTGTGTCATTTACTTTTTCAGGGCACCACCATTAAGTTGCAAGGCAAAACAATCATCTACACACATTTTTTGATTTTTGTGTAAAGAATCACTTGGTTTATTTCCTTCTCTCTCATGTGCTCTATTTCAGGCATTTCTAGACAGACTGACTAGGCTCTAGAAACTGGCTGGGAGAGAAGGAGAGAGGGACCTACGCCATGAGGTTACTAATTACTCTTTAAAAGAAATGTATTTTCTTCTGTGTTTCTGCCCAAACAATATTAGGGGTAGCAAAACCAACAGCTGAACCAGATACCCACGCAGACTGCAGCAGCCCAGCACTGCTTTGTCCTGTTCACTCGACCACCACAGGGAGAAGCAATGCAGAATGCCTTTTCTTCCTTGATACTCTTTTAGAATACCTTAACCTTGTGCTTTAATCTCTGTGGGTAAGGAGTAAGCCTACCTGTGTATTTTAATACCAACTATACACAACAGGCCAAGTTCAGTTTCAAAAACCTTTGTATAAAGTATAAATATGTATAAATATTTAGCCAAAACAAGAAGGACACAATTACATGTTACCTGTATCGCTGTATAACCTCCTCTACCCTATGCCTCAGGTGAGCAGAATGGTACCTACGTAATGGCTTCAGCCCTGGACTGAGTCTGGCCTGTCGAGGCTGGTGAACCTGAGGTAACCCTCCGTCACTTATTTACTGCGTCTCTAAAGCATTTCAGATTCCAAGCTGAATATATATTTCACACAGTACCAAAACTTTTAAATATCCACAGGAAGATTTCATTTTTATAGGCAATAAACATTAAATCTAAAGGACTGGAACATAAAAAGTGTTTTAATACCATATAAATCACCTTTCCCTAGACAGAATAAATCTCTGAAGGTTTTAAGGACTGCAATATAAATTTTTATGGCAAATTATCTACATAGAAATTATCTGCATGAGATGCACTTTCACTTCTCTTTCTCATTTACATAGTGCTGACAATCTTTTCAATCACAACGTTCAATCCAATTTGGAAAGTCCAGAACAATGCACAGAAACGCCAGCTATATGCTGGGTGGTTCCTCTTCTTCATCAAGATTTTTCTGACTACTGCTCTCTATCAAATACAGAAGTTCATGGTAGCAGATAACAACGCTAACATATGAAAATTAAGGCTTTAGATGAATAGCTACATCCTCTTTCAAAAGAATTTGTTGGCTTTTCTAACGCAGAAGCCCTGCTCCTAGCCCCAACAACACAGGAGCTCACTTCATGCTGCAAGCAAGAGTCCTCTAAAGCAAAAAAGTAAAACGGTCTTTACTGGGAGAATTTGAACTGACAAACAGCCAACATTGTTCCTTGGGAGGTTCAGAGTGTCCATTTTCACTTTTTTTCTCTGTGCAGGGCAGTCTGGATCCCTGGAGACGGCCAATGCTCTGCTGAGGCAAACCCACAGCAGAGCTGTGACTTGGGTGACGGGCCCACGTCAGGCAGGACGTCAGACTGGAGGCAGTCCGGAGGTCCCTCCCATCCAGTGTTTCTACACTGCTAGGATTTTTCTTTCTAACAAGAACCAAGTGTGCACACTGTACCTCCCATTTCACCACACATAACCAACAATGCAGTTGCTGGGAGCCAGGGGCAGGACCATATTCTCCATCTTCTACGGAGCTATAAAGGACACCAGCAGTTCCAGCATCCAGTATCGGATGCCTCCAAACGAGACAGCTTATTATGACGTGACACCCTTGGCCAAATTTTTAAAAGGCTCAGGCTTCCAACTAAACAGTTAATAACCACAGAAGGTGAGAGGCCGATTATTATCCACGGTGAGACAATAGGAGATCACTCATGAAAGCTTCTGTCCTGGCCTGTCGGCATAAATACTTCCTCATAACTAAAGCAGAAACAAGCTCAAGATGTGCAATTCCTAAGTCTCCAGAGCACATGCATCCTCGGTGGACAGGCATTGCAGACGTGTGGTGTACCACTGCTACCAAAAATACTACAGTTTATTCACCGTTTCTTTACAGCAAAAATGCGCTGACAAGGATTCTCACAGAAAAGGCCAGAATTAGTTCTTGGAGAAGTTCCTGTTGCCTTAAAGTCAATTCTGAAAGGTGCTCAATGCTTTGCCGAATCCTTCCCTTGAGGGAAATCAGAGTAAATGCAAAGTTAAAGTACGTGAAGTACAGCAAAGTCCCAAGGGAAAAAAAAAAAAAAAAAAGTAGGAAGTTTGCAAGAAGAGCTAAGAATAGTACTGCATTATTTCCAACATATATTTCCCTTACAAAATGTTTTCAGGACTTCTGTACCACCAATCAAATTAAGATAACACAACAGAGGAAGAAACACAAGTCGGTTCCCAGACGGCTTCCTATGCTTCAAAGGTATTTACTTAATAAGTACCATGTATGGATAAAATGAGATCATCAACCTAGTCATAAGATGGTTCTCCAAATTTTTAATGAAATCTTGCACTATGTGATTTAAAGAGTGATCATTTGTGCACGCTGACTCCAGGAAGCATATGCAGCAGGCTTGACTGCCAGAATGCCCCAAGACTTTGGAGGGTTTAAGCTTACAATTTGAGAGGGGGAGGAAAAAGCACATTGAGATGTATGAAACTTAGTGACTTGCAAAAGAAAAAAATTACAGGGTCATTTCCAAGACACAGATTTTTGGCCAATGAAATGAAGTATTTGCTTTCTATCTGATGAAGGAGCGAAGTGACATAAAGCTTTCTTCCATATGATTTCACAAGCTTTTATTACTTTCCTGAATTATCTTTGAATCTAGAGGACAGAATATTATTTTCTTTTGAAATACCAGGTTGTTGCTAGTCTTCCCACTTGTTCAATCCACAAAACCTATTAACATTTTCAGTAATTAATGCTAATACTTGAGAAAAAAAAGCCGTTGTGTTAAGAAATGCTTTAACAAGATCAAGAAAGAAAACAAGTGCTTCTCAGCCTGTACATAATTTATTTTGCTACATGAGTATTTTTTCCACAGAAAACCAAGTAGGGACTACATAACACTGCGTGCCAGCACTCCTCATTTCAGTCTGCTGTTTTCCCTCTTTCCCCACTGCTATCAGCAACGCAGCTTTGTTAGGAGGACATCAGCGTGGCCTCACCTCGCTCATGACAGTGTTCTGCACACAGATGAGTACAATGCAGGAGAGCAAGAACCAGGATTTCCCTTTAAGTCAGGCTGATGAACTTCATAATACTGGAACCAGGACATACTGAACTGGAAAGTTTGAGTCAAGTTGCAGCTGTTTTCCCAAACAGATCATCAAAGAATATTCAGCCCTAAAGTCAGAGCAGCCCAACTATGCATTTTATAGAATACTTATCTATGAATCAGCAGATCACAAACTTGAAGGCCAGACATTCTTCCCACCCCAGCCTTTAGTCATTCAATCAGGAGAGCCAAAAAAGAATTTGTTGAAGTTTCCACTGGTACTTTCAGGAAAAAAAAAAAAAAAAAAGCAAGGGTTAAAAAAAAATAATAAGGAAACAGCAACCATGAAACCAGCAAATACAGAAATTCAAACAGGAAGAAGCAAGGACCCGAAATGTCAAAGCAAGCCATGCTTGCTGCTTCGGGGTGGGGCGTAGGGCACCTTCGAAATAACCACCTTTACAGTAGTTTGGGCTTACAGAGAGCAATCTCCTGCCTAATGCATCCAATCAAAAGGTAAGTCAATTCCTTAGAAAATGAACTCTTTTGTAGTAGAAACGAAAGGTGAAGAAAGGTTTAGGAAATGGGTTGAGGGTCCTATCAGCTTTACCCTTCAAGCCCACAGAGCTGGAAAGAAATACCAAGCAGAAGTTGTACTTGACAGGCCTGCTTCCCTTCCATCAGCCCCTCTGCTCACTGAAGCCCTTGCTACCTTCCTCAGAGGTGGTAAACTGGCCTAGGAAAATCATCTAATTCGGGGAAAAATAATCCACAGACCACTGTACATCCTGTTATAATTTGGCGACGGAAGAAGGCATAGAGTGCTCAGCACTTTGGGAAATAAATTGTTGCATTTACTAAATTATGGTTTTGCTATTATAAGTTATAGTCATTTGAACTTAAATATGACTGAAGAATAATGCAAACCCACGCCTGCCCACAGGCAGCAGCTGGGAGCTGGCTCCCGAGCTCGCCCCAAGGCCAAGCGCGCCGGGACGAGGCTGGGGTGACAGGCCCAGGCCCTGGGCGGCTTCGCCCCACACAGTTTCAGTCACGGCTCTGTGTAGGTGTCCCGCCACCAGAACGTGGGCCACAGGCTGCAGAACAGGCCAGAACTTCAACATTAGCGCCTTCTGCAATTACTTACCCTAAAATGATGTGGTTCTTTGTGGAAAACTGTAATCCAAAGCCTAAACCACAAGGCCTTTCTGGATGGTACTAACAAGACCATAGCATTTGCTGTCAAGCTTAATGAGTTCCCCCAAAGCTACACACAAGCCTCAGATAAATCTGTAAAACAAAATCTTTTGCTTCTGGGTATGGGTCAGTTATAGAGTTAATTGACTTTTGCAGACGTTGCCCCTAAGGGATGCCTGAGCTACAAAGCTAAATAAATGGAGATATATGCCATATATATAAATGTGCTGTCAGGGGGGACTGCTACTCAAGGCTTCAAACATATTGCCCCACAGAAAAGATGCTTTATTTATTTTATTTCTTCAACCCACCCCCCTAACAAGGTTTGCAGTGACATCAAAATCCAAATGGGATACCCAGTTACTTCTGAGCAACTCGTCTGGCTTGCTTAGGTTTTTCAACCATATGATCAAACTACATTATTCCCCTTCAAATGCATGCAGCAATGTTTCCTCAAGCTGAAGTTCTCCCGCATGAATCAGCCAGAAGGCAACATCCTCCAGTTCTCGATAATGATCCCAACACTTTATCACCTACAAGCCAAGAACTTCCCGTGCTTCCCATAAAATCACAGGCCCAGCAAAAGCCTCCCACAAGTCTTCCTGGCACAGGTATGTATTTTTGATACAGCAGCAGGATTCGAGGCTCTTCGTAAGATTCAGTTCAGTACTTTAAAAACGGGCTCTCATCTGCAGAAAACCCTATGTCTGTAAGATTAAGGATACACTCTGCCCCCGGAAAGCTTCCACCACAGGGCTGCAGCTGGCTGCCGAGACGCAGCGAGAAGCCCAGGCCAGGCTCAACCCTAGATGGCACTGCTCATCGCTCACTGGTATGCTGCGTATGGGGAACCGCGCCAAGGAACGCGTTCATCCCATCATAAATTACACATTCAAAGGTATACATTAAAGCCTCAGCCACCCCGTACGAGGGCAGAGAACCTCCAAGGCTGCTCTGTCCCTCTGCAAGGTTCCTGGGAAGAGAGGCAGCGTGGCAGGATCCATCCCTGAGACAGCACCGTGTCCTCGCACACCACCCTGCTGCCCTCTGAACAAGTGAGGGTAGGAGCAGGGATAAGTGAGTTTCAGCCCACCTGACCTGCAGCATGGGTCTGCCCCTGAAAAGCAACCTGGTAACTGCATTTAGATGCAAATATCTGGATTTGATGGAAATGCCTCACTCAATAAGCCTAGTGAATAAAGTCCCAAGATATTTCCTTAAGTAATTCACTGCAAAAGATACCACCACCAAAAATAAAATAAAATAAAATAATCCAGTAAGCTCTAATACTAGAGATACCAGAAACACAGCTCTGCTCTGTACAGCACAAGGTGCTGGATCAGATTTTTGAACATTTTTACTCAAATACAAACTAGAATTACACATCAACATCACTGACAAATTATTAAAACAAGATTTGATAATGGCTATTTTCAGAATACCCCATGACTGTCTGGTGCTTTTCTGTTACCACGGTCTAAACACCAAACCCATCCCCCAGCTTTTTTTTTTTTTTTTTTTTTTTTAAATATCTGTTCACTTTTCTACAGAAGCAAAGGATTTCACAATTTCAGGACAGACTCTAGGGTTCTCATTATTTTCTACAGAAAACTCTGAAGTAGGAACAAACGAGACCTCTCCTGCTGCTGCCCCGAAAGGAGCTCGGCTCCAGCTGACAAGGCGGTGCTCTGCCCTCTGATTTTAACAAGCCCCCTCGCATTTCAGGTGCAGAGCAGCAGCACAACAAAACAGCATCCCAGGGCACCAGTTGAGAAGAGCTAGAATTTGTTGTTCTCCATCACATGCAAAAACTGAGAACAGGACCTCATCACTAGGCTTTTTATATCCTGGCATGTTGTTAAACTGTCACAGGTTATTATAATTTCAGATAGATTTGGTAATAGTTTTGACATTAAAACATAGGTACTTTTTGGCTTTCAGGAGATTTGAAATGACAAATCAACACACTGTCAGCTCATGGTCTTGCCTATCTACTCCGATTTATTCACTTACTTCTACTGTCTGTGAGCCAAAAACTGGGGAACGATACCTGCAGTGATGACCCAGCACACTGGAGGGACCAGCATCTTCTTGGAAAGGCTGTTGGGAATCCTCTCTTCCCATGTTCTCTACCCATCTTTCCCTCTGCTTCCCAACATTACTCATTATTAATTTTTTTTTCCTTCCCAGCAAAAGAAGCTGGTAAGGAAAATGTGTTCATTACTACTCCATTTCTACACCAGGTTTAGCACTTTGAGAGAGAATTCAAAGTTTGATTTTGCACAAAGTAGTAAGTCCTTTCAAAGACATCCCATCTCCAGCCATGGAAGGTGGGCATCGAATAGTTAAAACAGTAAATAAAATTGGCAGGGAAATAGTATGAGGTGGATGACTGACATGATGTTTAAGAATTAAAGTTTGAGAATGATGGTAAAGTTCTACAAAGCTGATCTCTGCCTTCTCTATAATAACATTAATCGGATGGAGTTAAAGTTCTTGCAGAGTGCACGGCTGTATTCACAACCCACTGAATGCTCCTGTTCCTCAGAAAAACTAATTAAAAGATGAACTGGCTCTACAGAGCTCTGGCAAGAGGTTTATCAGATCCACTTTAAAATGCCTGGTTAAAGGAGATATTTTGTTTACTGAAAGATTCATTTTTTTTTTCTCTTGTTTTTATACAAGAGTCACAACCTATATTAAAACATGGTACGATCCCATTAACACTGGAGTAAATTAAAACTTAACATGTCCCTCCACCACCTTTAAAAAAAAACAGTTTATTGAAAGATGTAATCAGATTTATAGTGGAATATTGTTGCCCAGGTGTCCCATACCCCCCAACACTATTTAGTAGATTCCCAAATTTAAATGGAAAATCTGAAAAAACACAAAGCATCTTTTACCACTTGTATTTGAACTGAGGAATAAAGTAAGGTCAAGCAGCTAAGGACAGGTTTTCAACGCGAACAGAAGCAACACAGGCAGAAAAGGTATCTTTAAAAAAAAAAAAAAAAAAGAGAGAAAAAAAAGACAATAGATACACATCACCTTGCAGGAAATCCTGCCAGATAACATCTGCTATATAAAACAGGGATTTTTCACAGCAATGACATAATTTGCATAGGTTGTCTTAAAGAAAGCGAATCTTTGAAAAAAAATCATGTTATACCTGGCCCAGCGTGCTGCATGATCCGGGGGTGGGGGTAGGGATTGCTATGATGATTATAAGTGTTTTTTGTTTTTTTTTTTCCCCCTAATGTTTCATGTTCCAAAGTAAAAATGTATTAAGTTTAAGCTACAGAAGATAAAGAGAAGTTGGGAAACCTGTTTACATTTTTGTCTTTGCACAATCTTGTGCATTAGCAGGCCAGCAGTAGTATCGAAAGTAACTCGTCACAAACAGCTCAAGCCTGCCAGCAACGAAAATTAATGGGAAGGCACGGATTTTCTTTTGATGTTGGAAAGACTCCAGTAAAAACTGGTTTGTACATGGGAACATGGTGTCAGACTAGAAGAGAATCAGCTTGTCTGACTTGTGGTTTTCTTGACAACATTCATCTTCTCTTGGCCTGATAGAGAGCAATTAGTGCTTGTCAGTTGAATCATGTGTTATTAAGATCATTCAGGCATTTTTTAATTATGATTACCTAAACAGACAGCAAAAGAAATTCTCAAGCAACTTTAACAATCCACTTCCTTTTCAGATGCTTCCAAGTCTTTTCTCCTTTAATGTTTTAAAGTCATGTTTAATATTTTACCTGCAAAAAACCTTAGCACATTTTCCATTTTTAACACATTTGCTAAAAACAAAACCAAAAAACACACTACTGTAGCCTAAAACCCATGCACTATCATTTTATCAGATGTTGTCTGAGTAATGATTTTTTTCGGTTAAAAAGTAGATCAGTCTTCCGTAAACCCAGTAAGTTGCTCTATATGCCAAGACTTGTTTTAAAACATCTGAAACAATGCCTCACAGGTTTATAACGCCACAGCGTTCCCAATACATACTTCTTTCTTTCACCATCACAGATTTAGAATCAGGATATGCACAGTGTCAGGAATGACATCATCCTTGGGTGTTGTTTAAAACTCCTCCCCAAATAAAATGGTTCCTTATCACTGACTTGGACAATTTTTCCCACTGAAAAGAAAGCTAAAAGCAAGACAAGACTAGACAAAAAGTTTCTAGTTATTTAAATTCCAGATATCAGAGTAATTGGATTTTATAGACCTTGCACGGGTGAGATCAGGATAGCTTTTTAGTTTTATGCTTGGGATGAGAATACCACTTTCCGAGTAATGCCATTGTTTCTTCCCTTTGGCATTTCTCCCTTCTCTTTATCAGGGGATTTTTCAAGTTTCTATATTAGCATTTCCTTTTTTTTTTTTTTTTTCAGCTTGCTATAAACCTCGGCCCGCAGAACTTGCAAACCCTCCTTGCTGTGCCATCTGCTCCGTGCAAGGCCAGCCAAACGCCTGCACGGCATCTGCCAGGAACTGGGGAACTGAGGTCTTGAGGTCTCGTTTGCCAGAACACCTACATATCCTTGGGAGCCCTGGAACTGTTCCCCTGCTATCGGTGAGCTCTGCATTTCCCAAGCAGATGCTAAAGAAGCTGTTTTCAAAGGAATACACATTTCAAAACAAACAGAGTAAATATTTAGCATGCACATTGATTTTAATAGGCATCAAAACCTTGCTCCTAAAATGAATGATATTCAAGTATCTATTACCAATTCCCACGAGTATACCTAATGAAGGATCCTTGAGGATTTTTCTTTTTGGAAGGGTTCTTGATGTTTGTTTGCAGCAACAGCAGGAAAACAGAACAGTCACAAGCTGACTCTGCCTACCATCAGCACCATATTTAATACCATATTTAATGGGGTACAGCCTCAAACAGAGAACCACGAGGATTTTAGGAGGCAGACAGAAGATAACAGCCCGTTTCCGACAGAGGAACAGATGCAAGGTAATGGCACGCTTGCTAATACACACCTAAAAGCTTGTTAAAATGGCAGCTGGGAACTTGAAGTGCTCACAGACTACTCTGTGTATGCACATAAACAGTAAAGCAAAAAAGGAATCCTTTGGATCAGTTTAATTTAAATTTGATTGTCTTATGGACTCCAGTTCCAGTACATTATGTGTCCCATTCTTCCACTGGGGAAGCATCTTACAGACCAGCACCAGAGTACTGTGGAAAAAAAAAGGAAATCACTCATTTTTGGCTGGGCTCTGAGCAGAACACTATTTGCAGGTTTGTGAATTACTATGGGACTGTAAGGGCTGAAAAAGGTAATTTTGACCAAAAGGTACATCTCTAGGTACTGCACTCAGCTGTTTCCTGAGAAACTAGACAGAAAACTAAAGTGACATCCAAGACTTTCCTGTCATCTTAGCAAACACTTTGTTGTTCACTGACCAGGTTTATCAAAAAACAGCTTTCTCCTTCCTAAATGACAAATCTGAGTGAATCCTCTTGCTGCAACAGCTGATCATTATCCAAAGCAGCTACCCTCATCAGCATCAGATGGATATATTCAAGGCATAATTAAACAGGTTGGAGAAAACTCTTGGAAATTAGAAGAAACGAGCTCTTTTATCCTGGATTCAGCATCCCTTAGTAACAGACTATTCTGAGGAATCTGACGTCCCCACTTCACCACTCAGTCTGTGCCTACCTTTATTAGCTTTTCTTACTCATGGGTGATATAGTATTTTTATACAAGGTTTGCCTTTTGTACAGACTTGAAATATTTATACAGATTTTTTTTTTAAAAAAAACAGATCATAGGAATAGGAATTTCTTGCAAGATTCTGCTTTACGATTTAAATAATTTAGGCCTATGATAAATATAGCTGGAAATACTGCACACATGAAAGTTTAAAAATTATTTTTGATTTTGTTTAGAAAGAAACAACTTTTGGAATCATGTCTTCTGCTAAAGCATTCTAAAATATGCATTCAGAATACCTGAGTCATTTAGATTCTTGTTTCTAGACACCACGCATGGTAGTAGATATAGAGCAAGCTAACAACGTAACCACTGATAATTTCTGGATCAGAATGACTTCTAATTTTTGGTTCAGATTCTTCTGCTTTCTACAACAGGGCTAAAGGATAAAGACTCACACTCCCATCAATTAAATGCCACGTTTGGCAGCCAAACATACTTTAAAATACAGATGAGGCTTTTACTTAGTGCTGGCATATCTATTTTGAATCAAAGCCTTGAGCTTACAGAAATGCTGTTCAGTAATACCACTTTTTAAGCTGGTTGTTTTTTAATACAGTGATGGATTTTGATTACAGGTACAAAATTGCCCCTGCTTTTTTTTTGCTCTTCTCTAATTACTCCCCCTGGCTACCAGCAAACCACTGAAGCAAGGATGCTGCTGAAACGAGTGACGTTGCTCAGACGTTTCCCATCCCCTTCAAGACACAAACAGCTGTGGTTAACGTTCCCCCTCAGTCACAAACAACCCACCTCCTGCTCACTTAAGCAGCCGTACCAAATATTTCAACTCCCTGCTGAGGACAATACCTATTGTTCAATAAATTACCTACTATTTGTTGCCACCCTGCCATGAGATTTTCCCAGTCTTTCTAATGTAACTTACCAAAAGTGTGTCCAATATAAAACTAAATCCTACTGCCTGTAATTCTACTTTCATTAGCCACTTCGTTGTTTAGTGTATTATTCATCCTTGTTTCTAACACTCCTCCTCCTCTGGCAGATAATCCACTGATGACGATATAATGCACAAATACCATCAGTCAAATCAGTTTGCACTGCTGCCTTCAATGCTGCTGCAAAAAACTTCAGCACGCCACTTAGATTAGAGGACAACGTTCAGGCGATGACTCGAGGGCAGCCACCTCGCTGCTCAGTTGGGAGAGGAAAGCACAAGCCCCATTAGCAGGTTTCTTGCCGGTTTGTTAGGCTTGCACTCAGGGTATCTGAGCACAGAGCCAGCAGCTTCCACACTCGTTGAGTATTGACAGAGGTCAACACTTGCTTTTGATTATTTTAAGGATACAAAAGATATTCCCTGATTTTAACAAAATTCTGCAAAGTCTGGAAAACCACACCCAAGTCAGAGTACCTATCATGAAAAGCTCTCTAAGAACAATGAAGTTAACTCGGTATTACGTGCTGGTCTATTTGGAACCAAACAGGACCTCAGAGTACATCTAAACATTTTCACTTGCAAGTGAATCAAATCACCACGAAGCCCCAAGCATTATTGCTGCGCTTTTCATTAGGTTCATTTTGCAGCAATGTGTTAAGGTGGAAACCAACCAAAAAAAAAAAAATGAGGTAAGCAGAGATAACGGAAAAAGATAAGAGACATTTTTCTCTTCTTAGCTTACACACTCCGACCATGCATCAACTATTGCACATGCACGGTTCCCTTCCTTAGAGGTCTTCTGCACCACAACAGTGAAGAGAACTGCATTTAAGAAAATGTAATTACGAGACCACAAAGAACAAAAAAACTGACTAGAAGGCAAAGCTCTTAAACCCGGTAATGTCTGCGTTTGTTATGTGAAACAAACGTTTTCTGTTTGTCTCTTAGGTCGGTACAGAGCTGAACGTAAAGTAAAAACCTCACTGATGGAGCCTTAAAAGCCACCAGCATGTACACTCCCCTGCATAAACACACAAAACCATCTGATAATTCCATATTGATAAAAAAAAATATATATGTAAGTGACTCAAAATTATGAGCAGCCATCTGTCACATACTTTATAAAAAGCCACTGTTTTGAGAAGTCTGGACAGATTCGTTAGTGTGAATAATTAGTCATTATGTTTGATTACAAAGCGGAATTAGATATTCTAGTAGTCTTCAATAAATTTGGCTGATTTTAAAGTACAGTTTCTTCGAAAAAGAGAATTTTGTAAGAGCAAACTTCTGAGAACACACTGAAATCAATTTGTTGTTTTTTTTGTTTTTTTTTTTCCCCTTCCTTCCTCTTTGTAGAGGACAGAGAGGTGAATTATTTGTGTTATACTTATCTGAAAATTCACCTGTTAACCAGCTACAGTAAAAAACATATCAACAGGCACAGAAGCACCATCCCAATTTGGAAACTACTGCTTTCAAAATAATTTGCTAACATATATAATTTATTTGCAGTGCAGCTGAGAGCAGCTACAGCTCAGACAGGCACGCACACCTAGCTTTGCAGCCCTCTGGTAGGTATAATTTAGCAGTTTGAAAGGAGTCCTCTAATTTTGAGATGTGAAGCACAGCCTCTTAAAACCTAAAAGAACACAGTGAGGCAGAGATAATCAATGTTAAGTATTCCTTTCACAGCTGAGAATCATCCAGCTCTAAATCATCTCCACAAGAAAACTCTGGTGCATTTTACAGAAGGACCAGGAATTCAAACAACCTCGAACAAATCTTACTCTCTGAAATGAATGACACTCTAAACATACCCGTTAGCTAAAAATACAGTAAGTCTTCTCAAAATACATGCCAGGCGTCTTCACAGTACCCTGCCCTCCACCCCAGTCCTTCCCCTCCTCCCACATGCCTGTAAAATTTTAGGCAGATTTAGGGACTCAGTCTCACTGACTTCATTAGAATCCGCAGCTGTTCTTAAAATCTGTCAAAAAAGGAAAATCAAGTAATTAAATACCTGAGTCTGTATTTTCTTTAATAACAGATGCTTCCACTGAAACCTGGATTAATTCAAAAGATGACTAAAACCCCTAAAAATTAAGAGCATGAAGCCTGTCATGTTACTGTACTTACATTAAAGACTGAATCACCAAAATTAAAAGATTACTGAGATTATGGGAAGAAGCCATTACTTACTCTCACCTAGAAAACAGCAACCAACAAAACCCAGCCTCCCACTGCCACAGCACATTGACAGCTCCCGATCCATCGATCGGAAGCATCATTTTGTTCACTGCGAGATGTTTTCATTTGAAGACATCTATTCCTGCATTGCAAAACACAAAACTTAACTCACTCGTCACTTGATGAAACTACCTACATCTTTTATATGCAAGGAAAACCTGAGCACGCAGCCAGAGGAGCAGTAAGAACAGGCACGAGGGCTAGCAGGTATCTCCCAGCAGGATGGGAGATTTCACCAACAGCTGGGCCGATAGGCAGCAGATCAGCTCTACAATTTAGTTGTATAAATTAAAAAAGAGAAAGGCAGAGGAAGACTGGAAAAAAGTGTTTCAGGGATCTGCTTCAGAGACAGCAGAGAGCAAGACCAAAGATGTATGGGGCTGGGCAGGTGGCACAACGTGCAGAGGGGCCAGCACACAGACATTAAGGGATCTCAGCAGTAAAAACAATTTCCTAGCAGACAGAAGGACAGCAGGAAAAATGGTTCCTATTTCTACCCATACAAATGATAGGTGAACACGCTACCGTGGTCTGAGCAGGGTGAGCTTTAAATTAACACACAGCTCCCAGGAAGAATACCCATTTTCGGAAGAACAGTTTATTTTTATGTAAACAAGCGGCTAATGTAAAAATCTAAATTGACCCCCATCACCATTACTCATTTCCACTGGAGGAAATGGTATTTTCCTTACTCAAAAGAAAAAAATACACCGAAGTTATTCTTTTCCTTTTCCCTGGGAAAGAAAAAAAAAAAGAAAGGTCGGCTGTTGTTCTAAGTATTATTAGAAAACAGATATGTGCTGGAGTAATGTGAATCACACTTCAAGCTTCAAAAGGCCACACAGCATCACGATGCTACAAACACGGAGAAAGAAAGGGCTCATTTCTGCAAAACAGGCAGTTCTTCTCACTAGCACACTTTCTCCTGTTCCTATATATGGTTCAAATCACACCAACTTCCAGATTATTAAGGATCATTAATCTTAATAATTAGCACTATTCCTGTATTACGGAGGAACACGATAGCAAGATGCTTCAAAATAAGGCAGCTGGAAATGGGAAAATTGGGTGGGAGAAGAGGCCAGACACCTGTTGAACGTGATGCAAATCCCATTAGCCTGTTTTAGCCTAAAACCAGACGCTCATTTTTCAGCAGCAGTAGCAATGCACATTACAGCTATATACCATTTAGGAGCCGCCACGTGACTGTAAAGGTATCAAGGAAGCCTATCTTCTACTTAACGCTAATCGATTTGCAGACATTAATACAGCAATTGTGTCCACGCCTGTGCAGTTCAAACACATCATTAGACGAGATACAAAAATTTCATGGATCAAAGAGGAGGTAAGCAGAGTCCTCCTTCGCTAAGCTGGCTCTCTGCACTTCATAAATGTCTTTTTGTGGTCAAGTCGAGGGTAAAAGCTCCACCATGTGGGAGAAGCTTAGCACTAGCCCAGGTGAACACTGTGGTGGATCCCCAAAGCATCGCTCCTGCAGGTCCCGAACAGCCACCCAAACCCCTCACAACCCAGGGAAGGCTCTTGGGGCTCAAGAGCCTCAAACGCCCTGTGCCATGACTTCGTTTAAAGCATATTGTTACTGCAAAATGTGCCCACCTATCTTTAATATCCATCCATGATGAAAACGAGGTAGCTCAGAATACTTCCAATGCTTTTGTTTTGTGGAAAAGTAACTTTTTCCAGGACCATGAATAATGCTTCGTGCGGTGCGACTGAAAACGGCGACTGAAAACGGTGAATAATCGCAAAAAAGGAACTGTTCCATGGTACAGTGAAGAGACAGACTGCCAAAACAAACATATTATGGCTGCAAAGGAAAGTAATGTGTCTGTAATTTTAAACTCTGTCCACTTTAGTAGTTCAACAAGTTTTTATCTCACTCGAACAAGCAAAGCAGTAACAGACTGCAAGAAAACTCCACAAACCAACATGTAACAAGGAGAGGGGGCAACAGGCAAGCCAAACAAAGTGATACCCCTAAAATTTAATGAAAAATCCCCCTTCAGAACCCAATACAGTTGCACTAAGCAAGCAGAATACTATTTCTGAGCAATTAAAAAAAATACTTTGTAATGGAAATACTACCAAGTCTTTCATTCTTACAAGCAGTCACAGAATTCATCAGCAAAGCCAAAAAAAAAAGGGAAAGAAAATGTTGTCTGAATAATATCAGAAAATGCTGACAATGTTCCCAGGGTTGCATTTACACCAGTAACTAGAGGGAAGCAGCATTATGTATTCTTCAGCGTAAGAGCAAACAATTTAAAATGCGTTTTAAAAGAAAATAATTGGGGAAAATATCTTCATTTCAGAATTTAAGCATATTCACTAGGAGTTTTTTAAAAACAAGAGCCTAATCAGCATACAGGGACTAGGATTTCAGCAGTGACTACTGATTCTGCAGGTGCTTTTTAGTAGCCCCCTTTGAGCAGCCACTCTATTTATCCAGTTGATTAAGCACGTGTGGGGAAAGGAGGCAGCGCTGCCTGCCAGGGCGTGCATTTAGCAGGCGGGCGTTTGGAGCCTGCTACCGAACGCTGCCCAGACCCTGCCGACCCCCAAGGGGCACGAGCAGAGGGCTGGCCATCCCTCACCCTGTTTCGCCACACACACAGCATCAGCAGGTAGGGTCCAACGCCGTGGATGGCAAAAGCAGTAAGGCAGCAAAACACGGAGGGATGATTTCTAAAAAGACATTCCCGCTCTGTTGGCGATGCATCACACAGCCCAAGTGCCGCATTTCGTCTCTTTGTTACTTTATTTTTTAAAACCACGGACAACAAACAAGACTTGGCAGACTGTGCTGTGGAGGGGCCAAGAAGTCAGAAGGTGCCGGAGCTCCCTCGGGTCACCTCTCGCTGCAGCTGTGCTGGAGCCAAGACCCAGCCCCTGGGGAGCCCCTTCCCTGAGCCTCATGCCACCGCCGTACCCTCTCCCTGGCTGTGCCATCGCTTCTCCCAGGCCAGGGCTGCAGCACCAGGGAGTGCTCCAGGGCCAGGACAGGCACAGAGAGACCTCCTGCCCTGCCCTGCCCAGCTCTGGGACAAAGCCCTGAGCACAGCTTGGCCTGATCCTGGCACCCTGCCATAGGAATGAATCACAGAACGGCTCGGGTTGGAAGGGACCTTAAAGATCACCAGCTCCAACCCACTTCCACGAGGCAGGGCCGCCACACACCAGGTCAGGCTGGCCAAGGCCTCAGCCTGGCCTTGAGCACCTCCAGGGCTGGGGCACCCACAGCTTCTCAGGGCCGCCTGTGCCAGTGCCTCACCGCCCTGAGGGAAGAATTTCCTCCTAACCTCTAATCGAAACCTCCCCTCTTTTAATTTAAAGCCTGTCCCCGAGGACAGCAGCTGTCACCTGGCCCACGCAGCGCAGACACATGTATTGCTCCTCGCTCCTCTGCCACACACCAGGCCATGCACACTGCGTGGGGACGGCCATCGGCAAGCCACCAAGTGTCACCGCTGGTCAGAGAGGTCCTGCTCTGCACGTGAAGCTTGCGGAGACACCGAGGTTTACCGGGCAGATCCAGACAGGTTCAAAACGTTTGGAGGAGCGTAGGAGAGCTTTCAACACCGACATGACAAGCTGGCCAGGCGCCACTGGCAGCAGCGCTTGTTGGAGAATCGCTCAGGGTGCCAAGGAGAAGCACCCCCCGCTGCCTGCCACAGTGACACGGCTCCGCAGCTCCACCGAGGGTCCTGGACATCCCTGACATGCCAGGCAACAGCATGCCCCCTGATATCCATGGGCAGAAATCAGCCCAAAGAAGCCCTCCCTGTTAAACCCCCGTCCCCAGAGCCCGCTCCGGGCTGCGCAGGAGGTTGATTTTCAAGTATTTAACATCCAGCCGGATGCTCAGCAGTCTGGGTGGGAAGCGGTGGGGCAGAGGGATAAAATCAGCCTCTGTCATCGCTACCGAGAGCAGAGCTTTATACCCATGTAGGCAGTTGGCACTAGCCAATTTATCTCCAGTAATCTGAATTTATGCTAATTCTGTCACTCATCATTACCCGTCAGTCACTCCTAAACCAGCTCTCTGGGAAACACCCCGGTTAAGCTCTATCCTTGCTAAGGACGGATAGAAGCTAAATTTGAAGAACTAATTTTTCTTCAATAAGGCTGAATTCGAACTGAAGTTCTTGAAGCTGATAGAAAAGGACTGATCAAATAAACACAGCACGAGCGCCCATTTTTTCCCAAAGAGGAGCCATCTTTCCAAACCCAACTTAAGCATTTCAGTGCCCAGACAGTGAGGCTGTTTTCACAACGCATGTTGCTCCCAACCAATCTGTCCAAAGATGTGCCTGCTCTCAGTGACAAACTACCTCTGGAGCAACACCAGTTTTGAATTGGACCAGACTAGAAGTCACTACCTACATCCAGGTTTAATTTAGGTGATTTTGTTTTCAAGGTGCAAACGAGGCTTCAGTGAAGTCCACACTCAATTTCACATTCATTTTTCCCTTCATGCTGCAAATACCTCCACTGAGCTTATTCTCAAGGCACGAATGTCTGACTGCTTTCACTGTAAAGCACTTTTCCACAACCTCCCACCTACCCTCATGGCTTTTATTTCACCACCAAGGAACTACCACAACTCTTGGTACGCTTACAAACAGTCAACATCTCTCTTCCCATTAAAAAGGTGCAGATACCCTACCCTAAACCAATCTAAATTGGCCAGGGAGGGCTGGTTGTGATGGATCTGTCTGGCAGCACTACCATAAAGGTACGCTGTGAAAGTTTCCTTCCTGCTGAATACAGTCTGAGCTGCTTTGTATTACAAATACAAATTGTATTAAAAGGATGAAATGTTAACTTAAAACATTAATGAAACTTATGGGGGGAAAAAAGCCATAAATCATTTACACGCACAAAAACTAAGAGAATATTTGGATAAAATGCTAATGTCTCCATGCAAATAGAACGGAAAGCATTCAGAGACGCATAGATCTATTTTATGTCTCATCTCAGGAATTATCATTATGCCAGTATCTACGGCGGAACTGAAATGAATTCAAGACACACACCGTATTGAAGTAACCAGCAGTACTTCCCACAGCAATGAAATAATCATTACAGGTTTGACATCTAAATACTGATTTGCACTGATCGTGCTTAACTTGTCAGATGTCTGACGATCCCCGAACAAGGCAATATATCCATAATCAGTCATTGCAGTGGTCCATAAGTTTTGGATTCAAGATACCAAGTGCTAGGGCATATTTTATTTATACGCTCGATGGCTATGGAACATAATCTTGTCATTGTTCAAACTGCTTAATCTGTCTCAGCATTTAAAATTAAGTTGAAAAGAACCACTAGTGCCTTTAACTGTTCTTAAATTACATTAATTGCATTGTTAAGCACTTTAACAACCTTACGAAGGAAGCTAAGTAAATCACTGCTTGAAAGCACGTCTGTATAAGCACCTCCAAAACTCCACGCACTGGACAGAGCTGTCGATATCCCTGAAGAGCAGAATGAGGACCTCTCATACATGATCAGACCAGAAGCAAATCAACGCAGAGGCTACTTTTACCATTTGCCCAGGCAATGAACTATGTCAACATCAGCTACTGTAACATCAATACATTGAATGCATGGAGAAATGCGGAGAGTACTGAAGTTACGCTGTCATGATACTATTTACGCCCTGTCCTGCTAGCAGGCAACTGATGTCATATGCCTGTATACAACAGAAACAAATTCACAACCTAGAAATTTCTGCTGGCAAGAGATCAACAGGCTGTAATGAGCACTGAAAACAAATGATCCAGCCCTTAGCCAGACCTCACTGATGTCTGCTTGAACTATTACACCAGGCTAAAGCTTCGCTGTGTCGACTGCAAAGATGTCATTACCAGCTTCTGCAATAATCTGAAGCAAAGCCAGGGACCACAGCCTTTGGATTTTCAGATCTACAAGCTTATTTTATGGAATTTGCTTTCTTCATCCTGTGTAACTGAAGGATATATCCAGGTGTGGTGGTCAAACAGCTTGACAGAAATGTTCTCGTGCTTTTTAAATAAGCATACCTGTACCAACACGCAGAACATTTGAACTTGTATGAAACAGATGCCTTTTGCTGACAAATTCTTACGGCAACAACAGGCAGAAGTTAAACCCAATACGGCTCAGAATGTTTTAAGAATAGCAATTATATATCCAGAGATACTTGATATACCGAGAAGAAACAATGGAATGAAAAAGAAATGCAAAAGTTTCAAACCATCTGTATATATCTGCACCGCGTATCAAACCATCTGTATTATATTCTTAGATCAGCAATAGCAAACCACTGGCACCAGTGCCAAGTTTGGCAGCCGAGACGGTTTGGACTGCCACCAGCGAGAATGAGCCACCATGCCTTTTAGAATAAATTTTGTAGCAAACACCAAAAGGGTTGATCAACACAGATTATCACAGCTACAACAAGCCAACTAGTTTTAAAAACAGTATTTGCCATCCCACAGGATTTGATTTTATGCTTGCTTGATACCCTCGATGCTTAAAGAAATAATTTTAAAAAATGATTAAACTTCTCACTATCCCTGTCCCACAAGGAAATGGCTAAAACCACTCGAGCAGGTTTTGAGCAGCAGAAGCACCTGCACATGGCACCACCAACCGTGGTGCATCACATCAGCCGGTTCAGAAGCACACAGCCACGTTCAAGCACATCAAACCCCTGCAGCAGACGGGTGACACGGGGAGCTGCAGCACAAAGCGAACCCTCAGCAGCACTTTCTGAGGCACAATGGGTCTGAAGCCTCTCGGCTTCCTCTGCTGAGACCCTTCACGGGCCCGCAGCAGGAGCGGCCCACACGCGTTTGCTTCATCTTCTCCAGCCCCTGCCTCTGCCACCCTACAGCGCCCTGCTTCTCCCGGGAAATTCCACCTGCCCTTTGAAGTCTAGCCTAAATTTCAAAGGCAAAAATACCAAAATATCCTTGAGGATAAAGGTGCTGATGTAAAGAACATTGACTAACCCCAGTAATTTTATTTTCATATTTTAAAAGGGCCCCAAAATAACTATTCACCACCTTTTCCTCTACTCGAGATTTTGAGAACAACCCGCCTACCAAAAAGTCTCATTCTCTTAGCGCAAAGAATTTTGCATGGGTGGAACTCTTTAGCTAAAAATGACGATAAATAACACCTCCTCAATCCTGCGATCTCTTTGCAGGAACCAACATCCTAATTTGATTTGCAGGGTTGAGCCGGAACTTCCCAACCTCCCGTGGCCGGCTGATGTCGCTGCCAAGATGTACTACGCACCTACCGCCTAGGTAGCACAACTCGGCACCCAACGGTCTCGGTTGTCTGCGATCTTCTGCACCTTCGCTGTGAGAATACATGACCTGATACTCCTCGATATGTTTCTGCAATGTAGAACACTCAAATATAACATATAACTATGACCAAACATATGAAGAGCTCGTCCATCACACCCTACATAAAGCTTCACAGGACCCCCTACTTTAGTAGCGTGCACGAGGTCATCCCTAAGCTGAAGGTACAAACCTCTGGTGCCAGAAGTTTTTTCAGTATTCACACAGCACCAAGGTGTTAAATCAGCAATGTTAAGCAACATTTTTCCACCCTTTTGTACAGCTTATATAAACTATGCTAACTGATAAAAAATCACATCTAGAAGTTCAAGAACTTGTCTGCACGTTCTTCTCATCTCTAAATCTACCATGCAAAGAAAATGCCCCCATGTACCTCCGCTCGATGAAACAGGTAGAACCTAAGGTTTTTTTAAACTTATGCATATACTTAACAGAGCACCTCCTGTAGTCTCAAATTAAAGGTATTGAAGAACAGCAGAATAATCTCCTTTCCCCTATAAAACATATTTGCACTTTAAGCTATGCATATTGTTTAAGTCTGTAAGGAATCCTATTATGAGAAACTTATTTTATGAGTCTGCCAAAAAGGATGGTTACCAGAAACATAATCACAGTAAGCAATAAAGGCTGACATGGAGTATATTTCTAAGCAATTATAGCAGGTGTTTTAAAGGCATAAAGCTATATTGTTATAAATCCATTTAGAGTCATGGATATGGAAAAAGTAAAAGGTTTCCAGAAGACAGAAACCCTCACGGCAGCCCAATACTGTTCCTGTATCCTTCCCCTGCAGACTGCAGCACCTACAGGACCAACCCTACTGTGAATTTTAGCAAGTCCAAAGAACACCGCGTTAAGCAGTAAGATGCAAGCAGCATTACAAGTGCACGAAGAGCTTTTAAAGGAGGACACAGCACACACATACATGCTACAAAGCTCAGGAAAATCTTATCACCTAAGGACTGCTAGATCTGTTTTAAACTACTACAAATACTGATTCTTTTCAATTTAAGCAGGGTTAAGTGTAATAGATTATATGAAGATGGCTTGAAGAGGAAAGATTGGAAGGGGCAGGCTCGCAGCCCTTGAGTAGAGTACTTTGCACTGTGCTTTGACAAGTCCCACTCAGGACTCAGATGAACTTGTACGTGAGATCTATCTACAACACAGAACTAGTGGAGGAAATTCAGGGAAAGCTCACTTGCCAATTTAACACGTAACTTTGTAGAACAATTGCCAGTTATCAAAATTGCACATGCCAAGAGACAACACTCACTATAAATATGACTACCAGCTATTCCACACAACCCAAAAGCATTCTGCCAAGCCCTCCTTCATGTTCTCTCTCACACAGACAAAGGCCTCAAAGCCATGGGACATCTGCCAGGGAAACAAATGAAGTTAAAAAACCAGAAGAACATGAACATGTACTAACCTAAACTTGCGTGTTCTTTCTTCCCAATTCCTCCCCCAACACCTCCCCCTACAAAGAACACGTCTCAGTTTACTGCACTCTTTTCCTTCTCCCAACCAGTCTTAACTCTTGGACCGATGTTTTAAAGTTTCCCTACCTTTGAAAAAATAATGTTCTGTTCTTAAATGTTTTGCCAGATCTGGACCACACCCTGCCCTCTCCCAAAATCTCGGTTGTTTGTCTCCTATTGCACATAATCAATTATAGCACTTTCAGGTTGTATTTTGCATGGTGGGAGCTGATCCAGGAAAGAGATTGTGCCTGTGTGAGCTTGTGTGTTTACACAAACACACATACATGCATGCATACACATACACACACACAGACAGCTTTTTAAAATTGTTTTGCTTCCATATAACTTCAGGGGATTTTCCTCAAACTGAGCTTTTTCACTCCTAAGTACATGGTACCTGATATGAAAGGTAGGCGAAAAACTTCCACTTACCAGGTCACACTAATCACTTAAATTAGAAAGGGGAAAAAAACAAAATCTTTGTCATTCTATCACCACCAGAACTGAGTATCAATCACAAGCAGTAGCAGCAGAAAACCCACAAAAACACCCAGCAGATATCGTCGGTTCCACTCTACATTTCACTCTCCCTGTTCTTATTCCCGGATTCAGTGTCAGACACCAACTCTGATGTTTGACAAAAAAGGGATACGGCAGATTGCCCACCAGCCGCATCATGTGCTGCCAAGTGAGAAATACAAGCTTGGAAACAGTCTCGAGATTCCAGCCAGGACAGCAAGGCTCGGAGCATCACAGAAGTGACATAACTGAGCATGGTGGGGAGAGGCTGGAGGGGACACGGGAAGTTACTGCATGAAACAGCTCTGCAGGGCATGCAAAGGAGCCGTTTTCTGTACCGAACGAGACAACTTCATCATTTAGGGTGACCAAGAAGTAACTGCTGTTTTCTCCTTCTGATTTTCCTTTTTTTAAAACTAAGCCTAACTGCAAAATCGCCTTAATTATTTGAATCTGATTTTTTCCAACATATTTTCACTTTCCTGTAAACATTCTGTACCTAATTTTTCTTTATTTGCTGTGGCAAAATGACCAGCAATCGGCTTCCAGTGCATTCAGCAGAACAATCACCCTGGGTCTAGTTCAAAATATGGAAGTCCTGCAACATCTAAAAAGAAAGTTTACATCCCATAAAAGACAAGAATCATCTTGTTAATTTGTTCAGTAGCTAGCACAACAACAGTGTGAACACCACATGCAGACAAATACTCAATTTGTCTTCAGACAGTTTTTAGAAGACAGACATTTTATCAGCCTATCTGTTAACACTTTCCTTCAGAAAATATGTTTCGCCTGCCAGCAAACAAACAACAAAATAATGTGTCATATCTGTAAAATGAGGGAGAGAAATAACCAGGAATTAGCTTTAAAGTGCTGTAAAAAAAAAATAACAATAATCAAATGCCTGAGATCACCCAGGAGCGCAGAGCTAACGTGCACGCCCTGTGCTTGCAGCCTCGTGCTTGCTGCCCTTACAGCGTGGTACCTTTGCTCACGGTCACATTACTCGTGGATTTTCCCCAGTTCTGCTGCTGAACGGCTCAAAAGGGACGCGATGGCCACAGCTCCAGGTGGCAGTGGGACAGCTGGTGGAGAGTGAGGTCCACTGAGGCCCCATGCTGGGTGTGTGCACTGTGTCACAGCACTCACGACCCGAAAAGGCAAGCTGGGCATGAGCGAGGCAGGGGACAGATGGACTCCTTGCTCAGCACCTCCTCACAAATCCACACACACCACCGCAGCTGACTGTCCT
Organism: Anas platyrhynchos; assembly: GCF_047663525.1. Classification (NCBI taxonomy): domain Eukaryota; kingdom Metazoa; phylum Chordata; class Aves; order Anseriformes; family Anatidae; genus Anas; species Anas platyrhynchos. Next base: position 7,228,635 of record NC_092606.1, read on the forward strand.
TCTGGGTTAGGTGACAGGAAGGAGACAAGCCAGGGTGAAGTTCTGTTACCTTCCTGTTCACTTCACCCACCAAGCGCTCCATAGGTTTTCAGTTTCAAATTCGGGAGCATGGACAGAAACTGCAACTGGCAAACGCTCAGGAGTACTTCTGAGTGAGACTTCCAAGATCCTGAAAACATTTTTAGTAAGTTCCATAAACTGTAGTTCTAATTAAGGACTAAATCTGGAGACTAAACACCTCTTTATTTGAGGGCAGGGAGGCTTAAATCTTTTTGTATTAATGCTGAACTATATCATCTGATATTTTTGCTATGACCAACCCATAAAACCTGTCAGCTTCACTCAGTTTACACAGGGCTCTAATTATGTTTAACTAGAATCTGAATGATCTAATTACTTAACATCTTATAGCACAAACTGCTGAGGACAGTTGCTCAAGCAACTGGCAAAGGAGCCTGAGCAGTACAATAGGAGATCTGTACCCTGCCCAGCACCACTGGAAGCAGCTCCCACCAGGGACAGACTCACTTTTCTGTCCCACCTGAAATTTCTGCTGACTGAGAACAGCCCTGCAAGACCAAATCATCCACCAGTCCAAAGGGAGCAGGCAGGTGAAGGAAAACCCTGAGTGCCAGCAGCAGGACAACGGGACTTTTAAGAAGTTTTTCAGTTTATTTTGATCTTCTTCACCAGGTGAAAACCCAAATCCCTCTCTATTTCTGGGGCTTTCTCCCACCATTCTGCAGAAGCTCAGGGACTGAAGACCTCCACGGGCATTAAAACCGACGCCAGCCCTACTGCACCAGAGCCAGCAGGGAGCTCCAACATCAGCAAGACCAACAGGATTCAACCACCGCGGTAGCTGGAGGGAGCAGATTTGAGCAAAACCAGGGAAAACTCCACTGGGGTCAGTCACAGGGAGAACACTGAGGCTATCCAGAAGCAAGCAGCAACATGACAGAAGGGTCCTGTGGCCGTGAAGCCCGCTGCCCAGTGTCAGACCTGGCCCTCGGCCTAGCCCCCTGCCATGGTGACACCATGCCGCGTACCTGCGGCCGCACGAGACAAGGGTGGTGAAACACAGGAAGCTGCTATCGCGACCCACGTTGCACAGACGTGTTCCTGCTTTGATCTCTTTTCCTTGAAACCACGGCGCTCTGAACCCAACAGGTTAACCTGACACGGTGGAAGAAGTAAAACCTACTGGTTCTGGTTAAAAACCCAGTTAGAGATGCCGCTTTCTGTCTTTACTTTTGCTTAACGAACAGATGGAAACCAGCAATAACCATCTGTGTAAGGCAGCAATAACTGTAACGCACAATAATTCCACAAAAATACACTAACAAGGTCACTTAAGCGTTTCTCTAATTGTCTACTGCCCGTGACCTTTTTCAAAGATTTCAGATGGAAAACAAAAGCAAAACAATTTGGGAAAGATCTTTTGGCACCTCCAATGGAAGAGCTGTTCAGTGCTGTATCCTGGGGAAATTCCAGCTCGGGAAACAAAGTTCTGCCTTCGAAGATTTTCCCCAGATTCACAGGGACGTGCTCCTCGCTCCTCCAGCCGGGATGCGACGTCCAGCTTCCCCGGACGAACCGATCACCCCGACCGAGCAGTGAAACTAAAGCACGAACCATTCCTGCATGCGCAACACAGCAAATGTTTGGGAATCTTTCGAGATCAAAGCCGCTCTATTAATAAACCTGTGTTTTTATATTCCTCGCAGCTGAAAAATCCAATTAAAACATCACAGTGACCTTTTACTGGAGAACTGAACTACTGTCGCGTTGAGGATAAAGTATCAGAGGGCACCCGAAGATGGGATCCAGCAAAAACTGGGTAGATACAGAAGGATAACGCTACGCTTGTTTTAATTCAGTCGCCGGGGTGGTAAAGGATGGCCTAATTCAACAGAAAGATCTGAGAGGCTTTTATTAGGTCTCCAAAGTAGTGTAACTGACAGTTAAACAAACAAAGTGTCAGGCCTTAAGTCAGCATTTAGAAAGTAAATTTCTAATGAAGAGCTGACAATCAAGAAACCGTACAAAGGGGCTGCTGCCAGCCGTCAGCCATCTAAAAACTCGCTGCAGAATGAAAACTTCTTACTGCTGAAATTAACTTCACAATTTGTTGGTAAAATTATTATAGCAAATGAAGAGGGCGTAAAAGCACTACAATATATGACTTCATTTTGCCATGACACATCTAGGAGCAAATAAGATAAAGAGCAATGAATGCCCTAAAAAAGTTTTGCTTTTTTTTTTTTTTTGTAATTTTTGAACCAGGCACACCTGCAAACTTGCCAGCTTCCCCTTAATCTGCCTGTACCAAGCCCAAGTTCACCTGGAGAACGAGCAGCAAGGCGTGCAGCTGTCACTCCCTGGTGCCAGGAGCTTCCCCATTTGCTCAGGTGCCTGCAGAAGGCGACGCTGCCCACCAGCACCTCAGGGTGCTGCAGGCACCAGAAGCTGTGAACCCAGCCCAGGGAAGGCTGAGCTGAGCACAGCGCCAGCACCAGGCAGGGACCAGAGGAGCCTTTCAGCCCCTGCACTCAGGGGAATGTCGAAGAGACTGCATGTGCAACAGCCTGGGGGCCTTGGCGACCACTTTCTAAGAGAGTGAAAACAACCTGAGCTACTAAGTTCTTCTTCTAATCCTATTTAAAGTAGGTTTTCACAGTTCCAATTTTAGACTTCAAGTCCTATTTACAGGACAGAAAATCCCAGATAGTGACATTAATCAAGTTTTACTTAGCTTGGTGTAAGACGTGGCACATTAAAGAACTAACTGTACTCGGGATATGCCAGGACATCTCAGATACTAATGGATTTTAATTTATTATCTAAAATGAGCTGGTCCCAGCACAGCGTCTATGCAGTTTTAATCATTTGTGCTGTGCTTACCATAACAACCCAAGGAAAAAACAAAAAAACAGTTCTAGTTGCAAGAGTTGATGGCATGGAGCACAACAAAGGACTTACAAGGGCTGACAGAAATGAGTATCAGAAATTAGACGAAGAACACAGCTTTACAGCACAACGTCCCAAGCAGGGGATCGGCCAAAGCTCTGCCCATACATACAAGAAAAGCCTCAAACCAGCTCCTCCTCACGAGCACAGAAAATAGGGAACTGTGTTTTATGCACAGAATTGGGAGTGTGACATTGTAAAACCATTTCATTTGATTCAACCCTGATCTGAAGTAGCCAGGGGAACGATGCCCAGACCTGCAGGCGATAAGAAGTGCAGCACCTGTGGTCCCGCAGGATCCAGGCTCGCAGGGGAAAGCTTCCTTCATTACCAAGTGCCCAAATCCTCAGGGTGATCCTGCTCTCCGATCATCTGCCTTATCAAGCCCTCCTGCCCCTCTCATTGTGTGGGAGCCTCTTGGGGTCACCCCAGTGAAGCAGCAAGCATTGACTCACTTCTGATAACAACAGAAAGTTCTGAGTTCACATGGAAATTGCGAGCCTGAAGAATGTTTGCTCAAGAAAACAAGCAGGGTGTTGTGCCCAGCAATGGCCAGATGAGCTGAAGACACAATATTAGCAAGCTGCCCTTTTCCAGCATCCTAAGAATTTCGATAGCCAGACTCCACGCCAAAGGAAACGTGCAGAAACCTATAAGCAAAAGAAAACGAGAGCTCCTGGAAGAGGATAGAGCTGGCAGAAGGGAAGGGAGGGACAAATCGCTGTACTCAGATCCCCCCCCATTGTTTTTTTTTTACTACACCGAACACTTCTGGTGCTCACATAAAAGAAACTTAGGTTACAATTGTGCAAGCAGCTCTGTACAGAGGTCTCCCCCCAGAAAATCAATTGCGAGACTACTGGCTCCTTGTTACTAAATGTTTAATATTATCCCATCTCCACAATTAGTATTAGAAAAGCAACTATGCTCATACCAGACATACCAAACCCAAGTTATTTGAGTCCTATCAATATTAACACGCGCACACAAAAGTTGCAACATAAAAATAGATATGCAGTTTGCTGACAAAATTAACATTATCATATTTCAGATCACAGACAAAGGGTACATTTTATTTACGTCTGAAAATGCAGCAAACATCTTTAAGTGATAACATGACATAAATTTACTTTGACATGCATATGCAATAAAACGTGTAAATGCCCAATAAAAATAAAATGAAAAATAATTACAGACAAAGCACAAGTATAAATTTTATTGAGCTATTCCGACGACATTTATATTTGACATCAACGAACCAAACAAGAAACAGATTCAAGCTGATTAGAAACCTGAGATAAAGGAAGAGACAGAGAAGACCCTGGGCACGGCAGCAGACCGTGGGGAGAGGCTGGAGAGGTTCCTCTGCTCACAACTCAGCCACCGGCCGTGGCAGCAAAGGCCACTCCTTCCCAGGCGACCTCAGAAGACTCCGACTACGCATGTGTTAAAAATTAAGCACATGCGATAATGCTTACTGGGTCGGGGCCTTGGTGATGTGCTAAATAGGGATAAAGCTTATTCACCTTTGCAGAGTTCATCGAGTGTCACCCAGAGAGGTGCTCAGGGGCTCGGCAACCCAGCACTGCGCCCCTCTGTCCCAGCAGCTCCTCGGGAAGCGAAGGAGTGCAGGATATGGTGGTGATCAACACTTCTGATGGCACACGTAGACATTAAATCACAACCCTTAGCCCTGCTGATGGTCTTAGCAGAAGGCTATCAATACCGCCAGCACTGCATCGCCCTCCCAACCCCGCCAGCAGGGACCTGGGGTCCCCCGAGAGCGGCGCCGCCTCCAGCTGAAGCTCAGGACCGCACCTCTCAGTGATGCAGCCACGGGCTGCTGAGCATTCACTTTGCCATCTCTACCACCGGGTGCCCATAATGTAAATTTTAAGCAGCCTTTAACAAACAGAGAATCTGAAGGGAAAGTTGCTAAGCTGTGTATCTTGCCTTCAGACACTGCTAGAGCACCTGCAGGTGTGTTGAGAAGTAGAGTGCGTGTATGTAGGAACCTCTCCTAGTGGTTTGGGAGAACAATCACCAACAACGACCTTTTAGGACACCTGACTACTCAGTCCTTCTTCCACATTCATTCCTATAGACAATGCTCCCTGACATATTCCCAGTGTACAGACTTCTGACGAACTGACACACACCAGCTTAAGGTTACCACTCTGGTAAGGGAAGCCCTTTGTTTTCCCTAAACTAGGAGACCGACTGCACCCACAGCCTCCAGCACCCAGCAGAGGTACCGGAGCGCCCAGAAGCACAAGGTAACCAAACTTCTACTGCACGTCATTACCCGCAGCTTTAGCTCTGCAGTTCAGTTTCCACAGCAATAAGCCAGGACATTCTCATGCAAAACAAATCATCCTCTTGTGCCTGAGCTACATCTGGAGTTTTGTTTGTTTGTTGTGTAGAAACGAAGACTTGCAAGTCAACAGCTATGAAATCACCTTTCAGATTCTGTGAAGTTAGAACAATGACAATACTTCTGCTACTCACAACACCTGAAAACACCATTCAGTGGTTAAGAACTGTTCAGCTCTACCAGAAACATAAGCCCTGCTTGTTACAGGACAGCACTAAAATCTGTTGGCGTGCTCCGGCGCTGTACCACCGCCCTGGTATCTCCGGCGCAGATCTTCCCAGGGTGTTCCCACAAGCACGGCGCGGTGGTAAACCCCAGGCTATCCTTTTGTAACGCGGGCAAGCGCAGGTGAGCCGGGTTTGGCTGCAACACGGCAGCCAGGCACTGCCGGGAGACCCTCGGTGCTCCCCAGCCGCACCGCCCCAGACCTGTGCATGTCGTGATACGTGCTCCATCTTCTCCCCGCTGCGCTGTAAGGACGGTTCAATTTCCAAGCCCTAGGCTTGGGCTCACTCCTTAACTCCTTCCTCCCTTCACCACTTCCCTCTGGGAGCAGCGTCCTCTCCCCCACCCCACTCGTTCTTGTTTCTGTGCCCCTGCAGCGTTACAGACCTCAGCTCGTCACACGACAGCCACAGACCGAAGCCACTGCTAACCAACAAGCAGCAAAGGGGATCCGGGTTCCCTGCACACATGAAAAAACCCACACAGAAGTAGTCCCGCAGTGACCCACAGCACAGGACCCCCCCATCTCCGCGGCTCAAGCACTGCTTTACAATTTTAGCAGGAATCAGACCACGGTCTGGTCTCACCCACGTGCTTGTGTGACTCCGGGCTCAGCTGACCATTAGCCAGACACAACATCTCCAAACACAGGATCTCGTTTACCAATGCTTTTGCCTAAACTTTCATGTTCTTCACAGAAACCTTGCAGCAGCACTTCCAGGTGCTTGTGATTCCTTAAGGCACGTTTCACAAACCGAGGGTACAACAGGACCTGCTCAGCACTGAGGCACAAGCTCATGCATCAGAGACGGTCCCGGCCTACATCCTTACAGGCCTTAAAAAGCTCACGGCCGGGGCACAGACACGTGGGAACGTGAAGCCTCGACGGGAGGCAGCTCCTGGATCTCTGTGCATCTGCTTCCAGCTTCCCCAGGCAGGGCTGCCTCCCCAGAGCAGCCCCCCGCGATCCACAAACCTGAGCACCCCAGCTCCGCGCCCTCCACCCGATCACAGAAGCACACCTCGGGCCCTGGCAAGAGACTTCCTTATTACCCCAGCTGCAGACAAAGGCACTAAATTACTGCAAGGCAGGGAAGCGAGCGAGCCGCCAGCAAGGCGAGCAGCCATCAGACAGCATCCGTCTGAGAGACTCCGGCCTCAGACTCCGTCTGCTGCGGCTCTCCCGCACGGAGCCACCGGCTCACCCCTGGCCTCGACGCTTCCCAGCCAGCCGTGCAGTCCTTCATGCTCAAACCCCCAACGCTGCTAAGCCACAGAAACGCCGCCTCAACTGCTGCAGAGCCGCAACGTAAGCGCCACCAGGCAAGGGCTGTGGGTCTAGCACAAATTCTTCGCTGCCTACTGCTTTCCAAGAAACCCAAGTGTTATTTGACAACGGGGGAGACCACTGTTACACCCAACAACCTACACCCAACATCTGTAGGCTCCGCGTTTCGTTTTTTTTTTTTTTTTTTTTAAGAACTTAACTCTGTTAACGTGCAGTTTTCTGTTTGGATTTCTACCTATTTCATAACCCCAGCATTGCAATGTGCTGTATTTTTTCAGTATAATTAACAAGAAAAGCAGAAGTGACAGATGTATTTGCCTTGTCAGAGCAGAGAAAACAAAAACAAGTCACAAACGTACAACCCACAACACGAGCAAGACTCGTCTTTAGCACTTTAAGACATCAGCTATCCTGATCACGAGGCCTAATTTTTCTCACCTTTCCTGGTAAATTCAACCCTGCACCTGAAAGCCTGTGCATGGGGACTCTTGTACAAATGTCTGTCCCCAGACTTGGCTTCTGCTAACAACCCCTTTTCAGCTTTCTCCTGCACAGCTTCACGTCTTCCTCCTCTCTCCTTCAGGCATGTAGGAATATCATCACCACATTCTGACTCCAGAAAACATCGCATTTTCACCACCTTGCCCATGAAGCACACAGGAAACAGCCAAGCAACAAGATAAGCAAAGAGCAAAACGCAAAGAACACAGGCAAGAGAAATCTGGACGTCCAAGACAGGAACACACAACCCCGCTCACACCCCAAGCCAACGAGCCCTGCCTGCTGGGTGTCTGAAATAACAGCAGCCACGCACGTGTGGAGCTCCCCTTCCCATAGATAAACTGCCTTTATTCACAGCCTCAGTACGATCAAACTGAAACTTGGGGTTGTGCGTTTCTCTACATCCATGCATTACAAATCAGCTCGCAAATAAAGAATAATTGTTCAGTGGAATTTTAGACTGCATGTAATTTTTTCTTTAACAAACGTTTCGCCCATTACTTATTTGGTATTGTCACACAGAGCCAAGCAGCACAATCTTTTTTTCCAAAACATCCCAGCCATTGCCATATTCCAAATCCCCACTACTGCATTTCTCGATACATTATCCAATTAACTACAAAATTGGCATACCAGCAGCCTGACTGAAACGGGCCCTCACTCTGCCATGCTTTGGATGGGCGTTGTTTCACCCGAGGAAGAAGAAAGAGGGCTAGCAAAGCTTTCAGAAAGGTCCTTCTGAGGACCAGATTCAAGGAATCCTAGGGAGGCCAAACTGTCAAGCCAGAAGTACAGCGTGGGCCCTTCCTCCAGTACGTCAGGCATGCTGGATGCCCACGGATGCTGCTCTGACTGCCACAAAAAGCCAAATTTGCCTATTTCAGGCAAACAAGGGCTGGCAGAGTCGACTGGCAGCAGCGTCCTGTCTTTCAGGTATCCGCAGCCCTCTGGGTTCTCTCTCCTGCACCTTCTCGCAGAGCTGCCAAGCTGCTTTCAGCACCCGTATCTGATCGGGTGGGGGAACGGGAACGCACCTTCCGCAGCTAAAGACTCCTCTTACTGCACGTTTAGCTACCATCACAAATAACCGAGAATTGAGTACTTTTATGACAGATACAAATTCTGCAGAGCTCTGTATGGGTAAACAAAATTAACGCTAAGATGCTAATTCCACTTCTGATGAAGCACGGTAACTCTTCACTCACAGCAAATCGGCTCGTGCTCTGGTACAATCAGACCCAAGGAAAAGATGCCAAGAACTCCACCTGTTTCTAATTAAATAATTCAATAGCTTCAGTATTTAAACGCTACTCATTACTACTTAGTTTTTCCAGATTTTGTTACAAATTTTGTAATGGTATAGTAAGATCAATGGTTTACCTTAAACAATTAGTCACAGCAGACATAAAACTAATACTCTATCCTCACATTAATCATATATGATGCAATCCTGGGATGAGGTTTACCAAAGGAAAAAAAAAAGCACAAGCAGGACTTTAGCAGGGGTTAGATTTTAGTCCTGTAGCCTGATGGTAACAAGTTACGCCGTTCTGCTCAAAAGCAGCAAGAAGCTGAAGAAGCTGTACTTTTCACTAGCATGTGTGCCTGCCCTAAAAAGCTTTGAGATTTTGAGACTCGTGCTTATTTGCAGAACGCTTCGACATGCAGCACGTTCGGTTTTCGAGCAGTACTAACTTTTTCCACTCATCCTGCAGACGCAGCTTAGATCTGAGAGGCAAGCTAGGCTTACTCGAGCAGCACTGCTGGTCCGAGAGATACGGCTGGGCCAACTGCATCTGCGGATACGGGCACACAGAGGCACACACACACGCTCAGAAACACCGACCAGAATCTGGAACAGGACGGCACGCAGCACCCACAGGCTCGTTTTTCTGCTCGCCAGCAGAGGGGTGCTTTTAGGGGAGGTGATGGCAAGCGACACCAAAACCAAGAGCTACGAGCGAGGACCTGGCCAGCAGCAGGTAACAATCTTTGCTCTGCTGCAGGTCCAGCCGATTGGGATGGCACGATGCCTCCCAACAGGGGACGTGCTTCTATCTCAAGGGCACCGGCACTGCCCCAGTGCTTTAATTCGCATTTATGGCTGCAGCATTCACCTTTTGCGAGGATCTGTTTTCTCTACAACACCTTTGCCATGAGTTATCAAACACAGGTCCATCTTTGGCAGCAAACTCATGCAGAAATGATGCCACACCAATTTCATCACTTCTCAAGGAAATGCAACCAACCTTCGCTGTAAAATAAAAGTCTGCATGTATGCGCTTGAGGTACAGTCTCAAGCGAAGAGCCGCGTTTGGTACATTTAGGAAACTGCCATTTCTGCACGTCATATTCTGTCTGTGAACAGACCTTTTTGTTCTTTAACCCAAGTCCTGAATTTTTTAACCCTGCCTCCGACTCTTGAAATCTCTCCTCCTACAAACAAGAGGTTATTTAGTGAATGGAAATAAATAATTAAAAGAGTCAGACCCTACAGTGGTCTTGGCTCCGTTTTTAATTAATATTGACACAATCCCGAGAAACCTGCTGCTTAATATTACAAGGCAGGTCGAAGCTCATCAACAGTTAAATGCCCTCTACCAGAAGGCAGAAGAGGAAGTTGCGAGCAGGCAGCGTGCGCGTCGCGCCGCTGCCAGGAACACGGGCACAGCCTCATCCTCTGCTCCTCACAACTTTCTTGCGCAGCAAAACGACAGCTTTGAAGCCACCGAGCCCACAGCTGGGGGAGCTGGACTTGGCAGGGTACCGGCGGAACTACGCTAAGCACGAGTCCTTCACGTTTTTGCCCCGGAAGAGGGTAAAGAAAGTATGGAAAAGGGCAGTTTTTGCTGTCTGTAATTCCACACTCAAAATACATGATTACAAATGAATGGGGGGAACAAACAGCTCCGTAAGACTGAGCTTCACACTCGGTAACGATAGATTTAATAGCATATTGCTTCATCTGCAAGTGGGAGTAAATATTACACTACCTCTTCATGCAGATGGGTGGGTAAAAAAAAATAAAAAGCTAATTTGAAACAAATTAACTACTCTGCCTAGGGATGAAAGGTCCTCTCTGCCTCCCTGGTCACTGCAGGACTCCCTGCGGGCAGGCTGAGCACAAAGTTTGCTGGGCACGGACGGCCTGGTGGATCTGCCATGAGGCGAGCAGCCCCAGTCCGCAACCCGTACGAATAATCACGGGTCCTCGGGAGCAGGTAACGAACGCTGCTCAGGCAGCTCGGAGCTGGCACTGCCGGCATGCTTCAAAGGAGAGCCTACAAGCTGCTCGAGTCAGCCTGTCACATCGAGCCTGTAAAAACGAGATTAAGGTTTGTAGGGTGATACTCCACAACAGGTTTTACAGTATGCACAGAAATTAAATTATAATAAAAGTGAGGGTGGTTTTTTTTTTTTTTCAAACTAAAAACAGAATGGAACAATCTATCAAAATGCCATTTGGCCGCGTTCATTACATTTTAGAATTTAATTTACATGATAGATACTTTAGTGTAATATATTTTAATCAATAAGCATTTCTGAGGGCTTTATTTTATAGGAAATGTTCAGAGTTCCCCACCGTTAAATGTAACGCCGCAGCAGTGACGTTCCGAGTGTTTATTTTTCTATGCTAAGCAAGTACAACCACGCACACACAGAGGCAAAAGTCCACAATTAAAGATGTCAGACCTTGTTTAAATACATCTTAATTTAATCCATTTTATTTTATACAATTCTACATCTGGACCTCATTTTCTGTATTCCTGTAGGTATTCTGGGTCGCTATTAAGAATCCTTTCAAGTGAGGAAAGTTCAGCCAAGTCTACCTTAATCCAAAGCCTTTAAAAGAAACAATAAAACACGAAAGCAGCTAAAAAAAAAAAAAAAATAGGCAGACGGAGAGGGAAAGGCAGCGCCTCACCCCACCTCCCGATGCACCTGAGAGCCGGCAGGGACCGCGGCCGGCCCCGACCCCAGGCGGCTCCGCGCTGCCCGGGGAGGCTCGGGGGGGCCCGGCCCGGCTCCCCCCGGCCCTAAAGCACCGCGATGCCCCCGGGGGGGCTCGGGCCGGGTGCTGGGGGGGGCTCTCGGATCTCACCGCCCGGCCTCGTCCCCTCACAGGGGCACGGAACCGACTCCCTGAGCCCCCCCCCTCCCCCGGCCGGGACCTGTCAGAGCCCCCCCCCCGCCTCAGCGGCCGCCCCCAGCCCCTCGGGACCGCGCTGCCCGGGCCCTGTGAGCCCCAAAAAGCAGCCGGGACCCCCCCGGGACCCCCCCCCCCCCGTCCCTCTCTTCTTTCCCCTCAGCTCCCCCCCGGAGCCCCCTGCCCGGCGGCGGCTGAGGGGGGAGAGCACCGGGGGGGGGGGTTACACCGAGGGGGTGGCGACTACAGGGGAGGGGGGCGACACCGGGGGGGTGACAAGCACTGAGGGGGGAGCACCGGGAGGGGGTGAAGCACTCAGAGAGTGACACCGGGAGGGGGAGCACCGGGGGAAGGGTTACACCGGGGGGGGTGAGGACCAAGGGGGGGGAAGCACCGGAGGGTTTAACACCGGGGGGGGGGCACCGGCACCCCTGGGCCGGCACCACAGCGCCCCCAGCCCCCGCCGCTCCGCGCCTGCACCGCCGAGCCCGGCCGGCTCCCCGCGCCCCCCCCGGCCGCACACCCCACACAAAGTCCCGGCACTCGGCAAACTTTTTCCCCCGGCCGCCCCCCGGGGGTTGAAGGAAGCGGCTGGGAAGCCGGGAGAAGAGGGAAAAGGACCGAGAGGAGCCCCGCGGAGCGGCGGCGGCCCCGGGGTGCCGGAGAGGAGGAGGAGGAGCGGGGAGGAGGGGGGGGGGAGCCGCGCAGGGGAAGCGGGCAGAGGGCAGCCCGGGACGGAGCGGGCTGGAGCGGCGGCGGCGGCCCCGGGAGCGCCGGCTCCGGCGCCATCTTGGGCTGATCGATGAATTGAACAAAGGGGATCGATTTCCGATGGGGCCGCCGATCGGGAGTTGGGGGGGGGGGGCGAGTGGGGGGGCGAGCGGAGCGGCGCGGCCGGGCGGAGCGGGGGGATCCTGCGGGCGGCTGCGGGAGGAGGAGGAAGAGGAGGAGGAGGAGGAGGAGGAGGAAGGAGGGGGGGGGGGAGGCCGGGCCCGAGGGAAGGCGGAGAAGGGGAAGGGAAGGGGGGCGGGGGGGGGGGGTCCGGCGGCGCGGCCCGGCCGGTGCGGCGAGCGGGGGGAGCCTGACCTGCAGCTGCTGTAAATCAAAGCGCTTCCAATATTGAAACATCGATCCCACATTGGCCGCCATCTTGAGACATATTGAGACAGAGTGAGCGGCTGATCGAGGGAGAGAGAGGGGCTGGAGTTCGGGAGCCGGGAGGGAGGGGGAGGGAGGGAGGGAGGGAGGGAGAGAGGGAGGGAGGGGGGAGGAGGAGGGGCGGGGGGGGGCAGGGGGCGGGAGGCGGCCGGGGAGCGCCCAAATCCCGGCCTGGAGCCCGCCGGCGGCCGGAACGCGGAGTCAGCCCCGTGCGCTTGGGGGGGGGGGGGGGAGTAAAGGGGGGGGCGGTGCGATCATAGGGAGCCCCCCCTGTGTGTGTGTGTGTGTGTGTGTGTGTGTGTGTGTGTGTGTGTCATCACCCCCACACCCCTGCTTGGGGGGGGGGGAGCACGGCTGGGGAGGGGGGACGACTGGGGGGGTGCTTTGGTTTGGGAGGGGTATTGGGTTTGGGGGGGGGACACTTGGGATTAGGGGGTGATTGGGGATTTAGGGGAGAATTAGGATTTGGGATTTTGGATTTTGGATTTAGGGGGGATTTAGGGAAGGGGGGCATTGCCCACAGCCCCCCCCCTCCAAGCTTGGCTCCCCCCCAGTGTGTAGGTGGCTGTGGGGGGAGCAGGGAGCCCCCCACGTCCCCACCGGCCGCGCCGTCGTTAGCGGGGTTCATGGGGGCGCGGGCAGACGCCCATGGGGCCACTGCCGCTGGCCGCCGGCTCGGAGGGGGCGGCTCGCACCGAGGTTGGAAAATCAGCTCATAGCTTCGTGCGGCATAGCCATAGAAACGGAGATCACAAGGATGCAATAACTTATTTTGTTCTAAACAATAACGTGTCCGTAAGCATGATTTATTCCGTCCCCCAAATCCTTGCGCCCACCCCGATGAGCGTGGTGGCTTTGGGGTGCAGCTCGGCCCCACAAGCTCAGGGTGTGCAGCCCGAGCACCCGCTGTGTCCCCACAGCGTGCCCGCTGCCTCGCGGGTGGCCCCACGGGACTGAGCCCGCTGCACCGCGCTCCCCAAACACCGCTCGCGCTGCCTTGGCGAAAGGCAAAGAAACAGATCTTCCTCCGGCAAAGTGAGCGGTGGTGGATTTTTCATCAAACAGTATTTGATCACCAAGAGAATTTAGCGCTGGCTCAAGTCGGCGGGCTGACTACTTGAAAATGGCTCTGTCTGTCTTTGGAGAAGTTACGGCACCGACAGCGGCGGAGCGGCTGCTGCAGACTATTTCCCAATCTGCCGCCGTCCTCCTTTGGAGGAGCACCATCGCTTCAGCCTCCATTTCCACTTTTTGCTGAGGCTGCTGCTCACAAAGCTCCTAATTGCGACTGGCGGGTTTTATGTTAACGAGTCCCACCTAAGGATCACCCCGACAACTGTAGACCTTCGCATTTTTAGTTGGCCGTCCCGGGAATAAAACTAATGGCACTAGGGTACGAGGACACCGGGCCTCTGCCTGCCCGGCTGGGCCGGGCACGCTGCGAGCTCGCAGCACGTGTGGCTGGCATGGGGCTGGTAGGGGAATGAAGCCTCTTGCCCTCCAAAAAACGTGTCCAGGGTTGGCGGTGGGGGCTGCCAAATGGGAGGCCGGGGGGAGGCCGGGGGGCTCGGCCGGGGCCCCCCTGCTGCAGGCAGAGGGTGCCGGGCGCGGCGGGCGTCTGCGGGGATGGAGCCCTGCGAGCCTCCAGATTCTGACTAACAACGTAACCGGTTTGGTAGCTCTAAAATAGGATTTTAATCCTGGGAAGCATCATTTCACATTCCAGTGATCTAATCAAAATCCTCTCCTCTAATCTCTCCATGGTCCCCCCTTTCTAGATGAAAGAGGCTGGAGTTCCTGTCTTCACCCTTTCTCCGCTGCCTCCCTGCTCTACCAGTCTGTTCTGTGTCCAGGCAACTGCAAAGAGACATTTCAAAGACTCCTGCCGTGCCATGTAGATGTTTTCTCTTGTTAGTTTGGACTGCAGGTGTGTAAGCCTCAAGGATGAAGTATCGTGGTGCTGTTTTAGGTTCGGGGCATACAGTCATAGTACAATAAATCACATAGTAATGCTCCACTTTGAACGCACACGCACAGAAAAAGGAAAAGAAAAAAGCATCTGACCTGAATCATTTTCTGGAAACACATCTGGTTAAAATCCAAAGTTTTAAATTGAGTAATATTTTAAAATACATTTGGTAGGTATTAAATTACAGTGTTATATCTGGTAATATTTATGATACTAATGTGTTAAGCAGAGGTTTATATCTGTCAAGAAATATGAATGATTGTCATATGGGGTAGCAAATGTATCCTGATATAAATAATATTTTATGATATTTTTAACATTATTGTAGTCTTTTTGCAGGAGTTACATCTTGTCACATTATTGCCAATTTGAAATAAAAGCTCTGTGGCTAGATACCAAAGCTTTTTAGCTGTATAATTTTCAATAGGAATAAACAGCACGGCTGATTTTAGGAAGTACTGAGAAACCTTAGCTCTGCCAGCAGACGAATGCTGAGCACCTATAATTCCCGTTGCCTTCAGTGCAGGATCGGGTCCCTTATTTGCCATTTTGTGTGGCAGCAAGCCTGAGGAAATCTTGCTTGACAGCTCTGTTGTCTGAAAGTGCTGTATTTCTTCGGGCTGGATTCTGCAAAGATCCTGCAGGGTACAGAGCTCCTCGGAGCAAGAGGTAATTTGCTTCGTGTTTCTGCTGAATCGTACCCGTGTCAGACGGAGGAAGGATCCTGGAAAATTTGGTGCACCCTGGCAAGAGGCCGGTTAGAATAAAGTTTTCTTGGATTATTAAGCTTTTCAGAAAGCGGTCCCGTGTGCTCATCTGAGGAAGGCTTTCTTAAGGTTAGATTTGATCTGTGTAAATGCTAACTTCTTTCAACATGCACTAATAGAGTACTGAAAAAATAAGTACAGTGTATTTGAAGTTTAAATCTAAAATGATGGCAATTACTAACAGTGCTTCAGTCATGCTTGCTACGTCCAAAGTGTTTGAAAGAATGTTGTACAGATTTCTTTTTTTATTTTCTTCCAGGTATAGACACACAGGCACCATTTTAGGAATCAGACAAATACTTAATTAAAATTCGTTTCCCATTAATGTCACCATGTCAGAAAATGTCACTAATACAGATGTTTAATTAACAGAGTTGCTCTACCACTTGCATTGGGCCATCAATGGCAATCGGTCTCGTTATGCTTCACGTGTTGTTGTCCAGAATATTGAGGAAAAGGGACCTTTATTCCAAGGGCCCCAAACTTGTCAGGAACGATTCGTTGTCACAGCTGCTCCTCTGGGCAGCAGTCTGCATTCATTAAGACATTTTGGACCATGAGTCCACTCCTAATCACTGGACTTGGGCTTCTGTTTGCCTTAGCGAATCTCGCTTATTTCCCTGCCCTGGACTCTGAGAACTGTGAACTGCTCAGCAGGGCTGTAACTTTGAGTCTCTTCTCCTTTGATTCTGTTGTTTTCTTTGCATCTTTTTCGCTTGAACTAAATCCCAAATGTCAGTTCCCATCACAGAGTTCCTCTAGAGCCTTTTCTGTACCCCTGCCTGCTCCTTCTCCAGCCCATTCCCTCCTCAGTTTCCTGGCTCTCATCTTTTTCTTCAGCTGCTTCTTGTCCCCAGCTGCCTGGCTCTACGTGTCTGCTCCCTGTGAAAAGGAGGACCTCATACCAAAATCCCTCAGCCCAAGGGCTGACAAGGAATACAGACGGACAAGCAGACAGGTAATTTATGATACTGGGAGATTTAGCCCACATTAAGATCAAAACTCATAGGTCTTTAACATCATGGATTTTTTTTCCCCAATTATTGTTAGTGACTCTGGTTCCACACTGATTTATATCTGTCATAGTAGCCAGGGGGTTTGCAGCACATAAATTGCAGAAAAATTGACAAGCAACGTGGACACAGCAGTGTGGACACAGTGATGTCTATCAACTCGGGGAACTCCCCAGGCTGCCAAGTGGCTGGGAGCTGGGGAGATGCCCCACAGCCACCTGCCTGCCCTTCCCTAGGTGTCTACCTGCGGTCAGTGGCAGAGACAGGAGGCTGTTCTGAACCACCACGGTGGTTCCCACCTTCTCTGGTACTTCCTGGAAATGTTGGCACAATCACGCACACTGTGGCGTACATGATCTAAGCATGACATCCTCTGAGTAGTCCCTAGTCACAGATGCCCACTGGTAGGTGGAAGAGAAGAAAGCAATTCTTACAGAGGGCAGGGAAACCAGCCACGATGGAAAGCAAAGTAAATTTGGACAGCGTGGTTACTTGCTCTTTAGCTCTGAAGACATTCATAAGTATCCAGCATAACCCACAACAGATCTTCTTTGAGGACTGGTGGATTAACCCACACCAACAACAGTGTGTGATGGCATTGTAGTGGTATTCTCTGCCACACGGAAGGAGTTATTGAAGACCCCAAAAGAACAAATACATCAGTCTGCCTCGTGAGTTGAGTCAGTCTTCCCACTCTGGCTATGGTTGCAACAGTTCTATTAAATAACTGCTTTTCTCATGGTATATTCTATCCAGATGCATATTCATGTTTTGGCCAAGGTAACCAATAACATCACCCGTAGGCAATCAAGAGAATTAGAGAAGAAGAGGACCCATCAGGTTATCCCCTCCCTGGAGCTGGCAGGGAATAACAGTTTCATTCTGAACCTATGTAAGCACATGGCTCATACCAGCCTCAATTTGTCAGCATTGCCCTCGCCTGACTGCCTCATCCTGTGTGCAGGCTGATACCAGAGGCAGCGTGGTGCTGGACGGGAGGTGCGGTGAGCCCACAGGTGCCCGTTGTGGCTGGGCAGGGCTCCTGCTCCCTCTGGCACCGTCCTCTGCCTTAGGCTGCTCTGTTCACCTGGGTGTTTATTGCCTCTGTCCTTCAAGGGTTGGGAGATAACTTTGTAGGTTATGGTCCCAGGGAAAATTGCCACTTTTTTTTCTCACTTGGAACCTTTCACTTATTTTTTTTTACCTCTTACTGGTTTCTGTTAGGTTTTGCACATCTTTTTTTTCAGCAGTATTTAACTCTTGTTATCCCCATCATGAATCTCCTCACCTACTTTGTACAGCCCCTTCCTCACTTCGGGCTCTTGCCCTTCCAGGTCCCTCCTGCTCGGTCAGGGATCCTCTGCCCCCACCAGATGTTTCTCCCAGTTCCTGCAGAACATTCAGGTCCAATATTTCACATATTACCTAAGAATAAAAAGCCAGAAACAGCATGATCAGTTTAAATTCCTTTCTGTTTTCTGAACCTCAGCTGGGCTGATTATTCTGCCCACTTTGTGCCGCTCCCCCGTGGCAGGAGAGCAGCTTTAGTGGCTGTAGTGGGGCTGCGAGCTGTGTTCAGCTGCTGTCACAGGTCTCTTCGTGCCATGAAACAACTCACGGAATTGTCCCTCAGTTTCTCCATTCTGTAAAATTCTTGTGGTCACCGGGAGATAAAAATCTTGTGGTGACTGTGAGGTGCTTGCACCTCGCGGGTCCAGGGCTGCAGGAAGGAGATGGAGGGAAACGCGCACGTCAGCCAGCTCGGAGGGTGCTCCCTCTCCTACCGGCTTCCCTTTCATTCCCTTCCAGATAGGGCCCGTAAAGCAGGTGAGTGTAAAGCTGATGCTATCTTGGAAAGGAACAGAGAAAAAAGTTTCTTGTTTCACTTTCCAGTCACCGAGGCTTGGTGTGGCAGCTCCCTCTCACTGGGGAGGAAAGAAGGGAAGATCGCCCTGCTCCCCTCCACCAGCTGAGCTCCGTGGTCCCCATGTCCTGGGCTGTCCCCACGCCACTGGGGGTGTCCCAGGTGGTTGCACCCCTCGTGCCGGGTCCCCCGCGGGTGCCAGCTCAGCCCCACGTCGGCACGGCCGGCTCCAGCACACGGGTGCCAAGGGGAGAGGCGTCCGCGCCTGGGCCCTGTTGCAACACGCAGGGACGGGAGACGAGAGGCAGACGGGTGTACGGGGACGGAGAGACAGGTGTGTGCGGAGATGGGGAGATACCGACACAGACAGACTCGTCCGCCTCCCGTGCTGGTGTAAAACACCTCCCTGCACACTGCAAGGGCTGCGGTGCCTGCTGGGGAGCTGCCTTTATCGGAACGCGGGATGTTGAGGATGTTCGAGGTGGTTTTTCTTCAAAAAATGCGTGTGAGATTTCATTTTGGGAAGCACGTCTTTTCTTAGAAACCCAACTGTGACTTGCTTGGCACAACTGTGATTTTCTGCAAACACAACTGTGTTTGGGGTTGTTGGATCTGAATGCTAGGGTAGGAGAAACAGTAATTCTGGATTAATGCAGAAAGGGAGAAAATAGACGCCCTTCGAGGAAGCCACAAGTTCACTGCAGCTGCCATACAGTGGCACAAATGGATGCGAAGTTCCACAGGAAACATTTTAGTGTGGATAACCTCTGGGCTGCCCTGATCTTTGTGTGACACTCGGCCAGGTCTCATAGAGCCAAGCAAATGGAAAGCACAACGCGATTCCCAGCTCAGCACGAGTCCCTGCAGGCACACTGTACGAAGGCCACGTTTAGGTGAATATCCATAAGGGTAAACAGCACAGTTGAAAGTGAACCAAAGCGCTCAGGATTGCATTTCAGTCTAGGATTTCTTTAGTAACGTGTAGGAAATAAATTGTTTTTCTTTTCCTTGGCATTGCTTCACTTCTTATTTGGTGTTTGGGTGGTGATAGATTACCGAATAGGAAAAAAATCCTTAAAATCCTCTCTCTCTCTTTTTTTAAAAAAAATATATATTTAAAGATTACCTTCTCCTTTGGAATAAACAGATCCAGCCTTATTCAGGTCATGATTCTCCACATTTCTACCCTGGCCCTTGTTTGCATCTGCTTGGCATTATCCTGGATTGGGGCTTTAACCTGATAACAAATCCAAAGAAATTATATGGGAATTGGTGGGATCACAATGAATTTCCATGGGTGTAGACTCTTGCAGACCATAGCCTATTAATCCTGTTGTGTTCCTTCTATAAATAACAATCTGGATTTGGCCGAAAAAGAGTAAAACAAATTGAAAGCATTCACAAAGAGAAGAGGTAAATGGGTTTAAGATGTAAGAACAGCACATTGGTAGGTCGTCTCCAAGTACCCAGTTTTTAATAGTACCAAAGCACATACAAAACTGGAGTTTAACATGTTCTTAAATGCCCTGCTGTGTGGGGTTGGCTGCTGATCCAGGGCCATATGCATAAGACCTGTCTTCACGGAAGGATTATATTAAAAAAATTAAAAACTGCAAGAAGGAGAAGAATGTTCAAGAGCAGCCAACCTGGAGGAAACAAATATAATTTCATTATGTGAAGTGTTTATAAATGCAGTTTATGAACATGTATGAAAAAGTAATTTTTTTTACTTTTCAGACTGCTACTGTCACACAGAAAAGAAATAATTGCTTATTTGTTTTTTCCAAGGATTTTTAGGGAGTGCATTGCAGTTCAGATATTTATTTTGAACTTTTATTCCTTTTAAATAACTTACTGCTTTGTTGATTTCTTCCATTTTTTTGTGTGTACTCCTTCATTTGTGATTGATAGAGAAACGTTTACCTGGATTTCCTGAAAATGGGAATTTATTTTAAATTTTGGATTTTCTCAGATATATGGTTTAATTTTTAGGTAGTCCTGTGGGAAGCCAGGAGTGGGACTCGATGATCTTTGTGGATCCCTTCCAACTCAGGATATTCTGTGATTCCATGATACGTGGGTTACTGAATTTGATCTAAAAATCCTACTTTTTATTTCTCTTACATCGTTAGTATAAACCTGAAGTGACACAGAATGCCTGGAATTGCAATAATGCAGTGTAAGAGAACTGACTATCAGGCTTCATATATAGATTAGATTGATGCATAAATCTAATTTGATATTTCACATTACTGGGCTAATATTTTACAGATGTAATGCCAAGTTGTTAAGTAAATGAAAATCATGGAGAGTCCAATTCTGAAAGGATTACTCAGGCAAAAATCCCTGAAGTCAAAGGGAGTATTGCCTGAACGAAGTCTGCAAAATTAGAACTAGAGCCATATTCCCAAAACAGACAAGCAGATTTATCTTAGAGATCTGCCCATGAGTTGAATTCTTGTAACAATGAAAGATATATTGGGAAAACGAACAAGTAGGTAACCTGAAATATAAGGAGAGACTGATAAGATCACAGCAACCCTGAGCAAGCACTTGTGTGGTTGGTGATGTCAACAGGAACCTAAGCTGTTTTAATAAACTTGTTCATAGTTGTCCTATACTGTGTTTTATATACTGAAGTACATAGATCATGTAAGAGTTTAACAAGAAAAGGATTCATATTAAATATGCACATAAAATGCCTCCGTGAAATATGTGAAATGCTTTTCTTTTTTATATGATTCCAATAAAACATTGATCATAAAACTCTGCCCTCCTGCTCCTTTATATTCAGCTTCAGCTGTTGCTTTGTGTTTAAAGTTTGAACTCATGACGCTCAGCAGATATAATTGTGGGGCAGTTTTAATTGGTGAAGACAGACCAATGCTCTACTTGTTCACTCCGGGGTATAAATCAGGAGAAATCCCACCAGAATCAGTAAAATGTTGCCTCTGTGTAGGAGGCTGTTGGGCCAAATGATTCAAGTGGTGGCAGCTCCTGTGAAATATGGAGTATTGTGTCTGTTTATAGCTGCTCAGGATCTGGCCCACTGACTTGGATGGAGCTACGCCAGGGATGATTTCTGCCCTTTATCATGAGTTTGCTCAGTGTTTTGCATTGTAAATTCTCCCGACTCTTGCTGCCAAACTCAGCTCCCTTCTTCACAGTTTCATACTCTGAGTGTGAACTGATACTGGTGGAAATCCAAGGGTAAAAAAGTGGTGAGCATAAAGCACAAATCTGTAGCCTGGATCTGAAAGGAACAGCTTGACCACAGAGGAAGTTATTTGCACAAAAAGTATTCAAACAGATATGCACGGTTTACATGTGTTTAGTAAATCTTGTCTGAAAACTAGAACCAGCTGTATAGTATATGGAGGCCCAGATCCCCAGCTCTTTCTGAGCGGTGTTTCATGCATTTGGGTGATACATTTCAAGTCACTTTTTCCATCTTTTAATTCAGGGATGGCTAGGGACTGAAATATGAAGAGTGCGATTTCCATTTCAATATGAAGTGGTTGTCAGCATCCTCAGGTAGCTGTTCACCACTACGGCTTTCCTGCTCAGGAAGATGTTCCCATCATGAAGCCTTTCCTCCTCACCTCCAGCTGCAGCCTAGGAGCAGAGGTAGGGCATAAAGCCCCTCTGTGGACCAGGGGCATGAGAGGACCCTTTCACGCCAGACTCACCTTCCACTGAGGCATTGAGGCAATGAGTAGAGATGAGCTGAACCCTTAATGCAGGATAGCCCCACAGCATTTGCCCAACACGACAATGACAAAATTGACTGAACTCTCTTGGCTTGCACCGAAACAGGAGGAGAACCAGGCCTGAAAAGCTAAATTTGCATGCAAGATTAAGAAAGTTGTAGATGCAAGCAAGATCTTTTTTTCTTTTTTCCCTTCTTTGTGTGTGTCTTAACTATGCAACAAATTTTGTAGCTGAAATTTACATACTTCTTGATTCATGAAATTATGAGCAGCTGCTATTTTGCTACATTCTTAAATTGAAAAGGCAGCGAAGAAAAGAACAGACACATTAGGCAAACTCCATCTGCCCCTCATGTCTATCACTTTCCTTCACTCTCTCCTTTGCCAAACAGTATACAATGGCATAATCAGATGTCTTGGTTTGCCTGGGAGAGTCCCCAAATTTATATAGCTGTCGTCTAAGATGGGATTTTTGTTTTTAAGACAACTTCTTAATGTGGTCTCTTGTTCACCCCTGAAACAAGCATACATATTTTCAGAGGAAACCACAGAACACAAAAGATCTTCAGGAGGAGAATAAACTTCTAAACGGTTTAACAGCTTCTGGAAGCTCCTGGAAGTCTTCAGGCATCTTTTCTTAGAGGTTTCAGAGACTCTGAGAAAGGATCACTTGGATTTAAAAAGCTTTCCTATTTGTATATTGTTGCTTCTGTCTTACTGTCCTATACATGGAAGTGGGAAGAATTGAGGGGACAGGGATATAGGATTGAGGAATATAGGATTGAGAAGTAGGATGGAAGGGTTTTACTTCCAGCTCTTGCAGTGAATCTGAACAGATCCAATCTACAGGTAGTTCCAAGCTTGGAGAAGAGTCATTTAAACTCTTTGGAGAAGAGAACCTCTATGCCTGGCTTCCTTGAAAACAGCCCGGCCCTTCCTTTGTACTAAATGCCACTGTATAAATACCAACACCACATTTCATCATGAGGTAAATTGTAATTTCCCATTTTTGAATTAAAAGATGGAAGCTCAGAATTTTAGACCTATATAAGACCTGGTTAAACACTTAAACTAGTAACAGCTGAGCGCATCCCTGTTAAGTGGAGGTTTTTTTCTTTTTGTTGCCCCACTTAAGAAACAGTCATTGTCATTCAGTCTCATTAGCATAAATAGGTTCCCTAGGAGATGTCCCATTAAAGTGGCCATCCCTATTAAGCATGTCCCAATTAAGTAGTGTTTATTGTATGGCAGGTTCCAGACCTCAAAGCAGAATAATTTTCAGTTCCTAGAGGGAAAAAAATAAGTCAAAGAAATTACATATTTAAAAAAGGCTTAAATTGATACAAACTGATAAGAGCCCAAAAATGAAAAATGAGGGCTGACACTTCATCCTTTTGTTTACCCTGTAATGCTGCTTTTCTGGTTTTGAGTTAAGAATGTAGCCTACACCCTAACTATGAATTTCTTGGCTTTGATTTGATTGTGTCATAACTTAATGTTTTATGACTTACAATCACATTAGTCATAGGAGTCACTCAAGTTTAGAGATGATGGAAAAGACATAAGGGATAGACAAATCCATACTCGGAAAGACTAATAGTCTTGTGATTGAAACGGTGGGCTGGGACCCAGGAGATCCAAGTTCAGCATCCAGGCCTGCGCCAAGTGTTCCTGCCTCACTTAGAGCAAAACACCAAGCCCCTATTCTCAATGTTATTTAGATACCTGAACAGACAATTAAATATGTTTTTATATGCCTGTGTGCATACATAATCTCTTTTGCCCTTTTCTCAATCAAGGTGGATTTAAGTTGGGGACTTATTCAAGGTGCTAACAGGCAAGCTCTGGAAAATCTTCCTACGCTGGCTGAAGATGATAGAACTGTCAGCTGTCTGCTGCCAAAGGCTACCCCTTATCCCCCAAATAATATTAGCGTCAGCCACTTCAACATGAAATCCAGGTCCTTAGCACAAACCTACCTTCAAAGAGCTGAAATTACCTGCCTTGATTTTGTCTCAAAGCTGTGGAGATGCAGGCAGGCATCTCCTGCCTATAATGCTGCTGTGGGAGGTAACCTCCAGCACAGAGACTGAGCGGAGGAGTAGGACTAATGGTATCTTCGACAACTGAAGGGGAGCTCAGCATGCTTGTACTTCCAGCCAGGGCATTTGCACGTCAGCATTTACCCTGCAGAACTGAGACATCCCTTTGTATTTAGTTTGTTTTGCCCCTAATTATACAACCTGTCCTTCCTGTGAAGGAGAAGCTTGTACCTGGGTGGAGTTCAATACATACACGGAAAATATTCGTGTTCTAAGACCACACACTGAAATCTTTTCGTGGCAGGACACACTCCATTCTGTGGGTGCAGCCTGTGGCACGAGGACTATGCCAAGACCTCCAAAAGTTTCCTCAGTACAGCTAATAAGGGAAACATGGGGGAATAAGGGAACAAGGGAAACACAAGGGGAACAAGAGAAATATAAGGGAACATAGGGGAATAAGGGAAACACAAAGATTTGGACCTTCTCAATAAATACAATTTTACTCTCTTTGGTGCTCCTGGGAAACAGACAGTTTGAGCAGTCCCAACCTATTTTATTTCCATGCAAACTTCCATGAGAAGCAACATACATGTGTTAAATACTTTTCCTTAGTATCAATAATCACTTATTTATAGAGTAGGAAATACCTTGGGAGTATGGTTTCATATGAAAAGCCACGATTTGCACAATGGTGCACAAGCAATTCACACATTCAACATGTGTCCCATGCTGTGAAGAAGGTTAAGATTCCTTGCTTTTACAAGAGGCACAGTACTTCAAAATGAGGCTTTGTGAGTAGGTGGTAAACTTTCTTCTGGGTCACTAGGCAGGAGCTGGGTGCTTTGAAAGCATCTCCCAGGAGCGAGGTAAACTGTGGTTGAGCGATGCAGATGTTCAACTGTGGTCAAATCAGAAAGAAAGACTTCTATCCTTAAGGCAGTAAAGTAATTACACCTGGTATCCTCATATCTTGCTGCAGAACAATGTGGCTTTGTAGTGCCCATTAGTAATATTAGTACTTGGCAGCACAAGCCTCTGAGAGTCTTTACAGAGCTTACTGAAACGCCGCATCACTGCGGGCAGGAGAAATGGTTAATATGCACAGTAATCAGGGGTTCCTCTCAGAGCCCAAAGACCTTCCTTTATACAAGCCTTGTAAGTTTGCATGGCTGGGATGAGAATCTCCACAGAGAAAGCTCGCTCTTGGTGTTTCTTGGTGTCTCTTGTTTGAAAACAGAGATTATGTGTACAGCTATACTAGGCTACACGTGTGCAGAAAGTGCAAACCCAAAACCTCAGCTCTGCAGAGCTGCTGTCCTTAAGGGAACCTCAAATCTAGATCCAGATTTGGGCTTGATTTTAAGATCTTCTCTAATAACCTTTCCTTTGTTAAATGGCAATACTGTAACTGCACTTGCCTAAGCGCCAAGTACATGTTATGTCAGCATTTCTGGTGGGAAACCATTTTCTCAGGGGTTTAAAATTTGGCCAGGACTTCCAAGGCAGGTGCCCGAAGTAGCACATGAAGGTTCAAACCGGTCTCAGTGCAAAAGCAAAGTACAGCAATGTACCTGCATGGAAGCTCAAGTACATTCTTTTGGCTCTGACACAAATCAACTGCAGGGCACTTTGACACATCCCAACCTTTCAGAGTGTATTTTTTGAGCTCTGCTCATTATCGGAGCCTCCATTCAGATGCTCTCGGCACAGATGCTTTCCTCATCAGCTCTGCACTAAAACATACAGTAAGTGAAATTCTGCCATATGTTAATACATATGTTTCAGTTTCAATAAGCATTTGATGCAGGGCTGTTGGTGGTTGTGTGTTTTTTTTTTTTTTTTTCTCCCAAGGAATAGGAATTACAGAGTTTATACCATTACCTTCACTTTCTATTTAAATATATGATTGAGCTTAAATAAACCAATTAAATTAAGGTTAGCTATGTGCAGCATAACCTGTCACATCAGTGGGAGCACGTATTGATTCTTAATGGTTCAGCATTTATCTCTTTGGTCCAAACCAGCTGGGAATGGCAGAGTCAAACTGTCTGAGTCTCCTTGTGATGTTGTAAAATGATGGAGAGGCAGATAGCCTGGAGAAAAGGTGTAACCGGGATTTTCACTTCATCCCCACCTCAAATTTTCCCATCTGGCATATCACAACATAATGATGTGAATGATGTCATCAAACTGGGAAAGAGGATCTGAATGGGGTAGTTTTCTCCTTTACTGAACTTTGTAAGCTGGCCACAAATTGTAATTAGCAAGTGTCTACAGTTTATTTCTGGCAGAGGCTCAGTCCATTTTTCATGGGCTGGAATCAGGTCTGTACAGCCACAACGATTCTTTTTGTTTGTTTGTTTGCAAATAAACTCTTGGAAAGATACCGGGCACATTATGAGATTTACAGATCAGTTGCTATGCACAAGTACGCTGCTTTTACAGCAGTGCAATACCTCTGAGTAATGCTTTTGATTTAAATAGAGCTACCCTAGATTTGCACCATTGTAGGAGCCAGATTAAGCTCCATAACTCTCATACACGGGCTTGAAAGCACCCAAGCAGTTATGAATGAGAGCAGCATTTGAAAGACAGAACAAAGGAAAACAAGCCAAGAAAAATATCCAACTTACATCAGCTTTGCCTGCTGGATTCTTTGCTTTACAAGCAGAGAAACATCTAGGCAGACCCTCAGCTAGCAGAAGCTGGCACAGCTTTGTTAAAAATCAGTGGAGCTTTGCTGATTTATATCAGCTGAGAATCACTATCTGCCCCAATGACAAAATGAGGCATTGAAACATAGTGGGAAGGCAATAGGGTTTATCTATGGTTACAGCATTAAAGCATCATCATAAGATAAACTAATTCTTGTCTAATGCTTTCAAAAAGGTGTCTATAGAAATACTGCACTGACTCCTCTTTCTCAATGTTGGCTTCTGATCACTGTGCCAAGACTGGCATCTTCTCTTCCCTCAACAAATCAGCATGGCTCCTGCAAGCTCTTCATTGACTGCCAATGCTGTGCTACCAATAATTTACTACTATTGAGAAACTTCCCTGCTTTCACTCTGCACAAGTGAGTTTGCTCCTACATGCCTGGATTTGTTCAGTTACATACTTTATGAACATTATTAAAAAGAATCAAAGGATTCTTTTGGGTTCATTTTTCATAAAATGTCTCAAGCATTTGATAAATAAATAATCTTCTACTTAAAATGGGCATGAATTCCCTAAAGACCCAGAGGTGCATGCAGGTATGTGCCAAGCCCAGCTCTCCTCCAGGGGGATGTATATATCTATATACCTGTAATTATAGGCTGATAATTATATAATTCACTGTATGTATATCATCATTTGTGAATAACTGGGTAAGCTGGCAACACAGAAGGGCGGGACTGTATCATAAGCTAATAAAAAAAAGCAATTATATTTCTTTCTGATCCAGTTCTCACCTTCCCAGTGAGATCGGGGCATTGTGCAATAAGTGAGAAATGAGGAACCTCAGAACACTTGGAAGCAAGATAAGCATCCAAATGTCTGACTGTGTCATTCAGAGCTCAGCTGAGCTGTTTCAGTCAGGAAATTATGGGCTGCCATGGGAACAAAGGTCCCTTCCCAGATTACCAGAAAGAGTCTGAAGTGGGTCAGAAATGTTACAAGAATAGGCTTTCTAATGGCATTCATATTATTGCCCGGGTTAATACAACTTTGAGAATAAGATCTAAGGCTAATACAAGAAAATTCATTTCAGCTGTATGCAACATCTCCTCACTGTACATACAATTCACCCCCAAAAGGATTCCTGGAAGAAGGCAGCTCTGCAGTCCTGCACAGGCCAGCTGCCATCTCATTTTTATTCTGTGCTCTTGCACCCATCTTTCTGCATCTGTCACATCGTGTTTTATGTTAACTTTACCAACTGCTTAAAAAGGGACCATTTGTAATCTGTGTTGGTGCAGCATCCTGCAGAAGGTGCTCTTTGGTACCGACATATCAGGAATCATAAAATTGCACACAAGCCTTAAAAATATGATAAACTGTGAACAAGTGCTTATACTTTCTAATTTACAGCATTCATGCAAGTCCCTAATTCCTTTCCAAGACGCACAGCAGTGTCCCCAGTTGAACCAAAATATCCAACCACTATATGCACTTTGAAATCCTTGGGAGTGCTCATACTCTTAAAAGCCTAGAGACAGTGCCCAGTATCAGGGTAGGATTGAGCCTCTGGTACGTAATTCAGAACTGAACAAATCCAGGCACGCAGGAGATAATTTAGCTGTGCAGAATGAAAGCACAATTTCTCAATTCTGGTAGATTATTGGTAGCGCAGCATTGGCAGTCAATGAAGTGCTTGCCGAAATTGTGATGATTTGTTAAGGGAGAAAGAGAAGCCAACCCTGGCAAAGGAGTTCCGGGCCACGGCAAGGAGAAAAAAGCCAGCATTGTACTTACACCCACAGCCCTTCCTCAGAGCTCTAAATGAAACATAATTTTTTTCAGAGGTTCAAATGCTGGAAGCACAGATCAGCCACGTTCTCTCCCCCATTTATTACAGCTTTCTGTCACTATGTTGCTGGCTGTAGAGCAGGCAAAACTGCTAAGCTGCTTTTTTTTTTTTTTTTTTTTTTTTTTTTTCTGTGCAGAATGAGTATGACTGGAGAGGGACAAATGTAGAGCCAAGCTTTCTGTTGGGGCTGAGCTGGTTATCTCAGCCTCACACTCTTAAGGTCCTAGTCAGCAGAAACCAAATCAGTATCATCAGATAGTTTATTTGCACTGGAGTCTCTGTGACTGTTACAAAGTCCTAAGTGGTCTACAGGATGCCTTTCCTGCTACGTCACTATTATCTCCCTTACTCTGAAACCAGGAAAATCACAAAGATGGCTCAATTCTAATGATATTGCCTCTGCTCCAGCAAAACACATAAGCATATACTAAATTTAAACATACAGGTGTTTCTAGCAGCTTCAGGAAGGCTGCTTACCACCTCAAAACTAATCATGTGCTTGGTACTTTGCTCAGTCAGCAAAGCTGCTGATTCAGTTCCTTTCAAAGGATCTGAGGATCCTTTTCAAAGGATCTGAGGTTCCTTTTCAAAGGATCAGTTCCTTTCAAACTGATCTGTCCTGTACATCAAGAAGGTGCTGGAAGGGAAAAGGCACGCTAGGAAGTAACACAGGTGCCAGAGTTTAGGAAATGTTGAGACTCCGTCACCTAGATGATAACAAGTTGATAGGACTGTCCACAGCTGTGCCTGCAGGCAGGTTCCGTACAGCTCACTCATTCACTTCTGCACAGCTCTCTCTTGCAGGCAAGCTGTCCACATTCACTTTCTACCCATATTTGTGTATTCCTACTTATACACTTATCTATATAAAATAGAAAAGCCATTTCTAAGTTCTGCGAAAGCAAAATCAGCACATTTTCCCCACTTTGGGAGGAAAACATTGCCATAGAATACAGAATCATAAAATCATAGAATCATGGAATATCCTGAGTTGGAAGGGACCCACAAGAACCTTCGAGTCCAACTTATGGTTCCACACAGGACCACCTGAAAATCAAACCCTATGTCTCAGAGCATTATCCAAATGCTTCTTGAACTCCAACAGGCTTGCTGCCATGACCAGCTCCCTGAACAGCCTGTTCCAGTGCCCAACCACACAAGCCATTCTTTTTTTCCACCAAACAGACAATTCATATATCAAAGAAATTTGAAACCTGATGCTTTGTACATAAATACTTGTCATTGAGGGGTATGTCAATAACCCCTATAGGAAAAAAAAAGTCTCGTCTGGATAGTATTAAAGTCTGAATGCCTGAAAGTTGGATACTACATGGAACAAAACATTTCAGTGCCTTGGAAAAGTCTGTGTGATAGCATCTACAGAGGATGCTGTACTGTCAATTTACAGGACAGTTACTAAAGTACCTTTTCTCTGAGATATTTTTTTTTCCTCTTTAGGTTCAATAAGGCTAATTTGGGCCAAAGATAACTTAAAATCTTTCAAAAGAGTACAGTCCTTAGTATTGCCCCAGAAGTCAGTATGATATTTACTTAACAGTAATTATATACTGTGCTTAAGTAGGGCTCAAATATTAATGCTTCTGCAAAATACT
Source organism: Anas platyrhynchos (assembly GCF_047663525.1). NCBI lineage: Eukaryota > Metazoa > Chordata > Aves > Anseriformes > Anatidae > Anas > Anas platyrhynchos. Next base: position 7,258,789 of record NC_092606.1, read on the forward strand.
GTTTTATGTTCCCTTCCATGTTGAGGGTGGTACAAAATGCAATGTCATCTGAGAGCACTCTTAACTAATACTTACACATTTCTAATATACTGTGGCCATGGATCCTAAAAGCCTTCACACTCTGTAATGAGTTTAGGCAAGAAGAACTCTGTAAAACAGGTTAGGAATCAATATGGCAGCTTAACACATGGGAAAAATCACCCTCAATTGATTAAGAAAGGTTATCAAGGGTGTCTCAAGTTGTACTGATCTATTTGTTCAAAGTAGATTAGATTAGTAGCAGATAGATTTTAAGGGACACTAAACATCCTAGAGCTCCTGTTGAATTTACTTATTAGTGATCCCTAGAAAAATGAATACAATTAACAAGAATCTGGAGTTTTAACATGCAGTTCTACTCTTGAAAAGGGGATAATCTATATCCTACTACACTGAATTTTCATTTTATGGCAGTATCATTACCAAATATACCAACATTTGTATCCAAAAAATGGCTACTGTAGAGCCAGTGCAGTTCTGGAAAAGTGAGATGGCACCTGCACATCTCCTGTCTCATACACAAAATTATTACTACTCAGCTACATCTGTTGCTTTTTAGGTTTCAGCTGTCCACCAGACAGTTAAACAAGTCTGGCTTCATTCACTCGATTATTAAATCATGTATTCAATGAGATTGTTCAGAGAGGCCAAAGGGACTTTGTTTGTAGAGCACTAACAATTCAGTACTTTTAGCAGAAAAAAAGGAGTAAGAAATGAGTACTTAGGAGGAATAATTGTGTTTTGTACTAAATTCTCTCTGAAATTCCCTTCTGTGGTGGCAGGAGAGACTGATAGAAATCTATCTGTTCCCAAGGTGAATTGCTTGAGAATCTCATCTTAATAGGGTGGGGGCAATGCTGGATGGGGAAGGTAAGAAGTTTCTTGAATTTCTGAGGGCTAGTCTGGGCCAATTCCTTTGTGCTTGTCGGGAGGTATCAATTCCTGAAAAGGGAGTTTCCTTTCTCTTTCCTATGACTAGTCAGGATGGTGCCTACACACTTAACATATCTACATATGGGCTGACTTCCCCGCCCGCTTGGTGCCTACTGGCCCCACTCCCTTATCTAATCAAGGTTCAATCAAAGTTAATTAGGGATCTAGTTTTCTGTTCCTACATTAGGAGTAAAGCAAAAGAAGCTCCTGGGCATATCTGATCAAGAAGCTGATCTGTGTTACAACTATGTAATAACTGGCACAACTGTGTAATTACAATACAGCGCTATCTAAGGTTACATCATTATCATTACGCTTAACACTAAAACAAAATGTGGTTATCATGATTGGTGTCAACACATTTGTGATATGCCACCCAGGAAGATGAGGCTATATACATGTCACCCAAGCCCTATTTGAACCTGAAAAAACATTTGTTCCTGCAGATATGGCATAAGAAGAAAAAGAAATACACAGGACCTTGATTGTTTGGGGTTAAATTTACCCTTCCTTTTCACCCTTCCTCTTCGCAACACTTCCTCAGCCAGACTTCCACTTGTCAGTGAGTACAATGACTGGGGAGTCACTGAAAGATAATAAAAATGTAATCTACCTACATATGTCTATAGTCCATTTCCACAGGGAAGTGACCTTCAGAGTTCCAAGAACAGTGCTAACTCAGTGACATTGCACTGAGAACATACTTTTACTGTTGATCTTCTAGTTAAATGGGTAGCTTAATAAGCTAATATGTGTCTATAAAAAGTAAATGCCATGAAACGTGCAGTTTGGCTGAAGGAAGAATAATATTGAAAATACCATTTTTACATCTTCTGATTCTTGCTGGTTTTAGTCATAAAATGTTAGGGAAAACATATTGCACAGTTTTTAGTGACTAATATTTATGTGCAGTCTTAAGTATCAACAGCTTCAGCCATTTTTTCTGCTAATGATAGGTCTGGATGTGTTTCCTTAGCTAAAGACAGCTTCTTTAGCTTACCTCATATCACGGCATCTGGTATCTCTAATTGGAATCATTTTCATAATAACCATGAGCAATGTACATTACCATCTACAGAAGAAGGCTGACTACAATACAGACTTGTCTACAGCTCTTTAAATATCCAGGATCCAGTCCAAAGCCCCTTAAACCTAAAGGAGAGACTCCCACTGATGTTAGTTGTACCTAGCTTAGGTCCAAAGTATCCAACAAACAAGCAAACAAACAAAACCTCCTGAAACTCCATACAAGAAAGCAGGGATATATTCGGTATTAATAAGTTTCAGTGCAACTCTGTCAAAACCCTCTGAAGGTGGTGTCCCATTCTGTTACTAAATAGGGCCTAATTCAGTCAGATACTTGCACAACTTGAAATGCCGGAGTAGTTCTGTGGATTTTTATGGAAGTTGACAACACTCATTAGGTTAGTCTACTCGGTAGTCTACTACTTATGAGTGTTTAATTGCTAGAAATATTACTGTTTCATTAGCAGTAATATTAGTTTACCATAGAAGATTACCTAATTCATTGAGAAACACATATTCAATACTTATTTTTTATGGTGTTATAAGCTTGTTTTGAATCGTTTCAGAAAAAACTCGGTCCTATGCAACACTCATAAATTTGTAAGATATCCATAGCCAAAGTGTTCAGCTACTCACTTAGTGATTGATATTTATGTTGTGTTTAAAGTATAACACTTTACATTCATCACAATCAGCAGTTCTCAATAAGATAAAAATACATGAATTCATCTCAATCTGGAGAGTCCCTGAAAAACTCCAAACAGGACAAGACTGATTGTCAAATTGAAGACAAAATAAGGGACTAAATAGAGTCCCCTAACAACTGCATGCACAGGGCTGGTTTAAGCTGAAATTTTACATAAAAAGGTGCAAATAAATGCTTTTAAACAGAACCATCCCAGATTGCATTTTCTAGCTCTCTCCCATATAATTGTAAACAGCTTTGATTTCAAAGGGAAAATCAGACAATTATTTTATAATGAGAGGTGTGGTCTAGTGATTCGAGCATCAGACTGGCAGCCAAAAACCACTGGAGTTTTAATCCTGGCTCTGACACTGACACCATCTATTGCCTTAGGCTAATCAGTACGGGCTTGACTGAGATCTGCTCCTTGTGGGTGCAAGAGGCAGGGAATGCTGCAGAATTCCTCATTCAAAGCTATGGAAGCGAGCAAGAATCTTTCCCTCAGTTGCACCCAGCTCGTGCCCAGCATATCCCTGCACTGAGGGACAGTTCCCCTGGCCAGAGGAAGAATTTAAACTTATGCAATGTTCACCTTAGGCAAGCTGAGGTACAGGAAAGCCATAGTTGCTAAGTGCTGTCAATAAAAGCTTTAAAACCTCTTTGCATAAGCATATTTGAGTAGGTCTCCACTTTGAAGAAAGCCTGCTGTTTAGGTCGAGGGGTGAGTAAAGCCAGTCCTGCCTTTAGAACACTCCCGGCACCTGGGGAGATTTTTATTTCCTTTAAGCACCTTGTAGTTAAATTTTTAGTCATTGTTTTCTTTCTTCCTGTGTGTGCCCAACCCCCCGTGACCCCCAGCTCCTCCCTGTCCTTTGCTTCTCAGTACAATTTCTCCTGTCTCATTGAGTTGTCTGATTTCTTACCCTTGATTATTACGAACCCAGACAAAACTCTCATCCTTGGGGATTTTAATCGGAAGGTTGATTGCCTTTTCTTCTTTGCTTGTACACTTTCCATCATTTTAGCTTCCTTGGGGTCCACAGACAGACTTTCAATCTCCCCCTTCACATTCACCATCATGTTCTTGATCTTTGTTCGCTTGGGGCTTGACTCCTTCTAATATGAATATTAGGCATCTTGCCATTTCAGATGACAGATCAGCTCTTTGATGTGTCTAATTATGATGGAGAGGGGGCAGAGAAAGCAAGACCTCCTGAAGCCAGGATAAATTTGCTGTCCGTATAAACTCCAAGCAGTAATGTGTTCCTCCGCTTCCCTTCTTGTATGTGGCAGCATCCTAGACTCAACTCTTACCCATCCTGAATCCATGAATCTCCCATCCAAGGGAAGTTTTCACATTTGAACCTGCTTAATTTGAAAGAGAGAAGATGGCAGAAGCTAGGATGGCATTATAATAGGGAGGGGCTGCAGACTGGGGAGTTGTACCTCAGCTTTGCATGGCAAAAGCATAGGTGGCTGACTGAAAGTGATCCGGTGAGAGAACCTCACTCCTCCACCTCACAAAACTCTCCCCCTATCTTGCTACCCCAGAATGACACTCAGCATTCACATCAGAGCTTTGCAAAAGCCACCAAATTCAACCTCACAGCACCTTCCTCTGCTGAATTTTCATTTCAGTTTTACGGATGTTGTTCAGAGACAGGAAACACTGCTTCAAGAGCAAGAGACTTACGAGTGCACCAGGATCCAGTCACTTCTCTTGCTCTTAAGTTATCTAGACATTTGCAGAGAATCCCATCCCAAGTACTTTTCCTTGGAGCTGATCACTCTGGAATTCATAACGGCCAGACCTAAACTCAGCCCACGTCTGTCTTCCAGGACATCTTCTCTGGGGAGAAGCTGCCTTGCTTGGAAGAAGGGAAGGGAAAATGAATTGAATGTTTAGCATTGAAACCTGCTTAGAGGCTGTACTGCTGAACTCCTACTGTTCCTCTTTTGCACCTGTATGCCCACAGAACTGTTGTACAGCTCTTACCTGTACTGCAGTAACATGCTGCTGCCCTGTTCAGGACCAGGGCTCCATTGAGTTGCATGCTTTATAAACACATGAAAGGCCATGGTCCCTGCCCCGAGGTACTTGAAGTCTTGTTAGCAAATCTCACAGACATTTCTTAATATGAATTTATTGCTGATCTGTCTGCCCCAGAGCTTGAAATTCTTTATTTATCTGCCAAACAGGCACAGCAGGATTTTCAGCATTGCTTCCCCTTATAATACCTGGCTAATATGCTTCAAGCCTGACCCACAATGATCATCTCCTGGGAAGAAAGGTTAGCTTAGTCTTCCTGCCATTCAGCATTCAGCCCTTGATCTTTCTACCAAAATGGGCAATCAGTACTAGTGAAACAAACACTGATCAACACTGACAAAACCTTTCACCTCATTTCATGCAATAAACTGGGGTTACATTTGTGCTGCTGTCCTTGAGCACAAAGTCTTGAGTGGAAAGTTTCCTACCATCTCCCTCACCTCGTCACTTTTCAAAGCAAAAGCAGAGACCTGCTTTAAATTAAACAGCCAGAAGGTGAAGGGAAGTAATGTTCTAGTCTACGGAGTGACAGCATGAAAGGCAGTGGTGAAGGGTATCACAGTGCAACAGAGGTAGAGGGAGTACAGGGAACATCTATCAATATTTACTGAGCAGCATTGCTTTTCCATTTCATGTTCCTCAGCCCTTCATCTTTACAAAGCCCTGCTCTGTAATAGCTTTGTGCTTATTGCTGTACATTGCCAAACACGAAACCTTGTTCCTGTCTCTGATCTTTGTTGACAAGGATGAGGAAGACAGTGGAAGCCTTTCTCTCCACTGGGTCCTCTCTACCTACCCCAGAGGAGAGATTAATAGTTTCTGAAAGCATTTCCACCCTGCAGAAAAGGTCACCATAGTCCTGGGGAAGATGTATAAACAGGGGTTCACCAGGACTCTATAATAACGTTCCAGCACAAGGATATTAACAAAAAGTCTTCACAGCAGTGCTTTCAGAGTGGCTGGAGGTATGAAGGTGATGTCACAAGTTATTAGTTTTCACAAAGTGCAACACAATCCCATCACTCCCACAGGTGAATTATTTTTATTTTTTTTTTAACTAACAGTTTTTCTTTGCAGTTTGTCATTGTGTCGACTGTGATCCGTGGGGCAAGCTGCTTAAGGCTGTGAGAGAATATATCCCTGTCATCTTATCTTCTGGCTTCAGTCAGCTGTCTTTTGGATTCACTTAGAGCTGTGAGTTATGGTAGGATTTTGCTTTAGCTATTTTATGCCAGTTCTATCATCTTAATATTGCTCTGGCTCTGGACAGTAGAGTTAGCTTGAATTAACTTGTTAGATGTTCTTGTGTATCCTCTTAGAGTTTCACACAGCTTCTGGGGTCTGATATACCTTAATCCAGCAGTATTTACTTCTCTTTTAAAATAGAAGAAAATCTACCAGAAAAGCTACCAGAAAAGCTAGCAGAAGCTCAGCTAGAAAGCAGGAAAATCTCCACTTTCAGTTTTCCATTTATTGATTTACAATAGGGTGGCTACGTTGCTATCTTTTTACATCACATGGTGAGGCAGTGGACAAGGCTGCCCAGAGAAACAGTGGGTGCCCCATGCCTGGAGGTGACCAGGGCCAGGTTGGATGAGGCCCTGGGCAACCTTATCTGGTGGGTGGCATCCCTGCCCACGGCAGGGGGTGGGACTGGGTGACCTTTCAGGTCCCTTCCAACCCAAGCCGTTCTCTGATTCTATGACTCTAATTAAATTCCATACATGTGATTTGTACACACACACACATACGCACACACACTGCAGTTCATTACCCTAAATCACAAAATCAACCTACCCAGGTCTAATGTTCTTTTAAAGACAAAATATTAAGTACTCGTATTGCTGGGAAAAAAAAAAAAAAAAAAAAAAAAAAAAAAAAAAAAGAGGAAAAAGCTTCTGAAATGGACCGATGCAATTTTGTCAGATTATCATAAACTACCAAACCCAGGCTACGAGAATAGCTGATCCTGACAGATGCCTGCAGTTGGAGTGCCCACATAGGGAGAAGCCTGCTTATGTATCTGGTGGGAGGCATAAAGACAGAAGAAAGTTGATTTGCTTTATCCTGTCAATCTAAGGATTTACTTTGCAGGTCATACCTTATCTACACACAATGTTTATTTAGACAATGAAACCATCAGTGTCATTGATAGAATCAAATACACCAGCAGAGATGTTTTTCTTAGTATTTTTTGTTGTTGCTGGAGTGTGTATTCCTGCCACAAAAAATCTTTTTATGGAAATAATAGTTCATTACAAGTGCTATCATCTTGTATTGTAATTATTATTTTGTTTTACCCTGCCCACACAGAAAACTGTTTGCATTATATTCTATTGAAAGATACATTTTAAGTTAGCTCTGCTAGTCATGAATAATGTAAATTGACAAGAACTGTTATGGAGGGAGGTAGACAAAGAAACAGAAAGTTAAGTGGTTTCCTTTCTTTTTATGGCAGAGTGACATTTACCTGTAAGTACATTTGATTTTAACACAATAGGATGAGTCTCTGCTGTGCTGGATTAGGATTGAGGCATGTGGAGGAGTTCAGATAAAGAGTGGGCACTGAGAAATGCCCTCGCCAGACCTCTCTGGGGAGGTTATTTCAGCAGCAATAGCATGTCAGGATGTCTTTTTTTTTAGTCCTTGTATCCAGCTGACAGAATCTTTCCTTGTTTCTGTATCTGTAATTCCAAGAGATCTCACAATGCTTCCCACAGCTGTCTAACAATCTAAGACTTAGTGCTTGTCACATCACTTTCCAAAAGAGGGTCAATGTCACTTTCCTACCCTGACAGACAGGGAAACCACAGCAAAAAGAACTTGCGGGTGAACGAGGGTCACCTGGAGGCTCACAACCAGTTTTCCTGGTGTGCATACTCGTGTCCTGGACTATTGCCTCCCCCTTTCAAGCAGCAGGTACATTTTTCTCTATTTCTCCCTATTCCTCAGACTTGCCAGAGCTATGCTAGTTGAATCTAACCCTCCTGCAGTTGCACTGGGTTTAAATCAGAAATAACTTTGGTGGCTTAGATTCTCAGTTTTGTAAACAGGAGCGTTCCCCCTGAAACCAGTCAGTATCAGTTTTAGGTCTGAAATTGTACAGCTGCTGTCGTGTCTAAAAACATCCCCTTGACTCCTTTATTCCTCCTGTGGGGCACATTTACTAACCTCTTTCAACCAGCTTGTCCCTGTAGTGTAAATTTCTATGTCCAGGTTACCCTGGAGAAGAGGGACAAAATCTAGTCAGTCCTTGTCTCCAGTAAACACAAACAGAAAAAGCAAACAAACAAACAAGCACCCCTCCCCAAACAAAATAGGACAATAACATGAAAACAAACACACAAACACAGCCCACGGAAAACCAAACGTTCCTTTCCCCAAGGGAGACACAGATCTGCAGGGGGGAGCGAACATCCTTCTGTTTCTGCAGTGCCCTGGGTGCCACGATTTAACCTTTCCCATATTCCTCGTAGGAAAGCTTTGGAGAACATTGTCCGGGCTGCCTCCCAGAGCTTTTCTCCTTCTGTGATCTCTCCTATAAGTCTCTCCATAGGAGAAGGACGGTAGCTGGCTGTTTGTAAATGTGACCTGTCCCAGTGAGTTACCATCGCACACACAGGAGAGAAGCTTTTGCAGTCCTCTGGTGACGTAGGGCAGGGTGCACACACACACCAGAACCGTGTCTCGGGGCTTCAAATGCCTTTATCTATGTCACGCGTTGGTTTTTACAGTTTGCTATGAATCACTGATGCCTGCTGGGAACACATACCCGCTTCTGGTTATTTTTGTTACAGTGTTATAATGGGCACAAGGACACCTAAAAGTGGAACAACTGAGCATCTCTTGGTAGCCAGGGCTGCACAGCTCTCCAGGGCTGCCTGAGAACTCCAAGGTCCACTGCTGGACTCTCGCTGCAGTGAGAAGAAATGTTTCCAGATCTTCTGTGTGAATGACAGAAAGCAGCTAGAGCTCTGGCTCACGTGATCAGAGAGCTCAATATGCTGCAGGTTTCCCAGGTGAGGGTGGATCAGTCTCTTTGGCACTCTGATTACATATTAGCTGTGGGGCAGCAGCTCTCTCTGGCATGACCTAGGGCTCTGGGACATCCAGGAGCTATGCTGGAAAGTTTCATGGCTCCCTTCTGGCCAGCATCTGCTGGCAGGCATTTTCTGGTCCATTGGCTTTCTTACCAGCAGAAAGCCAGCGGTCAGAGGCATGAGACGCATGCCAGGATCTCTTTCTGACGTGCAACTGAGACATAGCTTGGAAAAACACCTGGGCAGCTTCTGAAGAAAAAGGTATTAATGGCATGTCGATGTTGTTATACCATGCTGGTGCTGTGTGGTGATGCAAGGATGAATATAAGGAATTTAGTAGTATGGGCAAGAAGAAAATACACACCCCATGTTAGTTAAAAACTACTTGCTAGTGGAGTGAGGCTTTCAGTTCTGAAGGTCATAAAGTCCGAAGCACATATTTTTCTGTTCCCAGATAAAGAGGGAACAAAGGAAATGAACATGAGAACTGCTGTGCAGTCAGCTTTTTGGTCAGGATGTTATGTGTTCATTGATTTCTGATCACTGATCAATGTTTGTTATAGATGGGGAGCATGTTAGGAAAGCATCAACATATCGATATGAATGAGACAATACTAAAGAGAGCAGTAGAAACAAGCAGTACTAGATATAAAATACTAATATCATCTGGAGTACTGCTAGAGCAGGAGGTCTTAGAGCGGTCTTCTTTGCCAACTCCATTTTACATGGAAGTTCTGACACAAGAGAGGAACTGATTTGCTCGAGACACGCAGACAGCAAATGGTAGAATTGGGGCTAGAATACAAATCTTTTCATTCTTAAAAGGGAGAAGATAGGTTTACTGTAGTTTCAAAGGCATGGCTACAAGAGCATTCAAAGTAACTGAAGATGATTTTCTAACTCTATTGTGTGGGCTTTGCCTTGCTCCTTGGATTCTGCTTTGTTCTTTTATTCTCCTGCTCCACTACATGCAAAACAACAGTCACTTTTACAGAAAAAATATTATGTCCAAACTGTGCCTTTGGGTACAGAAAGAAATGGCTTAGGAGGGAAGCCACCGAGTCCAGCCGATTGGGAAAGTGGCCATGTGCCAGACATCATCTTTTGTGGTAATAACCCCTTTCCAATGGCAGCCTGAGCTATTTGCCTGTCATGATTTGTCTTTTTGTGCTTGAGGAATGCTGGCTGACCTTTGTCTTTGATGTTGCTGGGCCTTTTCCTTGCAATAGGGCAGTTCAGGAGGCCATGACCACATCTGCTTTGGCTGGTTCTGTTATCAATTAATTTGTCCTGCCACATCAAAGAAGAGAGATAAAACTGTAGCATTTCCTTACCACAGATTTTTATCTCACTCCCCAGTTCACCTCACAACACACGCACCTTCCACCTCCACAGCAAGCAGAGAGAGAGAGACAGTCAGAGAAAGAAACTGAAATGACATCCTAATAGCCTCCCTTGAGTGCTGATGGCACCTGGGTCTCTGTGTGCCGAGCCTTACACCCACTCCCAATCTGGCCTGGCCACAGCCAGTCGGTTGCTTACTCCCCCAACAAGTTATTTGCTTTTCTCTCTAGACAAATCAGTGATGTTAGAATGACAAATAGCAGTTATAGCTCTGCACTTAGCCGAGTATAATTTCAGCCCATCAGTACCATCTGTCTCCCTTCTTGGGCTACAGCTCCATTAAGCCACAGCCAGAGATCCTCAAGGACAAAGAGCTGAACTCACATGGACAGAAATTTTAGGGGTCAGAAGCTGTGACTCTTTGCCCTTTGCAGCTAATTCCAATGGTGAGCTAGAAACAACATGAAGCTGGGACATAAAACCTAACCCAAAGTAAAACTTCCCCATTGCTCTGCCATGCTGAGCCTGGACGGGAGTTCTGCACTGAGACTGGTGCTACAGCTATCCAAACACGCCTCAGGATTTGCTGGGGTGATGCTGTTTGTCTTGGTTTTGAGACAACACTCAAGCTTATTTCTCGGAAATTTTGTGTTCATTTACTACTATAGGGAGAAACCAATCTTCAAATCAGTTTCCATGCACTACAAAAAAGCCCAGTCTTGGCATTGAGGCTGTGTCCTTCTCTCTCATTGACTGAAGACCCTGTATACCTCGCAGGATCAGTTGCCTTCAAAACCTGTCCTTCCCAATTTGTTTAGGTAAAGTGCAGAGTGCAGATGATTCCCAGAAAAATGGGAATGGCTTCATTTGGAATGACAGCAAAAACAAATCTGGACCTAGCTTTTCACCTAATGGAAGGGCATACAAGGAACAGTGAGAATATGTCATTGTTAGTGAAGGACAACATTATACGAGAAAGAGCACAGGAGAGAGGCAGAGAGAAAAAGAGATTTTTCTTATCTGCTAAATAAGGGCCGTTTGGAGGTGTGTGAGGACAGCGGGGGTCAGTGAGTGCTGGAACTGACTCTGAACTGGCAGAACAATCTCCTGGAACTAAAACCAAGAATACCTTTATCTTCAGCAACCTGCCGGGAGATGTTCCACAGCCAGCTTTCTCCACAAGAGCCAGGTTACAGTGTCTGTGTATGACAGCAACTGAAGCAAAAGCTTTTGTCTTTTAAAACAGACTAGTTCACATACAGCACAGTAGACTCCAGCCTGAATCCATTTAATATCAGACACTGAGCAAGAAGCCATTCAAGACAAAGGAGCCAAAACCTGTGATATTATTTGCTATATACCAAGGAGATGGTGGGTGCAGATGTTCACATAGGACACCTAATTAGAACAGATACATTAGAGAAATTAGAATTTCTTCAGTAAGGGTCTAGTCCTACTCCCTGGTCTGTTTCAACTGCCAGTTATCTCATATGCCTTTTCCCCTTTTCACCCATGAAAACAATCTTTGTGGCAGACATTTGTTAAACCTCATGTCGTCCCTGTCTTGTGAGAGGAGTACAGACCACTGCCACCACTTGCCAGATCGGTGGTTTCACTGAGGCTTCACATTACTTGGCTACACATGGAGCCAGGGTCAGAACTAGAAGTAAAGCCCAGAGTCCTCTCATAGTCCTCTCCCATCGTCCACGTTCTTCTGAGCTTGCTTTACCTGCATATCAGGAACTTTGTGGGCCACTACAGAGACAGAGAACAGATTGCCCACAAATGGTGTCTTCAATCACTCAACTTTTATCGCTGAGAGACAGTAGCTTCCCTCCCTGCCTCCTTGAAAAGCTTTTAAAATAAACACAGGTACATTAGAACAACAGCCCTTCAAAAGGGTCCCTTCCTCCCCCTCACCTTTCTTGCTCTCCTGTCATTAGGCAGAGCAGAGCCATCCTTACATGTGACATTTGGACAGATTGACTTAAGCTATTTACTTTAAGCTTTTCTCTCTCTCTTCCTCCCATTCAGGATCACTTTCATTCATTTTTCAAGTGTCTCAGATTTCTTTTGCTAAATCCGTAGATTGGGCGATTCCGAATGCAGTGGTGCACGCAGCATTCTGGTTAAAGCACCACCCTGCAGCCTCCCTGCTCCTCCTGTCACCCCCTTCTGCTTAATCTATATTCACTAATTCTGCTGGCAGGGGGAAAAATACACTAGGAGTGGAAAGGCAAATCTCACTTTTAAAAGGCAATTCTATTTTCTTATCATAAAGGCTGCCTTGCTGGTTAAACTATGCAGAAACTGTCTTCTGGACTTGAGAGTCAGTGGGTCAGGCTCTGATTTGAGTTATATCAATAAAAGCAATTGCTTTGGGGCAGCCCTTTATAAGTACATTTTAAACCCATGTGCTCACCTGGTTAAGGATGTCTTCCCAAACCAAATCCGAACCCAGAATTGCCACATTAATGTCAAGTGGAACTGACAGGTGACAGAGTTCAGACTCTGAATTCCATCACAAGGGTTTTGTCTTGCTCCCAGCAGCAGAAAACCACCAAGCAGTTTCTTGATTTACATTCTTTGCTCAAGAGAAGCCCAGAAGCTTTGCTGGGTAGGTTGAAGGTGCAGTGGAACAGATATATGTCTGAAGTGAGGATGTGTCATGCTGGTCTGAACTAAATCTGCCTTAAAGCACTGCTGACCAAAGCATGGTATTAAATTCTGACTAGGAATTATAGAAAATTAAGACCAAGGAGAGACAAAAAAATCCTTGACCCTGCCAAGATCTTTTTTTTGGTCACTCAAATATCTCTGGGCCGTGGTTTTTAGAGTATGAGAAGGGGGGAAAAGGTAAAGTGCTGAGAGGAGAAAACTGGGCTTATATCTCTGGATTTGCTGCCATCAATCCTCCCCCCCCCCCCTTTTTTTTTTTTTTTTTTTTTTTTTTTTTAACAGTAAACACTCAGGTTCTAAAGGACAGTGGTATCTGGGGGAGGTAAACCAGAGTTTCTAATGGGAGAATTGAAGGGATTTTTACAAGGAGGGCTTCAAACTCTTGGGGCTATGCTAGTTTCCTGCAGAAACCAGACAAGCATGGTAAGCCCATCATCGTGTGGGTAATGCAGGTTCCTTGTGATTCTCTCTACTTGTAACAGAGAAGAAATCAATGCGGACACAGGATGATCTGTCCCTGCAGCATACATGGATACGGGAAGACCCTCTGAACACCAGTCAGAGGAGTCAAAAACAACCACAAAATGTTTAACTCTGTCCCTAACAAAGAGACAACCCCCCATCTTTCAACAGAAAGTAAGAACGCTGTGTTCAAGTCAACTGGTTTTCATGTTGTCTGTCCTTGGTTTTGGTGGCGTTTAGTAGCTGTTCCAGCTTCCCTCTTACCTGGGTGAAAATGCTGCTGCTCCCTTCTGCCAAAACAGGACAGAGGAGCCAGAGTTTATTAACCTCATACCATACTGAACCTACAGATGCCTAATGGGTGACCTCAATATCTAACAAAGCCAAATAATAGCTATAGCTCTTATATATGTTACATTTAGCACTAGGACCTAGGAATTCCCAGACTTTACAGAAAGTTTCAGGAATCAGAAAGCCTGCTACAGTGAAATATCAAATCCTAGGGCCTTTTATGGGAAACCATGTTTGTCAGAGATGGGCAGGGCCTGGGAATATTTTTCATTTTTTCAGCTGAATGCTTTTTTCCCATGTTCATGTTGCTTTGATGCTCCCTTTTCGCACAAGCTTGCCAGCCTTCCTATTACCATGGCTTACATAAGCTATGGCAGCAGATTTTGGTCCCAGTAGAGACCAGGGCTCTGTTGTGACAAGGGCTGGACAAAAATTGGCATGCTACCCTGTCACCATGAACTTTGGCAAGCCGTTCTCTCTCCCAGCCACTCTTTTCCTCTCCTTGATCTTTCCCATTCAACAGCAACTGGAAGATTTTGGGTACTTCCTCAAGTTTCTGTATTAACTCCTCCTAGGGAAAATGTGGTCTAAATCATCTCTTTTCAGGACACGCAAAAGGGGGGATAGAGGGAAAGAACTAGAGATGCGGGAGCAGGTGAGTGAGGTTAAGCAATGTCCATATTACAGAATGGTCACACTGGCATATGGTCATCGGGTAAATGGGGCTGCGGTTTGAGGTATTCTTGGGACAGCAACTCACGTTAAATTTAAAGCTTTTTGTGTGGAGATAGAGTTTGAATTAGGGGAAATGCTCAAAATATATAAACAGGAACTAGTCTTGCAGAGAAGATAAGCTGTGGAGTAGGGGGCTGTCTCTTCCAATGTGTATTTAGTGTCTACCACAGTGGGGACTAATCTCATTTTAGGCCTCTAGATGCTGGGCCTCTCTTAATGTGTATACTGCCATAATACACATAACTACTTCCTTCCATTGACTGCCTTTTTGTTGCATTGTTTTGTGTAATTGACTCCCTTTTTCATCCAGAGGCCAAAGAGTGATTATTGGAGATTGCCAGCTCCAGATCTGAATTGTTTCATTCAGGAAGTTAATTAAAATCAACCCACCTCTTTAGAAAACCCTTTCGAATATACTGTAGATGCTCCTTTCATCTCAGCATTACATTTTTTTATTTTTTTTTAATCAGTGCTCTTTAAATCATGGAAATAACTTGGCAAAGAAGCTGAATTACAAGAAAAATCAGTTAGGAACCTAGGTAAAGGCATATAATAGGTCTTTAGAGGAGAGGAATGAATTTAATTGAGTGAAAGCTCAGAAACCCCAAAAGTAAACTCAGGGTCATCGGCATGCTTCTTTCACTTATCCCTCAGTTGCACTTCATAGATCCAGGCTTCCTTTTGCTCTGCTGTTATCACACTTTCCTTTTCCTGTGATTTATTAACTGTGGAACTGTCAAATTATGAAACTGAGGTTCTAGAAATACTTATTAATGTTTGAGAAATTCATTTCACACTTGAATACTTTTTCTAAC
The DNA here is from genome assembly GCF_047663525.1 of Anas platyrhynchos. NCBI lineage: Eukaryota > Metazoa > Chordata > Aves > Anseriformes > Anatidae > Anas > Anas platyrhynchos. The sequence continues at coordinate 7,273,888 of NC_092606.1, forward strand.
ACTTACTAATGTCCCTCATTTTGGTCATGTGGGTCTACAGGGCAAGAAAACAAGGTATCTTATTATATATTTAGCATGTGGAGATGAAGGATGAAAAAAATGTATTTTAACCCCCCCTCAATCGTTGCAGCAACTTTATACATTTGCATCTTGAGCTGCTGTATGTGGTGACTGTGTGTGTATACGTACATAAGCAGGGCAATGTCTGTATGTTCAGTGACACCATTCCAGCTTCCTTTCAGTTGCTATTAGGAAAGCACTTCTAATCCCCTCTGAGAAGCCTGAACATATAATTCCTTTCATGCCAGTTTTGTCTTCCTCGATTTGGAAAACACTGACCTTCCCCCTGTGATTCTGATGGAACTTGTAATTCAAAAGGCATTTCTGTTTATTATTACCCTGTTAGTGTACAAGAATCATCAGGGATGCCAATACTGCTAAAGCAACACTGTTACTTTCTAAGCTTTCTGTTGCAGTTTTGTACTGCGAAGCAAAGTAAATGATAGATATATGGTGATTACTTTATTCACTATTTAATCAGAATAACACATCTAAAAAAATTCTGAATAAAAATAAAAATTATGTGCCTTGAGTTCCTTGAGAGTAGTTCTCCCAATTTATTTCCCACACAAAGTTTTCTGATGCAAATTGATTTAAAGCGTAGAAACAAAGAACACCAATAATGTCAACATTTATAAATTTTCTCCTACAGGACTGGAACATTTCTACTTCTTATTTCAGAATAAGACTCAGTTTTGAAATGTGTTATGTTAAAACAGTATCAAATTTAACAGTCTAAACTGGTACATTCTGACTTAGTTAACATGAGGTTTTCCTTCAAAACATAATTTTGCACAGAATACTGAGCTCTGTGTTTCCACCAGCATTAATGAAGTCAGGTTTAGTATTTAACCTAATCTGCTCAAAAAAGTCCTATACCCTGCATACTTAGAGAGACATCATCTGATAGGAAATGGCTGCAATACCTCTAGCTTTCCTAAAATGCTGACAGTTTCAACCGTTTCTTAAGAAATACTAACTGGGGACTGCAGCTTTAAACAGATGCTTCTGCTTTAAAATAAGACCTTCTTTGGCTGAAATGGATGGCTTCTTACAAATGAAACAGTGGTATTGCTGGCAGAACACTGAAGGTTACCCAAAGAACTGAGTGACCACCAGACCTTTTTCCTTAAGATATCTCTGCATAGTGCTTTTCTCCCTCTGCTGCCTTACTGTTACCATCTATGATTTCTTAAGGACCATAACATTTTTATTTTCTTTTCCAGGGAATTATTTCATGCCAGCATTAGGAACGTGTTTTGTTTGTTTGTTTGTTTGTTTTTGGTTTTGCCTTTGGTTTTGTTTTTGGGTTTTGTTTTCAAAGCCCAGTTTCTGCTTTGAAACACTAGCAACCATTTACAGCTTTTCATGTTTGATAAGCCACTCCTGATGAAAACTGATTGGAACTAAAAAACACTTCTACAATGCACAGGAGTCCACTGCAAGCTCAAAATATCAGACCTAATGATAATAGGAAAAAAAACACACCTTTTTGCATCCTTCCAGATCTGACAATACCATTTATGGAACAATGAAAAGAAGAAAGCAGTGGATTGACAGCAGTAACATGGAAGACATCCTTTATTTTTCTTACCTGCTATGAGAGGTCTGAATTCTGGCTTTGTTTAATCCCTCACAGAAGCCAATGATGGAGTGTTTGTTCTGCCTTCTCTTCTCTTTAAGCTGAGGACAAGACTAAAAGTTAATACAACAGAGAATCCTTGCTGAGACCCAGTCCTGATTACAGATGTCCCATGTATCTGCATGCCACTCAATGCAGACCTTTTCAAATCTGCCAATTTGTGTACATGTAAGTGCTTAATTTTGGTATATATGAAAATTCTCACACATTAATATAAGACCACCCCCCCAAGTCTGTACACACAAGTTCAGCAGATCATTTAGATTAGCACATGCCCATCTGAAAGCCTGTCTTTGAGGGTCTGTCCTTTGGCTTTTTCTTTGCTACTGCTCTTCTTTTTTTTTTTTTTTTTTTTTTTTTTTTTCCACTGGAAGACTTCCACACTTGTGTTATGTGAAAAAGCTCTAGTTACATTAGCTAACTACTGCTTCTTCCTTAAAAACATATACATGTATATTGGTTACTATCCACTTTGTAAATTGCCCTGGATTTGATGAATGCAACTTATTTTTTGTGTGGAACAAATTTTGAAAGATTATCTTCATGTGCATTTTTAAACTTCATGGGAGACTTCTTCAGCAAATTATTTATTTGTTTTAATGTTATTTAGCATCCATGAACCTAAAAGCATTTCATAGCTATCATTTGCTGATCAACTCATTAATAATGATTTAGCTTGTTATTAATGCTTTCATTTCACAAAAGCAGAACTGAGATGCAGGTATTTGAAAGAAGGGCTATTATTTTTAGAAAGGTTCACCATGTAGAAGAACTCAGTTTGCTGAGAGCTCAGCTCTTCTAAAAAATCTGTCTACAAGGGTCAGAAAGAAACTATTAAAATGCCCGACACCTATTAATCTACTCCTCTTTTAGGTATGTAACCGTGAACTGAGCTCTTTTGAAATAAAATCTCTCATACCTGTGAGATCACGTATTAGAAAACTGGTCCTGATGTGCTCAAAAAGTTGGTCCCAAAATACATACCCCTACACAAATAGTAATGTAATACTTGTTTTTGCCCCCCCAAATATTTTATTTTAGGGAAATGCAACAGGAAAGAACAAAAGTAAAATTCCTATTTCAGAAAGCACAGCATGTGCAACTTTTCTGTAACAGGCAGCAAAAGGTCTAAGAACAAAAAAAAAAAGGAATACTGAGATCTGCACACACAGAGATTCTCATAAATTAGCTCAGAAAACCAAAGGTAGAGCACTGTGTGCCATGGAAGGCTAGTATCATAAAATATTTTTTAAAGTCCTTTAACAATATTAAAGTCCTGCTTGGAAACAACTATTGTAATACAAATTTTCCTTCTCCTCGCTTGAAAATCAATTGTGGAGCTCTTTTCTTTGTTATAAATTTTCAAAACTCTAAAAAAATGGACTCAGTTCCCACCCTGGAAAAATGAACGAAAGTGCTTAATCCATTGGCATTTGTGCACAAAGTGCATTTGTTGTGCTGCTGAATGTAACACGATCTGAACCAAGAAAGGAGAATGAACGCTTTGCGGCCCCTGATGGATTTCAGATTTATTAGACACTGGAATGTTTTTTTTCCCCCCTTGTCTATAAGAACATGGTGTGTAAGATGATAAAGGGCAGGAATAAAGGGAGCAGACGTTGTAGCCTTTAAAATTAAAAGAACCGTCTCTAGATTTTGAAAGTGTCAATGTACATAGAAAAAACACAACAGCCTAAATATAAGCATTGCCTTATTCGGTCTGCTTTCCTTTTGGAAAGAAAAACATTTTGCAACCACTAACAAAGCTATGGACATGTGACTAATACTACTTTTATTTTCCTATATGGAGAAAAACATCATCACAAAGCATAAATGGAATATTTATGCTGTAAGATAATACACACATACCTGTAAATTATGAGTGCAAGATGTAATAATTCATCTTTAGTTTCATTACTCATGCACTATGGAGCTTTCAAGATTAGGGATAGATTTGTTATGCCACTACATTCCAGTATATGTTTTCCCTTCCTTAACCCTCTCTCTCTTCTCTGGCACACACATTATATACAGTAGGAGCAATTTTCTTTGCACCAACACATACAGACTGTATAAGCTACACAGGACTGGCATCGTTTTCAAAGGACATATTCATGATACATTTCATGACGTTAACGAGGTTGAAAAAAATTAGCTCAGGGTGTAGGGATGTAATTTCAAATACATTTTTGGGGAAAGTTTCCTATTCAGAGAAGAGCTCCAAGGTGTAGTATTAATAAAAAGCTCCTTTATTCTAATGTTACAGGATTGTTCTCTTGAGCTGCCAGGATGGGAACCACAGTGGTCTGCTTGTAGTAGTGGTAGTTTTGTTTCAGTATCTATATGTCCCTTTGTGAAAAGGAATAGCAAAAGTCTGGAATGAATTGCTTCAATAATTAGAATTCCTATGAAAATGTAAACAACAAAACTATTCACTGAAAGCAAACTAATGTTTAATATATAAGCAGCAGAATAAACAAGCTCTGTTCTTCTATTTTTGACTCTGTATGTATTCTAAATGTCTGAAAGCGATGTGTCTGACAGAGATGATGAGACCAAGGAGACAATTTAGGCTAGTGTTCCAAGCACAGGGACTCCAGACTCCTGAAACGTCTGCTAGGGTCTGCTACTGAGTTATTGTGTAATCTTGGGTGAGTCATTTAAATTCTTTATGCGCTGATTTCACCAGTCTGTAAAATAGGTGTAATCCTCCCCCATTTACCTCAGCCAGCAAAAATATCTATAAAGCATCTGAGATGACATGTAATATTCAGGCAAATTTTTCTTCAGTAAGAAATTCTCTGTACAAACTATATTTGTCCACAGAGCTTTTTGTCCTGCAAATCTCTGCCCCCAGACACATACATACACAGTCATGTCAGTTCTGCCTGAAAGATGAGATGAACACACCTTTATTGTGAAATCAAAAACATCATTCTGCTACTCTAACTGCAGAAGAGAAATTGTTTTAACAATCAAACATCAAGTCTTTTCAAGGAGACTTCGTATAAGACCAAATCTTTCTTGTCTTGATCAAATGAGAGGTCCCAGTAAAAATCAGTAGGATACGTCAAGCCATTAAGGAAAGCAGGATCTGGCCTCCTGTAGAGCATTGAGGTAAAACAGACACACTACTGCAGTTTGCATTGGACAGTTCTCAATTAGAATGTCAAGATTTATAGTGTATTTTATCCGTTTTTCATTCTTCCCTGTTCATTTTAACTTTTGACCTACAGTTATTGGCAGAAGGGGGCTTGTCCCAAAGGGCCATTAGTCCCCTCCAAAGAGGCCTTCTAAGAAGTGAAAAAAAAGAGGGTGGGAAGCAGGTCTCTTTGTAACAGGACCCCTCCTCCTTCTCTAAAATGCCTACACACTCAACATAGGGTACAAGAAAACAGTAGACTGTCTGGATTTTCCTTCAATAAGTGGCTAAGGTCTTGCACTCTTCCTGTTCTGTCCTGCCCTGCCAAGAGATTGGATGAATATAAATCCTGTAGAAAGGGTAAACACTAATTTTGTCCAAAACTCTTCACAGAACTAAATCAAAGGAAAACGAAGGTTATAAATGTGGGAAATCTATGCTGAGATCCCAGTAAGAGCCACGGGAAGATGTGGCATACAAATTTTCTCCAGAAGGCAGGAGTTCACAAATCCCTCAGCCAACATGGGATGTATCATCCTTACAGTTACATGATAGAAGAACATAAGTAGCAGATACATTCTTGAATTTGAACAAAACTGTATGGGAATGGATAGATTTACCCAGGTCAGATAGCCCTGCCCAATGCATACCATCCAAAAAAGGAGGTGATAGCTGCATCAGAGAGGATCCTACTGGTATGTAACTTGAAATTTCTCAAGGAGAAAAGAAACCTTAAGATTGCTAAAGTATCAAATAGAATCAATGATCTTGCTGTAGGACTGTGCTGGTGATACAAATTAAGGGCAGTACTGTAAATGTGGAGGGCCAGAGTATTCTAGGGGAAGAACTCTATGATTCTGGGCATTTAGAGCGTTAGAGACAAGATGAAATATAATAGGATGAGATCTCAGGCTGTGCAGTTTGGGATTAATGACAGCAACGCTCCGCAGTGTGCAAGGTGCTCCTCAGCTGGAGATGTCCTTTCAGCAGCGAGGTTCTCCAAGGGCCTTCCCATGGATGCAGGGGGACAAAAATAACACAGCTGACTTTAGGATGGCACTAGCTTCATTTGCATAAGGGATTATATAACATAGTTGCCTCTAACAACAGACGACTAGTTTGATGAACCAGAAGGCCCCTTCCAGTCCTATTGTTCCTGCTATTCCCAAAGTTAAATTAACACCAACCTTGCCTAGCAACATCATGTTCCTCTGTGTGTGGAGATGGAGTTTGCCCTGGAGCTCCTGGGATGAGATGTCTCTTCTTAAATGGGAACTGAAAAGCCTCACAACGAAATAAGTAAGTAGGAGAGGTGCCAGATTAATTTATTTTTTAAAAAAATAATGGATTTAAATCCTCCTGCTTTTGGGGGCTGAAGGACCTGTAATGATACCATGTGCAGTAGGACACCAACCTTAAATTCACCTCAGGAGTGGCTTGCGGCCTGCTTCACGGTGTTCAATCCTCTCATCAGGGCACCCATTATCCTCTGCCAACCTGAAGCAATTGGGGCAGAAACAGTCAGTCTGGGAAAGTGACTTTTCTCCAGAAAACAGAAACTAACCCAGTGTCTCCAAGCTCTTCCCTCCAAGCCTAGTTTATCACAGCCTTCTCTGCCTGTCAGGAAGACAGAGCTTCCAAACCTCACAGCCCTCATTGCATGCAAATCCCAGAGCCTGGCAGCACTCTCTCCCACCTGTGTCATACACATATTATATATAGGTACATATTTTAATATAGAGTATGTGACATGAGGTGAAATGCAGCCCCTGTCCCTGATGTTACTGCTCTGGGGAGGCTGTGAGGGGAGGGGGGGTGGGGGCTCTGACTGGGCCTGCTGCCAGCGCCATGTTGGGTGCTGAGGCGAGGAGCCAGGCTGCCTCATGGCACAGGACAGCGTGAGGGAAAACAACATGGGATTAGTGCGTGTTACCGAAATGGGGAAGCCCCGTGTCTCTGGTGGTAGTGGCAGTGCCTCGTTGCCTGCCTCTGGGTCTCTTCAGGACCTGATTTTAGGCATAAAGCTGCTGCCAGGCCTCAAGCTGAGTAACAGTTGGGGGAAAGCTGTTTCCTGTGGTAGCAGACTGGCGGAAAGCTGACAGAGTCATCTCGGAGCACACAGCCCAGCGCAAAGGCAAGTAAGTGAAATAACAGCAATTTAAAATGTGTGGGAATAGAAATTCTCCTTCCCTGGCTTCCCCCTGTGCTGTGGGCAGGCTCCTGTGGAGCTGAGGGGAGGAAGAAGCACTCGGTGGGCAGTGCTTCTCTGCCCTGATCTCACCATGGCCCGAGGCCGGGGTGCTGCTCCGTCACTGCTGCCTGCTCCAAAATAATGGTCTCCAAGACGGAAACAGTGTTTCAGCCTGTGTCACCTCTTTTCCTGTAAAGCCAGGATCGGTGAGATGCTTTAGAAATGGCTGCAGATGGCAGCTCAGTTTCAGAGCAGCACCGTGCTGGCATTCGTTGGCTGGGGTAGGTTTAGGTTGTGGGGCAGGTGGCAGGAGCTGATGGGAACAAAGTGCTGCTCCGTCTCCTCTCACCTCCAGAACAGCAGCAGTAGCAACTCAGGAGGGGGTTGTTGCAAGGACACGACTGCCTGCCAGGTGTCACATCCTCAGCGTGGAGCTTGAGGGGAGGAAGCTGAGGACACCTTCATCTGGGGAGTAGTTGCCCCAGCTACCAGCAGGTACCTGGCCCCAGCTTTCTGGTGAGATTCACAGAGCAGTTCAGTAAAGCAACAATTTGCTCCCAGGACCCAGAGCGGAGCCCACCTACTCATTCCTCAGAACAGCCATCAGACGATAATGACTTTCAGTCAATGCTGTAGCTTTGAACAGATGCCTAGAGGTGAAAGGATCTGTATTCCATTACTAGCCCCTTGAACTAGCTAGGGTCCCCTAGGTTAAATATTTTTAGCAACAGCTTGTTTACATGTCAAACTTGTCAATGAGCTTCTGGGGCACTGCTGCCACAAAGCTGTGTCAGTGGCAGCCGGTGAGCTTTCTCTGTGCACTGAGCTAAAGCCTTCTAAAGGGCTTGTCAGATATATTCTTCCTACTGTGTCACAAGAGCAAGACTAATTTCAAAGAAATGCTCTTTATTTCTACTTAAAACTGCTAAGGAAAATATCCAGCACTGTCTTTTTTCTTGTCATCTGTTCGACAAGTGTCTCATAAAACAAATTGAGAGGTTTAAATCTCCGAGACAAAAATCAATAAGAGGATAAGTAAAGAATAGGAGGAAGTCAGCAGGCTGAGATTTATTTCACTGGAAATGTTTTTTCAATGGATTTACTAATAAATCTAAAGTGGCTGGTGCAGCTGCCTTTGATATGTGGTATCCCCTTTACTTAGATGAAAGTTGCACATGAAAAGGAGCTTTGAATACTGATTTTTACAAGGGTGTAAATCAGGGAAGCCCCACACGTTACATATACCACCAGCATCTGCTTCAGGTAGAAGTTAAGAGAAGGGATTTGTTTGTGTGCCAGAGTTTTTCACTGTAATTTTGCCTTTTTCTTTATTATAGTGCAATAGTTGTGCTCAGGGCTTGCTGTGCTGGATGCTGAATATTGTGATGTAATAAAATCATCTCTGTCCCAAAGAGTTTATGGAATTTCAAGGGCAGGAAACTCCATTGAAGTGTTAAATAGGGACTGACCAACAATGAAATCACAGGGAATGAAGTATGTGATGGTGGAACTGAGCTGTGGTATCTCTTGAAATTCCAGTGAATGTTTCCATTGTGGTGATGGGAAACTGAAAGAAAAAATAAAATAAATGTGTGATTTGAAAAGGACTTACAGACAGACAAAATGAAATAAACTCCTGAAACAGTCCAGAGAAGGTCTGTCAGTCATTTTCAGGTTGATTCCACAGCTGTCCTGTGCTGTAGGAAGTACGGATGTTACCCTGAGTGATGGTAATGCTAGATATTACTGACTGTCTGCATAGACTGCACCCCAGTCCAGAATCCTGCTGCACATTCCCAAGGACTGTGATCTCTTACAGAAGCCCAGTATATGAAAAGGAAGCTATACTGAGTTCCTTGTTGACTAATATTAGTGGGTTACTCCAGTTGGCACATACGACAGATGGCTGTGGGCAGGGAGCTTGTTGCTGGGTCTGTGTATATGCATATGTGCTAGGAGGGGTTCCAGAATGGCACGGTTCACTATTCTATTTCAAATTAAACAAATACTCTTGGATGCTTTTACAGTGTCAGATGGGAAACCAGCCAGAAACTAGCTGATATCTTATTGTTCCTTGTTCTTCAATTGATTTTGCATTTTTGGAAAGATTTCTCTGCACCAGACATGTATCAGTACATGGTTAAGCTCCGTTGTTCCAGTTCACAAATCTGATGTTAGGAAGAAACGTCAAAAGTGAGAGTAAATCAACAGATATGGTCATTTTCATCCCCTTCTATGGATTTTCTTGTGTCAACTTGAGAAACATTTCACAGCTAACTGTGAAAACTGGCACCTCATTACCTACTTTATTATTTCTTATGACTTATTAAGGATTATTATCATTGTTCATTATCCTTTTTAATAGTGCATACCGTGGCTATTGTATCCTGTTATTACTGGAGAGTAGTAGCAAACTCTTACATTTAGGTCATTTAAACAGTTTGTATTTAAAAATTCCTGTGGCTATTATTCTGAAGGGCACATCCAGTACTGTGATTTGCAGAAGGTTTTGAAAATGGAAAGAGGAAGAACGTTGAATGAAAACTGTGTGATTAAATGCTAAATGGCTGTGTCATAAAGCTACGTGCACAGTGGGGCTGAGCTGAAGTTGCACGGCCCACCTCAAGTGTGTAATTTCCTTCATTTCTGAGCACTTTGCTTTGCAATCAAAAATAACATTGCATTTCCACAGTTGTTGTTGTTGTTGTTGTTGTTTAATGCAGTTATGTATATATGCATTATACAAACACACACATGTATACAAATATATTGCTATGGAAAGTCAGACAACCTTCATAGTAGGCAATGCTACCACAGTTTTCCATAACACACACACACATTTAAATGTTCGTAATTGAAATAGGGATAAACCCATTTCCTATGTCACAGAGTGTTAATGATATGTTATATCCTTGTATTATATCCTTATATTATATACAGGTTTCACCTTGAATTGTTACGTGTCATAAATTGGTGGCCATAATTTAGACAAACTCCAACTCAATACCACACATCCAAAAGTTCGGTACAATTCTGCAGAACAGGAGAGTACGAGCTCCATTTTGGTGAGGAGGATGCAGAGAATTATCTAAATGCAGCTCGTGAGTCAGAACTGCAGCTAAGATTAGAACCCAAGGCTTAAGTATCAAGTTTTGTCAAAACTGTCCAGCAAACTTTCAAGACGAAGACTGGCCAGACCTTAGTTTGACTTCCAAGTCAGGATGGGAGCCTTCCTCGTTCAGCAGCAGATCAGTATCCATGTATACCTCCAGCTACTCGGCAGTGTCTGCAGAGGGAGAGTATTGCGTGCTGCGCTCCTCACCTCCCCACGTCAGTGCCCTGTCTGGGTTTTCATTCAAAACCTACCATCCATGTCCTGACCCTGTTTGATCTCTTACAAGATCAAAGTCTGGCGAAGTTGAAAGACATAGTGACATGATTTATCCTCAGGGGAGCACGATGACTTTGGAAATTTCTTTCTCTCCTGGATTCCACACGCTTGTCCCCCTGCCCATAAAATGGAAATACTGATTTTGTTTCTGGTCTGGCTTGTCTAAATTTGTACGAGAGAATAGCAAATAGCATTGCACAGGGACACAAGATGTTGCAAAGACAAGGGGGATATTAACTCTTCCGCTCTTTTAGATTTCCAGGCTGCAGTGTAATCCTACAAAATTAAATAATATGATCAGGATTTCCCCCTTTCCTCTTGACCTGACTTTCAAGCTAGGGCTAAGAATTGCAGCACATTTCTTTTCCCAAAGCAAAACACAATCCTGGATAAAAGTCAGTTTAGTTGAGAGAAAAAAAGTAAAACAAAAATAGATCTTTTCCATAAACAAAGCTGCTTTCCATTTTGCTAACGTAAACAGGCAGATGCATTAAGACATCATGCCACCCAGGCCTTGGAAAAAGAAGCAAGGAAACATATTTCTGAGTATTTTCCTGAAGGTGCAAGGATGGTTGAGCCTAAGGCAAACTCAGCAGAAGGACGAGGCTTTATAGACGAGAGAGCTTTACAGACTGTTTCACCTGAGACTAAGGAGAACTATACTTCCATAGTTCAGGTTAAATGCAACATCCCCCCTTCCCACATGAAATGTTTGTTTACAGTAGGCACCTGTGCAGTTTTTATGCTTCCTGTAGCCCTACGTGCTTATAAAAATGAAGGTTTTTACAGCACTTTCTACAGTTGGGCAAACAGAATTTCAGGTGTCCAGGCACGGACATGGGTCTGGATGGGCAATGGAAAAAAGCCTTTCAGAAATGTAAGTGCTCCCCTTTGCAGACCTCTCTTTGCTTGTGCTGTACCAGCTCTGCAGTGAATGAAACACCCTTCCCCCAGGGACGAGAAACAAGGAGATAAAACAAGTGAAGTAAGAAATGAGCTGTGTCCTGATTGTGCATTGGATTTTCTGACGACCGACTGAAGTCGTAGCAGCTGGGATGGAGCCTGTTCTGTGAGAGCCCAAACTTCATTTACTTCGCTTTCACCTGAATCATTCCCCTGGTGGGAAACTCAGCCCTTCCAAAGGCAAGACCCCACACTACTTAAGCCATCAAAATAGGCTTTTTGGTATTGTCTAGAGATGTCTACAGTCTAGATGTCTACAGTCGATGAGCATCTGTAGCTAAATGATGCTTTGCAAAAAATTGCACCCAGGAGATGATGCAGTTTTCTCCTGCAGTTGGTTTGTGATATATTTCAGTCATGCATTTAATTCATGTGCTACAGCACACAGCTCTTCCCCAGGTAAAATCCTCGCAGACAGACCCCCCCTCCCGCCCCCCCTTTCTGTGTTGTTTTGTTCTTTGAAGCGTCTCTGTTTCTGTTACTCAAAGGAATCTGCTAATATTAATCTCCCAACTAGATACTGCAGGGCAAATTCTGCCCTCATGCATGTTACATTTGATTAAAACTGGTATATATATATGCATATAAAGCTGGTAAGAGCAAAGCTCTTCCAGGGCTTGATACCGTATCTGATTCACATCAGTTTAGAAGACAACAAATAATACCCACCGCAAAAATGGCTTCTTCCACTTTGGCTGATATCAGAAAGGAAGTTTTGACATTTAGTTTCAATATTTGGATTCAGCCTAAAGAGATGCCCAGTGACTCAAATACTACTTCTTCAAACTGTCTGGCTGGAAAACAGTCTTTAGGATCTCAGCAGAACAGGATGATTTCTGCTTTTTCTTGCTTCCTCTTGGGCCATAAACGCAGCAAAGAGGGGCCTTTTGCAGAAGACTTTGACCCAGTGTGCAGGAAGTTCAAGTCTATGTGCAAGTGAAAAATATTTTAGCACATATTCCATATCTACATTTTCCCCCCAAATCTGAGAAGAGGATGTGGCTCAGGTTGTGCTGGGGGTTTATCTGGGGTAGCATTTTCTCTGGTCTGGTTTGGCTGATCTCTAGGTGTTCCATCACTCTGTCACATGCCTTGAAAAATAAGTGCATGGAAAGAACTAGTTTAGATCGATTTATCCTTTCTGGTACTTTTTTTTTTTTTTTTTTTTTTTCTCTTTTACTCCCCTCTCCCTTTTTTCTTGCTCTGTTCCTCTGCAGCTCCCATTAGGAACAAGTCAGTGACTCATAAAGATACATTTTCCCTCATTCACTACATCACAGCCCTACATGCTCAGCCCCTACAGGGTTCCTTGACGCTTGATCTTTGCCACCAGGAGCATCCAATTCTTTGGCCAGTTTTAAGGCCAAAGGGAACTCTACAAACCAGTTGTTCTCTGTTTCCCCCAGGAACAAAACTGGGGCTATGTGACTGCCCTCTAAAGATGTGTGGATCAGCATTAAAGTGCTGACCTGTTCAACACTTCTAGGACCCTTTGAACTGTGGGGCTTTGAAGCAGAGGCTGTAACAAACTGGTGTATAATAAGCTGCTGCCCCATGCCGGGAAAGGCAGAGGTATCAGGGACTGGTGGAAGCTTTTGAAGGCACAGAATGCTATTAAAAACTGCGAGGGACTGGAGAAAAAGAGACAGTGAAAAACAAATCTCTTTTCCGAGCAGTGATGAATCTAACTCTGGTAAGTTAAAGCTAGGGTCACTAAACCAGATTTGACTTTTACAAAATTTGGGGGTGTCTGGCTTATGGTTTTGGGCTGAGATGCACTTTTGCAGAAACTGGGGCTACACCAGGAGAGACGCTTGGTTCAGTTGAGGGCTTTCCTTACCTTTCTGCATCAGTAAGTTGTTAGGGAGGGGAGAACCAGTCTGCATAGCAATAATTATTATCAATTGTATTGTGCTTTTTATCTTCAAAGTGCTTTACAGAGACAAACTAATTATTTCTCTGCAACACCCCTGCGAAGAAGATGGTAAGTATCATTATCTCTGTTTTACCAATGGGGAGACTGAGCCAGAGCATTTAAGCGATTAGCCTGGGGCCACAGGGGCAGTTAGTGTCAGGGCTGGGAATGCAGGAGTGTCTCCGCTCCCAGTCAGCACCAGGCAACATATCTCTTTAGTAGGAACAAAAGGGAACCTTTCTCCAGACTTGGAACCTAAAAGAAGCACTTTTTTTTTTTTTTTTTTTGGCAGGGGATTATAAACTCTTTCTTTAAAATGTAATCATAATTGGAAAAAAGGCTGTGGAGTAATGGCACTAGAGAAGGTTGAAAGTCAGCATGTCTTTATGGGCAATCCTAGAACTTGAAAAATTGGGGAAATTCCTGGAAAATTTGAGGGTGGGAGTTGACAGGTTCTGTTTCAGAGCAAAAAAAAATGACATATTTGAAATTTCCCATGGAAGGGAAAATAAATTACAATGGTTTTTAAATATCAAAATGTTTCTTTACAGACGTTTCAAAATGAAACTGAACCTGAAAGTCTGTGCTCTGAAGTTCCTGGTTCAGACGTGGCTTCAGGGCTTTTAAATTCCTGCATGCCTATCGGCTCTCAGTGAGGTTCTCAGGGCTTCCACAGGTATGTTAGTCGTCACCTCCCCAGCTCCACTCGGGCTGTGGAGTACCTCTGCTGTACTCCAGTGAAAAATCAAACTCATTTCAAACCGCCGATAGCTTGGCACAACTGTTTGTCTTTGCTCTGGAACAGAAAAGGAGCAGCCACACAGTGAGGCAGCAGGCCCAGATGGGAAGCAAGGGACGCACAAAAAACACTTAACTGGGCCAAATCTGCAATGGGAACGTTCCCACTAGCCATAATATTGCCAGCTTCATGGCTCTCTGACCAGTGTGATGTTGTGGAGAGGCTGTCCCCAGACCACACATCCCAGAAACCCTATGCTCCATGGGACCTTACTGGGCAAGCTATTCAGAAATGTGGCCAGGGTTGGTCAGGACCCCTCCTGAGTCTAACAAGCCACTAAGTTTCTTGAATTTCAAGGATGCTGTCATTTTTTGGGCACAAATAACTTTCAGTAGTGAATTCTTATCCAGCTGTAAGGAACATCTCCTGTAGTTGAGGTGTTCCCCCTGTGCAGCAGACTCTCTCTGGTGATTTCAGAGAGCAGTGTGGATTTCTCTTCCTTCCTCTCCTCCGTCCCCTTTCCCTTTAGCGCCGCAGTGCCAGCCCAGCTCAGAGGAGATGTGCTATTAGGTATCAGCCTTGTAATTAAATGCCAACAGTTGTGCCTTGCAAACATGCCAGCGATCACCAAGCAGCTGCTGACAGCCTGTCATACTTGCAAGGAGCCTTGATGGCTTTTGGCATGAGACAGGACCCCCTGGTCACCCTCACAGCCAGATGTTCCTCAGTGCTCTACTGTGAGGTGAAGCCGGGACAGAGCCGGAGCAGGCTGTCAGCAGCCCAGTTACAGCTTCCTGTCCTGCCCCATTCAAGGAGCAAGCTGGAGCCCTAAGTGACAATCCATCGTGTAGGATACTGCTTGCCTCCCTGACTCAGAGATGAGATCTGAAGTAGGGACACCAGGGAGGAAACTACAGAGCTAGCTCTCTTTTTTTTTCTGTGGGATTTTCTTTTGCCTGGGTATGACCCTTGGAGTGCCAAGTACAGTCACCAACCTCAGGCACTGCCTAAGGACTGCAGCCAGAGAGAAGCTGAGATTTCAGGGCAGCACAACAGGCAGAAAAGGCATCTTTCTACTCCTAGCCTTGCATTTTTGTTTGGAATGAAGAGCTGTCAAAGAAGACAACACTTTTCTTACATGGTTCATCCTACAGCACTGAGAGGCGCTAAAAATTGTGAAAAATAAATTAAAATACTCAACGAGTCAAGGTGAGACTTTTCACATTGTTCTGGTGCCATTTCAGCCTGGAAAGCTGAGCCAGATCCTTAAATGCTCACAAGCTGCCACGAGGGCTGTATTTGCTAAAGAGTTGTGTAGCCCGCCAGCTTGGCACTTTTGAAAATCTAGATACTGATTTTGGTGCCTAAATGGGAGCTGAGCTCTTTTGCAAATCTGCTTCTGATCGTGCACGCTGAGCTGTTCTGCAAATTCTGGCTATCATTGCTCTGCATTCTTGTACTTCCTGGTTGTGAGCTGTGCTGGGAGCAAAACTATCAAAGCCCCACAAGGAAACCACTCCTGCTCTAATCAGGAAGCATGAAAAATCTCAGGAGCCAAACTTTTCAGCCTTTATTACTATTTGGGTGATGGCTGAATGTCTGAGACTGCTTTATCCTTCTATGGATCAGAGCTGTGCCATGGCAGGTGCTATAAAAACCTCTTAAAAAGAGACAATCCCAGCAATGAATAGTTTATAATCAAAATATAAGACGAGGCAGAAAGTGTGTGCAGCAGATGGATAGATCTGGCATAAGGAAACCATGGGGTGAGTGTTCTGGTGAGTGTCTCCAGCATAGTCTGCAGAGCAGAAAAGAGCAGGCAAGGATAAGCTTAACTGCTTACCTTACCTGACCCCCTAAACCTTTTGAGATTTGCCCACAACAATTAATTATTCCTTTGACTGGCCAAGATGACTCACAGCTGCTCATGCCATCCCAAAGCTCAAGATCTAAGTAAATTTATTGAAATTAGTGGTGGCTCCATTCCAGGAAACTTGCATTTCGTTTTGACTCAAAGGAGCTCCGCACCCTTCCCACCTCTCGTTTCTCCTCTCTTCCCTCACAGTCTGCAGAACTTGCGAAGCGAAGCTCTACAGCTTCGATCTAATCGTGATTAAGGCTCAGGAATGGAAGTCACGAGATCTGAGTCCTATTCCTGTCTCTAATACAGGGTGGTTTTTTTTTCAGTGAGTCACTTCCCTTCTCTCTTCCTCAATATCCTTGTCTGTAAAATGGGGTTAACAATACTGATCCATCTCACCAAAAAGTTGTGAATTCACCAATATCTGTGAGCATTCGAGTAGCCCACATGCTGGAGACTTTCCCTGGGTTTAGTGGCTTTGTGCCTGGCACTAAACGTGTACTTGCATAGTGCAAAGGAAGTTCAGGGTGTTAATTAATGGGACTGTTATGGATTGTTAGGGCTTTTATTTCCGAATGGACTTACACCTCTTTAATAATTAATATTGCCAGCAGGGCATACAAGAGGCAAAGCAAATAAATGGGGTTAACCCAATTCTCATTTGGAAAATACAGTTTACCAGCTTCTTACAAAGGGAATTTACTCACTGTTGTTTACCAGTACCGTGCTGTCTGCAGTTTCTGAGCCACCTTTCATTTGCGTATCGTGCTTTGGTTTCAGGTACAGGCAGATACAGGGTTGTGCCACCTCCAGACCTAGCTGCTGTGTCCGTTTTGGAGTGGTGCAGATAGGCAGAGCTACTTGCTTAGCTCACAGCCTGAGGATCAGCTGCCTGGGGAACCCTCCCTGCGATGACGGCATTCATCCATTGCACAAGGAGCTTTCCTTTGATATTTTACCATCTTATGAGCACTAGAAATGATCAATGCCAGACCTTAGTGAGTTGAAAATGGACATGTCAGATATTCAACTAATACTGTTCTCAAAGCCCTGATCTCAGTTCCTCCTTGGTAGGAGACTAACCTACAGCTTTGAGAACCCAGTTCAGACTTTTTTCTACCTCCAGCAAGGTCTGTCCCGGTAAAAGCTGACACTGTAGCTAATTCTTTTAATTAGGTTGTCCCATCTTGGGTCAGTGGGCTAGACGGCTTTGAAGTTTGCTTTGCCTAATTGCACATGAGTGTTTTGGACAGAAAGCCTGCTGTTAGTGGGCTGGGAGGGCTCGAGGAGGGTTCAGGCAAGTGTCTGCCCAACCGCTCCACCTGTAGGAAGGTGGAGGAAAATCCTTGGGGCTTCTCAAAAGGCTGAAATCCTTCGTGGTTTTTTTTTTTTTTTTTTTTTTTTTTTTTTTTTTTTTTTTCCAGGAAGGGCTTGTTGTGGCTATTGCACAGCTGGGCAGGCCTTCCTGTGTACTTCTTCTTTCCTCTGACTGATGCCAGCCAGTAGCCACGGCTGGCTGGTAGCTACTGCATCTGCACCGACTTGAGTGGCCCCTCTTGATGGAGAGGTTGATAGACTCTGAGGACAGGAAGGAGAAACCTGCAGAGTCATCACGTTCTGCAGCAGCTGAAGCCACAACTGCCTGCAAGACACAGAAGAGTGGAGTGGGGGGGTTGACTTCCTGAAGCAGCCTTGCCGGTGCTGTGGAGAGCCAGAGAAATCACAGGGAGGAAAGGCAGGCAGAGGAACTGGAACTGGTGGTTTGGGTCTCCCCCCAGCCCAACAGAAACCATGCTGCTTTTCTTCTGACAGTGCCTCCTTGTGTCCAGCTGAGGTCCTGGAACAGAAACAGAGACGGGTTTGAAGCTGTCTGAAGGAAGAAATAGGAGGTACCCCTGACGCAGTACCATGTGTGTGCGCTTCTTGTTGGAAATGTGTATGAAAAAAATGAAGATATGAAAATGAAACAACTTTTTATTTGAAGAAATTGCTGTTTTTACCATCTTAATTCTAGATTTTCCACATACTAAAAATTCTCATCTGTGTTTCCAGCTTATACTCAGGAACAGAGCTACGCTCACCGCTTCATCAAGCAGTAGGAGAGGGCTGTTCACGAGGCTTCACATGCATGGCTGATTTTTGTAGCTGGTGCAGCGAGACACGCGGAGCCATGCTGCAGTAATGTGCATTTGGCACTGCTTTCTCTCACCTGATTACACCATCTTTCCCCTCTAGTGTGACTGGCACTGCTTAGCTTCCTTGCCTGAATTCATGGCTCACACAAACTGGGCAAGTTTCCAGCCCATTATTAATTACCTTATGTCTATGTTCTTAGATCAACTGCCCCACTCTTACCCTGTCTTCTCTTTCTCCTTTATCATATGTTATTTGGAAGGCAAACTTTTCACATGAAGGATCACGTCTGTCTTACATTTGCTCACTGCATAGCACGTAAGAAACATTAATGTAACAGCAGTATTATAATCAATCACAGTAACACATGAGTTAATGTCCCTTAAGATCCTATGTCAGCTTATTGAATTACAAGCAAACATATTTGGTACATGAACTAAAGGACTCGTGTAATTGCCAAGACTCTAAGCCAGATCACAGGTTCACATTTCTCTTTCTAACACTGCTGCTCTTTCTAGACCTCCAACAGAAGCATAGGGTGGCCATTCTTTGCCTACACCTGGAGCTAGAGATGTTGGTCATTAGCAGAAATGCAGACAGACAAGAAGGAGGGCTGGGACTTGGTGTAAAGGAGACACTGATTTTAAACAAGATTTGAAGTTTGCATATTTCATGTTTTAAAGTTTGACTTTGGGGTGTCAGCATTTTGGGAATGTGGCAGGGGGGTATTTAGTTAATACTTCATCCACCCATAAATAGAAGACTCTGCGTTCTTAAAGAATCTCAAAGAATTTCTGCTGGTATAAATTGCAATAGCTGTGCTGACTTGAAAGAGGAAGGAGACAAGAAAGATGTCCTGGCTGGGGGTAGGTTAATCCCCCTGGGTTTGCTAGACTGATGTGTTATTCCTTGTTTTGCTACAGATTTCTTGTGTGACCTTGGGCAAATCACTCTCCCTCTTAGTATCACAGTTTCCCATCTGTAAACTGGTGAGAGCAACAACCGCCCTGCCCCAGAGGGGTGTTTGGAGGATAAATATGTTAGAGACTTGGAGCCGCAGGAGTACAATAGTGACAAGGTTCCGACAAATACCGAAGATAGATAGAAGCTGACAATCGGGAGACTGCTATTAGCAGCTGATTCATTCTCTCTGGTTAATGCATATTTTTAACAGGCTGTTATTGACTAGACAGGCACACAAGTCTGTCAATTAACAATGTTATAATGAAGTAAATCTCTGTACCAGTAGCCTTTGGAGGGTGAATTCAGAACTCCCAAACCCTGTGGCACAACACCTGCACTACTAATAAAGGGTGAAGATTCTCCTGTAAGCCAAGTGGAGATACCATGTGCAGCGTGAAGCAAGTGCCCAAGTGCAATTGGCATTTTCACTGTGAAGCCCTGAGCAGCTTTGGTGTGCAGTATACTGACAAATAAGGAGTCTTAGGTGGCCATGGATTTATTAAAATGTGTTCATAAAACCTTGTCAAGGCACCATTTGAGAACGACTCCTGGCCAGACATTCCGGTGATTGGTGCTTAGAGCCCCTCTTGCAACCTGCCCTGCAATATGATCAGGGAACACTGCTTAATTGTATTTCTTTTACAAAGTGATGAAATGTAAAACTCTGCTCCCGGCATGCTGGCTGGCACAGGAGTCTCAGCAAATATGTGATTCTCGCACTGCAGCTGGACTCTAATGACATGAAAGGTGCTAATGCAATGCAACTGGAACCTTTAATTATCCTAGTGACTAATAGGAAATCTCTCAAAGGGTCTAGGAGAAAGAGCCTTATTCTTCACTGAGAGCTCCCTGAGCTGTGCTTAGAAAAGGGGGCAGGCAAATGGCAAATCTAGGAGGAGAAGACCTGAATCCCAGAGCTATGGTGTCTGGGAGGGGGGTTCTCTCTCCTCTGACAACCAGCTTGTCAGACACAGTAAGCAGAGGGAATAGAGCTGCACCCATTATTGACTTGTACTAGTTGGTACTTAAACTTGTTCTGCATCCTGCAGGTAACTGGATAAACCTGCTGATGAAACAGAAAGATTTGGATTGACTTTGAATGTGTTTGTGTTCAAGGAAGAGACAGTGACAGACAGCTGTTTCCCACTTTGCTAGTTGAATGGAGTCTGTCAGATCTTCATGTACTTTGCAGATTATTTCTGTCTGATACAGAGCTTCAGACCCTGTCTCTTAATCTTTATTTTATTTTTTTTTTTAATCAAGAATCTTCTCTGCTGAACAATCCAAGCTGAAACCCATACAGGCCACACTGCCTGGATTTTATGGAGCAATGCACAGTGCAGGTAGTGTTGGGTGGTTGGTCATGGTACCCAGTGCCATGGCTGCCAGGACTTCAGACTGATGCAGATTCAGCCTCATGTCACCATCAGCTGTATCAGTTTCTCTTCAGTAATTATGGCAAACAAGGGTAGAAAGGGCTAATATGACTTAAATGATATTACCTGGCAGCTCAGAAGTACGAATAGTTGCCAGACTCATGAGAAGAGCAGTCTACGCCTTTATTCACTCTTTCTTTCAAGACCTTGACAAAGCTGGTGCTTGGCAATGCTAGATAATACAACATGGGTTATGGGGGTTTTAAAGTCAGAATAAGTCACTTCCCTTCTTGAAGAAATGAAGAAGTCAATGGCACAATCCAAAATATGGAATTTAATCCAGTGATCTCTGCCTCAAGTACTCCAGAGGTTAGGGAGCAGATGAGCTACTGAAGTAGCAGGGAGGGTGCCGAGAACATTAGGCGGTAAAGGGGAATCACAGAAAACCAAAAAAGTTGGTCTTGCCCCTCATGTCCTGGTCCTGTGGCCTACAGCAGCATGGGGTGGGTGTGAATGCCCTCCACCAGACAGAATTGCACCAGCTTCACAACTGGGCTGTGCAAGCCACGGCCTTGGATTTCTCAGGTAAAAATGACGGCGTTTTGGCCGAAAGCTGCACCAAACCAAAAGAAGAAATCTGCTGTGGAGTAGAAATGGAAAACCCATTACCACCCAGTTTTAGTCACGAGTCCCCCAAGTGCAGAAGCAGCTATATCAGTGCCTTTGAAGCATGCAAACTTATTTGTTGCTGCCACCATGCAAGCCCAGGCAGTCTCAAGTCTGTTACTTCTTTCTGTTCCTGCTTTTCTGGTTAAATGCACCTGGGAATATGTAATTGTCGTAAAACATTCATCATAAACAAACGGGATGGGCACGCCAGCTGAGCTAATGCTGGGGAAATGAGTTAAAAAACCTTGAGATTGGTATAATTGGTAGTGTACTTGTTGTGAGCAGGATGAAAGATGCGTGTTTTATATGGAAGTATAAAGAAGGGACAGGCGCTATGTGTGCCTGGAGAGAGAAAGCATTCCATGTGTAACTGTGGCTTGGCAAAGGCTCGGGCACTGTTGTTAGAAACACAGAGAACAGATCACTGGTGGAGCAGAGGAGTGATGTGATAAGAAATGTAAAGGCCTATGTTAAATCTCTTACAGGGATCTCTGATTTACATCAGTGCAAACAAGGGCAGAGACACGGCCTAAGTCAGAGCTGTAGGCATTGTTCAAATGTCTCCGTTGTTTTGTTTTTGTTTTGTTTCCTATATAGATAAAAGATAAAGAAAGCATATATTCTTTGTTAAATAATGCTCGGTGCTAAGGGACTTTCCAGGTCTGAAAGCTTGGGCTGAAGAAGTTAGCTTACATGTGGAATTGCAGCTGATCCAAGAGCACAGAAAATAAACAATGCATACACCTCCATCCCTTGAACTCTGCGAGCTAGTTTTGTGGTTATTGTTCCCCACGGTATTGCCTTATCTCTTGCCATGTTTACAGGATTCGCCTTGTCTGCTACCCTGAGCCTCGCTGCCAATCACAAAGCATCAGAAAGTACACAGAGAGGTGGGTTGGCGTGCAGTGCTGGGAGTGGTGGACACTGCGGTGAGAGTGCCGAACGAGGCGGTGAGGAGACAACAGCTTTAAATGTCAGGGGGACTGCGTGGTCATAAAACAGAAAGCCATTAAGCAGAAGGAGCATATATATGGGAGAATCACTGAGGTATCTGATACTTCACATTCCTACTTCTTTTTTTCAGCTGTAGTCAACTGCAGCATGATTAGATTTAGCCCATTTCTTTGTTGTACCATTAGCAAGCAATAAAGCACAATGAATGTGTATGAAGGAAAAGAGATCTTAGATCTAAAGTGCCCAATCATCTTTGCAAAGCTAGACCCTTCCAGTGCGGAGAAGAGACTTCAACCACTCTGTGCTTTTCTTTTCTTTCCTGGCTGGATGAGAGACAACTGTTACTGCGGATGTTTACTCTTTGCACTGTGGTAGAGTTGCCCGCTGGTGGCAGCCTGTTGCAGCCTCTTGCCCAATCCTGGGCTGTTACGATTCCGTCACACCTATCTTGGTCCCAAATGAGTAGATGTACATACAACATAGTAAACACATTTCTCAGCAATTAAGTATGCTGGCTAGGAAACAACCCCATGACAATATGACACGAACTTAAGTTGCCCGGGAGGCAGTCCAATTTTCTTCGTTGGCTGCTTGGCATTTTTTAATTGAACGACAAGAACTTTGTGTCATTGCTGCGTGTTACAGTAGTGTAACAATGAAGGGGCCACCAAATGGCTGGAAGTCAAGAAGCATACTGAGCCTAACCCTAGAAACCACAAAACCAATTGATTCAAATGCATATTTGATAACCCTAAGATAAATCTAACAAGTTGAAACTGAGAAGTGTCTGCTAAGATGGAAGTATATTCCTTTACATTTTAACAGAAGTGGAAAAAATGCAACTTGCCAATATTTTCCTGCATACCTCTCTCCATCTCGTCTGTGTTTTGTTTCATGCTTCTAACAAAGAACATTCTAAATGTAGCCTGTGTCACTTCAGTATTGCTCTTGTACACCACGGCACTTTGATTTCTTTTGGATTACAACCTCTTGTGTTGTTTGGTAGTGTCCTTAAACACCTAGCTGTTGGACATGAAGCGATTAGTTGAAAATCTCCACTTCCCTGGGAAAAAAGTCCTTCAAAGGTTGCGTAAGTGCTTAAAACCATAGTCTATTGTAAAACCCAGAGGCAAACGAGCCAAAAACCTTTAATTTAAACTGAAAATTATGATTTTTCCTCAGCCTCATGATTCTTGGTGAGCCTGACTCATGAATTTTGAATGCTTAAGATTTGCAGTACCACGTGAGGTAGATATAACCACTGCAGGACAGGTCCAAACAGTCCCTTAAAAAATCATTTATTAGCTCTCCCTTCCTTTGTACACCCTTTTGTTCGGTGCATTTAATTAATTAATTTTACATGTTCTTTTTGCCTGTCTTTTTTTTTTTTTTTTTTTTTTGGAAATACTTGTGGATTCAGGGCGGCAATAAAAAACCCTTTTATTTTAAAATTGAAAGATGAAAACCAGCGTAATGAACTTGCCACTTCCTTAGAGTTCTGGTAACTTGGGTGTGATCTGATGGTACAGAATGATTCATGGGATAAAATTATAGACTTATGCAGGTGTGTACAAGAGCTTGGGTGGGGTGTAGGCAAACAGGGAATTTTATATGGCAATAAACATGGGCATGTGGTATAAAGAAACTGTACGGCCTTTAAAAAAAACTTTATTTTATTTTAATTTCATAAGGAGAAATTGAATGACCTTTCTGGTCAAAGATAAGGACACCCCTTTGCTCTTCTCCTGCCAGAGTCCAACAGAGATAACGCTATATTTTCAAGCAGGTGGAAACCTTATCTGATCCTTAGCACCATGCAAAAGCAATGGGCAGCTCTTACTTAGATTTTCCTTAAGTGTGAAGTCTGTCTCTATTGGAATTGGGTAACGTGGCATTATTTAAGCTCAGGTAAGCTCTGTGCTTTGTTCTGAGTAGAGCTTTTTGGGGGCCTTCTGCCTGTGCAGTCTTACACCCTGTGTTCTGTCTCATGAAGGACAGGGTAGGCCCCATCTATCTGGCTGGCAGATCAAGTGAAAAAGCTCTGCCGCTCCAAGCAGTGAGTTACTATCTCACACCTGATTGTAGTGCCAGATACAGTGAAGGTCAGAAGGCCAAAGGTTGAGAAATCTGGCTTGCAAAGCAAACAGAAATGTTTCTGTTTGCAGACAGAAATGCTGACTGTACATAGAGCCACAGGAACTTCCAAACCACAAGAATTGCCTCTCACTGCTTCCCTCTTCATCTTCTGTTCTTCCACCACCAACCTTTTCTTTCTTGCCACTGTTGGCCTGAGATTCTTCTTGCCTGAAGCCCCTGCTGTCTGAGACAGCCTACACACGTCTGCCTGAACACCTCTGCTGATTTCAGAGCTCATCAGAAGAAAGATTAAAAAAAAAAAAAGAAAAAAAAAAGAAGAGACTAACTTCGAAGCTGGTGTAAAGTCATGTAGCTCTGCTGAAATCAGGGGAGTTAGGCAAATGAGAATTTTCGAAATGTCAGGAACAGATATTTTGCTTATTTTTTTTTTTCCTTCCCATGTAATTTCTCCCTCCCCCTGTGGTTTGTTATCATTCAGCTCTACAAGGCTTTGTTTAACTCTAGTAAAGGCCATAGGAGTTGGAATTAGATCCAATTTTGTTTACACAGGACTGTGTGGCTAAGGCTGGGCCTTTGAAAGGGCACATGATACACTCCGAAGGTTTGGGAAGATCATCGTTAACTATTGCTTGAGGGTCAGTCTGTGCCAGGCCCGCTCTCCCCTTATAATGTCTTACTCCACAGACAAGTCTGATTTGCCTGGAGTAAAGGACACAGTTAGAGATAGCTGTCACTTTTCCTAGGGCAGCTCTAGGAGTGTGCTTTATGGGTTGTATGGGGCTCTGTCCCATAGACAGTTCTTACATTGGGACCATTATTCCCCTAAATGCCAACAAGCCCCAGATCGTGGCTAGAGCTGCATGTTGGGTGTTGGGAGGTCACGGGCTCCTTACCAGGGAGAGGACAGTGAATTGCTGCATTTTGTACAAGTTGGGTGCAGTTCTTGGGCTTCAGACAAAGCCAGCATAAGTGTTAGGATGTTCATCTGCGGCAGCTGATGAGCTCTTCCTGCTACCTGGGCACCTTCTGCCAGGAGGAGAGATGGGGTGCTGAGGGACACAAGCTGTGACATTTAGAAGCACAGATCTCTTGTCATCTCATTGCAGGCAGCTCAGCATAAATCCAGCCTATTCAAGAGAGCAGTAAAGCCCACCCCAGACTGTCCAGAAAACAAAATCAGAATGCAGTACTTTCTCTGCGTAAATAGCTAGCAATTCCTGAGGAAATGGGTCCCAGATTTCCCTGTGAATTGGGGCCTTAAGTTCTGACATAGGGAGCTATTCATGGAGGAAATTCTAATTGAGTCAGGTTGTGCTTTTTCCACAAATTGTTTACCATCTGTCTGGGTCTTTACTGGATTCCTAAAGGGACCTGTGTTGCACCCAGGTGCTGTGGTGGTTAGGCAGATTTAGGTGAGCACTCCTTGCATGCAGAAATCAAATAGTAAAGAAAAAAAACATGTCCGTGGTCCATAAGAGGGACAGATCATATGGTCACCATCTGGGGCTCGGGGATGGCTCTGTGCACTGAAATAGCAATTGCTGTGCCTTGCTGTGTTTCCACAACAGAAACCAAAGATGGTGACATGGAGGAAATTAATGCCAACTGCCCACTCATTTCCTGATTATTTGTTATACATGCTCCGGTGGCTTTAAAACAAGAGACTGCAACATACAGAATCCAGAGTCTCATCTCTGACAGGTATGGATTGAAGTGTGTGGAATTATGCTGGTGTAATCCAGGTTAAAAGGAAGAAACAGGCCCTGTACTCTACGCTGAAATTCTCTCATGAAACCTTTCCCAGAACTATCAAAGAATATTAAAGTTCTCTGGGAGCAGGGACTGTCTCATACTGTGTGTGAACAGTGTCCAACACAATGGGGCTTGCTCTTGGCAGAGACCTCTAGGAGCAAGAGCAATACATGTAATAACATCTAACTACACCTTCAAGACATAGTGTAGGGAAGTACATTGTGTTAACTCAGTTGAGTGCCTGCCTAACCTGTGATTTAGAGGTGCCCCTCCCTCAGCGTTCAAAGGAGGAAATGAAATCTTCCCCAGGGAAGAAGTATTCTGACCTTTCAGTGGCAGGGTCTGCGTGTATCAGCTCCAGAGGAGGAGCAGGAACTGGGACGCTTAGGATCAGTTCCCCACTTTGGCTACCTGGCCTTTGGCAAGTCACCTAATTACTCTGTTCTACAATTGCTCAATTGTCATAATTCTTCTTTTCTTTCCCATAGCAGGGTGGGGATGGACGGAAGGGAAGCAAATTCTTCCTATATTTATGATTACAGAGTGCTTTGAGGTGCTCTGGTGAAAGGGCAAAGGGACAGTAATAGATCACATTCAGCTCTGCTAGCTCGTTCCTAAGAGCATTTATTTAGAGACCGAGGCTTGCTCACTGGCCTTAGTGGTAACTCCTTCAGGAAACAATTGCTTAAGGTAATATTTTCCAAAGCATCCACGTAAGTCTCCCAAATCCCTTTGAAAGTAAAAGAGTCTCAGACATTACATTTCAAAAATACTCCTGAGCACCCACAACATTTGAAAACATGTGCACTCGTATTTCCCACGTGAAGAATCTGAAATTACAGAGCCAGCGACTGACCCAAGGAATTTACCGCACATATCAGTAAAATATAGAAAATGCACATCCCCTAACTGACGTGTCACTAAGCAGAAAAGATTTCCCTTTATTGTAAAGATCGTATCAAAACCCTCAGCAGACTTGCCTGATTCACTAGCCATGAAATCTTGGTCTTTTCCTTTGATCTTTCTTCAGATACTACTTCATGTAAAATAAGGCAGACTCCCTTGGCTTGCCTCCAGTGGGGAGAGACTAAGAGGGTTTCTGTGCTTCTTTAGGCTAATTAGCCACTTGCAGGACCCCAGAGAGGTGTAATGCACTATTTTTCTTCCCTCCATCCATTCCCATAAAAGCCTGGATCCTGGTCTTTCCTCCGACACTGTGAGTGGTAGGACTGACAGAGATTTCTAATCTCCAAATTAAAATAAACTTCCAGCGAGGTCCGGTTCTAGTAAAGGAGCCGTACTATTGAGCTAGATAAGCAGTGGCTGAGGAGGTTTGTAGATGCTTAGGTGTTATCTGGTACAGAGGTACGAAGGGTTAACTTCTTTCTTCCTCTCTTAATTGCAGTCACTCCACAGGCTGCACATGGACGTCTCAGGAATGGAAGAGGGAAAAGCGCAGAAACTGTCTGTGGGAGAAGTTGCATTCCGTACCCTGAACCTCCACGATGCAAAGTTTTTTCTGCCTCACTCCGAGTTATTTTGCTGTCTTGACGTATATCTAACTCCCAAGGAAAAGACCTTGCTGACTCAGCCTGGATCCTTTTATGTTGAGTCACCCCCTTCTGCTTCCAAATTAAAAGGCCAATAATTGCCTGTTTGTGAAGATTCAGACAATTGCTGCCTTATACCCTCAGCGTGAGCCACGAGGAATTCCTCCTCTAGTACATGAAAAGATGAGCTCAAGTGAGATGGTTGTTGGAGACTAAGCTGTTGGATAAGCTGCTCTGCCCTCCCCAAGTGGAACCAGGGCTCTGGATATCTGGATCTGCCAGAGCAAGATAAACCTTGCAGGGGTGCTGCATTCTGAAGCAAAGACTGCTCGTGCCAGATCTCAGCTGCAGTTAAGAGCAGGAATGCATCTAACATCAGGCACAGGACAACCCGGTCCTCTCCTCTGCGAGCTCTCTGTGTCTCATGTCCTCTCCAACGGGTGCTTACCCCATTTGCCATTCTCAGCTCCAAGTGCCAGGGCTGCCCCCACGCTGTGTTGTAGCCCCAGACAAATCTGCTCCCCCTAGCAGCAGCTGCGCCCCCCAGATGTGGATGACTGAACAGTGCTTCCCCTTCCCAGGGCTCTGCCTGCCCTTCCCGTGGTCTCAGGCCTTCTGCTGTGATCGCTTCTGCCTGCTAAAGCTTGATTCCCATTGCTTCTACTCTTGTCAGCCAAGATTTATTATTCTCAAGAGACATTAATGCAGAACACGAACCCCTTCAGACAACCCCTTGATGTCTTTTGGCTGCTACCTTGCACTGGGGCAGGTACAATCTACAATATGAGGTGGGAGGAAGGAGATGCTTAAGACAGTGAGCAAAGAAGAGTTCCCTTCAGAAAGTCAGGGTGCAGCAAGTCAGGGGCCTCACCAGCCAGAGGCCCTCTCCCACAGCCCCAGGTGAGTCAAGCAGGACAGGCCTGGGAGCAGCAGCAGGCTTCAGCCAGGAGCCCAGATCATCAGAGATGTTTGTGGTGACAAGAGAGCTCCAAGCCCAAGAGAGAAAGTCCATCCACAGGTCAGGATCAGGAATGGTAAGGGCAACCAGTGTCAGGCACCATCCAACAACCAGGCAGGCAGCGAGGAGGCAGACCTGAAGTCAAGCAAGGAAATCAGTCTGTGGGTTGAGATTAACAAGATTCATGGCCAGGCACAGGCATGGCATGGGTGGGCTGGAGGCAGGAACTGCTAACAGCAGAGCTCACGTGGGGACTGAAGAGCCAGAGCTGAGCAAACGTAGGGCTCCTGGGCCATGGGCAGAGGACGGAGGCTCCAGGTGAGAGTGGTTAGAGCAGTAAGTGGTGTTAGTGCTCTCAGGGACCTCACAGACGTGCTGTTCCTGTCTCTGGTTTCTTGGTGGGCTTGAACAAATCCTCCCTTGTGTTTCCCACCTTACCTGAGTTTCAACTGGAAGAAATACCAGTACTATCTTCTTCTCTGAAGCTTCAAATCAGTAGAAAGGAGCAGAAAACACAGCTATTTTTCAGTATACTTGTAAGTACAAGCTGTGCACCTATTGTGGAGCTGGGAGTCACAAGGGCTTCTCCACGCAAGTATCTTTTTACTGTTCACGTGAGTAAATTCTCATATTTTCCTCTAACAAGCTTCTGAGTATTTCCGGCAGAATTCCTGGGAGATTAAACATCATATAAAATGTATTTGTCTCACGCAAGATCTGACTTGCTTTTGAACCATCAGCAATCATCCCCGCAGTTGCTGGGGTGTAGAACTATATTTTTTATTGTTATTACTACTTTTCTACTTTCTGTCCTGGATCTTGTAAGATACCTGTCCTATCTCTAATTATGCTAACGAGGTCCTGAGGTTGATTTAGAGGCTCTGTTATAATGCCAGCCTCTCAGTTTACATCTCAAGTATCGGCATGTTTATTGCAGATGTCTGTTAGGAGCAGCTACTTTTTCTGTGCTTGTGTGCAGAGCGAGAGACAGAGCTGGAGGGGAGTGGTACGAAATAACCCACAGAAATGAGAAAAAGCAGCTATCTCTGCCATATCTGCATCTGACTTCTCTGCGGGGCACGGAGCCTTGCCTGTAGCTTCTTTTGGACGTATAACATTTAGTTTCATATGTTCTTTCCCCAAATACAAAACAAATTGACTCATGAAAGAACAGTTCATTCCTGAGGGCCAGCACCCTGTTCGGTATGTTGATAACTTTCCAGAGCTGATGTGTGTATTAGTCACCCTTGCTGGTTCACTGCTGATCTGAAAGACAGAGGTTAAATAATTGCGAAAGCGAGGTTGATGTCATCGTGGCACCTGACTGAAGCTGGTACTTGGGAACTGGCGAAAGAGATGCATTCGCTTTGCTTTCACCCAGGAAAGGGCTCGCACTGAGCAGTGGTTCTCCCCCTTCCCTGAGACGTGCCATCCATTCCCAAACCACACACGGGTGAGCATCAGGCAGAGGTGACCTGCAGACAATGAGCCCTCTCACTGCAGTCCTTTTTTTCTCTCATTTTTCCCAACCCGAATGGATCCTGGAGGTTTTTCTAAATCAGATGCACGTGTGCACGTTTCCAAGGGCCTCCCTCGTGTCCTGCACCGTGCACGTATACCCCAGCACGTAAGTCAGGATCTGTTTTGTGTGTATAAGTAGACAGGTGTGTTGCACAGGCCTGTTTTACTGACAATATTGTGTATATCATACACAAGCTATCATATATCGTACGGGCTTGTATGGGACTATGGGCCTTTTCTACTTGTTTTTTAACACCGAGACTACGACTTGGCGCTGTGTGAGACATTAAAAAATAAAGACAGGCCCCGTGCTAAAGAGTTTGTACTCTAAATGTCAGACGGAGAAAAGACAGGATGCACTGTGGTGAGGAAGATTTCTGATGTGTTTGTAATTTAAATAGGAAAAAAAACTAAACTTGTTTCACAGGAAAAGAGCGCGTGCATGTTTGTTTTTCAGAGGAGTTTAGAGAAGAACAAGCAACAGTTTTGTGACAGTTTTCTGGTGGAGCGGTTTCTCTTAACACCTGCGCAGAGGCTCGGGAGAAGGAAATGGGGCTGTGTGGTCTGCGCCTGCTGTTCCCCTGCCCCGTGAGTGAGATTCAGCTGTGACCTGTGAGGGTGCAGCCTGGAGCTGGACCGGCTTCATTGGCACACGTGCCAGTCCTTTGCTCCCTCAGCTCTTCCCTTTGGCTCCATTGCATTTGTGTGCCCCTGTGTCTAGCTCCTATCCTGCATTGTGCTTTCTGCTTTTAATGAGAAGGGTCAGGCAGCAAAGCAAAACTTCCATGCTGTGATCACAGGAGAGGAGCTAGTTATTTGTGTCCCATGTGAGGCCATGAAAACAGGAGCCTTGCAGCAGGGCTCTGCAGCATCCACAGCACCTTTGCTGCTGCCAGCTGACTTTCTGTAGCACAAGCCCCTTGCAATGTTGTTCTGCATCATGCCAGTGATGGGCAGGCCAGAGAAGTTAGGAATGAGTGCAAGGGGTACATCTTATCCTTTTTTGGGGAGCGTGGTTTTCCAGGTCTAAATCTCTTTAATCTCTGTGTCGTCAGCATTTTTATTATACATGTACGTATTTGTATTTTAAGAAAATGAAGCGCTGGGTGTGGATATGTGCTAATACTAAATAGAAGACATAACCATACGAAGCTCCCTAAAGCCTTATATTAAAATACCAGCAGCGCTTGACTCCAAAGCACCGGGCTGAAGAGGTATGTGGAGAAGCCTTGGTCCACTTTGCTGCTAAAGACAGAAACTTCTCATGGGCTCATTTCAGAGCAGTAGGGCACACAGCTGTAAGCAGAAAGGTTCTGTGGGTCACACCATCTTAATGACACACTGACACAGCTGGAGAGCTCCTTGTGACACTGCGAGGTTTTAATTCCACACCAGGGAGCTGCCTCGAGGTGCTGGAGCCTGTTAGGTGCCTGAATTCCCATAGTGGTGTCAAGAGAGCTAAGCTGCAGATCCCGGCTCATCCAAACCATCTTCATCTTGGCGTTTTCTCTGGTTTTACTGCAGAGAGAGACTCGGTTTCCCTGGCTTAAACTTACAGTGTGTCCAGAGGAAGTGTGAACAGCACAGGGGCAGTTTCTGTGGCCCTGTGAACTCAGAATTCAGCGCAGCTCCCCAGAGCGATGTGTGTATGTAAGGACTCCACACCAAGCACACTACAAATTCAATAGCAATTGCAGCAACAACGTTCGTAGCACTTGCAAAAGGAACCAATGCTGACCACTTAGCAAAATAAAATAAAATACGCCACCAAACCCCCAAAGGGCACCTGGGTGGAAGACAGAAGCAGTGCAGCGATAAAGCAGAGCACAGGGCAGCCCTCCTGACCCTCTGGTACCGGCCGCTTCCAGGTGCCTGCAGCAAGCACACGGCTCAGGCTGGTGCAGCAGGGAGCACACATCTCCAAGATGGGGCCAGCAGCTGGTGGAAGCAGCTGTGTCCTGGGCAGCTCACAGCAGAGTTAGGGAGGTGGAATTAAACCATCCTTGCCTGTCTCCAGGTTTAGCCACATTTTCACTCTTTGCTCATTACCGACAACCAAAGCATGCTTTGGAGCTTAGACTGGCTAAAATACAGAGCTGGGCTGACCACAGACTTCTTCTACATCCAAGGATGGATGATCACCCATGTGGGAAACAGCTATGTGATTAAGGGAAGAATCCCCTTTTTGGAGGGCCAATTTAAAGAAATGTCATTTCTGTTAGCAAATGCTGTGTTTTTTTTTCTTCTTGTTTTCACATCTGCCACCCCCGAATATACAATTCAATCCTGTAAATGTGTTATTGAAAGGAGTATTTATGACCAGTTTTGATACCTTAATACATTTTAAAGCAATTCATAAGACTCTTTACATGAATAACTGAAATTAACCTTCATTTGTGCTTTAATTTGAAGTTCAAACTTAACATAATCAATATTTTGTGGTCTTCTGCAATCTGTTCAGGTCTGTTTATCCAAGGAAATTATTTGTTCCACTTCTGCCTTTGAGGTAGAAATGGACACAGTTAATTCCAGATTCCCAAACTTGAAGAAACTGAAGGAACTGGGACTCTGAAGATAGATAAATATACCACGTCTGTATCTGAGGCTTGTGAAGTACATCCACACACACTCCACGTAATCTTTTAGTGCATGATATATGCAATATTCCTCATAAAACAATCCCTATTCAGCTCCTTGTAAAATTTTAGCTCTTCAACAATGGTTGTAAAGGCTGCTTTTTTCCCCAGAGAAAGTGATTGTATAAGGTGAAAATAACCTTATTTGCTGTAATCAGAATGTGAAATCAGATATGGGAGCAGACGTATACTGCTGAATAAAATCCTTTGCATTGTTCTTGTAATGATGTGTTTTTGGATGAGCTACGTTTATAACCAAGTAATTTGCTATCAATGTTTCATTGTAATTTACTTTCTAAAGAATTCATCGTGTCATAACCTTCAGTAGGTACAAGATCAGTTTGTTCTAATTTTAAGATTGTATCATAAGAAACATTTAGCACATTGTGAAATAAATTCAAGGAGCATTTAATCACTGCAAGCCTCTCTGTCATGCCCATCTTTGTCATCCTTAACAAACTTAAAAACTGCAACTGGGCAATTCTCAGCTAATGTAAAAAGTAACATCTAATAGCTTTCAACTGCAAGTCAGACGGATAATCATCTCGTGGGGACATGCCTCAACATTTCCGTGCATTGAAGGTTGACAAAATGATATAGCTTCCGTAATTCTGAAACTCTTGGCAGCTAAGGAGAAGTGATTGAAAACTTTCGTTACACAGCCCTCAAGATCAAATGATTGTTTGATCAAACACTTATTTATAAAATACTTCGCTGTGTTTTACAGAAGATGAGGATGCTTATTTTGCTTCCAGCTAATTGCCCAGCTCATTTTCCAGTAATTTATAGACAGCGATGCCTCCAAAAGCCAACATTAGTCTTATTAGCTGCATGTGAATAACAAAGTTGAGACCATTTGACTGTTTTAATACTTCTTACTATTTCAGATATTCTCATACAGTTTCACTGATGCCTTGCAATAACAAGAAAGCAGATTTTCTTCATTACTGCACGCCTGAGAGACAAATGACTATCAAGAACACTTCATTATTTCTGTGGTTTGGAAGCTTTATATGTGCAGAGCACATATAGGGCAAACCACCTAGAGTTATTCTAACTTTTTTTTTTTCCCCTTTTAGTTGCTATTTTCTGTTTAAAATTTCAGTTACATTTTTGAGAAAACAGAAGTTCTTGTTTATGAGCGAGTGGCTGGAATTCGATCTCACACAAAGTGGGCAGAAGATATAAAGCAGTCTGCCTCAAGTATAGTTCCAGTGAAGTCAGCAGCGTCCCTGTGGGAGTGAATATCCACACGAAGTCTCCAGGTTGTTCTTGGTTCCCTGCCTCGCTCTGGCAGGGTCTCCAAGCAGGAAGCTCAGTGTAGGAGTTTATTCTGCCTCAGTTCTCCTATGAAATTACAATTCGTTTCTGTGTGCTAAACTCAAATGCAACCATTTCCCTTTTGCTTTTCATCATATACTTCTGATGCCACCTCTTACAATGCTTTTAGAAGCTCAGAAACCATTTTACTGAGTAAGAGAGCAGCTGCTGTGCTCTAGAAAAAACTCTGCTCCTTTATATACTGCTGAGCTTGGATGAAATTTTCTACTAAGCTCTGGAAGGACCTTTACCTAGAAACTTCCCAACATCATCTTACTTCATTGTTAAAGTCCTGTGCTGTATATAGCCCTGTAATTTTAGTCTCCCTGTGAGCAGGGGTTTGAACTATGGAGGTCCCTTCCAGAGTTCCCTTCCAAGCCACGTTTCGTGATTCTTTTCACTCTTCTGCAATAAAAGTCATTAGTGCCCTTATGTGGCTTAAGGAAACTTTCTGTCTCCACAGTGGCTTGAAAGAGCTTTAGCTCAACAAAAAGACGAGTCCTCATTTTAGATTCCTCACTTGGCTTTGTATTTCCAAAGGCTGAAGATAAAATTGAGGCTGGGGGTACCAGGCTTTTACCACAGCAGTGAGTGGATCCAACAGCATCTGCTCTGGTTAGAGGTGGAGAAGCAAGAAAGAGGATCCAGGGGACCTTCATCTGTGCTTTCGTCTACTGGATTCGGGCTGTTGGACTGGCTTTATTTTGCCCTGACTCCTGATCTTTCAGGAAAACAACACCAGAATTGTACCCAGCCTCACAGTTATTTGTTATGCACATCTAAGAAGATTGGTGGTTTTGTTTGCTCTTGGTTTTTCTCTTGCAGCTGGTAAAAATCAAAGGATAGTAAAAAGAAACTGCAAGCAGGCAATTGTGTCAGCCCCAAGTGTTCAAAATGGGGCAAACTGGATGTGGGGAGAGATGTAAAATGGGGGCAAATGTGATAATTTTAAGAGCAGTGTGAGAGAGGCAGAGAAACCCCTTGGGAGCAGGGGTAAAGTCATCATCACATTAAGTGAGTATTCTCTTGTGATTGTGCTCTGATGTGAAATAGAGTGAAAATGATGGGATTTTTTTTCCCTTTAATTTATTGGAAATGTGAACAGTTCAGTTTAGCTTTAACATATTTTGTATCTGCTTTATTGAGGGTGTGCTCTGAGCAGGGCTTTTTGGCTTTGTACTCCGTAGATTTTGCTTCTTGCCTCACTTGTGTTTTTTTTTGTTTGCTGAAAGTAGAGGCTTGGGTGAAAAGTAGCCATAACATTTCCGATACTGGAAACACACTAAATTCATTCCTTGTAAGCCAGGGATGATGAAACTCCACAGCTTCTCAGGGTCACTCAAGAGGTTCTGCTCATGAGAATTATATCCAAGCTTTTCTTCCAGCCCCTCCTGTGTGCCACCAGCCGGGCAGGCCACGAAGCCCAGAGCTCTTCCAGCAGCAAGC